>NC_091473.1:21535751-23935751 GCF_036971445.1 Narcine bancroftii | reverse complement strand
ATCAATATTTGTTCTGACAAGTACATTGTTTGCACCAGATCAAACAGAGACATATCATCTTGTAACCTTGAATTTCTGTTAACAATGGAAATAACACCAATTATTGTGGAATTTAAGTTGAAGCCAGAATTTACCATGAACGTTGTAACAGGGAGTGGGTGGACAGATTCAAGCTTAATTATGATCTATTAAATGCTACGTTTTTTGCTGCACGCAGGCAATATAATTTGCTTTTTCTTCCAATTATCAAATGCTCCCTGTGGTCCTGTGTCATTGAGCTGTAATGACATTTTGAAACAGCCTTTAAATTCTTTTCTGTCTGCCCACCTGTCATTGCAAGAAGTCCTGACAGCTATCAGTTCTCAACTGTCTGGAGGAAAGAACCTGTAATGCAGTCATGTCATTGAACACTGAGTCTGCCTCTTTCCCTGCAATTGCTTCAGATGCGTCTGTGCAGATGTATCCGTATGTCAGATGGGTTGGAGGAGACCACGGCAGGCAAATGGTGATTGAACATTAGCTTTTGTGGATTCAGAAATATAAGCAGGAAAGTGCTAGGAACACGAGGGTTTGTCGAGACAGAAATAGAGTCAACAATCTGTTGTGTGGGAAAGGAAAAGTTTGGTAGGTTCAAAGAGCAATGAGTCTGGACATAGGCTGAACCCAGGGAGGATCTTTATTAAAGCACACAGAAAGAGCTCACAACAGAGATAACAAACACAAATACTTTCAACACCAAACACAGTTTAATCAGTCACAGTGGACTTAACACAACTGATAATAGCAACTGTGTACAGACTGTATACTACTCACTGTTTTTTTTGTCTAATATAGGCACAGCACCAATGCAATCTAACAACCCTTTAGCAGGAAATAGAGGAGATGAGGGTAAGGGCTCAAGCCCAAAATCTTTGCTATATAAGTATGGTGTTTCAGCTACTGAGTTTCTCCAGCATTGTATGTTTTTACTTCAATCGCTGCATCTGGAGACTTTTGTGTTTTATTCCTTATGATGTTACACTAAATAATTTGGTGTTCAGCAAATTGCAAACCTTAGTATCCAGGCAAGAGTGAAGCATTTTAAAATGTAGTACCATACAATTCAATAATATTTGCCCATTCTCCCTGCTTCCACATGCTTTTCTCTGGGTCTGCCACATGCTAAAGATGTGCAGGTTCATAGGTTAATTGGCCAACATAAATTGCCCTTTGTGTGTCGGTAAGTGGTCGAATCTGACAGCAATTGATTAAGATTAATGTAGCATAACAGTAAATGGGTGGTTGGAAGTTAATGTGGACTGTTTCCTTGCTGCATTTCTCCCATGACTCCACAATTATTCCTGCCTCCTCTAGTTCTGCATAACATATTAATGTCTCCAAGAGACATGTAAATATTTGTTCGCTATCCTCTGATTATTCCTTTGATTGTATTTATTTTCAAATCACATGTCATGTGCTGCTGAGAGAGACCATGAGAGATTTCTGCCCAGAATATTGTGTGGAGTAATATGGTTACAGTGTCACATAGCATAGAAAAAGGCCCTTGAACCAGCCAACACTGAAAGGACATATACTGTGCATGCACCTACAGCACTGATTCCTGTTCATTCTGGTAACAACATAAAAGACCTGAATGAGCTGGCCCC
The DNA here is from genome assembly GCF_036971445.1 of Narcine bancroftii. NCBI lineage: Eukaryota > Metazoa > Chordata > Chondrichthyes > Torpediniformes > Narcinidae > Narcine > Narcine bancroftii. Next base: position 23,934,105 of record NC_091473.1, on the reverse strand, counting down.
GAAAGCAGCATGGCACAGATGTGCAAAGCAAGGAACTGAACTTCAGTTGCCCACAATGTCCTTCAGCTCATGTTACGCTTAAAACATTGAGTGTAGAATTGTTCAGTACAGGAATAGGCCTTGTTTGCCCTGACCATGATGCCAATCTCAACTGATCCCATTTGCTAGCACATGGTCTATGTACCTCTATTCCCTGCTTGTTCATATGCCTTATACATGTTGCTTTTTCCACTAAAATAAATACACTTCGGACCATCCTCGTCCTGACTCTTTTTCCCATTAGACTTAATGGACTTAATCTCTAACTTCTCCTCAATTACTCCACCTGCTGGCTTCATACTCTTGTTCCTTACCCTCGCAATTCAAGTTTAAACTCTTGTGAGAAGCACCTGAAACTGCCCTGCAAGGATATAAACCCCCCTCCCTCCCAGTTTACCTAAGAACATAAATAATAGGAGCAGGAGTAGGCCATCCAACCCTCGAGCCTTCTCTGCCATTCAATGAGATCATGGCTAATCTTCACCTATCTGCCTTTTCTCCATATCTCTTAATTCTCTTACCATGTAGAGGTCTAACCAACCTTATCTTAAATATATTTACTGGAGTACCTTCACTGCTTTAATGGGCAGCAAATTCCATAGATCACCACCCTCTGGGAAAAGGAATTTCTCCTCATCTCTACTACCCTGAATTTTGGGGCTATGCACCCCAGTTCTGGTCTCCCCTACCAATGGAAACAAGTTACCTACCTCTATCTTATCTATGCCTTTCATAATTTTATATGTTTCTATAAGATCCTCTCATTCTCCTAAATTCCAATGAATACAGTCCTAGATGACTCAGTCTCTTCTCATCGGCTAGCCCCTTCATTTCTGGAATCAACCTGGTGAACTTGCTCTGCACCACCTCCAAAGCCACTACATCCTTCCTCAAGTAAGGAGACCAGAACTGTATGCAGTACTCCAGATATGGCTTCACCAGTACTTCTACAGTTGCAGCATAACTTTGCTGCTCTTAAATTCCATCCCTCCAGCAATGAAGGCCAACATTCCATTTGTTTTCCTGATAGCCTGCTGTGCCTGCAAACCAACCATTTGAGATTCATGCACAAGCACTCCTAAGTCCTTCTGCATGGCAGCATGCTGCAATCACTTGCCATTTAAATATTATTCTGATCTTCCATTTTTCCTTTCCAAAGTGGATAATCTCACATTTGCCAACATTATACTACATCTGCCAGACCCTTGCCCACATACTTAACCTCTCTATAATTCTCTGCGGACTTTCAATTTAGTGTCATCATCAAACATAGAAACATTATAGTCTGTCCCCTCTTCCAGATTGTTTATATATATCATGAAAATTTGCTGGTCAATACCAACCCCTGTGGCATACCACTCATCATCGATGGCCAATTGGAAAATGCCCCTGTACCCCAACTATATAACCATATAACAATCTCAGCACAGAAACAACCAATTTTGCCCCTCCAATCCATGCTGAACACCATCTCCCATCTAGTCCCATTGACCTGCACCTGGCCCATAACCCTCCACACCTATCCATGTACCTATCCAACTTTTCCTTAAATATTAAGATTGAACCCACATCTACCACTTCAGCTGGAAGTTCATTCCACACTCCCACCATCTTCTGAGTGAAATTCCCCCTCAAGTTTTCCCTAAACTTTTCCCCCTTCAATTTCAATCCATGTCCTCTTGTTTGAATCTGTCCCCATCATAATTTTGAATATCTCTATCAAATCACTCCTCAATCTTCTACACTCCAGGAAATAAAGACCTAGCCTGCTTAACCTTTCCCTGTAATTCAAACCCTGAAACCTTGGCAACATTCTTGTAAATCTCCTCTGCGCTCTCTCCATTTTGTTGATATCCTTCCTGTAATTCGACAACCAAACCTGCACACAATATTCCAAATTTGCCCTCACCAATGCCTTATACAACTTCAGCATGGCATCCCAACTTCTATATTCAATACTTTGATTTATGAAGGGCAACATTACCAAATGCATTCTTCACCACCCTATCTCAACTTCTAGAGAATTATGTACCAGAATTCCTAAATCCCTGCTTTCTATTGTTTATCCAATCTTCTATCCATGCTAACACATCACCCCAACTCTATGCATTCTTATCTTCTGTATAAGTCTTTTATGTGGCACCTTATCGAACAGCTTCTGGAAATCCAGGTAAACAATGTCCATCTGCTCCCCTCTATCTTTCACACTCATTATATCCTCAAAGAATGGATACTCTCAAAGGTCCTGCCTTTGCTAAATCTATGCTGCATCTGCGTGATGGATCCATTTTGCTCCAGATGCCTCACTATTTCTTCTTTAACCACAGGTGTTAAACTAACTAGCCTATAGCTCACTGCTTTTGGCCTGTATCCTTTTTTGAATGATGGAATGAAATTTGCTGTCTTCTAATTAACTTGGATTTGATAAGTTATTACCAAAGCCTCAGCTATAACATCTGCCATTTCTTTCAGTACCCTGGGATGCATTCCATCAAGTCCAAGGGACTTATCTATCTTTCAACCCTCAAGTTTTCTGAGTACCACCTCTCTGATGATAGCTATTGGATCTAGGTCCTCACTTCCCATCACATCCATAACATCTATCTTTGGCATGTTTGACGTGTCCTCCACTGTGAAGACCGACACAAAATTGTCATCCAAAGCCTCATTACCCAATAACAATATCAATACCCCCTTCTCATCTTCCAAGGGACCAACCTCATTTTAGTCACCCTGTTTCTCAGAGCCAGATCAACAAACACCAGAGGACATATGTACAAAGTTAAGGGAGGAAAATTTAGGGGAGACATCAGGGGTAGGGTTTTTTACACAGAGAGTTGTGGGTGTTTGGAAAGCCTTGCTGGGGATGGTGGTGGAGGCTGAAACATTGGGGGCATTTAAGTGACTCTTAGACACATGGATGAAAGAAAAATAGAGGGTTATGTGGTGGGGAAGGTTTAGTACTTTTTGTTAGGAAGGAATGTATGGATTGCCACAACATCAAGGGCCAAAGGGCCTGTATGTGCTGTACTATTCTATGTTCTATGTTGGTACCCACATGGACCACGACAACTGAAGCTTTCTCCTCCCATTGCAAATTCCTCTGCAGGTCAGATAAGATGTCCCAAACCCAGGCAGGCAACACAGCCTTTGGGACCCTCTATCTCTGCGACAGAGAACTTTGTCTATTCCACTAACTATTCTATCCCTAATTACAACTACATTTCTCTTCTCTCCCCCCTCTTGAATGCCTTCCTTAACCATGGTGCCACAGTCAGGTGGCTCCTTTCGACTGCCCCCACTATTATCCACACAAACAACAAGAATCTTGGACTTGTGAGACGTGATCAAGGGCTGAGACTTTTCCAGTACTGTCTCTTGGACCCCACTACCCTCCTTACTTGCAGTCACCCCTTCTTATCCCTGACCATAGGCCAAATTTAAGGCAGCTATTCTAATGGGAGTGACTGCCTCCAGAAACAAAGTGTCCAAATAGGTGCAAGCTGTTTTGTACTGGAATTACCTGCCCTGGATGAGATTCCAATAATCCAAATATCTGAAACTCCTGCACCAGTTCTTTGGACTATGCATCAAATTGGCCTTAATAGCATGTGGCACACAGAGTAATCCTAACATTACAATCCTAGAGATCTTTCTTTTTCACTTTCTACCTCACTCCCAAAGTTTTTGATTCCTGCCTATATCGATTCCAATATGGTTCACAACATCTGGCTGCTCAGCCTCCCCTATCAGAATGTCCTGTGCCCAATCGGAGACATTCTTGACCCTGGCATCAAGGAGGCGATGTCCCATTCTGGAGTCTTGTAATTACCACAGAAGCACTTATTGGTGTCTTTGACTGTGAAGTTTCCTTTTACCATTGGCTGCCTCGACTTTGACTTTCCCTCCTGTAAAACTGAGCCAATCATAATACTAATGCTCCTTTGTCATCTATTCCAATAATATCCAAAACAGTAGAAATTTCTACCATATTTTCTCTTTTGTTGCAAAAGCTATTCCAAGCCACTTGGTGAATGAATATAAAATATTCAAAACAACATTACCCACTCATTTATAAGTCTGAAGTATATATTTTGTAGCTCTAGTGTGCTGTTGATGAGTACTAATTCTCCTTAACACATTCACAACATAAAACATTCATATTTCAAATTAGCAAGACCCAATATTGTTTCAGCACTCAGTTCATTTATTGTATTGGCAAAATACAAAACTCAATTATTTTCATCTCTGAAGATGTTGCACTTCAAGTTATGCGATGTGTTTGAAAACAATGAACTTGTTAATTATTATTCCAGTTCCAGCCAGAGAAGAAAATCACTTACAACAAGAAATGTATGAAAAACAAAAAAAGGAATCACATCTGTATCATCCAGGTTGTCAAAGCAGTAAGTACCACACTGTCTGACTATTTTGACAAGTAGCAATACTATTCTATACTCAGAGGAACAAGATGTAGTTATTATTAAATCTGCTCAATCTGAATTTTCCCTGGTTTTGGATTGAGACAAGATTGCCTCTTGAAGGCTTGTTTAGGGTGCACAAATGAGATTTGCTGCTGTATTCATGCTAGATTAAAACCTTTTTTTTTAACATTCAAATATTTAGCTAATTGAGTAATTAATTTTATTCAGCAAGTGAATCTGTGCTCTTCTTCAGAGAACTCCGATGTCTTGTGCTTTTTCCAAAATGTCACACGGCGACTGCTTAAAATGCCACTGAATATATTAAACAATAAGAATGTTGTTACAGAGGTTTGTGAATGTTTCTTGCTTTACATATTTTTCAAGATTTTGATGATTGGTTTCATTGGGTGAAATAAAAATACATGATAAAAGTTTGTTTCTGCACACCGCAACCAAATTTCCACGAGGACAGCAGAAAACATTTTCCCTACTAATGAGAGTCTTTGGCAACCCCATCTCCAACTACTGTGAAAATGTTATTGAGCTGTGCTATGCAAATAGAATTCATGTTAACTGAGTTTGAAACAATTTTGTGTATATTTCTTGGTCTGTTGGAAAGGTATGGACTTTTGATGCGAAGAATTGATATTCCCTGGCATTATGTTTGCTTCCCAACTCATCCAGATGACTAACACTCATGCAAATCCCTAAAATTAATTTCTGGCATGATCTTAAGTCATATTGTTATGAATTTAAGATTTATTCCAAATGTACAGGAACTCAGAGAGGATGCTCGTGGCCTTACGTGCACCTCCTGGTAACTTCTTCCCATGAGTACTCTTAGTACAGAGAGTGGATCCTGCAGAAACTGTCCTTCAGAAGCCTTACCATCATGCTGGTGCAGGCTCCACCCCAAGCCCCTGGGAGAACTCCGTCTCCACACCACCCTACAGCCCAACATTGTAACATGCACTGATTCCTTGTCAACAAACCCTTGAACCTAAGAGTGCTGCTTGTACAGTTAGAAGACTGTCTTCTTCCAGAGGTCAGGCCTACAAGGAAACACAGTGCCAAGATGGGAGATTCAACTTCTAATGCCTGAGAACAGCATTACATGAGGGAGTCCATTAACATTGTTTTAAAACAGGCAGTAAAGGATTTTATGATATTTTATTAATGTATCTTTAAATAGCACAAGGGAGATGTTTATGCCACTTTCATTCTGGAGATACATATTTCTAGATTCTTTTTGTTAACTCAGACCTGAAGATTGAGGATTCAGTTGTGAATCACATTTTTTGTCAACTGCAATTGTGCAAGCTGTGGAGTGAAACTGAATACTCTAAAGAGCATCCATGGGGATCACATTGCATTAAACTCTCCCACCTGTTATTTCTGATGCAGGTAGTTTGCCAAATTCATTCTGCCTGGTCATTTGCATGATTGCTTTGTATGGATGTCACTTTGCATGATTGTTTTATGTGGCTCACTCCAACTATGCTTTTCATTGGTTTATTGCCTCCCATGGGGCATAATTTTGTAAGTGGCAATTGAAAGTTATTACTCACTTGGATTGCTTAAAGCCAGCTGATGCCTCTTCAAGAGAAAGAGCTTTATGGCTGCAGCAGGTGTATTGCAGCCAATCTATGATTGTAGCTACATGCATTTATTGTTGAATAGGAGCCTGGGTGCAGCAGCCAGCCAGTAACAGATTTTTCTTATGCCATGGATGGCCAAAAAGCTCCATCAGAAAGCAGCAGTAGAAGTAATGTGTTGAGGTCACGCTTTTCTGCACTGGCCAGGAGTCTATTCCATGTACTGACATCTCATTAGCAATGTAAGCCACAGTTCTACTATAATGTTCTTGTCTTGCGATTAGAAGTTGTGGGTTCAAATATTAAATAGAATTAAGTTCAGAATCCTTAGTTGTGACTCCTGCATTAAAAATATTTATTGCTGGAGAAACTATTCTGTAGTATTTTGGATGAGATGTTAAATCAAGGTCTTATTTGTACTCCCAGCTAGAAGTAAAAATGCATGGTTACTTTTAAAGAAGGAGTATTACTGTCAGTGTTTATTCTTCCATATGTATTATATAAAACAAATTATCTGGCTTTTAATATACAGGAAAAAAAAACCCTGGCATCCAGCACCAATGGGATTGGTAGATACTGGATAGGTGTATTTTCCAGTTGTTTTGAGACTTACTCTCACAATGCCCTAATGAATAGACGTGGATTAAGAATAAACAGATTAAAAAACAAAATTACTGTACTTGTACTGAACAAACTTCATGTGTATGATATAGACCTTAAAGGATTTTACTTTATTTTCAATTACATTTTTTTGAAAACATTTAACCATCACTGCACCTGCAGATTCCTCCCCCCTCCATGGAACTGCCCAAAAGGCAAACAATAAAATTGTTTTCTCCACCCCACCCCTCCTTCCACCCCCCCCCCCCCACAAGTTTACAGAAATGTCTCTGACTGGGGAAACTCTTAGTAAGCAGAGATAAGGAGACACTTTAAGAGAGCCACCTCAATGGTGAGTGGCATCAACTAGCTCTTCATCCTGTGTAACACCATTTTATTCAAACACAACTTTATTCAAATTTTATTCATACAGCTGCTATGAGTAAAGCACAACCAAGGCAGTCCATCGGCTGAATGTTTGCTACTAACTTCACCAAAGGTTTATGTGTCACTCTGAGAAGATTTACTTTTACGATTTTAAACGTTTTTTTAAAACTATTATTTTATTCTTATTTATTTTATTTTCCTTGAATTTTTTTTTTGCTGGTTTCCTGAGGCTGCCAATTGCTTGAATTCTGGATACCAAGGGTTTCACTGTATTACTGTTTATATGAGCTTGATCTGTGCAAATTAGGTGATTATAACATAAATGGTACAATGGAGGATACACTTCAAATGCACTTCATTGCTGTTGTCTTCAGGCTGCAGTGGCTTTTTAAAAAAAAAAAAACGTGAGTCTTTCTTTCCTCAATGTGTGTTTCAGTATTTTAGTTACTTCTAGGTTAAAAAGAACTGGGAATAATCTCTGTCCTGCATAATTTAATTCAAACATCAAAGAAAAGTGAAAGTGTTCCAATGCTGAATTTAATTGAATAAGTCACTTCCTTGTTTAAATTATTCAACCAAAATCACTCAACACATCCCCGGGTTACTTTAACCCTTTTTTTTTGCTTGTTGTGCAAAATAAAGAAAATCAAAAACAAGCTTTACATCATCTGGGATAGCATTCAGGAATACAATGTCACTGCTTCTTTAGCGATCAAATATGGGCACAGTCATTAATGCTGAGAACTTAAATCGATATCCATAGGATTCAATTGTACCAGTACAAACAAACCCACAACATATGAATGAAATGGACTTTGCTTGACTCAGTGCCTAATTATGTTCGGTAATACTGCTGGCATCTGTCTTCAAATATTGCCAAATTGCATGTGTGACATAAATGAATGCATTTTTAATTTATTAGGATTTGGGCATCACAGGCAAGACCATTATTTATTGTCTATTCTGATTTGAGGTGGAGATGAATCACCTTGGACTGGTTCTGGTAAAAGTTCTCCCACAGAACTGTTGAACAGAATTCCAGGATTTAAATCCAGTGATAATGAAGAACTGATTATATAAATTCTAAATGAGGAAAATGTGTGTGTTTCAAGGGTGACCTGTAGATGGTATGTTTGAAGCATATGTTGCCCTTGCCTTTTGGGTTAGTAAAGGTCGCAGGTTTGAAAGGTGCACACTGCAGTCCTTGCACACCAGCTGCGGAGGAAATGCATTTTTAGGATGGGTGAAGTGTTGGCAGTCAAACAGGAGAGTTTGTCTTGACTGGCGTTAGGCTGTTTCCCATAGTGGGAGAGTCTAGGACAAGAGGGCACAATTTCAGGATGGAAGGCTACCACTTAGAATTGAAGTGGAGGAATTTCTTTGGCCAGAGGGTAGTGAATCTGTGGAATTTGTTGCCACTGGTGGAGGCCAAATCATTTAAGGGAGAGTTTTTTTTTAAATGGCAATGCTGCTGCAATAGCAACTGCTATTGGTGCAGACCTGCAGGGTCCAATTGGGTCAGCTCCATACAGGCTTTGAATGGCAAGTTAGAGGAACCACTGGCAGTTTTATTTAAAATCCTGCAACTGAGGGGTTTGCACCCAAAATGGCAGTTCTTTGGATCAACAGCAGCAGTGAGGTTTTGCAGATTCCAGGAAAGTGAAGGAATAGTGCAGGGCACCATAAAACAGGGAGACCACTACCTGTCTGAGAAGAAGATGGCAGCAAACCAGTGAGGGTTTCTGTGACTCTGACTGTAGGACCCACACTGGCACACAGGCAGTGGGCTGTTGGTGACTTGAGGCAAGGAACCCACACAGACTGTGGCGGCTGTGGACGGCTGGCTCAAAACTGGCTGAATGGGTGCCAGGTATAGGAACTGGGATGAAAGAGGGTGCTGACAGCGATGAAGGGTTCCTAATCGTGTTGTAGGATCAGAACTGGAGTTTGGGGTTGCCGATGGTTTGGACTGGACTCTTTATGGCTGCAGAGGCTACGGGAGCACTGCAGGAGAAACCACGGACACTTGGTAATTCTGGGAGGGATTGCTCTTTTACTTGTCTTTCTCTGACTGTAAGGTGCTTAAGACAACTTCTGCCAATGGCAAATCTGTCTGCCTAAAAGCAATTTTGTGTAATATGACACTGTTTATATTACATGAAAATAAATTGAATCTTGAAGTTGGTGATGAGCCAGGGCATTAAAGGTTATGGTGAAAAGACCGGTCAATAGAGCTGAGCAGGAAAATGGATCAGCTCATGATTGAATGGTAGGGCTGACTTGATGGGCTGAATAGCCTATTTCTGTTCCTATGGTCATCTTGAGATTTATATGAACTGTGCTTATCCAAGCAAGCGAAGAGCATTCCATGAGGTCTCTGTTTGTGCTTTGTGCATTGTTGCAGGAAGGCTTAGAAATGAGTCTCATTTCAAGATTCCCAGCTTCTCAATTGCTTTTGCAGATGTAGCTGATCCACTGATTTTATGATCAATGGTGTCCCTCAATATATTGAAGGTGGAGGCACACAGCAATGGCAATGCCAATGGATGTGAAGGTTAATCTATTAAGAATTACTCATGTTGGAGATGGTCTCAGTAATGTTACTTGCCACTTTTCATCCCATGCCTGAAAAGTCTTGTACTATGCAGAAATAATTGGCCGAGGAATTGGAAATTGAATTGAACATTGTGCAATTGAATATCTTCAGATTTCAAGTTTATTGTCAGAATACATACATGACATCATATACAACCTTGAGAATTTTTTCCTGCAAGCGAGACAGAATTACCACTTATTGGTAGTGCAAACAAAACTGTACACATTCAAACAAATAAATGGAAGCAACTGCAATACAGAGAGGGGGAAAAATAAATACTAAAGTGCAAAAGTAAGAATTCTTAAATGAGAATCTGATTGAATTTATTGCTGAAGTATCTGATGGTGGAGGGGTAGCAGCTGTTCCTAAACCTGGTGGTGCGAGTCTTGAGGCACCTATACCACTTTCCTAATGGTGACAACAAGAACAGAGCGTGTACTGGTTGGTGTGGATCCTTAGAACAATAAAATATTATGGCACAGAAATGGCTGCTTTGGCACTTCTAGTCTGTTCCAAACCATTTTTTTTTAAACTGGTCCCACTGACCTCCACCCAGTCCATAGCCCTCCATACGTATCCCTTCCTTGTACCTGTCCAAATTCTTTTTAAATGTGAAAATTGAGCCCACATTCACCACTTCAGCTGAAACCTTGTTCCACACTACCACCACTCTCTATTGACTTTCCATCTCATGTTACCCTTAGATTTTTCTACTTTCACCTTTAATCCAAGTCCTCTGGTTTGTATCTCACCTACCCTCAGTGCAAAAAGCCTATCTACATTTACTCTGTCTATCTCCCTCATAATTTTAAATGCCTCTATCAAATCTCCCTTCATTCCTCTATTGTCCAGGGAATAAAATCCTAACCTGTTTAACCTTGCCCTGTTACTCAATTCCTGAAGTCAGGGCAACATCCTAGTAAATCTTCTCTGCACTCTTCTATCTTATTAATACATTTCCTGTAGTTAGGTGACCAAAACTGCACACAATACTCCAAATTTGGCCTCACCAATGTCTTATACAACTTTATCATAACATTCCAACTCCTGTACTCAATACTTTGATTTATGAAGGCCAAAATGCCAAATGCTCTTTGTAATTCTATCCACCTGTGATGCCACTTTCAGGGAATTGTGTATCTGTATTCCCAGATCCCTCTGTCCTACTGCACTCCTCAGTGCCCTACCTTTCACTGTGTATGTCCTTTCTTGGTTTGGCCTTCCAAAATGCAACACCTCCCACTTGTTTGCATTAAATTCTGTCTGCCATTTTTCTAGCTGGTGCAGATTTCTTTGCAAGCTTTGAAATCCTTCTTCCCTGTCCACATTGACTCTAATCATAGTCTCATCTGCAAACTTGCTGATCCAATTTACCACATTAGTATCCAGATCATTGATATAGATGAAGAACAACAATTCGTTTCCACACTGATCCCTGAGCCACATTATTAGTTACAAGCCTCAAGTTTCAGAAACAATCATCCACCACTACTCTGGCTTCTCCTGTCCAGTTATTGTCGAATCTAGCTCACTATGAATACCAAGCATCTAAGTCTTGTCAAAAGCCTCAGTAAAGTCCATGTAGACAGCATCCACAGCCTTTCCTTCATCAATATTCCTGGTAACCTCCTCGTAAAACTCTGATTAGTTAAACATGGCCTACCACACACAAAGCCATGTTGACTGTTCCTAATCAGTTCTTGGATATCCAAATAATTGTATATCTGATCTCTTGGAACACCTTCCATTAATTTACCCACTCAGGCTCACCAGCTAATGATTTCCAGGGTTAATTTTGGAGAATTTTTTTTAAACAATGAAACAATATGAGCTACCCTCCAATCTTCCGTGGCTTAAGACATTTTAACCATTTCTGCTAGAACCCCTGCAATTTCTACACTGGCCTCCTTCAAGATCTGAGGAGAATATCCACCCTTATTTTAAAATGGCAAACGCTTCCTCCTCTTGTATCAATATAAGTTCCATGATCTCACTGCTGGTTTTTTTTCTTACTTCCCAGGACTCTCTGCCCTTTTCCTGAATGAATACTGATTACCTATGGGGGGGGGGGGGATTTAAGATCTTCCCCCATCTCTTTTGGCTGCATACAAAGCCAACCACTCTGATCTTCAAGGGGACCAATTTTGTCCCTTGCTATCCTTTTGCTCTTAGTATACCTGTTGAAACCCTTAGGATTTTCCTTTACATTGTCTGTCAATGAGTTTTTGCATTTTTTAGATTCCTCAAGTACATTGTTTGCTGCATGTTGCCAATACCTGTTATGCACCTCTCTTTTCTGAACCAGATCCCAAATATCCTTCAAAAACTAAGGTTCCCTATGTCTGCTAACCTTGCCATTAATCCTGACAGGAACATACAAATTTTGTACTCTCACAATTTCACCTTTGAAGGTCCTCCACTTACCTCGCACATCTTGCCCCAATTTTTTTTAATCCAAATCTATGCATTCTAAATCCTTTCTCATTTCCTCAAACTGGGCCTTTCTCCAATTTAGAATCTCAACCTGAGGCCCAGACTTGTTCTTCTCTATAATTAAGTTGAAACAAATGGCATTATCATCACTGAACCCACAAAGTTTCCTTACACATACTTCTGTCACCTGCTCCCTAATAGGAGATCCAGTATTCTACTCTCTCTAGTTGGTTCCTCTATATATTGATCTAGAAAACTTTCCTGAACACATTTGACAAACTCCAAGCCATCCAGCCTTTTAACAGTATGGGAGTCCCAGTCAATATATAAAAAGTTAAAATCTCCTATCACAACCATGTGTTTCCTGCAGTTGTCAGCTACCTCTCTATAGATTTGCTCCACCAATTCTTGTTGACTGTTGGGTGATCTGTAATACAACAGAATAGGTGTGGTGTCATCTTTCCTGTTCCTCAGCTCCAACCATATGTCCTCAGTAGATGAGTTCTCTGGTCTATCCTGTCTGAACACAGCTGTGATATTTTCCCTGACAAATAATGCCACTCCTCACCCTTTCATCTTCTTCCACCCCACCTCCCCGTTCTATCATGTCTAAAGCAACGGAAGCCCCAAACATTGAGCTTCCAGTCCTGCCCCACCCGCAGCCAAGTTTCATTAATGCCCACAATATCATAATTCCACGTGCCAATCCATGCTCTAGGCTCATCTGCCTTTCCTATAATACTCCTTGCATTGAAATAGATGCAGCTGAGAACATTTCCACCATGTCCAGCCTGTTGGCTTCTAACAGTGCATGCAATTTTCACATTTTTCTTCCTCCACTCCTCTATCTACTCTGGTTTCCCTCCCCCTGCAAATCTAGTTTAAACCCACTTGAGCAGCTCTAGCAAACCTTCCCACAACGATATTAGGCCCCTTCCAGTTCAAATGCAAACTGTCCTTTTGGAACAGGTCCCACCTTCCCTGGAAGGGAGCCCAATGATCCATAAACCTGAAGCCGTCCCTCCTGCATCATGTCTTTAGCCTCATGTTAAGCTGCATTATCCTCCTATTTCTAACCTCACTAACATGTGGCATGGGTAGTAATCCTGAGATCACAACCTAGGAGGTCACGTCCTTCAGTCTAGCACCCAACTCCCTGAACTCTCCTTGCAGAACCTCCTCACCCTGCCTACCCATGCCATTGGTCTTTATATGTACCATGACATGCAGCTGCTCACCCTCCCTCCTGAGAATGCCATGAACTCTATCTGAGATGTCTCAGACTCTGGCACCAGATAGATAACATCCCATCTAGAATTCTGGATCTCTTCCACAGAACCTCTCATCTGGTCCCTCTATCACGACAGCTCGCCTCTTCTCCTCCCTTCCATTCTTAGCCACAGGACCAGACTCAGTGCCAGAGACTTGATCACCAATGATTGCCGTTGCTTTCTGATGGCAGCATTTCCCATAAATGTTCTTGATGGTGGGAAGGGGTTTGCCTGTGATGTCCTGGGATGTGACCTCTACCTTTTGCAGGACTTTGTGCTTGGGGTTATTGGTATTCCAATACAAGACCATGATGCAGCCAGTCAGCACACTTTTCACCACACATCTGTAGAAATTTTCTAGTTCAGTGAACTGGAATTAGTACAACACATGGGTAGATTTATGGGCATTAAAAAAAGAAACAATATGTCAGATAGAGGATATCAAAGATGAGTAAAGCTAACATTGAAAAACAACATATATTTGGTAACACTAATAATTTTGCATTAGAACCATATGAATTTGGAATCTAAAATGTTTGCTGTGGGAGGGAGGGTCTTTGTTTGGAGCTGTGAATGACAATTCAGAAAGGAAGATTAACTGGGGTATATATAATGTTGGGATTATGCAGCATACACGCAACACGGTAACAGACCCTTTCTAGCCCAAAAGCCTGTGCCTCCCAAGTTCACCGATAGGAAATGAACAAAACCTAATTCTGAACATAAGGCAGCAAGTTTATGAAAATGGCTCTGAATCTGTCAGTTAGAACTAAGTGAGCAGTTTTTGGGGAGATCAGGGGAACTTATTGCAATAAACAGGAAAACTAGCAAGAACATTCAAATATTAAGAAGGCAAATGGAATGAAGCAAAAGGAATTTAAGAGACAACATTGAATTTCCTGACAATATATCCTGATTCTGAAGGACTTTTCTGAGGTCAGGTCTGTGTATAGTTTTTTTTCTTATCTAAAGAAGATGTACGTACTTTGGAGGCAGTGCAGAGAATGAGGAGGAACTTCTCGCTTAGTCTGTAAATCTTTGGAATTCTCTATCCAAGGGAGCTGAGCAGGCAGTACTACTTGGTTTATTCAGAGCTGAATGACATGGATATATGGTTAATGGTGAAGCACACTCAAGGAATTGAATAGTCTAAGGCCCCTATCGCCCCTATTTTTATGATTGACTAATCTTCAGAGCCAGGTATTTTAAATTTCTTATTTTAGATCCAGGAGAGTTGAGTTAGTTCTCATTGCTTAAAAGTGTTTATCTTTAATTTTTTTGAAATCAAAGAAAAACACAAGGCATGTCCTAAGTACTGATCCTTCTCCAGATTGATGATCTTAGTTAGAATTTGCCTAGCCACATAAAAATGTATACTGCCAGTAATTCAGAGCAATAAATGGCATATTCTTTACACATTGTTGACGACAGAAAAGATGGTTCAAGCTGCAAAGTGAGCAGCAGAATTCAACTTGCAAGTTCTAATTCTAGTGTTGGCATTACAGAAATATAATGCTGCTGACCACATAACTTGGACCTGGCAACTGAGCCTGCTTCTCTATTGCCAGAGTTGAACAGTTAATTATTGGCTGCTCTGAAATTGACTTTGATGATGCCTGGAAGTGAAAAAGGTCACCAGAAAAGCTAGCATGAAGGGCAGCAAGAAAGCCAGAAAGAGGTTTTATGTCTAATGAAAGGTGAGCCAGCCTTGTCTTAATACTGGGTTTTCCCTCCTTTGTGTGCAATATTACTGAATGCATGATTTGTCTGACTGGAATCAGCATGGAAGGTCCTGTCCTCTTCTGACTATATGTGTGGCAGAGGTGGGATGCTGGAAGCTGGCCAAGCATGTTATGTTAGAAGGATTAAAGGCACAGATGTGACCAAACTTCAGAGAACAGTGTTCCAAAGTTGTAGAGGCGGGGGAGAGATAACATTCATGTTTTCTGTTAACAGGTCCAAATTGTGATTAAAAGATTGCCACAGGTGCCTGAACCTTTTTGCAAGACCAAGATTTTGAATGAATTGAAAATGGAAACAATAAATCAGATGGGCAGTATTTTCATTTTTTTAGGGTAGACCGCAGAATGTTTTACAAGGAAGTATGCAAGTAAAATTATAATTGAATGTTTATTTACAAATTGAAGAAAGCATTTTCTAGGCAATAACAGGGCAGGCAAAAGATGTCACATGTCCGATTTTCATGGTCAAGGTTTGCAAGTTTTTATTGGAGAGATAACTCCTAAACAACACAATTTGGATGCTTGTCTGCCATCATTGCATAGAGCGTTAGTGCAGCTTGTGATCTTGATTTGTGAATGGAATTGTTTTTTTGCAGTTAAAGTTTAGGGAAGATACCACTAATTTTATTTTCTAAAATGTAACTTAATTTCTATCTCAGACTTCATGAAGATCCCATTCAAGAGACTTCAACATTATCTTTGAATATTCAGGGTTATAAACCCTGTTCTGCTGACCTCAGTACAAATTATTTTGATTTCAATTTTAAAAAGCTGAAAACACATTTTGTTGTGAGGGCCTCCAGGTTTTTTTTAAATGATAATAACACCATCAAATAGCACAGAGTTTGATATTGTTATTGGACACATTCAGTTCACTCATTTTAAATGAATGATGGAAGCATTCTGCCCTTTTACAAAGTTATTTGCTGGAATATTTTCTTGAGACAATCCTTTGCTTGTGCTTTCATAATAACTGAATATCCTGGGAATACTTATCAGGTCAGGCAGCATCTCTGGAGAATGAAATACCTTTAGCATTTCAAATCAATGACCATTCATCAAAATTAAAGCAGCAAGATTAGTGGCCTTTGATTACAGAGAGGGAGATGGTTAGTAATAACTGAATATGTCTGGGAATGGGTAGAAACAATGGTTGTTCAGTGTTTGCAACTACCTATACATTTTGGTTCTGTCTATATTATCCTATTTGGATCAAGGTATTTGAAATGCTGAAAAATCATCTTTTGAATATTCAGAATAAAAGACTTCTGTTTAGGTTGGCATCTTGGTCAGCACAGCTGACTTTAGTGGGGAAGTTGTATTTTTTTAAGGCATTTGTGTGCCCATTCTGTGCTAATGTTAACCATGCCACAGGTGCCTGAACCTTTTTGCAAGGCGGTAGAAGTGTGACTTGCACTCTGCGCAGACTTGGCAAGACCTGGTCATTTCCCTGACATCTTCTGTGGAGTAGGGCAGATTGAACGCTTTGACAAAATTACTCATGCGGGTGACCCCTGGGTGGCAGAGCTCATTATGCAGAGACCGCACTTGGCCGGTGTGTGCAGAGGCACAGCTTCCTCTGGATAAGTCACCTGGAGAGTCATTAAGGGCTCCTGGCCGATAGACGATGTCATAATTGTAGGTGGAGAGCTCAATCCTCCACCGAGCAATCTTGACATTTTTGATTTTTTTCCCCCTCTTAAACATTATTAAACATGAATGTGACCGAGCGCTGGTCAGTGAGGATCGTAAATTTCCTACCAGTCAGGTAGTGTCTCGCGGCTTCAACAATTGCTTGAGCCTCCTTTTCCACAGATAGGTTCCGGAGCTTATGGCCTTGTAATGTCTGGGGGGGGGGGGGGAATGCAACAGGCTTGCCCACCTGGTTGAGGGTAGCAGCCAGGGCTATGTCCAAAGTGTCGCTTTCCACTTGGAAAGGTACATTCTCGTCCACCACGTGCATGGCAGCTTTTGCAATGTGGTTCCAGAGGTAGTTAAAAGCAGTTTGGGCTTCAGCCAAAAGGGGAAATTGTAAGAGGGGGCGTACCTTATCAACGTATTGAGGGATTCACTGGGTGTAATATGAGAAAAACCCCAGGCATCTGCTTAAAGCCTTTGTGGCCCTGGGAACAGGGGGCACATCCTTTCAGGATCGGGGCCAATGATGTCATTCTCCACAACGTAGCCAAGGATAGCAGACGTTTAGTCCTGAACACAGACTTGCTAGAGTTATAAGTGAGGGTCAGGGCTTTCACCACTTCGAGAAAACTCTGGAGATTGGCGTCATGGTCTTCCAAGGTGTGGCCATAGATTGTGACATTATTGAGGCAGGGGAAGGTAGCCTTCAACCCATTCTTGTCCACCATTCTGTCTATCTGCCTGAGCTTGCTGCCTCGAGGTTGTCATTCTCGAGCTTGGCCTGTTCCATTGATTTGGCCAGTCAACGTGGCTAGCCAAGTCCTTCTTTCCCGACTCGCAGTCGTTGCCTCACACCTCGAGCAGACCTCTTCCTCATGAACACAGCCAATAGCTGCTTTGTACCTGCACTTCTTGGCAAGCATCCACAGATCTAGCAGGTAGTCATCGATGGTCTTTCCTGGCCATCGTCGATATAGAGTGAGTTGGTGCCCTTCTAAGACCTCGTTTTGCAACTTCAGGTACCTAGCCTTCAACGCCTCGATGGCAGCATCATATGTAGTACAGTCCCTGATGACTGCATTACCCTTTCATTCCTACCCTTGAAGTGAGTGTGGACCTCCTGAATTCATCGGTGTGAAAGATACCTCTGGTTGCGCTCAGGTAGGCCTGGAAGCAGTCCAGCCAGGCCTGGAAGCAGTCCAGCCAGGCCTGGAAGCAGTCCAGCCAGGCCTGGAAGCAGTCCAGCCAGGCCTGGAAGCAGTCCAGCCAGGCCTGGAAGCAGTCCAGCCAGGCCTGGAAGCAGTCCAGCCAGTATGTGAACTCCTCAGCCACTTCGGGGGCCAGAGGGTCTATCAGCAACAGACCAGGTTTGAGTAGTACTTCCATTGTTAGGGAATAAGCAAATAAAATTATTGAGCGAATAAAAGCTCTCACAACTGGAGGGAGATCAAACACTTATATTAGCTTATAACTATGGGTAGGGTTTCACAGTAGTCTTCAGAAGGGTTCTGGGTTTATGCAGGAAACCAGGGTTATATGTGAGCAGATGGAGGTGGAGGCGAGGCCAGCCATCAGCACAACACCCTACCAGTGAATCCCAGGTCACTCTACACGCCTAGGGAAGTGTAAAAGATGTCAGCAATAGATAATATCCAGACATTCAAAATGTGACCACAATTTCAAAATTCCATAACTCAGATGGACTACTGGAATTTTTTAGTTCATACAGAAAATACTGTAGATTGCATTAATTACATGTCAATAACTAAGTCATTAAAGGAAAATATTTGTTTTGAATATGTGGTGAAACCACTATTGTGTATATTTGCCATATGTAAATGTCATAACCCTTCCTGGATGACCCTACTCTCACTGGCTGGCTCATGACTCCTCCCCCTTCCCCATAAAGGCTATCATGACACAAGCCTGCCCCCAGTTTGGGTCTGGGTCAGTGTGAGCGACCAACACAGGGATGTTGTCTATTTCTTGTAAATAAAAGCCTTCAGTCTCGGCAACTTCAGTCTTTGTGTAATTGATCTTGCTTCAAATTAGACAAATTATTCATATGTTATTGGGCCCAATGTTGTAAACTGTGATGGTGGCTCCAAAGGGAGTTGCCACCATTTAATTGTTCATCCTGGGCTTGCAGGCGCACACTATAGATCTGAGACTTGGCGACAGAATCCATTGGCAGGGTCCCATCCTATTGGGAATCCCCTGCTTTACATCTTCCAGTTCCAACACCAGCCAGACCTCCAGTTTCAATGCAGATTTTGATTCTGCAGATGAAAAAGAAAATTAAAGTTGTTCATTTTATTATTGTGTTGAATGTAATAATATTAACTATTACAAAAATGACTTTACATATTGTCACATTTTATTCTTTAAAATATTTTTATTGATCTTTATATTATGCAAAATTGAACAGTATAGTTATATATTGTAATGTACAATTTAAAAGATATGGAAAAAGCCTAATAATTTAAAACCCCTACCACTAGGCAAGGTTAAAGGCTGACACATAGGGATCAAATGACAACAACCTGGAGATGCACAGCACCAAAGCTTCAGAACGACCCTAATACTTTAGGTTATGATAATAGTCCATAAGTGGGCCCCACGTCTTTTGAAAGTTGATATTTGACTCTTTAATGGTATATCTAATTTTTTTTTCAAAACTTGCTCAATGGTTAAGTGATATTATCTCTTGTTTGTGTAGGTGGAGTATTGTTTTACCATTTATATTTTATTTTTATAGGTTCTCGATCATTTTAACTATTTTAAAAAAATATCCAAATACATGAAGGCAAGGAAGATTTTGCCAGCAGACAGGAAGATTTGGGAGGGGAGAAGAGAGCCTCCATACTCAACCATAATCTTCTTACTTCTATGTCTAATTGTCCAGCTTAGGCCTTGCCATCTGGTCCAGATCAGAGCAGGCATGAGAGGACCCTGAATGGTGATTCCAGCCCATTACTCTGAGGTAAACTCTAATGCTAAAGAACTCAAAATCTTGCAGCAGTAAACACAGTAAAGTTGATAGCTTATATATTGCCAACATTTTCTCCAGATGAAAGGAAATGAAACTCAGGGGTGAAGTCTTGGAGGGAGATCTTCTCTCGTGACTGCCAAATATACACCACGTGATCAATAAAGAAGACACTCATAGTGGTCTTTAGCAAAGAACCTGTGTCATTGTTTTATTTCTTCCAACAACCTTTCTTCCTCCCAGATGACCTCACTTGACCATGTCTCGCGCCTCCCCATTCGTTCCTGACCTGCAGGTGACCCGTAGCATTCATCCTGCTCCTTGTTCTGACCCAAGCATACACATTAACATTTTCCAAGCATTGCCACTAATATGTCATCAGAGGTGACCATCCCTATGCAAGGTCCACGTAAGCATGTAGCCACAACAGCACCATTTCCCCTCCAAGTCCAGCAGGGTGGCAACTGTCTGGATCTGTCTCATCACATAATAGTTTGGTTGGTTGATAGTCTAGCCAGATCTGGTTTAGACAATAGGAGCTGGAGTAGGCCCTTCGGCCTATCGAGCCAGCACCGCCATTTTACAGATCATGGCTGATCACTACTATCAGTACCCCTTTCCATCGTTATCCCCATAACCCTTAACTCCTTTGCCCACTAGAGTCTTATCTAACTCTCTTTTGAACATAATCAGCGAATTTGCCTCTACCACCCTCTGTGGCAGAGCATTCCACAGATTCACACTTCTCTGGTGTTAGGTCTGCTTTGTTCATGAATGAGTGAGACAAACACCAGGCTGAGTCGAAATCAGGGTTCTTTGTTCTTTATTACCGGATTGTAACACTTGCGACTAACAAAGTTAGTCGGAGAATGCATTCTGCCGTTATCAGCAAAATGGTGATTTTTTATACCCTTGGATACATGCTTAGAACATCATCATATCATTACTTGTCCAATGACTAAAACTGTTGCTATCCTTTCCCTGCTAGCTTCCTGCCTCTCAATCCATCAATGTCTCTCTTATCTTGTAAGTACAAGGATGCATTCTGTTACTCCTTAGTACTGGGTGACTCCTTCTCCGGTCCCATCTCATGATGTTTTACCTAACAGGAGTACAAGGACACCTCCCCTTCTTGTTACTGCCCTGTACAGGGTAACTCCCTACACATTCCCATCTCATGATGTTTTACCTTACAATCCCTCCTTTGTCCTCTTTAGAGGACAATCTCGCCCTGACTATGCTACCACCGCGTTACATTAGTTCGCCTATTATTGCCAAGCTCTATACGGGTTCTGTTCACAGGGCAGTTCGGCTGGTGGGCGAGGGCTCCCCCAACCCTCCTTTGCGTACACCCCCCATCCGTCACCCCGATCCCATTGCCCGTTTACAAGTTTCATCCCATTTGCCCCCAAGCAAAAAACTAGCTAACCCCCCGTACATTAGTAAATTCCCAAGTTAACATGTGGTCTACAATCTAATTCATAATACTTGTTCTACAATCTGATTAATAATGTTTGTGTTACAATCAATGTTATAATATTTGTTCTACAATCAAGGTTATAATATTTAGGTTACAAGCAAGGTTAAAATTATATGTGTAACAATCTAATTCACAATCCCTCCTTCCCATCACATTCCCCTTCAGACTCCAGATCGATCTCAGCAACTTTCTCCGCCTCCTGTAATGTGAGATAGTCTTGCTCCACAGCCTGCACAGCTTGATATTTCGGAGGCAGTTCATCACGGTCAGCAAAGGCTCTCTCTATGGTCCTCGTGACCAGCGTTCGAATGCATGGAATACAACAACAGCCACAAGTGATAAAAATTGATACAGAAATGAACAAACCCAGCAAAAGTTGTCCTAACAATGTGCTCCATCTCCCAAACACTCCCTGTAACCAGGATAAAACAGGATTGGAGACTCCAGACTGGGCTTTTAATTCTTTCGCCAATGCCCTAAGTTTCGTTAACCCCTTAGTGAGTGATCCATCTGGTCCTGTGTTATTAGAGATAGAAGTGCAGCATAGATCTCCAAACATAGCACACACTCCACCTTTCTCTGCCAGGACCATATCAATCGCTATCCTATTCTGAAGTGTCATAAGGGAAGTTTCTGACAGTTGTTGATGTATTGCCTCAACAACGTCCCTGGTCAAATTTGCAAGGCGCTGGACATTATAGTGAATAAGGTTGATTCTATTAACATTCTTATTTACAGTGATGGGAAATATTGCACTAAAAACAGGAAAACTTTCAAACCCAGCTGCAATCTCATCGGCTAATTTAAATTCGTCCGGAATATTCCGGGCTTGGCCAATGGCATCAATCCATACCCCATCAGGGTTCCTTCCTCCCGGCCCCAAGAGTCCAACACTCCTCCTTTTTCTCCACAGCCAACTCTCTGTGTGGCGCAATTCTAGGGAATCCTCGTCTCCCTCCTGCATTTTGACAATCAGCACTGGCGCATTAAGGGTTACTAGAGCACACCGACCATCCCAGTTAGCGGGGAGCCAGTTGTACAGCACTCTTCCTCCACAAAACTCATCTGTGTAGTCATTCAATCTGCTACAAGTCTCCTTAGTTTCAGATTCATTTTTTTTGTTATGGGACCTCAAAATCATCCCCTGTATATGTTCATGATAACCAGTAACCTGTTTGGCTGCCCTGTCAGGCACCCATGTGGCGTTTTCCCTGCTAATAGTAGGTCGTCTACATACTGAATCAGTGTAACATCTTCCGGGAGCTTTAATTTCATTAGGATTTCGCTAAGGGCCTGATTGAACAGTCCTGGACTGTCCTTATAACCCTGAGGTAATCTAGTGTATGTGTACCGATGTGCTTGGTAAGTGAAAGTTAACCAGTCTTGCCATTCCTCAGCTAAATTCAAGCAGAAGAATGCGTTTGCCAGATCAATGACAGTATAGTATTCGTGCTCCGGACTCAGAGCCCTAAGTGCTACATATGGGTCTGGGACTGGTCTCCCGATGGTCTTGGTAGCCAAGTTAATCTCCCGGAGGTCGTGTACCATCCTCCAGTCTTTTCTACCCGGTTTGGGAACAGGCATGATGGGCGTGTACCACATACTGTCAGGTGCCGCCCTTAAAACCCCTGACTCCATTAACCCTTCTATCGTTCCTTTAATACCCTCCTCCTGACTGGGCGACAAGCGGTATTGTTTTCTCCATATTGGTTTCTGCCCGGGGTTGGCCAATTCTAGAAATACCTCTCCTTTTATTACTCCCACATCATAGGGCCCCGTTGTCCATATATGTGGACTCAGATTAGAAAGATATTTGTCTGAGTCTCTGTGATCAATATTTTCTCCTTCTATGGCTCGGTCTCTTTCTACTTTCTCATTCACTACCTGGTCCCATGCTTCAATATTCAGTCTGACAAATTTTCCTCCCTCCGAGGTGGAATATCCCGGGATTTCTGTCTGCCTGTATTCACACCCTATCGCTTCCTTTACCATCGGACCCAGCTGTCGAGCGTGATGATCTTTGTCAATACCCAAGGTCACATGAGGCACACTTTCTACTCCTAAGCAGAACCACTCCATTTGTTCTTCTGTCATGACAACCATAGCAGCTATTCCCTCCTTACCTACAAAGATAAATGGACAATGTATCGTTTCTGTCTTCCCTTCTTTTAGAGAGTCCCACCTCTCCTCATATTCCTGGTCCGGGTGGATGGTGTAGTTTAATGAAACATGCATAGGATCTAGTGGATAATGGTAATCCCCATACCGAGGAATACTGGCCCTCCACTCAAAAAACTGTTTAATCAGCCCTGGGCCTGGTTCATCATACAGTAGCCGACTCCAGAAAATACTTCTGAAGCGTTAGATGGGGTCATTACTATAAACTGTCCTCCCCTTCTTATTGTATCCCCTGGGTATGTTAACCGAAGGCCCTTCTCAGAACATTGTATGGTTATTCCTAGTTTGGTAAGAATGTCCCTTGCTAATAAATTAATGGGGCAACTTGGCACAACCAGGACAGGCGTTTTAACCCTTTGTCGTCCAAATGTCATGTCGATGTTATCTGTATAGGGCTGTGTTTCCCTTATTCCGGAGAATCCTATTGTAGATAATGTTTTGCCCGAAAATGTGCTCCCTGGGGGTTTTTTAATCACTGTCGTAACTGCTGCCCCTGTGTCAACCATAAATTCAATTTTTTCTCCATTTACCGTCCCCCAAATTTTTGGTGGCTCCCAGGGAGGCGTGATTTTTGATTCTCCAGGGCACCTTCAATAATCAAATTCAGCACTTTCCTCAATATAGTCATTACACTGAGGTGCCTGGACTTGTTGATCACTCTGCCACCCCCCGATTCTCTGGGGCCCATCAATATGTCCACCCCTACCCCTTGCTTGTCCTCTTAAGTTTCCTCCTCTTCCCCGATAGCCTCTAATAGAGGGTAATCTTTTTCCCCTTGCTCTCCCAGCCTCCGGACAGTTCCGCTGGTAGTGTCCAGGATTTTGGCAGTACCAGCATACTGCATGTTCCCCTCTATACATTGTACCTAGCTGTCTTTCCCAACCATTTCTTACTTGGGGTCCCGGATTTATCACTGGCCCCATGACCTGTGGGACTATCTGTTGGGCCGCTAATTTAACCCCTATATGTTCTATGGCTCTCACCAATTTATCGGTTGTTTTGTCCACCTCCTTCTGGGACGCACTTTCTGACTTAGCATGCTCTGATTGACGATGTCGTTTGATTGCATGTGTCAGGTGTCTTTTCCACAAATCCTCTGACATTGTCTCTAATCCCACAATGTCCCTTAATTTTGCTTGAACCGTAGCAGGTAGTCCGTTTATTATCCCATTACGAAAGTGAGCCCTTCCTAAGGGGCTGTGGTCGGGTCTTTCTCCAGTCCCTGTTTCCCATAAGTCCCATGCTCGAGTGAAATACTCGTGTGCAGTCTCTCCTTCCTTTAGTTGAAGGGTTACCAAGGCATCCAAACTATAGGGTGTAGGAAATGTTTCTCTAAGTGCTTCCCAAAATTTATTCCGAAGTGGGTTAAATTCTATTTCATCCCCCAATTTACTGCTTCTTACAATTCTCTCTATTTGCTTCAGGGCCCCTTCTGCCTTTAATTTTATCATGATAGTTCTGACATCTGCGAGTGCTAATTGTTCTTGGCAGGTTTCTCGCTCAAAACAAGAAATCCATGGACTAGCCCCATTACTCAACAGAGGTAGTTTTTTCATTAAACTCTCTAAGTCCATTCGTGACCAGGGTACATATTTTTGAGTTCCCCGTCCCGTGATCAGTAATGGGCATTGATATCTCAATTTTGGGGATTTCTGCTCCTTCTTTACTCTTGGCATGCATTTATTTATCCCACCTTGTTCTGACTCTTCTTCGTCACTGTCACTGTCCCTATCAGCTTCCAATGTCTCAGGGTCAAAGGTATATTGGTCACGTTCATCTCTAAGATAATCTTTTCGGCCATAGTTTAGTTGTTTCACATCTTTCTCTTTTGTTCTAACTATGTCCAGGTAGGCATGTCTATTTTTCTCCCTCCCGAGTCTTTTCCTTTTACTTTCCTCCCATGGTGGATCGTATCTCGTTTCCTCATCTGTACTACACTTTTCGTCCTTTACTCCTATTACCATTCCTTCAGCTTTAATTTCTCCTGACAGTGTTGTAGTTATCTTTTCCACTTCCTTAAATACACCTACCATTAATTCTTTTTGATCCTCACTGATCTGCCCCAGCACATTAATATCTCTGTTTAAGTTTTTAATGTTATCCTGAACCTTTTTCATGTTCCATTTCTGTATCTCTAACTCCTTTTCTATTTTCTTGGACTCCAGAGGGGTCTCTACATCTATTACTCCCCCTTCTATTTTTATTAAAGGGGCCTGTACCTCGTCTGATGTGTCCCTATTCCCGTGGTTCTTGTCACACCCCAGTGTCTCAATATCTGAATATAAGGGACGTGACTCCAGTGTCCCATCTGGGGTGCCAGAGAGAGAGAGAGAGAGAGAGAGAGAGCATAGCGAGAGAAAGAGATAGAGAGGCAGATACACAGAGCACAAGAGATAGAGAGAGAAAATGCCTTGCACTGGCCCCACTGGGAGAAAAGTCTTCAGATTAACACTTTCGTTTCAAAGGTTTTAAAAGGTTCTCATCCTGTGATCACTGGTCTGGATCAGATTGGGTCTCCCACCACTGGGAACTATCACTCCTTCCTTCCCTCCCACCTCGAGTGAGCTACACGTCAGCCCACAATGTCTGCCCTGATCCCGCAATGGTGGGGGTGCGGGAAAAAGGGAGGGAGAGAGGATAAAACAGGATCCCATTTGATGCGGAGCTGGAATTGTGGGCACAAAATTAAAACCAAATTGTATTTCTCTGCCCTGCCCAACCTGGGGATTTCAGGGCAGCACCGCCACAGATTGGGATTGGGAGGGGGAGTGGGTGAGAGAGGAGGGGGGGGAGAAGAGAGAGAGGGGGAGAGAAGAGAGAGGGGGGAGGGTGAAAGGAGGGAGGGAGAGAGCAAACCCGGACACTTCGTGGCTGGAAACTGGAAACAGGCACTTTTCCTTTCCCTTCTGTGTTTTGTTTCTTCCAGCTTATCTAAGACACTACGTTTTAAATTTTTTTTTTTCTCTCACCTGTCAGGAACATCTCAGTGCCCCCGGGTAACCAACCCCTCTTCCTCCAGCGGTCTACACATTTTCGGAGCATTTTTTGTTTTTCCAATGCCGCATTACTGGTATTTCGCTCCTCTAATTCCTGATTAATTTCCTTAATAACTTGGTCAAAAGTCTTAGCAGGCAACTGTACAGCCATAGCTGCGGGACCGCTTTCTAATGCCTGTTTTAATTTAGGTTTTTGTCTGTTTAGGGGATCTATGTCAACGAAAATTGCTTTTAAAAATGTCCCCTTGCAAGCTGGATGACTAATATCTTTTAAAAGAACAGTCTCGAAGTCTTGTCCTCCAATTGACTTCAGACTGTCCTGTATACTCTGATTGCTCGTTTTCCACTCTCTGTTTTCCCAAAGGGGTCTGAAAGTTAAATTACAACTAGAAAACCAAATATTTGGGCTATACTTTTGTCCTGTTTCCCTGTACCAATCTATGAATTTACGTAACTTTATCTCCTTGGTGATGTTGGGAATACCCTCATTTAACTTATCAAAAGTATTTCGAATAAACTGGGTGTCTCTTAGGAGTTTGTCAACTTTTTCATTAATATCTCCTACCTGATCCGGACACAGCTGTCGCAGCCTTCTGTCGTCGTTCTTGTTCACCAGGCAGGCGTCCCTGAGTACTTTTTTTGTTGTCTCAAGGTCTCTAGTGTCTGCTGTGGTATTCCACCACGGCGAATTGGGGAAATAAATTCTTAACTTCTCAAGTGTACAGACATTATCATACCTACCGGACATTTATAAGTCGGTCTCTCAGATACAATTGAGGCCAATAAGCCTGAACCTTTGTTTTCTTTCAAAGCCCAACCTTCACGTGGGAGATTTCTCCTCTTAATAACCAGTTTAGGGCAGAAAACTCAGGTCCTCAATTGTTTATAGACCACCTTCTCACTCTATTGGACTTTGCAACGACACAATAAAGACTTTTAAACTCTAGTAGTTTCTTGCGAAGCACTTAATAAATGTCATTCAAACACCTTAAGGACTTTTATCTTGTCTGTAATCACTTACGTGTTACAATCCTGGCATGCGACCTTCAATTGTGGTCGTCTAATTTGTCCGATCTCCAGTTCTTACTGACAATCATAAAGATTTTAAAAAAAAAAGAGAATTTTGTTAAAACAGGCTTCTCTGGACCTTTTTATCAGCCGGCTGAGATGATTGTCAGAAAAAACAGAAACCGTCGTCCAGTGTTCACTCACCCATCACGTCGGGGTCACCAAATTGTTAGGTCTGCTTTGTTCATGAATGAGTGAGACAAACACCAGGCTGAGTCGAAATCAGGGTTCTTTGTTCTTTATTACCGGATTGTAACACTTGCGACTAACAAAGTTAGTCGGAGAATGCATTCTGCCGTTATCAGCAAAATGGTGATTTTTTATACCCTTGGATACATGCTTAGAACATCATCATATCATTACTTGTCCAATGACTAAAACTGTTGCTATCCTTTCCCTGCTAGCTTCCTGCCTCTCAATCCATCAATGTCTCTCTTATCTTGTAAGTACAAGGATGCATTCTGTTACTCCTTAGTACTGGGTGACTCCTTCTCCGGTCCCATCTCATGATGTTTTACCTAACAGGAGTACAAGGACACCTCCCCTTCTTGTTACTGCCCTGTACAGGGTAACTCCCTACACATTCCCATCTCATGATGTTTTACCTTACACTGGGTAAAAAAATGTTTTCTCATCTCCGTCCTAAAGGGCCTACCCTGTATTCTTAAACTATGCCCTCTAGTCCTCGTCTCCCCCATCATTGGGAACAAGTAATCCGACTTCACCCTGTCTATCCCCCTGATAATTTTGTATACCTCAATCATGTCCCCCCCTCATCCTTCTAAACTCCATCGGATACGTCCAGTTTTTCTAGCCTTTCAGCATATGTCAACCCTGCCAGCCCTGGAACTAACCTTGTAAATCAGCGCTGCACACCCTCTATAGCTAGTATGTCCTTCCTCAAAATTGGAGACCAGAACTGGATGCAATACTCCAGGTAGGGTCTCACCAGGGCCTTGTACAACTGCAGAAGGGCGTCTCTGTTCCTATACTCCAATCCCCTCTTTATGAAAGCCAACATGCCATTTGCCTTCTTCACTGCTTTCTGAACCTGCATGTTAGCCTTCAGTGACCAGTGAACAAGTACACCCAGATCCATTTGCACCTCCCCACTCCCTAGCTTGTCTCCATTTAAATAATACTCAGCTTTCCTATTACTGCCCCCAAAATGGATAACCTCACATTTGCTTACATTGAACGTCATCTTCCATTCAGCAGCCCACTCCCCCAACCTGTCCAAGTCCCTCTGCATTTTCCTGACATTCTCCTCACACCCCACACTGCCACCCAGTTTAGTGTCATCTGCAAATTTGCTCACGTTATTAATAATCCCCTCATCCAAATCATTTACATAAATTACAAACAACTGAGGACCCAATACCGATCCCTGCGGCACTCCACTCGTCACATCCTGCCATCCTGAAAAAGACCCGCTTACTCCAACCCTTTGTAAACACGGGCAATAGTTGATAGGATTGGCTGGTGTCTTACAATTTCTTTGGAATAGGTCATGATGTAAACAGCTGATTATCAATATATGCTGGCTTCAAATGGTCAATTGGGACAGTGTCAATCTTTCTGTCCCGCCGAATCATGAAACTTTTCGGTTGGCATTGGATGACCTCATGAGGGTTGTTGTAAATTTGCTGGAATGGATGGCGAACAGTGAACCATTGTTGGAATCCAAGTGGTGCATACAAGGTCAGTGATAGCTTGGAACAGCTCTCACGTGTGGTTTGAGTTTTCTGATAACCATTAATATTTTTTACCACTTGAGTATATAGTGTGATATTTTGATTCCATGCTTATTCATAATGTTCATGGGAAACCGTTCCAAATGTCCTGCTGAGTCAGTTACAGCTCAAGGCTTCAGTGAACTGGTTTGATTCGTGCCTCCAGTGCTATCTGTGTGAAGTTTGCAAACTCTGCCTGTGTGGACTTCATCTTGGTGTTCCACTTTCCTCCCACATCTCAAGGACTTGTGGAGTTGTTACATAAATGTCTGCTTTAACTTGTCCCAAGTGTTGATGCCTCCTCCATCAGCTGTGGGTGTGTGCGTGAAGTGAAGTGAGGTGGGGTTGGGGAGTTGTTTTAGTTATAATCAGGAGAGAGAATAGATGGCAGAGACTGGGAATATGACTGATGGGGTTATTCTGAATGCACCAGCAAGGCAGCAGAGCAGGAAAGCATGCCTGTCCCCTGCCAAGAAGAAGCCTGGGAGAGGACCCCACAGGGAAGATGACTCCAGCAGTGGATCAGGAAGGGGTTCATAGATTGAAGGACTGCAAGCTGCTGAAGACTGGCTCATGTGATCAGGATATCAGGACCAGGATTCGTGAAGGTGCCGATGATGAGCAGTGCTCCTGAAAGGACTCGAGTGCCAATAGTTTCCTTATCAGAGGTTTAGAACTTGGGAAAACCCTCTGGTGGCGCTGCCAGAGCTACTGTAGCAGCAGCTCTGCTGCTGGTGTGGACCAGTGGGGAGCGAGCAAGCAGAGATGCAGTGGTCCTGCAGGGTTCAGCTGCTCACTCGACTGCTGTCATCTCCACACAGCCTTTGAATGGCCCATTGAGAAAGCCGGTGGTGGTGGTTTTAGTTGAGTCCCACCACCGTATGTCTGCGCCCAAGATGGTGGTGCCTATTAATCAATAGCAGCCACGAGGGGCTGCAGAATCCAGGGAAGCAGAGGACTGGAAGATCACCCTCAGAGGAGATGACCTACAGGGACGGTGACCATGGAGGCAGACCAGTGAGGGGGGTTCTGCAGCTTAGGGACCAGTGCACGCGGCGGGCTGCGGGCTGCTGGCGACTTGGGGCAAGGAACTGCTGTTGACAGTCCCGCATTGGGCTGTGGACTGCTGGAGACTGGCTTGAACTGACTGGAAGGGTACCAGGTATTGGAACCGGAATGCGAGGAGGTGCCGAGGACGCTGAAGCTTCCTGACTGTGCTGGAGGTTCAGATCTGGAGCTCAGATTGCCAAAGGTTTGGACTTGTCTCTGTGTGGCTGCGGAAGTGCTGGAGGTTAATCTACGTACACTGGGTGACTCTCTCTGGGGGGGGGGGGGCGCGAGTGGGGGAGAGAGATTCTCTTTTGCTTCTCTCTCTCTCCAAGTCTGACAGTAAGAGGTGCTTTGGCAATTCCTGCTGGTAGTGAATCTGTCGTCCTTGCAGCAGGAAAAAAGAAATTTCATACAATATGATACTTTTATTACTATGATAATAGATCTTGAAGAGCTTGGGTTCACCACCGGAACAAACAGGAGACTGGGTTACAGAGGTTATAGGAGCGCAGAGGGAGAATCCATGGATACTGTGTCCCTGAGGCTACATGAGTGCGAGGAATGGGAAACGTATGACCCCATTAATAGGATTGGATTTTTGATCACCTATAGTCAGCGAGAAATGAAGGAGCAAATCTGCAGAGTGATAGCAGACAGCTACAGATCTGTGCCCAAGATAACAGCGCCGATACTCTGCAGCAGCCACAAGGGGTTGCAGACTCGGGGGTGCAGTGGACTGCACAGGGCACCATAAAAAAGGAGAGCATTTCCCCCCTTCCACCCCCCCCCATTGAAAAGGAGAAGCAATGGAGACGATCCTAAAGGACAGTGACTATGGTGGACTAGCGAGGGGCTCAATGGCTGAACGACTTGAGCAGGTATGTTAAAAGCAAA
The DNA here is from genome assembly GCF_036971445.1 of Narcine bancroftii. Lineage (NCBI taxonomy): Eukaryota > Metazoa > Chordata > Chondrichthyes > Torpediniformes > Narcinidae > Narcine > Narcine bancroftii. Next base: position 23,902,992 of record NC_091473.1, on the reverse strand, counting down.
AGAATAATAAGGGGAAAAAATTGATCCTCTTGAAGATCTGAGCAGTTGGCTATGTATGGAGCCAAAGATATGGATGATATCTTTAATATTTGGGTTTTTTTTTGCATCTGTATTTACTTGAGGATCTGGCCCAGAGTCCATGGAAATGAGGCCAGCGAGCAGTGAGGTCGTGGAACCTATATAGATTAAAGAGGAGGAGGTGCTTACTGTTTTGGGCAAATAAAAGTGGATAAATTGCCATGGCCTGACAAGGTTTTCCCTAAGACCTTCAGCGGTGCTAGAATAGAAATTGCAGTCTCTGGCAGATATATTCAACATGTCATTGTTGCGCCATTTACAAAAGGCTCCAAACATAATATGGGGAAATGTAGAATGGTGAGCATGACATCAATAGTGGGTGAGATATTGGAAGGTGTTCCTAGAGATCGAATATGCAAGTGTTTAGATTGACATGGATTGATTAGGGCAAGTCAACCTGGCTTTGTGCGTGGTAGGTAGTGTTTAATCTTTTTTCAAGGCAGTGACTGGAAAGGTTGATGAAGGTAAGGCCATGGATGTTGTTTACATGGACTTTAGTAAGACCTTTGACAAGCTCCTGCATGGGAGGTTTTTCAGGAAGGTTCAGCCGCTTGGTGTTCATGGTGAGGTAGTAAATTGGATTAGATATTGACTATATGGGTAAGATGGATCTCTTAATGGATACTGAGCTAATAGTAGAGAACAATTGATATTCTAGATGATTGAGGTTTACACCAGTCCAACCCCTTCCTTCAAAATGCAAACTATTTCCCAAGTGTACTGAGCTATAACATCAATTTGGTTCATATGTTCCAGTAGAATCCACCACATTTAATTCTAAATTTTATATATTTTTTAGGAGGTTGCCATGAAAGTTCATGAGAGAAAAGTTGTGGATGTTGTCTATGTGGACTTTAGTGAGGGGCCTTTGCCAAGGTTCCATATGGGAGGTTTTTCAGGAAGGTTGATGATACTCTGTAAACTGGATTAGTTTGGTTAAATGGGAGAAGCCAGAGCTTGGTGGTGGATGATTGCTTCTCTCATGGGAGGTTTGTTACTGGTAGTGTGCTTCAAGAATAGGTGTAGGGTCCACTGTTGTTTGTCTTCTATATCAATGATCTGGACGATAATGTAGTAAATTTAATCAGCAAGTTTGCAGATAGCACAAAGATTAGAGATGTCATTAACAGTGAGGATGCTTGCAAAGCTTGCAGAGGGATCCAGACCAACTGGAAAACTGGGTTGCAAAATGGCTGGTGGAACTTAATGCAGACAAATGTGAGGTACTTCATTTTGGAAGATCAAACCAAGGTAGGACATGGTAAATGGCAGGATACTGAAGAGTGTGGTGGAACAGAGGCATCTGCAAATACAGATATATAATTCCCTGAAAGTGGCATCACAGGTGGATAGGGTTGTAAAGAGAGCTTTTGGAACATTGATCATCATAAATCAAAGCATTATGTAAAGGAGTTGGGATGTTATCGTGAAATTGATGAGGCCAAATTTGGAGTATTGTGCAACTTTGCTCAAACTATAGGAGGAATATCAATATGATTGAAAGAGTGCAGATTTACAAGGATGCTGCCAAGACTTGAAGAACTGGGTTGCAGGGAAGGGCTAAGCAGGTTAGGACTTTATTCCCTGGAGTGCAGAAGAATGAGAGGAGATTTGATACAGTATACAAAAAGGAGGGTTGAGATAGAGAAAATGCAAACAGGCTTCTTCCAATGAAATTTTGTGAGATAAAGACAAGAGGTCATGAGTGCAGAATGAACTGGCAACTGAATTGGTAAATGCAGACTCAATTTTGATATTCAAGAAAAATGTGGACAGGTACATGGACACAAGAGGTATAGAGGGATACAATCCAGGTGCATGTCCTTGGGGATTGGCAGAAAAATAGTTTGCCACAGACTAAAAGGACCAAGAGTCTGTTTCTGTGATGTAGTGTTCATCAGCTGTAAAATAGGTCTCTTAAAGGAGGATAAAGGGATGGTCTGCTTTTAAAATTAATGCATGAAAAATAGAACAGAGTTTTTTTTTTAATTTGCAGATCTTGTGCAGGGAAGCAGGAAAATAGTGATCAGAGTAAAGAGGTCATTTATTCTTACCATTTCTCTTTACATCCTTTCTAGATCTCTCCAGATCTGTACAACTGACTCCTGTTTTCTCACCAATTCTGCAAATTATTAGAAATAAATGAAAGGAATTTGCATTCATTATTTGTATCATGCATGCTGTTAAATTTAATCACAGATGAGTTGATAAAAGGCTGGTTATTGGGGGTGGCCATCTTTTCTGCCAAAGCTCCTAGAGAATTGACAGGATGTTTCAGGATATTACTTGAAAAAAGTCTTTAGCTGGTACCTTTTGATTAAAAACACAATGCATTTTAATTCTCACTCCAAGGCATAGTCATGCAAAGTGACAACAAAAATTGAATGTATCAGCAAAATGTTTTCCCATTGCAAGCAAAACAAGATTCTATTCCCCATTAGCAAAAGAGTCAAATTTGCAAAGGAGTGTCAGGTCTTCAGGATCTTGATGCCAAATCCCTAACTTCAGGGCTTGCTGCCATGAAGCAGGAGGAGGCCATCTGGCCTGTCGAGCCTGCTCCACCATTCAATGAAATCATAGTTGATGTGTTCATTTTCCACATATCCCTTATCCCAAATCTATCCAACTTTGTCTTCAATATATTTACTGAGGTAGCCACCACTGCTTCAATGGGCAGTGAATTCCATAGATTTACAACCCTCTGGGAAAAGCAGTTCTTCCCAATCTACTACCCTGAACCCTGAGGCTATGTTCCCTAGTTCTAGCCCAACTCTTTCCTTGTAATCAGAAGAAAGTTGTGTAAGATTAACGCTGAATTGTGCACATTTTTTTCAGTTTAAATACTGTGCATTGATCCAATTTGGCCATTAAATTTTCATCTCTTCCCAAAAATATCCTTATAGGCATTGCTGAGCAGACCACAAGAGCCAGAGAAGGGCCACAATGGAAATGACAGAAGTCTCAGCAAAAGAAAGCAACTTTTTGCCTACTGTTAGCTGGGGGCAAGGATGGAAATCATGGACAGACAGTTTGTGTTCTTTGGAATTTTTAGGAAGGTTCCACAACAGGTGATGGGAGAGATCTTAGCAGTATCCAAACCAAAAGGGTACAGAGGATGTAGTGACTATGGATCTGAGGACTACTCTCAATATTTATACCTCAAGATCTTTCCAAAGTTCATTTAGGACATGGGATAATGAAGGTGGCAGCTCATAAATACAACAGGCAGGTGACAAATAGTTTGTTTGCAAGGAATGATATTTACATCAAATTTGCCACCAACAAGACCAGGCAAAATAAGTGGATATTTGGATCTGTGATTGTGGTTGACTTCCAGCATGCAGTACTTCACCCAAAGCCACCCAGTATTTAGTTCTAAAGTAAAACCCCTGGTATCCAGCATCTATGGGGAATGGTAGTTTACAGGGGTAGAAAATGAAGGGCATTTTCCAGTTGCTTGAGACTTACACTTACAATGCCAAACTAATAACCCTGCATTAAGAATAAACTATTTAAAAGACAAAAATGCTATACTCTCCTTATGCTAAACAAACTTCACTTGCATGAATATATAAACCTTAAAACATTTTACTTTTTTATCAGTCACATTCTTTGACATTTAAATGTCACTGCATCTGCAGATTCCTCCCCCTCCACGGCATCACCAAAAAGAACGATCGCATTATAGATAAAGCCTTTGTCTGGGGTATCTCTTACTAAGCAGGGATAAGGAGACACATTGAGAGTCATCCCAATGGTGAGCATAATCAGCCAGCTCTTCATTTTGGGCATTGCCATTGGTGCTTCATACAAGTTTGTTACATGTTTTCATTTTACATCTGTGTGAGGCTGCCACTTTGAGAACAAGTTTAACAAAACCCTGCAGGCTTTAGAGTTTGGCTGTGAGCTGACAGATAAGGTGAGGAAAGCATGTTCTTAAATTGGATACATCTGAAGAGAGAGTAAATAGTCCTGGAAAACCCAGGTGCAGCGACTGTGTGACCAACAGATTCAAGACACTGTACATAGTTTGCTCAGGGGCCATTTTAAGGAAACAGTGCTGTTGAACAGAGCTCTTGGAAGTACTACAGGACTGAAGTGACTTTGTATGTGGTTATGGACAATCTGTCTGGTTTCTCCGTGTTGTAAGTGAACGAGAATAGCACTCTGTGAGAAAAAAGGAAATGTCACTTTGAAAGGGGGCTTGTTGAATTCCATTGTGGCCAAAGGAAAAGAACGTTTCTCTGGAATCACTTCAAGGATTTTGTGAGTTAATAAATAATCTGTGACCCTAGTCTGTCCCACCTACTTCATGAACTTCTTTGCATCTATCTAAATCCTGCATGTCACATTGGTTTAAAACCTATGTGTCAGCATTGGATTTTTTGAGAGTGAACTTTGAACTGCCTTTCCAGAATTGGGCCCAAGCTGCAGTGGCAAAGGCATCAAACACAGACAAACACATTAAGTGTAGATAAATTAGATAAGGTGTAATATTAATGTTAATAATTAAAAATTAAATTTAAAATATAACTCTCTGGGCTAATTTCTATTGCTGCTGTCTGGTATTTAACAATTCAAACAACTGCTATAAGCAAAGCATGACCAAGGGACTCCACAGGCTAAATATTTGCTCCTCACTTCACCAAAGGTTTGTGTGTTACTTCAGAGCAAAATTACTTCTCCCATTTTAAATTTGAATATTTTAATTTCTTATTTATTTATTTATTTTTCTTGATTATTTTGCTGGTTGCTTGAATTCCAGATAGAGATACCAGGGTTTTACTCCAATAAATGTCATGTAATTGTATATAATTATCTAAATGTCATTGGGTAAAAAGGCATTGAATCCCATTCATTTTTATAAAAATTAGCATGTTCAGCTGTTAGAAAAGCAAAAAAGATAATTCAGGTGCTAAAAATGAAAAATGAAAAAAAATGATGACGCTCAGCAGGTCAGTCGAATTTGCAGAGAGAGGTAAAGAGTTAATATTTCAGAAAAATGAGCTGCTACTCATAGTGCTTTGTTATTTAGAGGGAGAGAAAGAATTGTTTTCCTGTTGCACAGATGTATCTATTAGATGCACAGCTAATTTTAAAATCAAATGAAGTCAAAGAAAACAGGAGAATATGCTGTGCAAAATATTGCAGACAAGATTGTGAGCACCCTGACATTGTTTTGACAAGAATGAAAGTAGTTTGCAGCAGAAACAGATTTCATTGGCACCTGAGGGTGTGTAAATAGGTTCGTTAAGCAATGATGTTCTATGTCACACATGTCAAACTCAGGCCCGCGGGCCAAATTTGGCCTGTGATATAATTATATTTGGCCTGTAAGATCATATCAAATATGTATTAGAGCTGGCCCGCTGGCTGCCGCGCCAGTATAGCGCATGGACAGCTAATACTACAAATCCCAGAATGCTTTGCAAATGCGTTGGCGTCAGCCCGCTAATCGCCCCCACCTCCTCTCTTTACTTTCATTAGCATCTGTGACCTGTCGCCCAACTCACATGTAATAAACCCTTACGGAAAATGGCCAAACGAAAGACAGAAAACAGGACCTTTCAAGACAGGTGGGAGGCAAACTCTGATGAACTTGCATCTAAGAAATGCCAAGTATGTGGTTTAAATCCAGGTGCATCAGAGTAAATCACAGTGTCGCAAGCTAAGCTTGGATTAATATTTTCTTTGGTTAACTTTGGACTGTTCATAGTTGAAAGATTGGATTTTCATTGAAGCAAGTTTTTTTTTTGACTTGTTGGCTTGTGAAGAAAAAAAACATTTAAAAAGAGCTTAAAGGCTATAGAGAAATATTATTTATTGAATATTTTATTTCTCATTTGTTAATGCTTCTTCTGGAAAGAGTTTAACCAAAACTATTATTAAACATTTATTTTAATAAGAAAAAGTTTAACATTACACATGTTGAAAGAAGAGAAAACATGCAGATGTTGTTGAAAATTTTCAATAAATATTTAGTTCGGCCCTCGACTTAGTCCAAGTTTTTAATTTTGGCCCTCGGTGAATTTGAGTTTGACACTTGTGTTCTATGTGGAGTGGATGGAAATGCTTTGTGAACTGGAAAATAAAGTTGAAAATGCACATTTAATGAATGGTGCATTGCGGAAAATGTAAGAATGGAAGGAGTTTTCAGTGGTGGTAGAATCACAAGCACTGGGACTCGGTTACAAAGTAAGGGTCTGTTCATTTAGAACTGAGATTGGTGGAAATTTCTCTCAGATGACAATGAAACTCTGGAATTTGCTGCTGAGGGTGATGGAGGACAAATTATTTAAGTGGAGAGAGAGATAAATATTTGTAAGATTGAGGGCAATAGGGAGCAGGTATAGAAGAGGAGTTGACTTCAGGCTTGAGCGACCTGATATCCTCTACTCCTATTTTCTTGTGTCCTTGTGTTATGGAGAACAATTTTGCTTTGGAAAATAAGATCCAAAGTGCATCACACTTTCACCAACTTTTTAGCTCTGCAAAAAGCTACACATCTCTAATTTGTAGTTAGTTCAGTGATTGGGGGAACACACCATTCTTTGCATCATTCAGCACCCATAGTCAAAAGCCATTGTATTAAAAAAAACGATGAGATCTTCTGTTTAGAAATACGTTTGAGTGGATACTCTCACATTTCCATCTGCCACATTATCATCCAATCACTTGACTTTCCCATACCCATCATCGTTTTAACATCCTTCTCCATTTTCAGAATTCCTGTCCGTTTAATTTCATCAGGCAAATTTAGAAATATGGCATTTAGTTCCCTTGGCCAAATTGTAGATATAGATTGTGAATAGACTCAGTTAACTAAAGATCCATCATGATTCCAAAGAGCCTTATAATATCTACTCAGTATACTTGAGGAAAGTTGAATATGCTATTCTGCTAAGATCACTTACTTGAGAGCAGACACAGTCCAGGGACACTCACATAATAATAGAGAAATAATAGAGGAACTCAGCAGTTTGTGCAGCATCCATAGGAGGTAAAGAGATGTAACTCATGGTTAGGTGCCTCAGCCTTTCTTTGTGAGCAAAATGCAGGCAGGCTCTGAATTAAAAGAAAAGGCAGAGGGAGGAGCACAGTGGTAATTGGATATGGAGAGGAGGCCAAGAAGGAGGAATGAAAAGAATTGATTGGGAGAGGGGTGGGGGTTTGGATCTCTGAATGCAGAGCTGGGGAAAAGGAGACCGAGGGAAAATGGAAGAGAAAGAGTAACAAAGGAGACACACGGGGAAAGATAGTGGTCTGGGGGAGAGGAAGCTAACAGAAACTGGATAAATTTGCTTATACCATCTGGTTGGAGGGTGCCCAGATGTAATGAGGTGATATTCCTCCAGACTGTGGGTAGCCTCAGTCTGGCAGTCATGAGACCATGCATAGACATGTTGGCAAGGGAATGGGAATGACAGACATGTTGATGAGAAGACTCCAGGTCCACTATTCATGAACCCTCCTCTCGTTTAAAAAAAATTACAATTCTGGCCACTGTTTCTTCCTTTCAAGTTCAAATTTCAGATTTATTGTCAGAGTACATGCATTGACATTACATACCACCCTAAGATTCATTTTTTTCTGTGGGTGAGGCAGAGTTACCACTTGTAGTGAAAAAAAATCTGGTTACTCCATATACATATAAATAAAGAACTGTTAATAAATAACAAATGTAAACAAACTGCAATACAGAGAGAATAAAAATTCAATAAAGCACACAAGTAAGAGTCCTTTAGTCCCTGATTGAGTTTGTCGTTGAGCTGTTACTGAACCTGGTGGTGCCAGTTACCTCTTTCCTGATAGCAGCATTGAAAACAGAGGGTGTGCTGGGTGGTGTGGATTCTTGATGATTGCTGCTGCTCTCTGATGGCAGTGTTCCCTGTAATGATAATGAGGATGGTTTTGCCTGTGATGTCCTGAGCTGTGTCGTGTCTTTTGGAGGGCTTTACACTTGGTTATTCGTGTCACCATACCAGACTATGATACAGCTGGTCAGCACGCTTTCCATCACATGTCTGAAGAAATTAGCCAGGGTTTCCGCTGTCATACCAAACCTCTGCAAACTACTGAGGAAGTAGAAGCCCTGACCTGCTTTCTTCGAGATGCCAATAGTGCCTTGGGTCCAGGAAAGATTCTTCAAGATGGTGACTCCCAAGAACTTAAATTTGCTCACCCTCTCCACCTCTGATTGCCCTCACTGATCACTGGATTGTTCACCTGTGATTTACCCTTCCTGAAGTCAACAATCAGCTCTGTAGTTTTGGTATAAGGTTGTTGTTGTTGATGCACCATTCAGCCAAGTTTTCAATCTCCCTCCTGTTTGCTCACTTACCACAGTCTTTATGCACCCACTATCATGGTATCATAGCAATTTTTTCTTTGCAGCATGTAAAGTGAAAGGTAAACAAGAGTTAGACAGCACTTATTAGAACTACAGAACATTACAGCTCAGAAACCGGCATCTTTGGCCCTTCTAGTCTGTGACCATTTTTTCCCCTTGTCTCACTGACCTGTACCCAATTCATATACCCATCCAAATTCTTCTTAAATATTAAAATTGAGCCAGCATTCAGCATTTCAGCTGAAAGCTTGTTCCACACTCTGTGATGAGGTTCACTCTTGTGAACCCCTAAATGTTTCCCCTTTCAGTCTTAATCCACATCCTCTATTTGTGTCTCACCTACTCTCAGTGGAAAAATCCGATCTACATTTACTCTGTCTATCCCCCTCATAATTTTAAATACCTCTATCAAATCTCTCCTCATTCTTCTACGTTCCAGGGAATAAAGTCCTAACCTATTTAACCTTTACCTGTAACTCTGTTCCTGAAGTCTAGGCAACACCCTAGTAAACCTTCTCTGCACTCTTTCTATCTTATTGATACCTTTCCTGTAGTTAGTAAAACTGCACACATACTCCAAATTTGGCCTCACCAATGTCTTGTGCAAATTTAACATGACATCCCAACTCCTATACTCAATACTTTGATTTGTGAAGGCCAATATGCCAAAACTCTTTTCCACCTGTGATGTCACTGTCACATAATTATGTATCTGTATTCCTAGATCCCTCTGTTCTACTGCACTCCTCAGTGCCCTACCATTTACCACATATGTCTTTTCTTGATTTGTCCTTCCAAGATGCAATGTCACACTTGTCTGCAATTCCATTTGCCATTTTTCCAATTGGTCCAGATTCCTCTGCAGGCTTTGAAAATCTTAGCTGTCCACAACACCTCCAATCTTAGTCTCATCTGCAAACATGTTGTTTGAATTTAGCACATTGTTGTTTGTCATCTATATCAATGATCTGGATGACAATGGTCCCTGAGGCACACCACTAGTCACAGGCCTCCAATCTGAGAACCAGTCATCCACCACTACTCTCTGGCTTCTACCATCCAGCCATTGTCGAATCCAGTTCACTACTTCACCATGAATACCTAGTGTCTGAACCTTCCTGACAAACCTCCCATGTGGGACCTTGTTAAAGGCCTTACTAAAGTCTATGCAGACAACATTCACTGCCTTTCCTTCATCAACTTTCCTGGTAGTTTCCTCAAAACTCTATTAGATTGGTTAAACACAACCTACCATGCCCAAAACCATGCTGATTATCCCTAATCAGTCCATATCCATCCAAATAATTATATATCTGATCTCTTAGAACACCTTCCATAATTTACCTATTACTGATGTCAGGCTCACCGGCTTACTTACAGGGTTACTTTTGGTGCCTTTTTTAAACAACCGAACAAGGTGAGCTACCCTCCAATCCTCTGGCACCACATCTGTGGCTAAGGACATTTTAAATATTTCTGCCAGAGTTCCTACAATTTCTACACTTCCCTCTCTAGTTGTGAGGGAATATCATGGTGGGCACTAGGGATTTATCGACCCTTATTTGCTTTAAGACAGCAAGCACTTCCTCCTCTTTAATCTGTGTAGGTTCCATGACCTCATTGCTTGTTTTCCTTACTTCCCACAATTCTGTTCCTTTTTCCTGAGTGAATACTGATTGGAAAAAAAATTAAGATCTCTCCCATCTTTTTTGGCTGCATATGAAGCCAACCACTCTGATCTTCAAAAGATACAAATTTTGTCCCATCTATCCTTTTAATATACCTGTAGAAACCCTTGGGATTTTCCTTTACATCATTTGCCAAAGTAACCTCCTGTCTTCTTTTAACCTTCCTGATTTATTTCTTGATGTTTTTCTTGCATTATTTTAATACTCCTCAAGTACCTCATTTGCTCCATGTTACCTATACCTGTTATATACTTCTGAACCAAATCCCCAATATCCCCTCAAAAACCAAGGTTCCCTATACCTTCTAACCTTGCCTTTGATCCTAACATGAGCACACAAATGCTGTGATAATTGCAATTGAATCCAAACCTTCTAGAAGCAGAGATGAGCATATTTTGCCTCCGGCAATGAACAAAGAAAAGGTATTAAGTTTTTGAGAGCTTGTGCATGATCCCTAAGAATTAGATTGCTCAGTACTAATACTTTGTCATGCTATGATGGTTTATCTTGACCTTTAATTCACCAGAAAGATTGAAGGATTGAATCTATAGCCTTTAAACCTACCCCCCTCCCCACCCTTTCACCAGAGCTGTTTTTGACATTCTGCGGAGAAAAAGCATCATTGTTATTGTTGAAGATCAACCAAATATTTTCAGAAAGCACCAAAGCAGAATAAAACCTTCATTGTATTTAATGAACATCTCATCTATTTATTGTGTCAGCAGTAAAGCCACTTACAAAATGCATATTCTTTTTTTGGAATATTTTATTTTAATTTTCATAGACCTATCAAACATTGTAATCTTTTTTAACATTCATGTAACATACAGAGTCTGTATTTATCCCCCCCATCCTCGTACAACTGAAAGTTCCATCTATTAAATTACCTCAATAGCAAAATGAAAAACACCCATAAATTCCCCTCACTCTTCTTTTGCCCCTCCAAGTTCATCTTTAACCCCTCCCCCACCATCAACAATAACCAAGCAATTGGTGCCAAACCCCCTGCCATTTTGAGATGTGCCCAAAGCACCATCTCCCTCTCTTTCCTTGAGTTCCCTGTATTCATTCTTACTTCAAATTACATTCATATATTATGAATAAAAACATATCCCCCTCGTATTCCTCTCATTTACAATATTTACAGTCCATCTTTCCCCTGATTTCCCTCTTTCCTCCTTATTTACATTTTACAATAGACAATAGGAGCTGGAGTAGGCCCTTCGGCCCGTCGAGCCAGCATCGCCATTTTACAGATCATGGCTGATCACTACCATCAGTACCCCTTTCCAGCCTTATCCCCATAACCCTTAACTCCTTTGCCCACTAGAGTCTTATCTAACTCTCTTTTGAACATAATCAGCGAATCTGCCTCTACCACCCTCTGTGGCAGAGCATTCCACAGATTCACACTTCTCTGGGTAAAAAAATGTTTTCTCATCTCCGTCCTAAAGGGCCTACCCTGTATTCTTAAACTATGCCCTCTAGTCCTCGTCTTCCCCATCATTGGGAACAGTAATCTGACTTCACCCTGTCTATCCCCCTGATAATTTTGTATACCTCAATCATGTCCCCCCTCATCCTTCTAAACTCCATTGGATACAAGTCCAGTTTTTCTAGCCTTTCAGCATATGTCAACCCCGCCATCCCTGGAACTAACCTTGTAAATCTGCGCTGCACACCCTCTATAGCTAGTATGTCCTTCCTCAAAATTGGAGACCAGAACTGGACGCAATACTCCAGGTGGGGTCTCACCAGGGCCCTGTACAACTGCAGAAGGGCGTCTCTGTTCCTATACTCCAATCCCCTCTTTATGAAAGCCAACATGCTATTAGCCTTCTTCACAGCTTTCTGAACCTGCATGCTAGTCTTCAGTGACCAGTGAACAAGTACTCCCAGATCCATTTGCTCCTCCCCACTCCCTAGCTTGTCTCCATTTAAATAATACTCAGCTTTCCTATTATTGCCCCCAAAATGGATAACCTCACATTTGCTTACATTGAACGTCATCTTCCATTCAGCAGCCCACTCCTCCAACCTGTCCAAGTCCTTCTGCATTTTCCTGACATCCTCCTCACACCCCACACCGCCACCCAGTTTCGTGTCATCTGCAAATTTGCTCAAGTTATTAATAATCCCCTCATCCAAATCATTTTCATTTAATCCTGAAGCAGTGGCAGGGTTCTTACAAAGTCCTCTGCCTCCCTGGGATTCTTTTTAAAAAAAACTTTCTTTCCCCTCCTGCCTTTAGTATCATCAGTGTTGCTGGTAAAGGATTGTACACTCTATTCCTTTTTGTTTAAGGGTCTTTTTAACTGGGTCAAATTCCCTCCTGTGTTTCAATAGCACTGCACTTGCGTCTGGGTAGAATAAAAACTTCTCTCCCCCTCCTATTCCACCGGACACTCCCCTCTAGCCTTCACAACAACCACCTGTAAGATCCTTACTCTATCCTGGTAGCTAAGGGGCCTTGTTTTGAGCGTGGTCATTGTTTTGGCCCAGAGGGGATGGGGGCGGGGTAAACGAGAGACCAGTGGGGTCATACTATTCTTAGATTTCCAATTAGTTCCCTCCCCAGTGTATCTGAGATCCACTTTTTCAGGAACTCCACCATGACTCTCTCCCCTTTCACCCCCACAATTTTATCCATATTCCTCCTGCTGATGTTTTCTAAAGTATCTATCTTCGCTCACATCTTTACCCTTTCTTGTGCATCCATTTCACTCTCTTATCCATTCTTTCTTGCACTCTCTCAATTCTCTTCTGTTTCAGATACTCTTTGTCAGACTTTCCACCCTTTCTTTGATTGCCCCTGCCACCAATGTCTTCAAAGTTCTTTTTATCTGGCCAATGGCCTCCATCAGGCCCTCTGCCTCCTTTGTCTGTCTTTCACCTCCCTGTAATGTCATTGAACTCTTTTGTTCTTCCTCCACCTCGCTTTCCAACTCCAGGCCATTCTCCCACGTTATTTTCCTGCCAAATGCTCTCTGGCCGTGCTGTTCCTGGAGTCCTCAGGCCTGAAACCTCAGACCTGACCTCTTTGCCAATTGAAGCGTCCTTACTAGGTAAGTCCTTGTCTTCAACTTTTTATTCCAGCCGTAGGTCTTCCTCTTTGCCACTGACTCCACTTCAATATGACTCTCCCAACCTTGGGGACCCCAACACTCCCATGCCCGACAAGGCTTCCATCACTGCCTGCATTGCTGTCCACTTCTTAGTTCAGTTCCCCTGACCTCTGGTCCCTGAACCTATGTTGCCATCAGCTCCTCCTTGACTAGGCCCCCACGACCCTGGGCCTCTGCATCAACTGCGCCAAACAGCATTCTCGTCACTTCGGTCGCAACCTTCCCTGGCCCCCTCAAGATCCAACCTTGTTGGGGGCCATCCTGTCTCTCCCTCCTAGGTGAGTCCCAGACCTTTGGGCTCTGTTGCCACTGCCACCACTGCCTACATCCTACTAGGCCTCTGGTCGGCCTCTCCATCTCCACCACATGGCAAGTCTCTTCCTCTGTCCTGTCTCTTCATTCTTTTTCCCATTTTTTTTTCTTTCCCATCTCTTTCCTCTATTTGTATTGTTGGTCGTCTTCCTTTTTGGGTTTTTTTAATTTTAGGAGATCTTCTTGTATCTATCCTTTATTCTCTTTTCCTTGGGGAGCTCTTTGGTCACCCGACAAACCCCTTGACATCATCTTCCCTGTCTCCCAAAATACATAATACTTCAACAAATTGACTTTTTTCCCCTCCCCAATTGCGGGACAGGCAGACACGATTGCAGCGGTTGCAAGGGAAAATTGGTTGGTTGGGGTTGGGTGTTGGGTTTTTCCTCCTTTGCCTTTTGTCAGTGAGGTGGGCTCTGCGGTCTTCTTCAAAGGAGGCTGCTGCCCGCCAAACTGTGAGGCGCCAAGATGCACGGTTTGAGGCGTTATCAGCCCACTGGCGGTGGTCAATGTGGCAGGCACCAAGAGATTTCTTTAGGCAGTCCTTGTACCTTTTCTTTGGTGCACCTCTGTCACGGTGGCCAGTGGAGAGCTCGCCATATAATACGATCTTGGGAAGGCGATGGTCCTCCATTCTGGAGACGTGACCCATCCAGCGCAGCTGGATCTTCAGCAGCGTGGACTCGATGCTGTCGACCTCTGCCATCTCGAGTACCTCGACGTTAGGGGTGTGAGCGCTCCAATGGATGTTGAGGATGGAGCGGAGACAACGCTGGTGGAAGCGTTCTAGGAGCCGTAGGTGGTGCCGGTAGAGGACCCATGATTCGGAGCCGAACAGGAGTGTGGGTATGACAACGGCTCTGTATACGCTTATCTTTGTGAGGTTTTTCAGTTGGTTGTTTTTCCAGACTCTTTTGTGTAGTCTTCCAAAGGCGCTATTTGCCTTGGCGAGTCTGTTGTCTATCTCATTGTCGATCCTTGCATCTGATGAAATGGTGCAGCCGAGATAGGTAAACTGGTTGACCGTTTTGAGTTTTGTGTGCCCGATGGAGATGTGGGGGGGCTGGTAGTCATGGTGGGGAGCTGGCTGATGGAGGACCTCAGTTTTCTTCAGGCTGACTTCCAGGCCAAACATTTTGGCAGTTTCCGCAAAGCAGGACGTCAAGCGCTGAAGAGCTGGCTCTGAATGGGCAACTAAAGCGGCATCATCTGCAAAGAGTAGTTCACGGACAAGTTTCTCTTGTGTCTTGGTGTGAGCTTGCAGGCGCCTCAGATTGAAGAGACTGCCATCCGTGCGGTACCGGATGTAAACAGCGTCTTCATTGTTGGGGTCTTTCATGGCTTGGATCAGCATCATGCTGAAGAAGATTTGGCCTAAAATTCCAGATGCCATCTGATATGATTAACTGTCTCAGCATGGATCTGTAATTGAAACCAAAGCTTTTTTTCCTCTGAACATTTGGTGTATTGCCTGTATTATGATTAAAGAAGTCCTACAACTTTTATCAAAATATGAATTTTATGAATATTTCACTTTTTAAGTGAAGGCAAGATGGACTGAAGGTGATCTTTGACAAAAGGTAAAGGTTCCATTATTGTTGCATAATGCTACATTTAGAATGTAACAAACATGAAATTTTTTAACTTTTGTCTACTGTAAGGCACCACTTTAACCAGCACCCCTCACAAAAACCTACAACACCTGGTGTTTCTATGTAGTCTCCCCTCCAAGTACTGACCAGGCCTGAGCCTGCTTAGCTTCTGAGATCAGACAATCTCAAGCATATACAGCCTATTAGGCTTCTTTTGTAGAAAGCAGAATGACCAAGAAATCCTCCTGGGAAATGCAATGTTTTACAACCCACCTATGCGCAGAGGCTGCTGGACATGTGTGCTGGTGTCAAACAGAAGGCCATCCCCATTTCAACAGCCCTTCTGTCCAATCTAGTTGCACCTTCATGACTTGTGCAGAAAGAGGATTTCACAAGAAATAAAATCTGGTTCTTAAAGAGGAGCCATTTTATCTGGCCAACTCATTTGACCTGAGGCATTTGGTCAAATGCATCTTGATGTCCCACAACTTAATTACATCCTTAACTCATGAAAAAACTCTCAAATCAAGATGCTGATTCCTGATGCTCGGATCCAGTCTTAAAATCCTGACCCATCCCTAACTTCCTCACCTCATCCTACACCTACTTCTCTGATCCATTCTGTGGACAAACCCTTTTCTCCTGTGGTTTGACCTTGTAACATTGAACTCAATCAGGGATTCATTTAAGGACTCTTAATTATTTTAATATTGCAGTCAGTTTGTTTACATTTCTTTTGTTTACATATGTACATGTACGTTTTTTTTGCACTACCAATAAGTGATGATTCTGCCTCGCCTGCAGGAAAAAGAATCTCAGGGTTTTGTATGATGTCATGATTGTACTCTGACAATAAATCTGAAATTATCAGCTGGAAGATGGGGCCAGCGAGAAGTGGGGGTTGGAAGGGGTGGACAGCTGTGGGGTAGATGGTGTTGGATGGGGAGTTGATATTCCTCTGTGATTCCAAAATTGCATTAAAACTGGTGATGCATCTTTGTGATTACAGATGAATTTCTTGGATGCTGTCTTTTCAGATCTTCTTTTGGTTAAGCTAAGGTCAGATAAGATAGGTCATGGAGACAGCAGCAAGGGAAGTGGCATGTTCTGAATGTAGGATGTTGGGAATCTGGGAGAGCACATTTCTCCCTGATGATGACACCTGAAGACTAAGTTAGGAGCTGGAGATGGATGAACTCTGGATCATTCAGGAGAAAGAGAGGGTGATGGATAGGAGCTTCAGAGAGAAAGTCACCCTGTAAAGTTAGGAGGTAGGTAGCTAAATGACTGTTTGAAGAGGGAAGGGGAATAGACAGTCAGCGCAGAGCACCCCTGTGGCCATTCCCCTCAAAAATCAGTATACTGTATTGGACGCTGTTGGGGGAGCAAGGAATGGTCTACCAGGGCAAGTCATAGGGATCATGTCTCTGGCACAGAATCTGGCTCTATTGCTCAGAAGGGAAGGGAGGAGAAGAGGAAAGTGATAGTGATTGGAGATTTCCTAGTTAGGTGAGGAGACTGAGGCTCCCAGAAGATATGCTCCCTCCCAGATGGCATTTAGGGATGTCTCTCAGGCAGGAGGGTGAGCAGCCAGATGTCATGGTCTATGTTGATACCAATGACATAAATAGGAGTAGGGATGAGGTCTTGAAGATGGAATATAAGGAGTTAGGAAGGAGGCTGAAAAGCAGGACCTCAAGACTGAAAATCTCGGTATTGCTGCTTGTACCACATGCTGGTGAAGGTAGGAATAGAAAGTTGTGGCCGATGAATGTATAGCTGAAGAGTTGATGCAGGGGGCATGGGT
Organism: Narcine bancroftii; assembly: GCF_036971445.1. Lineage (NCBI taxonomy): Eukaryota > Metazoa > Chordata > Chondrichthyes > Torpediniformes > Narcinidae > Narcine > Narcine bancroftii. Next base: position 23,886,040 of record NC_091473.1, on the reverse strand, counting down.
TCAGATTTTTTAGATCATTGTAATTTCTTCTGGGGAAGATCAGACCTGTACAAAAGGATGGGCTGCACCTGAACTGGAAAGGGACCAATATCCTGACGGGCAGGTTTACTAGAGCTGTTGGATAGAGTTTAAACTAGTTGGTAGGGGGATGGGAACCAGAATGTGAGTGCAAAGAATAGGGAAGAAGGTGAAAAGCATGATGTTCTGTGTTGTGAGTTTGTGCAATCAGTTGGCAGATTTGAAATGTGTCTATTTCAACGCAAGAAATAAAAGAGATGAACTTGGAGAATGGATCAAAACATGGAACTATGATGTCTGTTACAGAGACTTGGCTGGTGGAAGGACAGGATTGGCTGATGCAGGAAGTGGGGTTTAGGTACTTTAAAAGGAATAGGATGGGAGGTAAGAGTGAGGGGAAGTAGCATTACTGGTCAGGGATAGTATCATGACTATAGAAAGGGAGAATACTGCAGAGGGAGCATCTACTGAGTCAGTGTGGGTGAAAGTCAGAAATAAGGAAGCAATCGCTGTATTGCAAGTAGTCTATAGGCTTCCAAATAGCCCTTGGAGCATCAAAGGGCAGATTTGTAATGGTGCAGAAATTACAGGGCTGTTCTTATGGGAAACTTTAACTTCCCTAATATTGATTGGCATCTCCTTACTGTAAGAGGGATGGATGGGACAGATTTTTCAATTGTATCCAAGAAGAGTGGAGGAATAGCCATACTGGATCTACTTATGCATAATGAACCTGGTCAGGTGGCAGACCTCTTGGCAGGGGGAGCACTTTAGTGAGAGTGACCACAACTTCCTGAATTGTAGCATTGCTATAGATGAAGATAAAAGCAGAAAAAATGGGAAAGTGATTAATTGGGGTAGTGCTAATGAAATAAGGAGAGTAAATGGGGAACAGATTGTTATGGGGAGAAACCACAGAAGTAATGTGCAGGATGTTTAGGGACCACTTGTGCTGTGTACAGGATAGGTGTTCCCCATGAAAAAGGGAAAAGATGGTTTAAAAAAAGAGAACGGAGGTTGACAAAACAACTGAGGCAGAGAGTTAAGAAGGAGAAGGCAGCATACATTAGATTTAGGAAACTGGAAGGACCATGAGAATTATATGGTAGCCAAGAAGAAGCTTGAGGAAGGACTTGTTAGAGATTGAGGGTCTTGGCAAGTTGAATTAATGCAGAACCCCAATGCGTTCTATGTGTATGTGAAGAACAGGATGATAAGAATGAAGGTGGGGCTGCTAAAGGATAAAGGAGGCACCATGTGCCTGCTGGCGGAGGAGGTTGAGGAGGTCCTAAATGCTTTGCTTCAGTATCCACCAGAGAAAAGGACCTTGATAATGGTGAGAACATAACAAGCTTGTGTGCTGGACAATGTTGAGATTAGGAAGTGGAAATGTTGGATCATCTTAAATATATTAAGATTGACAGGGCTGGATGTGATATACCTCTGTGGGAACTGAGGGAAGAGATACTAGGAAATTAGCAATAATAGAGTCGTCCTTGGCCACAGGGAAGATGCTGGAGGATTGGAGAATGGCAAATGTGGTCCCCTTGTTTAAAAAGGAATAGGAAAAATCCTGGAAATTATGGACTGTTAAGTCTTATGTCAATTGTGGACGAGTTATTAGAGAGGATTAAGGATATGATATATAAGCATTTGGATAAGTACTGTTTACTAGAGGATAGTTAGCATGGCTTTATGAAGGGAAGGATATGTTCCACAGCCTAAATGAGTTTTTTTGAGGAGGTAACAAAAGAAATTGATGAGAGTAAGGTGGTAAATAAGGTCCATATGAATTTTAGTAAGGCATTTGACAATGTCTCCCATGAGAGACTCATTCAGAAAGTCACAAGGCAGGGGATCCATGGAATCTTGGTTGTGTGGATTAAAAATTGGCTTGCACGTAGAAAGAAGAGTAGTAATGGGTGGAAAGTATTCTGCTTGGAGATCAGTGAGTTCCACAGGGATATGTTCTGGGACCCCTGCTCTTTGTAATTACCAAGATAAAGAAGCAGAAGGATGGGTAAGAAAGTTTGCAGGTGATACAAAGTTTGGAGGACTTGTGGCTCATGCAAAAGATAGTGTGTAGGTGACAAAAGGATATAGACAAGATGCAGAATTTTGTGGTTAAGTTGAGAAGTCATGTTGCATCTCTACAAATCTGGTGAGGCCACACTTAGATTATTTTGTTTATTTCTGGTCACCTCATTATAGGAAGTATGTGGAAGCTATGGAGAGGGTGCAGATGAAATTTGCCAGGATGTTGCCTGGATTGGGAAACCAGTCTTATGAGGCAAGGTTAGCAGAGCTGGGACTTTTCTCTTTGGAGCGAAGAAGGATGAAAGGAAACTTAGTGGAGGTCTACAACATTATGACAGGCATAGATGAGGTGGACAGTCAGCACCTTTTTTTTCCAGACCAGGAATAGCCAATGCCAGGGGGCATCTGTACAAAGTGAAAGCAGGAAATTTTAGTGGAGACATCAGGGGTGTTTTTAAACAGAGTTGTGGATGCCAAGAATTCCTTTCCAGAGTGGTGGTAGAGGTTGAAACATTAGGGGCAATCAAGACTCTTTGACAGTAATATAGATGAAAGAAAAATAGAGGGCTATGAGGTAGGAAAGGTTTAGTATTTTTTCAGTAGATATATGTAGATCAGAACAACATCGAGGGCCGGTGGGTTGTGCTGTGCTGAAATGTTCTATGTTCTGTATTCGTATTCTATTTTCTATCGTAAGACCATGAGTCAGAAAGCAGGATGAAGATCAAGAATCTGGTTGTGTGGTGCCAGGACAACAATCTTGCTTTCAATTTCAATAAGATTCCACCTGCATTGAATTCGCCCATCGTTATTGAATGAAGATCTACCGGGACCAATGCCTGAAGAGGGCGCACAAAATCAGTGAACCGGTGCGGACACGAAAGGCCAACATGGCCTGTTTCCGCTCTTTATATGGTTAAATGTATATATTGAGCATGTTGTTGTTGTTGCAATTTCCCAATTGATATTGAATAGCAACTCCTCTCTGAGCTCACAGCTTGAAAATAAATTCATTGTTTTGCATTAATTATGAAAAGGTGAAGAATGTCTTCTGTTTAATTCCAACATGAGACAAAGCTCAGCATTTACACTTCTTATCCTGATGAGTTCATTTTACATTTCTTTTATCCAGTTAATACTCTTGACAGAGAAGTTTACATGTAGACAAATTCAACAAACACACTGAAAAATTAACGTACAGACACCATTTTTCAGCTTCTGGTCTTGCTAAAAAGCTAATGAATGTTATCATTTTGTGCTGCTGTCTTTGTATTGCTGTAAAATGAGTCGCACAGAGCATAATAGCAAAGTAATCCTGTACAGAGTTGTTTATTCACTCACGTATGTCTGTGGACCCCAAACATTGATTTTAGGTTGCCAGACTAATAGTGGCAAACAGCCACAAACTCAGAAATTGACACTTATGATGGGCAAGGGGGGTGGAGGGGGAAGAGACTTGGAGTGTGAGTCAGGTGGGCGAGAGACTGGCAGTGCGTTGGGAGGGGGTGGGCAGGAGACGGCAGTGCAACTGGGAGGGGGTGGGGGTGAATACGGCAGCACAATTCAGGTGGACTTAAATCTGGCTTTCCGAAATGCAGAAAAATCCAAAATTTGGAAAACACTGTTTCCCCCCCCCCCCCCCCCCAAAGGTTCTGGATAAAGGATTGTGTACCTGTATGTGGAGTCTAAAGGTCTTATAATAGGGAATGAGTCACAATATTCTGTTTTCCTACTTCTTGAATCATGACACATACGCATCTGTTCCGCGACTCAGCTGTCATGCAGTATGAAATCTTGGACCCCAACTACCATGTTCGAACAAGGTTTTACTGTACTTTCAAATGCCTTAATGATCATTGGTGTCATGTGAAGTCTGGATCTCCTTGTGGAACGGTAGTTCACTGAAAAAGAGTGTGGAAATTACTGACTTGTGAAATAATGTTGATTTTTTTTTGCTGTAGGTTTCCATGGGGGGTGGGGATAGGGATGCTGGACAAAATGATGGTGGACCAAAGTTAAAGAATTCGATGCATGTTACATTCTAAATGTAGGATTGTGTGACAATAATGGAACCTTGCCTTTGTATACAGTATTTAGTACTGTACTGTACATTCAATCTATCATGGCTCCCAAGCATGGCAAAGTCAGTGCTTGTGATTGCAGTGGCAGCAAGAAGCAAAGGAGAAGTATCAATATGGAAATGAAACAAAAGGTTATTAAGCAACACAAAGGTAGAAAAACAGTGAATGCTTTGCTTGCAATTTAAGCACGTCGCACTCGACCATCATGACGATCCTCAAAAACAAAGAAAAATATCTCCAAGTTGTTAAAGGATCAGGTCCACTGAAAGGTTCAAGGCTAACGAAAATGTGGGAGTGACCTACATCAGATATGAAGAAATTGCTAATCACGTTGATTGAGGACCAAACACAAAAATGAGCACAAAGCTTGTTCCAGATGCTTGAAGAAAAAGCCGAACCAGACTATGGTATCGAGTTTAGTGCGAGCTCTGGATGGTTCAGGCATTTCAAACAATGTTTTTCCACTGCATAACGTTAAAGTGAGTGGTGAGTCTGTGAGTGCCGATGTGAAGGCAGCAGAAGAATTTGTTGAAATCTTAGATAAACTAATTGTAGAGGGACGTTATTTACCCCAGCAAATTTTTAATATGGACAAAACCTTATTCTGGAAGCAAATACCTGAAAGGACCTTCATCCATAAGGAGACCAAGTTAATGCCAGGCTTTAAGGCTTTTAAAGACAGAGTGACAGTGTTGATAGGAGGCAGTGTTGCTGACGACAAGTTAAGGGCATTTCTTATTTGGCAAAGTGAAAACCCCAGGGCTTTCAAGAATATTACAAGAGCAATAAGAAGTCCTGGATGAAACAAATGCTGTTTTCGGATGCTCTTCTCGATTGTTATGCCAGTAAAATGGAAAAGTACTGCTTGGAAGAATCCATACCTTTCAAAATTTTGCTAATTGTAGACAATGCTCCAGGACATCTTTCCCCCCCCCCCCCCCCCACCCCTTTCATTAGTGACCTCCACCCCAACATCAAACACCACCTCTTTAATCCAGCCACTGATCCATCACTAACAACTGCAAACGGGCTGGCTGGCAGCGGCCAGTGGCTGCAGCCAACAAAGGCACACATGACCTGTTTCGATGAAATGTGTCCCATGTGCATCCGTTGGCTGCGGTTTCAAACGAGTTCATTACATGTCACAAATACTTGCTGTCTTTAGGTGACCTCCTTCAATGTAATAGTGGAGTTATTTAACGTTTTAGTATTAATGAAGTAAAATTCAAGTAGTACAAATAAAATTATTAAAAATTCCAAATCGTACAACTCAATACTGATAAATTTTGCAATTTATTGAAAAAAAAATCTTTATATAGGCATCCTGGTAAAGTCAATAGAGGACATAGAACAAAATCATTAAATACATAGCATGTCCTGTGTATACGGACACCTGGAAACCTTACCAAAGAGTGCATGAATGGCATATGGAAAATAATACTGAAGTGGTATGTTGATGACTTTAAGGGATTGAAAAAGATGATGAGATTGCAAAAATTAATAGAGCTGTTGTCGACATGGTAAGCCACAACCTGAACCAAGACATAAATGATGAGCACATTGAAGAATCCCTAGAGGTGGTTCACTGTCATTCAAATAATTACAATACACAGAACCAATGAAAGCCTTACTTGCTGCAGCTTCCCAGTTATATAAAAATACACTAACGTAAATTTCTGTAAGCCTAATGAAGGTACAATGTTGACAAAAAAATATTTCAAAGGTAGAAATATAAAACCATCTACAGAACCTACTTAAAAAGATATTAACAATAATACTGAGCTTATTGTCATATACATGGTGAAATGCACATACAGTTGCTAAACCACCACTTCATGAAGTAAATCTTTTACAGAGTGCATAACATGAATTAAAAAGGGACAATAATTACAAAAGATAGATCATAACTATTCAAAGTGAGGCTAGTGCAAGAAAAAAAGTGACCTTTTGGGGTATTGGAGCAGTCCATGACCAGTGTAACAAGGGAAGGTTCAAGAGCCTGATTGATGATTTTATTACTATCCAATTGTACAAGTACAATGTGATTAAACATCATGCTCTGCTCCACTTTGCTTCCAAAACATGCAAACACATACAGACATAATACACATACAGACGATACATATGTAGGATGTATATACTGTGCAAAAATAAATAATTGCTGAATTAATAGTCGTCTCAGAGCGTTTGCATGAGCAGTTCATCAGTCACTAAGCAGTCTCACTGCCTGTGGGAAGAAACTGTTCCTCAGCCAGGTGGTTATGACTCTGACACTTCTATCTCTTCCCAAAGGGAGGAGCTGAAAGATGCTGTGTGCGGGGTGCTAGGGGTCCTCAATAATTTTGCAAGCCCTTTTCAAGCAATGATCTTTGTAGATCATGTTGATGGTGAGAGGGAAACTCCTGAGATCCATGCTGCTGCTCTTATTGTCCTGTGGGTTGTCATCTGATCCAGTTCACTGCAGCAACCATATCACACTGTGATACTGCTGGCCCGATCATTCTCGATAGAGCTGCTGAAGAAATTTGACAGGATGGTGGCCGGTCGCTTTGCCCACCTCAGTCTTTTCAGGAAGTGCAGTTTCTGTTACACTTTCCTGACAAGTGAGGAGATTTTGTGTGTCCAGGATAGATCACTTAAGTGGACTCCATGGAACTTGGTGCTCTCTACTCTCTCCACTACAAAACTATGAAGGTGTTGTGGAGGGTGATTGTCCCTGGTCCTCCTGAAGTCCACAATCATCTTCTTTGTTTTAACAATGTTGAGACTCCCGTTGTTATTCTTGCTCCATATCATGAGATTATCCACCTCTTCTTAGTAGTGTGATTCATCATTGTTGCTGATAAGGCCAACTACTGTCTGGTCATCTGCCAACAATGACTGTTTAAGCTGGGACTGGTGTTGCAGTCATTGGTTAGTAGCGTGAACAGGAGTGGGCTGAGCACAACAGCTCTGAGATGCACCAGTGCTCAGCATGAGGGTGCTCAACATTCTGCTGCCGAACCGGACAGACTGTGGTCTTTTCGTTAGGACACTGATTTCCAACCAGTGGGACGTTGGCCACAGCATGTTCCTATGTGTGCCATGGAGATTTCCCAATCCACTGAAGTTAAGGTGGCTCTGAGGTCATGTCTCGGTCCTCCTGGGTGACCTTGGTTGGGGTGGCAAGCAATCTGCCATTGGGATTAATGAGGTCATGCTAGCTTGGCACTCAACGCTCAGTCACAGTTCCTATCAGAACTCCACACAAGACAAATTCAGATTGATTCAGAAGTGTGATTTTTTTTTTCCTGTCTTCTTACTGCTGCTGTTCTTCACTTCAGTCAAGACTCGAGGCTCCTGTTTATAAACTAAGACACGCAATCTATTTCTCCTCTAAAATTGGAGATAAATTATTTTAGCAAAAACTTTCATTGAAGATTTAGCCTGGATGGGATTATATACCTGTTGGATATATTACAAGTTTACTTGGCTATTGCAAGCAAATGACCTTTAACGTTCAAGGAAATTGTAATTGGAAGACGAGGAGCAAGGGACTCAGGAGAGCTGTAAGTGTCAGGAACAGAGGGCAATTTAAAGGTTAATCAGAATGGTGATTGATGGGAGTGAGTACTACAGATAAGGGGCAGTGACAAATTAAAAAAAAAGAGGAAGCTCAAGTGGAGTGGCCAGTGTGTGAGTAGCTCAGGGTAGGAGTGGGACTTTGAGGCTTTAGATCATGAGGCTTCTGCAAGCAGAGGCTGAGGACGAGCTTATTTCCAGTAATTTAAGGCCAGGTAAAACTTTGCATTTAAACAAATAATAGTTAGTGTAGATGGTAGCTCGGGCAGTGGAATACTCGGAATGTGGGATGTGGGAAATCTGGGAGAGTACAATTATTACTGATGATAACACCTACAAGAGGAGCATCCAGCAGCTCCTTGGCGACCAAGTTCGGGAAATGGAGCTAAACTCCGGATCATTTGGGAGACAGGCAATGATAGAGAGGAGCTTCGGGGAGACAGTCACCCCCAAGTCAGGAGGCAGGTAGCTGGGTGAATGTTAGGAGAGGGAAGTGGAATAGGCAAACAGTGCAGGAGGCCCCTGTGGCTGTTCCCCTCAAAAATGAGTGTACCATTTTGAGACGGTGAGGGTAGAAATGATCTACTAGGTAAAAAGTTGCAACCGTCACATTTCTGACACAGACACTGGCCCCTTGGCTCAGAAGGAAAGGGGGGGAAAGGGGAGGGCTCATTGGTTAGGCAAACGGATAGGAGATTCTGTGAACAAGATTCAGGATCTTGTATGTTGCCATCCAGATGCCAGGTTCAGGGAGGTCTCTAAATTGAGTTCACAGCGTTCTGGAGGGGCAGGGTTTTGTGGTCTACACAACGACCAATGGCATAGGTAGGAGTAGGGATGAGGTCCTGAGAAGCAAATATAGGAAGTTATGCAAGATGTTAAAAGGCAGGACCTCAAATGTGGTAATCTCAGGATTGTTGCCTGTACCACCCATGAGAGGAGGTAAGAATAGGAAGTTTTGGCAGATGATTGTGTGGCTGAGGATTTGGTGAAGGGGTTCATATTTCTGGATCATTGTGGTCTCTTCTGGGAAAGGTCTGAGCTGCACAAAAAGGACATCACCTGAACTGGAAAGAGACCAATATCCTGTTGGGCAGGTTTGCTAGAGCTGATGGGAGGTTTTAAATTTGTGTGGCAGGGAGGTGGGAACCATCATGTGAATGCAGGAAATAGGGCAGAAGGTCAAAAGTTTGATGCTATATGTTCAGAGTTTGTGAGAAGGACAGATGGGGCAAAATATAAATGGTTATTTAGACGGTTTTAAATGTATCTATTTTGGTGATAGGAGTATTAGGAATAAAGGAGATGAACTTTGAGCATGGATTAGTACATGGAACTTCAATGTTGTGGCTGGTGGAAGGGCAGGATTGGCTGATGCAGGAAGTGGGGTTTAGGTGTTTTAAAAGGAATAGGTTGGGAGGTAAGGGTGGGAGGAAGTAGCATTACTGGTCAGGGATAGTATCATGACTGTAGAAAGAGAGAATACTGCAGAGGGAGTGTCTACTGAGTCAGTGTGGGTGGAAGTCAGAAATAAGAAGGGAGCAATCACTGTGCTGGGAGTAGTCCATAGGCTCCCAAATAGCTCTTGGGGAAATCAAGGGCTGATTTGTAATGGTGCAGATATTATAGGGTGTTATGGGAGACTTTAACTTCCCTAATATTGACTGGCATCTCCTTACTTTGAGGGATAGATGGGGAAAGATTTGTCAGGTGTATCCGAGGATTCCTGACACAGTATGTGGACAAGCTGATGAGAGGAATGATCATAATGGATCTAATTCTGGGTAATGAACCTGGTCAGGTGACGGACCACTCGATGAATGAGCATTTTGATGAGAGTGACCACAACTCCCTGAGCGTTAGCATGGCTATGGATAAGGATAAAAGCAGACAAAATGGGAAAATGTTCAATTGGGGAAAGGATAATTATGATGGGATGAGGCAGGAACTAGTGAAAGTAAATTGGAAACGGATGATCAAGGGAGAAAGCACAGAGTTAATGTGGAGGAAGTTTAGGGACCACATATGCTGTGTTCCAGATTGGTTTGTCCCACTAGGACAGGGAAAAGATGGTAGGAAAAGGGAACCATGGTTGACGAAACAGGTGAAACAGAAAGTCAAGAGGAAGAAGGAGGCATACATTAGATTTAGGAAGTAGAAAGGGCTCATGAGAAGTATATGGTAGCCAGGAATGTGCTTAAGTAAGGACTTAGGAGAGCACAAAGGGTGCATGAGAAGGCCTTGACATTTAGGATTAAGGAGAACCCCAAGGCATTTTATGTGTATGTGAAGAACAGATGGATGATGAGAATAAAGGTGGGGCCACTAAATGATAAAGGAGGTACCATGTGCCTGGAGGTGGAGGAGATTGGGGATGTCCTAAATAAATACTTTGCTTCAGTATTCATCAGAGAAAAGGTCCTTGATCACAGTGAGGTTAGAATAGAAATGGTTGTGTGCTGGATGATGTTGGGATTATGGAAATGGAAGTGTTGGATCTTGTTAAAAACATTAAGATTAATAAGTCCCTGGGGCCAGATGCGACATACCCCAGGTAGCTGTGGGAAAGGAGGGAAGAGATTGGCAATGATCTTTGAGTCCTGCTTGGTCACAGGGGAGATGCTGGAAGATTGGAGAATGGCAAGTGTGGTTCCCTTGTTTTTTTTAAAAAAAAGGAAATGGGCAGAATATTGGGAATTATGGACTGGTAAGTCTTACATCAGTTGTGGGCAAATTAATGGAGAGGATTCTTAAGGATAGAATTCATGAGCATTTGGAAAAGTCCAGACTATTTGAGGATAGTCAGCCTGGTTTTGTGAAGGGAAGGTTGTGCTCCACAAGCCTAATTGAGTTCTATTGAGTAGCTAACAAAATGAATTGAAGGTAGGGAGGTATATGTGGTCAATATGGATTTTAGTAAGGCATTTGATGAGGTCCCCCATGAGACACTCATACAGAAAGTCATGAGGCAGTGGATCCACAGAACCTTGGTGGTATGGATTAAAAATTGGCTTGATTGTAAAAAACAGAGAGTCGTAATAGAAGGAAAGTATTCTGCCTGGAATTCAGTTCCACAGGGATATTTTCTGGGACACCTGCTCTTTGTAATTACTTACATGAAATAGAAGGATGGGTAAGAAAGTTTGCATGTGATACAAAGTTTGGAGGAGTTGTGGGTAGTGCTGAAGGTAGTCGTCAGTTACAAAAAGATTTAGACAGGATGTCGAGTTGTGTGGAAAAGTGGTTGATGGAGTCCAACTCAGATAAGTGTTAGGTGATTCATTTTGGAGATCATATCAGAAGTTGTCGGCAGGATAACCAACAGCAATGAGGAAGTGTACAGGAGGGAGACAGAGCAGCTCGTTGAGTGGTGCCACAACAACAATCTTGTACTCAATATTGGCAAAACTAAAGAGATAAATATGGGCTTCCAAAGGAAGTCAGGGGCACATGACCCAGTCCTCATCAAGGTCTCAGTAGTGGAGATAGTCAAGAAATTCAAATTCCTGGGTGTCAGCATCTCTGAGTATCTGTCCTGGAGCCTCCTTGTTGATGCAATCACGGAGAAGGTTCGCCAACAGTTATACTTTGCGAAGATTTAGGAGATTTGGTATGTCACTGAAGACTTTTGAAAATTTATACAGGTGTACCATGGAGAGCATACTGGCATCACTGTCTGGGTTGGAGGCACCAAATCTCAGGACAAGGATAAAGCCACAAAACTGCATTGAAGAGGAGGCAAATCTCAGGTGTGCATTATCTATAGCAGAACCAAGGATGTGGAAACTGCTGAATAAACATCAGGAACAGGGATCTCATTAAAGTGGCTTGAATTTTTATTTTGATTGAGGGTTTTTATGTTCAGAGTATGCTTGCAATATTTTTGGTTCTTTAAAATTGTTAAATAAAATATTTTAAATTAGATAAAGATGTATTTCTTACAAAGGTGCCTTTGACTTGAAAGTATTGCTCATTCATTGCCACTAGTGAGCCATAGAATGCTAGGCCAGGAAGGGTCTTAGACTGAAAAAGGTTTAGAACCACTGCGTTAGGAAGTCCAGAACTCAGTTGCAGTGTTGAGTCCCAGCGAGGACAGCTTCTCCACCAGCCTCTAGGGAATGATCATATTAAATGCTGAGGTTTTGTTCTTGATGCACCATCGATAATCACAAAAGACTGAAGTTATGAAACTGATAGGCTTTTAACTCTAGACTGGAACAGCCGTCAACCTCGTTGACTGATCAAGGCAGAGTGGAATGGGGAGCATGCAAAGGGGCTATGGGAAGGATCAGTCTCAGGAGGCGAGTCCAACTGGTATCAACTAATCATAGCATAACAGTGGTTTACCACAGTCCTCTTGGTGAGTCAGGCCGGAGTGGAGGGACAAGGCTATCGCATCGTCTTTTGAACGGTTCCATCTGTCGGCAAATTGAAATGAGTCCAGTGTCTCTGGGAGGTGCTCTTTAATGTGTCCCATCACCAGATCCTCGAAGCATTTCATAATACTGGAGGTCAGTGCCACTGAGCAGTAGTTGTTGAGGCCTGTACTCAGTTGCAAAGTTGTAAATGAACTGTTCTTGAACTTAAAGATGCTGGTCTCCAGATTCCTCCCATCTTCCAAAAAAAAATACAGTTTTGGGAGATTAATTGGGTGATGTGGGTTTCAATGCCTGGAATCGTATTGTAAATAAATTTTAAAATTTATTTTAATTTGAAAGAAATCTAGCATGTTCACCATGTCATCTTAAATAGAGTTGCAATGATGAATGGCTTTGAGCTGGATCATCAATTGGAGATGGACAATATTTGCCAGTATTTCCACATCCTTTCAACAAATTCATTTTAAAAAAAAAAGAACTTTCTTTATAAAGAACTGTAGAGGAAGCAAATCGTCCTTGATTTGAGGGATTAGTGAGGAAGATACTGCACTCTATTTGTGTATTTGAATCTCACAGAGGCAGAGCAGGTTGTCTTGCCGTGGAACTTGTTAATTCTTCAATAAAATGACAATATAAAATCCATTGTTGTATTTTTGCAGAATCTTACCAGTGATATTGTGTTTCAGCTGACTGTACTTTCATAACACAAAAAAATGTAAGCTTTCATTTTAAGTGTATAATTTTCATATGTACTCATCAAAAAGACTATTCTGTGAGCCAGGACAAAGCTCACTTTGAACTGAAAGCATAATGTATGCATCAGATTAATGTTAATTCATGCAAGACAGTAAAATTAGACAAATCTAATTTAGCTTAAATGCGAGTGGCATTAGCGCACAGTTGAAGATCATCTCCTTCCTTCCTGTTATATGAAATAAAACACCTAACATGCTTCAGGCAAGAGAGAGTTCCTTTTTTTTGAACATGTTGTGAAGTTTCAATCATTGTAATTTAACATAGGAAGGCCAGTAACTCCAGGTATGGTTTTAAAATTCATCTAGATTATTATTCTTCGAGAATTATACATTGATTTATCACAATTTGTTTGTGCATAGATTAGATGATGGAATTTATTGTTACAAGCTTAATTTGAGGGAATTATTCCAAAAGGCCCAGCTTTTTCCACTGCCTTTCCAACAGCTGTACAAATTGCAAAACATAAAATGAACTCAACACAAGAAAACTGACAAGATTTGAAACTTATGGTTGAAGAACAAGTCAAAATAATTTTGTCTGTCAAAATTTATGGTCATGAACAAGTCGTTTTAGTGCAGATGTTCATATGATAAACCATCTTACAACGTTATATATTTTTTTTAAATGCAGAAAAAGTAAGGCAGTGTCGTTGGTTCATTGATTATTCAGGGATTCAGGGGAAGAAGCTGTTGTGTCGTTGAGTGCTGTAGTTTAGTTTATTGTCATCTGATTGCACAAGTACAACCTGATGAAGTAGCATTCTCTGGTCCTCAGTGCAAAACACACAAACACATAACTAGACATGACAACACTTAGAGACAAACAATACATATGTAGGACAATTCTTCATATATATAAATAAATATTGCATCATGAATATGAGAGTCTCAGATGGTTAATGTGAGCAGTTCCTTTGGTCATTCAGTATTCTGACTGTCCATGGGAAGATGTTCCTCAGCCTGGTTGTGCAGGCTCTGATACTCCTGAATCTCTTTCCCAAAGGGAGCAGCTGAAAGATGCTGTGTGCGGGGTGGAAGGGGTCCTCAATGATTTTGCACACCCTCTTCAGACAACGGTCCTGGTAGATCATGTAGAGAGGGGGATGGAATCCTCTTTGCTGCTCTGATGGTCTGGTGGATTGACCTCTGATACATTTCTCGGCAGCAATTGTATCACACTGTGATGCAGCTGGCCAGGACGCTCTTAATAGAACTCCTGTAGAAGGATGACATAATGGTGCCCAGTAGCCTTGCCCACTTCAGTCTTCTCAGAAAGTGCAGTTATTGTTGCTTATTAGTGAATCATAAACATAGCTGTTTACCTGATTAATATGAATGTTGTTCTCCCTTATCCTAAGAAAGTGTTGCGTGTCATGAGATTACAGAGGCTATTTTACCCACCCTGGAAATTTTGCACTTCTCACAGCATTATTTACAAGAAGAGCAGGGGAGCTAATCCTCAGTGGTCTAGCCAATATATATTATTCAAAACACATCACAAAATTTGACCAACTGATCCTTATTACATATGGAATTTTGCTGTGTGCAAATTGCTGCTGGGTTACTGACAACATAGCTCCAAAATATTAAGAACTTGGAGACCTGAAGATATGAAGCCATTTTTACTCATGCAAATTCTTTTTACTGAAAGATACCATTCCACAATGAAATGAACTCAATGTAAATGTAATCAAATTATGCCATTTTGACATAAATGAAAAGAAAACTCTTTAATCAGAGGGTGAGAAGTATCTGGAATAAATTTTGTGACATGTTCATGACAATAAATTCTGATTTTTAATTTTGAATTCTCTCTTATCAACAGCTGTGGAACGAGTCACAGTTCATTAAAAGCAGTACATTTCTAGATATTAAAGGAATAGAATTCGGGGATGATGAGGAAAATGAGGTTAAGTTAGAAGATCAGCTTGATATTTTCAAATGACAAAGCAGACTTGAAAGGCAAGAAGGGCTACACATGCTTCTAATTTGTATATTTTTATAATGCCATGATTTTTATCTCAAAATGGATGGCTTAAAAATTACTGTTACCTCCAAGGGCCATTGGTTGCATAGCAGAGACATCAAAGTGGCATCAATGCAGGGTTGACGTTGAAGAGTGAAGTTTCCATCTTAAATTGAATTTGGCCACCGTCAGTGATTCTGGCAGCGAAGCCATGGCTGGAATCATCTCAGGTAGTCCCAGTGTCTTTTAGCTGTCAACTGTCTTTTTGGTTTGGCATGGTGGGTAATATGGTGAAGCTGAGACCTTGTCTTGGATACCGTTCATTGATGGCATGGTGTTCCATCAGAGATAACACATCATAAACTGAAACATATGCTACTTCCTTTTATTTAATAGATTAAGTTTATTTGTTACATTATACCTGCAACAATTAGAACCATTCTTTTGAGAGCAGTCTAACAGGTTAACTCTAACATGCATGCAGCCATGTAAAGTAGAAGAGTAAAAGCATAATTACGGAGTATTAAGTTACAATGGAAAAATAAATAAATTAGTACAAATCAAAGGCCACATGAGAGCTTTGTGGTGGGGTCTATTCAGGAGCCTGATGGCTGCAGGGCAGAAATGGTCTTTCAGCCTGATGGTACACATTTTCACACAATGGGAAGAGGGAGAAGAGAGCATGTCTGGGATGTACTTTGGCTGCCTATCCAAGGCAGCAGGATATGTAGATGGAATCCACGGTGGTGATGGGGTAAGGTGGGGTGGGGGAGGCGCATTGATGGTCTGAGCTACATTCACTACTTTCTGCAGCACCTTCCGATCTGGTGCATATATGCATTCGGAAATGATGCACCTGGTGAATATGCATCTGGAAGTTGTTGAGGATTGCATAGTGGTTAAATTGTTGGACTAGAAGTGCAAATGTTGGACCATTGATGCAAAGATCGGAGTTGAATCCCAGATAGCAGCTGGTGAATTTAGATGTAATGTCATAATTATATAGTTTAAGAAAATAAAGTAAAACCCCTGGTAACTGGCACCTACGGGGATTGGAAGATACCAGTTGCTTGAGGCCTACTCTTACAATGCATTAAGAATAAACTGTTCAAAAGACAAAAATACTACTCTTTACTTACACTGAACAAACTTCACTTGCATGAATATAAAAACCCTTAAAGCATTTTACTTTATTTTCAGTCACATTCTTTGAAAACATTTAACCATTGCTACATCTGCAAGTGTTTCCTCCCTCCACAGAGCCACCTGAAAGATGAACAATAACTTTATAATCTGCCCCCTTGTAGTACAAATAAAAGCTCTCATGACTGGAGGAGGAACACACACTTTTATTTGTTTATAGCAAAAGAAAAAGTCTTACAAGGGTCTTCGGTAAGGCGGAAAACCTGGGTTATATGTGGGTAGATGGGAGAGGAGCCAGCCATCTGCACGACCTATCACTAGTGAATCTCAGATTACTGCACCCCTCCCCCAAGTTTACAGATAGACCCTGATTAACTTAGTTTAAAGATTCAGATGTATTCAGGCTATTTGGCTTCTGTTAATAATTTATTAATAAAGATAAAGACTTTTACTAAGTCGCGATAAGAAGACAATGTAAGAGAGTCATCTCAATGGTGAGTGGCATCAACCAGCTCTTCATCCTGGGTGACGCCATTTTGTTCAAACACAACTTTATTCAAACTTTATTTAAACAGCGGCTACAAGCAAAGTACAAATAAAGCACACTGCTGGCTGAATATTTGCTTCCCACCTTCACTAATGGTTTATGTGTTACTTTAGAGAATATTTACTTTTACAATTTTAAACTTTTATTTAATCTTTATTTATTCTTATTTATTTTCATATTTTATTTATTTACCTTGATTTTCTTTGTTGGTTGCTTGAATTCTAGATAACATATTTTACTGTATAATGGCGTTTATAATGCTTCAGAATCCAGTTGTTTTAACAATCAATCAGATTCACGAATGTCCTTTCAAGCTGAGACTGAATCACTGATCTACAGGCTTTTATTCACAATGAACAAGGACCTCATCCTGTGCCATGACCCAGGCTTTCTGGGGAAGGGTCAGGGTGTCAGAGGCTTTATACAAAGTCAAAAGAGGGAGGGGCCACAGGTGCAGTCACAGGTCGGGGAAGAGCCAGGTAATCAGGAATACAATACAGTACAGCAGTTCACCACTTTTATCCCTTTTTTTAAAATTGTCCGACAGGGTGATGTGGGGCATAAAATCTTACAGGTTAAGCTGGTCCCGTGGCTTGATCTTCAGGAGGAGCGCCGGTTGTGGGGCTGTTGCTGGAACCGCTGTCTCGTCCTGGAACTCCAGTGCTGTCGACTTGCTCGGCCAGAGTGACTGGGATTTGGGAGGATGCAGCGGTACAAACTGTGCGTGTGGAAGGGCAGGTGGTGTTGGGTGGTGGGTGTACTTGGGGGCCCCCGCATGCGCGAGGTCCTGGATGGAAACCATTTCCTCACGCCCATCCAGGTAGGTAACATACGCGTATTGGGGGTTTTCATAGAGGAGCTGAACCCTTTTGATCAGGGGGTCGGTTTTATGCCCCTCGTGTTTTCATAGCTGGATCAGCCTCGAAGACATCAGCAAAGGGGGTAGGGTGGTCCTCCTGGAGACCTCCCAGAGAAGGAGAAAATTCTTTTGTGAGGGGTAGCGTTGGTGGCAGTACATAGCAGAGATCAAGTGGCATGGAGCTCCTCTGGAAGGACCTCCTGCCAGTGAGAGACAGGCAATCCCCTGGACTTTAGGGCAAGAAGGATGGCCTTCCACACAGTGCCATTCTCTCTCTCTCTACCTGACCATTTCCCTGGGGGTTATAACTTTTGCTCCTGCTGGAGCAAACCCACGCAAAACCCCTGGCCAGCAGGAATTGGTGCAGCTCGTCGTTCATAAATGAGGACCCCCAGTCACTGTAGATGTATGAGCAATACCCAAACAGGATGAACAGGTAATACAGGGCCCCAACGACTGTGATGCTGATCACGTCAGGGCAGGGGATGGCAAATTCGAACTGCGAATACTCATCAATAACCATAAGGAAGTATGTATTGCTGTTGGTGGAGGGAAGGGGGCCCTTGAAGTCCATGTTCAGGCGCTTAAAGGGGTGCGTGGTTTTTATCAGGTGCGCCCTGTCCGTTTGGTAAAAATGAGGCTTGCACTCCGCACAGACCCTGCAGACCCTGGTCATGTCTCTGACATCCCCAATGGAGTATGGCAGATTTCAAGATTTGATAAAGTGAAAAAGAATCTTGTGACTCAGGGGTGGCAGAGGTAATTGTGGAGGGCTTTGAGGCGATCCACCTATGTGCTGGCACATGTCCCTTATGAAAGGGCATCTGAGAGGTCGTTGAGCTTCCCCGGCTGGTACAGGATGTCGTAATTGAAAGTGGAGAGCTCGTTCTTTTTCTTACCCTGCTGTTTATTTGTACGTGAATGACACAGCCCGTTGGTCTGTGAGCAGGGTAAAATGTCTGCCGGCCAGGTTGTGCCTCCAGTGCTGTACTGCCTCAACTGTCACCTGAGCCACCTTCACTATAGAGGAGTGTTGGAGTTCGGGGGCCTCAAGGATGTAGGAGAAAAAGGCAATGGGGCAGCCTACCTGATTAAGAGTGGCAGCCAGGGGGAAATCGGATGCATCGCTCTCCACCTGGAAGGGGGCAGATTTGTCCACAGCATGCGTTGCAACTTTTTCTATGTCCTCCTTTGTGCGGCAGAAAGAGGTGAACCTGATAAGGGAGCGGGCTTTATCCGCATAATTTGGAACCCACTGGGTGTAATAAGAACCCCAAGCACCTTTTCAGGGACTTGAAGCTGTGGGGAAGGGGGAGGTCTAGCGGGGCCGCATGCAGTCGGGGTTGGGGCCAATGTCCCCATTCTCCATGGCGCAGCCAATAATTGCCAGTTGGGTAGTGCGGAAAACACATTTATCCTTATGGTACATCAGATTCAGGCATTTGGCGGTGGTGAGGAATTTCTGGAGATTCGCGTTATGATCTTGCAGTTCCTGGCTGCAAATCATGATGTTATCCAAATATGCGAAGATGGTGTGTGGATCGTTTTGGTCTACTATCTGGTCCATCTCCCATTGGAAGATGGAAACGCTATTAGTGACACTGAAGGGGACACTGAGGAAGTGGTGGAGGCGCGTCCTCCTCAAAAGCTCTATACTGGTGATCCTTAGGTCTTTTGTAGAGCATACACTATACAGAGTGATTTGATGATGCAGGTGAGGGGGTATGCATCTGCCCTTGACCACCACTACCTGAGCTCTCCAGGAGCTGGTGCTGGCCTCGATAATCCCCTAGTCCTGGAGTTATCGTAACTCCGCCGTGATAAACACCGAACTGTATCGTCTGCTTCTTGTTGTGACTCGCTTACAGGTGGGGTGAGATTGGCAAACAACGGTGGGGAGGGGTTGATGTGGAGTGCAGAGAGACTGTGTGTCAATTGGGCCAGGGGTGGGGTGAACGGCCAGTTAGGAAACTGTGGGTTGCCGACCATAAGGGGTGGGAGAGAGCAGCCACATTGCATAGTAATGCTCTTTAAATGGCATTGGAAGTCTAGCCCCAACAGTAGTGGCATGCAGAGCTGAGGCATAATGAAGAGCTTAAAGTCTCTCTATGTTGTGCCCTGCACGGTCGGTGTCACTGTTGTGTAGCTGTGGATTTCTGTGCAGTGAGACTTTGAGGCTAGGCCGACTTTGTAGGCAACCGGTTTAGCCTAAAGGGAGTAGCATTGGACAGTGTCTGAATGAGTAAAGCTCTCGGTGATCCCACTGTCGAAAAGGCATTTAGTCCATCATGGAGAGGGCGAGTTGGTGAGGCCAGGATCAGTCCGTGGTCCGATCCACGCTGAGTCTCCTTCCGAGGGCATAATGTCAGTGCCCACACGGCATCATGGGTCTCCCTGGAAGTTGGCGGCATCCAAGATGGTGGTCCCCATGTTGTCACGTTGTCTCTGGAAGATGCCAGCATCCAAGAAGGCGGTTGCCTTGCTGTGCACGCGGTGGCGCTGGGGCTGGAGGGCTGTGATCGGCATAATCTTGCATAGTGGCCCTTCTTTCTTCACTTGGAGCAGTCGTGTCTCTTGCCAGACTGTGTTTTCAGTGGGGGGGGGGAGCTTTGCCTGGCCGTGGAAGTAGCACTTTGGGTTCTCCTGGGAGACAGCGGCTGTGGTAGGCTTGTTAATCAAGTGCAGTAGCGGACCGGTGACCTGTAGACCTGCATCCCAGGATGGTGACCCACGTGTGGGCCCGTTGGAAGAGTATGCTTCCACATTGCAGAGGATGATCTCCAGTAACTTTGCAAGATCGATCATCCCTTTTAAGTCTAACTTACTCTGCTCGAGGAACCTCTGGCGCATGTAGTCAGACCTGATGCCCACAACATAGGCATCCCGGATCATGTCCTCCTTATTTTGGGCAGCGATACTGCCTGAAAGTTGCACACCCGTGCGAGTGCTCGCAGGGCCCAGAAGAACTTATCGCCTGATTTGCCTCGTCACTGTCTGCAGGTGGCCAGCATATGACTGGTGTATGCTTTGTTAACTTTCTACCTGTATCACCCCTTGATTATATCCATTGCTTCCACGTACATGCTGGCGTCCCTAGTCATTGGGAATATTCAGTGTCCGACCCAGGAGTATCTGTTTGCGTTGGTGATCACGATGCCAGCTGAGTTTTAAAGGAAGACCTCGAAACAGAATAGCCAGAGTTTGAATCTGTCTGAGGCATCAGGTGCTGTGTGTTGATCTCCAGCATGTTGGGTTTCAGGAGTTGGTCCATTATTAGCAATAAAAACAAAAAATTGTGAATAAAATTGACACAAAGTAAATAACTCGAGAGGCTGAGGCTGATTCACTGATCCACAGGCTTTTATTCACAATGAACAAGAGCCTTATCCTGTGCCATAACCCAGGCTTTCTGGGGAAGGCTCAGCGTGTTAGATGCTTTATACAAGGTCAAAAGAGGGAGGGGCCACAGATGCAGTCACAGGACGGGGCAGAGCCAAGTAATCAGGAATACAATACAGTTCAGCAGTTCACCACACAATGTGCTTGACATTCAATCAACCTTTAACTTCAGAGGAATGTAGAGATGAACAATAAATACCTAATTTGTGCATGAATGTAAAATCCTGTCTCAAGCCAGCCATGCTACTTCCCATTATAGAGTCTCAAATTCTGCACTTGATTTGATCTGGCACAGGGCCCATGAGGCCAATCTTTACAGTAGAGATTATAATTTATCACTGTAAAGGCAAAGATATAAATTAATTCATTAAAGTGTGCATGTTTTTCTGTGTGTTACTGTCTTTATATGTGTGTATGTGTGCATGTTTATGTATGTATACTTGTAAGTATGCATATGTGTGTGTATCTGTAAATATATATGCCCCTGTTCGGCTCCGAATCATTGGTCCTCTACCGGCATCACCTACGGCTCCTAGAACGCTTCCACCAGCGTTGTCTCCGCTCCATCCTCAACATTCATTGGAGCGACTTCATCCCTAACATCGAAGTGCTCGAGATGGCAGAGGCCGACAGCATCGAATCCACACTGCTGAAGATCCAACTGCGCTGGGTAGGTCACGTCTCCAGAATGGAGGACCATCGCCTTCCCAAGATCGTGTTATATGGCGAGCTCTCCACTGGCCACTGAGACAGAGGTGCACCAAAGAAAAGGTACAAGGACTGCTTAAAGAAATCTCTTGGTCCCTGCCACATTGACCACTGCCAGTGGGCTGATATCGCCTCCAACTGTGCATCTTGGTGCCTCACAGTTCGGTGGGCTACAACCTCCTTTGAAGAAGACCGCAGAGCCCACCTCACTGACAAAAGACAAAGGAGCAAAAACCCAACACCCAACCCCAACCCACCAATTTTCCCCTGCAACCCTGCAACCGTGTCTGCCTGTCCCGCATCGGACTTGTCAGCCACAAACGAGCCTGCAACTGACGTGGACATTTACCCCTCCATAAATCTTCATCCGCGAAGCCAAGCCAAAGATATGCCCCTGTAATTATGAATGCGTGTGTCTATCTGTAAATATGTGTGTGCTTGCACACGTGCATGTACACATGCATGCTTGACTTCAAACAAAAACTTCCTAAAAATCAAAGTAAATACTATTTACATCATTTCTGGAAATGCACTAAAAAGGAATTCATTGGAGATTTGCTTTACTTAGACTATAATAAATAAATTAGTTCCTGACAAACTGCACAACAAAGAAGCTTGTACAACACGAAAGTCTGCAGATACTGTGATTGTAGTAAGAACACAGAAATACTGGAGGAATTCTGTAGGTGATTAAGATATATTACAGATGTTTCCAGCCTGAGCTCTTCCTCAATGTAACGCCCCAAACCCAAAATGTTGGTAATATATTTTTACCTTCTGTGAAAGCTGCAAGACCTGTTGAGTTCTTCCAGCATTGCTATATTTTTTACAACAAAGAAGGTTTACTCTCATTGCCTGTGCTGAAGGATTTTTGATAAAATGGGAAGTGGTTTTAGGAGAGCAATTTTATTTTCTCTTTTGTGTGAGGTTTGATAGGATTCTTCCTTCTGTTAGTGAGAATTGAAAAAATTGCATGATTATTTTATTCCCAAAGAGTGAGATTGATTATCAAATATTTGAAAGGTGACAAAGAAGAATGTCAGAAGATAGACAAGTTAAGTTTCAAATTATTGGATCATTGATTTGCTTTTTGTTAAATTGAGTCCTTTTGCGGAGATAGCTCCCAGAAAGTAGTGGAATTGCAAGATCAAAAATAAACACAATATAGATAGGGAAGTCATAATGAGCCAAAGTTTATCCTTTGTACAGTTTTTATATTAGAAATTTAAAATATGCCTTTCATTCTTTAGATTGCTTACAGCTTCACAGAAACATTGTTCCTTGGGGGTAATAATTTTCAGCTCCTTGATGCTAAAAGGGACTCTAATGTGATTTAATCATGACCCTCTACAAGAAAGGTGATAAAATACAGAGAATCTCTCTAATGTCTGCCACATGGAAACTCATTACTGGGACTCTCCTCAAAATGGCAGCTGCTGTTCATCTCCCAACTCACAGTGTAGGTTCATCCATTTGGAGACATAATCTTCACTGAGTCTCAACTGCAAAACATAAGCAGAGAGCAGCGTCAGATATCTTTCTGTGATCTCTCAAATGCCTTTAATTCTGTTGCTCTAAAAGAATTAAAGACAACCCTTCTCCAATTTTGCTGCCTGCATCTTATGTCTGCCATATGCAGGCAGGCAATCTGTGATCATAACAAAATGATCCACAGCAGAACAATTTTAGTAAAGACTGGTGTCAAGCAAACCTGTGTCATCACTGCACAATTTTTCTCCATCTTCTACATGGCAATAATAAACCTCGACTCCAACGTGCTTCCCAGTGGGATGGAATTAACTCCAGAGGAAATTAAAAGTTGTTCAATCTCTCGAATGAATGTTCTCTGCACTGTTGATCCTTGGATAGATGCATATTTGGAGGCCGAGTTCCAATTCACTGTTGACTTATTCACCCAAGTGTTAGAGAATGGGCCTTGCAATTAACATTCACAAGACGGGTAATACAAAGGTTGGAGAAGTTGTGGATAGTGCTGACGGCTATTGTAGGTTACAAAGGATATGGACAGAATGCAGAGTTGGGTGGAAAAGTGGCAGAAGGAGTTCAATTGGATAAGTGTGAGGCGATGTATTTTGCAAGATCAAACCAGAAGGTTAATGGTTGGATACATAGCAGTGTAAAGGAAGAGAGACACCTTTAGGTCCAAATCCATTCATCTTTCAAGGTTAAGAAGGGCTGTGGAGTCCTGTGCTTTATTAGTCCAGAATTCAGGGGTCATGTTACAACTCTACAAATTTCTGGTGAGGCCACATTTAGAGCATTATATTCATTTCTGGTCATCTCATTATAGGAAGTGGAAGCTATGGATCATTGACTTGCTTTTTGTTAAATTGAATCCTTTTGAGGAGATAGCTGGGAGAGGATGCAGAGAAGATTTCCCAGGATTTTCCTGGATAAGAAAATAAGTCTTCTGAGGCAAGGTTAGCAGAGCTGGGACTTTTCTGTTTGGAGCAAAGAAGAATGAGAGGAGACTTAATAGAGGTCTACAAGATTCTAAAAGGCATAGATAAGGTAGACAGCCAGTGCCTTTTCCCCAGGGCAGAGATAACAAATTCCGGGGATATCTCTACAAAGTGAAGAAAGTTTTGGGGAACCATCAAGGGTAAGTTTTTTACAAAGAGAGTTGTGGGTGCTCGGAAAGCCTTGCCAGGGATGGTGGTGGAGGTTGAAACATTAGGGGCATTTAAGAGACTCTTAGACAGGTACATGGATGAAAGGAAAATAAAGGGTTACAAGGTAGGAAGGGTTTAATATTTATTTCTTTGGTATAAATTTGTAGGTCAACATAACATTGAGGGCCAAAGGGCCTGCACCATGCTATAATGTTCTATATTCTAAGATAAAGATCCTGTACAAACCTGATCCAGCTCTGAACACGCTCCTCTAGAGATTCAGGCCCATGGTGAGACTCTGGAAAATGTTGGGTACTTTCTGTATCTCAGGAGCCACCTCACAACAGACATAGGCATTGAGGGAAAGATTGTGTCAGCAGAGCCTTTGGCAATCTGGAATGTACTGAGTCCAAAATCTCATTCTGAGCCTCAAATGATGCTATGATCTGCCACGTAGTATTCCCTGCAACCCCTCACTGGGTATAACTCTGAACCATGGAATATGTGTAACAGGTGCCTTAAATCACTAGAGAGGCACCATCAACACCATCTCTGCAAAAACCCAAAATCCACTGATCCCGTGGCAGGATGTGAAACAATGTCAGCATTAT
The DNA here is from genome assembly GCF_036971445.1 of Narcine bancroftii. Classification (NCBI taxonomy): domain Eukaryota; kingdom Metazoa; phylum Chordata; class Chondrichthyes; order Torpediniformes; family Narcinidae; genus Narcine; species Narcine bancroftii. The sequence continues at coordinate 23,861,343 of NC_091473.1, read as the reverse complement.
CTCCTTGGCCAACATGTCCATCATTGAGGTCCTAATTCCACTCAAAGATCACTGATGGGAAGATACTATTACTCCTGAAGCATGCATTTCTCCAAATTCCATCATCTTGTGAGATTCTCAGAAGGATAGAGGTAATGATTCAAAGATATTCTCAAATCTTCCTTGAAAATGGGTAACATCCCTGTTGACATGAGGGAAGACCTGGCCCATAAATGCTGAATATGGAGACGGGTATGTCCATGATGGCATAGTGAGGCATGAGTCTCTTTGTTAAGAACACACTGGTAAAGGAGTGCATCACGTCCTAAGCTATCATCCTGCTGCCCTATTAAGCCTTTCTGAACCCCACTCTGGCTGTGTGTCACAGTGGCCTCATGTTACCTCAGAACCCATGGAAGTGGAATGGAAGCAAGTTAAGATGATCCCCACTGAATGCCTCAAAAGAATATCCTAATTTTATAATAAAGCAACATATGCATTTGCTTTCATTTCTCTCTTTCATTGCCTCTCCTGCTTGATGCTCTAATGCAACTACATTTATAATAACTTTTTCTGATAGGCTGAGATAAAGAAGAATAGCAACAGCATTGGAGAAAACTCCAAGTGTAGATTATTGAACTGAACGGTCTGTCTTTTGCTGCAAATTCTAAGTAATTCTACATAAGGGATCGGGGCAGGGTGTGCACTCTCTTCCAATCCTTTAATACTCTGAACTGTGTTTTCAAGTCCGCAATTCTCTTCCGAAGTCCACTTTTCTATTCCCTTGTGGGGCACTGCTTGAAACCTACCTCTTTCAAAAGGCTTTTATTTATGAGCTGCAATATCTCCTTTTGTATTTCAGCTACAATTTCTGTGACAGCGTTCCTGTTTTCACTGCACTGAAGGTGGTCATAGAAATTTGTGTAACTACCCTTGATAAACAAAATTGCAAAAATCCTAAATTGCCCATAAATTGCTCTTGGATAGCCAGTATGTGGTAAAAGTTGTAAAATATATGATCTTGTCGAGGTTTTTTTTTTCTTATTCATTCCACATGGTAAAATTTATTACCTTAACTATAATTTTACTTTTTAAATCACACCTAGCTCATCCATCTTTGGAAACAGGACACGTATCCATATTCTCAATGATGAATTGTCTGTGGATCATCCTTATTACAGTCAGTGGAGCAGCAATTCCTTTGAGACATGATTGAGTTATGGTCAATGAATACCAGCCAAGGTCACATCTTAGTGCCCTGAATTTTCTCTTTGTCAGTATGTTTTAGATCTCCTCCTTGATGCCTCCTCCCCCCCTTTATGTTTATTTCACATTCATTTGGCCTTTAGCTTACTGTTCTACATCCATTTTCTAACAAATGAAAATATAACAAATTTTTATGAATTAATCTGAAACTTTGAAGTACATTCAAATATTTACAATATATGTCATAAGCATTAATTCTTTCTATTTTCTGGAGATTATTTCAAAAAAGGTAGCAAACCAAAGGCTTTTGTTAAAATGTATCTTTCAGCATATTTTCCTCTTCTTCACTCACATGCTTCCTTCCTTTCTGTCCACAGACATCATATCTAAAAAGGGAGACTACTGTTGGCTTCATGCCATCTTCTGAACTTTGTACCATTATTACATTCACATAACACTTCAAAACAGATGCACAATTACACCTTTAAAAAATTATTAAATGGCTCTTCAAAAAGATAATTGGAAGAACACTCTTAATGGAATGGAAAATCCTGCCAACATTACAGGCATGGGAACAGAACATCTGAGTGTAGAATCTAATTTCTTCAGTTTTGAGTTCTGAGCAAGAATTTAAAACAAATTTGAATGCAACATCTTTTACAATTTCTTTCTGAGTCTTGCCTCACTCTCCAAATTTCATCCTTATTTTTAAATTTGTTTTCTCTATCTCAGATTTGATTTTAAATTTAATATTCGAGTTCACATTTCCTGGATTAAATTCAATAATTCCATTCATGCAGTTCAATCTGATTGGTCAAGGAGATGTACAGGTATATTCTCTGCTCACATAAATGTAGATCATCTGACAAGACCACTGTGTGTTTTGCACAGATGAATAGAAATGTGAAGTCTAATTTGTTGAGGTTTGATCATTCCTTTCCCCTGGTGTGAATGAAGCTGTATTTGAACTCTCTCTCTCTACCCAGAAGGCCTTCCAGCTCTTGTTTACTGTTTTACCTCCAAAGACTTGGTTCTAATCCACCTGGGTCAAATCCTTCTCAGCTCATTGTCTTCTTAAGCATTTTCATGTTTGTCCTGAACTAAATTTGTTGGTTTTTATTCCCATCTTCCTCCACTTAAATGTATCACACCTCCAGATCTGGAACCAGTTCTGCCTCTTTCCATCATTTTTGACTGCTCTTGCTGTCGTGCGACTGAGAGCACTCAAGAGCAGAGAGAGTACAACACGCTTTATTAAATAAGAATGGCACACAAGGTCTGTGGACTGAGCTTGGGTCCAAGGTTTATATTGGGATATGTGGGGGGCGGAATCAGGGGAGGAGCCAGTCCTTAGACTATTGCACCAGTAGTGTATTCCCATTTCACTACATTCACCCCTTCCTTTTGAATGAAACCTATGGTGAAAACAGAGAATATCACATAGTCAAATATTTACAAGTTCAACCTGTCAAGAGGTCTGGAAATGCAGGCAGAGCGCCGCAGGGTCAGCTGGCCCTGGGCTTCCTGACCCTCCTGTGGTTCCAGGACCTCGGGGGTGGGTGAACTGGCTCTGGTTGAGGGGTGGGTGAACTGGCTCTGGTTGAGGGGTGGCTGGAGCCACTTCCTGCAGCAGCTCACCTGAGCCCCTTGGCATTTCTCCGAAAACCCTGAGTAGGTCAGAATCCTAGCCCCCTTGAGGTGGTGGACTCTCAGTTCCAGTGGGTGCCAGGTCCCTGACTGAGACAGTGTCCTCCCTCCCAATTGGGTATTCCACGGAGGCATAAGTGGAGTTGGCATGGAGTAGGTGCATCTTCTCGACCAGGGGGTCGGATTTGCTCCTCCTCACATGCTTCCTGAGCAGCACTGGACATAGTGCTGTAAGCCAAGTTGGAAGGGTTGTCCCTGATATTGACTTTCTCATGAAAGAAAACATCAGCTCATGAGGAGTCACAGTGGTCGAAATGCAAAGTATCAGCCCTAATGGAGTGTAGTGCCATTGGTAGGACAGCCTGCCAGCGTGAGACTGAAAGCCCTTTGGACTGAAGGGCTAATTTTACGGGCTTCCAAACTGTAACGTTCTCTTTCTCAATGTGTCTGTTTCCCTAGGGGTTATAGCTAGTTGGCCTGCTGGATGCAATGCCTCTTACCAGCAGAAAATGGCATAGCTCTTCGCTCATAAGTGATGAGCCCCGGTTGCTATGGATATAGCCGGGATACCTGAAGAGGGTGAAAATAGAGTCTACGGCCCTAGTGACAGATGGCGTGCATGTGTCTAGGCAGGGAATGGAAAATGGGAAATGAGAGTACTTGTCAATAACAGTGAGAAAGTACATGTTCCCGTTCGTGGAGGGGAGGGGTCCCTCGAAATTGACACTGAGCCATTCAAAGGGCCTGGATGCCTTTATCAGGTGCGCCTTTCTGGGACGGTAGAAGTGCGGCTTGCACTCCGCGCAGACCTGGCATGACCTGGTCATTTCCCTGATATCCTCAATCGAGTAGGATAAATTGCGTGCCTTGTCAAAATGAGCCATGCAAGTGATGCCTGGATGGCAGAGCACATCGTGCAGTGACTGCAAATGGAAGATGTGTGCAGAGGCACAGCTTCCTCTGGTCAGGGCATCTGGAGGCTCATTGATTATGTCATAGTTGTAGGTGGAGACTTCAATCCTCCACCTAGCAATTTTGTCATTTTTAATATTGCCTCATTTTGTGTTGTTGAACAAGAAAGCCACCGATCACTAATCCGTGATGAGGGTGAATTTCCTACCCACTATGTAGTGCCTCCAGTGCCTGATGGCCTCTACAATGCCTTGTAGCTCTTTCTCCACTGATGGATTCCAAAGCTTGTGGCCTTGTAGGGCCCTGGAAAAACATGCAACCAGCGTACCCACCTGATTAAGGGTCACAGGCATTGCTATGTCTGAAGCATTGCTTTCCACCTGGAAAGGTACATTTTTGTCCACCACGGACATGGTGGTCTTTACAATGTGGCTTCTGATGTAGTTGAAAGCTGTTTGAGCTTTGGCTGTCAGTGGAAAAGAAGTGTTTTTTCAGGAGGGGTCGGACCTTGTCAGCATATTGAGGGACCCATTGGGCCTAATATGAGAAGAAGCCCAGGCACTTCCTCAAAGCCTTCTTGGCCCTCAGGATCAGGAGTTCAAACAGGGGGAACATCCTGTTGGGAACGGGACCAATTATGCCATTCTCCACCTCGTAGCCCAAGATGGCTAGGCGTCTAGCTATGAACATGCACTTAGTAGTGTTGTAAGTGAGGTTCTGGGCTTTAGCTGTGAGGAGAAAGTTGTGGAGATTGGTGTCATGGTCCTCCCGAGTGGCCCCATTCATGATACTAAATGGGACCCTCCGGAACTGATATGAATCTCCTGTTATCCTCAAAAGTGGTGTAGGGATGGTTCTTGGAACAGATTGGCAACTGGTGGTAAGCAGTTTTAAGGTAGATGGTTGAATAGACCTTGAACTGTGCAATTTGATTGCGAGGAAATGTGAGGAAGGAGATATGTTTCCAAGATTGTGAACTGATTAATAGTTTAGCTATAGTCAATTACTAGCCTGGAATTTTCTTCACCTTTTTTGACAACCTGTGATCTCCATGAGTACTGTGCTCGATAATGTTCTCATCAAGCAGTCGCTGTGTCTCACCCTTGATGAATACCCAGTCCTCTGCGCTGTAGCGTCTGCTTTTTGTAGCAATTGATCTGTAATCAGTGCTCAGATTTGGGAACAGATGGGGTAGATCTATATTCAGTGTGGAGAGACAACAATAGGCATCAGAGTTTTTGGACCTTCTGTTCCAAACCGTAATGGGAGGAAGAGGACCAAAATACTCCAGAGTCACGTTTTAAAAGAGTCTCAAGAAGTCAAGACCCAGCAAAACTGGAGCACATAAATTCTTAAGTGCATACAGTTTGAACTTATCGAATTCCCCCTCCTGGAAAGATAAATGAACCATACAATGTTTTGAATATTTACAGACTGCGTATGGGACGCTAAATATATACATTAATTAGCGGGATGCACTGAGATTTTGGACTGTCTCTGTGTCTATGAAGCTCTCAGTTGAGCCAGAGTCAATTAGCATTTCAGTTTATGCCCGTTAACCCACACCTTTGGCGTGGAATTGTTCAGTTGGTGTGGTATTTCCTGGTCCAACATGATGCTGCCAAGACTCCAGAGATGCCATCGCTCCCCCCGCAGGAGTTGCTTCCGCAGTTCGGATCCTCATATAGGTAATATGGCAGGGGCCATGAGGCGCGGCAAGATGGCCACCCTCCTCCTTCCATCGTTGTAGATGGCGCAGAATTTGAATGCCGGCAAGATGGCATTGATCATGTGGTGCAGCAAGATGGGCGTGCTCCCTCCTTGTCAGATGAAGATGGCACCGGTTTTGAAACGTGGCAGTATGGATGCTGGGTTTTCCTGCGTCACTGCTCTCACTGCGCATTCCCACAGGAAGTTCATGGTGTACAACACTGGCTGGGGGTTTGGGTTTCGGGCTCACTTCAGTCAGCCCGTCAGGGGTCATGAACGCATTGGACCTCTCAGTGCTCACCCTCGCCCTGCAGACTTTCACCCAGTGCTCCTTCTTACCACAACTGGAGCAGATGGAGTCTTTAGCTGGACATTGAGTTCTTGGGTATTGTTGCCCACCACAGAAGAGGCATCCCTTAGCGCCCGAGGCCACCGCCATCAGAGCTAATGCAGTGTGTGGCATCACTCTGAGACCCAGGTCCTCATGAAGGGTGCTGCCACCTTCAAAATTGTCAGTCCCTAGTTGGGCCATCTCCAGCAACAAGGCCAGTGGTCCATTGTCAGGCAGTGCTGTGCTGCCTTTCTCCAGCAACCGCTGCCAAATGTATTTGGAACACACCCCAGTGAGCAGAGCATCCCGGTTCTACTCATCCTCCCATTCTCAGGCCGTGTCATCCTCATACCCATAATTCCTTGCGAGTGCTTGTAGGATGAGGACATAGTCCTCATTGGACTCACTAGGCCACTGCTTCCGTTGCGAGAGTTGATGCATCGCTAGGATGACATTTTGGGGCCTCATGTAGTGGGCCTTCAGCTTTTCAACAGGTGCTGTGCAAGTCATACAGTCCCTGATGATTGGGAATCTTTTAGGGCCGAAGCGAGAGAAGAGTGCTGACTTGAGCTCATCCATTGAGTAGAACCTCTTGTGTGTCCAACAGGTACATTTGGAAGTCCTCCAGCCAGTACACAAACTCTTTTGGGGGCAGAGGGTCGATGAGGAGCATCATGGGCTTTAACAGCGCTTCCATTCCATTCTTTATTGAATAAAATAGTAGTGCGACAGAGCACTCAAGACCAGAGAGAGTACAACACACTTTATTGAATAAGAATGGCACACGTGGTCTGTGGACTGAACTGGGGTTTTGGCAGGGGTCCAGTGTTTATATCAGGATATGAGATGGGAGGAGCCAGTCCTTAGAGCATCACACCGATAGGGAATTCCCAGTTCACTACACTTGCCAAAAACAGATCACAAAAATCAGTGAAACAATCAATGAAAAAATAGTGTTGCTCTGTGAGCAAAATTGAAGCAATTAACTTCATGAACATTTTGAAAACCAAAGCTTCCTCTTTGTTGTTTATGTTTATTTTTTCTTAAATATCTGTAACTGTTATTTTTCTGATCTGCGTGAGAATAATCTGCACAAGAAAGAATGAAGAATGATTGGGTGTCTTTCTGTGACGTTGTGTGTAAAAGCGCCCTATGGATAAATGCCAAATTTTCATTTGTGAAGAGGGGAGACAAGAAAACTGCAGTGCAATAAGACAAAATGGATAAATTTAGTTGAGCTCGATTGATGTCAGGTTGCAGGCACAGCAAGCACTTTTTTCAGGATTAAATGAAAAGATTTATTTAAAGTGAAGTCAAATTTGTCACATGAGATGAAAAGAAAACAAGGCTTTTGCTTAACTGTGCTGTGCCCCCCAGAGGGTCGGAGGGTCCCTACTGAGAATGGCTGCACTAGATCAACACGCTGGACATCCACACGAAATCACAGTGTTACCCAAACATGGTCAAGATCACAACACTGGATAGTCACACACCAGTTCACAATACAAAATAAACACATGATAGTTTACAGTACTAAACAAATACTGGCCAGATTACAACACCGTGCAAACACACACTAGATCACACAAATGAACAAGCCAAATATGAGATTATCTCACACTGGATCAGTTCATTTTGCAACCACATCCCATATCACCTCTCTATTGTACAGGTAAATATTGAATGGCATCCACAATGGCATTTTTTTAATGCTGTTAGACCTGGTTGAAGCAGGTTCAAAATGTAATGGAACCAGGGGAGCCCTATTGCAGCTCATCAAAAGTATCCCAATGTTTAAGTGATGCAGGGATATCACAGATATCTTTAATGCAAGTTCAGCCTGCTGTTGTCAAGTCTCAGACCCTGCCATCACATCATCCCACCAATCCACACTCCACCAGGTCACTGGTGTGGAACACTGATAAATTAATGATTACTCTGCTGTGTTTGATTCAGCTGTCCCTGCTTAGGTGACAGCATTCAAATTCTCAATGCCACCATTCCCAGTGCCCTTATTGATGCCTGCTGCCAGGTAGAATAGACTAGTGGTTCTCAACCTTTTTCTTTCCACTCACATTCCACCTTAAGCAATCCCAATGCCATCGGTGCTCTGTGATTAGTAAGGGATTGCTTAAGGTGGTATGTGAGTGGGAAGGGAAGGTTCAGAATCACTGCTCTAGACCTAATTGTTACTGAAATGTTTTGCTTGAGAAAAATTGTCATTGTCCGATTTCCTTTTGGAGTTATGACACTGTGCACATACGAGTCAATTAGGCATGATTAAAACAGTGGTTTTCAAGCTTTTTCTTTCCACCCACATACCACCTTAAACAATCCCTTACTAATCATAGAGCACCTATGGCAAAGGGAATACTTAAAGTGGTACGTGAGTGGAAAGGAAAAGGTTGACAACCACTGGACTAGTCTGTTCTTGTTCACAGCTCAACAGCACAGTCAGAAGTCAGGCCTTCAAACCTGAGATTGTTTGAAATCTTCCAGACCTGTCCAAATCTTCTTGACTGAGAACATGGGTGAAAAATTATGAGGAAAATCGTCTGGTCCATACTGTTGTAGGTGATGGCCACCTTAGATAAAGAGGAATACAGATTTGAGGTCATAGTTACAACAGCCAAGGTCTTATTAAATCACAGAACAAGCTTGAGCACATGAGTAGCCTACTCATGCATTTAATTCATCTGAGTGAGTTCCATCCAATTAGAGAGTGGGGAGCACAAATTTCCTTGGCGTCCATTTAAAGGATGGAGAGAGTAGAGACCATCAAGTCCTATGGAATCCACATAAGAAGTGACCTATCCTGGACCCACAATACCTCCTCAATAATCTGGAGAGCACAGCAGTGTCTACACTTCTTGAGGAGTTTGAGGAGGGCAAGGATACTGGCCACTGTCCTAACAATGTTCTACAGGAGTGCAATAGAGAGCAGCCTGGCTGCCTGCATCATAATGTGGTATGGTAGCTGCAAAGCATGAGATTGGAGTCAGTACGGAGTGCGATTAAAACTGCTGAGAAGATCACTATGACTTCCCTTCCCTCTATTGACAATATCTACAGAGAGTGATGCTTAAAGAGAACTCAGAGAATCAATGAGGTTCCTTGCCATGCAGCCACAGTATCTTTGAAACACTGCCTTCAAGAAAGAGATATAGGAGCATAAAAACCAGGACTGCCAGGCTGGCAAAGTTTTGTCTCGCTGGTGATGACTGTTGAACAATCCTAGAAACCCATAAATTATTTTCGATATATTTATTTTGGATCTCTATGTATATATGTTGTTTATCTGGAGGGTGTACTATCTGTCTGCATATGTGCACTTTAGTCCAGAGATATGCTGTTTCATATGTATACTGTATGCACAATCAAATGACAAACTTGAAATAACAAATCAACAAGTTGTTAAGGGTCCCTTTAAAAATGCATATTGTTTATGTGGAATGAGGTGGGGAATAGATGATAGGCTTCCTTCTTATGGGAAACTCCAAACATTCCATCTGTATGCTCCCCATAAATTTAGGTGGGACATTGCAGTCAGATTTACAAGCATATTAACTGATAGCACAGCTCCAGCCATTATGCAAAGCAATTTACTGAGCAATGTGAGTTACACTAAAAATGCTCAAAATTCTCACACAAAATTGGAAGCAAATCAGCATCTGTGGCATCAAGACAACTGACCTTACTTCAGTCAAACACAAAAGTTTGCAGACACCATGATTGAAGTAAATACACAATGCTGGAGAATCTCAGCAGGTACGTAGCCAACATTTCAGGCTTGAGGCCTTCACCAAAGTACACTGTTTTACCTGCTGACTTTCTCCAGCATTGTGTTTTAACTGACATTACTTTACGCAGCTACAAAGTCCATCATCAATATTGAGCCATTCCGTGCCTAGAGACACCAGGGACTTTAGATACTGGAATCTGGATCAAAAAGCAATCTGACAGAGGAGCTCAGAGTGTCGAGCAGCATTAGTGCAGGCAAAAGAATTGTCAATGTTTTGCCTCGTCCCCCTTCATCAAGACTTGACATTTATCTTACCTTTCATCAAGGCATCAGCTCTGATGCTGGCTTTTGCTTTACAAGGGTTTGAAAGGATTTGTGCGAACAGAAGATTAGTCGTTTGCTACAGAATACCTGGCACCTAATCTGCTCTTGCCGTCACAGCATTGATGTAGGAAGTCGACATTTTCAGACCCAAATTATATTGTCACATTCAGGTAACTAAAGCCTGTTGTTATCCATGTTACCGATAACTAGATTCAGACTTGTGATATGCAGATAATTAAATTCCTGGATGATATTCATAACTGGAAAGAATAACCCTATAATCTAGTCTATTCACTAGATTAAATCCAGAACCGAATGCTCATGTCAAAAGCATAAATAAACATGGAATTTGTGTTGTCTGAGAAAATATATCAATGATTAATCTTTTTGTTGGCGAAACAACTCATTCACTATTCACCTTTTGACAGCACTTTGCAGACTTCACATCAATTTCACCTCTGCTGCAAGAAAATTATCTGGTGGAATGTTGGACTTTCAAATCTACATAATTAAGAGCTTTATAATATTCAAGCTCTGGAAATTATTTTGAGATTCAAAAATACTCATTTAGTACTGTAGCAGCTACATCCTAGAAAAATTCCCAAGAACGACCTTTTATAAAAATTCACAACCATCATCTCATTTATGTTAAAAGTGGGGAAAAAATAAACTAATGCTGCTTTTTTTATCAACTTAAATACTCAGCAAAGCAAGCAGTAACTGTGAAGATCAGAGACAATTATTCATTCCAATGACCATAACTAAATAATGATGACTTGAAAGTCATTTAAAAAATCACTATTCTCTTTCCTATAAATATTTCATATCAAAATATTTTGTTAACATATGATAACAAGAATTTATAAAGCATCACAAACATTAAATAAAATTTACAGATTGTGAGTGAGGGAACAGGTTTGATAGGTTTCAAAGGCAAGGAACTCTGAACACAGTTTGGATGGGGAACTATTTTACTTTCAGAAGGCAAATGTGGGAAATGGTAACTGTCGGACTCTGGCTTTACCCTACCCTCAATTTGGTCTATGTGTCGTCTGAGTCCAGCGTGCTCGTTGAATGAAGTGATAGGAGAAGGTATTCGGTTCAACAATCAGTTTATTACACAGCACAAGAATAAAGCTTAACAGAGCTCAGGTTCAGTCGTTAGTTCATAGGTCACCTGCTCAGTGAGCTATTCCCCAAGACTGACTCCAGTCTCTTCTGTTTATATAGATCAACATTATTACACTGAACAAAAGTTGGCTTTCTTTGCTAGATTCCTTGCATAAGATTTATCTCAAGCAATTTCCTGCTCTGCAGTTATCTAAGATGTAGACCTCCCATCTTGAGGATGGAGATCTTGTCGCTGAGGAGGACTTTGCCGTCTGAGCTGTGCAGCGGGCTTTGGACTTGGGGTGAGGGGCCGTACACAGCCTTTAGAGCCTCGTAGAAACCCCTGAAGTCGCCAATGTCTGTGCTGAGCTGGGTTCGCTTGGCGAGGCTAGTCCTCAACTGATGGTCAGAACACTTCCAATCTCTTTTCAGTGCCAACCGCTCAGTCCAAGATTCCGCCCTGCTCCAGCTCCCTCAACAGCCCCTAAGGCTAGAGCTGGATGAGGTCCTCACCCAGGATGAGACATATAAGGCAATCGAACAACTGAAAAGTGGCAAAGCAGCAGGTATGGTTGGAATCCCCCCAGAGGTCTGGAAGGCTGGCGGCAAAACTCTGCATGTCAAACTGCATGAGTTTTTCAAGCTTTGTTGGGACCAAGGAAAACTGCCTCAGGACCTTCGTGATGCCACCATCATCACCCTGTACAAAAACAAAGGCGAGAAATCAGACTGCTCAAACTACAGGGGAATCACGCTGCTCTCCATTGCAGGCAAAATCTTCGCTAGGATTCTCCTAAATAGAATAATACCTAGTGTCGCCGAGAATATTCTCCCAGAATCACAGTGCGGCTTTCGCGCAAACAGAGGAACTACTGACATGGTCTTTGCCCTCAGACAGCTCCAAGAAAAGTGCAGAGAACAAAACAAAGGACTCTACATCACCTTTGTTGACCTTACCAAAGCCTTTGACACCGTGAGCAGGAAAGGGCTTTGGCAAATACTAGAGCGCATTGGATGCCCCCCAAAGTTCCTCATCATGATTATCCAACTGCACGAAAACCAACAAAGTCGGGTCAGATACAGCAATGAGCTCTCTGAACCCTTCTCCATTAACAATGGCGTGAAGCAAGGCTGTGTTCTCGCACCAACCCTCCTTTCAATCTTCTTCAGCATGATGCTGAACCAAGCCATGAAAGACCTCAACAATGAAGACGCTGTTTACATCCGGTACCGCACGGATGGCAGTCTCTTCAATCTGAGGCGCCTGCAAGCTCACACCAAGACACAAGAGAAACTTGTCCGTGAACTACTCGTTGCAGACGATGCCGCTTTAGTTGCCCATTCAGAGCCAGCTCTTCAGCGCTTGACGTCCTGTTTTGCGGAAACTGCCAAAATGTTTGGCCTGGAAGTCAGCCTGAAGAAAACTGAGGTTCTCCATCAGCCAGCTCCCCACCATGACTACCAGCCCCCCCACATCTCCATCGGGCACACAAAACTCAAAACGGTCAACCAATTTACCTATCCCGGCTGCACCATTTCATCAGATGCAAGGATCGACAACGAGATAGACAACAGACTCGCCAAGGCAAATAGCACCTTTGGAAGACTACACAAAAGTGTCTGGAAAAACAACCAACTGAAAAACCTCACAAGGATAAATGTATACAGAGCCGTTGTCATACCCACACTCCTGTTCAGCTCCGAATCATGGGTCCTCTACCAGCATCACCTACGGCTCCTAGAACGCTTCCACCAGCGTTGTCTCCGCTCCATCCTCAACATTCATTGGAGCGCTTTCATCCCTAACGTCGAAGTACTCGAGATGGCAGAGGTCGACAGCATCGAGTCCACGCTACTGAAGATCCAGCTGCGCTGGGTGGGTCACGTCTCCAGAATGGAGGACCATCGCCTTCCCAAGATCGTGTTATATGGCGAGCTCTCCACTGGCTACCGTGACAGAGGTGCACCAAAGAAAAGGTACAAGGACTGCCTAAAGAAATCTCTTGGTGCCTGCCACATTGACCACTGCCAGTGGGCTGATATCGCCTCAAACCGTGCATCTTGGCGCCTCACAGTTTGGCGGGCAGCAACCTCCTTTGAAGAAGACCGCAGAGCCCACCTCACTGACCAAAGGCAAAGGAGGAAAAACCCAACACCCAACCCCAACCAACCAATTTTCCCCTGCAACCTCTGCAACCGTGTCGGCCTGTCCTGCATCGGACTTGTCAGCCACAAACGAGCCTGCAGCTGTCGTGGACATTTACCCCCTCCATAAATCTTCATCCGCGAAGCCAAGCCAAAGAAGAAGACCTCCCATCTTAATCCTCAAGGCCAGAACATCCTGTTGTCTTGATCAGAAATCAATTCTTACCCCATATATTTCTAATTATTTCTTTATACTCATCTGGCCATAGCCTTCTGTTCTACTCAACACCTCCTTATGCCTTAACCTTCCTACTGAATTGCTTTATACATTTTCTTTGTCTCCGACCTTCTCAGTCATGGTACTCTTTGTTCTCGTTTGGCCATAGTCTTCTGTTCTACTCATCACCTCCTCATGTCTTAGCATTCCTCCTAGATTGGTTCATACATTTTCTCTCTTTTGTGTTTGGAGACAGCTAATTCTGCATGTACTATACTCAGCCAACTTTGCTATATACTGTGGCTGTTACTTAAATGCATTCCTATTTCCCTTAAACAGTATACTTGAAGTAAATAGTAAATTGTTACATAGTACTGGATTAATGAATACATAATGAATAGTACATAGGCATATTTTCTATGATTACTTGACCCCTTGGTTCCAACATAACTCATGCAGCGCACACAAAAAGCAGATAATTGGCACAGCAAGCAGGGTCTCAGGGGTCTTGGCTGGACACAGGTGTGGTGAAATGTTCTGGAACAGGGGCAAAAAAGGCAGTGCAGGCACCAAGGATAGGATTTCCAGGTGGACTGACAACAGGGAGGGATTTGCGAGTCTGGCCAGCATGCTAGCAGACTTTGGTAAGCCAATGGACTGGTCTAAGCAGCTGGACCCCCATGGCGAGTGAATGGGGCTTCACGTGGTAGCCCTCCTTAAGGATTCAGGGTTCCCCAAAGCAAAGGGGAGTCAAGAGGGGTGCTTATTGGCTGCTGGGATCACTGCTAAGATGCCATAAAGGGATTTTCCATCAACTGTTGGGAAAGCTGAAGACTGTCTCTGACCAAAAGGACAGGGAAACAGAACCCCTGGGGTGCAGCTGCAGCATCCTGCAGGAGGCACTTCTTGCTGCCCAAAGCAGAGCAAATGACCTGGAGATCTGAAACACAGAGGTCACTTGCTGACTGGTGCAGTTCCATCAGGCATAGGCAACCCATCGGTCTGGTTGGCAACCAGACCCAATCAAAGTTAGATCCTTGGTCCGGTGGGAGGAGCAGCCCAATGCTTGACTGGGTAATGGGGGCATCTGAATGGCAATGATGGAGAAGGGATGTTGAGGGACCTGGGGTCCCAGCACAACCATCCCATTTCCCCATCTACCGAGCCCTTGAAGGCCCGACCCATCACCATGCGGTCCCAGGTCCTCTGCAGAGGAGAAGGAAGTGAAGAGGAGGAGGTAGTTGGGAGGCATGCTGGGAGCCACTCGGTGATGACCAAGACCCAGGATTTCTACCCGAAAGAGCTTACTCAGCTGCCGGACTGACACTGGCAGTGGCTAGGCAAGCACCTCGCTGCCTGGCTGCTCAGACTGTAGGATGAAAGGGTTTCCAACACTGCCCTCTCCCATCAGGAGGCCAGCACCCTTGGGAACCTCTCTGACTCCCAGAAGTCAACAATGCCCTGCGGGCGCGATCAGAGGGGATCCGCAAAGCAGCCATACAGGTTCGATATATCGCCCGCCTGGAGTGGAACCTCCACGGGAGGCCACACTGGACCAAAGTAGGGGAGGGTACTCAGGTCATCAGGGAATGGGCCCCGATTAACGGGATTTACGAGAAGGCCACTGAACAAAATTTTATTGAAAATACAAGGGTTGCCAGTGCACTTGTGGTAACCACTGCAGCTCCTGACCTCAAGTCAATGGTCCTGCCCCTCATGGCACTGGCTAATGGGTCTGTAGAGCAGCAGTGAGGACTGGAAATACCTTACCTCCCCGCTTTACGAGCAGGCAGCTGTTCTTGGATCTGCTGCGCACAGGGGTTGACCTGTAATAGCCATGCGCCTGTCAAGGTACAAAAATTACAACTCAAACAGACTTTATTCGAATAACGTTAGTGGGAATGAGCAGTCGTTAGTGTTGGGTACACAAGGTCACCTTACTAAGACTGTTTGGTCTCATTCAAAGATCACAGTCACAAGATATAATATTTAAGGCATTTTCCTACATACAAATTGGGTACCATTTCTTTGAAAGTATTATTACAACTTATTTTTTGCATTTTGCTTATCCTCTTCCTAAAGATAGGGAAATGGTTCGTTGTCAGTCATTTATTCTTATGTACAAGTCATAAATGGGCAACTAAAGCGGCATCGTCTGCAAAGAGTAGTTCACGGACAAGTTTCTCTTGTGTCTTGGTGTGAGCTTGCAGGCGCCTCAGATTGAAGAGACTGCCATCCGTGCGGTACCGGATGTAAACAGCGTCTTCATTGTTGGGGTCTTTCATGCCCATTTAGTTGCCCATTCAGAGCCAGCTCTTCAGCGCTTGACATCCTGCTTTGCGGAAACTGCCAAAATGTTTGGCCTGGAAGTCAGCCTGAAGAAAACTGACGTCCTCCATCAGCCAGCTCCCCACCATGACTACCAGCCCCCCCACATCTCCATCGGGCACACAAAACTCAAAACGGTCAACCAGTTTACCTATCTCGGCTGCACCATTTCATCAGATGCAAGGATCGACAATGAGATAGACAACAGACTCGCCAAGGCAAATAGCGCCTTTGGAAGACTACACAAAAGAGTCTGGAAAAACAACCAACTGAAAAACCTCACAAAGATTAGCGTATACAGAGCCGTTGTCATACCCACACTCCTGTTCGTCTCCGAATCATGGGTCCTCTACTGGCATCACCTACGGCTCCTAGAACGCTTCCACCAGCGTTGTCTCCGCTCCATCCTCAACATCCATTGGAGCGCTTACATCCCTAACGTCGAAGTACTCGAGATGGCAGAGGTCGACAGCATCGAGTCCACGCTGCTGAAGATCCAGCTGCGCTGGATGGGTCACGTCTCCAGAATGGAGGACCATCGCCTTCCCAAGATCGTGTTATATGGCGAGCTCTCCACTGGCCACCGTGACAGAGGTGCACCAAAGAAAAGGTACAAGGACTGCCTAAAGAAATCTCTTGGTGCCTGCCACATTGACCACCGCCAGTGGGCTGATATCGCCTCAAACCGTGCATCTTGGCGCCTCACAGTTTGGCGGGAAGCAACTTCCTTTGAAGAAGACCGCAGAGCCCACCTCACTGACAAAAGGCAAAGGAGGAAAAACCCAACACCCAACCCCAACCAACCAATTTTCCCCTGCAGCCGCTGCAACCGTGTCTGCCTGTCCCGCATCGGTCTTGTCAGCCACAAACGAACCTGCAGCTGACGTGGACTTTTACCCCCTCCATAAATCTTCGTCCGCGAAGCCAAGCCAAAGAAGACAAGTCATAAATAAGAGACGTCCTTCTTGTATACAAAAATCAACAGAAGTCTGCAAATCTCTCAGTGCACACCAATATCCTTTCTCTGCCTGCACGATTTCTGGTTTCCAATTAATGGCTAGTTTCATTCTAATCTTAAATTATTGAATTTAACAATGGTGGCCAAAACTTCTGAGCAGAAACAATGCCAACCAGGGCCTTTGACAAATTACGTCGCGTCTTACAAGTAGTAACTCAAACAACTGCTTTTGGGTGAGAAACTGATTTATGAATTACAGCTAGTTGATTCTATGGGTAGTCAATTAGCGATATTGTGTTAAAGAGATCAGGCAGGCATCAGGATATCTGGAGCCTGGGGGTTCTGTAAAAGAGGTGAGAATTGATTCCTGTCTAAGAGGTTTGTTAGCTTTAAACTTAACCTGTTTTCTGCAAGCTTCTGTGAGTAAAACTTATGCTGGTTTTCTTATAAATGATTTTCGTAGCCACCTTATAAACACAACTTTCTACATTTATCCTATGAACACAACCTTCTTAATTTCGACAGACTGTTCCAGCATAGACAGGATCTCAATCTTTGCCATTTACACCCTGTGGAAAGAGCTTTGTTGGGGGAAAAGGCCAGGGGAGAGCCTACAATCACCCTGGGATAAAGCCCAGGGCTGCCCTTCCTAACACTGACACTGTCTCTGTTTAATATTTAGACTTACTGTATCTGGTCATCACATACTTCTCTTGGCCAACCGGAAATCCCATGAGATGAAATTAGTATTTTAAAATTTTAATGTCAGTAGCATCAGTATGTACTCAGATTTTTCAGCACTAAGTAAAAAGGAGATGAAATCCAAAATGATTGGAATACCATTGTTCTGTGCACTACCAGGATCATTAAGTATTCCTTGTCAAAATCAAATGGACCTGTCTGATTAATTGAGTCTGAGGTACTGGTGAATATTCTTAAACTTTAATCTGTTTCCTGAGTCACTCGGGTGGAACTAGACAAGTAAATTTTCAAACTACCAAATAAATTGTGTAGAATCCCTTATCATTCAACTTTGCAAGAAAAAGCTAAAAATAAATTTGCCCCTTTCCATTGGTTCTGCTCTAACTGTTGAGCTGATATATGAGAGTTTTTTGATGGCTCTTGAGGTGAGCTGTGCATTGCCATTTGGGCGAAGAATGTCCTGAATCCAATACTGCAATCTCCACCGTAACTTTGCGGAAAGCTTTGAGCTCAAGCAATTGAGAAATCTGTCACTCGCACATACCCACCACCCACCCACCCACCCACCCACACACACACATTCTACTCCCTCACCCACAGCAAGGCGAGCCTTTAGGTGCTATCAAACTGCCTTGTAAAATGGGGTTAACCAGTCAAATTGCCTGGTTAATGATGGCGACTAGCATCAATCACACGAGACAGAGTGCAAGTAAAACACTAGTATTAATAGGCTAATATATGCAGCAAGGCCTTGCCTCTGTGCAAGCCTAGGCCAGAATGAAGGAGAATGAGCTGCCACTGGTTTATATATACACAAGGTTGCCAGGTGGTGGCCCCTGGAGACCTAGTGGTGTAACAACATACCACCACAGCTAGCCCCCACTCACAAGGCAGCTTGAAAGGGTCTGACCCAGTCAGCATTATCCAAAGTCAACTGGGTCCCTGCCCTACCTCTGAGGTAGTTAGGGAACCCATTTAAACTTAGCCTGTCGACCGGTGGTTTGAACAGCAAAATGGCTGGCCCGGTTACTCCTGTAATGTCAGTGCTTACGTGCTGGTGACACAGGGAATCCCCGGCTGAAGTGTTTGCAGTGATCAGGGGTTGCTGCCAGGGCCCGGGAGGGGGGGGTGAGAGGCCACTGCCATGGTGGGGGGGTGGGGGTGGGGGGGGTGGAGACTGACAGCTGGCAGAGGGGCCAGGGGAGACAAATTTGCGTGATGCGTCACTTACCGTGTCATCGCGGGCGCGGGATCCCCCTTAAATCACCAAGTTGCCGATTTACTGGGGCTGTCCCCTCTCAGCTTAAAAGGTGCTGGAGGCACCTTTGCCCCACTAATTGCACCTGTGTCCCAGGAGGACTACCCAGATGCTGCAGTTTAAAAGCACCTTTTGATTCACCCATCAGCATTTTCTGATTTTACACATTTGGAGCTCCATTATGCATGGTAACAGGGGTGCAGTGTTAATGTTTTAAGTGCCGGAGCACACCAAAAACGGCAACAAGGATGCGCCGGAGCTCCCCCTGAGGTGTCGGAGCAGTTCTCTGGTGAGCTCCAGCAGCACTGCACCCAGAGAAGCAAGAATACATTGACATCTAAAGTAAATGTCAAGCCTGCTCTGTGAACAATGCAAGTGAAGTTATTCAAGCACCACCATTCCCATTGCCCTTCCTGTGGCCTGTCGCCAGATAGACTAGACTATTGCTGATGTTTAGGCGGAGAGCTTTCCAAACTAAGTCTACCAAGTTGCGGAATCTGCATTTTGAAAACAGGTGCATATTGATCCTCTTTAGCAGTCATTTAAATTTGGATTGTTTGCGTTTCCCCTATCAGAGCTGCTTGAAGCAATTCCATCCAGTCTAAGGTAATGCAAACAGGAGCCACATAATGAAGGGTTGATTGAAGCATTTCCAAAGGAGAGAGTTCAGGAAAATTAACTTTGATACTGCTTGACGATTTTCATAGTACAGATGGAGTAGTGAAGATGAGTTTAATATATGACTCTTCCTAGATTCCATGGGATAAACATCTGGCTGTGTGATCTGTGGAGCAGGCAATGGCAGGGCAGAAACATGCTTTGCTCCTTTGCCAATTTTCCATTGGGAGAAACCTAAAATGAGTTTGCTATCTTGCTGTTGTCACCATCACACGAATCACACAATGGCATCCTAACCCGATCCGCGAGATACACACAGCTAGTTATGGAGATGGGAATCCCAACATTTTAAATAATCATTATCAATCCCCATGTCTGGCTATTAACTGTTAGGATGTTATTCTTTATCAATTACTGACTGAATTTTGAGGTTAATTTCTAAATGACCTTGTCAAAGAATAAAATTTTTGGGAGAGAGAATAAATTAAAGATTGACTCCTATAAATGAAAAGTTTAATTATCATATCAAATCTTATGCCCAGCTCTAATTTCAAAAATTGTTATTATGTATTTTAAGGTTTGGTTTTCTTCAAGTTGAATGAACAGTTACATGCCAAACAATCAGTTGGAACATCTACACAATGGAGAACTCAGAGTTCTCCTGAGACACAGTTAACATAAAGTCAGAGGTGTTTCAGTCGTTTTGTTAATGAACTGGAGCTTTGAAGTGACAGGAGGCAAAGGCATGTAATCAACATTTCAGGCCTGAGCCCTTCTTCAAGGAATGAGCAAAATGTGGACAGGTGCCTGAATAAAAAAAGCTGGGGGAAGAGGAAATAGGGGCAGGGGGAGGAGCACAGGTCAACCTGAAGAGGTCATGGATGGACATGGATAGGAGGCCAGGAGAGAAAAGCTGAGAATGAATCAGGAGGGGGGTATCTCTGTGAATGCAGAGCTGGTGGAAAGGAGTCAGAGGGTAAGAAAAGAGAGAGACAGAGCTGGACGAAAGGAGATACAGGGGCAGGAAAAGGGAGAGATGGGGTTGGGGTGGTCCTAATGGAAGCTGGAGAAGTTGATAGTGCCATCTGGACTCTGTTTGACAGTGCATGAGACTATGGACAGGCATGACAGCAAGGGAATAGGCCATGGAATTGAAATGGATTGCCACTGGCAGATCCCCACTATTGCAGCAGCCAGAGTGGAGGTCTTCAATGAAGCAGTCTCCCAATCTGCATCCAGTTTCCTCAATTGGAGGCCACCACTTGAGCACTGGATGCGGTTGTTGCTTCACTTGGAAGGTCTATCTTGGGCTCCGAATGGTAGTGAGGGATGAGGTGTGGGCGCGTGTAGCGTTTCCGGCAGTCACCGAAGTAGGTACTAAGGGGGTGATTGGTGGAAGGGAGGAGTGGACAAGGGAATCACAGAGTGAGGAGGTCCCTGAAGAAGGTAGAGAGAGGAGGAGAGGGGAGGATGTGTCTGGTGGAGGGATCACATTATAGGAGGGGGAAATTGCAGAAGATGATATGTAAGATGTGGAGACTGGTGGGGTGGGAGGTGAGGACAAGAGGAATCCTGTCCTTGTGTCTGAAGGTGGAGGACCAGGAGATGGAGGGTATGTAGGTGAGGGCTGTGTTGATGGTAGTAGAGGAGATGCCATGTTTTTCAAAGAAGGAAGACATCTCAGCAAATCTTTGAAGGAAGACCTTATGGGAGCAAATACAATGAAGATTGAGGAATTGCAAGAAAGGAAAAGAGTCCTCACAAGGGACAGGATGTGAAGAGGTGTGGTTGCGGTAACTCAAGTCACCTTTATTTATCCTTCATACCATACTTGCACGGTAAAGACGAGATAGCATTTCTCCAGGACCAGGGAGCATATTTACATAAATATAAGTTAGAATAGAAGTTAAACACATTGAAATATTAAGATGTATACAGTAAAGGTCCGTGGTACACTATCCACACATGTTCTGGGAATTCAGGAGCCTAATGGCTTGGGGGAAAAAATCTGTTGCCCAATCTAGACATAAGGGCCCAAGTGCTATGGTACCTCCTGACTGAATGTGTCTGGAGTCCTTCACAATGTTTATTGCCTTTTACCTGCATCGAGTGTTGTAGGTGTCCTTCATAGTAGGAAGTGAGCCCCCAGTGACCTTTTCTGCTGACTTCACTATCCTCTGTAGGGTCATGCAGTCAGAAGTGGTACAGCTTCCAAACCAGGCAGTGATGCAATTGCTCAGGATGCTTTTGATACATCCTCTGTAGAATGTAGTGAAGGTGGAGGGTGGGAGATTAACTTTCCTCAGCCTTCGCAGGAAGTAGAGGTGCTCCTGAGCTTTCTGGGCAATGGAGCAGGTGTTAAGGAACCAGGTGAGATTCTTCGCCAAGTGCAATCCAAGGAACTTGAAACTCTTGATGACCACAAGAGTCGAACGATCAATGGTCAGTGGAGCATGGTGCCCCAGGCCCTCTGGAAGTCGACAACCAACTCTTTTGTTTTATTTACGTTCAGATATAGGTTGTTGGCTCTGAACCTCAACTCTGTATGCTGGCTCCTCATTCTTACTAATAAGGCCCACCATGGTCGTGTTGTAGCAAACTTAATGATGTGGTTTAAACTGTGTTTTGTTGCACAGTCATGAGTTAGAAGAATGAACAGCAGTAGACTAAGCACAAAGTCCTGGGGGCATTCCCCCCCCCCCCCCCCCCCTTACTCTGTCTGATGGTCTGAAGTGCTGTTACCAATCTGGACTGCCTGAGGACTCCCCGACAGGAAGTCAAGAATCCAATAGCAGAGGGTGGTGTTTAGGCCCAGCAGGCTCAACTTTCTTATCAGGTACTGAGGTATGATTGTGTTGAATGCTGAAATGAAGTCAATAAACAGCTTTTGAACATATGAGTCCTTATTTTCCAGGAGGGTCAGAGCTAGATGGAGGTCAGTGGCAACGGCATCATCTGTAGAGCAGTTGGATCTGTATGCATACTGCAGGAGGTCCAGTGACAGGGGCAGCAGTAGCTTTATGTGCCCTGTGATGAGCCTCTTGAAGCACTTCATGATGATGGAGTGGGAGCGTTGAGCTGTTCAGTTGTATTAAACTTCAGGATGTGAAACAGTTCAACTTTAAATGCTGCCTTACGATGTTGCCAGCTGGCCTCAACAGAAATTTATATCAATACTGCCTCATGGTTATCATTTGCAGTCTTTATTGGCTCTGAATCAATTTTTTTTTCTCCCTTAGCTCTCTTTGAATCATTTGCAAATTACTGTTATATGTACTAATAGTCTGGAGCTAAATTGGGAAGCATCCATCTAGTATTCTATTCCCCAAGTATGTATGTATTAAAATAGATTAATTTATTAATGGTGAGGCTGTCACACAACTCAATGACTCCTGTTTGACATTGACCTTCATTGCTGAATGAGGTTTGCTCTCCCTGTTGTTCTGTAGGTTTCCTCTGCTTACCCATTTACCCACATCTCAAAGAAGTGTTGATTGTAATGTTAATTGGCTACTAAGGTAGTTGGCAGGATAATCAAGGGAGTTGATGTGCAGGTGTGAAAGCACAGCCTATAAGGAAATAAGGGAGAAGGAGACAACTCCGATTGCTCTGCGATCTGGCATTGACTCAATGGACTGAGTGGACTCCTTCTAAGTCATAAAGAAATAGGAGAAATAAATCCTCATCTGGCTCAACAGATTTTTCTACAAATACAGTAAATGCACAATAGATCAATATAGAATTAACTAAAATCTAGGTATAGTTTATAACTGGATAGAAGGGATACATGACAAGAGAACTGTTTTTAATAAGAGGCTTTAATCAACTAATTATTAAATTGGAAAGACCAAACAGTTCAGTATTGGTTTCCATATGAAATGCATGCCTGCTTCCCGATTGACTACATCACGGAAGCAAAATCATGCAGTGTTTATGATAGCTTGGTATTTGAAAATAGCAAAACAAAATGGAAATTTAAGTATCAGGATTCCTCAATGATTGAGTTCGACGTGATTTAGAAGTCAGAAGTATCACAGAGAAAGAATGCAGATATATCCTTGAAAAACCTATCTGGAATGAAGTGTGGGAATGAGTAAAGCAAATAAATTGGAGAAAATAACAGTGGAAATGTTTTTGAGGTAAGTAATTGTTAGAATGAGGGACAATACCAAAATTACTCTTTCGGAACAGAATTTTAAAGTTCAAAGTCTTAGTTCAGATTTATTGTCAGAGTACACAATATACACGACATTACATACAATGCTGAGTTTATTTTTTTCCTGAGGGCCAGCCAGAATTTCTACTGAGAAATGAAAAATTAAAAGGAACATCAGAAGTTCCTTTTATCTGGATAAATCTTGTACGGCGGACATAGGAAAGGATTCATTTGATGCAAAATTGCATGGCAGCAAGAAAGGGGTGAGCATACTTGACACATCCAATATTATCATCCTGGACAGTGCTAAAGAGGTCTGCTGCAGAATCTGCCATACTTCAAGTCAAGCTGTTCCAAAAACAGCTGGCAAAATGGAAGACCGTGCAGTTAAGTTGTGTCCAAAAAGCAGGATATGTGCAATTCCACCCGTCAGCCTGCTCTTCTTCATCATCAAAACAAGATAATTAACTGTGCTATCTTTCCAATAACCTGCCTGTTGATTATCAGTTTGTGTTCTGATATGACTATTTAACTCCAAACCCCATCACTATGGTAAATTCTTGAGATGAATGGGGAATAATTTCCCTTGACATAAAGTGCACATTTGACTGAAAGTGATAAGGAATCAATAGAATACTGAAAATCCATTAGAAAGATGGAGACACATCAGACCTCAGGAGATGCTTCTGGTTGCTGGAAGTCATTTTCTAATACAGTATTTACGTATAACAGAAGGCAATTCAGCCCATTGATTCAATGGCTGTTCTCAGAAAAACCCAATAATCTAATTCCTGCATTTATTTCCCAATTTTCTTTTCTCTCTCACTTGGTCCCAAACCTATTCCTGATTCTCCAACAATCCCCTATCCCCATGCACTACAGGAGACAGATAGTATGCCAACTAGCACATCTTTGGGATGTTCATGGAAACAGTAGTGGCTAGGGTAAACCCACATAGACACCAAGGTTAGGAATCCGGTGGCTTGCTCTGTCAACATGTCACTCCTACCAACAGCCATCATCTCAGGCCTTCAACATTGCCTGAAACCACACATCTTCACCTGCTTCGCTGATGACTTTTGCTTCGTCAGAGGGAGATTAGATTCCACAGTTTACAGTTTAGCAGCTCAATAATAAACTCTGTAGGTGCAATATGACCAGAATAATATTCAGCCTCAGAATCCTAAATGACAAATACCTTTTCCATCATGCAAGTGCCAGCCTATAACAATCAAATAAAGAGAATCTAATCTCCAGCAACAACTTGGAGGTTAGATAGTTAGCAGTATTCATTCTTCATAGTTGGGATTATTGTCAAAATGCAAGACAGGAGACTGGATAGTTTGAATTGGCTGAGCCCCATGCATAGACAAAGGGCTAATGTCAACTTCCTGTGGTCACCAATATCCAGAAACTTGACTGCAACAGTAATAGAAGTGCTGACATGTGTGATTTAATTCCTGGCTCCTCCTGGCACTGTCCAAATAATCTCTGAGATGTGGGCGATAATGAGTATTTGTTGGAAATCTATACTGGCACATGGAGAACATGCAAACTCCACACAGATAGCATTCAATGTCAGAATTGAACCTGGGTCTCTGGCACTAAGTGCAACTCTACAAGCTGTGCCATTGTGCAGTCCCATTCTGTATTCCCTGTCCTTCTCACTGTCTCTCCATCCCTATCTTTCATTATTCCTTAAAATAAGACTCGGACTATGCGTAAATTGTCTGCGTCCATTTTGAATTGGTGCCACTGTTGTTAACAAAGAAGCTTCATTGGAATATTTGATCATATTGAAGCACTGTTAAAAGTCCAAGTTTCTGCAGACATTGTTGATTTCTTCTTGACTAGCAGAGCAAATGCCAATTACTCTCCACTTGGTTGGGAAACGATTCATTTAAGAATCTTGACAATGAGAAATGGCAATTTAGTAACCCATGGAGAGCATCAGAATGAAATCGTCTCCTGACTGACACCCTGCAACACAAACTCTTTCATATTGATTGTTCCTTTGCACATTGAGAACCTTAATTACTACTTGTGATTACGTTTAAATGAAACAGGAATTCCATTCTTGCAGCTGCCAGCAAGATTAAAAAATTATAATGAAGGTCCCACCTAAGAGTTAAAACTCTATATGAATTTTAATCCTTCAAGTTAAGCTACAGAGGGGACTTTAACATTAGGTGCATTGTACTCTAATCTTCCTCAAAATTGCCTGAAGACAAAATAATAGAAAGCCTTATTCATTTTAGGGATATGTGCCACAAGGTTCTATCTGCATGTATTCAAAGTTCAAAAGTTCAGATTTATAGTCAGAGTACAAACATCACACCACATACAACCCTATGATTCTTTTTCCTGTGGTCCAGGCAAAAAAAAAAAGAATTTCAGCGTTTTATGTGAAACTATATATGTATGTACCTTGTGGCAAGAGTTTGATTGGGTGCAGGTACTTGTTTTGAGTGGCTATTTTGCATGCTTTGGAGACTTCTGACCCATTAGATCAATGCAGAAACTGTCCTGTTAGATCAAAATAGAAATCAGTCTGCTAAACGTGGACCCATGACCCACAAGAAAGAGGGAATAGAGTTCCCATTGTGGTATTTGGGGTATCAGAATATACCAGCATGCCTTCAGTTATTTCAGAAGGTGTACGGTGTTGTGGGATCTGGTTGCAAGCAGTTGCAACAAGCAGAGAAAGAAATTTCTGTTTTAAGTCAAGCATGTAGCCAAGCATCAGCAGTGGTTGTCATTGTCACCAGCATCCTCAGCTCCTTTCATCTAGTTTCTTCCTGGCGACTGCTGGGAACATGCTTAACATCTCACTATTGGTGGAAAACTAATATGAAAACATTGCACATGATGTGGCCAGTCAGTAGAAGTAAGTGCTTGGGTTTGTAGCTCTAGCTATTGGTGACAGCACACATGTGGCAGTCAAGGCGTGAGGAGCTTTTCATCTACAAGCACTTCCACTCCATCGGCATGCTGCCAATCTGCAACCAGGACGTGACATGTCCTCAGCAGTTCCAGGACTCTTATATCCTGCAGCAGCCCACCATTCTGGTTGTTCTTTAATCTGGAGACACATTTCACAGCTGGCTTCTTGGAAGCATGACTGCTCCTGCTTCCTTGTGAAATGAGAGGCGTAAAGCGAAAATCCACTAATCTGTCCAATTGGTCCTACCAAAGGGTGAATGTTTGAGTGACCACATGTGACTGCACACCCTTAAATTGTCTAATCTCCTCTGAGAAGTTGACACTACGCAGGCTGATCTCAGCCCTTTCTGATGCACATATGAAGATCTTGTGGAAAGGAAAATAAACTTGAATGCATCCCTTGGAAATAAGATGATTGTCATTAGACATGTGATCATACTTCACTTGCAATGGTCCATCAAGTCAACATGATTGAGTGTATTCCAATAATTGACTTTCTGATATTTAATTCTGTTACTAAATATCTGTGAAATTAACATGCTCAGTGGATGGCCATACCATCTCCAGTACCTCCTCTTTGCCTCTTTCTGATTTTGCACACCTTTTTCATCTGCAAGAAAGGAAGAGATCCAGAGAGAGAGAGAGAGAGAGAGAGAGAGAGAGAGAGAGAGAGAGAGAGAAGCAACATGTGTTGTATAGATGGTGTCTTGGGTAAACTTATACCTCTCATTTTGTTCATTTTAGATTGGTCACAGTGTTTGAGCTACTGAAAGAAAATAGACGCACACACCGAGAGCAGTTCAGTTTATACAAGTCTTCATTACTAAATCTAAAGCTGAATTCACACTACAATATGCAAGCCCTTCCCAATTATACTTATCGATGCCTGGACTGGTCCCAACTGCTGAAGCGAGGCAACGACTGCACACTTGTAGTAGGTTGTCGTGGTGCTGGTAGCAGCTTCTCCACCTCCCCGGACCGGGACATTGGTTTGGAATCTTGAAGTTCTTCTTCTTGCTGAGAGATGTTGCCACCTCTTGGAGAGTCTCAAACTTCAGCAGTGGGACCATGGCTTATATTACCCAAAAGTTGTTTACTTCCGATCTTATCTCTTTGAACAAATGATTTCATTATCTTCAAGGTCTCCTGACAGTCTGCGACCAACAAAAGACAACTGCATCTCTTGGCCTCATGGTGGATGTTGGATAATGTCTACTGATTCATATGCA
The DNA here is from genome assembly GCF_036971445.1 of Narcine bancroftii. Taxonomy (NCBI): domain Eukaryota; kingdom Metazoa; phylum Chordata; class Chondrichthyes; order Torpediniformes; family Narcinidae; genus Narcine; species Narcine bancroftii. The sequence continues at coordinate 23,833,828 of NC_091473.1, read as the reverse complement.
TTCCTGGGCCCAATAGTGTAAATTTAGATAATGTCTTCCTATTCAACTGGATCCTGGGTCCCATGGTAGAATTTAGATTATGTCTTCTGATGCAACTGCATCCCTTCTTGCATAAGCTAGTCTAAATCCTCCATTACAGATGGGTAGCAAATATTCAGATGGATGGATAGATGGATTGACAAATGGATGTATAGATGAGTATATGGGAACATGCAGAGAGGGATGAGTACATGTTAAGTGTGTGTGATAAGTGAGGGATGGGGTAATTGCACAAGAGCATGCTGGACAGTATACTGTGGTCTGATCTGCTGAGATCATTGAAGATCTACATGAATTGGGGGGCCAGCAATATAATGCCATATTTCCAGGGAATCATGAAATGTGCCTACTTCTTCTTTCCTTTATCAGAGACACATCCCAATGCTGGAGACATTTCATTTACAGATCACAAGATAAATGAAGAGAAGAAGGCCATTCGCCCCATCAAGTCTGCTCTGCGACTCCACCTTGGGCTAAACTATTCTCACATCTAGTTCCAAGTTCCGGCCTTTTCCCCACGTCCCTTGATAACTGACTAATTAGATATCAATCAATCTCCTCCTTAACCCCACCCCCCCCATATGGTCGGGTCTCCACTGCTATACATGGCAACGAATTTCACAAATCCATGACACTCTGGCTAAAGAAATTTCTCCTCATCTCCGTTTTAAATGGGTACCTTCTAGCTCTAAGACTATGCCCTCTTGTCCTGGCTCCCTAGTATTTGTATTTTAAAAATATAACCAATCACTTTAATTACAGCTCAGCCAATAATTCCTTCAGATTTGATATTATCAACTTTATTTTTTAAAATCAACTTTCCAATCTGTAAGGGGTCCAGTTGATCAATCACTCTTTAGTGATATTACAATTTCTAGGTTTGTTATAATTTTGTGTAATATTACACTCGTTTTATTGCATGACAATAAAGGAATCTCGAATCTTGACAGCAATTGGTAGAATTAGATTTTTTTTCCACCTCTGGCCAATACCAACATTGACAGCCATTTGGTTGGAATACCAGATATTGGCAGGTCCGATGGAAGAGGAGGAAGTCAAGAGTGATAGTACATCTTGAAAGTAAAGCATGTGAGCATTGACATTGCCACATTGGGACTCCATTACATTTAGTGTTGGATGTTTTATGTTGCATATTTTAAAAGCTTGCTCTTAATCTAATGTTAAAATACTCTGAGAAATCAGAGTGAAAAAATGATTTATATAACATTGGGAAAAAGATAAAAATCCAAAAGAAAATGAAAGATTTTGATGACACATAAATCTACAATGACTGGAATAAGCAGAATTTCTGCAAAATATTTTGAATACATTTTACTGGATATTCAAAATGCTCTCAGGGAATTTAATCTTCACAGATTTATTCTTTCTGGTGCTACTGTAAATATGACCTACTTTATGAAAGTATTTAAATTCAGCCCTTCATTTTGCATTTCAAAGTCATGCATTGAATCTCTCATGGAATAAAATTTATGGATTAAATTTTGCAATTACAAGAAAGGGAAGACAGAGCACCATTGGGGAATTCAAGTAAGATAAAAATGGTGGCATGGTTGGCAGAGTGGTTAGCGCAAAGCCTTTACAGTGCCAGTGATTGGGACCAGACCCAGGTTCAAATCCCATGCTGTCTGTAAGGAGTTTATACCTTCTCCCAATATCTGTGTGGGTTTTCCCCAGAGGCTGTTCAAAATGCACCGGGGGGGGGGGGGGGGGGTGTAGGTTAATGGGGTGTTAATTGGGCAGTATGGACTTGTTACCATGGCCCGTTACCATGCTGTATGTCTTAAAAAATGGTTTCAGTGCCATATGACCTACTTTATGAAAGTGCAGCTGAGTGGGAGTACATGAATAGGCTTTCAAGCTCCACAATATGATCTTGATGGAAGGACCAGCCTCCTTCAGTCATCTATGATCCTGTCATTCCATATCTTTGCCAAGTGTCTCCAAGATTATTGGAGGCAATTCCAGGGCATTCAGAAGTTGAAGTCAACCAACAAAAAAGGAGTTCAATCACTAAATATAGGTACCCAATTGAGAGAGAGGAAGCGGGCAATAGTATCAGAAGGTGTGTTGAGACTGTTGAGCAGTTAGAGGGCTGAGGTGCTATTGGTGAGTGAAACATGTCTCAAGGAGATGAGCAATTCATTTGGAAATACCGTTTAATAGAAAATGCGATATTATTGGCTCTTATACCCTTTTTTTGCCAGTCCAGACCATATTCTAATTTTTTTTTTCCTTTTCTGGTTGTTACGTTGAAATCATTTCAGAAAAAAGTTTTTTAAAAGCTATTGCTGGGCATGGAGACCATTAAAATGGCACTGAAATTAAAAGGGTCCACAATGAATTGTAACTATTCAGACAACTCATGCCTGAAATTTTTCTGCTAATACAATATATCACCTTGGATGAAGCATCTGAGCTCCATCAAAGGATTAACAGAATTTTGCATAATTTGTAAGACCATCCTTCAATCAACTCTCTGCTCATTAGCATTCTATCCATAATTTCAAACCCTTCCATGGTGATTTTTTACAAATTTAAATTTAGACATACTGTATGGCTTATACCCAATTAACCTCCTCCCCGGCACATTTTGAACAGTGGCAGGAAAATGGAAACCCCGGAGAAAACCCACGGAAACACGAGGAGAACATACAAACTCCTTACAGACAGCGCAGACTCGAACCCCAGTCCAGACCCTATCACTGGTGGTGTAAAGGTGTTGCACTAATTGATATGGCCAACCGTGCTGTCCGGTGTTGTCTGAACTTATTTCGCTAACACAAGAAAGAAGATAATAGGAGCAGGCAGCAATCAGGCCATCCCTACCCCATCATGGGTGATCTACGCTGGCCTCAAATCCTCCTGTCTGCTATTTCACCATCTCCTTCTATGTATCAATCTCTCAGACATTCATCCATCTCCACTTTACATGCTTCTGATGATCGATCAACCACTATCCACTGAGGCAGAGAATTCCAGAAATTCACCACCACCTTCAAGAAGAAAGCTCAGCGTACCTTGGTTTGAAATGATTGGCCCCTTGTCTTGGAGTTGTGAACCTTTGTTTGAATCTCACCACTCATAAAAACATCCCAACATCCACCCTGTCAAGCCCCCATACCATCTTTGAATAAGGTCACCCTTCATTTTTCTGAGCTCCAAGAAGTATGGGGTAAAACTATTTAGCTTGTCATGGTAGGACAAACCTTTTATCCTCGGAATTAGTCTGGTGAATGAATCTCCTTTAAACTGCTGCCAATGTTACGATATATCTTTCAGTTAAAGAAATTTTACGCAGTATTCCAGGTGAGTCCCCACCATCTACCATGTGCAATTGCAATGTTTTTAAACTCCAATCCCTTTGCAATGCTATTTGTCTTCTTAACTACTTACCTGATGAGATATTGTGCTTCATGCATGTCAACACCTTGATCGCTCAGTACTTAATTCACTTGCAGTCTCCATTTAAATAATCTGATTTTTCATTGCTCTCACTAAAATGCATGACCTCACAATTCCCTGCATTCAATGGCATTTGCCAGTCTTCCGTCCACTCATTCACTCCATCCATATTCTATTCCTAGTTCCTGATTTAATGAAAACAACCAGGAGATCCAAGAATTGCTGGTGAAGTAGAGATACAATCAGATGCACCTTGCCCAACCGTCTTGTCTTGATGAGAAAACAGCCTTCCACCTTGTATGCAGCAATCTCCAGCACAAGTTTCGAGTGATTCAGAACATATGGTGGACCAACCTTGCAAGGATAACTCAGCTTTGCGCATATACCAGTGACTACAGAGGGTTTTATGAAGCCCTGAAGGCAGCGTATGACCCTTTGCACCAGGTCCAGAGTCCCTTGCACAGTGTAGACAGCCAGGTGCTCTACACAGACAAGATGTCCATCCTGAACTGGTAGTCGGAACACTTCCAGACTCTCTTCAGCGACATCTGCAATTCATCGTATCCCACAACAGCCAGAGAAAACAGAACTAAACAAGATTCCAACCCGAGAAGAGACTGTCAATGGCATAGAGCAGCTGAAAAGTGGTAAGGCAACAAGAGTCGATGGAATGCCACCAGAAGCATGAGGGCCCAGTGTAACACACCAAACTCAATAAGTTCTTTGTCTGCTACTGGGAGCAAGGCAAACTGCCACAGAACCTCCGTGATGCAGTCATCATCATGTACAAGAACAAGGGAGAGAAGTCTGACTGCTCCAACTACTGGGGGATAACTCTGCTCTCCTTGCAGAAAAAATCCTCACAAGAGTACCCCTGTAAAGGCTGGTGCCCATCGTTGCTGAAGAACACCTCCCGGAGAGTCAGTGTAGCTTCAGAGCCAACAGGAGCACCATCGGCATGGTATTTGTTCTCAGGCAGCTGCAAGAGAACTACAGGGAACAGGACAAGGGTACGTGACATTTGTCAACCTTACCAAAGTTTTCAACACTGTGAGCAGGAAAGGTTTGTGGCAAATCATGGAATGACTGGGATGTCTCTCCCCCCCCCCGCAAAGTTCCTCAGCATGGTCATCCAGCTACATGAAGATCAGCGTGGCTAAGTCAGACACAACAGCGACCTCTCAGAGCCCTTCTGAAAAGGCAACGTTGTAAAGCAAGGCTGCGTCCTTGCACCAATTCTCTTCACCAGAATGATGGTCCAGAGGGCCACAGAAGACCTTGATGATGAGGACGGTGTCTACATCTGATAACACACCAATAGCAACTTGTTCAACCTGAGGCTTCTACAGTCCCACACCAAGACGTCGGAGCAACTCATTCTAGAGCTACTCTTCACTGATTATGCTACCCTTGATACCTATGCAAACCTGCTTTACGAAAGCTGCCGAGCTCTTCAGAGTGGGAGTCAGCTTGAAGAAGACAGCCTATACCTCAGGAAGAATACCACCCTCCCGCATTAACATCGGCAAGAATAAATTGAAGACAGACCACCAATTCAGCTACCTGGGATGCACCATCTCATCAGATGCCAAAATCGATAAAGAGGTTGACAACAGACTGGCAAAGGCAAACAGTGCATTCAGCAGACTGTACAAAAGGGTCTGGAACAACAAGCGTCTGATGAAAGGCACAAAGATCAGAGTGTACAGAGCCGTTGTACTGACCACCCTCCTGTATGGCTCCAAGTCACGGGTCACCTACCGTCACCATCTACAACTCATTGAGCGCTTCCACCAACGCTGCCTCTGCACCATCCTCAACATCCACTGGAGTGACTTCGTCACCACCATTGCAGTCCTAGAACAGGTGCATATTACCAGCATCGAGACCATGCTGTTGAAGATGGAGGTCATCGCTTGCCCAATATTGTGCTGGCCATCGTGACAGAGGGGCTCCAAAAAAGAAGTACAAGGACTCTCTGAAGAAAACCCTTGGTGCTTGTCCCATCACCAGTGGTCTGCTCTAGCCTCCAATCACATGACCTGGCAATACACCATTCACCAGTCTGTCTCCTCCTTTGGGAACACATGCAAGGCTGGCCTTGAGGACAAAAGGAGATGGAGGAAGAACCGTGACACAGCAGCACCAAAACCAGAACAGAATTTCCCTTGCCATCTCTGTGGCCGGGCATGACTGTCTCGCATTGGCCTTGTCAGCCACCATTGAGCATGCAGCAGACGTGGACAGCCCCCTTCCTAAATCTTCATTCATGAAGTCAAGTCACATGCCCTTTCCACCTATTTTCATGCAATTGGCAAATTTGGAAATCATACTCAGGGTTTCTTCTTCCAGGTCATTAATGTAAATTGGGAACAATTGTGATCAACTGATCAGCTGGTTACATCCTTCTGAAAAGGACCCTTTTTTCCCAACTGTCTATTTTTGATGAGACAGCCAGTTTTTAATCCATTTGAACATATTTCTTCTGATACAGTTTGCTTTATTCAGTAGTGTTTTTATATGGTATCTTGTCAAATGCATTTTTAATATTAAATCCACCACATCCAGAGGTTCTGATTCTGTAACCCCCTCAGTTATCTGCACTGATAGCATTCTGGTCTCTCCTTCATCTCTTATTATAAACATTCTACTACTGAAAAGCCCTATTTAGACCTTTCCATTTCCCTGCCTCTCGAACTTTAAGGTCTTTTTTTGATCAAGCTGTTGGTAACCATTGCTGATACTCCCTTGGTTCACAGTGGCAAATGTTGTTTTGAGAACAGCTCCTATAGCTACAGTGGAACATTCTATAATTAAACGCATCATTTACATGTAAATATTGTCGAACATTCAGGTGGCACAGCGTAGTGGTTAACGCAATATTATTGCATCCCCAGCAATGTTTTGAATCCACTGCTGTCAGTAGGCATTTGTACATGAGGGTTTCCTTTGTTCCATGTTCCAAAGATGAACAAGGTTAGGTTTTTTAGTCACATGGGTGTATTTGGACAGCACGGGTTCATGGGCTGGAAGGGCCTGTTAACCATGCTATATCTCCAAATTAAAAAAAAATTCTTATCTTCATGGGCCCAGAAAGAACAAAAGAAAACTTTCTAGTCCAGAATTTCCATTTTCTCTGGATATTCATTATCCACTTTCTTCTCTTGGCATAATTTTTCCAAAATCCCTTTATTGTCTGAAAAACTTTTGGTTCTTTCACCTTTTCCCACCCACCAGCACCGTGCATTTCAGACTGGAAGGAATATGACAGGTTATAAAGGAATTGAAAACCAACATAACATTCTTCCATTGTAGATGGCGAGCAAATGTGGTCTGGGTTAAAAATCACTTCGAATGACTAAACTATGGAGTAGAGGTAAATAAGAGGCCAGTCCTCCTGAGAAATGATGAATAAGGAAAGATGTGTAAAATCTAAGAGAAAAGGACAATAAGGAAATTGGATTGAATGTGATAAGCCTTGGGTATACGAGGACTGAAATAGCTTCACTGAGGTGGTACAGAAACTGATTATATATAATAAATGGGTATTAATAAAATAGCCATGTCAAAGTTATAGAATAAATTCATTGATGTTAAAATTGTAGATAAAAATGATTAAGAAAGGAAAATCAAATATTATGGAATATTTTGAGGATGTAGGCAGTAGAGTGGACAATGATGAACCAGTTGATAGGATGTATTTGGATTTTCAGAAGGCCTTTGATAAGGCCCCACACAAGAGATTGGTGTGTAGATTAGACAGCATGATATAAAAGATAATGTACTGATTTGGACAGAAAACTTGTTGGAAAGCAGGAACCATAAACTGGTAATAAAAATGTCCTTTTCTGATTGACAGAAAGTTACTAGTGGAGTACCGCAAGGTTCAGTGCTGGGACCCCATGTATTTGCAATATCACTTAATCATCTCGATGAAGGAATTTTATGTAATATTGTAGTGACAGATACACTGCTCCTGCAATAGCACACACAACCAGACAGGTTGAGCTCGGTGAGCAGACTAGTTTATTGCAGGCTGCTGGGCTGCACTTATACTCCCAGCCCGGACCTGGCTGAGAGAACCGTGCTGGAGGGCGCTGACATCACCTGGGCGTCACGTGGTCCCCAAGTGCGGGTTTCTGAGCCCCAAGGTGGAAGGAAGGGAAACCCCCGATGGTGCCATTTTGGCCAGCTGCCCTTCCTGCGTGGCTTACAAGTGGGACCGGTTTGCCTGCCTTGTGGTGAGCTGCCACACAGCCCCCCACAGAACCGGCGCCAATGTCCTTTTTATGCCGGGCGGCCTCGCTTCTTGGGCTGGGCTATGACAACGGGCTCGGTGGGATCGAGGTGCGCTGGCCATGGTAAACAGCTCATGCCTGCCGCTTAAGTCCAGCATGAATGTTGAGCCGGAACGCTGTACAACCCTGTACAGCCCCTTGTACGATTGCTGCAGAGGTGCCACGGTCGGGCCCTGCCGAACAAAAATGAACTCCGTGGAAAGCAGCGCGCTAGGAATGTGAGACGGGCGGGTGCTCTGCCTGGGCAGCAGTGGGGGTTCGAAGGAGTCCAAGGTGAGGAAGTAGTTCGTGTGGTGACCGCTGGGGATTGTGAGGTACGTTGTCGAACTCACCAGGTAGTGCCAGAGGTGCACCGTAGACCAGCTCAACTGATGACGCCTGCAGATCTTTTTTGGGAGTGGAGCGGATGCCCAGGAGCACCCAAGGCAGTTCGTCCATCCAGTCGGGACTGGTGAGATGGGCCATGTTCGTCGACTTAAGGTGGCAGTGCAGACGTTCGACCAGTCCATTGGCCTGCAGGTGGTAGGCCGTGGTGTGGTGAAGCTGGATCCCCAATCTGTTGGCAAGTTGTGCCCAGAGCGCAGATGTGAACTGGGCATCCCAATTGCTGGTGAGGTGAGTCAGGACACTGAACCAGGCGACCCAACCATGCAACAGTGCTCGGGAGCAGGAGTCGGTGGAGGTGTCTGGCATCGGGATCGTCTCGGGCCAGCGTGTGGTGAGGTCCACCACCGTAAACAGGTAACGGTTGCCCCAGGAAATGGGTAAGGGCCCGGCAATGTCAGCGTGAATGTGGCTGAAACGTTCCCAGATGTGCTCGAACTCCTGTACGGGCACCCTGGTGTGCCTGTGCACCTTGAACGTCTGGCAATGGGTGCATGTTCTGGCCCAGCCCACGATCTGCTTCCACAGTCCATGCCATATAAATCATTCTGCCACCATCCAGACCGTGGACCTGATGGATGGATGTGAAAGGTCGTGGATGTGATGGAAGACCTGCCTGCGCCACTACTGTGGATCCACTGGCCGTGGGGTGCCCAAGGAGATATCGCAAAGGATAGTGCCTTCACCACTTGGAGTCGGGAGGTCTTAGAACCTCAGGTCAGTGATGGCAGTCTTGAAGGCCCTTGTCTCCTCATCAGATTCCTTGTCCCGAGTGAGCTGGTCGAAGTCAAGACCGAGTGTCAGCGTGCAGATGGCCGGTCGTGACAGTGCATCAGCAATCACATTGTCCTTCCCCGCCTTGTGCCAAATGTTGGTGGTAAACTCTGACACGAGGGAGAGGTGATGCTGCTGGCGGGCCGACCAGGGATCCTTTGCCATCGCAAGCACCTGGATGAGGGGTTTGTGGTCTGTGAAAATTGTAAAAGTCCTCCCCCCAAAAAGTAGCGGAAATGCTGCACTGCCAGGTACATGCCCAGTAACTTGTGGTCGAAGGCACTATACTTGCGTTCCGGTGGGCGGACCAGACGGCTGAAGAATGCCAGCAACTTCCAATGTCCATTCACCTGCTGCTCCAGGACGGCACCGACGGCTGTGGCAGTCATCAACAGAGCATGCCATATGCAGGTCAGTGTGCGGGTTGGTGAGCATGGCGACCTTCGCCAGGGTGTCCTTGGTGGCTTCGAATGCAATGCAGGTTTCTGGGTTCCATGCGAGCATCTTGTGCCTGGCTGCGATGAGGGTGAACAGCGGCTGCATGATGCGCGCAGCTCCCGGATGAAGTGGTTGTAAAAGTTGACCATACCCGTGAACTCCTGCAACCCCTTGAGGCTGACCGGGTGTGGGAACTCCCTGATAGCGGCGACCTTCGCAGCAGCCAGTGTGGCTCCTTCGGCTGAGATGGCATGGCCCAGGAACTGCATGGACTCTTTCCCGAAGTGGCACTTGGCCGGGTTGATGGTAAAGCCGAAGTCAGCCAGCCGGGAGAAAAGGGCACATAGATGGGCCTTGTGTTGCGCCCAGTCCTTGCTGGCAATGAGGTTGTCCAAATAAATAAAGATGAAATCCCTGCCCACAGAGTCCATGAGGCATTGGAAGGTCTGAGCGGTGATCTTGAGCCCGAATGGCATGCGCAGGAATTTGAACAAACCAAAGAGGGTGATGATGGCCATCTTGTGTATGTCCTCAATTGGTGACCCCGACTGCTTCAAATGTCTTTGAACCCATCATGAGAGAGTCTGGGATCAGCAGTATAGCTGTAAAAGTGCCTGAATTCTGGGTTCAGAAGCCCGAGACTTGGTTCGGCAATGCGGCACAGCAGGTCAACTTTGGAGAAGACCCTCATGCCATGCAGGTTAGCCGTAAAGTCCTGGATGTGAGGGATGGGGTAATGGTCAGGAACGGTTGCCTTGTTGAGCCATCGATAGTCTCTGCAAGGACACCAGCCACTGGAGGCTTTCGGGACCAGGTGGAGCGGCGAAGCCCATGAGCTATCAGATCACCGAATGATCCCCAGCTCCAACAGGTGCGAAAACTCCTCCTTCGCTACCTGGATCTTGTCAGGCAGGAGCCGGCGTGCCTTGGCTTGAACTGGCGGGCCCTGAGTGGGGATGTGGTGGAACAGCGGCACGGCGAGGCAGCAGAGAACTATGGCTTGAGGAGTGTTGGGAACTCGTCCAGGATATGCTGGAACTCATTTCTGGGCGTGCTGATCATGGCAATCTGCGGTTGCTCCGAGCGAGCATTGTCGAGGCGAACAGCCTGGAAGATAAGGGCGTCCACCAGGCACCTACCTCGAATGTCCGCCAGAAGCCCATGTGCGAGGAGGAAGTCTGCACCCAGGATGGCAGTCAGGAGGGACGAGATGGTGAACCTCCAAGCGAAATTCCGTTGGCCGATCTGGAAATGGACTGTCTTGTCTCCATACATCCAGATTGCCATTGTGTTGGCTGCACGAAGAGGAGGTCCACGAGGTCGGTTCCTGAATTCGATGGCCGTAGCCGGGATGACGCTGATCTGGGCTCCAGTATCAATGAGGAACCGCCGGCCGCTGACTGAGTCCCGCAGATAGAGAAGGCTGTGTCTTTGGCCAGCTACCGCAGCCATTAACAGCAGCCAGCTTGGTCGTTTCCCTGGAACGAGCAGGACTGACGACGGTTCTGGGCCTTGGCTCCCCAGTGCTGGTGATAGAAGCAGAGGCCTGAAGCGAATGCTGCGGCCTTGGTTATGCTCTTGTTGGTCCCTGCAGGGGCCGGGTGCTCTACTGCAGCGCTAGGGGCGGGTTTGGCGTGGTCGTGCCTGTGCCTCATGACTTGGTCGTGCCCGTGCCACTGAGCCTTCTGAGAATCGTGTGAGCCATAGCTCTTGGGATTTCTGGGCGACCTTCCTTGGGTCAGTGAAGCTCTCCTGAACCAGCAGCGGGCGTATGTCCCCGGGCATATGTTCGAGGAAGATATGCTCGAAAAGTGGGCAGTTGGTGTGCTCACCCTTGAGCGTGAGCATCTCGTCCGTCAGTTCTATCAGGGATCTGTCCCCCAGGGCGTCGAGGTGCAGCACCCGAGCGGCATGCTGGTGTCTGGATAGTCCGAGGGATCCGGTAAGCTCTTGCTTGATGGTCTCGTACTTGTCCTCGGTGGGTGGGTGCTGAACAAGGTGCAGCTCGCGTCTGGCGGAGGCCTGGTCCAGGGCAGTGACCACATAGTAGAATTTGGTCGTGTCGGACAAAATCTGGCAGAGGTGAAACTGGGCCTCCGCATTGCCGAACCAAGTCTCGGGCTTCTGAACCCAGAATTCAGGCACTTTTACAGCTATACTGCTGATCCCAGACTCTCTCATGATGGGTTCAAAGACATTTGAAGCAGTCGGGGTCACCAATTGAAGCAGCGGCTACACTGCTCCTGCAATAACACACACAACCAGACGGGTTGAGCTCAGTGAGCAGACTACTTTATTGCAGGCTGCTCTTATACTCCCAGCCTGGACCTGGCTGAGAACCGCGCTGGAGGGCGCTGACATCACCCAAGCGTCACGTGGTCCCCAAGCGCAGGTTTCTGAGCCTCAAACTGGAAGAAAGGGAAACCCCCAATGGCGCCATTTTGGCTGGCTATTCCGCCGCTTGGCTTACAAGCGGGGCCGGTTCACCTGCCTTGTGATGAGCCGCCACAATAACTCCAAATTTGTAGATGACAGTCAGCTGGGTGGCCATATGAGCTGTGACTTGGACAGATTAAAAGAGTGGGTAACTGCATGGCAGATAGAGTATGATGTAGATTTTTAAATGTAAGATTATCCACTTTGATGGCAATAACAGGCAGACAGATTATTATCCAAATGGTGACATATTAGGAAAGTGAGAGGTGCATTAACACATCAGGTATTGAAGGTTGGAATGCAGATACCACAGACAGTGAAGAAAGCAAATGGCATGTTGGCCTTTATTCTGAGAGATTTTGAATCTAGGAAAGGGTAGGTCTCACTGCAGTTGTACAGGGCCTTGATGAGATCAGACCTTAAAGATTGTGTACACTTTTTATCCTCATCTGAGAAAGGACATTCACGCAATGAACATTCTCCAAACCATTTTCTGGGATGGCAGAACTGATATATGAAGAAAGTCTAGATAGACTGGGGTTATACTAATTGGAAATTAGGAGAATAAGTAGAAATCTCATTGAGACAGATAAACTTCTGACAGAGCTTGACAGATTAGATGAAAAAATAATATTCCCAATGTAAATGTAAAGGTTCCTTTATTGTCACGTAAATTGTCATGAAATTCTTTAACTTTTGTCTACCTTAAGGCAGACAGAGAGTTGCCATTTTATCCAACATTGGGGTAAGTCCAGAACAAGGGGTCATGGTCTAAAAGATAAGTGAAAAGCCATTTAGGATTGAAATGAGAAGAAGTTGTTTTCACTCAAAGCATTGTGAACTTATGGAAATCCCTACTGAGGCTAGATTCTTATGTGCACTCAAAAGGGAGTTGGATGTGGCCCTTATGACTCATGGGATTGAGAGGTGTGGACAGAAAGCAGGAAAAGGATGCGATGGGCACATGTTCAGCCATTATCAAATTGAATGGCGTGCAGGTTCAGAGGTCTAGTAGACCATGCCGGCACCTTTTTTTTTATGATCATCAAAAAAATCTTCAATTAAATAATCAATCTCTAAGTTGATAGAGCTGTAGGCCTGCGATGCTATTGAACGATAGGACCATTGAGGGTTGTTTCTATAACATAATGGTTTTAGAAGATGAGGCATTCCTGGAACTCTGAACATCTTATATTCTCTCTGAACTTTGCATGCTTTCAATTTTATTTACTTTTGTCTAATTTTTCAGCAATAATTCATTTTTCCATATAATTCTCTGCAAATTATAGTGAGCATTTTTCAAAGCAACATTATTATTTTGCCCATAATGTTCAACATTCAATATATTTCTTATTATGATTTTTTTTTAAAGCTGCTGAAACATCCACTATTTTTTAAACTGAAATTGTCCCTTCAAGGCTGAACATTACAGCTGGCTAACCAGAAGCTGCCACACTGGTATAATTAGGTTTCCCATCCAGCAAGTGGAAGTTCAGGGCTCAGGGTCTTGCTGTGCTCTGACATAATTTGCTCTGAAAGGATTAACAGTAATTATTATTGAAATAATAGACCTATTTAAAGAGGAGTTCTTAGTTTACTTTTCTTTTCCACCTGCGAATTAAAGACTGCCAGATTCAGTCAGGCAAACAGATCAGCAGACTAAGGCAAGCAGTCAGAAGAATATCTGCTCTATTTTAAATTGACTCCCTGCCATCTCCTCCCCCAACCTTGTCCCTTTTGACAGGCAGGGGAATTAAAATCGACCTTGTAGAACAATAAGATGTGAACATTATCAGGTGAAAAGAAATGGGAATTCAGTTGAAACCCTTCATCCTGCAAATAATTAATCTCTGGCGCAAAATGCACGGGGCCTTGGGCTGGATTGTCTCATGACTCTGCTCTACTTCACCTTGACCTCTAAGAGCTGTCTTGTTGCACTTTACTTCTTGGCTTGTGTTCCCTCCCACAGCCCCAATTAGAAGTGGACATGCAGAGGCAAACTCAGTCCTTTTTTAGCTGTGGTAAGCGCAGATCTCTTGATCCCAAGACACGCTTTCTCTGAGAAGCATCCAAAACCGCTGAAGCAGCATTGCAAGAGGTCATACATTTCTATCAGACTGCATGATATGGCTCATTAAAAACAAATTCAAGTATTTTATTAAATGTTTACAAGCATTAAGGTACAGATCCCTGCTATCTTCTGGATGGATTTATTATTATGTCATTTCTTTGCCAAGCTTTCTTCCATAAATTAATCATTGCTACGTAATTTTAACTCTTTTTGCTCCATTGAGGTCCCTCATCATTTTACACACTTTAATTAATTCTCGGTTCCAAAGGAAACCACCCTAGCCTGTCCAAACTGTCCTTGTGTCTAAAGTGTTTCAGTTCCAGCCACAATCTTGTAAATCCCTCTGTGCTCTCTCCAGTGTAATCACATCTGTGATGTGATGACCAGAAATGTATTCTGTATTCTACAGTAACCTCCCTGCTCTAAAATATCATGCCACACCTAATAATTGAAATTATTATTCATGACATTTTAACCACTTTATGAATACATTTAAGGATCTGTGAATGTGCAATTCTTAGACCCTCTGTCACTCCAGATCTCACAACATCTCTTGGCTTACGTTATTTCACCTTCCCAAATGCATTACTTCATGCTTGACTGGATTAAACTCCATTTGATTGTTTTCTACTCAATGACCAGATAGTTAACATTATCCTTGTTGAAAGTTTTCCTGCACATTGTCAACTGCATGACAATTTTATACATTGTTTCCAAAAAAGTTAAGGTTAACGTGAAACCTTTTTAGTCATGGCTTTCCTGTTGCAAAAGCACCCCTTCACCATTTCCCATTGGTTACTGCCACTGACCCACCTTGGTTATAAGAGAGTATAAGAACATAAGAAATGGTGAGATCCTCAGCATAAACCAGCATAAAGCCATTCAATGGAAGTTGAAAAATCCAAAAACTGTAGGAGTTAGAAATTTTGGAAACACTCAGCTGGTCAGGCAGCAGCTATGGAAAGAGAAACAGGGGTATTGTTGCAAAGTAGTTGTCAGAACTGGATAAAAGATTAAAATGGTAATTTTAAAATTGCACCAAATGTTGGTGGGAGGTTTGAATGACACATCATTTTGATGGAGTGAAACCAGGTGAAAGGACAATGGGGCAATTAGAAGGTGATTATGCTTCTTTGTTGTTATGTTTTAATAATAGTGGGGTGTCTGGACCTACCAGGATATTCTTTTTGTCCTGTCCATCCTCTTTACCACCTTCTCTGTAGCTTGAGTAAATGAATGTCTTTTTTTCCACAGGTGCTACTTGACTTGCTGAGTGTTTCCAGCTTTTTCTGTTGTATTATTTATTTATAAGACTGTGACGATAACCACATTAGCAAAATCACAAAACTTGAATAGGAAAAGAAGCAAAAAAAATGTGTTGAGTATTTCAACAGTAACAATTCCAGAGACCAACAGTCAACAAGAAAGAAAGGAACTTTTTGTCTGCATTATGAGAGACAGTCAGAACCTCTGTAGTCCTGAGAAAGCCAATCAGTAAACAAACAGATAATACTTAAGAGAGACACAAATGATTCAAGGTTCAATTTAGTATCATAGTAATGAAACAGTGTCATATTGCATGAAATTTCCTTTTTCCTACTGAAATGCAGACAGATTCACCACCAGCAAGAATTGTTTAAGCGCCTCTTACACTTACAGTCAGAGAGAGAGAAGCAAAAGAGAGTCCGCCCAGAGTCACTGAGTGTCTGTAGATTTGTCTCTAGCACTTCCACAGCCCCCGCAGCCATCCAAAGTCCAGTCCAAACCACTGACAACCCAAGCTTCAGATCCAAACCTCTGACATGGTCAGGAACCCTTCAGCACCCTCGGCACCTCCTTGCAAATACCTGGTACCCCTCCAGCCAGTTTGAGCCAATCTCTAGTCTGCAGCACGGCATGAGTCTCCCAACAGCTATCTCCAGCAACCCACAGCTTCCATGGGTTCCTTGCCTCGAGTCGCCCGCAACCTGCCACATGCACTGGTCCCTCAATCACAGAGCCCCCTCCCTCGTACGCTGCCGTGGTCACCATCCCTCTGGATCATCCCTCCACTTCTTCTCAGATGGGGCGTGATCTTCCTGTCCTCTGGTGCCCTGCTCCAGTCCTCCATTTCCTTGCAGTCTGCAGCCCCTTGTGGCTTCTGCTAATTAATAGGTGCCACCATCTTGGGCACAGACTCGCAGTCATGGAATTTCAACTAAAACCACTATCAGCTCCATCAACGGGCTGTTCAATGCCTTTGCAGAGCCGATGGCAGTTAACTGGGTGGCTGGACCCTGTGGAAGCGCTGCATCTCTGCTCCCTCAGTCTCCACGGGTCTGCATCAGTAGCAGCGCTTCCACTACAGCAACTCTGGCAGCCCCACTACCTTCAGCCCTGACAAAAGCTGCAGATACTGAAATCTTGAGCAGACTAAGAATTGCTGGAGGTACTCAGCAGGTCAGACAGCATTTATGGGTTGAAATGGTCAGTCAGCGTCTCGGATCATCAAGATAAAATTAAGTTACAAGCATAAATGTGAAAAGAGGCTGGGAGAGAGGCCCAGAAGTGATAGAGGTGTGAGAGATGAAGAGACAAGGAAGTAAGCAATAGGAACTGGGGAGGGGGGATGGTTAGAGAGAAAAAAATCAAGTACAATAGGTAAAGGAGAGAAGGAAACAGTAGGCACTTTCAGGTGGCCAATTGTCCCGCATGTAAAGCCGCATGTTTAGGCAATATGCGGCTGTTTTGAGGCCACCTGAATGTGCAGGAAGCGGTCTTGAGGCAAGCTACGTAACCCTCCTCCGAGAGGAATAATCAGCTCAGCCCAGTGGGTCCCCCAGCCACCTGAATGCAGCTGGCTGAAAGCAGATGTTAAAGGGTCAGGCTGCTAATCACAGCTGACACTGGGCAGGAGCCGAAGTGTGCTCAGAGCCGCATCCTGTGCAGCTGTGTCCTTCAGGTGGCCAGCGTTGCGCTTTAAACGCTGCCACCTGAACGGCAATTTAAAGGGCCGCTTCTGCTTCTTCAAGTGCATTCTTAGCGTCGAATGCACCTGAAAAAGCCTAGTGAAAATCAGATGAGCATGGGTAAACTCAGAAACATCAAGATTAATCCAAGTTAAGTTTAAGACTGTTCAGGAGGTGTTGTTCCTCAAGTTTACACTTAGCCTCACCCTGACAATGGTAATATTTAACCGTTAACACTTACATAATTTGTTTGAAGTGAAACGGGTTGGACTGAGACAAGTGTATGAAATGCTTTATTTTCGCCAGCTGAACTAAAGATATTGAAGCAATCCTTTTCCTTTAAAATTAAATAATCGTACAATGATGTGCAAAAGGTAAAGATTGCAAAATAAGTACCAACTTTTACAAATAACCTGGTTTGCTGCCTTTGCTCTTTTGGTAGCAGATGGGAAGCAACTGCTCTTTTTCTTTGTGAGAATAAAGAGAATTTTCCTTAACTGCTCACATTCCATAAACAAAACATGCCTATAAAAATATCTATAAACCAATTTTGCTATCATATAATTTTATTACTTCCAGCTGTTCTTTGAATAGAATCTTATAACTTAATTTTAACTGATGTATGCACATTATAAAGTTCATTTCAAAAACCTGCACTGTACCATAGGCATTTACATTTTATAAATTCTTTGTGTAAGATTTCAATTTATCAGCAGTTACCTGATGGACTTGTATATCGCACTGTAGCCTTGATATATAATGCTGGAATGTATCTCAACCAAATTTCTTGTGTTCACATTCTAAGTTTGACTGCAACTGAAGATGATAAATTATCTGCCTCCATGCATAATCTGCCATGAATCCAGTGCAAGGAATAAATTTGGAAGTTTTCATGGATATCAAGGGAAATGGACCTAAAGCAACTCATGGAGTTGTGATACAAACCAGCCACTGAATGCTAAATTGCTTGATGGGTTGCTTTCCTTTCCTATGAGAGACAGTTATACAAATAAAACTATAAACCAGAATGATAAGTGCATGCCATTGAGACAAACACACAATGGAGGAAATGTGATCATGGTCATGTCAGATGAAGTGCACCGTGAGAGGATTTTGCTCCAACTGTACAAATCCCTGGTAAAATCACAAAGGCATGACTGTTGCATTTTGGCTTCTTAATTTGAGGAGGACTTTATTGGCATTGTAGGTTATTTGGAGACATTTCTCTACCTTGGTTCCTGGGGTGGAGGACTTATCATACAAAGAAAGGTTGAGCAGTTTGGGACCATACTCAATGAGATTTAAAATGAAAAATGATCTTATTGAAATGTAGAAATTCTGGAAAATTTGACAGGGGAGGTGCAGAGGGGATGCTTCTCTTTGTGGGGGGGATCTGGAACAGTTTTAGAAATAGTTCACTTGCCATTTAAGGCAGAGATAAAGAGGAACTTTTTATCTCAAAGAATCATGAATTTCTGTGATTGCCTTCCCTAGAAATCTGTGGAGACTGTCACTGAATATGTTCAAAGCCAAGACAGACTGATGTTTGGTTTAGGGTTATGGGAATCGGAGAGGAAAATGTAAGTGTGACTAAAATCTGTATATGTGATGATCTTATTGAATAGCAGAGCAGACTGGAGGAGGGAGGAATGGTTTGCCAGAAACCTCCTATTTCTTCGTTCAGGTTATGATCTCCCATTGGATATAAACATCAACATAGACCTGTTGAAACAAATGTCCTGAACCTGTCATACACATTTTACAGAAATTAAAACTTGTGGCTGCACTTGTAAGTACATTCTAAAAGACTACAGCACAGAATATGTCCTGGTGCACAAGTAGTGAATTATCAGGGAATACCTGGATCATTTAAATTATCAACTGAACTCTGTTGTAATTTTAACAGAGCAGGGTGTGAGGAATATTCAGACAAAGTCACTGGATCTCAGAGAGAAATTTACACCAAGTTACACCTTTTATCAAGTTTGAAGAGTTTCTGTTCTCCTGCTACAATGTGTGCTGCCGAGAGCACTAACTCTGCTATCGGATTTCCTGTATTTTAATTTCATATCAATCTGTAGCACTTTCATCTCTCAACTATAACTATAAGGCAAAAATCAAACTTGGAACACATAATGTGGCAAAGGAAGATGTATGTTGCAATGAGGAATGATGAGGCAAAGATTTGGTTGAAATTGTTGGAGTTTAAAGATAGAATTGTTGAATTTTCTATCACCATTTCAGGTAGAGGGGCATGTGATTGGATGATGGTGGGAGGTGTAGTTGAGGATGGGGATCAGAGCCATTAGAAAGAGATTACATGGATGAAAAAAAATTAATCAAATACTCTGGCAAAGTCATTTTTTGGGGCCTTCTCACCACTGTATATTAAGTGGCTGGGCCTTGCATATTGACCCTTCAAACCTATGGTTCATGGAATGCTTGAGAGAAGTAGCAATTGTTGCCTAACTGCAAATATTATAAAGAAATATAACAATGTTCTTGTACAGTGAACAAAGACAATGAAGTATTTCATATTGTACTGTTGTAAATACCATGAAGGAAATAGATTGTGGCAAAAAAAAAGGCAATGGATCTTTTTATATTCCGAGTCACCCACCCCATCAAATACCACCTGCCTGTCTTGAGGACAAACCTGACCTTGCCTCCCAATCCAGTCCAAACCATGACATAATCTTAATTTTATATAATTCTAGCATGACCTTCCCACTTTTATATTTGCTTTTGGCAAACAAAGACATGTATGTGTGCCACCAGGATTATTCTACTTCTCCATCCTGTTCCCTCCGGACTTGTGTTCCAAACTCCTTTTATTCCCTTGCTCTTCTCATTTACCTATCATTTCCCATCTCTTCTTTTGCCTTGTTTGCCTTCCATAAATTTGAAGCCTCACACTGTATTCCATTTGCTACTTTTCTTCCCACTTGACCATTCCATCACTATTTTTCTGCATTCAGAATCAAAATTTATTGTCACGAACATGTCACAAAACTTCTTATTTTGCGGTAGAATTACAGTGCCATAATAATGCCATAAAATTTCATTTAAAAATAAATAAATATGTGCAAAAAAAATCAGACAAAGTAAGGTAGTGTCTGTGGTTCATTGTCCATCAGAAATCTGTCCTTGAGCGCTTGTGTTAGTCTCCAGGCTCTTTGTACCTCCTTCCCATTGGTAGCAGAATGAAGAAGGCATGTCCTGGGTGGTGAGGGCCCTCGAGGATAGAGGTTGCTTTATTAAGACACTGCCTATTGTAGATGTGCTCAATGTCCATGATGGCACTGCCCGAGTTCACAACTCTCTGTAGTTTTTTTCTTATTCTGTGCATCGGCACCACCATACCAAATAGGAGATACAAACAGTCAGAATGCTCTCGATGGTACACATCTGGAAATTTGCAAGAATCTTTGATGACATACCAAATACAAGTTTCTATTAGCTGGAAGCCCAAACTTGGTAACAACTTGTCATGAGCATTTTTTAAAAAATCTCATTCCCAAGATGTGGTTGCTGTTGTCAGTCCTCAGTTGTCTGATAATTGATGATGCATAGTCTTGTGAAGATGGTTGGATGCAAAAGAGGAGAGATGCAGAAGTCTGACCCAGTGATGAAAAGGAAGATTTGTGCTTGAACCTGGAAGGAAATGTGAAGTTCACAGAGTTTGAAGCTGGGTGCCATGTAGCCTTTAGATATTGCTCACAGCAGCAACATTCCAACATTAGCATTGAGTGGTGTGGTTGGAGGAAGGGGGTTTATTCAGAATGGTGAACAGAAGGATTGACCTGGCAGCTACAGGATAAATATTACAATTTCATTGGAATGTGTGTTTAATGTTGATTTTCCCCCAGGATGTTGACGTTGGGGTCTTGGTGATTGTAACGCTGCAGAATTATAATGGAGGAGGTCAGGCTCTCTTTTAATGAAATGATTATTAAAGTTAGTAAAAATCCTTTTACTTATCAGAAGATTATCGGTGTTACGATGAAACAGCTGGGAAAGCAATCATTTTTTTAATCAATACATTCCATAATTTTAAATAAGAAGGATGCTGATTCAGAGATTTTGTTTTGTGATGTTCTTTTATGAAGTTTTCTGCTAGTTAAATTATACTTGGTGTTACTTTCAAAGTATTAAGCAGAAATCACATTTCAGAAATAAAGCATTGATTTTAATCGGTAGATATTGGTGGTCATCCTCCGCACAAAGCACAGGCCTGAAATCTTTTTATAGTATTTTCTTCATTTACCCATTTGCACTATTTCCCAAAGATGATGTGCTAATTTTTTTGGCCATTTGTGCTTTGTTAGAGATAATTGCTTAAAATTGTCTGTGTCAGTTCAAGTGGAAAGATCGAAAAGCCTATTATCACACAGCTGGTTTGTAAATTTAGAACATGGAAACAAAGTTCCAGTCAAAGGAGGCAAAAGAGCAAAAGAGGACATCATCTTTTTTTGGAAAAAATAATATTTAAAACAGTATCACTGAAAATTTCACAAATCTTTTACAAAAAACAAATCACTTATTTATCTCAGACCGGCACAAAACCATTGTCTTGTAAATACGTGCTGGCAGTCTCCCTTGATTCAATGCCTGGAAATAAAAAAAATGTTGGCCCAGGGAATCTAAAGGATCAGGTCACTCACACATACTTGCATCATTAGTTGCTTAAAACTTCGCCCCTCTTCCCCTTTCCTTATTCCACCCTCCCTCAGCACTTCCGGTCTGGTCACATCAGCTTTTGGAGCCATGCAAGCGAATTTTATCAACTCACCTGCTCTCAAAGACACTGTTGACACCTTGACACCTCGTTTTTTTCAGTGCCCATTTTGGTTGTTTTGAAGTTTATTTTAAAAACAGTTAAGTAGCTGTTCAGATTTTTTTAAATTATTTCAATGATATTACAAATTTAATGAATAGAAATTAGTTAACAACCTTAAAAATGTTCTACAAATAGGAGAAAACAGCTCTCATTTGCGTTTGCCTTTTGAATCTAGGTCCTATGCAAACCAGTGATATTAGAAATGAAGAAGTCAGCCAATCCCTTGCATAAAACCTAATACAAGTTATCGTATGACTGATAGGTATGAAGATACCTTGACTGACTTGATACTAACCCAATGCTGAAGCTGAAAATGAAATGCATTATTATTTGATGCCTGCTGACCTTCCCGGTGCCATGTGCAGCTGAGGATGTCAGGAATGCACTGACTCATTCATTGCAGTAGGCTGGCTGTTTACCATCGACAACATGCATATGATCTGATTGGATGCACTTGAACATGATTTTCTGTTCAGATATACTGCGATAAATAGCTTCTTTGAGATTGAAATGTGATGATGGCCCATTGTTCTTTTATGTCACAAATTAGAAACGATTTCAGATATATTCAGAAACCATTTCATAAATTCTGTGTCAGATGGGAAGTCACCAATCCCAAAGTCCCAACAAAGAACCATGTACTTCGAACATATGAGATGGAAGGTAAACTATGAGCTGTTGTAAGAACTCTGCAGGTCAGCCAGCGGCCATTGGTAGAAATAGTCAATGGTTCGGGTTGAGGCCTCATATTTTTTTGACGTGCTTTCTTTTTTTTATTTATAATTTTTTAATTTTTCCGACTGTAAACCATATCAACCAAAATATATACCAACGTTTCTCATTAAATATACACAGTGGAATTTTCTCCCTTTACCCCCCTCCTCCACCTACCTTCCCTCACGCCCCTTCCCAAGACCTCTTATCAAGACTATGAGTTTGAGAGTTGGTGGAATTGCATTCCTTCCTTCAACACTTTGTAATGAGTATGAGGAGTTCTGGAAACCAAAAGCAAAACAAACATAACCATCAGACTTAAAAGATGTAAATGTATCTGTGCACATCAAAGGATCATTGCAATACTTAATGCCAACCTGAAATATTTCCAGAGAGTTCAATTCTTACTTGGGACATGGCCCATTTTGTGGGTGGCGCCAACACAGAGCAGATCTAAAACAAGCAAAAGATCATTGAAAACAGAAGCTGGTCAGAACATGGCCTTGATTTCCACCAAATGATACTAAATAGCATAATTGAGCCAGGCTAAGTAATCAGATGGAAGCCGAGGTTCAATTTTAAAGCACTGAAACAAAGTGATACAGTCCAGTCAAAAATAGATTTATCTCAGTCTAGAACAATATTGCTTCATGTCCTATCTTCCTCAGCAGAAGGGAAAACATACTCCTGTGTAAAATGCCCTCAAATGATGTAAACAATAGCAAAAAGCCTTTGGTGTAAATTTTCACCTCATTAGTGTGAAATATAACTGGTCTTGTTCACTCAGAGAATAATCCCCATTTGAAATGGTCAAGACTTAAAATGTATTCTTTGCTGAAGTGCTCCACATTTTTTTACTCTATACAATGCATATACTCAGCCCGTAACTCTATGCGCCCTCAGTGTGATTTTAAACTGGCCTCCAATGAAACACAATGTACCTTGTGACTGATACTGTACAGCATCACATAGGGTAACCTCGAACACTGTTCAGAAGACTTGAGTTGAAAAGTTTACAGTCTATAAGGGACTTTTAAAAAGTGTTAGAATGCTATTTTGATGCAGCATTGTTAAACTAGGATGGAGAAAGAATCACAAACTAAGAAGAAACCTTGTATGTATTTACCCATTTACCCATTTCATATAGATTCATATAAATCTTCGTCCGCGAAGCCAAGCCAAAGATAGATTACAATGTATGGAGACATTTCTGGATTTTATTTTTATCCAAAACATTATCTGTTTTGGTCATTCATTCAGACATGAAAGATCCTTTGGGAGGCACCGGGGCAGGCTTCCTGGTCTACCCACTTTCCTCATTACTGATGTCAGCTTCCTATTCCTCCTGTGACATTTTATTTGCTTTGGTATAATACAGACTCCCTCATTCAAATCTGTGGTGCAAACAGATTGTTTGTTCATCCAGTCTCAAAGCATCACTTTGACAAATGGTACAAGGTGATCTCTTTGTACAGAATGAAGGGCAACAGTGAGTGATGCAGTACAAAGACCAAAGCAGTGTACCTCTGCCAAACAAAGTAGATCTTGGTTTATTCTCACTGAACATCAGCTATCTGTCACACCTTTCTCGCTACATGCAGTTCTTTGTACGGAAGGCACCTCAAGACCTCCAAGAAAACAATGAGAAACTATTCCATTGATTCAAATTCCTCAATTCATTCCTTTCTCTTTGCCTTCTTTTTATGATATTTTTCACTGGATTTGTTCATGCATTTGATATTTCAAAGTAATTCCAGCATGCCCACATTGGTCCAAAGCAGATCTTTAAGTAAATTTTCATTTTAATGGTATAAGATTTAGAATATATAAAATAAAAATGACTGAATAAATTTTAAAACTAATACCCCACCTGCTCATGCTCAGTGGCTAAACGATATGTCTTGATTAAATCTAGAATTTTTTTTTATATTATCAGGGATTCAAATATTGAATTCCAAAGGATATGGGACTCATTTATGGACTTCTATCATAATCTTAAGACTCAGTTTTGTTCAGGAATCTTGGCGCTGTGTTGTCCAGGAAGGTGTTACTTGATCATATTTGTAATTTTTTTCTAATTGCTTATACTTTAAATACCAATGAAATATTTTTAAAAGAATAAGTTTTAAAACATGTTTTTTTTTTCCAGCCAACACGAGTATTTGGAAAGTAAATGGTTTATCATTCATATTCTTTGGCTTGGCTTCGCGGACGAAGATTTTTTTTTATGGAGGGGGTAAAATGTCCACGTCAGCTGCAGGCTCGTTTGTGGCTGACAAGTCCGATGCGGGACAGGCAGACACGGTTGCAGCGGTTGCAGGGGAAAATTGGTTGGTTAGGGTTGGGTGTTGGGTTTTTCCTCCTTTGTCTTTTGTCAGTGAGGTGGGCTCTGTGGTCTTCTTCAAAGGAGGTTGCTGCCCGCCGAACTGTGAGGCGCCAAGATGTACGATTTGTGGCGAAATTAGCCCACTGGTGGTGGTCAATGTGGCAGGCACCAAGAGATTTCTTTAGGCAGTCCTTGTACCTCTTCTTTGGTGCACCTCTGTCACGGTGGCCAGTGGCGAGCTCGCCATATAACACGATCTTGGGAAGGCGATGGTCCTCCATTCTAGAGACGTGACCCACCCAGCGCAGCTGGATCTTCAACAGCGTGGACTCGATGCTGTCGGCCTCTGTCATCTCGAGTACTTAGATGTTAGGGATGAAGGCGCTCCAATGAATGTTGAGGATGGAGCGGAGACAACGCTGGTGGAAGCGTTCTAGGAGCTGTAGGTGATGCCGGTAGAGGACCCATGATTCGGAGCCGAACAGGAGTGTGGGTATGACAACGGCTCTGTATACGCTTATCTTTGTGAGGTTTTTCAGTTGGTTGGTTGTTTTTCCAGACTCTTTTGTGTAGTCTTCCAAAGGCGCTATTTGCCTTGGCGAGTCTGTTGTCTATCTCGTTGTCGATCCTTGCATCTGATGAAATGGTGCAGCCGAGATAGGTAAACTGGTTGACCGTTTTGAGTTTTGTGTGCCCGATGGAGATGTGGGGGGGCTGGTAGTCAAGGTGGGGAGCTGGCTGATGGAGGAACTCCGTTTTCTTCAGGCTGACTTCCAGGCCAAACATTTTGGCAGTTTCCGCAAAACAGGACGTCAAGCGCTGAAGAGCTGGCCTGAATGGGCAACTAAAGCGGCATCGTCTGCGAAGAGTAGTTCATGGACAAGTTTCTCTTGTGTCTTGGTGTGAGCTTGCAGGCGCCTCAGATTGAAGAGACTGCCATCCGTGTGGTACCGGATGTAAACAGCGTCTTCATTGTTGAGGTCTTTCATGGCTTGGTTCAGCATCATGCTGAAGAAGATTGAAAAGAGCGTTGGTGCGAGAACACAGCCTTGCTACACGCCATTGTTAATGGAGAAGGGTTCAGAGAGCTCATTGCTGTATCTGACCCGACCTTGTTGGTTTTCGTGCAATTGGATAACCATGTTGAGAAACTTTGGGGGGCATCTGATGCGCTCTAGTATTTGCCAAAGCCCTTTCCTGCTCACGGTGGCGAAGGCTTTGGTGAGGTCAACAAAGGTGATGTAGAGTCCTTTGTTTTGTTCTCTACACTTTTCTTGGAGCTGTCTGAGGGCAAAGACCATGTCAGTAGTTCCTCTATTTGCGCGAAAGCCGCACTGTGATTCTGGGAGAATATTCTCGGCGACACTAGGTATTATTCTATTTAGGAGAATCCTAGCGAAGATTTTGCCTGCAATGGAGAGCAGCATGATACCCCTGTAGTTTGAGCAGTCAGATTTCTCGCCTTTGTTTTTGTACAGGGTGATGATGATGGCATCACGAAGGTCCTGAGGCAGTTTTCCTTGGTCCCAACAAAGCTTGAAAAACTCATGCAGTTTGACATGCAGAGTTTTGCCGCCAGCCTTCCAGACCTCTGGGGGGATTCCATCCATATCTGCTGCTTTGCCACTTTTCAGTTGTTCAATTGCACCATATTACACCATAGTATAATTCCAATATCTGTTTTCATTCAACTTTACCACTAAACCTCCTGAGAAACTAAAAATGATCATAAATTATCTTGACCCCAGGATCCCCTTTGAGGTCAGGTACACATTCAGTTTTGGTTGGCAAATCATGGTTCATTGGGCAAAATGGTTCAATTCAGTTGAAAGAAAGCAGTACACAAGTTGCTACTTTCATTAGAAAGCTTGGGCTTACTATAGGTCAGCCATTCTCAACTGGGACCACATGGTCTCCCCTAGGGATCACAGCACATTTAAAGGAGCTCACAGACTGAAATCATAAAATATTTTTGTTTTTATGTAGTTGGGAAGTGAAAAGTACAGACAAAATGACCTAAACTTGACTGCTTCACAGGGAAGGAGGCCCATAAACTTTGAGCTGAGTCCTAAAGGCCTTAACCAGAAAAGATTGAAAATGACTAGTTTAAATTACAGTCTGGAGGAAGGGTGGGGGGGGTGGAATTTCAAAGCTGTAGCGAACCAAGAATGCAAAAAGGGATCAACAATATATTCAAAGCTGTTAGACTTTAGACATTAGGGAGTAACATAGATCAATGATGATTGAGGTGGAGACATGGTTTCAGATCGAACAAGGCCAACCAACACTTAGGTGGGGTAAAGTGATGGAAAGCGAAGGGCAAAAGTCTTTCTTGGATGGTATGAAATATTTATGGATGGACAATAGCTGCAATTGGCTGAGATAGGGGATGGACATTACAAACATTAAAGCTCATGTTCTTTGTGATGGAAAATGCACATGGTCACAAAATGAGCTCTAGGTTGAATAGAATGGTGAGGGTGTGACCAGTCAGATTTGGCCTGAGATAGTAGCTGGCAATTTTTGTGTTTCACACACACAGACCTTTCAGCCTAACTTGCCCTGCCAACCAAGTTGTCTATCCAAACTATTCCAATTTGTCTCCATTTGGTGCATATCCTTCTAAACCTTTCCTGTCCATGCACCTGTCTGAGCATCCCTTCAACATTCCAATTGTTTCCACCTCTACCACCTTCTGGTAGTTCATTCCATGTATCCAAAAATGTGAAAAAAATGTCCTTCGGGTCTCTTTTACATTTTTCCTGGATACAGATTTGGGGGCACTATTCCCTCTAAGCTGTATGCATGTGCACGTGCATACACGTTTTGCAACCAACGCACAAAGAAAATGAATGTGTGCACAAACTGAACAAACTAGTTCAAAGTATCTAATAAAATCTTAACCAAATACATTACTTTGTAGAGTGTAATCATACTTGTATTATATTAAAATGTGCCAATACATTTTTATCAGCCATGAGAGATGGAATGAGCTAAAATGATCTTGAAACAATTGCAAGTTTACATTTGCACAAGCATTCAGTGTGCACATACTTTTGTCACAGGAAAAAAAAGTTGCACAACAAGATTTTTGCCCTCACTAACTACTAAACATTAGAGGGAACATTGGTTGGGCACATTTACTCCGTCTGCCACAACAGCCAAGATCTCCTAGTGGCAAGCCACTTAGTTCCACTGACATGTCTATCCACAGCAAATTGCACTGCTAAGTTGAGGCTACATGAAAATTGGAGGAACAGTGTCTTATATTTGGTCTTGGCTGTCTCCAATCAGATGGCATCAATATAAATTTCTCCACTTTCTAATATCTTCCCTCCTTGCTTCTTATGCCTCCCCACCCACCTCCCATGCTTTCCCTAATCTCTCTGGTCCCATTCTTCCTTCTCTTTCCCTTCCCCCACCCGTTCTACCTGCCCATAACCCCCACCTTCCTTCCTCTAACACCCTCCACTTTGCTATGTCTCTGGAGTTACCTGGGAGGCTTCTTAAATAACTTAGAGATACAAGATTCATATAACAGAAAAGAGTTTACTTACTGATGCGTTCCACCATCTCAAGAAACTGTTCACACACTCACATATACATGTACATATGCCTTACAGTGGTGCACTACAGTTACTACAGTGAGAAGGTTGTATTCTTACGCGGTTACAAAATAATTCACATAATCTTGACTATATAACATCCCACCTTCCATGATAAAGAAAAATTTAATGTTCCATCACTTTCTTTCCAGTGCAATCTAAGTAACTGAACTTGTACACTAGTTTATTTACACAACTATTTTTAAATAGTTCTTATTGATATTGCACTGGCGTCAATATGTTGCTTCAGAATCTTGTGGATTTGGCTACAATCATTGGGCTCTGTGTTGCTGGTACACATGTAGGTGATGTAGCTTGTTGTGCTTCACCTGAAAACTGCTGTGTTGATGTTTTGGTAGTTGTGGTGTGGTCTCTTCACTTGATTCCTCACTTGATATTGGTGTTGCAGGCATTGCTGCTAATAAAGCTTTCTGCATCATCACATTTTGTGTTGGCCGGATGTGAATTCTGTTCCTCCTCAGCTGGTTGCCAGAGTCTGTCTCCACAATGTATGATCTTGGTGTCTCAGCTTCTCTGATGACCTTTGCTGGGGTCCATGTTTTCAACATCAGCTCTTGAATATGCACATGCTGCCCTCGGAAATGTTCTGGCAATGTTTGTGCATATTTGTTATAAGTCTGGCATCCTTTTCCTTGCATGTCAGCCAGTCTTCTTCTGGTTTCCTCCTGGTCTTTTGGAGAGTATAATTTTGCTTGGCAGAGTTTTTTTTTATATGTCCTGCCATTTAGAAGTTCTTCCAAGGACTTCATGTCAGCCTTAAAGGTGTTGCTCTTAATAATAGAAGAGCTAGGTCTGGGTCTTCTTTTGTTTCGCGACACTTAACTAGTGTGTGTTTCACAGTGTGCACTTGTCTTTCAATTAACCCATGACTTTTGGGTAGTATGGGGATGATGTAGTGTCAACAAACCCATACTCTGCAGCCAGCTTTCTGAATTCTTGTGACGTGAACTGTGTTCCATTGTCAAATATTACTTGCTCAGGTGTTCCTTGTTCAGCAAGGAACACTCTCATTTCTGAGGTGATAGTTGATGCTCTCAGGTCTCACCCTTTTGACAAATTGAAATTTAGTAGTAACAGGCTACTATTAAATACCACTCTTGATTCTCGATGAACAAGTCTGTTCCTACTGTGTGCCATGGCCTGGTGGTACTTCAGTGGAAATCATTTCCTCTTTTTGCTGTGTGTTTCTGTACTTTTGGATATCTTCTTAATCTAGATCTTATTATTGACAAAGATCAATGCAAGTCCTGGCAACTATCCAGATCTAGAATTGCTGGTCTTTCTGTGTCTACCACATAGAATGTACAGAGGATGTTCTTTCCTTTATCCATTCTTCCATTGATCTTCCATTGATTATTCTATTGATCTTCGCTCTCCCTAGCTGCTTGATCATGGGTCTGCCATAGGCTGTTAATGTGACATTTGCTGTTTCCAATGCACTATCTTTTGGACATACTTTTATTATGTTCTCTGGGAATATCTGATGGCAGAGTCTGAGAGGAAGGAGATTGCTTTGTGATCCAGTATCCAGCTTCATCTTTAGGTTAAATGTTGTTGGCTTGATCTGGACTGTCCTCTGTATTTGGATCCTTCTGTTTAACTCACTTCCTTTTTTCATCTCACCCGACATCTCATGAGGGTATATGGATTCTATGTTCAGTATCTGGGTGTCAGAGTCCTCATTGATGTTTCCTTTTATGTGGTGGATTTTCATCTTGTCGTTTTTTCTTCACTGGTATTACTGCTTTCTTCACACCAGACTTGCACATCTTCGCCCAGTGGTTTGCTTTACCACAGGCCCTTCATTCAGAACCGTATGCAGGGCATTTGTTTCAGTCATCAAAGGGTTATTGTCTGCTGCACTTCCTGCAGGCCTTGGGGGTTTATACTTTTCTGATTGTGTTCTTTATTCCATCAACCCTTCCTTCTCTTTGCTGTGGGTGGGTCTGCATAGAAAAGAGATTTCATTTGCGTCCTTGTGGCTTCGAAAGCTCTGGCTGTATCTATAGCTTCTGCCAGCTTCAAGCTATTCTTCCCTATAAGTGACTTTTACACTTCGGGATGGACATTTCCCCATATTAGTTGATCAACTAATTTTTCCTCTATATCCTTAAATCTTCATTTTGCAGCAACAAATTTTAGTCTAATGAGGAAGTTATCAACAGTTTCATCAGTCTCTTGCATTAAGCCTTGAAATTCATCATGCTTAATTCTGGGTTCAAGGTGAGAAGGAAACCTTGCAAATATCTGCTCTGGATCATTTTCTCCATCTCTGTAAACTCCCAACTATTAAATAAATCAAAGCCTCGCTCCCCTGTCCAGAGAAATATATAACTGACTTTCTCCTCTACTGTTGCATTTTTAAAATAGCTTTTGAATGCTAAATTGCACTTCTGCTGAAACTTTTTAAACGATTCAACCATGTTATGTCTCTGTGTTATGCTTCTTAAATAACTCAGATGCAAGATTGAAATAACAAAAGAGATTTTACTTACTGATGCCTTCCACCATCTCAGGAAACTGTTCACATACTCACATATACATGTACATCTGGCTTACAGTGGTGCACTACAGTTACTACAGTGAGAAGGGTGTATTTTTACGCAGTTACAAAATAGTTCACATTATCCTGACTATATAACACACTTCCTTTCATTACATGACCAATTGTCCACTCGAGCCATTCAATCCCATCCCTTCACCTTCTCACCTGCATTCACCTATCAGCTGCCAGCCTGTGCTCCTTAAATACATTCATATTGGTTCACCTATGGATTTCAAATTTAAATAAAAAGGGTCAATTTCAATGTGATTTCTGGCTCCAATGCTGCAAGAATGAGGCCATTACATCAAGTCAAGCACATCATTTATTTGATATTACAGATGAGAGTAAAGAATTTGTTGTGGTTCAACTCTCAAATTTGATAACTTTCTACTTAAATTCTTTACAGTTTATTAAAGGGATGCTTAAATCTTTCCATGAACTTGACCTTGCTTACTTTTAGACCTATATTTTGATTATATTGTCTGTTCAACCTTTAATTCCATAAAGGTGTCATCTAAAAAGACTGGAATAGTTATACTGTATGTGTGCATGGTAATCAGGAACTGGGTAAGTATGTATAAAAATATTGGAAGGCTTTAAAATGTCCCAGGCAATGACCCTGGCCTCAAAAGAATTAAGGTAGCTTCAAGAGTTTAAAGTCTTGCAAATGAGTGCAGATAGAATCTTACCCTGGTGATTAATTCAGTATTGGAGTGGGAGTTGAGGGAAGATGTCACTTTGAAAACAATGTGCATTTAAACCAGCACAAATGAGTATGGAACCTCTTTTTTACACCAGATATAATATGTCTAAAATGTCATACATTTTGTTGCTGGATTGACCAAGTGTACTAAAGGAAAAATGTAGTCAAATGGAAATTATTGGCCATGTGCCATTAAATTCAGAATGGGTTGAGTGAGCCCTTGAGCAGTTTTTGGTTTGAGTCTATGCAGACCTGCCGTTAATGTGTGATTAATACATACACTGCAGTGTTTTATCAAATAGTACATAGCAATTAATTCATTTGAGTATCCTGGGATTAATGTACTGTTTTGAACTTGACCATCAAAAACAGAATCCATACTATTCAAAACTATCGACTCTCATTTATTTGGCGTGCTACTAGGATACTTAAGTAATAAAATGCAATAATTATAATGCACTTATCAGATATTTCAATTGACTTTAGATCACTCAGAGATTAACCTTCTTAAAGATACAGCCTGCAGAATTTTAGAATAATTTTGGTGTGTTTCAACAGTACTCTTTTCTGCCCTCCCAAAATGACTTTGGGGAAGATTCCATACAAATATATCACCAGTCAGTATAGCATTGTTTATTATAAGGCTGATTATTTTAATGGATTCTGCAATATGTTAAATGAGCAACAACCAGATGCATTATTGTTTACTTCTATTGCAATTAGTTATAATGTCCCCGGGCAGTGACAATATACTAACAATGATATAATCAATCTACTTTGTTTGATTGAATTGCTTCCTCATGAAAGCAAGTAAATAGATCTGACTCAAAAACAGCTCTAGAAATTCGCCCATGTTGTTGCATAAAATGAGCAAATATATTTTTCAGGATATAGGGTTACAAGATACTTTTTTCCCATCTGGTCAGCACAGCTGTTTTAGTCTTGTATATTAAATCAACACCAAACTAAACTCCCAATTAAACATACAGTGCAATTTAATTAACTTCAGTTTCCATCCTTTGGAAATGCATTTTGTTTTCAAAGTGTGTAAAACTATGCAGAGCTATGCCATGTGTTGTGTGAAGGAAGGCCGGGGGAGAGTTCAGTCTCTTTTATCTGTCTTTTTATTCCTACACCAATGCCTCCATTGATAGTGGGCATCCAATTGCTCATTTGATGTCCTTAGAGGCATAGAAACGAACTTAGGATCTTGGCGGGACAGGCATAATGGAGTAGACTCATGAATATTAATGTTTAAAAGTGCCATCTGTTCACCAACAAAATAAAAATTGGACACAAACAAAAAAGACTGCTGAACCGTTGTCGGTTCACTGCTCC
Organism: Narcine bancroftii; assembly: GCF_036971445.1. Lineage (NCBI taxonomy): Eukaryota > Metazoa > Chordata > Chondrichthyes > Torpediniformes > Narcinidae > Narcine > Narcine bancroftii. Next base: position 23,800,925 of record NC_091473.1, on the reverse strand, counting down.
ATCCACTTTTCAGACCTATTCTCTCAATCAAGTCAATTTTATGCAGAGGGCTACAACTACATGTAGACCTAATAAATGTTTTCTTTCTTGTCACTATTCCCAGAATTACAGACATCCAAACAAAAAATTATCTCGTTATTTCTAAGGCAATGAGATTTGCTATTAAAGGCTCAAAATATTGTTGCAGTAAATAAGTATGTCAGTGTAGCCAGCTTTTAATGACTGAGCATATCATCAAGCTTACCGATTACTTCCTTATGGCAGTGTTTCATTATTTCAAGCAATTACAAAACACTAAATTGTATCCATTTTTTTTTCTGTGGGAAGCCAATACGAAAAAGAAATCTTGAGCTGACACTTGGAATGGCATTAGAGTGATTTACACCAAAAGCTCTCCCAAATGGAGACTACCTATGGTTGAATGCAGCTGTTGACATTTTGCCGTGCAGGAATTATAGAAGGGTGACAGACCTCAGAGGAACCTTCCCCATGGCAACCAACAACACACACTTTGGCTGCCATGGAGGATGCAAAGGCTGAATGGAAGAGAGGGATTTAGTGCAAAAGACATGGAGATTCTCATCAGTGAGATAAATGCCAGATGGGCAATTTTGTGTGTTTTGTGGGGGGAAAAGCCCAGCAAGGTCACCATGGAAAGAGGTTAGTCCAGTTTGGCCTCCAGGAGTGAAAAATCCCCAGCAACTTGGGGGTACATTTCCTGTGGCCAGAGATTATGGTGTAGACATTGACAAAGGTAGTAGACCTGCTGCCTCAGTGCTCCAATTGCTCAAAAAGGAACTTTGCACTTCTCCCTGTGACCATGTGGGTTTCCACCAGGTAATCCGTTTTAATCTCACATGCAGGTTGGTAGGTTAATCAGCCACTGTAAATTCTTCCAGTCTGTTTGGTAAGTCATCGAATACCCAGACAAATTTCCACAGATGTGTGGTGAAAGTGTGCTGATCGGCTGCATCATGGTCTGGTATGAAGGACACCAATACCCTTGAGCACAAAGTTCTGCAAAAAGTAGTGGATACAGCCCAAAACATCACAGGCAAAACCCCTCCCACCAAATGAGAGCATCCATGGGAAATGCTGCCTTCAGAGAGCAGCAGCAATCATCAAGGATCCACACCACCCAGCACACACTCTGTTCTCTCTGGTACAATCAGGAAAGAGGCATAGGTGCCACAAGACTCACACCACCAGGTTCAGGAACAGCTGCTACCCTCCACCATCAGACTCCTCAACAACAAACTCAATCAGGGACTCATTTAAGGACTCTTAGTTTTTCACTTTATTGTTTTTTCCCTCTCCTCTCTATATTGCAGTCAGTTGTTTATTTATTTACATGTTACATTGTTGACAGTTTTTTTTAACTACCTATAAGTAGGTAATTCTGCCTGGCCTACAGAAAAATGAATCTCAAGATTGTATATGATGTCATGTATTTAACAATAAATCTGAAATCTGAGTGGAATAATCACAATTTTACAGTGCAGAAAAGAGTCTATGGACCATGCTGATCAACCTCATCGCATTTGCCTATATTCAGCCCATATCCATCTAAACCTTTCCTCTCTATAATCTGGAGTGTGTTGATGAGAATGTGGGGAGCATGGAAAGTGTAATTGATGTCGGTTTAGTGTAAGCATGTGTTTGATGGTCTGTGTGCACTCAGTGGGCCAGAGGGCTTTATTTTCTGTACTGTACACCTCCCTGATTCGAGCTCAGGATAAACAGTTGTGGTGCACTGTTTCAACTATTGCATCAGGGATTAATGCACTGAGGTGCCATTTCAGTTGGACCTGCAAAATAAGCCTGAGATATTTGTGTTGTCTGGGCTCTCATGTCTGGTTATCAATGCACCAAGTTGGTTTGAAGGATTTTTCTGTGGAGGAGATGATACTGTCTTCAATGATAACTGTGGTTTAGCAGGGCTCTTTTCTGAGAAGCGTCTCATTGTGAAGAGATCAGTTACGATCTGTTCACTCAAAGTCTCCTGCTTCTGCTATGTGGGGAGATGAGAAGCTTTGAATCAGGAGTATTGCTCCTCCTCCTCCTACCCATCTTGTTCCTGATGTTCTGAGACTGCAGCGCTCACCCTGCCAGACTCTAGGGTTGGTTACTCCTTTTCCTTCAGCACCAGGTTAATGTCTGAGGTCCTGGGGAATTATACAGGTCAGCAAGTCTGCAATGCTCTTCAAGCAATCTGCATTAACCCTACATGAATCCCATTTTATTATAATCATCTTCCCATCAACTTTTCCCTGATTTTACTAGTTCCCACCTCTCTCAGAGACAGTCATCCTTGTGAAAGAAATGAGGCTTTTATGGGATGTGTACTTCTCCAGAGAAGATTTTCTTGGAGAACTGTAAGGGAATTTAGCAGGCCAAAATTGTGACCCTTTTAAAGATATGATCTTTTACACTTCTTGACCCTTCACCCACACATGGGCAGGGATTTCTGATTTCACTTCTGACCCTATAACCCTTCCACATGAAATTTTCATCCTTGACACTCTTGTCTTACAAGGGTTCTCATCACCCACCTGAACACCATTGAGCACCTGGTGCCCTTCCACTACCATGACCTGCCAATCACCTGAGGCTCTCAGTCACTACCAACATTCTCCCTGTCCAAATCTGTCCCTGCACCTTTCAACAGGGCTGCAGAGTTCCACCACTCACCCACTACCTCCCCAGCTGCCATTAATCTGATCATAATCCCTGAACCAAGGCCTTGATTCTTGCTGGGCATCCTCTTGACTCTGTGAACATCCTTCCCACCCTGACCTGAGCCCTGACCCTCAGTAAATACTTTCTCTAGTTACGCTCAACAGGGCCTCATTCTCAGTGACGTACTCTGATTCCAAGTCCAAACTCTTAGTGGATATTCCTCTGACCCCAGCTCTATTCTTATTGAAGAGCCTCCTCCATCTGGCCTTGATCATCTTTTAAAAAAAAATTAGACATATAGCACGGTAACATTCCTTTTTGCCCCATGAGCCCATGCCACCCAAATACACCCAATTGACCTTCAACCCCCAGTATGTTCTGAATGGTGGGAGGAAACCAAAGCCCCCCAGAGAAAACCCACACAGACATATGGAGATCATACAAACTCCTTACAGTCAGCACAGGATTCGAACCCCTGTCCCAATTGCTGGTGCTGTAACAGCATTGCACTAACTGCAGCATTAACCATGACACCCTATTAAGACCTTTCTCCCAGTGCCTAACTACAGATTAATGGCCTCTGATAACTACTCACTATTGACCTCACACACCTCCAACCATTTTCCTTCCATGGTAACCTAAGTTCAGACCCAATCTTTCAACCTTGAGTGAAAAGCTGCAGAACAATCTGGTGGAGAGTGTCAGCAGCATCCATGGGGGAAAAAGAATTATCGACATTTTGTCATCAAGAACAAAAATGGCGAGAATTATTTTGATCCTCTATTGATGCTGCTTGAGCCACTGAGTTCCCCCAGCAGATTGTTTTGAGCCCAGAGATTCCAGCAGATAAGCCAGTGTGCTTGACAGGCAAGGATGACCAGCATTCAATGCAGGAAGCATCCTTGTTTCCAAGTGGCCAAGCTGTGAAGGAAGAACTCAGTGCTGTTAGACAGTAGATTGGAATATTGATTCTAACTTGCCAGCACAGGACTCTGACACTTGCCCTTTCACAGAGAAGTCTCAAAGGACAAGCTTTGCGCATCTGCCTGTATCACAGCATTTATTGTCCTTCTGAGGGTGACCCTCACATCTCATACACATCAAAACACCTCACTGTAGTGTCAGGAGCTGAAGGTTTCACAAACCAGAAAGCTCAAAGATAAGATTTCTTGTCATAAAGTTTGACCATTTTTGACCTGATTTTCAATGTATGATCTGAAACATATCCCAAGATGGTATTTTAATGACATTTTCTTTTCCATCAATTGATTTATTTATAAACACAGAAACCACCTTCCAAGATATTGTCAAAGAGTAAATATAGATGATGGATTAGCTTCATAGTTATTTGGTTTTTATTAAGTCGGTGATGGATCACAACCGTCCATGAATAATACCTGTTCAATTGATAACCAAATAATGAAAAGCTTATTTTAAAATCTGTGTCAGTGCAAATACTAAGCATCCAATGGGAATTTGCAGTGTTTGCTCAGGGGGTGTTATCTGGGGAGAGAAACTTGTTCTGCTTTCATGGCTTTCCAGCACATCATTTGTTGCTCACACCCATGAAACAGTAGCATGGTAAGATGTGAGAGGGTGCACCAAGTTTTACATCACATCTTGTGGAAAAGAGAGTTCACCAGAAGGGGATAGGTGAGTTGAAAATTCATTTTAAAAATTGAAGACTTCTGCAGTGTTGAGCCAAATGATGCACAACTGGAACAGCTGATGCTCCTGGGTGAAGGTCCTGGGGAGTTTTAATCTTGAAGCAGTGTGTCGATTTTCAGCATGGGCTGCAGGGGGAATGATGCAGAGATATATACAGTAGAAATTGGGGTTCCAACCCAATAGCTTGCACAAGGGTATTAGGCTGGCTGCGTGCAACCTCCCCACGAATGATACATTACCGAGTAACAAAGCGTCATTGGAGTGAAACAACTGAAGCACCTTACCTCTGTCCACTGCAATTATGGAATCTCTCAATTGCTACCCATTTAAATTCCCTGCCCTATTCCCATGTCAACATATTTACCTATGGACTCGTGCACTGCCAGACTGGCACCTCCTGCAAAGTGGAACAACCCCTCATTTTCCGTCTGGGCACCCTCCAATTAGATGGTATTAACATTAAATTCTTCAGTTTCTGATAGCCCCTCCCCATTTCTTCCCTTTCCTATTTGTCCTTTCCTTTAGCTCTCTCTCTCTCTCATTCCTTTTCCCTCTGTCTCGTTTCCTCCAACTCTGTATTCACTGAACCACCCCCCCCTCTACCAATCAATCTCACCTTTCCTCTCCTGTCCTCCTATCCATGTCCAATTATCACCTTCTGGTTGTCCTTTGCTCTTCCTCTTGTCCTTTCTTCCATTCTCCCCCAGCTTTTTTATTCAAGCAACCGTCTGCCTTTTGATCATAACTTGAAGGGCCCGAAACATTGGTTATTTATCTTTACTTCCTATGGATGTCCCAAGACCTACTGAGTTGCTCCAAAAATTTGTGTATGTATTAACATAGTGTTATTGCTCACTTGGAAACAATTTCTATTTTGCTTTCAGTCAGATAGTGCACTTAGCTTTCTGATTAAAAAATAGAGTGGATCAAGGTGAAGGTCTTTCTTCTGAATTCCTGACAGCATCACCTTCAAAGATCAACTCATTTCTCACCATCACATCTGCAAATTCAGAAGTGACCTGAAGGTCAGAGGTCTTCTGCTCCACTGTTCGACCCAATGCAGAGTCCAGGGGCAGAACACAGGTAGTTTTATGTGTCTGGTAGACGAACCAAATTAATTTGATGTGGTTTGCAGGCTTCATCTAATTACTTACTTCACTTTATTTTCTTGTGATGTCCTTTACTGGGATCTGGGCATTTATTACCCATCCCTAATTGCCCTTAAGTAGATGATGGTCAACTAGCCTCTTAGAGTTTTGCAGAACCTTCTGCTTCTCTTTGTTCACTGAAGATTCCAGCATTTACAGTGTTGATGTCTCTCTAGGAATAATTTTATTGAGATGGATTGAGGCATGTTATATTATGCTTTACAGCAATGGTGACCAAGGCTTCTCAGTCAAACTTTCTGTAGGCATTACCGTTCAGGGCTGATGTTAATCACAACAAAGCCAATGAAAATCAGTCAGGAAATTTTGTCTAGCACACATAATTGTGAATTAATCCAAGCAGAAAATGTCTTACACACACCAACACCTCCAGCCCAACCATTATACAACAGTTTTGTCTTCAGAGCAGCATATGGTTTCATCATTTTGCTCAATTTATAACATTTGCTCCAGCAAATATTAGCCTGAAGGAATTGACAAATAAAGATTAATGACTCCTCTGTGACTGTCAGCCGCAAGGTCCCAGTATTATCTTTCAGCTCAGCGTGCAGCGCAATGTAGTTTTGTTTTCTGGATTTGCTTTTGTTGGACAATGTGAACTGGTTTCGAAAGCTACTATGATAAATATCAACTGCAAAAGCTCACTCATTAATAGATAGAGATTGTTGAATCAAATATTATGTATATTTTAGCTACTATCTCTTTCCATTGTAAAATGCTGTACATCCCATTGTTAATCTTGAAGCTGGCATCATTTGACTGCAGACCACATAATCAAGAGTCCTATCATAAAAGAATTAACAATTGAGAAAATATACCAAAAAAATATCCATCAACTATTTTGAAAATATTTTACCTCAATTCAACTGACCACTGCCTGAGCATCATTTTCATGGTTTACATGAACTTCTTAAATATGTCACACAAAAATAAAGCATTATAGCCTCTTTCAGACAGCTGTGATTTTTTTGTACATAACTGGTAAAGTACAACCTGAGGTAATAATATGTTAATGCTATTGCATAACTGAAGGAATTTTGAAAAATACAGTGGGTCCCTCAATATACTGATGGAAATGGAAAGGAGAAAGGTAATTAGCAAAAATATATCAACTGTAGGAAAATGTTATCCTATAAAATGGACAGATGCTATTTCTATTTTATTTTTCCTCAGTATCCCCCAACCAATTCAGTAACATTGTCAATCAGCCTTTGAGCAATGTGGAAAATCTCTGTTCAGTATCCTTTTCTTTTAACTGAGCTAGCTGAGAATGGTTCTATAAATCATCTGCAAGCAATATACAATATAGTGCAAGAGGAACTCAGTGAATTCCAAGGAAAGCAATAGACAGACGACATTTCAGGCTACAAAACCTTTGTAATTTTCCATTTTGCTCTATAAAACATTTCAAGAGTTCAGAATCAGTAGTACATTATTGCCATACTGGAGGCAAACATGACAATGAATCTCCAAAGAACAAAACTCCAAGCAAACAAGGTGAATATACAGATTAACTATTCTAATGTATGAAATTTTGGACAATCAGAATGATTAAGACTTTTGGCACCAAAAATTGGAGCAGCGTGGTTAGAAGAGCAGTAAGTGCCGCACTCTTACAACACTAGTGATCCAGATTTGAATTTGCTGTTGTCTGCAATGAGTTTACATAACTACATGGGTTTTCTCTGGGCGCTATGGTTTCCTCACACATTCCAAAGACACTCAAAATTATTTATTGCCATGTAATAAAACTGAAAATGTAATATCACACAAAATTTCCTTCAGTCCGCCCTAAGGGATGAGGGGAGGAGTCATTTTCACCCTGACATTTACTCTCCAAGGTAGGTAATACCAGAGCCGATGCGTTTCGCCTTGCCTCTTGTGAAAAAGGCTTACCTGCCTTCCTGGAACGCCAATGCCATAATGCTGCAGGGATGCCAGAGGTCAATGTAAAAGGTCGCACTGAACCTGTTCAACGTGAACACTCCGATCCGACCCGACTTTAAACACAGATCATTGTCACGCCAATTTAGTGGGATCTCTGTGTAAAAGGGGTATAAGAGTTACCATTACAGGTTTTGTAGGTTAATTGGTCACATGGGTGAAAATATTTCAGATCTATTCTCTTTATCCCAAGTGGTGGGATCACTATTCTTTTCATCTTTGTGATCTATGGCTAATAATTTTAGATGAATTTATTTGCATTATGAAGTAGTTACTATAAATGTATATTAGAATAATCTTCCAGCCTAAAATGTCAGCTGGCGAGGAAACTCAGATAAAGAATGGATTTGATCTTAAACACTGTGAAGTATTTCCATACCACAATGAAGTTATGGTGGCAATTTCCTCCCTTTTGAGCTAATACCTGGTAAACTAAGAACATTATTTTTGAAAATTATTGATTTATTAAAGTGATCATCGTCGATGTTTTTGTGAGTGATGGAATGCATGTATGACCAATTCAATATTTAGTGCTGTTCAGAAATAAGTTATTCAGAGTTGTGCTTTGCTGTGATAATCAGCATTACACCCAGTTTAACAAGTATTTAGGTGCTGGCACTCTGAACAAAACAAAGCACAGACTTTTGCTTGTTTGCCCCACATTGCCAGGAATCATCATGTTTATTAATAACAGGCATGAAGCCTAAATGTGCTCCTTTCAGAGAACTATTTAAAAAAACCTCATATTCATCTAAGAATGACCAACAAGTGAATATTTTCCAGCTTATATCACATGCAGTATATACCTTTGCATAGTTTGCAGTGTTTTTTGCACAGAAATTTCTGCAAAGTAATTTGTTTGACAAAATCAATGGTTTTAAGAGTTGAGCATTCAAGTCCTGGCCACACAGAGTTGCTTGCCGTTGGAGGAATGGGAATTGGAATATTTTCCCCATATGCTTAGAGTATTTGAGATGTTTCTCTCCTTGAAGAGTGCCAGAAGACACCACTTCCCAAAAGATTTTTTTAAATATTTCTAAATAAGTACTGGTAGCTATCATGAGATCTTGCTGGAATTATTTGAGAAGCAGCCCTCTGCAAAATGTTAAATTGATGTTATCTTCTTCAACCTTCCCATCCGGCAGAGAACTCTGCTTTAAATAGCAAATTTAGATCTGTTAATAATAACCCTGCACCTTATTGAAACAGAGACAATCCACTTAAGGCAGAGATTAAATAAATTGGTTTTTTTTCTCAGAAATTCATGTGTACCTTGGAAGCCTTCTTCAAGGACAATAGAAACAGAATTTTTGAACATTTTTCAGGCAGAGATAGAGGTTAGAAAGATTGAGAGGTTACTGGAGAATGCAGTCAGGTCAATGCAGGAAGCCTGAGGGGAAAAGTGATGTCGTCATGCTCCAAATTCATATGTATGCTTCTACACTCAGTCAGACCACAAGTAAAGATGTTTGCTCTATTAGAAACCTTTTAATGTTAAAATAATAGCCTGATAAAATAGAGATTGATCCATCAATAAGAATAAGATATAGAATGGAAATGTACATAGAGTATAATAATAAAAATGATGACTTTCCATGGCTAATTTAGATAACTTCCTTGTATACCATGCAGAATAGAGATCATTATACTGTAAGGGAATATGTAAGGGAACTGTAAGGGAATATGTACTTCAAATACAGCATGGTTGGGGTAGCGGTTAGCGCAACGCCTTTACAGCATAAGCAATCTAGACCAGGGTTTGAATCCCGCACTGTCTGTAAGGAGTTGGTACATTCTCCCTGTTTCTACATGGGTTTTCTACAATGGTACCAATGACATAGATAGGAGTAGGGATGAGGTCCAGAAGAGGGAATATAGGAAGGAAGCTGAAAAGCAGGACCTCAAAGGTAGTAATCTCGGGATTGCTGCCTGTGCTGCGCACCAGAGTGGATAGGGATAAGAAGTTGTGGCAGATGAATGTGTGGCTCAAGAGTTGGTGCAAGGGGCAGGGGTTCATATTTGTGGATCATTGGGATCTCTTCTGGGGAAGGTTTGACCTGTACAAAAAGGATGGGCTGCACCAGAACTTGCGGGGGACCAATATCCTGATAGGCAGGTTTGCTAGAACTGTTGGGGAGAGTTTAAACTAGTTTGGTAGGGGAATGGGAATCAGAATGTGAGTGCAGAGAATAGGGCAGAAGGTCAAAAGCATGATGCAATGTGTTGTGAAGTTATAAGGATGGATAGGCAGGGGATGAAGCATAAATGTGGTCAGTTAGAGGGTTTGAAATGTGTCTATTTCAGTGCAAGAAGTATTAGGAATAAAGATGAACATTGAGCATTGTGGAATTACAATGTTGTGGCAATTACAGGAGGCTTGGCTGATGGAAAGATAGGATTGGCTGAAGTAGGTACTTGGGTTTAGGTGTTTTAAAAGGAAAAGGATAGGAGGTCAGAGACGGAGAAGGGTGAGTAGCATTACTGGTCACGGCTGTAGAAAGGGAGGACATGGTAGAGGGAGTGTCTACTGAGTTGGTAATTCCTAGGTTTCTCCCTATTATCATTGTAAACAAGGGGAGCACATACCTTTCTCCAATCCTCCGGCACCTGCCCTGTGGCCAAGGAGGACTCAAAGATCCCAACCAATGCCACAGTTATCTCTTTCCTCCCTTCTGAGTTGGTGAGAGTGGAAGTCAGAATTAGGAAGAGAACAATGTCCTGGGAGTCATCTATAGGCCCCCAAATAGTCCTAGGGACCCTGAGGAACAGATAAGTTATCATGGGAGACTTCAACTTCCATAATATTGACTGGCAACTCCTCACTGCAACAGGGATAAAAGGGGTTGAATTTGTCAGGTGTGTCCAATAGAATTCTTGACACCATATGTGGAACAGCCAACTAGTGGAGGGGCCATGCTGGATCTAGTTCTGGGTCTTTGGCTTGGCTTCGCGGACGAAGATTTATGGAGGGGGTAAAAAGTCCACGTCAGCTGCAGGCTCGTTTGTGGCTGACAAGTCCGATGCGGGACAGGCAGACACGATTGCAGCGGTTGCAAGGGAAAATTGGTTGGTTGGGGTTGGGTGTTGGGTTTTTCCTCCTTTGCCTTTTGTCAGTGAGGTGGGCTCTGCGGTCTTCTTCAAAGGAGGTTGCTGCCCGCCAAACTGTGAGGCGCCAAGATGCACGGTTTGAGGCGTTATCAGCCCACTGGCGGTGGTCAATGTGGCAGGCACCAAGAGATTTCTTTAGGCAGTCCTTGTACCTTTTCTTTGGTGCACCTCTGTCACGGTGGCCAGTGGAGAGCTCGCCATATAACACGATCTTGGGAAGGCGATGGTCCTCCATTCAGGAGACGTGACCCACCCAGCGCAGCTGGATCTTCAGCAGCGTGGACTCGATGCTGTCGACCTCTGCCATCTCGAGTACTTCGACGTTAGGGATGAAAGCGCTCCAATGGATGTTGAGGATGGAGCGGAGACAACGCTGGTGGAAGCGTTCTAGGAGCCGTAGGTGGTGCCGGTAGAGGACCCATGATTCGGAGACGAACAGGAGTGTGGGTATGACAACGGCTCTGTATACGCTTATCTTTGTGAGGTTTTTCAGTTGGTTGTTTTTCCAGACTCTTTTGTGTAGTCTTCCAAAGGCGCTATTTGCCTTGGCGAGTCTGTTGTCTATCTCATTGTCGATCCTTGCATCTGATGAAATGGTGCAGCCGAGATAGGTAAACTGGTTGACCGTTTTGAGTTTTGTGTGCCCGATGGAGATGTGGGGGGGCTGGTAGTCATGGTGGGGAGCTGGCTGATGGAGGACCTCAGTTTTCTTCAGGCTGACTTCCAGGCCAAACATTTTGGCAGTTTCCGCAAAGCAGGACGTCAAGCGCTGAAGAGCTGGCTCTGAATGGGCAACTAAAGCGGCATCATCTGCAAAGAGTAGTTCACGGACAAGTTTCTCTTGTGTCTTGGTGTGAGCTTGCAGGCGCCTCAGATTGAAGAGACTGCCATCCGTGCGGTACCGGATGTAAACAGCGTCTTCATTGTTGAGGTCTTTCATGGCTTGGTTCAGCATCATGCTGAAGAAGATTGAAAAGAGGGTTGGTGCGAGAACACAGCCTTGCTTCACGCCATTGTTAATGGAGAAGGGTTCAGAGAGCTCATTGCTGTATCTGACCCGACCTTGTTGGTTTTCGTGCAGTTGGATAATCATGTTGAGGAACTTTGGGGGACATCCGATGCGCTCTAGTATTTGCCAAAGCCCTTTCCTGCTCACGGTGTCGAAGGCTTTGGTGAGGTCAACAAAGGTGATGTAGAGTCCTTTGTTTTGTTCTCTGCACTTTTCTTGGAGCTGTCTGAGGGCAAAGACCATGTCAGTGGTTCCTCTGTTTGCGCGAAAGCCGCACTGTGATTCTGGGAGAATATTCTCGGCGACACTAGGTATTATTCTATTTAGTAGAATCCTAGCGAAGATTTTGCCTGCAATGGAGAGCAACGTGATTCCCCTGTAGTTTGAGCAGTCTGATTTCTCGCCTTTGTTTTTGTACAGGGTGATGATGGTGGCTGGGTAATGAACCTGATAAGGTGGCAGACTTTTCGGTGGTAGAGACCACAACTCCTTGAGCTTTAGTATAGCTATGGACAAGTGAAACAGTTGACAAAATGGGGAAATGTTTAAATGGGGAAGGATGAATTATGATGGGGTGAGGCACTAGAGGAGAGTAAATTGTGAACAGATATTCATGGGAAAAAGCACAGACAGAATGTGGAGGATGTTTAGGGACCACATTGGTGTGTCCCACTGAAACAAGGAAAAGATGGTAAAAGGAACCGTGGTTGACAAAAACAGATGAGACGGCTAGATAAAAGGAAGAAGGAAGAATACATTAGAGTGAGGAAGTAGAAAACAGGAAAGGCTCATGAGAATTATATGGCAGTCAGGAAGGAACTTAAGAAAGAACTTAAGATTAAGGAAGACTCAAAGGTGTTCTATGTGAATGTGAAGAACATAAGGATGATGAGAATGACGGTGGGTCCACTTAAGGATAAAGGAGGCAATATATGCCCGGAGGTGGAGGCGGTTGGAGAGGTCCTAAATGAATACTTTGCTTCAGTATTCACCAGAGAAAAGGACTTGATCTCGGTGAGGTCAGAAAAGAGCAAGCTTGTGCAGTGGACAATGTTGAGATTTAGCAGGAGGAAGTATTGGATCTTCTGAAAAACATGATTGGTAAGTCTTCAGGACTGGACGCGATATATCATAGTTGGCTGTGGGAAGGGAGGGAAGAGAGTGCTGAGGCATTGGTTAGGATCTTTGAAACCTCTTTTGCCACAGGGGAGGTGCCGGAGGATTGGAGAATGGCTTGTGGTTCCCTTATTTAAAAAGGTAATAAGGATAATGTTAGGAATGATAGACCAGTGAGTTTTACATCAATAAACTATTGGAGAGCATTCTTAAGGATAGATTTTATGAGCAATTGGAGACGTACTGTCTACTCAAGGGTAGTCAACATGGCTTTGTGAAGGGAAAGTCATGCCTCACGAGCCTAATTGAGTTTTTTGAGAGTTAACAAAAGACATTGATGAATGTAGGGCATTAGATGTTGTCTATGTGGATTGAAAGGCATTTGATAATGTCCCCCATGAGGGACTCATTCAGAAAGTCATGAGGCATGGGATCTATATAAATTAAAAATTGGCTTTCATGTAGAAAGCAAAGTGTAGTAGTGAACAGAAAGTATTCTGCCTGGAGGTTAGTAACTCATGGAGTTCTACAGCGATTTGTTCTCAGACCTCTGGTCTTTGTGATTTTTATAAATGACCAAGATGAAGAAGTATAAGGATGGATCAGTAAGTTTACAGATGATATGAAGGTTGGAGAAATTGTCATAGGTTACAAAAGGATAAAGACAGGATGCAGAGTTGGGTGAAAAGTGGCAGAATGAGTTCAATCCAGATAAGTGAGAGGTGATGATTTTGCAAGGAGAGAAAACTTGGGGTCCAAATCTATTCATCTCTCATGGTTGCTGCACAGTTGATAGGATAGTTAAGAAGGGCTATGGAGTGTGAGGTTTCATTAATAGGGGGATTGAGTTTAAGAGTCATGTTGAAACTCCACAAATTTCTGGTGAGACCACACAGAGTATTGTGTTCAGTTCTGATTACTTTATTATAGAAAGGATGTGGAAGCTATGAAGAGAGTGCAGAGGAGATTTGCCAAGATATTGCCTGGTTTGGAAAATAAGTCTTATGAGGCAAGGTTAGCAGAGCTGGAACTTTTCTCTTTGTAGCTGTATTGGAGGATTTCAACCATGTTTTTTTGCTCCTGCAAGGCTGAGAATCAATAACCTGTTTGAGACCCGGCAGACATAAGCTAAATTCCACCATGGGGCCCAGAGATCCAGTTATCTGACAAAAAGACATCAGTGTACCAAGAACATTTAATCTTCCTGCTTGTTTTGGCCACAGTCTTTCAGTTGACACAAAATAAACCATTGTATTCAAAGTGATAAGCTAGAAAGTTGTGTTATTCGATAGAAGCCTAGGCATGCTAGCTTGCTCGCTTATCTTTCTTTTTGTGCTGGGAGTAGGTGCTTGGGTAAGCAGTTTTTGGGTAATATAAGCCATGGTCCCGCTGCTGAAGTTTGAGACTCTCCGAGGGGTAGCAACATCTCTCAGCAAGAAGAAGGACTTCTAGAGTCCAGCCAACGTCCCGGTCAGGGGAGATGGAGAAGCTGCTACCGGCGCCAAGACAACCTACTACAAGTGTGCGGTCGTTGCCTCGCTTCGGCAGTTGGGATCAGTCCCGGCGTTGATAAGCATAATTGGGAAGGGCTTGTATATTGTAGTTTGATATCAGCTTTAGAATTTGTAATAAAGATTTGTAGAAACTGAAGTGCTCTCAGCGTGTGTGTCTATTTTCTTTCGGTAGTTCAAACACTGTGACCAATCTAAAACGAACAAAGTGAGAGGTACAAGTTTACCCAGGACAGTATCGAAGAAGGATGAAGCGTAACTTAATAGTCTGCAAGATTCTTAGAGGCATAGATAAGGTGGACAGCTAGTGCCTTTTTTCCCAGGGTGGGAATAGCAAATACCAGGGACAGTTCTACAAAATGAAGGGAGGAAAGTTTAGGGGAGACATCAGGGAGTTGTGCATGCCTGGAATGCCTTGCAAGGGATGGTGGTGGAGGCTGAAACATTATGGGCATTTAAGAGACTTCTCAGCAGGCACATGGATGAAATAAAATTAGAGGGTTACAAGTTTGGAAGGGTTTAGCTCTTTTTTGGTAGGAAGATAAAGGTCGGCTCAACATCGAGGGCTGAAAGGCCTGTACTGTGCTGTAATGTTCTATGCTCTGTGTTTTATGCATCCTCTGGGAGCCAAATTAAAAATGTACAAATGCACACATTTAAATATATTATAGCTGTTGGATAGGAATTATTTTAATATCGCTCTCTGGTTTGCATGCAAGCAAAATAAAAATTGTTCCTGACAGAAGCCATCAAATTCCAGATTAGAAATCTGTTCAAGAAGTAATCATCCAGTCAGTGCAAAAAGAGCATTTGTATCACTTATCAGAAAAAACAATCTACCCACAGCTCCTGCACTCTACCACTTTCTCTCCTTCATTCTGCTTGCCTTCATTTTTCCATTTAATGTATTGCTGTCTCAGTTCTGCTCCACTCCCTTGGCTCTTTCTGGTTAGCTCTCTTTTATTGCAACTGCCTCTGCAAATACATTAGGACAATGCTGCTTCATCCTGAAGCTCAGATGGAGAAGAGAGCATCTTATTGGATAAACTTGGGCCTGGAAATCTGTGTCAAATCTTGAATCCATCCAAAGGCAAATTACACTGTGCAACAAAGATTTTGTTTCCTGAAGCCAATAAATGCTATTGTTAAGTAGCAAGATTTTTTAAACACTTTTGAGTGTATTTTATGGATTTTTGGCTACTGGTCTTGAAGATCACCTTCAAAATTTTCCCATCATATACTATTTTGAGCCATAACCTACTTTTGTGATTTCTTGTCATATTTTAACTCTACTAGTTTATTCCCCAAAAGCAAGCTGTTTTGGTCAGTCCAAGCATGCCATGGGATGAACTTAGTGCCAGTGCTATGCAATGTCGTCTGAGCCCCGCACATTCTTAGTCAGGATAGATGCAGACAGGGTATAACAGCAGCTTGTAGTGGCAGCTCCACTGCTCCTGCAATAACACACTCACACAACCAGATGGGTTGAGCTCAGTGAGCAGACTAGTTTATTGCAGGCTGCTGGGCTGCACTTATACTCCCAGCCCGGACCTGGCTGAGAACCGTGCTGGAGGGCACTGATGTCACCCGGGTGTCACGTGGTCCACAAGCATGGGTTTCTGAGCCCCGTGCTGGAAGGAAGGGAAACCCCCCCCCCCCGATGATGCCATTTTGGCCGGCTGCCCCACTGCGTGGCTTAGAAGTGGGGCCGGTATGCCTGCCTCGTCGTGAGCTGCCACACAGCCCCCCCCCCCCCAGAACCGGTGCCAATGTCCTTTATCCCTGGACGGCCTCATTTTTTGGGCTGGGCAACGACCACAGGCTCGGTGGGATCAAGGTGCGCTGGCTTCAGCCTGACCATGGTAAATAGCTCCTGCCCGCCGCCATTGTCCAGCATGAACGTCGAGCCGGAACGCTGTACAAACCTTACGGCCCCTCATACAGTCGCTGCAGAGGTGCCGCAGTCAGGCCTCGCTGAACGAAAACAAACTCCGCAGAAAGCAGTTTGCCAGGAACGTGAGACAGGCAGGTGCCATGCCTGGGCGGTGGTGGGGGTTCGAACAAGTACAAGCATGGCGTGAGGAAGTAGTTTGTGGGGCGACCGCTGGGGATTGTGAGGTGCATTGACAAACTCACCAGGTAGTGCCAGCGGTGCACCGTAGACCAGCTCAGTTAATGACGCCTGCAGATCTTCCTTGGGAGTGGAGCGGATGGCCAGGAGCACCCAAGGCAGTTCGTCCACCCAGTCGGGACCAGTGAGGCAGATCCCCAACCTGTTGGTAAGCTGTGCTCACAGCGCAGATGTGAACTGGGCGCCTTGATCGCTGGTGAGGTGACCCGGGACGCCGAACCTGGCGACCCAACCATGCAACAGTGCTCGGGAGCAGGAGTTGGTGGAGGCGTCTGGCATCGGGATCGCTTTGGGCCAGCGAGTGGTGTGATCCACCACTGTAAACAGGTAACGGTTGCCCCGGGAAATGGGTAAGAGCCCGGTGATGTCCACTTAAATGTGCCTGAACCATTCCCGGACGTGCTCGAATTCCTGTACGGGTCCCTTGGTGTGCCTGTGCACCTTGGTTGTCTGGCATTGGGTGCATGTTCTGGCCCAGCCCATGATCTGCTTCCACAGCCCATGCCATATGAATCATTCTGCCACCATCCGGACCATGGACCTGATGGACTGATGTGAAAGGTTGTGGATGTGACGGAAGACCTGCCTGCGCCACTGCTGCGGAACTACTGGCCGCGGGGTGCCCAAGGAGATATCGCACAGGATGGTGCCTTCGCCACTCGGAGTCGGGAGGTCTCGGAACCGCAGGCCGGTGATGGTGGTCCTGAAGACCCTTGTCTCCTCATCAGATTCCTGGTCCCGGGCAAGCTGATTGAAGTCGAGGACGGGCGTCAGCACACAGATGGCCGGTCACGACAGTGCATCAGCAACCACATTGTCCTTCCTTGCCTTGTGCCGAAGGTCGGTGGTAAACTCTGACAAGAAGGAGAGATGACGCTGCTGGCGGGCCGACCAGGGTTCCTTTGCCATCGCGATCACTTGGGTGAGGGGTTTGTGGTCGGTGAAGATTGTAAAGGTCCTTCGCTCCATAAAATAGTGTCCAGTAACTTGCAGTCGAAGGCACTATACTTGCGTTCCGGTAGGCAGACCAGGCGGCTGAAGAATGCCAGCGGCTTCCAATGTCCATTCACCTGCTGCTCCAGGATGGCACCGATGGCTGTGGCAGAGGCATCGACAGAGTGCCATATGCAGGTCGGTGTGTGGGTGGGTGAGCATGGTGGCCTTCGCGAGGGCGTCCTTGGTGGCCTCAAATGCGGTGCAGTTTTCTGGGTTCCAAGTGAGCATCTTGTGTTTGGCCGCGATGAGGGTGAAAAGCGGCTCTATGATGCGTGCAGCAGTTGTGAAAGTTGACCATACCCGCGAACTCCTGCAGCCCCTTGAGGCTGTCTGGACGTGGGAACTCCCTTATAGTGGCAACCTTCGCAGCGGCGGGTATGGCTCCTTCGGCTGTGATGGTATGGCCCAGGAACTGCATGGACTCTTTCCTGAAGTGGCACTTGGCCAGATTGATGGTAAGGCCGAAGTCGGCCAGCTGGGAGAAAAGGGAACCTAGGTGGGCCTTGTTTTGCGCCCAGTCCTTGCTGGCGACGAGGATGTTGTCCAAATAAATAAAGATTAAATCCAAGTCTCTGCCCACAGAGTCCATGAGGTGCTGGAAGGTCTGAGCGTCGATCTTGAGCCTGAATGGCATCTGCAGGAATTCGAACAAGCCAAAGAGGGTGATGATGGGCGTCTTGGGTATGTCCTCAGGTTGCACCAGGATCTGGTGATATCCACGCACCAGGTCAACCTTGGAGAAAACCCTCGCACCGTGCAGGTTGGCTGTAAAGTCTTGGATGTGAGGGATGGGGTAACGGTCAGGAACGGTTGCCTCGTTGAGCCGTCGATAGTCTCCGATGGGACACCAGCCACCGGAGGCTTTCGGGACCAGGTGGAGCGGCAAGGCCCATTGGCTGACGGATCGTTGAATGATCCCCAGCTCCAACAGGTGCAAAAACTCCTCCTTCGCTACCTAGAGCTTGTCAGGTGGGAGCTGGCATGCCTTGGCGTGAACCAGTGGGCCCTGGGTGGGGATGTGGTGGAACACACTGTGGCATGGTGGGGCAGTGGAGAAATGTGGCTTGAGGAGTGTTGGGAACTCATCCAGGATTCCCTGGAACTCGTCTCTGGGCGTGCTGATCGTGGCCATCTGCGGTTGCTCCGAGCGGGAGGCGTCAAGGCGAATGGCCTGGAAGGAACGGGCGTTCACCAGACGCCTACCTCGAATGTCCATCAGAAGCCCGTGTGCGAGGAGGAAGTCGACACCTAGGATGGCAGTCAGGAGGGACGAGACGGTGAACCTCCATGTGAAATTCTGTTGGCTGATCTGGAAGTAGACTGTCATGTCTCCATATGTCTGGATTGCCATTGCATTGGCCGCACAGTGGGGAGGTCCACAAGGTCAGTTCCTGGACTCAATGGCCATGGCCGGGATGATGTTGATCTGGGCTCTAGTGTCAACGAGGAACCGCCGGTCTCTGACTGAGTCCCGCAGGTAGAGGAGGCTGTGTCGTTGGCCAGCCACCGCAACCATTAACAGCGGCAGGCCTGGTCATTTCCCTGGAATGAGCAAGGCTAACGACACTTCCGAGCCTTGGCTCTCCAGTACTGGTGGTAGAAGCAGAGGCCTGGAGTGTATGCTGTGGCCTTGGTTATGCTCTTGGGGGCCCCTGCAGAGGCTGGATACTCTACCACAGCGCTAGGGGCAGGCTTGGCATGGTCATGCCCGTGCCTTGTGATCTGCTGGACCACTGAGCCCTCCAGGAATCGTGCGAACCATAGCTCTTGGGCCTTCTGGGTGACCTTACTCAGGTCGGTGAAGCTCTCCTGGACTAGAAGTGGTTGGATGTTCCCAGGCATGTTTCAAGCACGCTCGAAAAGTGGGCAGTTGGTGTGCTCACCCATGAGCGCGAGCATCTCGTCCATCAGCTCCATCGGGGACCTGTCCCCCAAGGCATCGAGGTGCAGCATCCAAGCGGCACGCTGGTGTCTGGATAGTCCGAGGGACCCAGTTAGAACTTGCTTGATGGTCTTGTATTTATTGTCGGTGGGTGGATGCTGAACAAGCTGCACCAAGGGGCAGCATGACTGCACTTATTAAGAAAGCCTATGAGCTTTACTTTGGTTGTAAAATTGCTGAAGAAGATAAACCCCGTGCTCCTCACATATGTACAGTCAGCCTGAGAACTCGTCTCAGCATCATTATGCGATTGAACATGCTAAATTCAATAAAAATTCATTTAATGTTTCTTGAACTTCCTACAGGATACAACAAATCTGAAATTCTTTCTGTTCATTTTGAAATTCTTTTCAAAAAGCAAACCTTTTGTAAAAAAAACTGTGGTCCAGTACTACCAGTAATGATGGTAGTCTGGTGAAAACCCATGCCATCCTCCTGCAATGAAGATCAATATGTCGTTAGTTGCTGTGTGTGCATGTTAACTTCCAGTAAATCAGGTTTAAGGACATTCAGTTTCTCTGCACGCCAACACTTGTTATCATTTAAATAATTTGTTCACTTGCCTTTTATCCACTAAAGTGGATGAACTCATATTTTTTGACATGATAGTCTATTTCTTGTCCTCATGCATTTATTTTGCCCAAGTATACCCACCTGCATCCTCTCTGTCACTTCCTCACAGCCCATGTCACCACCCAGCTTTGTATTATCAGGAAATTTGACTACTGTACACATGGACCCTTAATCCAATTCAAAGATATAGGCTGTGAACAACTGGAGCCCTGGTGCTGGTCCCTGCACTAAACCTCTGGGCACTGCCTCTGATATGATGATGAATCATTTATACCTTCTTTTTATTCTTTGACCATTAACCAATCCATATCAGTTTATTATCCCCAATCCTGTGTATATTAATTTTGATGAATAACCCTGTATGGCTGTGATAGTACGGATTCTATCACCAATGTGTATATGTACAGATTGTGGTGTAGGATGGTGGTGATTGGCTGAGAGCGTAGCCACGCCTACTGGCAGATCTTAAAGGATTGCTCCTAACCAGACCCAGATCATTCTGGACAAATCGACCTACATGTGATATGCTCCAGTCTTCTAGTTAATAAAAGCCTTGGTTTGGATCAACAAGCCTTTGATTCTTTTGACGCGCACTACAATTTTATTAACTAGAAAGTTTTCAAGGGATGGAGCGTATGCTGCGACCGGAATGCCTCAACATCAACCTGCAGTCGGTTACAGCTTCGAATGACTTTAAGCACTGGGTGAGGTGTTTTGAAGCTTACTTACAACTCTCTGATCCTGCTGTGGAGGAGAACGGCCATCGACTACTAGTATTGATGTCTATGGTGTCCTAGAGAGTCTATGAGAGCATCCAGGATGCAGCCACTTACGCCGCAGCTGTAAAGGTGTTGAAAGGACCGGTAAACAGGGTCAACGCCCGGTACAAACTAGCGACGAGGAGGCAACTGGCCGATGAGTCCTGTAGAGCTTATAGCCAAGCTCTAAGGGCACTGGGCAGAGCCTGTGCCTGTTCAGACAGAACTGCGGCTGAGACCACCGACAATCTAATTTGGGATGCTTATGTGGCTGGGATCCGACCGAATGAGGTGAGGCAACGCCTGCTAGAGTACGGGGGAGAAAACCTAGAGGACGTGATCCGGATCACAGAGACAATGGAGGATGTGGTCTTAAGTATGGATGCTTACTCTCAGGGCTGGACCCCATGCTATGAAGTGAGAAGGATGCCCTTCCTCAACCCTACTACCCCACGGCCCACCGATGGCCTTTCAGCTACTTCTGCACGAGGATAAGCACAGCAGGTCCCAATGTCCAGCAAAGAAAGTCAGGTGCCAGAAGTGCCTTAAAAACAGCCACTTTGCTGTAGTTTGTCGCTCCAAAATGGCCACCATTAAACACAGCGCCTCGTGTGAGGCCCAACCGTCACCCTCCCATTCAAACATCTCTCCTTCAGAGCTCTTGTCCAATGAAAGTGAGGGCTCCACTGCGTGGAGGCACCTGACATCACGAGGCAGGCGCCGAGTGGAGAAGGTACAGCCCAGCCTCGCCGCAATGACGTTGGCCTGCTTGGACCTCCCACACGGAGCAATGACTGCCCAGGCCCAAGCCCCGACTTCAATGACCACTGCCGCCACCATCGCTGCTACCAGCGCTGCCAACCAGATACCCACCTCCGCCATTGCTGCTACTGACGCTGCCGACCAGGTACCTGCCGCCGCTACTGACGTTGCCGCCACCACCGACGCTGCCAACCTGGTACCCAATGACACTACCGACCCGGTACCCATCACCACTACTGCCAACGACTGCCTGCCTGACTGCTCCAGCACCACCGACTGCAAGCATGATCCACAGCACTTACCGTTGTCTGGCCGACACCCGCAGCAGGCTGCAGGCAGCAACCCCAGCTCCTCGATGCTGACAGTTCCAGCCCGACTGCTTCTGTGATGTCACTAACCACACGTAGTGTACTTCAGGCCCGGTGCTGCGTGATGTCATCACGTAAGAATCCATTGTTCCCAGCACATGTCTCTGCATTAGTGACCCTGGACCAGGACTACCCCCATCCCCTTACAAAAGCAATGGAACTGATTAAAGTGCATGGACACCATACCAATTGCTTATTTGACTCGGGGTCAACCGAGAGTTTCATCCATCCAGACCTGGCCCACCGTTGCGGACTGGTCATTCTCCCCACTGACCAGAAGATTTCATTGACGACCAGATCACACTCGACTGGGGTAAGGGGTATTGTATGGTGACCCTGAAAGTCCAGGGCATCACATTTACCGATTTTAAACTGTTAGTCCTTCCCCAACTGTGCACTCCCGTATTGCTGGGACTGGATTTTCAGTGCCAGTTCCAAACTGTTTCCCTGCACTATGGGGGGCCCCATGCCCCACTCTCTGTCTGTAACCACTCCACCTCGGAGGCCTCCTGCCAGCGACAGCCCACACCACCAGCCCCCGCGCCCCGGTGTCCCACTTGTATCCTCTCCACCCTCCAGGTCGCTCCTCCAGGATTCTTCTCAAACCTCACCCCTGGCTGGAAACCAGTGGCCACCAAAAGACGGCAGTATAGTTACGAAGACAGGAAATTCATCACAAGCGAGGTGTGCAGACTGCTGGAGGAGGGCATTATCAAACCCAGCTCAAGTCCCTGGAGGGCCCAGGTGGTGGTGGTTAAAAAAGGGGAGAAGCCGAGGATTATGGTTGACTAGAGCCACACAATCAACCGCTTCATGCTTCTGGATGTGTACCCCCTCCCACGGATCACGGATGTGGTGAATCAGATCGCCCAATACCGTGTGTTCTCCATCATTGACTTACGTTTGGCCTATCACCAGCTCCTGATCCGCCGAGAAGACCGACTTTTCACGTCCTTCGAAGAGAACGGGTGGCTGTATCAATTCCTCAAGGTACCCTTTGGGGTCACGAATGGTGTCGTGGTTTTCCAGCGGGAAATGGACCAGAACAGGCTAACAGCTACTTTCCCGTATCTGGACAATGTCACCATCTGCAGCCATGACACGCAGGACCATGATGCCAACCTCGAGAAATTTTTTCAGACTGCAATTCGGCTGAACTTAACCTACAATTTCAACAAATGTGTCTTTCGGACCACTCGGCTCACAATTCTAGGTTGTGTGGTGGAGAATGGGGTGGTATTGCCAGACCCTGACTGCATGCATCCCATCATGGACTTGTTCCCCACCCCCCACACCCAGAAGGCACTCAGACGCTGCCTGGGTTTCTTTTTGTACTATGCCCAATGGGTTTCACACTATGACAACAAGGCACTGCCACTTATCAAGACCACCTCCTTCCCCCTGTCAGCTGAAGCCAAAGCGGCATTCGACCACATAAAATCGGACATCGCTGCTGCAATGCTGCACACCATCGACGAGTCCATTCCATTCCAAGTAGAGAGCGATGCATCTGATTTTGCACTGGCGGCCACTTTGAACCTGGCCGGCCGGCCGGTAGCCGCCTTCTTCAGGACCCTCCCGTGCCCTGAGAGCCGACACTCCTCTGCCGAGAAGAAAGCCCAGGCCATAGTCAAAGCAGTACTTTGTTGGATACACTATTTCACTGGCAGGCGCTTTACACTGCTGACCGACCAGCGTGCGGTCTCCTTCACGTTTAGCAATACCCAGTGAGGTAAGATCAAGACCGACAAGATCGCTAGGTGGAGAATCGACGAGTATTCTCGCTTCCCGTTTGCTCGGACATGATCGCCTCCTCAGTCATAGAGGCCCTGCACAGCATCTTCGCCATTTTCGGGTACCCCAGTTACATCCACAGTGACCAGGAGTCCTCATTTATGAGCACCAAGCTGTGGCAGTACCTTCTGGAGCGTGGTATTGCTTTAAGCAGGACCACCAGCTATAACCCACATGGTAATGGGCAGGTCGAAAGAGAGCATGCCACCGTCTGGAAAGTGGTTATGCTTGCCCTCTGGTCCAAAGGCCTCCCCACCACTCGCTGGCAGGATGTGCTCACTAGCGCCCTACACTCCATCTGCTCCCTCCTATGCATGCAACCAATGCCACCCCCCATGAAAGGATGTTCTCTTTCCTGAGGAAATCTGAATCGGGAATAATCATGTTGGTGTGGCTCACGGTTCCCGGGCCTGTCCTCCTGCGACGCCACAACCGGTACTCAAAGAACGACCCTTTGGTTGACCGAGTGATGCTGCTCCATGCGAACCCACATTATACATACATTGAGTACCCGGACGTGCGGGAAGTCACAGTCTCAGTAAGGAACCTAGCCCAAGCCAGATCGGACCAAGCAGAGCACCCAACCCAATCTCCTCCAACTCCTTCTCCCCTAGGTCACGTGCTCGAACAGAGGGATCAGCACCACCCTACCAACTCAGGCCAGCCTGTCAAGAACGCCATTGGGGAATTGAGCGAAGCGGTGGCTGCACCCAACGAGGCTGCCAGTGACACAACTCCAGCGACCCCAATCCCAGCACCACGGCGGTCACGCCAGATGATCAGGCCCCCCCCATCCGTTACAGCCCCTAACCTCCCACCAGTTTCCCCCCCTTTTCTTTTTTACAGCCCTCCATTCACCCCGGGGTCAGTTCTCAAAAAAGGGGTGAATGTGATAGTACAGATTCTATCACCAATATGTATATGTATATATTGTGGTATAGGATGGTGTTGATTGGCTGAGAGCATAGCCACGCCTACTGCCAGGTCTTAAAGAGTTGCTCCTAGCCAGACCCAGGTCATTCTGGACTGGTCGACCTACATGTGATACGCTCCAGTCTTCTAGTTAATAAAAGCCTTAGTTTGGATCAACAAGCCTTTGATTCTTTCGACGTGCACTACAATGGCATCTTGTTGAATGCCTTCTAAAAGTCCAAAGAAATCACATCCATTGATTTCCCCCTATCCATTCTGTCAATCACTTCTCAAAAACTTTTTAACAGCTTTGTCGAGCATGATTTCACTTTTATCAATCCCTGTTGCCTCTACTGTATCCTATTATTATTTTCTGACTGCACTTTTTCCATTTTATTCATAATGGTTATTCACATTTCCTCTTTTACTGTTGTGAGACTTTTTTTTTGCTCCTTATTCTTCTTCTCTCTCTCTCCTTCCTTAAATAGGATGGATGGACACATTTGTCTTCTTCCATTCTGCAGGAACTATTCAATAATCTATTAACCAACTAATCCACGGCTCCCAGGTTAATGTTCCCTTCCACGATGCATCATGGTGTCTGAATCACAGACTGCAGCTCACCATTTTTAGGCCAAATTCATCAGGCTGCAGAGATATTACAGATTGCATCAAATCCTGAATTTCACAACTGCAATATATCATCTTTTCTGTGACTGTTTTAATTAAATAATTCATTAAATGTAATATGACGTTTCACAGTCTCTCTTCACTCACAGGAAAGCACAATCCAAAGATTGGCAGTTGGCAGTGCTAAACCATGCCATGCTTAGCAAAACTCAAAGCTTTTATTTCCACATTCTGGTAGTTCTGTTTTACCTGACTTCAGTTAACCACATTCCGCTCATTTCCTAATTAACAGGAAGACAGACAAGCTGCAGATTCTCTTTGAACACGGCAAATGAAAACTTCAAGGTTAATAAAATCTAATTGTAAAATTAAATTAAACAAATAAATATTATACATGAATTCATTACATTACTCTCCCAACTCTAGTCTGGATTTTCCATGTAATACTGAAGTACACTGTTCTTTATCAGAACCCACAGACTTCATCCTCAGGTGCAGTAAGTTCTGAGTGCACTCACACCTTCTCTTACCCACCTTTAGCCCAGCAAGGCAAACAAGGTAAATCCTGAAAGGAGCATTTATTTGTACTTTTTCTTTTTATTGCTCTCTTCACATACATTCATCTTCAGCAATACATTTCAGCTGAAATTTCCTCTTTAAAACTGACCATGCTCTTCTTGTGAAATGATACCAGGAGAGACTTCAAACCTCTTCGTTCACTGAGCTGAGCTCATCTATACCAGTCAACCCACTGTTGACATTGGTCTATCTCTCACTTCCTTTGCTTTCACTCCTCCTTCTCCTTCCTCACTTTCACTTCATTGCTTTTATTTATTCCAACCTGTCTCTTTTCATTCCTTCCCACTTCCAACCCTTTGTCTTCAAAATTACAGAATTTATGATATTTCAAGGATACAGGAATTTGACAGTAGAAAATCCAGAAGAATGTTCATGTCATGCAGCAGATTGATGGATTGTGTTAACTCAGGAGACAAAAATGGCAATGCATGAAATGCCAACCTTTCACCAAAATCAGAAAATCTTCCCACATTAACTTCCTTTAATAGGAGGAAAATGTGTTTGTAATTTGTACCATCTGTTGCTACTCCTTTAGGCTTCCTTGACAGCAGCTCCCAACCCCACAGTCTCTAACACCTGTACAGACAAGGGCTGTCCATACATGGGAACACCACCACTTAGTATTTTGACTCCAAGTCTAATATTGTTCTGATTGGAAATAATTTCTCATTACTTAATGGTCGTGAGTCCAAATCTTGGAAATCTCAGTCTAACAACAGTTTTAGATTATATTCTTCATGTTGACACATTATTCACAGCAATTAAGGCTGAGTAAAAGGTGCAGGCTTTGCCAGAGCTGCTGATATCCCATGACAAAATCATTTCTACCGTATTGATGAGAATATACAGAATTAGTGCTACGGCCATACACTTTGTTATGGAAATTGGCTGTCTGTCAACTGAGAAGTAATGCAGCTATTAGTTTCAACAGATACAAGCAGCGAGAAAACCGATGACCTAAAGTGATGCACTAATATCAGAGTTACATTTTGAGGAATGGGGAAAGATAACACCAAGAAACAACTTCAAGTGGAAGCAGTTTCACATAAGTTTGCAGGCAATATTAATCAAGCTGCATTTCATTGCATTAGAAAAGGAAAAGAAAGGATGAACCAATTTATAAATGAAGGTTAGCCAAGGAATTTAGATTATTCCTCAAAAGTAAACATTTTACCTGATATTACTACTAAAACACAAAAGGTACCTTGATGAAGGGCTCAAGCTCGAGATGGTGGTTATATATCTTATTCTTTGCTGTATTAAGTACACTGCTCTCCACACTGCACTAACTCAGCTAGAACACCAGGGCAGCTATATGAGGATGTTTTATAGACTTCATCTCTACCTTTAACACCCTCATCCTGGTTACAAACTTGCTGAATTATGTTTTTCCCAATCTATTTGTCTCTGGATTACGGACTTTTTAACGAACTGCTCCCAGATTGTTAACACTGGCACTCATCTCTCCTCTACCCTTTTACTCAGTACCGGCTCCCCACAAGGGTATTTATTGAGTCCCATCCTTTACTCTCTTTATACCCATGATTGTGCCTCCACGTATTCTTCCAACACCATCATTAAGTTTGCGGATGACATAACTGAAGTTGGACTTATTTCGAGAGGAGATGAGACAGCATATAGGGATGAAGTCTGAAGATTGACAGCATGATGTTAAGACAACCATCTCATCTTGAACTTAAGGAGAAACAGTATACTTCCAGACCCATTATATATCAATGGAGACTGTGGAAAGGGTCACTGCTTTCAGGTTTCTGGATACATACTTTGCTGAAGATCTCTCTTGGACTACAAATACGATCACAGTAGTTAAAAAGACACGCCAATGACTCCATGCCCTAAAAATTCTCAAAAAAATCAAACTGCATGAGAAATTGCTGGTGTCCTTCTATCGCTGCTCCATCGAGAGGGTGCTGGCCTAATGCATTCCTACGTGGTTTGCCAGCTGCTTGGCAACAAGTAAGAGGGACCTTTAGAGGGTCATCAGTACAGCCCAGAAGATTATCGGCTGCTCACTACCCTCTTTGGAGGATTTATTCAGATCTCACTGCATCAGTAGAGCAGCCAACATCCTGAAAGACCCTTACTACCCTGGTCATCATCTGTTTGACCTGCTGCTCTCAGGTAGGTGTTTTAGGTTCATTAAATCACGGACAAACAGACTTAAAAACAGTTTTTACCCCACAGCTATACATGAACTGAATGCCGCCAAATATTGAATATTGTACTGTTTTATTGTGATGTTTTTATATTTTATTTTTTGATGTATGTGTGCACCGTCAGGATGTGCTCTAAATTTCATTGCACCTGTGCAATGACTAGAAAGATTATCTTAGCTTAACCTATTGAGTTTCTCCAGCATTGTGTTTTTACCTGATTTTACTGTTGTAATATGGGGTGAAAAGATACATTTCAGGCTTGCTAGATCATGTTTCAGGCATTTTATTGGCAGAGAGTAGCACATCCATTTGAATGGAATAATTCAAGTTTGATTCTGATTTTAATGATTAAGCATGACTAATAAAAAAGAATGTAAAATAAGTTTCAAGTATAATCTGACAAAATAATCTTTATAACAACTGAAAGATAGATTTTCTCATCATTATTTGGCTGCCAACTCTATGGAATCTACAATCCTACGTCAAATCAAATGTGAACCTTTTTTGTCCCGAAGCTCAGACTATCTCCCACTCTTTCTTTTCTTCTTTGGCTTGGCTTCGCGGATGAAGATTTATGGAGGGGGTAAAAGTCCACGTCAGCTGCAGGCTCGTTTGTGGCTGACAAGTCCGATGCGGGACAGGCAGACACGGTTGCAGTGGCTGCAGGGGAAAATTGGTTGGTTGGGGTTGGGTGTTGGGTTTTTCCTCCTTTGCCTTTTGTCAGTGAGGTGGGCTCTGCGGTCTTCTTCAAAGGAGGTTGCTGCCCGCCAAACTGTGAGGCGCCAAGATGCACGGTTTGAGGCGATATCAGCCCACTGGCAGTGGTCAATGTGGCAGGCACCAAGAGATTTCTTTAGGCAGTCCTTGTACCTTTTCTTTGGTGCACCTCTGTCACGGTGGCCAGTGGCGAGCTCGCCATATAACACGATCTTGGGAAGGCGATGGTCCTCCATTCTAGAGACGTGACCCACCCAGCGCAGCTGGATCTTCAGCAGCGTGGACTCGATGCTGTCGGCCTCTGCCATCTCGAGTACTTAGATGTTAGGGATGAAGGCGCTCCAATGAATGTTGAGGATGGAGCGGAGACAACGCTGGTGGAAGCGTTCTAGGAGCCGTAGGTGATGCCGGTAGAGGACCCATGATTCGGAACCGAACAGGAGTGTGGGTATGACAACGGCTCTGTATACGCTTATCTTTGTGAGGTTTTTCAGTTGGTTGTTTTTCCAGACTCTTTTGTGTAGTCTTCCAAAGGCGCTATTTGCCTTGGCGAGTCTGTTGTCTATCTCATTGTCGATCCTTGCATCTGATGAAATGGTGCAGCCGAGATAGGTAAACTGGTTGACCGTTTTGAGTTTTGTGTGCCACCACCCACAAATCTACCTG
The DNA here is from genome assembly GCF_036971445.1 of Narcine bancroftii. Taxonomy (NCBI): domain Eukaryota; kingdom Metazoa; phylum Chordata; class Chondrichthyes; order Torpediniformes; family Narcinidae; genus Narcine; species Narcine bancroftii. The sequence continues at coordinate 23,771,719 of NC_091473.1, read as the reverse complement.
TCAGTACATGAATTAAAAACTCTCCAATCCAAAGTGTCTTGGAAGGTCAAGTCATTGGCTTTCTTGGAGTAACCAAGCTGATAAATGTGATATATGCTTCAAATGAAAATTTCAATGACTTTATTCTCTTTCTGCTTTTCTTGGCTTTGCTTTTTCAACACCCTCTTCCACCTCTGTAATATTATTATCCATGAAAAATATCTCAATCCTCAGTTAAAAGCATCTTTTTTTCTTGCTTTTGGCTTTGTAACCAATTGCTTGCATGAGATTAGATTTAGGAGTAGAGGAGGTGGAGAGGAAATCTAATAGAGGTATTTAAAATAAAGTAGGATGTGGACTCTTTGGTGGAGGGGTTCAAGTACCTATAGGCAAGGAATGACAACAAATGGAATAAAATCACAATATGACATGAGGCAAAATGATTTGATACAGAGATTACTTTGGATCTGGAGGGTGACTGCAAGGTAAATCATTGAGGCAAATTAATTTGTGGTATTCAGAAAAATTACTGGACAAGTACGTTAAATGATTCACAATGTGGGGTTTGATGACAGGTTAAGGGAATCAGACAAATGGGATTGCTCTTATGTGGAATTGATTTGGCAGCCTTAACATAATGTAAACTTTTTGTGATTATGAGATTCTTCTGAGTAACCTGTGGTAAATCTGTAAAGCAAACTGATTCAGAAACACTGACTAAATGAGGAAAGGAAGTGAGGAAATGTGGGAAATTGATTCATGGAAGTTGGTAAACCTTTCAGGCTGAAGGATCTGTAACTAAAGAAACTGGTTTCAAACCTCAGAGTGTTTCTTTCAGGTAAAATCAACATCATGTCACATCTATTTACTGTGATCTTTAAAAAAATGTCCTGAGTTTTTTTCACAACTTTATAAATAGAATTGTTAATTGTTTAGCCTGCTACATAGAGCCAAAGGTTCCATTCTGGAGGTTTCAGAGCCATGTAAAAATAACTCAATAAACAATATTCCCAATCAGTAAAGAACAAAATGAGGAATATTGCACAAACTCGCTCTATAAAATACTCTAAAACCATTGTAATAATGTCATAGATTGTGGCTGAGTTACTGTTTGAATAAAATTAGATGGAGTAAAACACCCACCTGGAACTGGAGAATGACAGAAAAGAAAACCAATGCTCATGTTTTAAAGCAATGAGCAGTTGGGGCCTGCGGGAGTCCAACATGAGATGGTTTACGTAGGTGGGACACAACTCACTGATGAATAACAGAAGGTTAAAAGAACTCTATTATGTGCATGTGATAGAGGGTGGTTGGGCCTTATGTTCTGTTTCATCTGCCAAATTATTATCTACATTTTCAGCGATCAAGAGACATCAGACAAAAAAAAGCCATTTGTTAAAGTGTTCCATTGCCCAAAAAGTGACAAAGAGAATGTAATTTGAAACACAAGGAGATATTTAAAGCTATTATAATTCAACTCTCCTTTTGCTTCCTGACAACTGAAATAAAAGATGAAAGTTGCACACAATTTTAAAGGAAAAATATTGTTACTTTATTTTGAAACCAGTGAAACCTTCACATCAGTAGAGGGACAATGTTCTCTACTTGAAATCATTAGGCTTCACTGATTGCCTGATTTTTCATATCCGTTTTTATCGAAACTTCCTTTATGTTTGCTGATTCAATAGCTGGGCTCCAGATTATGCTTTGCATAGGCATCTATTTAATTTCTCCTCCACAGGTTTTTTTTTAATATTTGCCCTCTGTGAAAGTGAATGGATATGCTATTTCACAGTTGATGGTGTGAAATTAACAAATGATATAAGTTTAGAGCACAGAGCTGAAATGCTAGAATTTTAAAATCCAGCAGATGGTAAATGATGGCAAAATTTAATTTTGTCTTTAATTCTTGTATCTGTTGCCTCATTTGACCATGTATTGATGTTTGCTTCATAGCTTGCACATAAACATTCCTCCTGCAATCTGCAGCTTTTTTCTCTGCTTGTATTTCCAAATGTTATAGTAAATAACATACTGGTTTTCACTTTCTTATGGACAATGGTTGGCAATGTGTGTACCCTCGCCAGCTGATAGGGAGGCACAGAAAATGAAGCATCTATGTTATGAATGTAACCGTATAGCTTATGAGTTAATTCCACATTTTGTTAAAATTGAATGTAACATTAATTTTTTTTCAATTTATTAATAAATAAATTATTGGATCTACTGTAACTACACCAAGCAATGTAAGTGTGAATTCACATTGATTAAATAATTAATTTTGAAAGATGGTCACGTCTAAACTATTCGCAAATCCACATCATTCCCAGTTCTACCAATTCCATCACCCCTGTCATTGTATCTCCACCCAACTCAACTCACCTGAAATTAACTTACCAACATTCCCATCGCAGCCCAACCCCCTGACTATATCTCACCCAACAGACTGCCCCAATCAAAGATGCTCCCACACCACTCACTCAATAACCAAATCCAAACAACTCACCACCCACCATCACTCACTTCAGTGCACATCAGCCTAGCTCATCCCATTACCTCCAATCCAACAGTCACCCCACAATTTCACCCATCTCAGGCCATCTCCTACTCAGCAACCCATCCCCACTGAACTCACATCCACACACCACCCAACTTAACCCTCTCCAACACATCCAATGCCTTTCTGCATACCACTGAACAATTCATGCCAACTCAACCCACCCTCCAATCTACATCCAGGATCATTCCTTCCACCTATCTTGGTAACAGATTTATTACAATTGTTCCATATCAGCCTATATTTTTACAGTTGTAAAGGAACATGAGGTTGTGCAAACCTTTAATGTGAAAATCACAATTAACTAGTTTTGAAGTCAACTGTTTGGTTTAATACCAGCTATCAATATGGAAGAAACCTCAAAAGGTAGAAATATTGATATTGTAGTTGTTTGTGAATTGTACATACATTGAGTTTAATTGTTTAACAATTCATTCCAAACAATAAGTTTAATAATTCAACATTTCAGTTCAGATTTTGTTATCTGCGATTGAAAATGCGAGTTGACCTGCTGACTCAGAGAGAAGAAAAGAAACCACCCAGTCTCACGTTACCAGTCTGCTGCATGGACCCCATCACGTCCAGGTCTCCCACTCTTGCAAGAGCCTGAACCTCCAAATGACGGTTCAAGAACTAAGTAGCATGATCTGCCACAATATAATCATCACATCTGAATTCAGAACAATTGTAAAGTCTCATTAATGCATATAATAATTATGTGGTATGATCTTAAGATCAAAACTATCAAGACAATGATCCAAGCAAATAGTGCATCCATTTTGTCTGCAATTGGAAAATCTCAATTAAAGTTTCACTGGTTTGATTATATTTGAGTGTCTGATAAACTACACTCGCACGTTAGTAATGGGAACCAGCATAATGCAATTTTTTTTCTCTTCTGGTTTTAAAATATGCACTGTACCCTAATTTAAAGTAATTGAAAATGACTTAAAAGTTAAGGTCAATCAGCTACATGTTTCGTCCATATTGATAGCTGGTATTAAACCAAACAATTGGCTTCAGAACTATTCAACTTTATGGTCAGTTTGCTGAAGCGTCTTTGACCTGAAATATTAACTCTGTTTCTCTTTTAAAAATATGATGCAGAGAGATGGTATAAAGGTAAAATTTAAGAGATTACAGATACAATAGTGGTATTTAAGGGCCTGAAGATGTGATAGTAGTGTCAGAGGCTTCCAGATAGACTTGAATATGCATGGATATGTATCATGTGCAAGCAGCAGAGGTTTAGTTTAACTTGGCTTCATGTTCAGTGAAGAGATAATGAGCAAAGGGCCTGTTTCTGTGTTTTACTATGCTCTGTGTTCTGAATGTTGCTTGACCCGTTGAGTGTTTCCATCATTTTCATATTAAATTTCAGATTTTCAGCATCTGCTGGGTTTTTGATTGATAACTAGCTTCTTTGATGTTTTTCATTCATTCTTTTGTATTCAGTAACTTAATCAATCAGCAGTTGCCTCTTTGAATTACAACTGGAACTATGGCACGAATGAAAATTGAGCCAAATTCAACTGTATTGGAACTCAAACCAAGCTCAGAAAAAGCACAAAGCACTTAGCTCTGTGTTCTCCTCTCTCAATGTCCTCAATTAGATACATTAATATCATTAAGATGAATATCCTACCTAAGTTTCTATATATTTTTCAAGCTGCATGTATATTTGCTCCCAAAGCTTCTTTTGATTTGTTTGATTCAACTATCTTTTTTTTAAAGAAAAATAAACAACCCCATCTAAACAAAACTTCACTTCAAAACTCAAAAATGAAAGGGGATCTGGCATTGCCTAATTTTAGATTTTATTATTGGACAGCTAATATTAGATATATTACTTTATTAATTCATCATAAGGATAAACAAGATGCTGCAAGTTGGATTAATCTTGAAATTGAATCTTGAAATTGAACACCATTACATTTTTCTACTTCTAAATTAACTGATAATTTTATTGTTAAACATACATTGAGAATTTTGTTTCAATGCAGAAAATATTTTGGATATCATAGATTTCTGCTGGTCAGTCTCCTTTTAACTAATTCTTTTTTTTATCTTCGGTAAAAGATTTTGGTTTTCTTGAATGACCGGAATTAGGTATCCAATCTTTTCAAGATCTTTTTATTGACCAAAATTTGGATGATTATCTTCTAAGTTTAAACTATCTAAACATCACTTTTTTTTTAGATTTTGCAGATTAGGGACTTTTTGAAGTCTTTGGTATTAAGACTCCCTCAAGATCTGGAATTAAATATGATAGAGAAGATTTATAATTTAAACTGAATCATAAAAAGTTGATATCATTATTATTGTCTAGTGGTAAATCCCTGGACAAGACTAGGAAATTATGGGAGCAAGATTTTCAACAATTATTTTCTGATGTTACATGGGACTCTATTTTGAAATTGGTAACTTCATCTTCTCTATGTGCCCGACATTCATTATTATAATTTAAAGAGGTACATCGAGCTTACATCTCCAAAGTTCAACTGGCTAAATTTTATTCTAATAATTCTTCAAAATATGACATATGTTTTTGTCATGTCCTTTACATTCCATGTATTTGGAAAGTATTTTTTTGTACCTTGTCTTTAATCGTTCATATTAATTTGAATCCTAATCCTTTTCTTGCCCTGTATAGAACAAGTAAGCCGATTGACTTGAATTTGTCAGGGCTACAATCCCACGTAGTTGCCTTTGCTCTCCTTATTGCTAGAAGAGCTATATTACTGAGATGAAAAGATGCCGTCTCTCCAACTCATATTCAAGGGCTATTAGACGTGATGACATGCTTGACTTTGGGGAAAAAAGTAGATGATCTATTACTGAAATGAATTTTAACTTTGTCAGTTTATGGGGTCCTTTTCTTAATTATTTTCATAATGTATAAGGTTACTTAGATCCCATTTTGTGGTTTAGTTTTGCCGTCTTATAATATTGGAACATATATGTTCAACCAATAATTTCACAAGGGAGGGGTTAGAATATTAGCACAATTTTTACATCTTTTTGTCTTTTTCAAATGTATCATAGGTAATTTGCAGCCATATTTACTTTGTTGGATAGTTATTCTTCTTCTTATTACCTATGTACAATTTACTTATAAAACTCAATAAACTATTGAAAAAGAAAAAGAAAAAAACACAGATTTGATTACATGTGTTTTGAGGCATAACACATCCATAAAATCCAAATCTCTTGCATCTGATTTTAAGCTGAGTTTGCTTGGGGTTTGCTGATAAATTTACAGATTAGCCTATTTTGCTTCTGTTGTAATGGAATATACTGTGCAAACTTATAATGTGGAACACAATTAAATAGCTCACTGACTACTGAAAGTCACTTGTTTGGTTTCATATGAGATAGCAATATGGAAAAAATGAGCAGAGGTAAAAATTCTGATTTAATCATCAAATCTGAATGTAAAATTTAGAATGTAACGTTCAGAATTTAAGGGTAGCATGGTGAGTGTAGCGGATAGTGTAATGTTTTAACTGCGCCAGTTACCAAGGTTCGAAGCTGTCTAAGGAGTTTATATGTTTTCCCAATGTCTGTGGGTGTTTGCTCCAAGTGCTTTGGTTCTGCCCCCCCCATTCCCCCCCCCCCCCCACGCTCCAAAATCATTCAGGGATTGCAAATTAATTGGTATATTTGGGAGGTATGGGCTCATGATGAGCTGGAAGCACCTGTTACCATGCTGCATGTCTAAAACTATTGTACGGAACTTGACCAAGACTAAGCGATGGCACACCAGATGGTTAAAGAAGTTAAACATTTGACAGGAAAATGTATAACCTGACCAATGTCTGCTGCACTGTATTTAATTCTTTACAGGTTATCTGGGAAGAAAAGAAAGAAGGTTGTTATTCATTGCCTGCATGGCCTTGTTTTTTTGGTGCTAATATTGCTCTTTTACACAACTATTGGTAAATCAAATGGTGTTTAGCGACATTTGGGAAAATAGCTTGCATCAGATCATGAAGTGAGGTAACGATGTGATGCATCAAATTATTTCCCATTGAGACTTGGTGTTTCATTTCCTCACGTCTTTTTATAAATTGAATTACACACACACACACACACACACACACACACACACACACACACACACACACACACACACACACACACACACACACACACACACACACACACACACACACACACACACACACACACACACCAAAAAATGTATGAACATACACTGTACAGGTACAGAGTAATTACAATGTATCCTAGAATAAAAATGAACATCGCAACTAATGATAACCAGACAGAATTCAGTATTATATCTCTTGTTTCTGCAGAAATAATTAAAAAATAGAAAATAGACTAACTAGCTTATCCCAAATCTATAACCCCTTAGTAAAAGAAAAAGCCACTGGGATGATTTAAACCACTAAAAGAATAATAGTACATTGGTGAATTGGCTTGTATGTAAATAAGCAAGTTCAGGAAGAGATTATCAATGTTTCGTATGTAATATACAAAATAGTAAACCACTGTATTATTCATTAAACATTAACTTATCTCATAAAAGTGTGTCACATTTTATCAAAATTAACTTCAATTTTCAAAACCTTGCATCTAATCTTCTCGAGGTTCAAGGATGATAAGGTTTGGGTTGTCCATTATGCATAACCGGGAGGGATAGATTCCTTCCCTCTTAGCAAAATAGATCTCGCCATTGAAATAGCAAAAGCTATCACATGGCAATGCAACACCAATAATTGATTGTTCTCTATCATCACACCAAATAAAGCTGTAATGGGATGAGGTTGAATAGTAACCAAGAAAATATGGGAAAATCCATTAAAAATTCCCTTCCAATAGTGATCTAATGCTGAACAGCAACCCCATTATGACATCTGTCACATAGAGGGTGAAAGTAGGAAAAACCTCTAGCTAATTTATCTTTGGATAAATGCTCTATGTACTATCTTGAATTAAATAAGTGAATGACATGCACAAATGAAAGAGGCATGGACCAATGTTAAACATTTGGTCCATATATTCTTGGAAAGACTAGTTTGTAAGTCGCTCTCCCAAGCACTCTTAATTTTATTCATGGAAGTGCAACTTATTTTAGAAATTAATCCAGAAATGAATCCTATTAAACTCTTTTGACAAGGATTTAACCAAAAAAATAAGTCAATACAATTACTCTCATGAGAGAACGGAAAAGTAGTAACTTAGTTTCTCAGAAAATCTCTAATCTGTAGATATCTAAAAGACTGGAAATTAGGGAAGAGTAAATTTAGGGAGGAGATAATTGCTCAAAAGTCCTAATTTGAGTATGTTCAAAGCAAACCTTCTCATACATAGATCGCCTTTCAAATATACAGCCATATTAGTTTTTAAATACAATCTTTTAACATTTTCCTAAATAAATGACACTTTAATGCAGGTTCTCAATTCATGGTACTAAAATAAGTTTATCATTATATTTAAGAGCTTTCCATGTTCAACCAGTGCTTCAGTGGTTAATTTATAAAGGTTATATATTTGGAATCTTCAAGAAAATTTCCTTTGCTATTCCCTGACCAATGTTACTTGTTGGAGTCTCCTCATTTGTCAAATTTGAAAGGAATTTAAAAGCCAGAAATCTTAATGATGCCACAAACAGGAGCATACTTTGCCTTCCATTTTTAGCCTGAAGTAAAATAATGATAATGTTATTTTTTTTTCTGTCAGAAGCATCCAAAAATAAATATGATTCCTTGTTCATTGGAACAGCCTCTGTCAGAGTATCTGAGTATACTAAGGTAGCTCATTAAACTTGATCTTTCTGATGTACTTTGTAGAACAGGTTTATTTTTTAGACAATCTCTCACAGAAATTTGGTGCACAACTTTTCATTTTCTCTTTGTGGTTCAAGTGGATCAAAAATATGATGATCTGATCCACTCAAATACTAAATGCCTTCATGGAAAAATGTCATAATTTTCAATGGGGAATATCAAAATGAGTCTGACCTTGGGCTTTGGAGGGCCTCCTATGTTTGTTTCAGAAAAGTTAAGGGTATAATGCTAAACCGAACTTACAAGCAACATTTCAGAATTCTAAGTTATTTCATTACTGAGCAATATGTGGGACACACAACCATTCTATTTTATCTTTGCATTTCAACTCTAGCTTGAGGGCCCAATTATCCAGTGAACATAAAACAGAGATACCATATGCCCTTATCTGTGTATTTTCAAGCTGTTTATTTGCCTGAATATTAGAGCCAAATTTAAACCTGTCCATTCAGCAGAAACTGGGAAAACAGGCAGTTAAAATGGCTCATGTGAATTAACCACAATTTTTTTCATCCACTCCTTTCAGCAAGCAAGACAGATACTTATCGGACTTTTTTTTTGTAAGATGTGTGGGTCAGATTCCAATGAATAAATTGTGCCTTAACATTATTGAAAGTGGAGTCCTAAAATAGGAAATGTATAGTTGTCTGGCATAATCAGGAATTGAGATCTGGGCCACATGGACCTTCCTTCAGCTCAGCCCTTCCTCATAGCCAATCATGTTGGCAACCATTCCAACAGAAATCAAGTAAAGTCAGCAGGGATGTAGAATGGGCTGCCATCCCTTTGAGCTAAAATCTACCCCAAGCATACAATTAGTTATTCGAGTTTCCACCTTAAGCTGATGACCATTTTGTGTTTAAAAAGCAAAGAAAATTGCAAATTTTGGAAACCTGAATTAAAAAAATAACAAATACAAGTCAGAGAGCATTTGAGAAGGAAGCAAAAGCTAACATTTCATGTCAAAGATACTTCCTTTGTCAGAACTATTCCCCATTATTTGTCAAAGAATACAACTTGCATAATATCTAACAGATCATGTTGAATGTAAAATTCAACCATTGAACCATGGAGAATCTTCCTTGTTAGTTTGTAGTGTCAAGACCATGGCTGCAACAGGAGTAAAGGACTTGGGAAAACAGTAAGTATCAGGACCAGGCTTTGGGTAAATGCATTTATAAAGGGAATGGAAGACATTTTTAAACAGATCAGTGATTGGTGGGAGTGAGTACTGCAGATAAGGGGCAGAAACAAATAAAAAGAGGGGAAGCTCAAGCAGAGACAACCAGTGTAGGAGTGGCTCAGGATAGGAGTGGGACTTTGAGGGTCAGAGGAGTGGGATTTTGAAGGTCAGAGTAGGAGTGGGGGTTCAGAGTAGAACTTTGAGGTTTTGGCTCACAAAACTTTGGCAAGAAGAGGCTGAGGATGAGCTTTCAGGTAAGCTAAGGCCAGGTAAGATCTTTACATTTAAACAAAGAAAAGGTAATGGAGACAGCAGTTAGGGCAGTGGAAAGCTCCAATTGCAGGATGGGAAATCTGGGACAGCACAATTGTCCCTGATGACTACACCCACAAGAGGTGCATCCAGCTGCAGCTCCTTGGAGACTGAGTTTTGGAACTGGAGCTGGAGCTGGCTGAACTCCAGAGGCAGTGATAGGCAGGAGTTTCAGGGACACAGTCACCTTCAAAAGTAAGGAGGTAGGTAACTGGGTGACTGTTATAAGGGGAAAGAGGAATATGCAGACAGTGCAGAGCACCCTTGTGACATTCCCCTCACAATAAGTATATCATACTGGATTCCGCTTTGGGGAAGGGGGGAGGTCAAAATACTAGAGACAAGTCATTGTGGTATGTCTCTGCCACTGAGTCTGGCCTTTTGCTCAGAAAGGAAGGGGGGAGAAGAGGGGAGCTATGGTCATCAGGGGACAGATAGGAGGATATGTGAATGAGATCAAGTCTCCTGGATGGTATGTTGCCTCCCAGGTGCCAGGATCAGGATCATCTCTGATTGAGTTCACAGTATTTACAGGCAGGGGGATGAGGAGCCAGATTATAGGCAGGATGTGGAAGCTATGGATATAGTGTAGAGAAGATTTACCTGGATTGGAAACTAAATTTTATGAGGCAAGGTTTGCAAAGCTGGGACTTTTCTCTTTGGAGTGAAGAAGAGGAGATTTAATAGAGGTCTACAAAAGTTTGAGAGGCATAGATAGGGTGCACAGCAAACACCTTTTCCCTAGGGCAGGAATAGCAAATACCAAAGGACATAAATACAAAATGAAGTGTGGAAAGTTGAAGAGAGGCATCAGGGGTAATTTTTTTTTTACACAGAGTTGTGGGTGCCTGGAATGGCTTGCCAGGGGTGGTGGTGGAAGCTGAAATATTAGGACCATTTAAGAGACTCTTAGGTGGGCACATAGTAAAAAAAACATTACAAGGTAGGAAGGGTTTAGTATTTTTTTTTGGTAAGAATATATGGGTCGGCATAACATCAAGGGCCAAAGGTGCTAGACTGTGTTGTAGTGTTCGATGTTCTAACAGAAACATAGGATTTCTTTAGGTTCATCTAAACTTCACACTTGGGTGAAATACATTCTCGACACATGCATATTTTGATTTGGTTTCTGTCTAGTGACCAAGTATAAGAGCAAAAACTTGTGTTTATATGACTGCACAACATTCATTTGTCTCGAAATCTTGCTGCTTTGCCTTGTGAAATCAAACTGCTGAGATGGGTCATTCTGCAGTAAATATAACTTATAACTTCTGCAAACCCTCCAACGTGCGATATCACAACAATCAAAAGGTAGAGATAAGAGAATGATTCAAGCCACTCTTTTAACTTGTTTTTTTAATACTATATTTTATTAGAAGATAAAATTATAACCACAATTACAAAATTGAAACGTTAGCAACTATCCAAAAATAATACATGATGACATAGAAAATAAACTACAAAGACTACAGAAAGCCCTACAAGAGATCCTAATTCCCCCCACCCACCCCCCACTAATTCTAGAATCTACTCCCCCCCAACAAAAAGAAAGAAAAGGAAAGAAAGTAAGGAGAATAACTTATCATTCCATCACTTACAGTGATGGAGGTAGGTAACTGGGTGACTGTTATAAGGGGAAAGAGGAATATGCAGACAGTGCAGAACACCCCTGTGACATTCCCCTCACAATAAGTATATCATACTGGATTCTGCTTTGGGGAAGGGCAGAGGTCAACATACTAGAGACAAGTCATAGTGGTACCCATTGCCATTCTCAAATTTTCAACTTAAAGCAATCCAAATATAGGCTCCAAATCTTCCTAAATATATATTTATCCCATATATTGTAAGTTATTTTCTCCAATGGTATACAAGACCTAATTTCTGAATGCCATCTTTGTAGATTAAGTTCTATCTGATCTTTCCATGAAACCGCAATACATTTCCTCGCTACTGCCAACGCTAATCGTAAAAATGCTATTTGGAATTTATCTAATTTATTAACCAAAACCATTTCAGTAAATTCCCCAATTTGAAAATCTTTGGATCTAAATTAAATTGTATTTTCAGGATGTTTTGCCATGTATTAATCATTTTTGTTGAAAAAAAAAACAACTTATATTCACCAAAATGGATAGAAATATATTTTTTCCTTGCCTTTTACAAAAGACCAATATTTCAAAGCATTTGTCAACCTATCAGCTGTTGATTGAGAAGTACAAAAACTGAAAATGCTGCAATCTTGAGCAAGCAAGAAACAGGCCCTTATGCCCAAATTGTCCATGTCAATCGTACAATGAGAAGCTGGAGGGACTCAGCAGGTCAGGCTGCATCAATGGGCAGGAGTGGTCAGTCAACATTTCAGATCGAGCCCCTTTATCCATAGGGCACTGCTGAACTTTTGAGTCCCTCCAGCTTCTCATTGTTTGATTGACATGGACAATTTGGGCTGAAGACCCTGTTTCTTCTGTAACACTCTATGACTATGAAGTGCAGCCATTGTTGCATCTAGGCCATTAATTTTCATGCAGCATTGAAATAAACGATCAGATCTTTTCAATGTGTAGTAAATCACAAAAATCTGTAGACTACCGTGGTTGAAGTAAAAACACAAAATGCTGGAGAAACTCAGCAGGTCAAACAGTGTCCTTTGTATAGCAAAGGCAAAGATACATAACAGACATTTCAGGCTTGAGCCTTTCATCGAAGTATGAGAAAATGTCACCAAGGATCCAAACAAAAGAGTGGGATGGGGAAGGCGGGGGAGTGGCAAAGGCAGGAGAAAGGAGGGAGGGGACATTAGCCATGAGGGGGAGGGAGGATGGCTGGGATGGGTGGGTAAAAGAACTGGAAAAACAGGAAAAGGGGGGAGGGGAAAGAAAAGACAAGCAAGATGAATGGAAAGCAGTAAAGTCAATGTTCATGCCATGTGGCTGGAGGGTACCCAGACTGAAAATAAGGTGTTGTTCCTCCAATCTGTGAATGGTCTGGGTGGGACAGTGTGTAAGGCCATGGAAAGACATGGGAACATGACCTGAAATTGAAAGTGTTGGCCATTGGAAGGTCTCTGTGGTTGCAAACAGAGAGGAGGCGTCGAGTGAAGCAATCTCCTAGGAGATTACTCATATCCTGCTCAGAGGGCATTTGGGACCCCGATGAGTATCTTCTCCTCTCCACAACACTCCTTTAGATTTGCTCTAAACTATCAACTGTATTATATCAGCTTTGAAATGGACCTGTGCCTACCTCCTTGGCTCTGCGAGTGTGGTTTACCTTGGCAAGGAACAGAAATTAACTTTTCCATCTGCATATGCTCTCTGTGGTCCCTTCTCTTTTAATATCATAAGACAGCCTTCTGATATTAAATATTTTCATCATATCCCACTCTTCCCCTACACATTTTTGGACCAAATGGACGATCCACCTTCAACAAAATCACTAATTGTTTTACAATGCGGATCCATGCAACTTTCCTTTGCCATTCAATGCTCTATGGCAATGGTTCCCAACCTTTTTTATGTCCCGTACCCCTAAGAAATTTTAATATGTTCTCGTACCCCTTAAAGTAATAATTTATTTAAGAATAAAGGTGAGGTGACCAAAACAAATTTGTATTATCATTTTTTAATAATATATAAACAAACATGAAACATATGGAAGGAAAAAATATTGCAACAAATTAAAAATTGCAAAAAACCCTACAAAAAAATTACATTTTCATTTCTTTAAAAAAATTAAAGAACTAATGTTCAAATGTTCATCAACCAATTTAAATTTAATGACCCTTTTGTTCCTGTTTATTGCTTAAGAGTTTTTCAAAACGTGGCATTTTGTTGCTGATAGCAAACCACATGTTTGCCTATTCACCCAAGCGATTTCAAGATTTTGTCTTGATTGACAAAAGGGCCCTAAATCCAGACTCGCGTAAGTATGTCGTTGCGAATGGGATGAGCACAGTTAGAGCTTTTTCACAAAGTCTTTCAATTTCTTATATAATTCTTTTATTGATAGTTCTGGTTCTGTTAAGTACACTATCACATCATCCGCAAATAGACTGATTTTATATTCCCTGTCTTTTATTTTTATTCCTTTTATATTATTATCTATTCTTATCAATTCTGCTAGTGGTTCTATAGCTAGCGCAAACAATAACGGTGATAGTGGGCATCCCTGCCGTGTTGACCTGCTTAAGTTAAATTGCTTTGATACATGTCCATTTACTGTCACTTTCGCTAACGGTCCCTTATATAATGCTTTAATCCAATTAATATACTTCTCCGGTAAACTGAATTTTTGCAATACTTTGAACAAATAATTCCATTCTACTCTGTCGAAGGCCTTCTCTGCGTCTAAAGCAACTGCTACTGCAGGTGCTTTATTTCCTTCTACTGCATGAATTAAGTTAATAAATTTACAAATATTGTTGTGCGTCTTTTTTTGATAAATCCAGTTTGGTCTAAATTTACCATTTTCGGTACCTGTTCTGCTAATCTGTTTGCTAATAGTTTAGCTATTATCTTATAATCTGTGTTTAGCAAAGATATTGGTCTATATGACGCTGGTGAGAGTGGATCTTTCCCTTGTTTTAGTATCACTGTAATTATTGCTGTTTTACATGAATCTGGTAAGTTTTGTGTCTCATCAATCTGGTTGATTACATCCAGGAGGGGCGGTATTAATAGGTCTTTAAATGTTTTGTAGAATTCTATTGGGAGTCCATCCTCTCCTGGTGTCTTATTATTTGGTAATTTTTTTATTATCTCTTGTATTTCTACTGTTCCAAATGGTTCTGTTAATTTATTTTGTTCCTCTATTTGTAGTTTTGGTAGTTCCATTTTAGTCAAAAATTCATCTATTTTCCCTTCTTTCCCTTCGTTTTCAGTTCGGTATAATTGTTCATAGAATTCTCTGAAGTTTTCCTTAATTTCTTTCGGATTATATGTAACTTGTTTGTCTTTTTTCCTTGTTGCCAATACCATTTTCTTAGTTTGCTCTGTCTTAAGCTGCCATGCTAAGATTTTGTGTGTTTTTTCACCTAGTTCATAATATTTCTGTTTTGTTTTCATTGTATTCTTCTCCACCTTATATGTTTGTAATGTTTCATATTTTATTTTTTTATCCGCCAATTCTCTTCTTTTAGTTGTATCTTCCTTCATTGCTAATTTTTTTTCTATGTTTACTATTTCCCTTTCCAACTGCTCTGTTTCCTGATTGTAGTCCTTCTTCATCTTGGTTACATAACTTATTATTTGCCCTCTAATGAATGCTTTCATTGCGTCCCATAGTATAAACTTATCTTCCACTGATTCCGTATTTACTTCAAAATACATTTTTAATTGTTTTTCAATAAATTCTCTAAAATCCTGTCTTTTAAGTAGCATGGGGTTTAATCTCCATCTATAAATTCTTGGAGGGATGTCCTCTAGCTTTACTGTCAGTATTAAGGGTGAATGGTCCGATAGCATTCTCACTTTATATTCTGTTTTTCTTACTCTATCCTGCATACTAGCTGATAACAAAAATAGGTCTATTCTTGAGTATGTTTTATGTCTAGTCGAGTAGTATGAGTATTCCTTTTCTTTTGGGTTTTGTTTCCTCCATATGTCCACAAGTTTCATTTCTTGCATTGATTTAATTATAAATTTGGTTACTTTGTTTTTCCTGTTAATTTTTTTCCCCGTTTTATCCATATTTGGATCCAAATTCAGATTGAAATCCCCTCCTATTAGTATGTTCCCTTGCGTATTAGCTACCTTCAAAAAGATATCTTGCATAAACTTTTGATCTTCTTCGTTAGGTGAATATATATTGAGTAGATTCCAATGCTCCGAATATATCTGACATTTTATCATAACATATCTCCCTGCTGGATCTATTATTTCCTCTTCTATTTTAAATGGCACATTTTTGCTAATTAATATAGCCACTCCTCTTGCTTTTGAATTATACGATGCTGCTGTTACATGTCCTACCCAATCTCTCTTTAATTTCTTGTGCTCCAATTCAGTTAAGTGTGTTTCTTGGACAAATGCTATATCTGTTTTTTCCTTTTTCAGTAAATTTAGTAGTTTCTTCCTTTTAATTTGGTTATGTATTCCATTAATATTTAAAGTCATATAGTTCAGCGTAGCCATTTTATATTTTGTTTATCTTCTCTTTCCGTTTTTCCATCATTACCTTTCCTCCTTTTCCATTTCTGTTTTCTTATTTTCAACTCTTTACAAGACAACATTCCTACAACATCCAACATTTTCCTTATTCTCCTATTTCTATCTTCTTTATCCCCAATCTCCCCTTCCCCTCCTGAGTTGTCCTTTATCCCTTGTCGGACAACCACATCTCCCCTCTCCATTTGGATTTGCGAATCCACTCGCAACCGTCAACTGATTTTGCAGTGACCGCTATTTTCCCCCACCCAGCCCCCCCCAGAAAAGATTTCACTTTTCATATGTCACAAAGGTCACTCTTTTAATTCCCTCCTTATTCTCTCTATTCCATTACCTTCCCTTATTAATTCTTGTCTATACTATCTATATTTTCCTCTAATTACAGATACATTCACGTATGCACATTGTCTCTATTCACTCTTATACCTCTTTACCCGCATACATATCAATCGTGGTCATTTTTACCCTCATTACCCGTCTTCATCCCTCAGTCTATTTTTGTCTTTACCCACATACATATCAATCGTGATCATTTTTACTCTCATTACCCGTCTTCATCCCTCAGTCTATTTTTGTAATTGTTCTGCAAATTTTCGTGCTTCTTCTGGATCCGAGAATAGTCTGTTTTGTTGTCCTGGAATAAATATTTTCAATACCGCAGGATGCTTCAGTATAAATTTATACCCTTTCTTCCATAAAATCGCCTTTGCTGTATTGAACTCCTTTCTCTTCTTTAGGAGTTCAAAACTTATATCTGGATAAATGAAGATTTTTTGCCCTTTATATTCCAGTGGTTTGTTGCCCTGTCTTACTTTTTCCATTGCCTTCTCCAGTACCTTTTCTCTTGTAGTATATCTTAGGAATTTTACTACAATAGATCTTGGTTTTTGTTGTGGTTGTGGTTTAGAGGCCAATGCTCTATGTGCCCTTTCTATTTCCATTTCTTGCTGTAGTTCTGGACATCCTAGGGTCTTAGGGATCCACTCTTTTATAAACTCCCTCATATTCTTGCCTTCTTCATCTTCCTTAAGGCCCACTATCTTTATGTTATTTCTTCTGTTATAATTTTCCATTATATCTATTTTTTGAGCTAGTAGTTCTTGTGTCTCTTTAGATTTTTTATTAGATTCCTCCAATTTCTTTAAGTCTTCTACCTCCATTTCTGCTGCTACTGCCCGTTCTTCCATCTTGTCCATTTTTTTCCCCATTTCTGTTAAGGTCATATCTATTTTATTCACTTTCTCTTCTGTGTTGTTTATTCTTCTTCTTAAATCATTGAATTCCTGTGTTTGCCATTCTTTAAATGACTCCATGTATCCTCTAACAAGAGAAAGTATATCCTTTACCTTGCCTTTCCCTTCATCTATTTCACTGTATTCTTCCTCTTCTTCTTCCTCTGGGTTGGCCATCTGTTGTTTCTTTGTTGCCCTTTCCTTCTCTTCTTTCTTGTTTTCATTGTTTTCTGTGGTCTCTTCTTGCTGCAGGTGTTCTGCAGCTGACGTTGCCGGCTGTGGAGATCGACTCCCCAGCTGGTCCCCCCTCCCGTCGGTGTGTTATTTTTCATGCGCATCGCGCATGCGCGACTCCTCGCGCATGCGCGTTTGCGCACTTTTACTCGGCTCTGCGAGCCATTGTTGTAGTTCTTTTTCTACCGACCTGAGGATGCGGGCTCCTCTCTCCACAGCGGGCTTCTTCGGACAGGTAAGGCCTTCACCTTTTTCCTCCGTTGTCTTCTCTTCCTCTCTTCTTTCCATTGATTTTGATTTTTCTTTTTTGTCTCCATCTTCTTTCCACCTTTATACTCACTTTTCTTTAACTTTTATTTCTGTGCCTTTGTATTTTCTCTTGTTTTTCCCGACTTTTCTGGAGAGGGCTGGAGTTCTCCGTCCGGCCACTACTCCTCTTCTTTTTCCTAATTTCTTGACGTTAAAACAATTTATCTTCTTGCTGTTGTCTCCAAAGTGGATAAATTCACACTTATCTACATTATAGTACATTCAATGCTCTATTCAAGAAATGAGAGAGCCAAATGTAGGGAGCTATAAATTTAGCCTTGGTCTCGCCAATGTGCCAGCACCCAATATAACTGTCTTTAATGGCAATGGTAGAAATGACCATTACAGAGTTATTGTGTAGACCATCTTCATATGGATACATATTAAGTTGTATTGCTCTACAAGCGCACTAAATCTGATATGAGGAACAATTTTTTTGGAGTGAACAACTGACATTCCTTAGTTGCTGTGACCTTGAACAATAGGAGTAGAAATGTAGGCCCTACAATCTTCATGGCTTAATATATTCCTCACTTCACTATTAAGTTTAATTTTATTTGTCACAACCTATCTAGTACAGTGAGAAGAGTTCTTCTGGAAACCAATCATCAAGTTATCGCTAGTCTTGCACACAGCCATGTATAGAGCACAATTTACAGAGTATAGGATTACAATGGAAAGGAAGATCAATTAACATAAGGGCACTGTTATGTCATTCATTCACGAGCCTGATGGCTGCAGGGAAGAAATTATCTTTATGCCTGTTGGAGCATAATTTCATATTCTTCAACCTTCTCCTGAAGAAAGAAGGGAGAAGAGAGTGTGTTTAGGGTATAATGGATTATTCACTATGCTGGCTGCCTTTCCTAGGCAATGGAGGATGTAGATAAATCGAAGGAGGGGAGAGAAAGTTTAATTATGTTCTGAGCTGCATTTACTGCCTCTGTCATTTCTTCTGATCTTGAGCAGAGCAGCTCCCACATCATGCTTGGATGCATTTTGATGGTACACCTGCAGACATTGTTGAACGACGGGGGAACATGCTGAACTTAGTCTTAAAGAAAGTAGAGGCATTGGTGCACTTTCGTGATCATCAAATCAATGTGCTTGTCCCAGGTCAGATCATTGGAGATATTTATTCCAAAGAACTTGAAGCTATCTACTCTCTCAACTTCGGTGCCAATAATGTGGACGGGGCTATGGACTCTTCCCTCTCTTCTGAGGCAGTAATCATCGCCTTCATCATATTCACATTGAGAGAGGTTGTTATCTTGGAACAATAACTTCATACATTTTCTCTTTCCTGTATTCCAACATCGTTATTTGATACTTGCCCCCCTATTATAGCATTATTGACAAATTTGCTCTCATGCCAGTTCATTACCCCTATTCATTGAGAACAGCAGAAGGGCTTGCCAGGAATGGCACCAGGATTATGCTATAATCTAATGTGTGATTCTTTGGCTCATTATGTTGTCATGATGTAGTTTGCTTGTCCTATTGATGAAACCAGATGCCTTTTGTGATGAGTGTGCTTCTACCATTTTGTCAAGAGAAGAACTCCAGTGGAGTCTTTCCTTCTTCCTTGCTAATCATCCTGCCAATACCTTATGGTCCTCATCCTGGTGTTGATACCAAGACTTTTTCAAGGCCTGTCTTGAAATCCCCCTTGTCTGAATTTTCCAGGGTGATGGTTGTAGTATGTTGGTTACATTTTAGACTGAATTGAAGAGTCATAAGCCATCTCATACTTTGTTTACATCTCATTTCCGCTTCCTCACCACCACCTTTCCCCTTTTCCCCATTTCCATTTCTCAGTTTTCTTTTTTTGAACGCACTATATGAAACACTTCTAAAACATAAAATATTTCAACCATTCCCACATCTAAAATTCCCTTAACCCCAAGTGTCCCCCCCCCCCCCCCCTTCTGAGTTGCCCCTTGTCCCTTGCCGGGCAACCACAATTCCCCTCTCCATTTGAACTGTGAACCCATTCGCAAGTGTCAACTGATTTCACAGTGACTCTTATTCTCTCCCACCCAACCCCCTCCAGAAAAGACGTTTATCTTCACATTACAACAAAGCTCCCCCTCTTTTCTCTTTTTCTTTTAATTTTTTTTAACCCCTCCTCTTTTTTCCCCCCTTCTCCCTTACTTCCCTTTCCTTCCCTCCTTTAGTTCTTACTTATACATTATTTTAACTTCTTTACATGTAGTTTGTCATCGTTCTTTGTTCTTGTTACATCTCTTCATCTATCTTTCTGTCTTGCAGGCATTCTGCAAATTCTCATGCTTTCTCCGGATCAGAGAACAGTCTGTTTTGCTGCCCTGGGATAACTAAGCACCGCTGGATATCTTAACATAAATTTATAGCCATTCTTCCATAGGATCGATTTTGCTGCTTTAAACTCCTTCCTCTTCTTTAGGAGCTCAAAACTTATGCCTGGGTAGAAAAAAATATTTTGACCTTTGTATTCCAGTGGTTTTTTGTCTTCTCTAATTTTATTCATTGCCTTCTCCAATATATTTTCTCTTGTCGTGTATCAGAAATTTTTCTAAAACAGATCTTGTTTTTTATTGTGACTGTGGTTTCGGGGCTAATGATCTGTGTGCCCTTTCTATTTCCATTCCTTTGTGCATTTCTGGCATTCCCAGGACTTTTAGGATCCATTCTTTTATAAATTCTTTCATATCTTTATCTTCTTCATCTTCCTTAAGGCCCACTATCTTTATATTGTTTCGCCTACTATAGTTTTCCATTATATCCATCTTCTGAGCTAACAACTCCTGTGTTTCTTTAACTTTTTTATCACTCTCTTCCAACTTTCTTTTTAAGTCGTTCACTTCCATTTCTACCGCCATTACACGTTCTTCCACATTTTCTAATCCTTTCCCTACATCTGTTATGACCATCTCTAATCTACTCACTTTTTCTTCTGTACTTTTTATTTTGCTTTTCGTTTCACTAAATTCCAGTGGCAACCATTCTTTTAATGCTTTCATTTGTTCTTGAAATTTTTTAAAATCTATGTACTGTCCATTCATTTTACCTCCTATTCCTCTGTGCTGTCTTCTCCTCCTCCTCCTCCTCCTCTGCCGCCACCACCGCTGCTGCTGCTCTTTGGTTTGTGTCTTCTATTTCTCTTCCTTGTATCTGTGTCTCTTGTGACTTTCTTGTTGAGCTGCTTGTCTCAGTTTGTTGGGTTTTTTTTCCCCACGGTTTCTTGATGTTGGTCCTCATCTTCTGGGCTGGTTATCTGTTGTGTCTCTTGCTTCCTTTTTTCTTTCTCACCCCTCCCGTTCCCGTTGCTTTCTTTATCTTCCAGCTGGGAGCCCTGCTGTTGGGCCTCTCTCAGCTGTTCGTGCTGTGGAATTTCACTCACAGCTGGTCCCCCCCTCCCGTCGGTGTTCTCTTTGTCGTGCACAGTTGCGCACCTGTTTGGCTCCGTGAGTCATTTTTGCAGTCCTGCGGTCAGTGGGTCGTGACCCTGCAGGGTCTCCACTAACCTCGGGGAGCGGGCTCCTCTTTCCATGGCGGGTCCCTGCTTTTTCGTGCAGGTAAGGCCTTCTCCTTTCTCTTCCGGCGTCTTTCTTTCTTTTCTTCCCGTTGTTTTTGGCTTTTCTTTCTTTGGTGCCTTTTTCTCCACACCTTTATTTTTTATTTGTTGTGATCTGTGTGTCTGGAGTTTTGCTTTTTCTTCACTTTTTTCCTTCTTTTCTGGAGAGGGCTGGTATTCTAAAACTGGTATTCATGTGACTCCCTCCTGCTATGAAAGAATTCTATGGCTTATAAATCTGATAAAAGCAAAGATTTCACATATGCAGATATGTCTGCAGATTTTATTTCTAGCTTCTGAAGTTTTTTTGTATTTTTAAAAATGACTATGCGTAATATATTTGTGGCAGGTTTTTAGCCACTTGAGTCATGTTGAATATATGCCTGAGCAGAGTGTAAAGGTTAAAATCTTGTGTTTTGATTCTTAGTTAATTTTGTGCCTGTTTGTAGTGATTGTGATGTAATATGTCAACATCTAACTGTTTTCATTCAACCAGATGTGAAGGAAGCGTGAGCATGAGAAATTTTTCTTTGAATTGTGTATCTCTTTAAAGTTATGGTATTTCTTTAAGCTAGTATCTCTATATATCTTTCATATCATTATACAATAAATGCTTTGTAATTGACCGTTATGAAAGTCTTAATGCAAAGCTATTTTTATCAATGAATTAAAACTACATAAAGTAACAACCAGAGAGTTTGATTTCTTGGATTAAAGAGATTGTAATTTGGGATATCGTAGCTCACGCTTTGGAAGATGATAGTTTGAAATTACAGTATATTAGAAGAAGGAAAGTGTTGTGTATATTTTAATTCAAAGAAAAATTTAATTGTGAACTTAATTTGGAAGAAAAGCTCGTAAAATTTGTCTAAAAGAATTAGCAACTTGATTTAAAGTCCAGAGGCATCCACGCTGTAACAACAAAATATTCTAGAAATGTTGGGAAACTGTCTGTGAATTGCGCAGTTTGAAATTGAGCCAAAAGCTGGCCAGACACCTGCGACCTTGAAAGGATAAGACAGAGCCCTGGCAGCTGAATTGGCATGAAGCCCAGAATATGTTCCTATAAACATTAAACAGCCAGATAAGAAAA
This sequence comes from Narcine bancroftii, assembly GCF_036971445.1. Lineage (NCBI taxonomy): Eukaryota > Metazoa > Chordata > Chondrichthyes > Torpediniformes > Narcinidae > Narcine > Narcine bancroftii. Next base: position 23,749,281 of record NC_091473.1, on the reverse strand, counting down.
CTTGTATAGAGCCACACAGAGACAAGCCAACCATCAGCAACTCCTTTAAAGGGACAAACTCTGATACAAAATTTGTTTACAGTTCCCAGGAACCAGAGAAACCAGGGCAGAAGCCAGGTTGCAGTGTGAAGAACCCAAGATGGATAAGAAGAAGTCTCATTGGGCTAACGACCTTGAGCAAATAGCTCCTCTTAAAGAACTGTTTGTGAGTTGAGCCACCAAGGTGGACTGACAATGCTTGGCAGGAGGTTGGAGCCAGTAGTTAAAGAAGAAGTGGCTTCAACTAGCAAGCAAGAAGGAGACTCTGTCAAGACACTGCAGGCTTTATTCACTGGCTTAAAAATTAGTGGAACTGGAACAGATGAATGTATGTCGCAAAGTCCCATAGGTGCTGTATCAAGCGAAATGCAGAAGAGAGACTCAATTAGTGGTATCTGAAAGTTCAGATGTGAATCCAGATGATAGCATTTCCAAGGTTATAAGCACAGGAAGATCTTCAAAGGCATCTATAGCAAGTACAGCATCGCATGCTTCAAGCATATCAGCTATGCATGCTAAGGCCCAAGCAGACTTGGCTACTATCTGTGCACAGCAACAGTGGTTGGAGAAAAGATATCCTTTAGAGGATTAAGAAGCTGAAATTAGGAATCAGCAACTGAAGTTACAAATGGGTAGTGAAGAACAAAATAGATTATTGAATAGAGAAAAGACTAGAGCTTGAGGAACAATATGCTATGAATATGGCCAAAGTGAAAGCATTAGCTCAGGCTTCTACAAGATTTTGTCACTTAAAGTGAAATACCCAAGGGGATAGCACCTAACCTTCCAGCAGAGCATGGGTAACACAGCCACAAGAAAAAAATATACTTGAGCAAGGAGCCACCGGTGTCACTGCTAGTGCTCCAATGACAATGACCAATCCTATGGAAAGAGCTAGCAACATTCAATCTCTCCAGAGTGCACAATATATGGATCTTCCCGAAAAGAGGGTATTTCAAAAACGTTCAACCATTCGAGTTGATGACTCTTCATATTGCTGGAGAACCAGCTACAAGTCAAGAATTCCCATCAATGCCATTACTTACAACCTAAGGATACCCATCAATGCCATCACTTACAACTCAAGGTCCTACATTTATGGCACCAGCATTGCCATTACTTAAAATTCAAGGCCCTACACCTATGGCACCAGCTCAAGATCCATATTCTCCATTCACCTCAAGACAACCAGTTGCAAGCCATGGTTGACAAGACAAAATAAAATCTCTGCTATGTTACAGCGCAGCAACAAGGTTCATACGATTTTCCTAAGAAGGAAATTCCAGTTTTTAATGGAGATCCATTACAATATCTGACATTTATGAAATCCTTTTAACATCACATTAAAAGTAATAAAAACGCTAAAGATCGTCTTTTTTACTTCGAACGGTATACTGGAGGAGTTAAAAGGCAAAATAATTATTGCATCATCATTAAGGTGATGAACATAAAATTGTAAGAGCCCACATAGACAAGATTCTTTCTTGGTCAGCAATAAAATCAGAGGACACAAAGGGTTTACAAGCATATCCACTCTTTCTGATAAAAGGTTGTAACACAATGGGAAGTAGTGCATATTTGCAAGTTAATTTGTTGATTATTATAAACAAATTCCCTTATAAGATGAGGAATTATGGAGAACCAAAATTGCAGGGCTTAAGATTCTTTCTGGGAGGGACACCACTTTTGAGGATGTTGTACAATTTTTGGAATGGCATGTGCATGTTAACACTGTACTGGTATTTGTAAATATTAAGGATAGTTCAATAGTTCCTAAAGATGTAAAAAGGTCTAAGTCATTGTCTCAACAGAAACTGCTGTGTCAGATATAAGCACAAGAAAGAACAAGGAAACAAAGGAGAAGGAAGATCAAATTGTCCAGGAAAGCTGTTTGTATTGCAAAGAACAACATGCTTTAGAAAAAATGTTCACGATTGGAGAAAAAGTCGCATGATGAGAAATTAATCATTTTAAAGAAGAATGGAATATGTTTTGGCTGCTTGTGTAAAGAATACATCAGCAAAACTTGTAATATGCGACACAGCCGTGATATATGCAGTTTAAAGCATCCCAAGTCACTCAACGAAGTCAAGTTCAAAACAATCTGAATCCAAGACTTTAGAGATAGTCAAAGTCAGCTTTGGTTCAGACAAACAGTCTTAATGGGGGCAGTGACAAAGCTCTCTGAATAATTTCTATGCAGGTTAAAGCTAAATAGGGGAGCTTCATACTGAAGACTTATGCATTTCTTGATCCAGGAAGTACCACATCATTTTGTACTGTTAAATTAATGAATAAACTTAATCTTCATGGAAAAAATATCACCGATCTTATTGAAGACAATGAATAATGAAAGGAACATTGAAACTAAAATAGTTTCAGGTTTAGAAATTTCTGGATTGAATAGCTGGTGAATAAGGAGAATATTCCATATCAGGATGATATCAGACAGAGGGCTCATCTAAAATATGTTTGTTTACCTAAGATTGATGCCAAGATTGAGATGCTAATCAGATTAGATATACCAAAAGCTCTCGAACCTCTGAAAGCAATAAAGAGTTAAAATAACAGAGCTTATGCTGTGAATGGACGATTAACGGACCATTGGGTGGAAAAATGATCGGGAGACGTTGAATGTGAATTTCAACGGAATTTCAGTTGTGAAACTTAATGATCTGTGGGAACAAAAGTTTAAAATTGATTTTCCTGAATGTCTTTCCTGAATTCAAGAACCTTCAAAGGAGGACAAGCAGTTTCTGGATTTAGTTTCAAATTCTGTAAAACATGCTGATGGTCATTACTGTATACCATTCCCTTTGAAGAAAAGGGAAATTTGTATGTCAGATAATGAAATTATTGCAGAACAGCATATGCTGAATTTAAAGAGAAAATTCAAGAGAATTTCTTCCATTCATTTGGAATATGCAAATGTCATGTTGGACATGATAGCCAAGGATTATGTACAAAAAGTATCAGAAGATATCTTGGAATGTAAAAATGGTAGAAAATGGTATTTACTTAATCGTGGAGTTAAAAATCCACAAAAGAAGAAACTCTGCGTAGAATTTTATTTTGGAGCATCATTTCAAGGAGTTACATTGAATTCTCAATTTCTTCAAGGTCCAGACTTAACCAGTACTTTAATGGGTGTTCTGATAAGATTTTCTAAAGAGCCTATTGCTGCAGATATTGAAGCCATGTTTCATCAAGTAAAAGCACCATCAGAAGATGGTGATTTTTTTTATCGATTGTTATGGTGGCCTAAAGGAGATCTGTAATAAAGAAGTTTGTTTCTTCCTTACAAAATGGATTAGCAACAGTTGAGATGTATTGACTGTTATTCATGAGGCATAAAGAGTGAAGGAAATAAAACATCTTGATTTAGATTATGATGTTCTACCTGTCGAAAGAATTCTAGGAGTGCAATGGTGTGTTCAATCTGATGTTTTCAAGTTCAATTGTTTTGAAAGAACAGCCTTTAACAAGAAGAGGTATTCTTTCGATTGTAAGTTTAATATATGATCCTTTGGGAATAATGGCACAGGTAGTATTAATAGTCAAGAAAATTCTGCAAGAATTGTGCAAAAGAAAATTTGGATAGTATGAAACTATACCAGAATCCATCGCACAGGATTGGATAAATTGGATTGAGAGACTTAAAATGTTAGAAAACTTTGAAGTCAACAGATGTTTTAAACCAGAAGACTTTGGAATTGCCACATTTGCTCAGTTACACCACTTTGCTGATGCAAGTGAAGGTGGTTTTGATACTGTCAGTTATTTAGTACTGTGAAATAGCCAAGAGCAAGTACATTGTGGATTTGTAATGGGAAAACCTAGAATGGCTCCATTAAAGCCAGTCCCTATACTTCGAATGGAATTGACTGCCACTACTATGGCGAGCAAAATGGACACTGTGTTAAGAAGGGAATTACAGATGGAGTTAACAGACTCCATGTTTTGGACTGATAGTACATCAGTGCTTAAATCCATTAATAACAAAACCACAAGGTTTTGTACCTCTGTAACTAACAGAGTTGATGAAATCGAAAAGGTTTCACATGCTAATCAATGGAGATATGTAAAAACAGTGGATAATCCAGCTGACATGGCTTCATGAGGATCAAAAGTTCAATCTTTTCTGAAAAGAGCCAACACATGGGTGTCTGTTCCTCAGTTTCTTTCACAATCTCAAGAAGATTGACTTAAAAATCTGGAAGAATTAAAAGAAATTTCAATGGAGCATCCTGAAATCCAAAGCACTAATGTAAACACTATTCAAATATCTAATGAAAATGGTCCGATCACTTTATTAATATACTATCACTCTTTCATTTGAAAAAGGTAGTAGCGTGGATTCTGAGATTAAAAACTATGCTTTTAAATCGTGTCAAGAAAGAGAATCTGAAGACTCAAATGTTGTTACCTAACATTCGATGAGTTGAAGAATGCTGAATTGGAGATAATTTGTTTTTGTCAGAAAAAGGCATTTGATAATGAGATATCAAATTTCAAAAAAGATAATTATGCAAGACACAGATGAAAACAAGTGCAATTTATTGCAGATTTATTTTGGAAAGGATGGATTAAAGAATAACTTTCATTATTACGAGAGACAAAAATGATCTAAAGCTAAATTCAATTTTGTATGTGGAGAGATTGTAATTATTATGGATGATCAAGAAATTTTTGGTTGCTAGGGAAAACCATGGATACAATTCCAAACAAGAAAGGTTTCGTTCAGCAAGTCTGGTTACTTAAATAGACCTATTACTATAATCTGTCTTTTACAGGAAGCTGAAAGTTTTGATTTCTAATCTTATATTTTCTATATTTACTTGTTCTTTTGTATAGATTATCTATTAACCATTAATGCCTATTATACAGGGGGATTATAGAAAAAAAGAAATTATAGTTTATTCGTCTCATCTGATCCAATACTGCTTAATGTTTTGATCTTCTGACCTAATTGACTATTATATGGTCTCCAATGTTAATTGAAGAAAAACTTCAGGATATTACTTTACTGAAAAAAATTAATTTTGTGATTTTTTTTGCTGGATGTCATGGACCATTTAATTTATAATGGGCATTACATTTAAGGAACCGAATACTGTTGTGAAATTTGTAGCCCTAAGCAATGGTTTGAAGCTGTTTTGTGATGTAGCTGGCCTTTGTGACATCATAACAATGGAGATATTTACAAATTTCCACTTGTCTTATTTTTCCACATAAGTATGATAGTTGATTACCCTTGTATGGTAGGCTGAGGAATACTGTTGGTAGATGGAGGACAACAGGACCACACCTGATGAGATGTACAGTAAAATTGCAGATAAATGTTGTATTTAGAAGTTTGGAAATCTTATAGTTCAGAATTATAATCACTATACCAGTGCTGGTGGAAGAAATCCAGGAGTCTTAAAGTTGTGGATGATTTCAGCTACTGATAGTAGACTTCCTAAATGTGTAAGGCCATCCACATATGGAAGTTAAATAATGCAGATTTACAGAATAGTACATCTTCTCATTTGTTCCTTGGGAATTGTTGTTTGGGAATTTAAAACTTGACTGTGGATGTGAAAGGAACACATCTGAACGTTATTGTTCAGATCCAAAGTACAAAATTAAGACTCTTCAAGACGACATGTACTTGATTTTTTTCAAAGGTTCTAATTACCTATTTTTCAACTAATTATTTTTTATTGCCTTCAGAAATTCTCGTATTCAGAGTCTACTCGCCCAGTTGGAGAAGCTGAATTCAGAGGGGCCATTGCAGGATGTAGAGAATGGCCGTTATGTCACTTACAAACTTCTGCATCTGGCTCAGACTCAAGGTAATATTGAAAGGTTATTACATTTGTACTTGCTAATTTTCAAATATTATATATTTAATTACAAAATTGTAACCTTAAATGGTGAAAGGCCAGTAAATTGTATATGTACACTAACTACTCACCATGATGTATGTGCTTGTAGGGGTTCAAATGTATTTCATACTCACAAGCAGTCCGTTTGTGGCTTTGTGATTTTAACATATTTTTATGCTGTCTCCTAGCAACATCTTTGAGCCAGGGTCATAGCGGGTCTCTGAGCTTGTTGGAGAGATAGGCTTTTAGTTTTAGTTTTCTTATGGCTGCGAAATGGAGGACACAGAATGCTCCAACATTATTTCCTATTGACTATTTAACAACGTTTAAAAGGCATCTAACAAAATTTAATGGATGTAATAAAGTTTAGCAACTTACAATAACATTAACAATGTTTCTTATCACTTAATAAAGTTTGGAAAACTTAACTTTCAAATTTGTTTGAATGAGGCTCGACAAAAACAAGATTCTTTTATCCTCTAAATGACTATAATGGAAAGTAGTCGTTACTACTGGAAATTGGATTTGGAATTTGAATTGGATTGATTCAGCTCAGTAGAGCTTTTAGAACTCTTGGAGATGCAATTGTTAACAGTAGGATCAAGGCCTTTGGAAGCGGCAAGCCTTACTTAAGGATTCCTTCTGTGTGTTTATTCCAAATTTGAACACAGTTTGGAGAAATAGCCGCTTGTCCTTTGAGGACTGTTTTGGGTTTGGAGTTATTATTAAGCTTGGTGCCTAAGAACCAGGCGGTTAGCTGGATGGATAAGGATAATATGGCAGTCGCCGCTGAAATTGGTGCCCCTGAGGAGCGACGTATCGAGAAGGTGAAGGTCAAGGAACTGAGAGAAGAATTATACAACATCAGGACTTGGATACAAGTGAAAACAAAACTGCTCTTCAAATAAGACTGAAAGAGGCAAGAGAAGCAGAGAAGGTTTTGATTGCTGGGAATACAAACCCCACAGAATTACAACAAAAAGCATCAACAGAATTTAAGATCAGCCACGAGGAAATCGCTGAAGATGTGTCACAAGCTGGTGGTGAAGAAGATGAAGATGCAAAGGATGTGCAATTCCAACTAGAGAAAAAGTCAGATATTAAGGCAATATCTGACATACCATATGATGTACCACTAAGTGATAGTGTGTCGAATTCTGGAAGCAGAAGAAGCACAAGAAGTTCCAGATTAAGCTTCGGAGCTTCCTGTACTTCAAGTACTGCATCTGCATGTTTAAAGGTTCAAGCTGACGTGGCCATTCTTAAATTGGAACAAGAATTGCTTCAAAATATGTTGGCTTTAGAAGAGCAGGAGGAGTAGATACGAAGGGGGGAGGTGCAGCTAAAGAGCTGAAAGGAATGTCTGAAACTGGAAACATAAATTGCTGTTAATAAAGCCAGGACGAAGGCACTAGAAGACTCAGAGGAATCTGGTATTCGAAGTAAATTATCTAAAGCATTTAACGTTATGGAGTCACATTTTGAGGAAGGATTACAGAAAAAGAAAATATTTTATACCAAGGCAGAGCCATTGCCACGGTTACGAAAGATGTATGTACCCAAACAAATCATGTTAACGCACAGTGGTGCCAAACCCTAGCAATGACCACAGTGGACAGAGATGTGAGCCAAATACCATCTTTCGATGCAGAATACTTGATGCTCCCATCAGGTAACAGAAATCCAGGTGAATGAAGTAATGTATGCTCAGGCAAGATGAAATGGCTGCATTGTTAATCCAGTTACAGTCTCTTCTCTCCCCCAGAGAGAGATTCAAGTTTTTAATGGTGACCCACTTCAGTTCCAAGTGTTCATGAGAAGTTTAGAACACAGTATTGAAGTAAGAGCCAACACTCAGAGGATTGTCTATATTATTTGGAACAGTTCACGAGAAGACGACCAAAAGAACTTGTAAGGAGTTGCTGTCTTGGGTAAACTTATACCTTTCATTTTGTTCATTTTAGATTGGTCACAGTGTTTGAGCTACCGAAAGAAAATAGACACACACACCAAGAGCAGTTCAGTTTATACAAATGTTTATTACTAATTCAAAAGCTGATTTCACACTATAATATGCAAGCCCTTCCCAACTATACTTATCAACGCTTGGACTGGTCCCAGCTGCCGAAGCGAGGCAACGACTGCACACTTGTAGTAGGTTGTCAGGGCGTTGGTAGCAGCTTCTCCACCTCCCCCGACCGGGACGTTGTTCGGACTCTGGCTGTTCTTCCTTCTTGACAAGGGATGTTCCCACCCCTCGGAGAGTCTAAACTTCAGCAGCAGGACCACAGGCTTATATACCCCAAAAACAATTAATCATGCGCCTACTCCTTCTAATATTTGTCAGTCAAAATCAAAACTGAACATTACATTCTACAATTTAGAAGATTAATTATTATGGAACCAGGATGTTATGATTTCCTGGTTTATCTCGTAGATACAAAGACTTATTAAAACTTCTCGAGCAAAACAGGTTGTGACCAATTCGTCAATTTCAGAGTGTTGCATTTGACAACTGCTTTCCCTGGGCCTCACAGTAGAATTCCATCAAAGTGTATCTTCAGATAAGTCCCCATGGCTGAGTTTAATTACATCTGCTAGTTCTGAAAGTAAGGTGACCTGCGTGTGGACCCAGTGTCGTTAGTTCCACATAAGCAAAAAGCATCTGAGTACATGGTTTTAATCCTCCATTACAGTTGCCATCATGTGCCTCTGATGGAGGGATTTGAAAGGCCTAAGTCTTTACTAAAGAAGCATTTTGGCATAAAATTGCTACAGCTTATTACAGAAGACTCATGGCCGTCAGTAAAATTGGATGACATGAAAGTTCCATAAGCTTATGCCCTGTTTCTAAGAGGATGTTGCAATATCGTGGCTGAGATCGGCCATCTACAAGAACTGGACATGTCTACTAATATGCTAATCATTTAAAATAAAATACCCTACCAGATGAGAGAACTATAGAGAAGTTCAGTTGTTGAATACCAGAAAAAAATATGATCAAATGGCTGCTTTTATAGATTTGGTGGAGTTCATTGAACTCTGTGGACGTTGTCACAGATCCAGTGTATGGAATTATCAAAGGCACTCAGACAGTAAGTAAAGAAGTTGAAAAGTCCAAATCATACCCTAAACCAAAGTTGGAAAAAAGTACATTTGACACCTCCGTGGCAGTTTCAGATAAAGAAATGAAGGAAAAGGTAAGTTTGCCGCTGTGAAGTAATGTTTGTTCTGTAAAGGTAAGCATTGCTCTGGAAAAGTGTACACAGTTGGACAAAAAGACCATAGTGAGAAAAATGCTTTTCTGAAGGAAAATAGAGTATGTTTTGATTGTTCGTGTAAAGGACACTAGCAAAATCTGCAAAAAGTGACTCAGCTACGATGTATGCAGTCAAAAGCTTTCCAAAATGCTACACATCTTCTCGGAAAAGAAGAATGCAGAAAAGTAACAAACAGCAAGAAAAGAAGCAGATGAAACCAGTGCTGTAGCCTCAGTACAGAAAAATGGTTTTACTGAGGCCAGTGAGAACAACTGCAAACTTTTAAATGTACCTGTACAACCCTAATGCAATAGAGCATACTTATGCATTTCTTGACCCAGGAAGCACTGCATCATTTTGTATCGTGCGGCTAATTAACAAGGAAGAAGGTCAAAATTTTATTGAAAACGATGTCAAGTTAAAATAACGGAAAACAGTGTTATTTTGGGCTTAGAGATTGTTGGATAGTAATGATTTTTGTGAACTCTAGGCGTATACATTCGGAAAACTATGCCTGAGCTTAAAAGAAACATCCTACATCAAAATGACGAACTGTGGACGCATTTGAAGAATGTTATTTTATGTGAAATCAACTGAGATTAAGTTACTGGTTAGTACCAAAAACTCTGGAACCATAAGGAGTGGGAGATGGACCTTATACTCTCAAAACTATACTTAGTTGGATGATTAATGGACCATTAGGAGGAAAAAATGAAGTTCAGGACCAGTCAGCTATAAGTGTCAACAAGATATCAATTGTTAAACTTGATGAGCTACGGGAGTGACAGTTCAAGAATGATCTTCCTGGGTGCCCCAGGGATGAACAAGAAACTTCAAGGGAAGAACAGCTGTTTTTGGATTTGGTCTCAAAATCTGCCAAGCTAGTTAATGATCATTATTGCATTGGATAACCTTTAAATAAAAAGGAATATTGCATGCCTGATAATAGAAGCATTGTCGAACAACGTATACTGAATTTAAAGAGAAGAAGATCATTCCTTTCATTCAGATTACACCAACTGCATGTCTGACATGATGATTAAAGGTTATGCAGAGAAAGTACTGTCAAGATAATGAATATGTATGAGATGTACCGGAAGTCACGTGGTATGAGAGAGAGATAAGAGCACAAGCAGGAGAACAAAGGAAACTGGAAAATAAAGACACTGAGAAGTTTACATGATAAAACTTGTGTTCGATGTTTTATTAACTTCACATTTCGGGCCACAAATGTGACATTGGCGACGAGGATGAAAGAAGCTTGAAGAAAATTAAAGACTAAAGAAGATTACAGAGGATTAAACAGACAACTTCAAGGTGATAAGAATTTTCTCTTTGACTCAGTATTTTGGGGCTGGAATATTTCCTCATGGCTGGGACAGACGGTGGCTTTCTAACACATAGTGGAATTGCTCATTTTGACCCAACGGGTGATGCAAGCACTGTAAGTGTGAAGTGGAAGGCATGGCTGGAAGAATTTGAATCCTACGCCAACAGTCGTGGCCTATTTCTAGATACCGGTACAGTTGAACAAAAAGCGCAGAGAAGGGCGTTACTTCTTTTCACTGCTGGTCCCGCAGTTCGGGAAACATTTAAGACACTTTTGAATACTGGAAGAAAGGATGAGTACCGGAAAGCGGTAGATGCATTAAATGCACACTATGTAGTGACACCGAATGCTACATTTCAACGCCATTTGTTTCGGAGAACGAGACAAGAAGATGGCCAGACAATTGCTCAGTACGTGACGAGACTACGCCAGCTAGCTGTTGGATGCAATTACATGCCAGCTGATTTGGACAACCAATTACTGGATCAAGTTGTACAGCACTGCAGATCAGATAAACTCAGAAGACGTCTATTGGAAAGAGGGAGTGAGTTGGAACTCACCGATGCTTTAGCCATTGCTGCTGCATTAGAGGCTGTTGAAGGGCAATTTCATACCATGACCCTGAAAGACAACTCAAGCCAGCAAGTTAAGAGGCTCTCACATCGCCATAATCACAGGACGTGGAGTGTTATCGATGTGGAAAACGAGGTCACTTTGGAAAAGACCCATATTGCCCGGCCAAAGGCAAAGTTTGCAGAAAGTGTGGAGGTAAGGACCACTTTGCAAAGAAGTGCAAAAGCAAGTCCAATGCAGACCAGAAGAGGAAGAGTACAACTTCCAAAGGCAAAGTCTGGGGGAAAGGAAAGTATCCTGGAAAGAAAGATACCATCCGCCAGATAGACGGTGACGATGATGATACCCAGGAGGGACAGAGTTGTTACCAATTTACGTTGAGTGAAGTACATCATGAGAAGGTCCCAGTGATCATTGGTGGAGTGACAGTGCAGGTCATTGTAGACTCAGGCAGTGACAGTAATGTGATTGATCGACATTTATGGGAGAAGTTGAAAAGGAAAAAGATCATCTGTACCTCAAAGAAGTGTTCCAAGAAACTGTATCCATACACAGCAACCAAGCCATTGCAGGCCATTGGATGTTTTACTGCAACTGTTGAAGCTGGAGATAAGTACACCGAAGCAGAGTTTATGGTCTTAGAAGAGAAGGGAGAACCATTGCTGAGTAGAAGCACAGCGCAAGACCTGGCAATACTTTATATTGGAGCTTGTGTCAATTCAGTTCAGTCATACGAGGATATGAAGCAAGAATTCCCCGCAGTCTTCCAAGGAGTAGGAAAGCTGAAAGGTCGACAATTGAAGCTAGCGGTAGATGAAACGGTCAAACCCAAGGCACAACCAATGCGCCGAACTCCGTTTGGACTTCGTGGGAAAGTCGAAGCCAAAATTAAAGAATTGATCGAACAAGACATTATTGAACCGGTGGAACATTCGACACAATGGGTCAGTCCCGTAGTGATTGTGCCCAAACCAAAGGGTGACATAAGACTATGTGTTGACATGAGAATGGCCAATGAAGCTATAATTAGAGAACGACACCCTATACCAACAGTGGAGGAAGTACTTCAAGAACTAACCACCAGCAAGATATTCTCAAAAATTGATCTGAAATGGGGCTATCATCAATTAGAGCTGGATCCAGGTTCCCGAGATGTAACAACATTTGTGACTCACTGTGGATTGTATCGTTACAAGAGACTATCATTTGGAATTAATGCAGCTTCGGAGATCTACCAATATGAAATCCGTCGAGTGATTCAAGGCATTCCTGGAGTTGCCAACATTTCTGATGACATCATAGTCCATGCTCCAACTAAGGAAGAGCATGACAAACGGTTGAGGTGTGTACTATCTAGACTACAGGAGGCAGGCTTTACCATGAATGGAAACAAGTGCCAGTTCGGTGTGTCAGAAATGGACTTCATGGGACACAGACTTACACGGGAAGGACTAAACCCTGCAGAGGCCAAGGTGAAAGCTATTGAAGAGGCACGTGCACCTCAGAACGCAACAGAGGTGAGGAGTTTCCTGGGATTGGTCAATTTTTGTGCAAAGTTCATTCCTAATTTCGCTACAGTGGCAGAACCACTAAGGAAACTAACCAGGAAAGGTGTACCATTTCATTTTGGATCTGAGCAGAAGAAAGCATTCACAGCGCTGAAGCAAAGCCTGACAGATGAAAATACTCTTGGATATTACGATCCGGTGGCATCAACCAAAGTCATAGCGGATGCCAGCCCGGTTGGTTTAGGAGCCGTGTTGGTCCAGATGCATGATGGAGGACCAAGAATCATTGCCTATGCCAGCAGATCGTTATCAGATGTGGAAAGAAGATACTCTCAGACAGAGAAAGAAGCACTCGGACTTGTATGGGCCTGTGAGAGGTTCCATGCATATTTATACGGCATTGAATTTGAACTCATCACAGATCATAAGCCATTAGAGGTGATCTATGCACCTAGATCCAAACCATGTGCCAGAATAGAGAGATGGGTACTCAGACTACAACCCTACAAATATAAAGTAATCCACATTGCAGGGAAAGCAAACGTTGCAGATCCGCTGTCCAGATTGGTGAAGGATGGAGGTCCACAATCCAAGTCAGAATTGGGAACAGAAACAGAGAGCTTTGTACGCTTCGTAGCTATTCAGTCGACACCAAAAGCTGTGACTACGAAGGAAGTCGAGAGAGAATCCAAACGTGATCCAGAACTCATGGAAGTAAGAGAATGCACACAGAGTGGACAATGGGACAAGTGTACTCACAAGGCTTACATTCCCATTAGAGATGAACTTTGTTGCATCGGACAGTGTGTATTAAGAGGTTGCAGATTGGTGATTCCGCAAAGATTGAGACCGAAGATCGTATCCTTAGCGCATGAAGGACACCTAGGTATTGTTGGTACCAAGCAAAACCTCAGGACCAAGGTATGGTGGCCAGGTTGTGATAAAGACGCAGAGAAATTTGTTAAAACTTGTCACGGATGTCAAATCACAAGTAGGAGTAATCCGCCAGAACCGATCCGGAGTACGCAACTCCCGACAGGACCATGGATCGACGTAGCTGTTGATTTTCTTGGACCTTTACCGACGGGTGAATCAATTATGGTAGTGATAGATTACTACAGCAGATACTATGAGTACGTGGTGTTGAAGTCCACAACCACTGAAAAAACAATACAAGCGTTAGCAGAGATATTCGCAAGATATGGATTACCTGTTACATTATACTCTGACAATGGTACACAATTCATTTCAGAGACATTTGCGGAATACATGAGGACCACAGTTATCCACCATCATAAAGTAACTCCGAAATGGCCGCAAGCCAACGGAGAAGTAGAGAGACAAAATCAATCCATTGAAAAACGATTGAGGATTGCACACGCTGAAGGACAAAATTGGCGAGAAGCATTGCTATCTTATGTGGCTGTCTATCGAGCAACGCCTCATGCAACCACTGGAAAAAGTCCTGCAGAAGCATTTTTTGGGAGAAAAATCCGCACAAAAATGCCAGAAATAAAGGAAATCCGAGACGACCAGGAGATGAGGGACCACGATGCTGAAAAGAAAGGTGCAGCAAAGCTGTACACAGATTCGAAACGTGGAGCCAAGTACTCAGACATCATGCCAGGAGATAATGTTCTAGTGAGGCATGAAACTGGTGGTAAGCTAGACACACCTTATTACCATCAACGCTATATTGTCGTATCCAGAAGTGGCAGTATGGTGACAGTCAAATCTCCGACTGGAGTCCTGTATAAGAGAAATGTATCAGGTGTAAAAAGGTACCAGTCCAGATATACATCGAGTGAAGAGGTTGAAAGGCCAATACGAGATGCTGAAACTGAGAGACCTGATGATGTTCCAGAGGCAGTTACCAGCACTCCTGGTGAAGTGACTAGAGCGCCAGAAACACCCGAAGCCGTGGCGAGCAGTATTTCTGACACTGAGAGTGAACAACCGAGAAGCGATGACAATATCGCAGGCAGGCCGAAACGAAACCGGAAAGCGCCCAAACGATACGAAGACTTTGTGCCATAGTTTTAATAAGAACTTTGGGACAGTATTTTAATCTTATATCATAAAGTGCATGTATGAGTGCTGTAGGAAGTAAATTTTATGTAGTTGAGTTATAGTATTACCATTAGTTACGATGTTTGTAGGTTTTCGAGGGATATTGGTAAGTGAAGGTAAAGTTTATTTCTGATTAAAGGAGGGATGTCATGATAATGAATATGTATGAGATGTACCGGAAGTCACGTGGTATGAGAGGGACATAAGAGCACAAGCAGGAGAACAAAGGAAACTGGAGAATAAAGACTCTGAGAAGTTTACCTGATAAAACTTGTGTTCGATGTTTTATTAGCTTCACATTTCGGGCCACAAATGTGACACTCGCCTCTTTCCTTGCTGGACAAACAGCATTTCAGGGTGGTACTTACTAGATCTGCAGCTTTACAACTCCAGTGACCTCATTTCAATCCTAATCACATTGCCTGTGTGGAATCTCTATCTTCTCCCTGTGGCTGTGGAATATCCTTTGAATGCTCCAGTTTCCTCTCAAATTCCAAAAATGTGTGGGTTTGTGGCTTAACCAGCCATTGTAAATGTCCCCTGGTGGCTTGGTAAGTGGTAGTGTGAGGGAAGTGATGGAAATGTGGAAGGAATAAAATGGATTTAAGGGTCTGTTTCTACACTGTACCTCTCTAATGGCACATTCTCTGAATTTTCTGTTTCTATCTGTGCAGCTGTGCCCTTCCTTATACATGAAGCATGTTTCATTGTAATTCTTTAGTCGCTTTAACAGCTTCTTCTGGCAGTCCAATCCTGTTTATAAGCAGGCCAAATTACATTGTCACTTAAAATCTAGAGTTCACCCATTTTGGTGAACTAAACATTGTTTCTTTGAGTGTTGTTCTTGGAAAAAAAAGTTGGTATATTGATTAAAGTAGAGTTTGTGAAAACAATTTAGGATTGTGTACACCCCAAAACAAGTGCTAAAGTGGAATCTGCATGTTTTCCAAGAACATCAGTCTCAATTCAGTGCAGCTGCTGGCATGTTGTTCTCCAGCAATCACAGAAGGTTGTCAGGACAAAGTCACCTGACAACTAAAGAGCAACAGAATACACTAGGGCTGTTGGGAAGGGAGGGAGAACTCAACCATTTTCTGAAATGGGCATACAAGAACTCTTTAGTCAGAGACATGCCAGCAGGACAGCTGTGTGTGCCAAAAAGACTTGACTGGTAAGATATAGCTTGATTTGTGTCCTCCAGGAGTCAGAATATCCACGATGTGAAGAGATGATGGAAAGCATCTCATATCGAATGCAGTTCATTAAAGGTATTGTTCTCTTTTTCTTTTTCTCTCTCCCTCCCTCTTTGTGTGTGTGTTTTTTCTCTATCTCTTTGTTTCTCTCTCTCTTATATATACACACACACACACACACACACACACACACACACACACACACACACACACACACACACACACACACACACACACACACACACACACACACACACACACACACACACACACACACACACACTCCACCTTTCAATACCCTGTGTGTCTAATGCCTCCATCCCCTCATAAGGTTCAATGTTCCAAAGACAGAACAATGAAAAAAAAATCATTCAAAGTCCTTTCATGCCCATTTAAGCTGGAATACTGAGGAATGGAAAGGACGAGGTTTCCAGTTATGAAAGCAAGAGTTCTTACAAGAACAGTACCTTTCCAGACTACAGCAAATCATTGTCCACCTCATGGGTTGAAGCATCACAGAAGCACAAACCACTTCTAACATTAAGTCTGCTAGGTAGACTCACTAACAAATAACCATATAACCATATAACCACTTACAGCAACAGAACAGGCCAGTTCGGCCCTACTAGTCCATGCTGTAACAAATTCCCACCCTCCTAGTCCCACTGACCAGCACCCGGTCCATACCCCTCCAGTCCTCTCCTCTCCATGAAACTATCCAGTCTATCCTTAAATGTAACCAATGATCCCGCCTCGACCACGTCTGCTGGAAGCTTATTCCACATCCGTACCACACTTTGCGTAAAGAAATTTCCCCTCATGTTCCCCTTATAAATTTCCCCCTTCAATCTTAAACCATGCCCTCTAGTTTGAATCTCCCCCACTCTTAATTGAAAAAGCCTATCCACATTTACTCTCTGTCCCTTTTAAAATCTTAAACACCTCTATCAAGTCCCCCCTCAATCTTCTACGCTCCAGAGAAAAAAGCCCTAGTCTGCACAACCTTTCCCTATAACTCAAACCTTGAAATCCTGTCAACATTCTTCTGAACCTTCTCTGTACTTTCTCTATTTTGTTTATATCTTTCCTATAATTTAGTGACCAAAACTGTACACAGTACTCCAAATTTGGCCTCACCAATGCCTTGTACAATTTCATCATAACCTCCCTACTCTTGAATTCAATACTCTGATTTACGAAGGCCAACATTCCAAATGCCTTCTTCACCACACCATCTACCTGAGTATCAGCCTTGAGGGTACTATTTACCATCACTCCTGAATCCCTTTGTTGCTCTGCACATCTAAGTAGCCTACCATTTAATGCATATGACCTATTTAGATTTGCCTTTCCAAAATGTAGCACCTCACACTTATCTGTATTAAATTCCATCAGCCATTTCTCAGCCCACACCTCCAGCCTTCCTAAGTCACCTTTTAATCTACGGTAATCTTCCTCACTGTCCACAACACCACCAATCTTTGTATCATCCGCAAACTTGCTTATCCAATTCTCCATCCCAACTTCCAGATCAATATATATAACAAAACAATAGTGGACCCAGGACCGATCCCTGTGGAACTCCACTAGTCACCGGCCTCCAATTGGACAAATTTTTCTAACACTACTCTCTGACATCTCCCATCCAACCATTGCTGAATCCATTTCACTACATCCTTATTTATACCTAATGCCTCCACCTTTTTTCTTAACCTTCTGTGGGGAACTTTGTCAAAAGCTTTACTAAAGTCTAAATAGAAAACATCCACAGCTTTCCCTTCATCAACCTATTTTGTAACCCCTTCGAAAAACTCAATCAGATTTGTCAAGCATGATCTACCCCTGACAAAACCATGCTGATTACTCCCTATCAATCCCTATACCTCCAAATATTTGTAAATACCATCCCTCAGAACACTTTCCATCAACTTACCCACCACAGACGTCAGACTCACGGGCCTATATTTCCAAGGTTTCCATTTGGACCCTTTCTTAAACAGCGGAACCACATGCGCTACCCTCCAATCCTTTGGCACTACCTCCGTGACCAGTGACATCCTAAATATCTCTGTTAATGGCCACACTGTTTGTCCGCAAGCCTCCCTGAGTGTCCTTGGGAATATTTTGTCCGATACCGGAGATTTATCCACCTTTATCTTTTTCAAGACAGCCATCACTACCTCCTCGATTATCCTTATATGCTTCATGACCTCCCCATTATTTTTCTTTACTTCAACTGGTTCAATATGTTTTTCCCTAGTGAATACCAAGGCAAAGAAATCATTCAAAATTTCCCCCATTTCCTCTGACTTCTCACTCAGCCTACCTTGCCCGGACCGGGGCCGCCGCTGCTTTCCCTGTGCCTGGACCAGGGCCGCCGCTGCTTTCCCTGTGCCAGGACCGGGGCCGCCGCAGCTTTCCCTGTGCCCGGACAGGGGCCGCCGCTGCTTTCCCTGTGCCCGGACCAGGCCGCCGCTGCTTTCCCTGTGCGCAGACCGGGGCCGCCGCTGCCTTCTCTGTGCCCGGACCGGGGCCGCCGCTGCTTTCCCTGTGCCCGGACCGGGGCCGCCGCTGCTTTCCCTGTGCCCAGACCGGGGCCACCGCCTCCTTTCTGCCCGGACCGGGGCCGCCGCCTCCTTTCTGCCCGGACCGGGGCCGCCGCCGCCTTTCTGCCCGGACCGGGGCCGCCGCCGCCTTTCTGCCCGGACCGGGGCCGCCCCCGCCTTTCTGCCCGGACCGGGGCCGCCGCCTCCTTTCTGCCCGGACGGGGGCCGCCGCCTCCTTTCTGCCCGGACCGGGGCCGCCGCCTCCTTTCTGCCCGGACCGGGGCCGCCGCCTCCTTTCTGCCCGGACCGGGGCCTCCGCCTGCTTCGCTCTGCCGAGTCCGGGGCCACCGCCTCCCCCTCGCTTCTGCCCGGACTGGGGCCTCTGCCTGCCTCACTCGACCAAGGCCAGGGCCTCCACCTCCCCCTCGCTTCTGCCCGGACCGGGGCCTCCACCTGACTCACTCGACCGAGGCCGGGGCCGCCGCCTCCCCTTCGCTCTTGCCCGGATCGCGGCGGCCGCCGCCTACCCTCTGCCTGGACTGGGGCTGGGGCCACCGCTGCTTTCCCTGTGCTCGGACCGGGGCTGCCGCTTCCTTCTTTCTGCCCGGACCGAGGCCGCCGCCTCCTTTCTGCCCGGACCGGGGCCGCCGCCTCCTTTCTGCCCGGACCGGGGCCGCCGCCTCCTTTCTGCCCGGACCGGGGCCGCCGCCTCCTTTCTGCCCGGACCGGGGCCGCCGCCACCTTTCTGCCCGGACCGGGGCCACCGCCGCCTTTCTGCCCGGACCGGGGCCGCCGCCTCTTTCTGCCCGGACCTGGGCCGTCGCCTCCTTTCTGCCCGGACCGGGGCCGCCACCTCCTTTCTGCCCGGACCGGGGCCGCCGCCTCCTTTCTGCCCGGACCGGGGCCGCCGCCTCCTTTCTGCCCGGACCGGGGCCGCCGCCTCCTTTCTGCCCGGACCGGGGCCGCCGCCTCCTTTCTGCCCGGACCGGGGCCGCCGCCACCTTTCTGCCCGGACCGGGGCCACCGCCGCCTTTCTGCCCGGACCGGGGCCGCCGCCTCTTTCTGCCCGGACCTGGGCCGTCGCCTCCTTTCTGCCCGGACCGGGGCCGCCACCTCCTTTCTGCCCGGACCGGGGCCGCCGCCTCCTTTCTGCCCGGACCGGGGCCGCCGCCTCCTTTCTGCCCGGACCGGGGCCGCCGCCTCCTTTCTGCCCGGACCGGGGCCGCCGCCTCCTTTCTGCCCGGACCGGGGCCGCCGCCTCCTTTCTGCCCGGACCGGGGCCTCCGCCTACTTCGCTCTGCCGAGGCCGGGGCCACCGCCTCCCCCTCGCTTCTGCCCGGACTGGGGCCTACGCCTGCCTCACTCGACCTAGGCCGGGGCCGCCGCCACCCCCTCGCTTCTGCCCGGACCGGGTCCTCCGCCTGACTCACTCGACCGAGGTCGGGGCCGCCGCCTCCCCTTCGCTCTTGCCCGGATCGCGGCGGCCGCCGCCTACCCTCTGCCTGCACTGGGGCCGGGACCACCGCTGCTTTCCCTGTGCTCGGACCGGGGCTGCCGCCTCCTTCTTTCTGCCCGGACCGGGGCCTCCGCCTGCCTCACTCGACCGAGGCCGGGGCCGCCGCCTCCCCCTCGCTTCTTCCCAGACCGGGGCCTCCACCTGCCTCACTTGACCAAGGCTGGGGCCTCCGCCTCCCCTTCGCTTTTGCCCGGATCGGGGCTGCCGCCGCCTACCCTCTGCCCGGACCTCTTGTCTTCATCTTTAATAGCCTGACTACAGCACCTAATACCCTGAATACACCTGGAATTGTCTGATCTCGGAAGCTAAGCAGGAAGAGGACTGGTCGGTACTTGGAGGGGAGATTGCCAAGGTTTTCTGTGAGGGGCGCTGGACAAAGTGGTGACTCTGTCTGCCTTATGGTAAACAAAAGTTAAAAAGGATTTCAAGTATTTGACATTCTAAATCTAGTATTATGTGATAATAATGGAACCTTTAAAGTATGATACAATCTGATCAAAGTGTTGTGATGCAAATCACCCGCAATGACATTAGCCATAAAGGTAGATCGCCATCTTTGATGATGAATGGCAGTGCAAAGGTTCAATGTTTACAGATGCAGGTAGTAGATCCCATGAACAAGATATAGAGGTCAGTCTTTTAAGTGAGGTATCTCTCATCAGGATGAACAGAGGAGTTGCTGCTAAGTAATGTGATCAGGGATTCACTGATATATTAGACCACACATGTCAAACTCTGGCCCGCGGGCCAGATATAATTATATTTGGCCCGCAAGATCATTTCAAAAATGTATTAGAGGTGGCCCGCCCTGCAGCAAGAGTCGATGCTGTTTTTTGGTAATGTCACCCCACCATCCTCCCCCTTCATTGCACATCCTTCCCCATTGTAACACGAGAAATTGTAACACGAGAAGTCTGTCGATGTCATCAGCCGGCAAGCCAGTTGGAAGGCTCCCTGCACAACCAGTCACTTCTCCCACCTGTTGAGCGGTGCGGCGGATTGGCGAGCGCCTGTGATTTCCTGTCGGCGCGACGGACATGGCAGGCTGTGCACGGCCCCCAGGCAGCGCGAGCCCCGCGCGACTGGCACCAGACGGCCCTTCCACAGCACGAGCGCACTTCTCCCGGTCGCCACGGCCTTCAGCACTTCCACCCGCGCGGACCCCAGGGACGGCTGGTTCGGCCCTGCACGTGAAGAGAGAGATGGTGGCTGTCCGCAAAGGCTGATCGGCAGCGGGCTGGGCCTGAGTGGGTGGGTAAGCAGGGGTGGGCAGAGGGTGTAGGTGAGGAGTAATGGGCAGGGGAAGTTATGGTGGTGCGAGGGGCAGTTAGAGGGAGGGATGAGTAGAAGGAGGGGTGGATAGGGAAGAGATAAAAGGGGAGGGGCAGGGTGAGTAGGGGAGGGGTGATTAGAGGGTGAGAGATGGGTAGAGGGAGGAACAGGTTGAGGGGAGAGGCAGTAGAGGGGCGTGTATAGGATGGGGTGGGTAGAGGCAGAGCGAGTGGAGTGAGGGGTGAGTAGAGGTTGGGTAAAGGACTGGTCAGGTAGAGGGATGGTAGGTCGAGGGTGAATAGAGGCCTAGAGCCTGAGGAGTGAGGAGGAAATGCTGAGTCCTGATGCAGGCCAAAATGGACACAGCCTGTGAATGCTGACTACATCTCCACAGGGACCAAATATGTTTCCCTCAGGTCAAGCAAAGGGTGAACTTGAGCTACCTACTCCTGACCTGTAACATTATCCTCCTAAAGTTATATCCTAAAGTTTAACATTACATATGTTGAAAGAAGAGAAAACATGCAGATGTTGTTGAAAATTTTCAATAAATATTTAGTTCGGCCCTCGACTTAGTCCAAGTTTTTAATTTTGGCCCTCGGTGAATTTGAGTTTGACACCCCTGTATTAGACAGTGCTTGTGGAGTTGTAAAGAAAGCTGTCAGAGGTTTTTATGCACTGTCTGGACTTTCCTGCCTGCTCATTGGTGTACTATGTTAGGAAGTGGAATGTAGTGAGGGTCAGGTGCATTGCAATTGAACCTTTAATTGACTTGCTCCTTGTGAAAAGTGTCCCCCCATCAGGGATTCTCTCATGTGGATATTTCCTGCCTCTTCCCACTCAGTTGGCAGCAAGACTTTTATTCTTGATCAGGGTGATCCCCTAAGTCATCTTCCATGTTCTCTCCTCTTCTTTCTTCTACTCTTCAGACTGAGCAACATGACCCGAATGATTCTGGTTTCCCTGCTGCTCCTCTTCCAGTAGCAGCTGCTCTTCAGTTTTCACAGTGAAATGGGGCTCCTGTAATTTGTTCTGAAAAATTTCCTAATTCCAGCCAAAAAGATCTTACTTTATCACAAGACCATGTTGAATGTAAGAATGTTCCCACCTCTTCGCCACATCTAAGACACTGATCTGATAAATCTGATTTTCAATTTATTTAATTTTTGTGGTGTGAGATAAAACTTGTATAAAAAAAATTATATTGTACCAGTCTATAACTTACATTTATTGTATTAGGTGTACAATCTCGACATAAATCAGCCCAATTCTTTTCATCTATTATCACATTTAAGTCTGAATCCCATCTATGTCTAGATTTATGGAACCCCAGTTTAGGGGTCCCCATTTGAAGTAAGTGATATATTGCTGAAATTGCTGTATTTCCATTTCTTATTGAAGTCTCTATGTCGCTTCACTTTGGTAAAGACATTGCTGGACCCACCTTATCACATAAATATGCTCTGATTTGAAAATAGCAAAATATCAAATTATTAAGAATACCGTATTAATTCTTGTTGTTCAAATGACATCAATTGCCCTTGCTCATCACATTCACAGGGATATATCTGATCCCTTTATGAGACCAAATTTCAAAAATTTGATGATCTCATGTACAAGGTACATAACCCACAAACAGACAAACAATATATATGCAGGACAAGTATTCAGATATACAAATTTTAAAAATGAATATTGTTTTGGAAATATGAGAGTCTCGGATGGTTAATGTGAGCAGTTTCTTTGATCATTCAGCATTCTCATTGCCCATGGGAAGAAACTGTTCCTTAACCTGGTGATGCTGGCTCAGATACTCCTGTATATCTATCTCAATGGGAGCAGCTGAAAGGGGTCCTCAATGATTTTGTGCACCCTCTTCAGACAATGATCCTGGTGGATCATGTCATTCGGGGGAAGGGAGTCTCCAGTAATCCTCTTTGTCACTCTTATGGTTCTGTGGATTGACCTTCGATCCATTTCCCTGCAGCAATCTGTGATGTAGCTGGCCAGGACACTCTCGATAGAACTCCTGTGGAAGGTTGACATAATGGTGGTCAGTAGCCTTGACGGCTTCAGTCTTCTCGGGAAGTGCAGTTGCTGTTGTGCTCTCCTGACAAGTGAGGAGATGTTGTGTATCCATGATAGGTCACTAGTTATGTGCACTCCAAGGTACTTGGTGCTCTCTACCTCAGAGTTATTGATGTGTAGAGGAGGGTGGTCATTCCTGGCTCTCCTGAAATCCACAATCATCTCCTTCCTCTTCCATGTTGAGACACCGGTTTTTGCTCTTGCACTATAATCATGAGATTTTCCACCTCTTGTTATGATGGTGATGAGGCCAACTACTGTTGTGTCATTTGCAAACTTGATGACACTGTTGGAGCTCAATACACTCTCCAGAACAATACACAAATGTGCTGGAGAAACTCAGCAGATCATGGAACATCTATAAGAAGTAAAAGGTAACCAACGTTTTGGGCCAGTCCTGAAGACAAAGCCTGTCGAATGCATGAATGCTGATTACATACTGAAGCACTTCAATTTCATGAATTTCTCTATGGTTCATGTTTTTTTTTAAATGGTAGAAAATAAACAAAACACAGGATAATTTGACCACATTCATGTCTTATAATAAACATATTTTCAATCATGTAAAATCTGATTCCTTCCTTCACAATGTCCAGCTGCTAAGATACGACACAATTGGATATTATCTTCAGCGTGTGTGATAGATCTGCACTTTCCTATACTAAACCTTGATAAGCACTGAAGTTAAGTTTAGAAGGTAACATGGTACTAATTAAAAAATGTCATTTCCAGTTGTCAATGAACTATAGAAGTATGACAGGGAACCTTGCAACTTATTGCTTTGATATTTGAAAGTTATTCAACACTAATGTTTTATTGGTAATGTCGGTCAATGAATAATTTATAAACACCTTTTCCACTTGGAGATGTTACTTTTGCAATTACTTGATGTTCCACATGGCCCCAAGCCTTTGTCATTGAAATCTGTTATTTTCAAACCCATCTGTTGGAGTATATAAAAAGGGAGCTTTCTGATTAATAATTCATTATTTCTTACTGGGAATCAATATAACATTTTTGAGAGACAATTGGATTGGTTTGATTTGTTCTTTCACGTTTGATGATGAAATATTTTGCTTTATTCTGGATAAAATGCAACAGTCATAAGGAATATGAGCATAAGAAACCAGTTGATCCTTGATCAAGTTCATGGTTGAACTTCCACAACTGAATAAATTTCCAGTACTATTTCTATATTCTTTGATTTTCTTAACGCCTCAAAATCTATTGATCTTCGTTTCAATGGAATATAATGATTGAGCTCCTACAGCTCTCTTGGCAGAGAATTTCAAAGGTTTACCTCCTCTGAGGTCCTCATCTTAGTCCAAAATGACCTACCCATTATTTTGAAATTATGCTCCCTGGTCCTCGAGTTCTCATCCAATAAAATCACCATCAATGCATATATCCTATCAATCCTGTTCCATTTTTTTTCCCAGTATCATCTCTTCTTATTCTACTAAACTCAAAATTGTACGGTCCCAGCCTACTCAATCTCTCCTGATACTTCATTAGTCCAATGATGCACAATAAATTCAGTAACAATAGTGAAATAAGATACCAAAAAGCTAAATGCTGGCAAGGCCAGTATCCACCACCCTCTATCCTTCTGAGCCTATATCAGCAATGCTGAATAAAATTATGCATTCCATCAAAACCTGTTTGAAACCAAAATACATTCTGCCTGCGGAAGCAGTAGAGGTTGGATATACGTAAGGCACAGATAGATAGGAGTATGAAGGGAATGGGCAGGTAAAGTGGAGCTGAGTCCATGGTCAGATGAGACATAATCTTCTTGAATGGTGGCATAGGCTCGATAGGCCTGATTCCTCATTTTTTAAAGTTTCTAGTTGTATTCATTCGGATGCAACCAATCAAAGGTCAGTTGCATTTTCAGTACTACTTATCATTGGGGGGGGGGGGGCTTAAAAAAATGTTTTAAAAATATCTTGAAGCAATCTTTCAGTCAATGCATAGCCATACACTGTCAACACAGGCGCTAACCAGAATAACAAAAGAATGCCAACATTTAGAAGGTGGACACCTGATACTTGGGGGAATCCTTTAAAAAAAATCAGCAATCTTGAAGTGATCGGTTTAAAGTTCTTCCCCTTATGCCCTGGCAAATAGCAGTGCATTAATAACTCCAATCTTTGGTCCCAAGTAATTAATGTGGCTGGGTGCCATAAACCAGCCTGAAGACCTGCACCTTCAACATCAGTTGATCCACAACCTGACCTCTTCGTTATTTCATGCATTTTCATTTCAAAGTTTCTGCATGTATGGAGTGAACAGATCCCCAGCATTGCATATTTACTAATTGTGATTTTTATTGGACACAGAAAACTAGACTAAGCACAGAGAGTGGCTGGGTGACAGACAGCATTGAAATGGCCCAAGCTAGTGCAATAGCAATTGATCATTTCACCTCAGTCGTAGGGAAATTAAATTCTGGCCAGTTATTAGGTCTCATATTATAGACACCATTTCATGTTGAAGGATTTGAAAATATTTCCACTCTGTTGTTGAGAATGAGAAATCATGTGGGGAATTTCACTGCGTGATAAGAATCTGAACAATTTCTAAAAATGTTTTTTGTCATGTCAGCCATACTGTGTTTATTAAGACATCACATAATGCAAAGGATGCACATTTTAAAGGAGTAACTTCAAAATAGAATAAGAAGTTTACAATTCTCTGCTATTTAATTTTCATACATATGTGGAATGAGGTCATCACTGGCAGAGACAGCGTTTATTGTCCATCTCTACTTTCTCTTGTGCAGGTGAGGGCGTGCTATCTTTTTGAACTTCTGCAACCCTTCAGACATAGTCCCTTCACAGGTCTAATAGGCAGGTTAGTCAGGATTAAAGAAACAGAGATAGATTTCCAAGTCAAGCCGGTTTGTGACTTGAGGGGGCATGGTGTTTGCTGTCATGCACTGAACATCATATACTTGAGAGCTAATGAAGTGTGAGGGGTCAGGTGACTTCTCTGCTGGGTTCCTGATTGGAAGCCACCACATCTATCAATCAAGGTCAAGACCACCCATCATCTGCTGCATTTTGAACATACCTGGGCCGGCCCTACTGTCCAACACTTGGAGCAGCTGGGTCTCTTTTTCCTGAGGAATGAACTCAAACTCCACTCCAGGTTCTGAGGCAGAGCCAATGCTGGAGAATCGACACCAAGGTGTGTGCCAGTGCAGGTGTGGGGCTTTTGTGGTGTACACTAACGAGCCTTCATTTTACTGTCTTTCCATTGAATTTATAGTTATTGCATGTGAGTTTGCGTGATTCCCTGTGGTGAATTTCCCTCACAAGCAAATAAAGAGTTTTGTTATGACTAATCTATGTCTAGACTTCTCAGACTCGTTGAACCTGTTCCTTGTCCAACAGCTGCTGACAAAGTTGCCTTGGCAATTTACTGCAATATATTTTACAAATGATGCATACTCCAATTATGGAGAGGTGTTTAGGGCAGGGTGAATGCTGAGGAGAGAAGATAGATGCATACAAATTCAGTGCTTTGTTTTGGATAATGTTAAATATCTTGAGCATTTTTAGATTTGCGCTCATCCGGGCAAGTGGAGACTCTTGCACACTCTCAAATGAGACCTTGAAGAAGAATTGGAGGAGTCCAAGATGAATCATCCACTTGGCACAACTGATTGAATACAGATACAAGTGTTTCAGGCATGTCGTTTGAAATAATTTGCTAGGCTTTGTTACCCTTAATGTGTTCAGGTTAAAGTTTATTGTCAGAAATATAGAGGTGGAGACTGTTTTGTGAGCAGACCAGTAGACATGATTGTACAACAAGTAGGATACAATGCAGTTACTGGGAATGATAGTTGACACAGAGCAGAGGCAACCTAATTCTACTATGTTGGAGTTCATTCAGGAGCCTGAATCTGGTGTTAATGTTCTTCTACCTTCTTCTCTGCTGGCTGGATTATCACCCACATAAATATATTGCACAAGAGCAGAGCATTGAACTGTCTTTGTGGTTCTTAAATCACTTAGCCCTTTTTATTACATATTTCTTTTACCATGTCTGAGGTGGAGCTTCACTGAGTTGGTGCCTCACATTTTAGTTGCACAATGCTACCCTTGTCATATTATTCTGAATTCCTCACTGAAGTAAAGGCTTGATAACATTGTCAGAGTGGGGGACATAACAGACCATGACATTTCATATTGTATGGAAGGCAAGTCTACTGCTACTGATAGCCCACAGTGCCTCATAGAGCAATAGAGTTGTACAGCACTGAAAGAGACAAAGCATCCATGTTAATGACCTAGTCCCGATTACCTGTATTTAGCCTATATCCCTTAAAAAATTTCCTGTCCATGTACTGTTTAAATGGTCTGGAATTCCCAGTTTCCAGTCAGTTCAATTGCCTTGACCATTCTCACAGACATGTTTGTTCTCAGATTCATCCATTGCTCAGGTGAAACTAAACATAGATATGAAGAACAACATATCATATTCCACCTGGGTGGCCTAAACATCGAATGTTCCAAGTTCAGGTAACTCCCAGCCTGATTGGGTTCCAGTGTTGCCATCTCTCCTTTACCCACTCTTGTATTCACTTTTCTCTCAACATTCTCTATCCACCACACCCTCTCCCCTGTGGTTTTCTCCATATCTTCTCTCCACCTCTCCTCACCTTTCCCAGTGCACTATCACCTCTAAACCCCTCCTATGCCCTTGCTCCACCACCCTTTAATGTTTCCTATCTCCCCTTCCCATCCTGGTCTTGAGAAAGGCCCTCGATGCAAAATGTTGATTGTTCATCTCTCTCTCTCTATGGATGTTGCTTGACCTGCTGAGTCCCTCCAGCCTCCCATTGATTAACAGACATTTCAATAGGTATAAACATCAAGATTGTACCCACTTCTTCAAAATTCTCTGGCAGCTCCTTCCACACACCCTCTACCCTCTCTGTGTGTAAAAAGCTGTCCATGAGGTCCTTTCCTACTCAACATAAACCTATGCCATCTCATGAATACATAATTTTGAGTTCTAGAACTGTTCACAATCTATTGCATTAAAGCTAAATGGTGGTGACGGTTGTAAAGGTCGTTCCCAATACGAAGATGGTTATCTTTCACTGAGTTTGTGTCATCACACTTTTAAGGTGACAGTCACACCAAGCAATACTGTTGTGGAAGGTGGAACCTTCCAAATGATGTGATGAAGATGGAGAATGGAGAAGGGACATAGCAGTTCTGACCTTCACACACACACTTTGAACCATCTTCATCAACTTCTGTTTCTCGTGTAGCGTGAAAAAATCTATCACGACTGGAAGGAGAACAAAGGCTTTTATTAGCTTTTAACTGAGGGTAGGGTCTTACAGTGGCCTTCAGAAGGGCTCAGGGTTTAGGTGGGAAACCAGGGTTATATATGGATAGATGGGGCAGAGCCAGCCATCAGTATAACACACAACCAGTGAATCTCAGTTTACTGCATTCACCCCTTCCTGTAGAATCTAGGGTATATGGATGAAGACACAAAACATTGATTCAGAAATTTAAAAAAATATATAGTTATTTACAAACTTAAGCGGTCTGGGGGTCTGGAGATCCTGGTGGAGCACCTAAGCACAGGAGGGCCTTGGGCTCCTTGAGTCTCCTGGTCTCCTTGTGGGGGAGAAATGGTGGGCAGGATCTCTGGCTCTACGGTGGAGAAGGATGCACTTTTCTCCTGAACAAGATTCCCTAAGGTCCTAACTGGGAGTGACAAGAATGAGTTCCATGGCTCGTAGGGCACTTGAGGCAACAGATCCTCTGTTCCAGTGGGTGCCAGGTTCCTGATGGAGACAGTGTCCTCCTGCCATCCGGTACTCCACATAGGTGTACATGGGATTGGCGTGGAGCAGTTTCATCCTTTCCACCAGGGGGTTGGTCTTGCTTCTGCTCACGTGCTTCCAGGAGTGGTGAGCAAGGTTGAGAATATAGTTCCTGATGCCAACCTTCTTTCAAAATTGAATAAGAACTCATGAGAAGTAGCGTTGGTTGCTGTACATAGTAGCGACCAGATGGAATGGAGAGCTATAGTCTGGAAGGCCTCTTGACTTGAGGGCCAGTTTGTCACCTTCCAGACTATGGCATTTTCCTTTTCAACCTGCCCATTGCCCTAGGGGGTTGTAGCTAGTAGTCCTGCTGGATGCGATGCTCTTTGCCAGCAAAAACTGATGTTGCTCGTCACTCATAAAAGATGAGCCCTGGTCGCTATGAATATAGCTGGGATACCCAAATAGGGTGAAAATGGAATCTAGGGCCTTTGTGAATGATGAAGTGGACATGTCTGGACATGGGATGGTGAATGGAAGCGGGAGTACTCATCAATGATAGAGAGGAAGAAGATTTTCCCGTTCTTGGTGGGGAGAGGTCCCTTAAAATCGACACTGAGCCATTCGAAAGGCTTGGATGACTTAATCAGGTGCATCTTTGCAGAGCAGTAGATGTACAGCTTGCACTCTGTGCAGACCTGGCAAGACCTCGAGATTTCCCTGACATCTTCTGTGGAGTAGGGCAGATTGTGCACCTTGACAAAATGAGCCATGCAGGTAACCCCTGGATGTCAGAGCTCATTATGTAGAGACTGCAGTTGACTGGTGTGTGCAGAGGCACAGCTTCCTCTAGATAAGGCATCTGGAGGGTCATTAAGGGCTCCTGGTTCATAGACAATGTCATAATTGTAGGTGGAGAGCTCGATCCTCCACCTAGCAATCTTGTCATTTTTGATTTTTTCCACTCTTGACATTATTAAACATAAATGCAACTAAGCACTGGTCAGTGAGGAGTGTAAATTTTCTACCAGCCAGCTAGTGCCTCCAGTGCCTCACAGCTTCTGCAATGGCTTGAACCTCCTTTTCCACAGAGGGGTTTCGGAGCTCATGGCCTTGTAATGTCCGAGGCAAGAAATGCAACAGGCCTGCCCGTCTGGTTGAGGGTAGCGGCCAGGGCTACATCTAAAGTGTCACTTTCCACCTGAAAAGGTACATTCTCGTCCACTGTGTGCATGGCAGTTTTCGTAATGCGGTTTTGGAGGTTGTTAAAAGTCATTAGGTCTTCGGCCAAGAGGGTAAAACAAGTGGCTTTTAAAAGGGGTCGAACTTTATCAGTGTATTGAAGGATCCACTGCGCGTAATATGAGAAAAACTCCAGGCATCTCCTCAAAGCCTTTGTTGTCTTGGGAATGAGGAGCTCTAACAGGGGGCACATCCTATCGGAGTCAGGACAAATGATGCCATTCTCCACCACATACCCAAGCATAGCCAGACGTTCAGTCTTTAACACACACTTGCTTGAATTATAAGTGAGGTTCATGGCTTTCACTGCGTGGAGAAAACTCTGAAGGTTGGCATCATGGACATCCAGGGTATGGCCACAGATGGTGACGTTATCGAGGCAGCAAGAGGTAGCCTTCAACCCATACTCGTCCACCATTCTGTCCATCTGCCTCTGGAAGATAGAAATCCCATTTGTGATACAGAAAGGGATCCTCCAGAATTGATAGAGATGACCATTAGCCTCAAATGTCGTATATTGTCGGCCTCAAAATAAATTGGCAGCTGGTGATAAACAGCTTTCAGGTTGATGGTTGAATAGACCCAATACTGCACAATATCGTTCACTATGTTCGAAATTCAAGGGAGGGAGTAAGCGTCCAGGAGTGTATACCGATTAATAGTTTGGCTATAGTCATTTACTAGCCTTAACTTGTTTTCCCCCTTTACCACCACCACTTGCGCTCTCCACGGGCTGGTGCTAGGTTCAATGATACCTTCATTGAGTAAACATTGTGTCTCAGAATCTATCTGCTGTGCTGTACCTCCTGCCCTTGATAACAATAGGTTTGCAGTCCGAGGATAGATTCTGGAAGAGATGTGGGGTGGGGGGGGTGGTCGATATTCAGTGTGGAGAGGTTCTGATTTTAGGGGCCCTTCGTTCTGAATCATTATGGGGGAAGGGGACCAGAATACTCCAAGGTCATGCTTTTAAGGTGACACAGGATCTCCAGACCCAACAACACCAGAGCACACAATTCATTAAGTACATTCAGGCATATTTTACAAAATTCCCACCCCCCTCAAATGACAAATGTACTGTACAATGTTCTTGAATATGGGTAGAGTGCAAATGAAACACAAGGAATATACAATAATTGGAAGGATGTATCTTCAAGTTGTATTCTTGTACAGTCCGTGAGTCTATGAAGCTTTCAGTAGAGCCTGTGTTAATTAGGTATTTAATGGAATGTTCGTTTACCTTCACAGTCACTATGGAGTTGCTTAGCTAGTGACATTTGTCCTGATCTAGAACCATCAAGGCTAGGACTCTGGAGACTCCGTACTCCTCACTTGAGTGGCCCCCACCGTCCTGGCTTTTCTGAGATGGTGTTGACCTCGTGGCACAGCAAGATGGCTGCCCTCCTTCCTCATCCGACGATGAAGGTGGCGAGTTTGAATTTTTGTTGCGGCAAGATGGCTGCCGAGCCTTTTCGCGCCATTTTCTCACAGTCACCCTCCTTCAGAGTGTAGTGTAGCAAGTGGGTACAGGCAAATTTGGGGCAGACGATTTGGGGCTAAAATCGGGTCCGGGAGCAGTGCAGGCCATGGACTTCCCCAGGCTTCCCCTTGCGCAGCAAACATTCGCCCAATGATCTTTCTTGCCACAGCCATAGTCTTTAGCTGGGCAATGAGATCAGGGGTGCTGGCTCTTGCAGCAGAAAAAGCACTCCCTAGTGCAGGAGCACTCCCTTGCATGGGAAGCGGCAGCCATTAGGGCTGGAGTAGCGGGAGCAGACAGTCCTTGATCTTGGGCTGTTCCAAAGATTTTGCCAGCTCGACTTGGCTAGCCAAGTTCTTCTTTTCCAATTCGAGCAGTCGCTGCCTCATGTGCGTCGAGCAGACCCCCACAACTAGAGTGTCATGGATCTGTTCTTCCTCACGAACGTGGCCCGTAGCCACTTCATACCTACACTTTTTGGCAAGTGTCCATAGATCCAGCAGATGGTCCTCTATGTCTCTCCTGGCCACTGGCGATGTTGAGCGGGTCGGTGCCTCTCTAGGACCTCATTTTGTGACTTCAGGTACCTAGCCTTCAACGCCTCGATTGCGGGGTCATATGTAGAGCAGTCCCTGATGACTGCATACCCTTTTGTTCCTACCCTCGAAACGAGTGTGCACCTCCTGAGTTCATCAGTGTGGAAGGCATCTCTGGTCACTTTCAGGTTGGCCTGGAAGCAGTCTAGACCAGATGTGAATGCCTCAGCCTTGTCAGGGGACCGAGGGTCGATCAGTAGCATACCTGGCTTGAGCAGCACTTCCATCATTTAGGGAATAAGCTAATAAAATTATAGCAGGAATAAAAGCTCAATGACTGGAAGGAGAAGAAATGCTTTTATTAGCTTATAACTGAGGGTAGGGTCTTACAGTGGTCTTCAGAAGTGTTCAGGGTTTAGGTGGGAAACTAGAGTTATATATGGGTAGATAGGGTGGAGCCCGGAGGCAGAGCCAGCCATCAGTACAACACACCACCAGTGAATCTCAGTTCACTGCACCTCAACTTCTGTGAATTGACCTAGAACCAATGCACATTGTAAGCCCATCTATTGCTAACGGTTGACAATCAAAAAAAAAGTTGAAATCTTAAATAAGAACAGAAAATGCCAGAAAGAGAAACATTTCACATTTCATGTCTAGAATTTCTTTGTAGGATTGATTGATTGTTGATTTAATTGAATGTTCTGATAAGGGTTGGCAGGTTAATTGCTGAATGTTTTTATCTATGCTGGAAAGCTCAAAATGTGGAGGAAAGTGCAGCAGACATTGGTCTGAGATAAGGAAACATTTGGGGGGTTATGAATCTTTACAATTTTTCATCTGGAATATTATTAGTACAGTCAACACGGACATCATCAAATGTTTGGATGTGTTGGGATTCAAGAATGTGAGGTCAAGGGGTAAGAAGAAGAATGGGATATAAAAGAAAAGCTATCATATTGAATAGGGAACAGGGTGCTGAATGTTTTCCCCTTCTCCTATTTATGGACTTAGAAAGAATTTTGAAACTACAACTATTATGCCATTTGGCAGCTTACTTGAAAGGAACACCATGGCTGTTAAGCTTTTTAGTTTCAAGTCATCTATTCTGCCAAACAACTTGAAGGCTGGCTTGTAATTTTAAAAACAGCAGCGCCCCTGCAAACAGCCCCAAGGCACAAAGTGCAGTAACATTCTTATTGCATGCTGTACTATCGGGAGAGGTTGCTAATGGGAAAAAGATGAGAGAAAAGACACAGGGCCAGCAACTAATGCTTGTAATGACTTTTCATTACTGCCCTAGCTTAGAACTCTTCAATCTATCATGTCTATTATTGCACAGGAAATGTCCAAGACATTCTATATCTGTTGGCATAGATTAGTGAAGAAATCTTTCCCTTGATATCAAGAGTATAGTAGATGATAACTCGCTCTTCTAAAATTGACTTATTTACCAAGACATCTTCAGGAGAACTCTAAAAATGAACAAGACATGAATAATCCTTTCTTTTTTAATAATGAATTATAATTACTCTGAATATTGTGGGGAAATTCTGTTCCTAAAATGTGCGTGATTAAAGCATGTCATGCATTGATTTTCTCATTAACATGCACTAAGGACTTGTCATTTTAGCAACACTGTGTACCCATGGAAATCAATCAAAAGTAACTGACACCAAAAGAGGCTAACCACTGAACACTGCCTGAAATGTCAAGGGACTAAGTGTCTTCAGGATGGCTGCAGGGGATCTACCCCAAGAAAAGGTTGCCAGAGTTTGTCGATGGTAACTGCAGCACTCTGTTCAAGAGTACAGTGAAGTACTTTCTGCCAGTGTTCCCAAGTGCCAATACGTAGAGATGTAAAAGGAACAGACTGCCAGGAGAGAGGTGGCATGAAAAGAGACCTTGTGCAATAAGTTTGATGATCTCACTTAGGGTAGTGGATTCATCCACCAGGCTGTCTGACAGGTCCACCAGTTTCGCTCACAGAACTCGATCAAATATGCCTTGTATATCAGACACCTGCAGCTATAACCTGGAAGCAAAACACACTCAGAACTACCCTTTCATCGCTTGTGAAACAGAATGGTGCCAGCAATTCCTACCAAAATCATTAAACAAGTGGGGACCCCTTCCAATCCCAAGAGCTCAGTCATTTGAGGGAAGAGGAGTTTGTGGTCATAAAGTCTTCTGCCATTGAAACAGGCCCACAGTGTTTGGACAATAACCCCCTTGCTATCCAAAACCATGCCTTTGTAGCCCTCCACTCCAGGAGGAAAAGGAAAAGGTCACTGGTTTGCAGTAGAACACCCAATCACTGACTCTTTGTGAAAGTAGAGAGTGGAAAAGAGGAATGAATTTCATTTATGAAAATTGGCAGAAATGGTTGCACTTGAGGCAAAGGTCACGTTCCACTTCTGATCTGACACTTCCAGGATGAAGTGATCAGTGGCACAAAGAACAAGGTACCCTGATTCTGGGAAATGGGCCACTACAGCATTTAATGAGACCAAGTACTTGGAAACTGTGAGTAACACACCCAACTTGTGGGAAACTGGGATCGAGGCAATATTCTGTCCATTCCATTTCTGGGAAACTGGATAATTGACGTCTTTCAGACTTCTCCAATAGCAGCTGGTCAAGCTACCACTCAAATAGGACCACCATTTCAAGCATAAAGCTCTCTGGCATTCATCACGCCACTTGCAGTGGCATTCTTCTAGTCCCTGGTGCAAATTGCACTGCCTACTCAGCAAGTCTACCAGTGTCTCATGAAAAAAACATTATTGGAAACCAATTTCCTACTAAAAAGCCACACTTTCCTGTGGCTGTCTCAAACTGTGTGTTAATTATATAGTAATGATGGAATTTTACTGGGAAGCCTGCAATACAGGATTGCAAAATGATTGATATTACCCATGTGTACTGTATACTCTCCATGTACTGACACTGACTCCTGTCACATTTGTGGCCCGAAATGTGAAATTAATAACACCATCACCACATGCTTTACCAGTTGAACATCTCAGTGTCTTTATTTTCCTACTTCCCTTATTTCATCATCCTGCACCTTCCACCTCCAGTGCATACCATCTGACTTCCGGTCAGGTTAATACATATCATGCATATTCATTATCATGATATCCCTCCTTTCACCAGAAATAAACTTTATATCTTTATGTTTAAATGTAAACACTTTAACACTATCAATAGCATTTTTCTGCCTTCTGAACCAACAAAACAACTTCAAATTCAAAACAAAAAAACTTCAAATTCCCTCTTCACAAAATGTAACATAAACCTGTTATAACCAAATGTAATATAATAGCTCAACTGTTCTTCTGTAATTATACTAATACAATACTCACCTCATATGCAAAATGTAAACATTTAAATTTATACACCTCACATGTTTAAATTCCAATACTTTTTTTTTTCATTTAATACCAAATAGTCGACTAAACAAAAATGCAATTCATACAGCACTCATACATGTACTTTATGATGTATTGATCAAATCACTGTCCAAATGTTCCCATTATCATTTCTCTTCCTTGGTGAGTAACATTACTGCGCTTCATTGAAACTCATTCCAACTATCACAAACTTTCACTTTCGTGATAATGCAGGCAGATTAGAAATATGGCACAAAATCTTCATATCGCTTAGGTGGTTTCCTGTCCCGTCTCAGCCTTGCTGCAATGCTACTGTTGCAACTTAGTTGTTCACCCTCAGCATCGGAAACACTGCTCGCTGCGGCCCCTGGTGTTTCTGGTACTCTGGCCACTTCATCGGGAATGCTGGTAACTACCTCTGGAACATCATCTGGTCCCTCAGGCTGAGCATCTCGTATTGGACTTCCAACCACTACACTCGGTGTCGCTCTGGATTGGTACTTTTTTTACACCAGACACGTTTCTTTTGTACAGGACTCCAGCTGGAGACTTGACTGTCACCATACTGCCGCTTCTGGATACAACCGTATAGGTGTGTCTAGATTACCACCACTCTCTTGCCTCACAAGAACATTATCTCCAGGCATGATGTCTGTGTATCTGGCCCCACGCCTCGAGTCTGCATACAGCTTTGCTGCTCCCTTCTTTTCAGCATCGTGGTCCCTCATCTCCTGGTCGTCCCTAATTTCCTTTATTTCGGGCATTTTTGTGTGGATTTTCCTCCCAAAAAGTACTTCTGCTGGACTTTTTCCTGTGGTTGCATGAGGCGTTGCCCAATAGACAGCTATATAGGATAGCAATGCTTCTCTCCAGTTCTGTCCTTCTGCGTGAGCAATCCATAATCATTTTTCGATGGACTGATTTTGTCTCTCTACTTCCCCATTGGCTTGCAGCCATTTAGGAGTTACTTTATGATGGTGGATACCTGTGGTCCTCATGTATTCAGAAAATGTCTCTGAAATGAACTGTGGACCATTGTCAGAGTATAGTGTAACATGCAATCCATATCTCGCGAAGATCTCTGCCAATGCTTGTATTGTTTTTTCAGTGGTCGTTGACCTCATCACAGAATACTCATAGTATCTGCTATAGTAATCTACCACTACCATGATTGACTCACCAGTTGGTAAAGGTCCGAGAAAATCAACAGCTACATCGATCCAAGGTCCTGTCAGGAGTTGCATACTTCAGATCGGCTCTGGAGGATTACTCCTACTTGTGAGTTGACACCCATGGCAAGTTTTGACGAATTTCTCTGCGTCTTTATCACAACCTGGCCACCATACTTTACTTCTGAGGTTTTGCTTGGTACCAACAATACCTAGGTGTCCTTCATGAGCTAATGATACAATCTTCGGTCTCAACCTCTGTGGTATCACCATTCTACACCCTCTCAATACACACTGCCCAATGCAACAAAGTTTGTCTCTAATGGGAATATATGCCTTGTGAATGCACTTGTCCCATTGTCCACTTTGGATACATTCTGTAACTTCCATGAGTTCTGGGTCATGGTCGACTTCCCTCGTTGTCACAGCTCCCGGTGTCGACTGAATAGCTACGAAGCGTACAAAACTCTCTGCTTCTGTCCCCAATTCTGACTTGGATTGTGGGGATCCATCTTTCAACAATCTGGACAATGGATCAGCAATGTTTGCTTTCCCGGCAATGTGAACTACTCTGTACTTGTACGGTTGGAGTCTGAGCACCCATTGTTCTATCCTGGCACACGGTTTGGACCTGGCGGCATAGATCACCTCCAATGGTTTATGGTCTGTGATGAGTTCAAATTCAATGCCATACAAATATGCATGGAATCTCTCGCAGGCCCATACAAGTCCGAGTGCTTCTTTCTCTGTCTGAGAATATCTCCTTTCCACATCTGTCAAAGATCTGCTGGCTTAGGTAATGATTCTTGGTCCCACATCACGCATCTGGAACAACACGACTCCTAAACCAACAGGACTAGCATCCGCTATGACTTTGGTTGTTGCAGCCGGATCATAATACCTAAGAGTATCAGCATTCGTCAGACTTTGTTTCAGAGCTGTGAATGCTTCCTTCTGCTCAGGGCCAAAATGGAATGGTACACCTTTCCTGGTTAGTTTCCTCAGTGGTTCTGCCAGTGTAGCAAAGTTAGGGATAAACTTTGCGCAATAATTAACCAATCCCAAGAAGCTCCTCATCTCCGTTGCATTCTGGGGTTCACGTGCATCTGCAACAGCTTTCACCTTAGTATCAGCTGGGTTCAGTCCTTCCCGTGTAAGCCTGTGTCCCATGAAGTCCATCTCTGAGACACCAAACTGGCACTTGTCTCCATTCACAGTAAGCCCTGCCCCCTGTAGTCAGGATAGCACACTCCTCAACCATCTGTCATGCTCTTCCTTTGTAGCCGCATGGGCTATGATGTCATCAGAAATGTTGGCAACTCCAGGAATGCCTTGAATCGCTCGATGGATTTCGTACTGGTAGATCTCAGGAGCTGCATTGATGCCGAACGATAGTCTCTTGTACCGGTACAATCCACAGTGAGTCACAAATGTTGTCACATCCCTGGATTCTGGGTCCAGCTCTAATTGATGATAGCCCCATTTTAAATCAATTTTTGAGAACACTTGACTGGTAGTTAACTCCTGAAGTACTTCTTCCACTGTTGGTATGGGGTGTCGTTCTCGAATTATAGCTTCATTGGCCATCCTCATATCAACACAGTCTAATGTCACCATCTGGTTTGGGCATGATCACTACTGGGCTGACCCATTGTGTTGAATGTTCTACAGGTTCAATAATGTTTTGCTCGATCAACTCTTTGATTTTGGCCTCGACTTTCCCACGAAGTCCAAATGGAGTTCTGCGCACTGGTTGTGCCTTGGGTTTGACTGTTTTGTCCACTGCTAGCTTTAGTTGTCGACCTTTCAGCTTTCCTACTCCCTGGAAAACTGCAGAGAATTCTTGCTTCATATCCTCGTATGACTGAACTGAATTGACACGAGCTCCAATATGAAGTATTGCCAGGTCTTGCACCGTGCATCTACTCAGCAATGGTTCTCCCCTCTCGTCTATAACAACAAACTCTGCTTCGGTGTACTTGTCACCAGCTTCAACAGTCACAGTGAAACATCCAATGGTCTGCAATAGCTTGGTTGCTGTGTATGGATACAGTTTCTTTGAACACTTCTTTGATGTACAAATGATCTTTTTTCTTTTCAATTTCTCCCATAAATGTCGGTCAATTACATTACTGTCACTGCCTGTGTCTACAATGACCGGAACTGTCACACCACCAATTATCACTGGGACCTTCTCATGATGTACATCATTCAATGTAAACTGATAGTATTTCTGCCCATCCTGGTTGTCATCATCATCGTCACTTTCTGGTCACCTTCTATATGGCGAATAGTGCCTTTCTTTCCAGGATACTTTCCTTTCCCCCAAGCTTTGCCCTTAGAAGCTGTACTCTTCCCATTCTGGTTTGCATTTGACTTGCTTTTGCACTTCTTTGTGAAGTGGACCTTACCTCCACACTTTCTACAAACTTTGCCTTTTGCTGGGTAGCATGGGTCTTTTCCAAAATGACCTCTGTTTCCACATCTGTAACACTCCAAGTCATGTGTTGGCATATTTCTTGGCTGGCTATGGCTATGCGAGAGCCTATTTACTTGTTGACCAACTTTGTCTTTACTGGGCTGGCTTGAGTTGTCTTTCAGTTTCATGGTATGAAATTGCCCCTCAACAGCCTCTAATGCAGCAGCCATTGTTAAAGCATTGGTAAGTTTCAACTCACCCCCTTTTTCCAGCAGTCGCCTTCTGAGTTTGTCTGATCTGCAGTGCTGCACGACTTGATCCAATAACGGGTTGTCCAAATCAGCTGCCACGTAATTGCATCCAACAGCCAGTTGTCACAATCTCGTCACGTACTGGGCAACCATTTCTCCATCTTCTTGTTTTGTTTTGCGAAACAAATGGCGTTGAAATGTAGCATTCGGTGTCACCACATAGTGTGCATTCAATGCATCTACGGCTTTCTGGTATTCCTCCTTCCTTCCAGTATTCGAAAGCATCTTAAAAGTTTCCCGAACTGCGGGTCCTGCGGTGAAGAGAAGTAACGCCCTCCGCTGCGCTTTCTGTTCCGCCGTACTGCTATCGAGAAATAGGCCACAACTGTCGGCGTAGGCTTCAAATTCTTCCAGCCATGCCTTCCACTTCACACTCACAGTGCTTGCATCACCCGTCGGGTCAAAATGAGGAACACCTCGAAGTGTTAGAAATTCAGCTCCTGTGACTGCCATGAAGAAAACCTTCCAGCTCAAAGCCACTGATTCAAAATCCAAAATGTTTATCACATTTAAAATCCAAAATGTTTATCCTCGTC
Source organism: Narcine bancroftii (assembly GCF_036971445.1). NCBI lineage: Eukaryota > Metazoa > Chordata > Chondrichthyes > Torpediniformes > Narcinidae > Narcine > Narcine bancroftii. Next base: position 23,709,128 of record NC_091473.1, on the reverse strand, counting down.
GCCAATGTCACATTTGTGGCCCGAAATGTGAAATTAATAACACTATCACCACATGCTTTACCAGTTGAACATCTCCGTGTCTTTTTTTCCTGCTTCCCTTATTTCATCATCCTGCACCTTCCACCTCCAGTGCATACCATCTGACTTCCGGTCAGGTTAATACATATCATACATATTCATTATCATGACAACTCCCAGCAAAAAGATCAGCAAGTGCGAAGTGTACATGGGCAGCAAAAATATCAATGTAGTGAGTCGGTTAAATGGAGCTCAAAAGTACACTGTTGCACCAGAGCTTCTTGGTTCTATCTTTGTAGTGAACAAATGCATGTTAGATTTCACTGACTATGCATTAGATTTCAATGTAATATTCTCATCCTCAGTTTAAATATTGTAGACAATAGAACAAAGATATCCAGAAAGCAAATTGTAACCTAGGGAGACACAAAAGAATGCAAATGTTGGCATTGGAGCAAAACAAGTGTTGAGGAACTCTCCAGTTATGCAGTATCTATGGAGAAAGGAATTGTTGATGTTTTGGGATGAGACAATGCATCAAGACTCATACATGCTCTTGACCTGACAATTTCTTTCTCACCATAAATGCTGCTCAACCCGTTGAATTGCTCCAGAGCTTTGTTTTTTTTTGTATCCTATGGAGATTTAAGCTCTCTCACCCTCTTAAGAAATAAAAGCTATGTTTGAGGAAACTACGCCATTCAGCAACTATTGTCAACAAGTTCACTGAATTTGTTGTTTATGTTTGAAATCTTTAACACCTCATAGTAATTTCTGGCAGACGGAATGGAACAATTTAATGTGTTCATAAAAATGTTTCTGAATGTTACCACATTTAAATGAAGAAATTACGTACAATGGTTTTGAATGCTTACATGAATTGATTGTTGGTATTTTATCTTTTATTAGTAAGTATATGAGTCCTTCAAAGCAATGGCTCCTATTAAAGTGAATACTTCTTAATTAGAACTCACATATGAATGTAAAGCAGTTGTCAATGAGGGAGTAAGGTTAACATTAATTACAAAATCCAATTTTAAAAGTAGCTGCTAGTGTTGTTATTTCATTCTGTGTTTATCCAGCAGCTGAGGTTATCAGATTTTGGTATTTGCATAAATTGCCATCAATTTATCATCGGCAGAGCTAATTTGTGCGTCATCCATCACTTCAAGCAAGGTGGATTGTTCGCTGGGAATCTTTTATTCTGTGGCAGCTGGTGAGATAATATCAGAGAGGAATGAGAGCAGCCTGAAATTTTAGAAATGAAAGTCAATATCATCACTTTGAACAGTAACTGAACAATAGATTTTACAGCTGTTTAGCACAGCCAAGCCAATGCTCATGCACTGGATACAATTTAAGAGCGAGCATCCTGTTATCTCCCTGGACTGAAATTAAATGCTGGGTCTGTAACAGAGAAATAGATGATGTCAGTAATGGAAAAAGTCTTCAGCTTCATCAGTTTTCATTTATTGTGCCAGCTGCAAATAAAGGTGATGGCTGTCCATAATAATTCATATTTAGCAAAATAATCAACTGGGATTTCAATGAATGTAAAATTATTGCAGTAAGTGCGGATAATATAAATATTGCAAAGCTCTATGCTCAGTAATCTTCAGTGGTTTCTATAAAAAAATAAAATGCATTGGTTTATAAATAACCCTCTAATAAAGAAATTAATGCACACATCACTTCAAGGATTTGAAAAAAAGTTCATGGAGAATTACAAAGCTGCACAGTTAGTGTCACAGTTAGCGCAACACTGTTACAGCGCCAAATGACCTAGGTTCAAACCCATCGCTGTGAGAAGTTTGTATGTTTGACCTATGACCACGTGGGTTTTCTCCGGGTTGTTCCAGTCCGTCTGTTTTCCCACCCCCCCCCCCCCCCCCACACACACACACACACACACACACACATTCTAAAAATATATGGGTTAGATGGTTAATTTATTAAATGGGTGTAATTGGAGGCACAGGCTTGTGGGCCGTTAGGGCCTGTTACCATGCTGTATCTCTAAACTAAACATTCCTCAAAGGTACTTCTCTCTGGGCTTCACAGTAAATTCTTTCCCGCTGCCATCAGATTCCTAAATGATCAATGGACCAAAGACATTGCCTTATTTTGACTTTTTGTGCATTATTTTTTATTTCTTTTTGTAAGGTGGTTTATATGAATCTTTGCTGCCCCAACGCAACAAATTTCACAACTTGTTTATAACAATAAATTCTAAAACTGATTCTGAAGTTTTGTGTCTTAATCCTGGTGTGGGCTTTGACTCAAAGTGAATTGGACAGATAATGCTTCTCATATGCCAATAAATGTAGCTCACACTGTTCATGTGAGTGAGATTACTTCACAATAGTGCATTGGCATCATTCAACTATTAAACATTTGCAATTAAATTTTTGCAGTGAACATGCTCCTCAGCCTAGAAGAATTTGATTATTAACATTAATTTATGTTTTATATAGAAAAGACAATGTTCTGTTTGTATAAATGAAAAGAGGGAACTAGGTATCAGCTTTATCCGCTTTATTTTTTGGTTATATGCTTTATTTGTGCTAAGATATTTTAATCATGTTACATATTTCCATTCAAAAGCATAAAGGTAGTGGCACTTTTGATTATTATACAATCCATTGACAGGCATCAATTTTTTGCATCTTCGGCATCAACCTCATGGTCTATGGGATTATCGTCAGTTTGAAAATTTGCTCTGTTTGTTTCTGTAGAATTGAAAGACAATTATTCAGAGCTGAGCTTGCACAATTTCAAATAATGCCTGATATTTATTTGACGAATATTACTACAGCCTCACGGAAGGACTATAACAAGCAGACACGTTAACACCCACTGTGCTTTAAAGCACATATTTCAAAACCCCTCTCAATCATCTTCCTGCTGCCCTGTACTACTCTCAGCAATGTTACCTCACCCAGAGCAAATTAATGAGGCTACAGGTCCACCCTTCTGTGGGATTGAATGTCCCTATGACCTCACAGATTGTATCTGGACTGCTTTGATAATGAGTTACTTGTTCCTTGAAGCTAGGCCAGTGTAAACAATGTCAGCACTTTGTCCTGGAGAGGGAATCCTGACCAACATTGAATCAGTAATGGAGAGAATATTTGCCATGTTTAACTCATCATTGGTACATCAAAACATGAATGTAAGGTGAATCCTCATTGCTTTGAAACAATAATATGCTGACTGCAGTGTTTCATGGGTGGATTGCCTTCAGAACACATCCACACAAATACAGAAGTTAAAGATGAATGTTAACAATACATTTTTTGTGGAAGAATTTAGTCCAAAAATCAGAATCAAGATTTATTGTCATTAAATTTGGGGTTTTGTGGCAGCGTCACAGTGCAAACATTCATATTATAACCATCTCACAACGTTACTATAAAAAATACAATAAAATAATATTAACAATAAGAGTGCACGAAAAGTCAGGCAGGGTCTTTAGTTCATTGATTACTCAGGAATGTGATGGCAGTGGGGAAGAAGCTGACCTTGTGCCACTGAGTGCTCATCTTTAGGCTCCTGTACCCGATGATAGCAAAGTGGCCTGGTGGTCGGGGTCTTTGAGGTTTGAGGGTGCTGTTTTAAGACACCGCCTCATGCAGATGTAAATTAGAAGCATTAAAATAGTTTCATAATGCAGAACCAATATCATTTTGTGAAGTGAAGAATGAACATCAACCTGCCTGCATAAATGGTGGCTTATTCCTTAAAAGGGAACGATGTTTCTCAGAGGACATATATGGCACATGGAGGAATTGCATATGGTGATAAAATAAAATAATAGGACCTGAGGATGTAGTCTTGGTGAGAAATTAATGAAAATATTGACGGAGAGCTGAATTATTGATGTCCTTCATCTGAGGCATTAACCATCTTGAAACCATGAAGATTTTGCATGAAAAGGCACGATGTTTGCCCTGCAATAAAATCAAAGGTAATTAGCTGGTCATTCATCTCTTTGCAATTGTGTATTATGCCATTGGCTAGCTTGGATTCATCTTACCTAAAATGCATTGAGATTTTTCAGAGATGAGATGATACACTAATGGCAGGCCAAAATTCTATCTTGTCTTATTTCAAAGCGGGCATGCTAATTTTTAAAAACCTTAAATGTGTCACCTTTATGAGCATTCTTAAATAGTACTTTCAAATTGAATGTTCAGAGATGTTTTACTGCTGCTTGATTTATCTGCATTGGAAGGAATCCACACTGCTGGCAGGTATACAGTTTCAAACACCAATGACTCATTCATGTCTGAAAGGAGTGACAAAGAGAACATCACAGATGACTCCTATCATTGGTGATGAATATCCCATTGGAGATGGAGCACCACATTCTGTATGACAGCTGAATTGCCTCACAGGTGTAAGGATTATATTCAGAAAATCTATCAGGCACACTCCATGGGTTCAATTTTACTTCCAGGCCAGGAATAAAGAAACCTTACAAACCAAAGGCAGCATCAGCTGACATCAATATCTAGACTTTTTTGGCATTTGCATACTATTTCCCAACAAAAATCAACAAATAATCAAAAACAAATAGTTGACAGGTTCCTAATGTAAGTAAGAGAGTCATTGGGGTGGCAGTAAAATCACAATTCGAGAGGGGGAGCTTGGGACAGAGGAGGCCCAAGCTTTTCTTCGAGAACTCAGTGAAGACAATCTTGCCCATCTAGCCCACCTCCAACTAAATCAAATTTTGGAAGTTTAGTCTGTCTTGTCCTGTTTGCTATCTGTGGTAGGACAATCTTGGGGAGTGTCAGAGAAATTGGAATGGAGTCAACATTATTTCATTAAGTGTTGGATTTGTCTCCTTGTATAGAGACCGCTACTCTGTTTTACAGCAAGAGTGGGCCTTGAGGCATTCAGACATGATGGGACTGCAACTCTTTGCTTGTACAGGTAACAGCAATAACTGTAAGTAGCAAAACTTGGCAAAGCTTCAGTGAAAAGTGAAAGCAATCATGTGAAGGTCACTGTTGCCTTCTGGCATTATTGCATACATTTCAGCAAAAATATCAATTGTATGGAAGTAACTATTGGCTACTCTCAAGGAAGAGAAGGCTGTTAAGAATTAAAGAGAAAGAATTCTAAATTTTTTTTTAAAGTTGGAACTATGCATTATAGAAAACAAGGTAGAAATATTTCTGCACATTGTGTTAACACTGTGCTGGATGCCTGAGGCAAGTTCAGTCAAAGCTACGGAGAGCATTATTCCAAAGTGTATGATATGCAAGAGAGTTGTGCGTGTTTAAATCATATGAGCTAGGCCTTCTGCATGCAAGTGCACATAAAAGGAAAACTGAAAGCAAAGTCCCACAAAAGGTATGTATAATCTTTCATCTCTTGTCACAGTTCAAGCCTTTTGTCTGAGGCTAACTCCTGCTTCTTCTTCAACTAGTGGGGCCACTTTGGTCACAATTCCCTTCAAATGGCATGTGGTTATAGGGGCAGGCTGGGCACATGTCGACAAAATTCACAGAGCTTGTCATCTATAGACTCATCATAGCGGTACTAGTACATATTGCATTTTCCTCAAGCATGCTGTCTGCACAGAGTATTAAATATGATCAATTTTCAAGAAAAATATCATTGAGGAAAGGTTAGAGAGAAAAGTAAGAATGTGATTCAATAAATCAAAGATGGAAGGAGTGGAACCAGATAGAGATGAAAGCTACCTAAAATTAGAAAAAAATTCGACATTCATGCCATTGGATTTAAGGCTGTCCAAGAAAAATATGATGTCTTGTTCCTCAAATTTACATTTTGCCTCATCCTGGCTATGAATGAGACTGAGGACAGACAAGGGGAACTGGTGAGAGAAAGTGAAGTGGTCAGCAAACGGGAGTTCAAGCCTGGACCCACAAACACAACACAGGTGTTCAATAAATTGGTCACCCAATCTGCATTTGAGTCATTGAAGTAGAAGAGGATGATGATGTCTGATTTCACTGTGTGGCTTGAATTGAAGGAAGCAAAAATAGCACTGTTCTTGTCAACCTGTTAGTTTAACTGTCATCCAGTGTACACAGCAGCCAAGTCTCCTGGCTTGATTTAGAGTGGAGTAAACAGATGAATGGACAAAAGAAGGGGACAAAGCTCTGAATAAGCTCAGTACGAGGTGTACGCAGGAATAAGTACCTCAAAGCAGGATGTACAGAGAAGAATGTGCATTGTAACCTCAACAGCAGCATATGCTGAGACAGTGATGTAATAAACCCATTTTTTATGACAGAGAATAACGAGCATGGTGGGCTTTTTGATATGAAAAATGTCGAAAAGAACACAATAATTGTGTTTGTGCCATATTCTGAATCCAGATAGAGTCTGACACACATGTGCTGTGTAGGACATTGCAGAACGATACACACTGTGTTGTATTTTAGTTGCTCCAAGTCTTTCGGCAGTTGTATTTGAGTATTCTTCAGGACAAGTTGATTAGGTTTTTTTTTAAAAATCCACACTGCAAACCTTTGTAATTTTAATGACTGTAATGACAGCTGCAATATCTGCTGCTACAGCTGTGTTTATGTTATAGTCAACCTCTTTCTAGTGCAAGCCAATTCAAAACAATCAAAATTGGATGACAGGACTGTTGTTGAACTTACGCTGTTGAGGAACATTCAGTCCGGCAGCTTCTAGTGGGCTGCAAAGGAAGGCGGAGTATTATTGTTTTGAAGTATGAAGTCATTAATTATCTGTGGCATCGATACATAGAAAGGCAGAGGCTGAAATACAATAATACATAAGCATCTCATCACTGAAGAATGAGTTGCCATTCAGGTCTCTGGAGAAATTATGGATCGAGATAAAATTCTTAGCTCTGGCCATGCTAAGGTTGACTGTAATATCACGATTATTTTTAATTGCACAATCTTAATTTAAATCTCATCAGCTCCTCCTCTCTGCACTGTTATTTGTAACAACTGAGATGAAACACATGAGGAAAACACCTACTAGTGATCATGGGAACATGCTCAAAAGATCAATAAAAAGTGAAAGGTATTGTCCGATAAAATCTATTATTTTATGCAGTAAACGAGATTAGTGTAGGTAGGTTCACTGGTTAGCATGAACATGGTGGGCCAAAGGGTCTGTTTCTATGCTGTACAACTCAATGCATATACCTTGACAGCAGTGTCAGCATGAAGTTTTCAATGTTTATTATCACCTGGGACTTCAGTTTTGAAGAAATGCTGCATTGGCAGTGGAACCATCTGAGAACATGAAATAGCCTCTTAGGTGGACAGCAACTCCTAGATTGTCTGCCTGGATGCTGTTAAATTACTGGTTCCCATTTTAAATGCCTGCTAGCACTCAGTATGGAGGCTGCACTATATTTTGTGGCAAGTGAATGTCCTGATGTACTATCACATCAAGGACCAGCCATTTGGGGGTGAACCAGGCTTCACTTAAAGGGGTACTCAGAAGTTCTTGACCATTGTTGCAGGGTCTGTGAGGAGAATATTTAAACCAAACCCTCAGGATTTTGCAACCAAATCTCCATGTTATCATATTAAATGACAAGTAGGATCAAAACTGTGTTCATACAGTCTACTTCAAATGACACATAAACCACTGGTGGCTATTTTTTACCCATTAGTTAAATCCTCAGAATTCGTTCCACGGTCACTCATATTTTGGGTCATGTTGGTGATCAATTCCGGGTGAACTTCTTGCAGATGTGAATTGGGACCAGGCCTGCACGATTTCTCTCATGCTTCACTGTAAGTCTTAAGGCACTGTTATTCATGTAATATTCATGTCTGACCACCCCACCTGAAATTGAAGCTGAAATCATTGCAAGAACTAGAGTTGGAACTGGACAAACTCAGGTTCATAGGCATGGCTGAAAGGACCACAAAAAACAGTTATAGTTATGAATGAGATGGTCCTGGAGAGTGCTATATCACAGAGAAACCTTGGGTCTATAGTTACATATTTTTTTTTAAGTGGCAACTCAAGTGGACAGGTTGGTGCATTTGGTGTTTGACGCACATGTCTTCATTGGGTGCTGTATTGAGTACAAACGTTGAGTCCTTATTCTTCAGCTGCACAAAGTGTTTGTGAGACCTCATTTAGACCACACTTACAGTTCTGCACACCAAACTATGGGTATTAATAAGTTGGAAAGGATGTTGCCGACTAGAGGGCTTGAGTTATAGGGAGAGAGTAGATCACCTGGACGTTTATTCCTTTGAAGAGTGTAGTAGGCAGAGGAGTGACCTTACAGAGGTTACAAAATCATGAAGGGCATGGATAAAGTGAAGGCTTGCAGTCTTCTTCCTTGGGGTCGATGATTCTAGAACTGGAGGGCATAGATTGATGGTAAGAAGAACTTGAGAGTCAACTTGAGACTTGAGAGACAACTTTTTTCTCACAGTGATTCGTTCTTGAACAAGGTGCCACAAGAAACTATTGATTTGGGTGCAATTTGACTTTCAAAAGGCATTTGGACAGAGCTTAGGATGGGCTTCAAAAGGTATAGATCAAATGCAGGCAAATGGGACTAGCCCAGAATGCCAGTTTCATCGGCATACATAATAAGGGCTGAAGGCCTGATTCCACGCTCAATGACTCCATGACAATGACCATCGTTAAATCCAATTGGAAGACCTGTGTCATTATCCTCAAACTTGGATTGCTCCCTTCTCAGGGTCAATTTTATCTTAACTTACCCTGTCATCCCCACAAGAATTTTCCAAGTGGCTCCTGAAGATCTCAAAAATGTCTCCCAATTTTCTGTTCACTGCAGCATCAGAGAAATTACCCTGGTGATTCCTGTGTTTGTAAGAATTATTTCATCTATGATAAAACTCTATTAACATAGCACAATTGGGACTTTGGTGGTGCCAAACTCACAGATTTTCCAGACTATTAGAGGTTACTCCCCAAGAATACCTCAGTATTTTTTTATTTCACGTTATTTTACACCTTATGCAATACAACTTATACAGTGAACATGGTAAGTTTAAAGAAAATGGAAAACAATTAGGAACACCAGATCCCAGCTTTGACTGCAAAAATATCAGATGTTCCAGAACCCAACCTTAGCTCTGGATGCACGCTTGACTCCGGACATATTCCAGATCTCTGACCCTGTCCACACAGCCCATTGTACTCTGGGCCCCGCATCTGGCATCTTGGCCACAGGAATTTGCCAGCATTGCTGGCTTCCCATAAATGTGAACAGCGATTATCTTAAGAGCCCTGACTTCTTTGCGTAGAGGAAGGGCACTTCACTCAATCCAAATATCATTGTGGATTTCAGACAGATTCCTCTTGATGAAGAAATGCATTATCGAGCCACAGGGAGATACAAAATGTGTCCACTGAGTCCACACCAACCACTGAGCATCCATTTACATAAAACTCCTACCCTAATCCCTTTTATGCTCTGTATGTTTACATCAACTCTCTCCAGATTCCACCACTAACCTACACACTAGAGGTAATTTACAGCAGTCAGTGAACCTACCAAACAGAATGTTCTAGGAATGTGGGAAGAAATCCATGTGATCACATGAATAATGTGCAAAGTCCACATAGGGAACCCTAGAGGTCAGGATTGAACCCCAGTTGCTGGAGGTGTGAGATCGCAGATCTACTAGTTACGCCATTGTGCATGTGATGACAGAAGGTTTCAGAAAAATCACATGGCTTCTTCATCCCTAAATCAAATGGGTGGAATGAAGGGATTGAAGATTACTACTTTTCCTTTACCTCTTGATTGATCAATCCAACCTGAGTGATGATACAGCAAGAACCTCACAAGTAGGAGGGTTACAATGCCAAAGGTTTGCTGAAGCTGAGGTTTGTTTGCTTGCATCAGGCCAGGAAAATCCTGCACTATGACCCAAACAGATGTGGAAACATCTCCAATATAACTTGCTTGTTACAGCACAAAAAGAGGCAATTCAGCCTATTGAACATACAAGCTCCAAAAAGAATATACCATCAGTTCTAGCACCCTTTCCTTATTTCCCAGAAGCCCTGCAATGTACTCACTCTCACATATAGCCATGAACTCCCAATTGATTATTTTGCCATTTACCTACATTAAGAAGTTAAAGTGTCCAGATGACACTTCATCGACTCAGCCAGTGAGTCGATGAAATGTTGTAGGAAACCAGGGAGTTTAAGAGGAGAGACAAGACAATGTTATGTGGAGGTTAGGAGCAAACAGCTAAGCGACAATAAATAAATGCAGGAAAAGGCCCCTGTTTATCACAAACAGCCTGGTTGAGCCAAAAATCTTGTTTCCATGATGTACATGCTTTTTAATTTTATTCAAAAAACTGTAGTTACAGACTTTGTTGAGGCACAAAACACATAAGGAAAGCCATTAGGATGTCTTATGAAGCAAAATGGTAGATTGCGAATGAGCTTTCAACAATAGCTCATGAAATTGATGTTTCGCAGAGATCTTCAATTAATGGACCAGATGAAGTCAAATTTCAGTCAGCTCCCTAACTGACTAAAAGTTATATAACTCCTCACCATATGACTACCTGGCTCATTTTACATCAATGTCCTATCCTCTTTTGTAAGGGCTTCAATAAAAAGGCCATATTCGAGTTTTCACATTTTGTTTATTCAGTAAAATTAATGCTGGAGACCGTTAAATATAACAAGGCATGTTCTTGTGTTAAATATCCTGTGTTTTATGTTAAGAACGAGCTTAGTCAACACCTCTAGTGCCTGAGAGGGTAAACCCAGTCAAAGGTAGATCTATGCACTGGCTCACAATGCTGTGGAACAGGGCCTCTCCCAGTCTAAGCATTTTAGGTCAATAAATCTGACCCTGATCCTACTCTTGGTCCTTGGATCCACTTCATTGACTGAAGGCAAATTCAACCTGTAACTCTGCTTCCTCCTATCCCCATTCAAAGTCTGAAGGTATTTATGGAGGGTTATTGGGGAAACATGTGATTTATAGGATAGAGGCATGTTGGAGATGTGCATGACTGAGCATTAAAGTTCAGTATTAATATTGTAGAGGTTATCTTACTCAGCATATCTAGTGATGCCCTATAATATATTGTTCACTTTTATGTGGGTTTCCTTCAAGGACCTTGAAGCCTCCTTCCCCCTAGTCTCTAACCTTTCTCTCTCTCTCTCTCTCTCTCTCCTCCAAGATAGACTTATTGTATGAGCTGCTGTAGGGTTGCCAAGGGGAATGCGTCTTTAAAGATTGACATTGTTTCTGTGATTGCTCTGCAGTGAAAAGCAACAGCTCTAATAAATTAAGAGTGTTTCTGCTGGGAACAGTGGAGGTCGTAACACAAGATGATTTTTGAGTGGAAGCAATATGAGAACAGTTATGCATTTGTTTGCGCCCAAATTTGGAATATTTGGGGAGTCCTATAAACATGTAAGGAATGCATCAAAATGGACATCTTAACTTCTAGATATCCATAACACAGAAACAGAACAAATACAAAGGAGTAAATACCTCAGGTTTCTCTTCCTCATCATTGAAATGAAGGAAGTCAACATTCAACTTCTTAGCTTCCAATCAAACTATAACCTGGAATGTTAGCTGGAGGAATAGATCTCGTCCTTCAGTTCCACCAATGAAACTATTAATGTGTCTCAGTTCTTTTCTTCTCAGTGAGATGTGTGGGCAAATTTATCCAGAGAGGTGATGCAGACAAATGCAAATCTAGAATATCCATCCCTTTCTTTTAAATGTCAGCTTGTTCCATTTACATCCCAGAAGAGAATTTTTACTATTTATGCCAAAAATGTGGTTGTTCTGCTCCAGAATGGAGGACCATCGCCTTCCCAAGATCGTGTTATATGGCGAGCTCTCCACTGGCCACCGTGACAGAGGTGCACCAAAGAAAAGGTACAAGGACTGCCTAAAGAAATCTCTTGGTGCCTGCCACATTGACCACCGCCAGTGGGCTGATAACGCCTCAAACCGTGCATCTTGGCGCCTCACAGTTTGGCGGGCAGCAACCTCCTTTGAAGAAGACCGCAGAGCCCACCTCACTGACAAAAGGCAAAGGAGGAAAAACCCAACACCCAACCCCAACCAACCAATTTTCCCTTGCAACCGCTGCAATCGTGTCTGCCTGTCCCGCATCGGACTTGTCAGCCACAAACGAGCCTGCAGCTGACGTGGACTTTTTACCCCCTCCATAAATCTTCGTCCGCGAAGCCAAGCCAAAGATTCCACTTAGTGTTTTATGTTTATTTTTAATGTCAAAACAATACTGTGCAGTGGCAATATTTGTGAATAAGGTTGAAGTCATCTCATTATTACCTTCTTGTTCCTTGGTGTGGGATCTTGTTATGTGCCAATTTAACAGTTGTGTTTCTTCTGTTGCAATAGTAACTACACTTCAAAAATGCATCAATGGATAAGCAAGAGTTTGGATTCGTGAGGTCATGAAAAGGGCCATATAAACTTTCTTCCAATGTACATGTAACCAGTTGGACAGTAGAGAAATGCAATTATTCAACTAATCTAAAACAACATTTACTTCCCTCTGACTACCCATTCAGTGTCAAACAATATTTCTAAACAACTGCTAAAAAATAGAAAAAAATCCTTATATTGTAGAAGCTTAAGGAAATATGTTGGAGTCGGTGCTCAGCAAAAGGAGGTGTAAGGCATTCCTTCCGTCCGATATCCTACAGGTCACTCTTGGGCAAAGTGTAGTACCTGTTTAGCCTCCCAGTCAAGGTCACGTGAAGCCATGGATTGCAGATGGTGGATTTTTTTTTAACAAGCAGATTCTACATTTTGGAATTTATGGTTGTAAAACTAAAAACACTGTGCAGATGAATGTGGTGATCAATGGCCAGGGTTTCCTGTCAAATATGGACACTGCAACTGAAGGAGGCAAAAGGAAACAACTTTTTTCCCTTATATAAATAATCATGAACTCAACATTGATTACAGTCTCAGCTCAAAGATGGAGCCTTCACCGAAGGAGAACAAGGGAGGTCACAACTACAATTTGGAGGGTCAGAGACCATCATGGATGGAGAGCCATGATCGGCCATGCTGAATGGGAAGGCTTCTGAATGATGATGACAGGAAATATGCTGCCAGACTCACAAACCAGAATTTCTTAAAGGGAAATTGAAATTGAAATTTGAATTTGGGTTGCTTCCTTCATGCTGTGGAGCAGTAAGTAACCAAATACATGATTAAACAAAAGGGAAGACAAATTTTCTCATTCATATGCAAAATTGAGTGTTGCCAGATTTACTCCAATGGTCTAGTGTCAGAATTATTGAACTACTGCTCTCTAAACACAATGGTGCCATCTGTTAAGATGCTGTTTTGCATTTCAGCTCTCCCAGTTACACCATTCTTTCAATTTTCAATGAATTTTCCATGTGTCCCTCACTTCCATTATCCCTCACTTCCATTCAACAACATCTAAATCTCAATTTAGATTGTTCCACAACCTTGAGGCCTGGACATCAGCATGTAATTAGTTGTCTTTAATGGAAACAGATATCTACTTCACCCGCTTGCTTTACAAAAGTATCCACAATAGCTTCTTTTATAATTTACTTTCAGGTTTTTATATTGATTATTTAACCATTTTGTAATTGTTCCTAAAATGTTTAAGAGTCAATAAGCATGTAGCTTTTTTTATGTTAAAAAGCTTCCAGATCTATATGCAGTGTAGATTGTGGCTTTCACTGTTATGAGGGACACAACACACAAACTCAGTTACATCACGCAGTGGCAAGTCCAACTCATGTCTTGCGTGTGCCAGGTTTTCACAGTCTTGTGCGTTTGTCTGAGATTCATTTTGAGGGGAATTGGCCAAGGCCATGAAACTGGTCCAACACATTCAGCACCACTTCCCACCCCCAACCCCATGTTCCTGTTATTTGCGCATTTTTGCAGACCTTAAATTCTTGCAGTTGCAGGATGAGAAATATATCCTTTCAAAACATCATCTGGAATGAAATTGACTACTTCACACATAACCAATGAACAGTTTTGTACTAGTCATTTAATATTAGGATCTCTCAGGTAGTAGACCAGACACTGATCCCTATTTTTTGTGATAACCCATTTTATACTATATTAACAAATTTGTGTCCAGTTATTACTCTTATTTCAAAGAATATTCCAGCAGCCAAACCATTGTCTGATAATGCACTGGCAATGGCAGACTGCCTAACTCACATTATGGGTTCAACTTCTGCTGCTTCTACTGTTCCTCGCACATCCCCACAGTTCACACTATAAGTCACTGATTGCCGTGGAGATCCCAGGTTTGTTGTTCATGTGTGCTGGGCGAGGAGGTTACAGGACAGCAATACAAGTGCTCACTGTTCTGGATTAGGAAGGTAAGGGCATAGACTGGACGACAATAACATCAAAGGCTATACTCACTTCTCAGTGGTTAACCAAATATATCTTTGCAGTCATGGTCCTCAGGTTGATAAGCTATGTTACTGATGCGACTTGCTGATGAAGAGATAGAGCTATGTCAGTAAATACTATTTCAGTCATTATTTTGCTAGAGAATTGGTTGCATACAGTGCATGCAAATGTATTTCATATAAATAAGTTTGCCTGACAGGCATCTACCACTGATCAAGTTGAAATGAAGTAAAGTACGCTTGAAGATCAAAAGAATTCCTGGCACTCTGCATTTTTCATTTAAGTCTGGAAAAGTGTTGAAGTGTTCATGCATACTTTGTGCGAAAATGAATATTGAAAATAATCCCCCGAGATGATGAATACCACTCTTATACATGAATCATAATCATGTTGAGGAACTTTGGGGGACATCCGATGCGCTCTAGTATTTGCCAAAGCCCTTTCCTGCTCACGGTGTCGAAGGCTTTGGTGAGGTCAACAAAGGTGATGTAGAGTCCTTTGTTTTGTTCTCTACACTTTCCTCAACATGATTATCCAACTGCACGAAAACCAACAAGGTCGGGTCAGATACAGCAATGAGCTCTCTGAACCCTTCTCCATTAACAATGGCGTGAAGCAAGGCTGTGTTCTCGCACCAACCCTCTTTTCAATCTTCTTCAGCATGATGCTGAACCAGGCCATGAAAGACCCCAACAATGAAGACGCTGTTTACATCCGGTACCGCACGGATGGCAGTCTCTTCAATCTGAGGCGCCTGCAAGCTCACACCAAGACACAAGAGAAACTTGTCCGTGAACTACTCTTTGCAGATGATGCCGCTTTAGTTGCCCATTCAGAGCCAGCTCTTCAGCGCTTGACGTCCTGCTTTGCGGAAACTGCCAAAATGTTTGGCCTGGAAGTCAGCCTGAAGAAAACTGAGGTCCTCCATCAGCCAGCTCCCCACCATGACTACCAGCCCCCCCACATCTCCATCGGGCACACAAAACTCAAAACGGTCAACCAGTTTACCTATCTCGGCTGCACCATTTCATCAGATGCAAGGATCGACAATGAGATAGACAACAGACTCGCCAAGGCAAATAGCGCCTTTGGAAGACTACACAAAAGAGTCTGGAAAAACAACCAACTGAAAAACCTCACAAAGATAAGCGTATACAGAGCCGTTGTCATACCCACACTCCTGTTCGGCTCCGAATCATGGGTCCTCTACCGGCACCACCTACGGCTCCTAGAACGCTTCCACCAGCGTTGTCTCCGCTCCATCCTCAACATCCATTGGAGCGCTCACACCCCTAACGTCGAGGTACTCGAGATGGCAGAGGTCGACAGCATCGAGTCCACGCTGCTGAAGATCCAGCTGCGCTGGATGGGTCACGTCTCCAGAATGGAGGACCATCGCCTTCCCAAGATCGTGTTATATGGCGAGCTCTCCACTGGCCACCGTGACAGAGGTGCACCAAAGAAAAGGTACAAGGACTGCCTAAAGAAATCTCTTGGTGCCTGCCACATTGACCACCGCCAGTGGGCTGATAACGCCTCAAACCGTGCATCTTGGCGCCTCACAGTTTGGCGGGCAGCAGCCTCCTTTGAAGAAGACCGCAGAGCCCACCTCACTGACAAAAGGCAAAGGAGGAAAAACCCAACACCCAACCCCAACCAACCAATTTTCCCTTGCAACCGCTGCAATCATGTCTGCCTGTCCCGCATCGGACTGGTCAGCCACAAACGAGCCTGCAGCTGACGTGGACTTTTTACCCCCTCCATAAATCTTCGTCCGCGAAGCCAAGCCAAAGAAGAAAGAAAGAACATGAATCATAAATTATATCAGTGCCTGTTAGCTTCATATGGTTAAGGGATACTGCACCTGTACAGTTCTATGATCACACTTAAAAACTCTCTACTTTGGAGAGTATCATTTAGTAACAAATATGAAGCTATTGCCTAAGATAGCTTTCAAAGAAATTCAGATGCTCTGGCGATTCTCTGACTAGTTTCTGAAGGTTGCTATTTGATCCATATCTGTCCATTATTTTCTACAAAGCAACCTTGATTAGAGGGAAGGGGTAGATTACATTTAATTTTAGTTTTTTTGTTTCCTTTTTTTTCTTTTTATTCCTTTTTTTAGATAACTGCTTATATATGAATTTAATTATGGTTGTCTTAGATCGTATCATCAAGTTAGACAGAAATTACTCTGTGTCTTGACCAAGGGATTGTATAATCCAACTTACTTGGACTCTATCCAGAATTATCTTTAAGAAATAATGTTAAATGAACAAAAATGGATAGGTATTTTGAATTACATTTATATTGATTTGTGATATGTATAACATGACATGTTCTTTGTTATATTAGTGGACTTTGTATGTAGGATATGTTAAACTCAATAAAAATATTAAAAATAAAGATAGCTTTGAACATTAATGCATTTACTCATTTACATGTATTGTGTTTAATTTTTCTCTGAATATTTATTTATGTTTCATGAATGTTTATGAAGTATAGCATCATTTTTAACTTACTGTATATAATGCCCTTAACAAATGATAGTATCTCAAGGAATATTTCAACATCAAATCCCATCAAGAGTTATTAGGAAAGATAACCAAACACAAAATCAAGAAATTAATGTTAAGATCAACTCTAAGGATATTGAAAGTCAGAACAGTTTCAGGACAATAAAGTAACAATTATGACATAATAATGAACACCTCACATATTTCTGTTGAACATTTAAGTCCACCTTATGAGCCATTTCTGCGCATGCATTTACCTCATTGAAGTTGTCGTAATTTCTCCACTATGTAGATGGGTTTGGTAAAAGAGAGGAAATGGCAGAGTTTATCTCCTCTGAAATGTTGGATTTGCAGTGGAATTAAATAAAATTGATATGAAGTCACCATCATAAAGGGCGCATCAGATTATTACACTCCGCAGCTCTCAAGGTCCATTGATATTTTAGATCTACAGCCAAATTTGAAATCATATCAGAAGCCAGTTAATAAAGAATTTGTTTCGGAAATTTGCTGTGTGTAGAATATACAGTGAATCTTCCCTTGAGGTCTCTGTTAACAAACAGGAGCTGATTTCAGGACTGATTTGCTACCAGTGCAGCTTGGCTTGCCTTAAAAAGAGTAACAGCTGTTCCTACCTTCCATGTTTCCAGCATATTTCACGCCCCTGACGGTAATATTGCAGAGCTCAGCTAATTTATTATATATCACACTTTAAATCAGATGACAGATGTGTTGCTCAGGGTGATAGATCACCTTCTCAGAGTAAGCACCATTAAAAACAAGCCGGTTTTCATCCACATCTACTTAAAGGCTGTGGATTAGATGAAAGTTGCAGTTTGAAATATACAGCATTTTGAAATCTACTGCACTTTGTTCTGCATGCATGCATGCATGAAAGTTGTGATGCATGAAGGCCCTTGCCAGCCCTACATTTGCTCATGTTCCAAAATCCCAGCATGTTCTGTTAATTCTGTGTCAATTGTTACTTCTGACTCACTTTGGACAGATGGTGGTTTTCTCAGTTGTCCTTGTTTCATGTCTTATTATGTAATTGTTTGTACGCAGAAGTAAAAAATTCTCTTCACTGATAAAATAGCTCATATACAGTTCCTGTGATCTTCAAGTTTATCTGTTAGTGTTATGAATTTATTCCAACACATGAACACAAAGCAAATGTTGTTGATAATGGAAGGACTGGGAAACAAGACATCCAAATCAACAGAATTATGAACTAAATATCTGCCACAGTTGTCAAATTTCTACCTTGTTTGTTTAATGAAGAAATTATTTACAGTGAATAAAGGAAATAATTGAGGTGTTTATCTTAATGATTGTGAAATAATCAAATTCTGTTCTCATTTGATTTACCGTTATAGGGTCTTCCATGGTGTACATCAATTTCATTTTTTGCATGCCTGTCAACATTCAATCATTTTCTGATGCAGGGTAAAAAATACACTGATACTTTATTTATTTCATTGATAGAATTGAAGCTTCACAGTTCACTTCGAAAACTATGAACAGCTAGCAGATGATGTTGTTTGAAGAATAATGAAACATCTGTAGCAATGCATTCCATGTGCATCAATGAAGCGTTGTAACAATCAAAGTCATCGGACAAGTGTTTTTGTCAGATAATGGTGGAAAACTGTGCTGCTGGTTCTCTGAGATAAAAATACAAATATCTTTATTTAATACAGTATCTGGGAATAAAGAGAAAGCAGCAATATTATAATCTGTTGGGGGATAGATAAATTAATATGGGGAAATTCACAACAAATTTCAAATGATCTCCATTCAGTCCTCATCAATGAACCATAACACTTTAAGGAATCTTGATAGTCCTATCTATGCCCCAGATCAGCTGCAGTTCATTCATAGTTAGAATCATGCACTTTTTGTTGTTTTATGAACTGGATGGACATTGATCTTTTCTCATTGCCTTGGCCTTTCAATAGTAACTGGTCTTTTATTTGCTTATTTGTTGAAAAGAACACACACAATGTGGAAATATTTATACAAATTACATTAAAAACTAGATTTAAGAAAATAAATCTTTTACCTCAAAGGGTACTCCAATTGAAGCTCCGTTGAAATATTTCAGCTCATTGTTAATGAATGAATGATGTACCCCAGAGCATTGATGGAAATCTTCTCCTTTCAGGAACTTTTCAATTTCGTGAAATAAATCGTTGCTTCTGTTCTGGATGAAATTACCCTTGGACCATGACATACACCCACCTATCGAAGGGACCGAGGATCACTTCCCTGGCCAAGACCACATCCTGTGAGATGCAACTTCAATTTCATTACAAATAATTCAATTTGTATTGTAATTAGGGTTTTATCTTTGGTGCTTGTTTTTAGCAATCAGCTATTGGCTCTTAATCAATATGGTGACTAGACTTCTCGTTCTGGATCAGGGAGTTGTGCTCAAACTCCATCCTGGAATAGGGACACAGTTCTATTTTGATATTTTCTTAGAAAATTGATTATAATACATTTAATCACGTGACCTTTTTTTTGGGGTACTAACCATGTAAAACTGAATCTCATGGACATCTGAACAGGTAACATTTGCCATTTGTTTGCAGAAGTTAGTTTAGTCATGTGTCTCTTGTACCTGAATGCTTTGTTTTACATTTGGAATGTATAGGAGTGTGAGTGTACCTTGAAGAATTGATCGATCAGTCGGTAGGACTTTTGATATGTTGTTGCAGTAGCCACGGCTTCAGGTACCCTCAATAAGGGATTTATTTTCAGCTGTAAGAGTTCAACCCTGACATTTGCTGTTTGGACATATCAAGGACACAAGAAACCCTAATGCTCCTGAGAGCCTTACACAACTAGTGAAAAACTGCCTCTGCTGCTGTACAACCTGTCAGTGCTTACGATGTTTCTAATATTGAGAAATATTTTTAAGTTATTAAAATTTAAGTTAACAATTCAGAAAATTAGACTTTTTAATGTAAAATTGTATAGAGTTTAAAACACATAAATAAACTCACTGAAATGGAATAAACTCTTTTTTAAAAAGTAACTTACCTCCCAATCCTTAGTCCAAAAGTCCCCTGTGAACTTGAAGTCTAGCCTGGCTTGGGATCCAATGGACATATTCACCTTTTGACAGCGCAAAAATAAAAATAAGAATCAGGGACGTTCAGAGGCTAAGCGTAAACATATGGCTTTGTACATGAAAAGCTATGGAGTACAGTATTTTGCAAACCAAATGTTCTCTCAGGAGGTTTGTGGATGGGGCTTGGACCATCCTAATGGCCTGATGATTTCAGGTGAGATCCTGGCACCGTTAAAACCTAGTTGACCAGGTCCAGGAAGCATTCATCCATCAAGTTTTCTCTCTCCTTTTGTATCCAAGGTAAGTGCACAATGAAGGCTGAATGTAAGCTCACTTCTGTGCCATTTGCATTTTTTTTATCTCACCCTCTCCCAATTTATAATGGACTTTTTTTACTCCCTGTTGTGTGTGTGAAACCAGTTCAATGGGTCCCAAGGGTGGCAAGTTTTGAACACAGCTGATTGAACAGTAGTTTTTATTTACACTTGTTGGGGAGTCACAACAGGGATAAAAGACACACAACTACACAAACTCACTGGATTAAATGATACACTTGCATCCACTCAGGGGTAGAAGGCTTTACAAACAAGTTACAACATATAATACCCACCACCCCCTGTTATTCCTGGCTCTTATCTAACTACACTAGGGACACTAAGCACACAATACTTCAGCTCACAAACCTTTGTCTGCCCACATCATACCAATGATTCTCCAACATTGCCCATGGTTCCCAACCTGTTGTGGAGCTTGGGTTCTGAGGAAGATGGCTCACATGTGGTGGGCCTTATAGTGCTATCATCTGCCAGGTTGTGGTAATCTATGTTGAGCTGTCAGTCTCTCTTTGTTTTTAGCCCTGCTTTACTGACATTGGACGCATATTATCTCTACCACTTAGGACACTCCCCTTGGGTATAACTGTGTATGCACCCATTGTCATTCATTTTTATACCACTAGTTTCTGTAATAAAAGCCATGATTATTGGTTGACTACACTGCCTTCGTCTTTTTCATTAACTGGCACTTCACGGGTACAGCCCAAGCATTGATAAGGCAATTAAAGGGGCCAATGACCATATGTGCAGTGACCTGTGGGCAAGGCTTGATTGGCAGGTGAGGTGACTTCTGATCAGGTTCCTGATGGAAAGGTCGCATGCCCTTCTGAAATCCACATTCCCACCAGATTCCAGATTAAGGGGGTCACATGACCCTCCATAATCCATACTACACTGCCCAAATTACTGTCTCAAGAGTCACAAAGTTTCTAGGCAATTTTTCTTGGCTCCATGCCAAAAAAAAGCATGACGTTCGTTCCAAATGGTTAGTGTGCCTTCCAGGAATGGACCACATGGATTTGTTCCAAGTGATAAAAGTTAAGGCACCCAACCTGTGTGAGCAGAATAGACCTGAACCAATAGCACCTGCTCTTAAAAGGCCAATTGCTCATTCCGGCAGATTCTTGACCAGGGAGGGAGGATTGGGTATCCTACTCCTAAGATAGGATTTGAGGTGACACTGGTGAAGTAATGAAGGATACTGGACTGTTGGGGGTTGTTGCTTTTTGTGTGAGACATTAAAATGAAGCATGCTTCCTTTTAGGTGAACTAAAATAAACCTAATATTGCACAAATATTTATCCCTCAACCAACCAATGAAATGACTATTAGCATGTTGTTTGTGGATTTTATTGTGTCCACATTATCTGCCATATTTCCAACTCTTAAAAAAATTGGCTATGAAGCACATTTGAATATGCTAAGGCTATAAAAGTTCAGTGCATAATTATAGATGTTTTCAGATTTATACATTTTTCCAAAATTGTGTAAATGGAAGATTATTGGAAGCTGATTTTTCCAATCAATTATAAATATAAATGACTGTGCTCCTAGGTGCCTTCTACCTTTATCAGCATTGATAAGTAAAGTTAATTCACTGCAGGAACTGTAAAGAAAATTTATCTGGAAAAATTGCTTAGTTTTATATTTTTCTGTGAGGTAAAATTAAAATGAAATACAGATCCAAAAAAATCTCTTCTTCACATTAATGCAAACTGTGCTACAATTTCATTTGTGTGCGCATTTTAATTTTTTTTTAAATTTATATTACAGCATAGTTACAGGCCCTTTCTGCCCATGAACCCATGCCGCCCAGTTACATCCAATTGACCTCCATCCCTCAATACTTTTTGAATGGTAGGAAGAAACTAGAACACCTGCAGGAAACCCACACAAGCACAGGGAGAATGTACAAAGTCCTTATAGATTGCGTGGGATTCTAACCCTAGTTCAGGTCGCTGGCCTGTAACAGTGTGGTGCTAACCATAATCCTTTAAAACCATGTATAAAAAAATGTGTGTACAAAGATATATTTATGTAAGATGGTTAAAACAGTGCTTAAGTAAAGAGATTTATTATAATAGCCTTAACTGTAGCAAAAAAATGTATTATGTCAACCTGGAAATCAGAAGTTAGCCTGAGAATACAGCAATGGTACATAGAAATGAATAAATGTATTTCTTTGGAAAAAATAACATATAATTTAAGAAATAACATCACAGTATTCGATCAAATTTTGGAACCGTACATGGAACACAACAGATAAGTCCTACTGCGGACCTCCACCCCCTAAAATGACAGAATGAGAAGAAGACGAAATGAACTGACCTAGTGGCTAAAAGTAGATGACACAATTTTCTTGTTTATTTTCATTGTATGATGACATTGTTTAATGGGTTTATTGTATCATATATGTTGAACGTTGAGTGGGTGAGGAGGGGAGTGGGAAGGAGGGAGGGAAGGGAGGGGGAAAAGGGGAGAAAATGTCATGTATATTCAAGAGGGAAATGTTTATGTGTATTTTGGTCAGTATGGATCATAGTGTGAAAAAAAATTTTAAATTTTAAAAAGTAAAGAGACAATAGAACTGATTATGTTGTGGTCAAGATTCACTGAAGTAAGCAGGCACCTGTCAGCCAGATTTGGGTTTGTTATTAGGTTTGAGGGTCATTTGCTGATCTGTTAAAGCCACTGGAGATGGTGAATGCATTAACTGTGCTCAATGACTTTTGAAGTTCAGCAGCACAAAGAACAAGGAAATTAACTAACCAGATAAATAAATGAAGATGAAGGTTAATTGAAGGAACAACAACAGATTTTTAGTTTGATTTGGGCATGGCACAGACACAGCAAAAGGCTTGTTCCTGAGCAAAACTGTTCTGTGTTGTAAATCAACGTATTTGTACATTAACCTGACTTAAAACTACAATTATCTTTGATTAGCAATTGCCTTCATGAATAAAAATAATCTATTTAATACCCATTTGCTAGTTATTTGCCATTGTCATTAAAATTGCCCTTAAAATGTTTCTATATGTTTTTTTTTCAATTGGAGTCTTTTATTGGTTTATTACTATTTCTACCCATGATTTATTTTATGGAATCTCAATCAATTACATTGGTATTTTTCAACTTAAAATTGAATTTCAACTTTAGTCTTTGCAATAAATGAACTTCTTCACTTCTTTGTAAAACTCAACTGGGATCTATTCTTGAATGCACTAGCAGAAATAAGCATAGGAATCAACTGAAGATCCAATCAACATACTAGCGGGATCACAGAGCGTTGTGCTTGGACTCGGATTCACAAACTCACCTGGCAAGGTGAACGTGGTGCCATGTACTTGCTCTGCTGCTGAACATCCAAGATTTACCTTAACAGCAGTACAATTGCCAAGGAGAACCTTGGGCCAACATTTGCTCCACATAGATGCAACATCATCTGCTGTTAATGCTGCCTTCAGTTGTCAATGGGAATGCCCAACGAGGCCATTGGCCTGAGGATGGTAAAGCCTTAGTTCAAATACGGGTAGTGCCCAGAAGATTAGCAAGAGCTTGGAACAACGCCAACTCGAACTGAAACTCTTGATCCATTGTAATAGTGACTGGGACACCAAAAGATGGAATCCAATGATCCATGAAAGCTCTTGCGACTGTCTCCAAAGAGATGTCAGTAATAGGAGTGGCCTCCTGCCACCTAATAATCCTATCTTCACACATGAGCAGATAAGTTTATCTCTGAGATGATCGAAGTGGGCCAACCAAGTCTAGGTGCATGTGCTGGAAATGGGAATCGAGAACAACAAAATCCGCCAGCTTGGATTTCGTGTGTCTAGAGATTTTTGAGCATTGGCACGGCAAGCAGGTCCTTGCCCATAATCCAACATCCCATTTAACATGAGGCCAGGTAAAATGTTCTATCTCTAGTTTGATTGATTGTGAAGAGACTGAAAAATATCTTGCTTCATAGCTGCTGACACAGAAGGCCTAGGACTTCCTGTGGAAAATTTTCAGACTACTTTTCACCCCATTCATCCAGGGTTATATCCTGAAGTTGGAGACCAGAGATGATCCATCAATACCAGATGAGATCGGAACACCCATGAGTGTAAAGCCCTCCAGAAGGTAATGGACACAGCCCAGGACATCAGATGCAAAACCCTCCCCACTATTGAGTACATCTACAGGGAATGCTGCCATCAGACAGCAGAAGCAATCATCACAGACCCACACCACCCAGCACGTGTTCTGTTCTTGCAGCTGCCATCAGGAAAGAGGTAGAGGTGCCACAGGACTGACACCACCAGGTTCAGGAACAGCTGCTACCCTCCCACCATCAAACTCCTTAACAACAATCTAAATCAGAGACTCTTTAAGGACTCTGACATGTGCACTTTATTGATTTTCATTTTTATTCTCTTTGTATTGCACAGTCTAATTGTTTACATTTGTTGTTTGTTTACAGTTCTTCATTTGTTTACATGTTTGACCAGTAACAGTTTTTTTTCATTACCAATTAGTAGTAATTCTGCCTTGCCCACAGGAA
This sequence comes from Narcine bancroftii, assembly GCF_036971445.1. Taxonomy (NCBI): domain Eukaryota; kingdom Metazoa; phylum Chordata; class Chondrichthyes; order Torpediniformes; family Narcinidae; genus Narcine; species Narcine bancroftii. The sequence continues at coordinate 23,684,236 of NC_091473.1, read as the reverse complement.
AAAGAATCTCAGGGTTGTATGTGATATCATGTATGCACTCTGACAATAAATCTGAAATCTGATTGGTGTGCTGTGCATGAGCCATAGCAGTGAAATCGAAGGCAGAAGTTATATTTAAGGCATTGGCCATGATATTCACTTTTCCTCGGATGTGGCGTATGTCTGATAAAATTGTAAGATGAAGTCCAACTGCTGAATCTCTCTTGGTGAGTGGAGATGTGTGCTTGGATTCATGGTATGTGTAAGTGGCTGGTGGTCTAGATAAATGGTGAAAGGATGACCTTCCAATAAAAAAGCGGAAATGTTTCACTGCGAGATAGATGTCCAAGAATTGTCAACCAAATGTACTATACTTTGCCTGAGCCTGTAATAGTTTGGCTGAAAAAAATGCCAGAGGTTCCAATTGTCCACGGGCTTGAGTTTCTTGCTCTGCTCCCACAGCACGTGCAGGCACATCTGTGGTAAGAGAGAGCAAGTCATTGGGGTTTCGATGTACCAGCATCGTGGCATTTGCAAGCACACATCTTCACATTGTTGAAGGCACAAAAGTTAATGGTCTTTTGGACACGGACTTATCGGATCCTTTCAATAGTTCAGTAAGGGGTAATAGAGATACTGCAGCATTCAGCAGGAATCAGCAATAAAAATTCATCATGCCTAAAAAAAATCACCACTGGCCCAAACATAATGGTATAGGAAATTCTCGAATCTCTTGCACTTTCGATTCATCAGGCAAAATACCATGTTGTGTAACTCTATGTCCCAAAAATATAAGATCAGCAGTGCCAAAACCCCATTTACTGAAATTGATCACAATGCCAAACTCATCAAGCCCCTGAAACTATGAGATAAGGTGGTGCCTGTGCTCCTCTTTATCTACACTTGCGACCAGAATATTGTCAATGTAAACAAACACAAAATCAAGGCCAGCGAGTTCATGGTCCATAAACAGCTTGAATGTCTGACCAAATGGCATTCGCAGAAACTCAAATGTGCCAAAAAGTATAATTACTAATATCTTCAAGACATCAGAGGCTCAATTGGAATCTGATAATAAACATGTACTAGATGTATTTTCACAAATACATGTTTGCTCTGGAGGTTTGCTGAGAAGTCTTGTAAATTGGGAATGCTGCATTAGTCCAGGGCATGATAATTGCCACATGGCCGTCAATTCCCAGGAGATTTTAAGATGAACTGGGGGTAAACTACAAGCCCGTACTACCACCGGAGGACCCTGAATCTCTATATGGTGGGTTACTGTATGTTTAAAATCTGTGTGACAATAGAATGGGGTCACTTGGCATGGGAAACACTTGAGCAATGCTCAGAAAGGCCAGGAACCAGATTGATGACTTGTCAGGTGGCTGATGACATTTGAGGGATGACAAATGCAGCTCACTTTCATACAAGAGCTGTGGTCCGCAACACAGTGATTTTTCAAATCCACCAACAAAGAAAAATGTAAAAAGAAATATGCTCCCAAAATGGAATTTTCCACGTTTTCAACTGTGAAACACACCAAAAAGGTTTCTTGAGACCGAAATCCAGCGTGAGTGGATTTTGGCCATATGTTTGAATATGAGAATCATTCGCAGCTGAAAGATCACATAACATACTGGGGTGTCTGTATTCCTCTGTGGTTGGAGGGACCAACAAGAAATTGAACACCCAAGAGATGGTCTTTGAGGAAGACATGGCAGCCATTGTGCCAATAGGCAGCTGTTCCCTCTACTGCCAGGCTTGATCATTTCCTGGCTTCCATTTGTAGAAGTCACAGGGTGGCTGACAGGACCAGGCAGCAGCACCAAATCCACAATGCTTCCAATAAATATGCCATACATTGCCTCTACCATGTCCTCTCTCTTCTTCCGAACCAGATCCCAATATTTCTCAAAAACCAAGGTTCCCTATGCCTTGTTTTTAATCCTGACAGGGACATACAAACACTGTACTGTCAAAATTTCACCTTTGAAGGTCTTCTATTTACTTCACACATCCTTGCCCCAAAACAACTTATCCAAATCCACACATTAGATCCTTTCTCAGTTCCTCAGAATCAGCCTTCCTCCAATTTAGAATTTCAACCCAAGGCCCAGACCTATCCTTCTCCATAATTAACTTGAAACTAATGACATTATGATCATTGGATCCAAAATGTTCCCCTAAACATATTTCTGTCACCTGTCCTGTCTCGTTCCCTAAAAGGACATCCAGTATTGCACTCTCTATAGTTGGTAAAAGTTAAAGAATTTCATTATTGTTGCATTATGAATGTAGTATTATGTGACAATAATGGAACCTTTACCTTTTTTTTAGCCTCTATATATTGATTTAGAAAGCTTTCCTGAACACATTTGACAAACTCCAAGCTATCCAGCCCTTTTACAGTATGGAAGTCCCAGTCAATTTGTGGAAAATTGAAATCTCCTACTAACACAACCTTATTTTTTTCCTGCAGCTGTCTGCTATCTCTCTATGGATTTGCTCCTCCAATTCTCGTTGACTATTGGACGGTCTATAATACAACCCCACTCCTCAGCTTCACCCAAAAGTCTCAGTAGAAGAGTCCTCTGGTCTGTCCTGCCTGAGCACAGCCTGAGTACAGCTATGATATTTTGCCTGATGAGTAATGCCACTCGTCCCCTTTTCATCCTCTCCCCCCCAACCCCCTGCACCCCCGCCCCACCACCACTCTATCGCATCTAAGGCAACGGAAGCACGAAACATTGAGCTGCCAGTCCTGCCACTCCTACAACCAAGTTTCACATATTGCCACAATGTCATAATTCCACGTGCCCCTTCATGCTCTAAGCTTGTCTACCTTTCCTACAATATTCCTTGCATTGAAATAGATGCAACAGAGAACATTTCCACCACGTACACCCCGCTGACTTCTAATGGTACATGCAATTTTCACATAATCTTTTCCCTCTTCCACTCCTCTACCTGCTCTGGCACTCTGGTTCCCCTCCCATGCAAATCTAGTTTAAACCTACCAGAGCAGCACCAGCAAACCTTCCCACATATTTTGTTCCAACCAATTCAGGAAATTCACTTGAAGTCTTTCCCTTCATCAGAGACCATTCACAGCCAACAGAGAGCACTGAAATGGCAGTGTTTTATAGGAAAGCGATTACTTCCATTTATCTTAATGGGCAAGGTAAAATCACCATTAATGAAATTCTGAGGGAGCCAGGGATAAAAAGGAGAAAAGGTTCTGATAAGAACCGACAAGGCAGAAGGAGCAGAAATCTAAAAATAAGGATTTTTTTAAAAGTCAGGAAATTCAATAATTCGGGAACATGACCTTTAATTGAAATAGTTAAAATCAAATATATGATGTAAAACAGCTGGATAGAGACCACAAGAGAAGAACAACGTCAAAGGAACTGCAAAGGGGCGATTTATTCATTTCAGCTAAATAGAGGCCTAGATTTTGTTTTATCATTTTTTTCGATAATGATCCGTATGATTCCGCATACTCATTGCAAATGTGTGTCTGAAAGTCCAGTGACTACATTATATTTGGAATCTGATAAGTGATCATTCAAAAATTGTTCATTGGAGAACAAATGAAGGAAGTCATTAGTGAAGGTGATGTTTGTTTCGTTTGCAATAATAGATGTAATAATTCAAGAAACTTATCCACCCTCAAATGGATTCTGCCTCTCTAACATTCTATTTTATGCCCCCTTCCTAATCCCCCCCCTCAACCACATTTCCTCTAAGTTTCCAAATTCAGATTTCAGAGAAATGAATCCTCACCTCTACCATTTATCGCAGTGTGTTCCCATTTTACTTTTGGATTTCCTACTTCCATTCATTATCAATTGATTGAATTGTTATTGTCACATTTACCAATATACAATGGAAGGTTTTATTGTGTGTACTGTTGTTATATGTGGACTGTGGAGGGACATGTGGTCCCCCTGTCTGGAACATTGGGGATTGGAGAGGGTCACATGACCTCTTTGTCTGAAACTTATTCAGAAGTTGCATCAACTGCCACCCATTAGTGCACACCTTACTGTTGGCTCATTTAGATTAATCAGTGTTATCAATGGGTAGATTCCCAGCTCAGAATAGTATAAAACATCGATGCATACCACAGTACTTTCTCTCTGCCTCTTGGTCCAAGTCCTAGTCATCGTTCCATGCCAGGTACCTACTGTAAACATCGCTGGAGAAGTTGTGGTTAAGGTGTGCACTACACTTAAGTTGAAGCGTAGTACTGTGATAGATCAATGCTTGCAGAATAACTGCACCCTTGTTGGTACAGGGAGTCGGGAGTGTGTTTGAAAGTCCTGTCTGTGAAGTGTGTACACATGCAGTAGTGTGTGGGAGATATACGGCCACTGGTATTGGAGTCCAGCCTGAGACCGATCTGAATGTCAATATAGTTGTTTAGTAGTAGAATAATGAAAGAGCCCATCCCTGCTAACAAGGTTGAATGCCTTGGTCAAGTCATTGAAAGTGATATAGAGGGTTTCTGTTGTTCCCTGCACTTCTCCTGGAGTTGACGGAGTGAGAAAATCATGTCAACAGTTGACCTCCCTGCACAGAAATCATGTTGAGACTCAGGGTAGGCTCGTTCCACCAGAGATGGTAGATGTGACAGAGTTACATGAGCAAAGGCTTTGTAAACAATCCTCAGGAGGGAGGATTGCTGTTCCAGTCACTTCTATCACCCTTGTTCTTGTACAAAGTGATGATTTTAGAGTTGTGCATATCCTGTGGTATGGCTCCTTCCTTCCAACACTGATGAAGGACAAGTGAGCTCTTGCAGTTTTTGATCAGGTCTGGAGGGATCCCATCATTTCCAGGAGCTTTCCCTTGTGCCAGACTGTCAATTGCCTTGTTGTAGTCCTTAAAAGTTGGTTCGGAGTTGAGTTCATCCATGACTGGTGGACAGTCAATGACATCAATGGCTGGACAAGTTCAGGGAACAACAGAAACCCCTGTATGTTGCTTTTATCGACTTGACCAAAGCATTTGACCTTGCTAGCAGGGATGAACTCTTTCAGATTCTCCCCAAGTTCAGCTGACCACGAAACTCCATAGTATCATCAAGTTAGTTCACAACGACATGAGGGCTACTGTTCAGTTCGAGGGCAGCTCATCAGAACCCTTCAGTATTCACAGAGAAGTCAAACAAGGATGTATGTTGGCCCCAACTTTATTCAGCAGCTTCTTCTCTTTGCTATTGAAGCACGCATATGGGCACACCAGTCTGATGGGCAGCTGTTCAATCCTGTGCTCCTGAGAGCAAGTACAAAGGTGCAAAAGATCTTACTATGCTGTTTGCTGAGGATGCTGGCTATAACCTCGCACACTGAAAACTCTCATGGACCGCTTCTCTAAGGCATACAAGAACTTTGGACTTATCATCAGCCTAAAGAAAACAAATGTCCTTGCCCAGAACATATGGAGACACCAGTCAACAACTACAAGTTCACATACTTCTGGTCAAATCATTGATGACACTCTCTCCTTTGATCAATAGGCGAATCGGCAGAGCACCACTGATCCTTGCTCGTCTCTCCTCTTAGGTCTGGGAGAATCAGAAACTCGCTACAAAGACCAAGACTGCTGTGTATAATGGATGCATTATCTGCACCATCCTGTATGGTAGCAAGACTTTGACCACCTACTCCAAGATGGAAAGTTTTCTCCTGTACAGCCTTTTCCGTATCCTCGGCATCACCTGGAGAAACAAAGTCCCAATTCCGAGATCCTCTCCCATGCTGGACTTACCACAATGTTCACGCTTCTAAGACAACATAGACTGTGCTGGTTGGGCCATATCCATCGAATTAAAGATGGTAGACTGCCAAAGGATATCCTCTACAGAGAACTAGCAATAGGCTAGAGGAATGTTGGTAGGCCCCAGCTTTGTTTCAAGGACCTCTCCAAGCATGACGTGAAAGCCTTAAAAATCAACACAGATTGCTGGGAGAATACAGCACATGATCACAATAAATAGTGAGTTACTCTTCATTAACACCTAGAGCCAGGAAAAAGAGTGATCTTGAGTCAGTTTGAGGAGCAGAGAGCTAAGCAAAGAGCACAGTGACAGTGGACAACAATTCAACTATGCCCTATATTTGCAGCAACTGTGGCAGAACCTGCCATTCTAGGATTGGTCTCCATAGCCATAGTTGACGCTGCTAAACAAACCAGTGACTACCAGAGGCACAATAACCATGGTCAAACACAACCAATGGAGGCCAAGAAAGTAGAGTAATTAATATCGTTTGATGTCTTCCCTTGTTTGTCTCCCATGTGTTCAATAAAGTTGCCTTTCTGACATTTGTGTCCAGACTTATCTCTCTGTGAACCCATCAAACCTGATACTTCCAAACACAACAGATATCCAGGCAAGTCAACCTATAAATAGTACAAAACCATGTAATCATAAAAACAAATGTGGAGGGGACAGTGTTGAAATAAAACAAAACTGTAGTGTAGAGTGTTAAAAAGTACTGTTAAATAGTGCAATTGAATATGGGAGATTTTGTGCGTTTTGCAATTAAACAAAATTGAAACATGATATTCATGCATAAAATAATCTATACCAAGGGTAAACAATAGCATTAAGTGCCTTAATAATTTTTGACAAATATAAAAGAAAACTCGTGATGTCAACTGACCAAGACTCTTCTCATCCAACAGATGTATCATTTCTGGAGTCTCTGCCCACCAAATGGAGATTAGCAATTCCTCAACTCTCCTGGCACCCATGAAACTAACTGGTCCAATTAGATTTTACAATCTATAGCCACTTTCACACTGGAACTTTAACCTGCTAATTAACCATCAATTTATGAATTAATGTGCCAGTGTGAATGCTCACAAACTGGCACACAGACATCAGATTGCCCTGGGATGAACTGCCTAAGCAGGGTATATCATTACTGATTCGTTTTGAGTTGGCGTATGGTTTGTCCAGTGTGAAAGGGACAGGGGTATTCAAGACGTCACCACTGAAGGATAGGTGCCCCTTTGCTCTTGGATGCCAGGTGGTGAGTGTAAAATGATACAGAGAACTGGTTAACATTGGTCCAGTGTGAACAGCAAAAATTGCTATTTTGAACCCATTCATCAAACTGCCAATTTACCGGTTACCTAATGTGAAAAGGGCTATTGTAAGTACCAATAATGCTGAGGAATGAGGAATTGCATTGGAAAGGCTCTAATTTCCAATGGGATCCAGATGATCCCCTAAACTGCTCTACAGATATGTGTAACCATGTTTCAAGTGCAATCACTGTGGACAGACTTCAGCTACACATCTTGAGTTAATTGATTATTTGTGTGAAAAATTCAGACCAGGTCATTGTTTCTCCTAAAGTGTGTCATGGAACCTGAGACATCAACCGGCGCATTGACTTATCTCAACGAAGGAATTACTTGATATCATGCAAAATTCTGTCACCCAAGATAATGTAATCAAGAGCCGGAGTGGGAAGCAACCACACAACTTTCTAATTTAAGCATAGCTGAAGCAGTGAAATTAAACTGTTAAATTTTCTCGCATTGATTTCACAAGTCATGTTTTATTTTCATGATGGGTGGCAATTTCTGTACCCAGCCATTTCATTTATCTAAAGACACAATTGCAAAGACACAAAATAAAAGAGAAATCAGCTACAAGCACTGTATTAGCTCTTTGAATTAATTGTGTCAGTACTGTTTCTTAATGAACAACTTCTGCTAGAAACATAATGATTGTGGACTGGGATTTAAATTATGTTATGCCTGTTTTTTATGACAAGTCAAAGCTGTTGTGCTTAATTTCCTGCAAGCATCATAATGAAGCAACTTTGAATGAGGAGCTGTCAGTGACGTCAGTTCACACAGAATGCATGGATGATATCACTGCTGAAACACTGGACAACTAATATATGGATTGGAAGCAGCGTGATAGTATCCACAAAGGCAGGGGATGACTATGTCAGCCAATTCCTAAAAGACATGAATGTTCAAGTGGGTTATTGGCAGGTAGTGAGGAAATATATTACTCTTTCTTAATCATCACATGGTCTGATTCCTGGAACTCCATCCCAACAGCATTGCGGGTGTACTTTTACTGGAAGGAGGGGACCTTGAATCCACCAAACTACCCATCTCAGACACACCATCCATGACTGCATTGACTACCACAAAGTCCGTGTGGAGAAGTTCCTTCTTCATAACCACAACACTGTCATGCACATATCAAAATCACGCTGAGATGAATTCAGAGCTAAAAATGAGGTGCCATGAGCTGCCGGTGATACACAACATATTTTATAAATTTATGGCTCACTATGTTGCTCTCTCCAGCAAGGTTTAGTGAGTACCTCTGAAAGTCCTGTTCGGACCAGTATCAGGGAAACATTAAACTGAGGTGCCAGCACGATATTACATCATAGACCATCATCATGGCCCATCCCTTCGCAAGCAAAGATGAACACGGTGCTTTGTAACTCTTCTGTCCTCACTGAACTTTTGTTCTGTTTTCCATGGTTCTTTAGGCACCATGAGCCAGGGCAAGGACTTGGGGGCGAGTGCTTTCCCAGCCAAACACCTCCCTTGGGGTCCCACACCACTGGGCCTGATGGAGAGCTAAGCATGGCAGCCAGAGTGACACGGGATTGCCCATCAGTGGTCTATTCCAAGACCATGCTCGCTGGCCATCATCCTTACGGATCCTTCGGCCACTGAGTTTGCTGCTGCAGACCACTAGGGAAACTGTTTCCCACGCTCTGTCACAGCTGCCAGCCCCTGCTGCCAGTATGACATGTGCTATTTGCCCATAGCTGGGGCCCTTTCATAGACCATCAGCAATAGAAATTCACCAAGACAATGTTATTTTTAAAACAATATTTTTAAGAATACTTACTAATAATATAACATCGTACTTAAATCTAAACTTAACCCCAACTATGTGCAAATATACCTGTGTGTGTGGGGGGGGGGAGGGAGGAGGGGGAAGATTACAGCTTAGACAATTATTGAAAGTCAATTCCTGAAGTTCAGTCTTAAAATCCTGTGTTGAAATTCAGAACTTTTAACTGATCAGAAGTACTCATGAAGTAGGTGAGACACTGAGTCATCAGGCTGCAAAAAAAATTTATAAATCCTTGTTGAGTTGCTTCAAGAGGAATATTCTTTCATGCAAAAGATTGTCACAACTCCCCTCTTCCTTGAGTAAGGGAAACAAAACTTATAACTTCTACAATACTTCCAAGAACCCAGTCAAGGGTGAGATGAAATGACCATCTAGGTCATGAACATCATGAATGGTCATGATCCGATGAAGCAATTTTTTTGGTACTTTTACCCAATTATAGGTCAATCAAAAATGACTATTACAATGGTCATGGTGTTTCACTGTTCTTCCTGACAAAGAGAAACTGCAGAAGTGTCCATTTCACAGATCCATTTCGATTCTGTGTTTTTAGATCACTTGCTTGATCAATACTGGTTTCAGTTTCAACATCCCAAAAAAATGACTCATTAATTAGATGACTTTTCCTTAGATAAACAATCCATTGTACGGGCTCTTAATTGAGACCATTAACTCTGTTTATGACTTGAATTCAGGTGTCTCTGGTTCTGTAAAAATGTTGTGGTGAAATCTGTGAGTGCTTTTGCACCCTGTTCCAACCCCTAAAGTAAATCTCTAAAAAAAAACAAGACTTGCAACAACAATAAAACAATATTAAATGTCACGATAAATAATCCCATGATCAAAACTCATATCAAAACTCTGTTGAATGTTGCTAAACAATTAACAGTGAATGAGAGGTATGAAACTCCCAGAACACACCATCGTTCACAATTTTTGTGTTGTCCTAAAGATCAGATTGAAGGATTTGCAAACATGTTCTACTTGAATTGCCAAGTAATTTCTCCAACTTGTCTTCCTTCCTCAACCCCCCATCCCCGCAAAAGGAACCAGTCTTCAGCTAGTTTAATTAATTGTTGAGAAATGGCTGAAATCCCTGGATGCAGCAAACTTAATGACTCCACGCAAAATCCCAACAGTGGTACCAAAGACTTGCCTTCTAGAACCAGCTGTGCCTCCAACCATCCCGACAATCCAGTCATAACTCTCACAGCAACCCTGGTGTGTGGAAATTTAACTATGTAGATCTTGTCCACAGATAGCAGGATGAATCCAATCTGGCTAATGATGTAAAAGATGCTAACTGGTGCCCTCACTCCATTAACTTGTTTGATGATGCCCAATGAGAATTTGTCAAGACTGCATATCCGTTAACAATGGATCAAAGGGATGAATTCCAAAGATGAGGTGAGAGTGATGGCCTTGAAAATCAAGGCAGCCTTTCACTAAATTTTACTTGGAGTCCTGATAAAATTGAAATAAATAGGTAACAAGGGGAAAAGCACCCCAAAGATTGGAGTTGCATCTTGCGCATCGAAAGGTAGTTGTAGTTGAGCATTCACAATCCTCATCCCAACCCCAGGGCATCATTACAGGAGTTCCTTAGGTTTTCATGTCATATTCAGGTCAGAAGTGGGATTGTTTGGTGATGACTGTGAAACATTCAATTTCATTTGCAACTCAACAGTGAATACAAGAGTCCACACCTGCATGCAAAAACACCTGGACTGCATTGAGGTGATGAGAACTAAGTAGTTCATGTGCCACAAAAACAGCAGCAGATGAAGACACCAATAATGGAAAATCTGTCTTCCTCTTCCCCTCTCCTCATTTTCACTATCATTACCATCCCTCCACCCCTCCCACTCCATCTTGGGGATTACATTGATGAGAAGTTCAGCTGCACCAACCACCGAAAAACTATAGCAGATTAGAGGCCAGGTATCCTGTGGCAAGTGATTCACCTCCTAACAACAGAAGACCTTTCTATCATCTACTAAGTACAGCTTAAAGGTGTGATGGAATCATCTTCATTAGACTGATGAATGCAACTCCAATGTCACTTAAAGTGCTCAACCCCATTTGGCAAAGCAAACCCTTGAGTGGTAACCCTTCTATCCCACTAAATATTTGCTCCCTCCACTACTAATGCACAGAGCCTACTGCAACATGTATTCAACTTCTTTCCCAGGTTAATTTGGCAGCAACTCCAAATCTCTATCCCTAAAAACATAAGGGCAGCAGGTGTGTAGAGATGCCACCACCACCTTCCTATTTCCCTCCAAATCACATATCAGTCTTCATTTGGAAATATGTTGTTGATTCTTCATCATCTCTGGTTCTAAATCCTGGAACTCCCTCCCAGACAGAAGGAACTGCGCAATCAAGAAAGCGAACTACCATGAGCTCAGGGGCAATTAATTTTTTTGAATATTTCATTTAAAATTTTTATCTATAGCAAAATACAAAATGCAATCATCAATTATTAGTGTCAATTTCATTATAAAACCCCCAAACCCCTTAGCCCCTCCGCCCCAACAAAGAATCCCAAATAAAAAGAAAAATGTTAAGAAAGGAACAAGAAAAGAAAAGAAATGAAAGAGAAAATAAAGAAAAGAATAAAGAAACTTGGTTGCCAAGAAGTCACCACCTACCACACGATTCTAACCATTTACATTATTTAATTCTTCCAAGGAGGTTAACGAAGTTCTCAAAGTTTAAGGAAAATATCTATAAATCAATTCCCACAATTTGTAAATACGGGTGCCAAATTTTCAAAAATACATCTTGTTTATTTCTTAAATTATAAGTAATTTTCTCAAGGGGAAACAAAACTAAGCATTTCTGCACTCCATCACTCCTTACTAGATAAGAGTCTGATTTCCATGTTACTGCAATGCATTTTGTTGCTACTGCTAATGCAATCTTTACAAATTATTTTTGATACATAGTTAATTTCGGTTTTTGTCTTATCCCTACAATATTACCTAATTAAAAAAAAAACATTGGATTTTGTGGAAATTTAGTTTCTATAACCTGTTCTAAAAAAGTTCCCAAGTTCATCCAAAAAGGTCTCACTTTAGGGCAGGACCAAGTAAAGTGTAAAACAAGTACCTATCCCCTGACCACATCTAAAACATTGATCTGATAAATCTGGCCATCTAACTTCTGCAGCATAAGATATAATTGATGTAAACAATTAATGATGAGCAATAATTCCTGACCTTTTGGCAATGATGCCACAATCTGAAAAAAAATTAAATTAAATTAAGTAATATTCCTGGAGAATACTTTCTAATATTCAAAGATCAACCACTTATACAGAGACCATAAGAAGGCAAAACAATTTTCAGTCTCTGTCAAACACTTAGAGGATAGTTGTAACAGTCTGAGGAAATCAACCATTAATTTAGCTCATGGCCATGCAAAATTCTTTAGATAAATAAGCAAGTTCTTCCAACTGCTTAACATGTATTCAGTCATATGGGATTAAGAGATGGTGTTAAATGGAATGCTCTATGCTGAGAGACATCATGAACTGATGAGTCTGTGCTCTTCTGGTTGCCATTGAGTGCAGTTGTGCTATTATTCTCACCAATGCAATCAATATCAATGCAATCCTGAAGAAAGCTTGCCAGTTGCTTTACTTCGTGAGGAGTTTGAGGAGATTTGGTTTGTCACCAAAAACTCTCAAAAGGTGAACAGTGGAGAGTATTCTATCTGGTTGCATTCTATCTGAAGTATAGGGGTGCCAATGCACAGGACAGAAAAAAAATCCAGAGTTGTTAACTGGGTGAGTGGCAACACGGCACCAGTTTTCACTCCAAGAGGCGGTGTCTTAAGAAAACAGCCTCTACCCTCAAGGAACCCACTTTGCATTGTTGCCATCAGGTAAAAGGTACAGGGGCCTGAAGTCAAAATCCCAGTGGCACAGGGACAGCTTTTCCCCCTCTGTCATCAGATTTTTGAATGCATAATGAACCACAGACACTACAGTACCTCACTTTCTCCATTTTCTTGCATTATTTATTTATTTTTGTAAGGTGATTTATGTGGATATTTACACTATGGTGTGGCTGCAAAACAATGAATTTCGTGACACGTTCATGGCAATAAATTCTGATATTGACTCTGATTCAATCTGGTGTCCACTACAACTCAGACCTCAAGTGCCCATATGTGTCATAGTGTCATTTTGATTTTCTAAACAATTCTAAAATGGTTGGTGCTAGTTTCAATTTCCAATATGATAAAAGTGACTGTAGGAGGTCTGAAACTGGTTGCTGATGTATGAAAACACTTCTCATGGATTTACACCTTTGCTGCCACACTCAGAAGAGATTTATTCAAAAGTGAGATCACACTGATCAAGTCATGACAATCTTTCCTTTACACATGATCAACTGTTAGACAATTAGTCAATTGTATTTAATTCAGAGAAAAAAAAATTGTTGCACAGTGATGTCTGTGTCATCACATTCTCAGTCCATACAACAGAATAGAGATCCAGTCTTGGATTGTGCCAGAAACCCTATTCAACTGTTTCCAAGCAACGGGGGCTCCAATGGTTTAATGATTGATGGCATAGCAGTATGTGTGAATGGGACATAAATATAATTCTGATTCTGTTTAGCTTAATTCATTTCCTGCCACCAACCCCCCCCCCCCCCACCACTCCCATCAACTGTAACAATGCACAACCTCATCTAGAAAAATACAACCTCCTCACACTTTCCAAGATTCAGTCATACAATTGAGCATATTAGTATGATTCAAGATCACTTAATCCACTCTGGCATTGCAGTAATAGACAAGATAAATCATTTCTTTCTTTTTCAATATTTTTATTGAAATTGAAATTGAAACTCACATTTAAAAAATAGAGTACATAAGAATACATATTAAAAGTCAAAAAATAAAGAAGTACAAAACGCACTACACTCAAAATTTCGTCCACGGTACCCCACATTTTTAATCAAAGAGTTTATATTAAGGCAATCTCACTACCAAAACCGAAGCTGTTCGGGAAAGAGGAGAGAAAAAAATTCCCTGTCGCAGTAATAAATTACCTTATTAGCTAACACCTCTGCATTGATACCAAATCAAAGATTTTAAAAGTAATTCAAAAAGTGTCCCTACAGTGTTTGAAAATTTAAATTCAAATCAGATATTGAGCAACTAATCTTTTCTAAATTTAAATATAACATAACGTCACACAATCCAAGTAGATGTAGCAACGACCTTCCATCTAAGGAACACTGCCCACCTAGCCATTAGAGAAATAAAATCCAATACATGCAAATCAGATGCTGTTACAGTTATGCCTCTCTCTCCAACAATACCAAACAAAGCATTTAAAGGATTAGGCTTAAAATTTACTTTAAAAAATACAGTAAAAGTTTAAAATATTTCCTTCCAGTATATCCCAAGACTCAGACAAGTCAAAAACATATGAATTAGTGATGCATCTCCATTATTGTATCCATCATAAAAGCGAGATAGTTTAACTTTGTATATGCAGGCCCTATGGACTACTTTAAATTGTAGGAGGGAGTGGTGAGCACATAAAGATGAGGCCTTAACCAATTTAAAAATTAAATTCCAGATTTCTTCAGAGATTGAAAATTGTAGGTCCTGTTCCCAGGCTTTTTTTAAATTTTATCTAAAGGAGCCCTTCTTGTTCCCAACAACATGTCATAAATGTTAGATATTGAACCATTATAAAAGGGTTGCAAATTAAAAATTGCATCTTGTCAAAACTGTTAGCGATCACAAAAAATCTCTCATCTGTAAATAAGAAAAAAAGGAGTATTCAGGAAACTATATTTAATTGACATTTGTTCAAAAAAGACAAGACTTCCTTCAATAAATAGATCTTTAAAACATTTAATGTCTAAACTATACCATTCTTTGAAACTACATCAATCATGGGTTTAAAGAAATAATTAGAAAAAAAGAACTGGAAAGAGAAAATTTCAGTGAACCAAAATGTTTTCTAAACCATATCCAGATCCTTACCAGATTGTCAGTTAATTTATTTAAAGTTAAGAGAAGTGAGGATCCAAGAATAGAGATAATAGGAAATTTTGTAACAGAATTAGATTCCAAAGCGACCCACACTAGGCAATCTTCACGGTTAAGATGAATAATTAAATGGGATTTATTCTATATTCTTATAGCAGGAAAACTATTTGAAATAGAGCAGGGAATTCTTCATGTCATCTTGATATTTAGGTCTCAACCAACAGCAATGGAGGAGTCACGTGATGGAGTAGTGGCCGGTAGGAGAATACCAGCCTTCTCCAGAAAAGAAGGAAAAAAGTAAAGAAAAAGCAAAGCCCCAGACACACAAACCACAACAAATAAAAAATAAAAGTGTGGAGGAAATGGCATCAAAGAAAGAAAAGCCAAAAACAAAGGGAAGAAAAGAAGAAGGAAAGACGGCGGAAGAGAAAGGTGAAGGCCTTACCTGTACAAAGAAGCAGGGACCCGCCGTGGAAAGAGGAGCCCACTCCCTGAGGTCAGTGGAAACCCCGCAGGGTCACGACCCACCAGACGCAGGACTACAAAGATGGCATACAGAGCCAAACAGAGGTTGCCAACCGACGGGAGTGGTGACCAGCTGAGAAAGACCCGACAGCAGGGCACCCAGCGGGAAGATACAGAAAATAACAGGAACAGGAGGGAGGAGAATGAAAAAAGGAAATCAGAGACACAGCAGATGACCATCCCAGAAGAAGAGGACCAACACAAGACACCATTAAAAAAAATGCCCAGCAAACTGAGACAAACAGCCCAACAGGAAGCTCAGGGGAGACACAGATACGTGGAAGAGAGATAGAGGACACAGGCCCTGGAGCGGACACAGGGGAAGAGGAGGGAGAGCATCAAGCTCTGCACAGAGAAATGGAAGATGAAGAGAATGGACAGTACATGGATAAAAAAAAATTTCAAGAATATATGGAAGCATTAAAAGAATGGCTGACATGAGAATTTAGTGAAATAAAAAGAAGAATAAAAGGTACAGAAGAAAAAGTGAGTAGATTAGAGCTGGTCATGACAGAAATAGGGAAAAGAGTACACAATGTGGAAGAATGAGAAACAGCCGTAGAAATGGAAGTGGACGACTTAAAAAGGAAATTGGAAGAATCTGAAAACAAAGTTAAAGAAACACAGAAGTTGTTAGCTCAGAAGATGGATATAATGGAAAACTATAATAGGAGAAACAATATAAAGATAGTGGGCCTAAGGAAGATGAAGAAAGCAAAGATATGAAATAATTTATAAAAGAATAGATCCCCAGGGTCCTGGGAATGCCAGAAATGCAGGAAGGAATGGAAATAGAAAGGGCACACAGAACATTAGCCCAAAAACCACAGCCACAACAAAAACCAAGATCCATTCTAGTAAAATTCCTGAGATATACTACAAGAGAAAATATATTGGAGAAGGCAATGAAAAAAATGAGAGAAGACAGAAAGCCCCTGGAATACAAAGGTCAAAAAAAATTTTCTACCCAGACATAATTTTTGAGCTCCTGAAGAAGAGGAAGGAGTTTAACACAGCAAAATCAATCCTATGAAAGAAAGGCTATAAATTTATGTTAAGATATCCAGCGGTGCTTAAAATAGTTATCCCAGGGCAGCAAAGCAGACTGTTCTTGGATCCAGAGAAAGCACAAGAATTTGCAGAATGCCTGCAAAACAGAAAGAGAGATGAAGAGATGCAACAAGAACAAGAATGACGACAAACTTTATATAAAGAAGAAAAATAATGTATAAGTAAAAACAAAGAAGGGGAAGAAAAGGGAAGAAATGAAGTAAGGGGGGAATTAAGAGGGGGAGCTTTGTTATATGTGAAGATAAAAGTCTTTTCTGGAGGGGGTTGGGTGGGAGAGAATAACAGTCACTGCGAAATCAGTTAACACTTGCGAGTGGGTTCGCAATCCAAATGGAGAGGGGAGTTGCGGTTGCACTGCAAGGGACAAGGGGCAGCTCAGAGAGGGGGGGTGACATTTGGGGTTAAGGGAATTTTAGATGTGGGAATAGTGGAAATATTTTATGTTTTAGAAGTGTTGTCTTAGAGTGCGTTCAAAAAAAAACAGAAATGGATAAGGGGAAAAGGTGGTGATGAGGAAGCGGAAATGAAAGGTAAACAAAGTATGAAATGGCCATGTTTAACTATATGACTATAAATATGAATGGAATACCTAACCAAATCAAAAGGAAGAAGCTGTTAAATTTACTGAAGAAAGAAAAAATAGATATAGCATTTGTGCAGGAAACACATCTAATGGAAGTGGAACACAAGAAATTAAGGAGAGACTGGGTAGGGCACGTAACAGCAGCATCATATAATTCAAAATCCAGAGGAGTAGCTATATTAATCAATAAAAATGTACCAATCAAAATAGAGGAGGAAATAATAGATCCAGCAGGGAGGTATGTAATGATAAAGTGTCAGAAATATTCAGAATTTTGGAATTTGCTCGATGTATATGTGCCTAATGAAGAGGATTAAAAATTTATGCAAGGTATCTTTTTGAAAATTGCAGGTACGTAGGGGAATATACTGATAGGAGGGACTTTAACCTTAATTTGGACTAAAAAATGGACAAAACTGGACAAAAGATGAGCAGAAAGAACAAAGTAATCAAATTTATGGTTAAATCGATGCAGGAAATGCAACTTTTGGATATATGGAGGAGACAACACACAAAGGAGAAGGAATACTCATATTATTTGGGTAGACATAAAACATACTCAAGGATAGACCTGTTCCTGTTGTCACCCCACATCCAAGGGAGAGCTAGAAAAACGGAATATAAAGCTAGATTCTTATCGGATCACTCACCCGTTATTAGCAATAGGAGGACATCCCAGCGAGAACGTATAGATGGAGATTAAACTCCATGCTACTTAAAAGACAGGATTTTAGAGAATTCATTGAGCGACAAATTAAAATGTACTTTGAAATAATACGGAATCAGTGAAAGATAAATTTATATTATGGGATGCAATGAAAATGTTTATCAGAGGACAGATAATAAGTTATGTAACTAAGATGAAGAAGGACTACAATCGGGAAATAGAACAGCTGGAAAAGGAAATGGCAAGTACAGAAAAAGAATTAGCAACAAGGGAAGATACAACAAAAATAAGAGAATTGGCCGACAAAAAAATAAAATATGAAACACCACAAACATATAAGGTGGAGAAGAACATAATGAAGACAAAATAGAATTATTATGAGCTAGGAGAAAAAATGCACAAAATACTAGCTTGGCAGCTTAAAACAGAACAAACTAAAAGAACGGTATTGGCATCAAGGAAAAAGGACAAACAAATTACAAATTACCCAACAGAGATCAATGAAAACATCAAGGAATTCTACGAGCAATTATATCAAACTGAGAATGAAGGGAAAGAAGACAAAATAGATGAGTTTCTAGCTGAAATTGAACTACCGAAATTGCAAGAAGAAGAGCAAAATAAATTAATAAAATCATTTGAAATAGAGGAAATACAGGATATATTAAAAAATCTAATGAACAATAAAATTCCAGGAGAGGACAGACTCCCAATAGAATTCTATAAAACATTTAAAGACTTATTAATTCCTCCTCTCCTGGAAGTAATGAACCAGATTGAAGAAACACAAAATATGCCAGATTCATGCAAAACAGCAATAATTACAGTAATACCAAAGATGGGGAAAGATCCACTAACATCAGCATCATATAGACCAATATCTCTACTCAGCACAGATTAGCTAAACTATTAGCAAACAGATTGGCCGACTGTGTACCAAAACTAGTAAAACTAGATCAAACTGGATTTATTAAGAAAAGATGAACAACGGACAATATCTGTAAGTTCATTAACTTAATCCATGCAGTACAAGGAAACAAGACGCCAATGGTGGTGGTTGCCTTAGATGCAGAGAAAGCCTTTGACAGAGTAGAATGGAATTATTTATTCAAAGTACTACAGAGGTTCAACCTTCCAGAGAAATATATTAATTGGATTAAAGCATTATATAAGGGACCACTGGCGAAGGTGACAGTAAATGGATATATATCAAACCAATTTAAATTAAGCAGGTCAACTAGGCAGGGATGTCCACTATCTCCCTCACTGTTCGCGTTAGCTATAGAACCACTAGCAGAACTGATAAGAACAGAAAAGAAAATAAGAGGGCTAAAAATAAAAGAGAAGGAATATAAAATCAGTCTATTTGCAGATGACCTCATAGTATACTTAACAGAACCAGAATTATCAATAAAAGAATTACATAAGAAATTGAAGAAATATGGAGAAGTATCAGGATGCAAGATCAACGCAAATAAAAGTGAAGCGATGCCAATGAATAATGCGGATTTCACAAAGTTTAAGAAAGAATCACCATTTAAATGGCAAACACAAGCAATCCAATACCTAAGTATTCAACTAGATAATAATCTAGGCCATCTATACAAATTAAATTATCAGCCATTTATGAAGAAATTACAAGACCACTTAGAACATTGGCAAGATTTACCACTAACACTGATAGGAAGGGTAAATTGCATTAAAATGAATATCTTCCCAAGGATACAATACCTATTCCAATCATTGCCAATTCACCTAACAGAGAAATTCTTCAAGGAGCTAAAGAAAATAATAAGGAAATTCTTATGGAAAGGGGGAAACTGAGGATAGCGCTAGATAACAGAATGGTACAAACAAGGGAGCTGACAGCTACCAAACTTTAAGAATTATTATAGAGCAGCACAGTTAGGATACCTATCAGATTTTTATCAAACAAGGGAAAAATTAGATTGGACCAGATTAGAGCTAGATAAAATAGGGGAGAAGGTACCTGAACATATACTATATAAGTAGGATGAAAAGCTGGTGCAACATGGGAATTCACCAGTACTGCACCATCTGCTCAACATTTGGAAGAAGATTCTCGTAGAAAGGAAAAAAAACAAATTATCAACTACCAAAATTAATATTGACACAAAGTCAACTAATCCTCTTCACAATAGATAACCTTTCCTTTAGAGAATGGGAGAGGAAAGGGATCAAAAGAATAGAAAATTGTTTTTCGGGAAATAAATTATTATCTTTTGAACAAATGAAGTCCAAATATGGTATAACTCACAGTACAATGTTTGCATACCACCAATTGAAAACCTACTTGAAGAACAAATTGGGAAGCAGGCTGAGGTTACCAAAAGGAAGCAATTTTGAATATGTGATTACAGACACAATAATAATTAAAAGATTTATAACAAACATGTACATCAAACTGCAAGAGAAAGAGAACGAGGAAACAAGCTGTAAACCCAAACAAAAATGGGAACAAGATCTAAACATAAAGATAAAGAATGAAACATGGGAAAAGCTATGCTCCGGAACTATGAGAAATGCAATAAACATGAGGTTACGCATGATACAATATAATTGGTTACACAGGCCCCAAAAGTTAAATAAATGGGACCCAACAGTATCAGATAGATCTTTACGCTGTAAGAAGGAAACGGGAACAAAAGTACGTGAAATTTGGGCATGTGAGAAAGTGGAAAAGTTTTGGGAAGATCTAAGTCAGGAATTAAATAAAATCACAAAAAGCAACATACCAAAAAATCAAGAGATCTTTCTTCTAAGTAATATAAGAAATAAAGAACATGGACTCGATTTGGATGGAGCACAAAAAAGATTTATTATGATAGCCTTTGCTGTAGCAAAAAAATGTATGATGTCAACCTGGAAGTCAGAAGATAGTCTGAGAATACAGCAATGGTACATAGAAATGAATAAATGTATTCCATTGGAAAAAATAACATATAATTGAAGAAATAACATCACAGTATTCGAACAAATTTGGGAACCCTACATGGAACACAACAGAGAAGTTCTACTGCGGACCTCCACCCCCCTAAAATGACAGATGGAGAAGACGACGAAATGAATTGACCTAGTGTGTAAAATAGATGACACAATTTTCTTGTTTATTTTCATTGTTTGACAACAGTTTTTAATGGGTTTAATGTATCATATATGTTGAATGTTGAGTGGGTGGGGATGGGGGGTGAAGGAGGGAGGGAAGGGAGGGGGAAAAGGGGAGAATATGACACTGTATATTCAAGAGGGAAATGTTTGAGTGTATTTTGGTCAGTATGTTTCATAGTGTGAAAAATAAAACATTTAAAATAAAAAGAAACAACAGCAATGGAACAATATTGCTTGTGGGAACTTACTGTTAGGCATGAGATGGCTGTGTCTCTGATAGCTTGAAATGACTGCTTCTGAAATGCTTCTATGGCTCTGAGTTTCTTTGGGGCACACTGTCATTATGAAAGGTACTCCAAAAAAATTTTATATTCCATTCTCTCTTTTATTAAGACCATTTCCCAAAGGGCAGGCTGAAATACAGCATTAGGTAGCAAAACTTTACCATATGCCATCCAGAATTTATGGCAAGCATATCCATTTTACCTGCTGACTGGGTGAACTATCTCTGAGATGAGATGTGTGTGTCTTCAAATCATGACGTGAAATTTTAACATATCAGACATAATCAACTATGCTTCATAGAAAAAGAGCTGATCTGCTTGATTGAGTCAACTACAAGACAAGAGCAGACCATCAGCAGGTTACATTTTCCAGAACTACAGATGGTCTGCAACCTGATGCACCTCCTGATGCTCTTGTAAAGAGCACATTGTATTGAATGTTGCTGGGGCAGTAATTTAGATTCAGACAATACATAATTTTAACAATTTCTGGTACCTGATTCATTTAGGGACATGTCAACTTTTGTACTGTGAATAAATAAGTCACATGCCACTCCATGGGCATCACTGCCCACATGATTGACTTCTGAGGATGGTCAAGAAATAGACTACTGTGGTCATGCTGAAGGAAGTCGCTTCATGTTTGCAATCTATAGGCTAAGTAAAATTCCAGACCAATTAATCAAGTCAGAACAGACCATAGTGCAGAAACTTTGTGATTCATATCTTCTTTCACAGGAACAGGCGCCCACCTGCACTGCGCATGGGATATTTTGATGTATCATGGGATTGTTCAGACCCTCAAGCCTGTTCTGCATATGACGGGGCTCACTTCTGCAATCTACACTGTACTTGAACATTAACTCTGAGAAGACAATGGCAAATATGATACACTGCAGTGTGGATTGTGGTGATCATGTGACCTCTCCATCTGGAACCTGGTTGGAATGTGGACTGCAGAGAATCATATGACATCTCTGGCTGGAACCGAGTCATATGTCATTTCACTTACCAATTAAGGGATAGATCTGCCCACTTGTGAGGCTGATGTGTAATAGGCCCTTGCAGCTGATGTGTGATTTGTCCTCCATGTGCCAATCAATGGTTAAATTTTCCCCCCAGGTGAGGCTGACCTGCAATTGGTCCTCCTAAGGCATGTGGACAGGCCCTGCATTGAAAAAGCATCATGTTGAGTTTCTTTTCCCCCTCTGTTCTTGCTGCTGCCTGGAGGGTATCACTAAACTCCAGGCTGCAGACCACAAGCAGCTCTGGAGGGTTGACTGTAATGGATTTGTCCTGGATCCTGAGCCATGGGTGATGCTAGAGATCTGGTTCATTTGATTTGCTTGTTAGTTGTAATAAATTTACAGTTTATTAATGTGCTGTGATTTTGAGTGCTGGAGAAGGGTGGTGGGTATTATGTGTTTAACCCTTGCATTCCCAGTTGAGAGTTGAGAATGTTTAGCAGTGATTTATTTGCACCCAGTGTGCTGTTATTTTTGTATTATTCTGGGTAAGTCTGAGTGAGTGTGTGCCCTTTTGTGAATTCGTATGTGCATAAATAAAGACCACTGTTCGTTAATAACAGATGTCCAGCCTTGATTCTCTTTGAACACGTAGAACCTATTTTGAACACACATACACATTTGATGCAACTTGATGTACACTTTACAAAACCAGACCTTTGATGTATCTTTGATTATTGCTGCTACGGTTCTCTTGTTTGTTAAATTTGCATCCAACAAATGAGAGAATCGTAGGAGCAAGAATTATGTTTGACAATGCTGTAGTTTTTTAGAAAATGAGGATGTATTACGTAACACTTTCAAGAATTCCTAGATCACAGTTGGATACAATGAGTCCAATAGATTTCCATTGTGAGCGCATTAAATTAACCTTTCAGAAAATATTTCAAACTGGCTGATTTTGAAATCAGCAGGAGGTAATCATTTATTCTGCAAAGTGGAAACAAAAAAATTAACAGCTTTGTACAGTAGTTCAATCTGCAATTTTGCATTATTATTTATGTTTGGAATGATGGTAAGGGTAGGGTAGGAATGAGAACAGAAAAAGGATATGGTAGAGGTGCAGAAGTTAAATGAGCAGATTTGTAATCCCAGGGCTAAGACTAAAATCCAGAGACTGTGTTCAATTCTTATCGAAGGAATTTAAGTTAATAATCCAGAAAATTAATTTAAATATAGCTATTCATAATAAGAACAAAACCCCATCATGTTCACTAGTACCCTTGAAAGGAGGAAATCTGTTTTCTCTATGAGTCTCCAGGCACACCTGCATGGTGATCAATAAAAAGACCAACCCAGCCATTCATTTCAAGGGGATTTAGGAGAAGGTTTTGCCAGTGATGCCCATCCCTTGAAAAAATGAGCAAATGAACATGTATGAAGGAAATATAATTGCAGAACTTCTTTATTTTCAAGTGTGTGGTATGTACATCCCAGTTTTAAAAAAAGATTGACAGCAATAAGTCGTGCCAACAGTAAAATTGCATCATATCCTCAATTAATCTAAAATACCAAGGCCAAATGTTTGCAAAAAATAATTTTCTTCTTGGCAAGAGAAAAATCTCCAATGACACAACTTCCATTTAAATTTATTAGACTGTCAATAAATGAAAATTGCACTGATTAATTATTAATTTCATGAGTTATTGGTGTAAAACAATCAACTCTTCCCACAGAAATCTGATCCAGGCCATTTTAACATTTTATTTGAGAAATGTAACTATAAAATCAAAGTAAGCTGAAAGATTGTAGTGATGTTTCAGCTTAATGTTACAATTCAACTTGCTCAAGGTGATCATATGTATCATGTATCTTTTATCATTGACCAGCAAGCTCCTGCATCTGATTCTGCTCTCTCAGAATCACTTGGGTTGAAGAGTGGCATAGAAATAAAGCATCTACCACATATTGGAAATTAAATAGTAACAGAATGAAAGTTGATGTGAGAAGTTTCCCACCTTTTTTAAAATTTTCATTTCTGATTTCGAACCAATTAAATCAAGAGAAACTTGTAAAGACATGCAATCAGAAAATGAGAATTTTTCTCTGCTACCCTGAATCTTGTTTTGCATTGAGCAGAAGATATATCCTAGTCTTCACTGGCATTCACTGGAGATTAAGAAATATTGAAAGACAGTCATTTCTTAACATAGATTTTGGCATATGCATTACTCAATGCAAAACAATGCAAAAGCTGGTTATCAGAAGAGTCAGACTGTAATGCTCAAATATGATGTGACTTCCTTCAGCAGGTGACTTACAGGTTGTACTGGGATCTCACATGGGATGTAGAAGAAGGCTGCTTCATTACAAAGTATTATCTGAGCCCCATAAGAGCACAAGTGTGGATTCATTTTCCATAACTCCCCATTTTATCTGTAGAGGCACTTTACTGGAACAATGTAAACTTGATCTCATTGTCCCGTTCTTTTTCAAGTACTCTATAACATCTTTGGCTTTCTCTTCCATATCTGATGTGCTGGAGTATCTTGACAATTGGCCAAGTTAATCTCAGATTGGGAAGAAGAGCACTCTTACGCAGATAATGACTCCCCAATCTGAGGCACAGTCTGAGGTAGGCTTTGAGCAGTACCCAATTATTTATGAATGACCGAGAGAGCTGACCAGCCTACTCACTTACTGTGGTCAATCGAATAATGGCTGGTCTGTTAACTCTAATAAGAATATTAGGACATAAGAAATATAAGCGAGAATAGGTCATCGGCCCATCGAGCTTGTTCCACCATTCAATGAGATTATAGCTGATCTGATGATAGGCTCATTTCCACTGACCTGCCTTTTCCCCATATCCCTTAATTCCTTTACTATTTTTAAAAAATCGATCCAACTTTGTCTAAATATATTTTTTGAAGTAGCTTCCAGTGCCTCAAATTCCATAATTTCACATCCTCTGGGAAAAGCAGTTCCTCCTCATCTCTGTTCTAAATCTACTACCCTGAATCTGGAGGCTATGTCCCCTAGTTCCTGTCTCTCCCACCAATGGAAACAACTTGTCTTGCATAATTTTATACATTTCTATAAGATCTCCTCTCATTCTTCTAAATTCCAGTGAGTACAGTCCCAGGCATTTCAATATATCCTCAGAGTCTAACCCCTTTATTTCTGGAATCAACAATGAACTTTCTCTGCACCATCTCCAAAGCCAGTCCATCCTCACTCAATATGGAGAAGTCTTCGGGTAAGTTTCTATTTTAATAATTTATTGATGACACACGAATATCAGTAACAAGGCTGGGCTTCACTTTCCATTCTAAATTGGCCTGAGCGGATGTGTCTTCTTCTTCAGCTAGTGCCCCCATGATGCTGCTGATTGGTCAGTGTTAAATGTTGATTGTGGGGAAGTGTGGCCTACCTGTCTGTCTGAAATATTGTGGATTGCAGATGGTCATGTGTCCTCCCTGTCTGAAACTTATTCTGAGGTCACATCACCTGCCAATCAAGGTTGGACTCCTGCCACCCATTAGTGCACACCTTGCCATTGGCTCATTTAAATTACCTAGGGTCATTATTGGCAAGCCGTCCAATTCAGAACTGTATAAGGCATTGATGCAGACCACATTTCTTGCTCTCTGCTTCGTGGTCCAAGCCCTGGACATCGCTCCATGCCAGGTCCCTACTGAGGACATCGCTGGAAGAATCACGGGTAAGGTGTATACTACACTTAAGCTGAGCCGTAGTACTGCGATAGATCAGTGCTTGCAGAGAGCCACACCACCGCTGATACAGGGGATCAGGAATGTGTGTGAAAATCCCTTTCCATAGAGTGTGCACATGTGTGTGAGTGTGAGGAGTATAGGTGACCACTGGTTTCCAAGTCCAGTCTGGGCCTGATGTTTATATAGTTATTTAAAAATATAATAATTGAGTATCATTTGATGTTCTCCCCTATTTGCCTCCTGTGTGTTTATTAAAGTTACCTGTAATTGTAACTCTTGTTTCCAAGCTCTTCTTTCTATGAACCACTGTTCCAAGGCAGTAACAAGATTTTAAAGCAATAATATTAAAGGAAACTAATGCATGGAGAGGTGGGGGTAGTCTGTGACCTACAGAAGGCATTTGATGATATTTCAGGTTGCAGTTTATAGTCACATGTCTAAGATGTAATGGCAGATGTTTATTTAGAAGCAGACCAGTTATACATTTCGTATAAAGTATAACATGTTAGGCATAGAATAAAAGTGCAGAATGTCAGACAAAGATCAATTATTACAGAGCAAAGGCAAGATAATAATACTATTTTGAGATTCATTCAGGAGTCTAATAAGACAAGCAATAAACTTTTCTTGGATTTCCTGGTGTTACGAGCCCAGAGGACCAATAAACCCAGCAGCAATAGATATTCACCAAGACAAATGGTGACTTAAACAAAAGTTGCTTTTAATTATCTTTAAACGTGAAAACAGAATCAAACTTTAACTGATCACTATTGACTTGACTAACCTAACTTAAACCTTTTCTAATTCTAAGCGCACATGTACGTAATGTGTGTGGAAGTTCTTTGGTTCACAGGTCAATCTCACTTCTCATTCTTCCAAGTTCACTGGTTGCAGGCAATTCTTATACTGTGCACAAAATTTAACATGTATAAAGTTCACCAGGCTTTGGTGCTCTTGTTGGCTTTCAGAGAGATATATGTTGTTCCAGGACATCCACACTTGATGTACTTCCATCAGTCACCTCAGTGCCTTGCTGACAAAACTTGCCCCATCAGGGTTCTCCAGATGATAACCTCTTTCTTTCATGTAACCACAGAGTTCCTTTTTCTTTCACTTATTCCAAGTGAAACATTAGACAGCCAGTCTTCTCCTCTTGCATGAACCACAAGGGCTGTGACTAGGCCATCTTCCACAATAGGGCTTCTTGCCAGCTTTTTGTTTTCTACACTGTGTGTGTGTGTGTGTGTGTGTGTGTGTGTGTGTGTGTGTGTGTGTGTGTCTCTTTCTCTCACTCTGAGACTGAAAGAAAGCCTGTTTGACTCTCTGCTTGCAAAACCACATGACCCTCTTACAGCAAGTCTCCTGCAGACAATAATGGCTCCAGCCTGCTCTTTCATCTGTTTTCTTGATAAACAATAATCCATTAGTGACATCTTTTGAGCACTCTTCAAAGCTCTTGCAAAAAGGTGCGAGAAGCCACTATGTCTCCAGTATTTCAAATAAGATCTTTAAGTGTTTTCATGTCACCTACTCTAACAAACCTTTCCCAATTTATCTCCCCAAAACATTTCTATATACTCTGTCAGTGGTGTGATGTTACTTGTGAATATTCTTCCTGATGGGAGGAGGGTGAGTCTTTGAATATGTTGGCTACTTTTCTCGGGCAGTGGGAGTTATAGATGTGGTGTGGGTGGGGCAGAATGGGGGCATGTATGATGGCCCAAGCCATGTGATATTTGCATGTAATTGCTGGCCCGACCATCCAGCCTTGGCAGGAGTTCGTAAAGAAGCTATGGCAAGTTGTTGCAGAGCATCCTGCAATTAGTATATGATGCTGCCTCATTGGGGAAGGGAGTGAATGTTTTGGATGGATTGAATGTTATCAGGCATGTGTTTTGTTCTTGGGTGAACATGGTTCTGTCTTTTGCACACTTCAGATTTCCCATCATAGGGAATGATGAAGCTCGTAAATGGCAATGTATGTGGAGACTTCTTCTTCCTGTCATTAGTTATGATATAATCCTCATCATTCATAACAGGTTCTGGCAGGGCTGCAAATCTTTGATCTGATATGTTGGCTATAGAATCAGCGACTATTAGGAACACCATTATAAAAGCAAAGCAAATTTCACAGCCATCTTTGTGCAGTTGCTTGTCAGATTGGCACCTTATTTTAGACGCACCTGTGCCACCCCCCTCATGTTCTTCCATGTTCCTCTTCGAACCAGTGTTGATCCCCTGCTTGATGGCAATGATAAGGTGAGGGATGTATCTCCTGATAAAGTAGCAAAAGCATCAATTTTCAGATTCCAGATATACTGTGAAGTTGTCTCATGATTGTGTTTTCATTGTGAAGATGGGATTTTGCCTCTGGAGAGTTCCATTGGCAGATGCATCTGCAACAGGGTAAGAACAATGTCCCAAGTTGGCTTTCCTGTTTTCCACATAATGGAAAATTGAGATGACAAGGGGCTACCTTGTCCATATTTGTTTAATGCCATGCAACTCCATAGGTTTCAGAAATAATTTTAGGGATGTAGTGCTGCCAGGTTCATGTCATGTCAGTGGAATTTCCACGTCAGGGGAACAAAACATCCTTGGGGATTTTGATGAAGGAGTTTGGGCTGGAAACTATGCTTCTCTAAGCTTGGTCTCACTTAACTAGATTCACAGATCTATTTATGGCATACTTCCAGTCATTAGTGAGGAAGAGTTTGCATTGCAAATAGGCTAATTGCATCTTTGCCAGTGCAGAGGTCAATGCTGTTTTAACTCTCATTCGAGCACATTGTAATGCATGACCTACTCAGTGAGGCAATCAGCCCTATCAGAGGGCAGTTCCAAGCCAATGAAGTTGGTGTCAGTTTGAAATCACATGTAGGTCAGAACAGACAACAGTGACAGATTTTCTTCCCCAACTGAGAAGCCAGAAATGCTTTTAACAATTTGTTAGTTATATAACCACAGTTAATTTGAATGCATGATTTTAACCCAGATTTATTTAATTGAGTGAATATAAATCCCCCAGCTGTGATGATCGCATATTTCATCACATGATTTCCTTCTTCATCATTTAATACTTAATAAATTGAACAATATGGGGACAAAGAACAGCCAGCAACATTAATATTTTAAATTAATCATGGTGTTTTATTTTCCTGTTTATCTCAATTACAATGACAGGAGATCATTTTATTTTTCATTCCATGAGGTCCCAGACGTACCCTGGAGGGGTGAGCATCCCATCATAGGAAGCCCACTTTTGCAAGTACACCTCTCCCTACTTTCATTTCGAGGCGAAAGGGAATCAGAAAACAATACTAAAAATAAAACTGCAGGTATGCAAAAACACACTTGGTTCTGTTGGAGACGCTCAATTTGACCTTCAAAGTATTCAAGCAGATACAGATCTGCATCGAATCCCGTCTCACCAGTCACAAGAATAAGGCTGGGGTAAAACACGGGATTCTGTTGACGCTGTGGTTAAGTGAAGAAAAAAAAACTCACAAATGCTGGAGAAACTCAGCAGGTCAAATAGTGCCTTTATGTAGCAAAGGTGAAGATCCATCACCAACGTTTCGGGCATTTGTGTTTTTTTCCCCAAAATAATAGTGTTGGTAGCCAAGTGTGGAAATGGAAAGAAAATAGAAGGGCAGATAGTAATGAGAAGATATAGATAGTTCCCACTTTCAAAAAGTAATCAATCTACTATCATGTGTTTTATTCAATCCCTTCAAAATAAGCAAAGATCTTTAATTTAAGCGTTAACGAAACATTGACTATTCACCAGAATTACCAGACAGCATATCATCTTGTTTTTTTCGGGCTACTGCAGGGGGGAAAAGACCCACTTCTCTTGTGGTTTTAAAAAACAACAGAGGGACAAAAAATTAGACACAAAACCTCGTTTTCAGGAGGTCACTACTTTGCACGTTAACTTAAGTTTGCTAACTGGACAACTTCGACCCACAGAAACATTTTTTTTTAAATTGCACGCGGAATCTGACCCTGGTTTCTCCTTTCAGACGGTGAGTGACATTTGGACAAAGACGGCAGAAGGATTTCTGCACTGCAGTGCAACTAACTGAGGCTGGTAGGTTTCCAAGCAGCATATCAAATACGACAGGGCATCTTATCAAACCAGTGAATTCTCCTCCCCACCCCCCCCCCCCCACCCCCAACCCCAACCCCAGCAACATATCAAATAAGACGGGGCAACTTATCAGACCAGTGAACTCCCCCCCCCCCCCACCCCAGCAGCATATCAAATAAGACGGGGCATCTTATCAAACCAGTGTACTCCACCCCCCACCCCCCACCCCCCCAGCAGCATATCAATTAAGACGGGGCATCTTATCAAACCAGTGAACTCCCCCCCCACCTCAGCAGCATATCAAATAAGACGGGGCATCTTATCAAACCAGTGAACTCCCCCCCCCCCCCACCCCCAGCAGCATATCAAATAAGACGGGGCATCTTATCAAACCAGTGAATTCTCCACTCACCCAGCAGCATATCAAATAAGACGGGGCATCTTATCAAACCAGTGAACTCCCCCCCCCCCCACCCCCAGCAGCATATCAATTAAGACGGGGCATCTTATCAAACCAGTGAACTCACCCCCACCCCCACAGCAGCATATCAAATAAGACGGGGCATATTATCAAACCAGTGAATTCTCCACTCACCCAGCAGCATATCAAATAAGACGGGGCATCTTATCAAACCAGTGAACTCCCCCCCCCCCCCCCACCCCCAGCAGCATATCAATTAAGACGGGGCATCTTATCAAACCAGTGAACTCACCCCCACCCCCACAGCAGCATATCAAATAAGACGGGGCATCTTATCAAACCAGTGAACTCCCCCCCCCCCCCACCCCCAGCAGCATATCAATTAAGACGGGGCATCTTATCAAACCAGTGAACTCCCCCCCCCACCCCCCCCCCCCCAGCAGCATATCAAATAAGACGGGGCATCTTATCAAACTAGTGAACTCCCCCCCCCACCCCCCCCCCCAGCAGCATATCAAATAAGACGGGGCATCTTATCAAACTAGTGAACTCCCCCCCCCCCCCCACCAGCAGCATATCAATTAAGACGAGCCATCTTATCAAACCAGTGAACTCCCCCCCCCCACCCCCCACCCCCCCAGCAGCATATCAATTAAGACGGGGCATCTTATCAAACCAGTGAACTCCCCCCCCACCTCAGCAGCATATCAAATAAGACGGGGCATCTTATCAAACCAGTGAACTCCCCCCCCCCCACCCCCAGCAGCATATCAAATAAGACGGGGCATCTTATCAAACCAGTGAATTCTCCACTCACCCAGCAGCATATCAAATAAGACGGGGCATCTTATCAAACCAGTGAACTCCCCCCCCCCCCCACCCCCAGCAGCATATCAATTAAGACGGGGCATCTTATCAAACCAGTGAACTCACCCCCACCCCCACAGCAGCATATCAAATAAGACGGGGCATCTTATCAAACCAGTGAACTCCCCCCCCCCCCACCCCCAGCAGCATATCAATTAAGACGGGGCATCTTATCAAACCAGTGAACTCCCCCCCCCACCCCCCCCCCCCCAGCAGCATATCAAATAAGACGGGGCATCTTATCAAACTAGTGAACTCCCCCCCCCACCCCCCCCCCCCCCCAGCAGCATATCAAATAAGACGGGCATCTTATCAAACTAGTGAACTCCCCCCCCCCCCCCACCAGCAGCATATCAATTAAGACGAGCCATCTTATCAAACCAGTGAACTCCCCCCCCACCCCCCCCCCAGCAGCATATCAAATAAGACGGGGCATCTTATCAAACTAGTGAACTCCCCCCCCCACCCCCCCCCCAGCAGCATATCAAATAAGACGGGGCATCTTATCAAACTAGTGAACTCCCCCCCCCACCCCCCCCCCCAGCAGCATATCAATTAAGACGAGGCATCTTATCAAACCAGTGAAATCCCCCCCACCCCCCCCCCCCCAGCAGCATATCAATTAAGACGGGGCATCTTATCAAACCAGTGAAATCCCCCCCACCCCCCCAGCAGCATATCAAATAAGACGGGGCATCTTATCAAACCAGTGAACTCCCCCCCCCCCCCACCCCAGCAGCAAATCAAATAAGACCAGGCATCCTATTAAACCAGTGAACTCCCCCCACCCCCCCCCCCCACCCCAGCAGCATATCAAATAAGACGGGGCATCTTATCAAACCAGTGAACTCCACCCCCCCCCCCCCCCAGCAGCATATCAAATAAGACGGGGCATCCTATTAAACCAGTGAACTCCCCCCCACCCCCCCCAGCAGCATATCAAATAAGACGGGGCATCTTATCAAACCAGTAAACACCCCCCCCCCCCAGCATCATATCAATTAAGACGGGGCATCTTATCAAACCAGTGAACTCACCCCCCCCCCCCACCACCCCCCCCAGCAGCATATCAAATAAGACGGGGCATCTTATCAAACCAGTAAACACCCCCCCCCCAGCATCATATCAATTAAGACGGGGCATCTTATCAAACCAGTGAACTCACCCCCCCCCCCAGCATCATATCAAATAAGACGGGGCATCTTATCAAACCAGTGAACTCACCCCCCCCCCCCCCAGCATCATATCAATTAAGACGGGGCATCTTATCAAACCAGTGAACTCACCCCCCCCCCCCAGCATCATATCAATTAAGACGAGCCATCTTATCAAACCAGTGAACTCCCCCCCCACCCCCCCCCCCAGCAGCATATCAAATAAGACGGGGCATCTTATCAAACTAGTGAACTCCCCCCCCCACCCCCCCCCCCCAGCAGCATATCAAATAAGACGGGCATCTTATCAAACTAGTGAACTCCCCCCCCACCCCCCCCCCCCAGCAGCATATCAATTAAGACGAGGCATCTTATCAAACCAGTGAAATCCCCCCCACCCCCCCCCCCCCCCAGCAGCATATCAATTAAGACGGGGCATCTTATCAAACCAGTGAAATCCCTCCCACCCCCCCCCCCCCCCCAGCAGCATATCAAATAAGACGGGGCATCTTATCAAACCAGTGAACTCCCCCCCACCCCCCCCAGCAGCATATCAAATAAGACGGGGCATCTTATCAAACCAGTGAACTCCCCCCCCCCCACCCCAGCAGCAAATCAAATAAGACCAGGCATCCTATTAAACCAGTGAACTCCCCCCACCCCCCCCCCCCCACCCCAGCAGCATATCAAATAAGACGGGGCATCTTATCAAACCAGTGAACTCACCCCCCCCCACCAGCATCATATCAATTAAGACGGGGCATCTTATCAAACCAGTGAACTCCACCCCCCCCCCCCAGCAGCATATCAAATAAGACGGGGCATCCTATTAAACCAGTGAACTCCCCCCCACCCCCCCCAGCAGCATATCAAATAAGACGGGGCATCTTATCAAACCAGTAAACACCCCCCCCCCCCCAGCATCATATCAATTAAGACGGGGCATCTTATCAAACCAGTGAACTCACCCCCCCCCCCACCACCCCCCCCAGCAGCATATCAAATAAGACGGGGCATCTTATCAAACCAGTAAACACCCCCCCCCCCAGCATCATATCAATTAAGACGGGGCATCTTATCAAACCAGTGAACTCACCCCCCCCCCCCCCAGCATCATATCAAATAAGACGGGGCATCTTATCAAACCAGTGAACTCACCCCCCCCCCCCCAGCATCATATCAATTAAGACGGGGCATCTTATCAAACCAGTGAACTCACCCCCCCCCCCCCCCCAGCATCATATCAAATAAGACGGGGCATCTTATCAAACCAGTGAACTCCACCCCCCCCCCCCCCCCCAAAGCAGTCCTGACTTGGGAGTTTTGAGACGCGGAGGATAAGACTTCAGGCAAAACTCAATATTGTCATGAGCGAGTAGGAACGTTTGGTGATGCCACCACCATCCTTGCAACTCGGTCCACCACGGGGTGGGGGGGGGGGGGAAAATAATAATAATGTCAGGAAGCCCCAACTCCAATGACTGGCCTCTGCCCCAACTCCCCCCTTGTCTCTCGGCAAGCCCCGCTTTTGTATCCGCGCTCAGCTTTGCAGATGGCCTTCTGCCTGGCCGTGTTCCTTGATAGGCAGCGGGCAACCACCAATCAAGCGCTCGGAGTCAGTCGACGGCTGTGTTATAGAGTCCCAGGTGCTCACTGGCACAGGCAGTGGGGGGAAGAGCCTGCCTTGGCTCGCCCGGGGTTCTCCCAGCTGCGAGACAACTCGCGTGCTGTTGCAGCCGGGGAAATCGATGTCTGCAGGCAACGATCATCCTGTGACTGAATCGGAATCTCCCAGCTTTAATCTTTCTCTCGCGCCGGAGCCGATGGAATAAATTTGGCTGAAATCGGCTGCTTGGAATGAACTAAAGGAGTCCTTCACAGTGACTGCACTCAAGCCCCGACCGAGCGCCCGTGCCAGCAGGTTTCACTCCGTGCAGCTGGATGCATCCCTTCAGTTGACTTGGGTAAGGCTCTGCTCTTCTTTCCTAACGAGTGTTGGAGCTGTCATTCCTCCAGCAATTTGAGCACAGGTTTTTTTTATATATCTGTACCATGCTCGCCCCCACGTTGCCTCTCCTAAACTCTGATTTGCGTTTGAACGAAGCTACATTGTTGAAGGAGCTTTCCTGCCTTGATTCACAGGCAAGAATCGAAAGAGACAATGGGCCTCTTTAAAAAGGGAGTGAAAAGCTCAGCGTGGGCCCTGGGTTTCCAGGTCCGGAAAGCCAACGGTCACCTTTTAAAGCTGCCGAAGGAACTGGGCAGAAACCTGCTCTGTCCGAGACGGCGCCTCACCTCAGCACCAGACGAGGAGGGCTCGCGGACCAAAGTTGCACGAGTGAATCAGGCTGTGACTGGGGCCCAGACCTGCTCTCAAACCAGTCAAGGGAGGGACCCATCCACTCCCCCACTCTTGGAATACCTTCTCTTGGGGGAAGGGAAACGAGTGAAGGGTTGGGCATCCCAACATTGTGATGATTTTTCAAAAGAGTCTTGAGTGGCCAACTGGGGACTGTCTCAAGGTATGCAAACAAGCCTTGCAGCTGCTGGAGACTAGACTAGTGTGGCTCTGCTCTCTTGCCCTTGTTCTTCTTGGCAGTTGCTCTTGGGAAAGAATGCAGCTTTGGGAGGGGTGGGGGGGGGAAGAGAATAAGAAACAGCTTCTGTCAAGCACCACGATTTGGGGATGTATTCTTCTTCATCCACTTTCCCCCATCCCCAACCGTCTCCCTTTTACTGCCCCTTCCCTTTTTCGGCTTGACACACACAACACATGTTCCGTGTCAGTTATTTTTGTTCAAAGATTCTTTCCCCCTTTATAAGTGGAAATATTAAGGGGTATTGGTGAAAAGAAGACAACCGATGTTTCAAGTTTGAAAGTAAAGTTCAAAAATAACTTGATTAGAGTGTTATTTACCAAAAAAAAATACAGGGCATGGAACAAAATGAACAGCTTCTTTTGTTTCCAGGAAACTTGTGTCTCTGTTTTCAAGCATGCTGCTCTTTATTCTTAGAATTTATTTTGGCCTCCAAAAAAAAACCACATGTTTGTGTTCACACAGATTGAAGGAGCTTGTGGAGTTAGTCTCTGGAAGTGTTTTGAGTTGATTCTGCAATTTCCTAAGTTGCTTTGCTTGGACAGTGCCTTGGTAGCAATCACCCAGGTCCTCTTATCGGCAGAACCTGCAATTATTCAGAAAGACTTCCTGAAGCAGTAAAAGCGAATAGTGGCCAGTTCCTTTATTTTGGCCAATGCTGGGTTCCAAATACAACATTGAAATGCAACCCAGTGTTTGCTTATTTATCCCCCAATGTCAATTATATCTAATTTACTGCCACCTATTGTGATTTTTAGCATCTGAATATTTAAATTTACTTTTTTAAAAAAAAATTCTGCATTTCAGTGGTGCTCGGAAATGTTTACACCAGGGATAGGTTTCAGTTCAATGCATTCGTTTTTTCCCCCAGAAAATGATCTCCTCATCCAGTTTAAAGATGTGAACTTAGCCAGTGATAGTTGTTAGTGTCAAATTCTAATTATAGATTTTAATGCCTTACCAATGCCTGTCCACATTTGGTAGTTAAAACATTAATTAGAGCAAATCACTTCAAATAGTAACAATACTGTGCTCTCCACTTTCGCTGCATCTCAGATGCCTTCTTATCCTTCTCTGAAATAACTTTGCAATGTCTAACTGTTTGTCCATTGCCTTGTCTAGTGGACAAGTGCTGCAGACAACTCTTCAGTCCCAACCAATTTGCACATGAAATGTGTTCATAGACTTGGGATTAGATTTTATGATGTTATCAGTAATTTAGAGACCTTGTCCAGTAGATAGGGTTGCCCTCTTGTTCGTCAGTAGGCTCAAGTTGCACTCCACAGACTTGAGTACAACTTCAGAGTGCGGTACTGCCTGAGCCAGATTTGCTGTCTTGTAAAGATCACAAAGCAATAGTTTGAAAATGATCCCTGGTGCCTTGGCAAATGTTGACGTCGCAAATAACGAAATATCTGATGTTTTGTTATTCCATCAGGGAATTTGTACATCAGTGGTATGGCTGGTATTTGTTGTTCATACCAAAAAGCTCCCTGAACTAGAGCATGTTTGTCCATTTCATAGGATAGTTGAGCATTAACCATCTTAGTGGGTTTAGAGTTGTATAGGCAGACTGTAAAAATGGAAAATCTCCTTCCCTGAGAGAATATTAATGAATCAGAGAAACTTTTACAATAAATTCAGTAATTCATTGTTCCAAATATTTTGCTTGAGTTTATTTTTCCCTAGTTATGAGGTGGATTTGAACTAGTATTTGCTGTTAGCTGGAAAATTTCCATTTGTAGATGCTTAGTTTGTGCAGTTTGACTGTACGAAAATTGTGGTTGTTCAATAGTAATTATATTACAGAAGTACTTCACTGACTACACCACCCTTTTGGGATGTCCTAAAAGAGCAGTAAAATGCAATTTGTGCACCTGAAGAAATAATCTGTGAGCAATTGTAACACAGCTGATGGCAGAGCCTCCTTGCTTATTGTGTTGCATCCATTTCAGTGAGTTTAAAATCCATCAATCATTTTGTCTATCATAAATGCATGTCCGGGCTTGGGTAGTCAGCATGGATCTTGTTTAGAATTCTGATAGTCTAATGCTGTAATTACAAAAAATTTGCTTGCTTTCTTGCCAAAGTGTTGGTGTTAGATGGTGGTGGGGGGATAGGGAGACTGAAAACTAGTTAGATGCCATTGAGGGTACCAGTTCACTGATCTTGACTTGCCATTTTCCAACATTGTTATGCTGTTGAATAAATATTAATGAAGTCATCTAAATTCCTTTGGCTGGCTTTCTGCATTAGCGCGAGAAATTTCAGCAGGGGGTACTGAGTGCAAGTGACCTCTATTTCATGATGAAGGCATATGCAGCTATGTCTACCAGGAATGAAAGCATACGATTAACACTATCGTCAGGTTCTGTGAGGGTGTTGAATTGTGTTATGAAAAACTCTGCAGTGAAATAGTTACTTTTATTTAACTCGATTTAAAACATTAAGGTGCCAATTTGATCTTGCTTGATTCTTTTCACCAATTCATCATAACTCGGCCAAAACATTTGCAACAGTGCAGAAATCATTTGCCTTTGGAAATTGTAGAGTAAGCTCATTTTCTTTCGTTATGCATTAAACAGAGTTTAACCTCATTCTGGGGCCACGCGCTGTGAACAGAAGTTTGAATGGATTAAATAATCATAAGGCAGGGTTTAAAGGAAGCCATTAAATTCAACATGGGTTATCTAAGCTACATGTCCTCGACCTCCAAATCATTTGTCCAGACAGCGATTACTTGTCTTAGTTCTACACAAAAGTTTATTTATAAGAGAAGAACTTTGAAATATTAGCAATAAGTTTGTCTTTCACATTTTAAGCCTTGGTCGCCCTCTCATCTTTATATGAACTACTTTGAATCAAAAGCTTGAAGAAATTGAGTCAGCCGCCATTTAGGTCATGGAATCTACCAGTTAAAGATTTTTTAAACCGAGCTATTAAATGAAACTGGTGCAATGAATGCATTTAAATGAACTGTTCTGTTTTAAAAAGAATCCTTTTCTGCTTCATTTGGGAAGCAAATTCAACTGTCAATGGAAGTTGTCATGGAAACATCAAAACTCTTCATCCCCAATTCTGCCCCAATCTTAATCCCAGTGACCCCCTGAAGGAACTGCCATACTTTGTTTTTAACCAAGTGAGAATCTTTAACAGTGGAAAAGAACATTAGTAACTATCCAGGAGTATGTCACCGCTCAATTTGGTGCTTCTGGCTGGTTAGGGTGATGGAATTAAATTGAGGGGCAATTTCTACTTGTTGGGGGAAAAAAGTAAATCGATCAAATCCCCAATTCAGAAGTCAACAAGATATTATAAATGGCATGAAGGACCATAACAAGAAGAACTGAATACAGCAGCAGAGAAAGGAAAGACTTGAGGGTTAATTGGACACTTGCTCCAAATTCTCATCTTCCTGCCACTTTACCAGAGCACTGCTTACTATAATTTGTGATTTTGTTATTAAATTTGAAATGCTGCAATAACCGCTTTTGGTTTTCTATTAATGTTGTTGGATATACATGGGATACACAGTGTCAGTTATTTGAGTTGCTTTTAACACTGTTCGATCTACAGCTTATTAGCATCACTTTTTTTCGGTACTTCGTTGTCTGGTGAATAATTGATTGTAGCCTCCAAATCATAGCATTCTTGTCACAATTTTATCCCTTTGTCTTCAACTGTTCAATCTCTATTTTCTTGTTTTTTTTTTGTTATTAAACTGACTTTTTAATCTGAAATGCTGTTTGAGTTCAATTCATTAATTGAGTGTTTTAATTAGCTGAAGAGAAGCTGTTTCAGTAACAGCATCAAATGTGACCAGAAACAAAGACTTCACAGTCCACGTGTCTGGTTGTCCTGGCAAGCATGAGCACTGTGCGGATGTCCCTTCGTTTATTCTTGAAGTAGACAGTGGTGGCATTTATAGAGCTCCATAGGGATGGAATGAAATGCAGACACAATACTCAACAGTTTAGCATTGGTCTGGGCTACATTTAAATTATATTTAAATTTAGACATATAGCATAGTAACAGGCCCTTTGGCTCATGAGCTAGTGCCACCTAATTGACCTACAACCACAGTACGTTTTTGAATGGTGGGAGTAACCTGAGGAAATCCAAGCCGGCATGGGGAGAACATATAAACTCGTTTCAGACAACACCAGATTTAATCCTGGTCACTGTAAAAGAGCATTGCGCTAACCACTACGCTAACTGTGCGGCCCCTAATCAGAGTTCAGGGCAGCAATGGTCAGTAGAGGATAGTATGCTGGTAAATGCCCTGGCAGAGAATCGATCTTCTTGTCTTAATAACCTATCAATATAATTGATTCGATGGATGGTTAATACAGCTTGTTGAGATTATAGATGATGTTGTTTTGCCACTAATACAAATTTTAGAAATAGCTTGGGTGGGCAACTACCATTTAAATGTGGGAATATGGGATCAATTCAAAAGAATTATTCTGAAGTCCGTCCTGGGTTTAAATAATTTTGTGAACCCATTACTTCATGAAATTCCTTGTTGCTTTTTTTCATAAAACTGCCTCAGGAAAATTGTATTGTCACGTGTCTTTTTGATTTTACAACTTGCTTTCTTGTTGAGACCCTATTTATTGAGAGCAACAACAATTTCTGATCAGAGAAAGCTCATCTTAAAAGGGTTTGGTTATGCTGCAGTCAATTTAAAGTGAGGAAATTAATGAACAACCACTTTCTCCCCTCTGCATATGTTTTATTATTACATATTTTTATTATTATTGGTGAGATATGCCATGTGGCTTGGTCACAGACGCCATCTGGAATTCCTTCTAGGTATTCTCGTTCTTTCAGTGTAAGCTGAAGAAAATCCCAGCAAGAATGAAAGGAGTTTCTCCAGGAAAGACCAATGCAGCTCTTGTACATTGTATGTATGTGCCTGCTATTTCCATTTGTAACAAATCTTTACCTCCTGCAGGGGCAATAAATCTATGGGTGTGACATTCAAACCCATAAAGCGTAGAAAGCTGTGTAGTAATTTATTTAACCTGGCCTGCACAAAAGGCAATTGTTAGATTCTTTGATGTCAGTATCAAGAACCTGTCTCCATGCTGGATGATCCTGTATATCATTTGTGCTGATGTTCCCCTCCCCCTCCCCCTTCCTCAGCCAACAGGTCATCAGATGAAACAGCGAAAGTTCTTGATATCCTTGGGAAATGTCTGTTAACATGCTGCATAAAATAAATTGTACAATAATTGAATTGTTTATTGTCACACGTGCAGAGGACTTGGTGAAATGCTTAGTTTTGCATGCCACACGGGCAGCTTGCAAAAAAAGTGCTATAAATGAGCTGACTGTCACATTTTCCTCCTTCATATAGGAAGATTCCATTGAGGGATTGACAAGCCAACTTGGGTACATCTGGTGTTGCAAGAAGGCAGATTCTTGGTCTGTCTTCGTGATAAGATAGATCTCTTAATAGATGCTGAGCTAATAGTGGAGAATAATTGAGATTCTAGATGATTGCAGTCCACAA
Source organism: Narcine bancroftii (assembly GCF_036971445.1). Lineage (NCBI taxonomy): Eukaryota > Metazoa > Chordata > Chondrichthyes > Torpediniformes > Narcinidae > Narcine > Narcine bancroftii. The sequence continues at coordinate 23,643,705 of NC_091473.1, read as the reverse complement.
AGTTCCAACTCCATCCATCAAAATGCAAACTTTTTCCCATGTGTCCTGAGTTGTCACATCAACTAGGTTCATGTGTTCCAGTTCTATAGCTTGATTTGAATCCACTACATTTCATTCTAAATTTACAATTTTTTTTAGGTCATCACCAAGAAATTTCATGAAGGAAAAGTTGTGGATATTATCTGCATGGACTTTGGCCTTTGGCAAGCTTTCACATGGGAGGTTAGTCAGGAAGGTTCAGACGCTCGGTATTCACGGTGAGGTAGTAAATTGGATTCGGCAATGGCTGGACGGGAGAAGCTAGATAGTAGTAGTGGATAATTGCTTCTCCATGGAGGCCTCTGATTAGTGGTGTGTCTCAGGGATCAGTGCTGGGATCATTGTTGTTTGTCATCTATATCAGTGGCCTGGATGAGTTTTCAAAGAAAGACTGGAGGTCCTGTGGACAGCAAGGAAGGCTTTCAAAAGCTTGCAGAGGGATCTTGCCCAGATGGAAAAATGGGGTGAAAAATGACAGATAAAACTTAATGCAGATAAGTGTGAGGTGTTGCACTTTGGAAGGACAAACCAAGGTAGGACATACATGGTAAATGGTAGGGCACTGAGGAGTGCAGTCGAACAGAGGGAACTGGGAATGCAGATACATAATTCCCTGAAAGTTGTGGCAGAGGTAGATAGGGTTATAAAGAGAGCTTTTTGGCATATTCGCCTTCAAAAATCGAAGTACTGAGTACAAGAGTTGGGATGGTATGGTAAAGTTGTATAACCATATTGATGAGGCCAAGTTTGGAATATTTTGTGCTATTTTGGTCACCTAGTTACAGGAAAGATATCAATGAGATTGAAAGAGTGCAAAGAAGATTCACTCAGATGTTGCCAGGACTTCAGGAACTGAGTTACAGGAAAGATTAAACAGGTTATGACTTTATTCACTGGAGCTAGAAGAATGAAGGGACATTTGACAGAGGTATACTAAATTATGAGAGGTATAGATAGAATAAATGCAAGTAGGCTTTTTCCACTGAGGTCTGGTGAGGAACAAACCAGAGGACATGGGTTAAGGGTGAAAGCGGAAAAATTTACGGGGGACATTAGGGGAAACTTCTTCATGCAGAGAGTGGTGGGAGCGAATGCGGGCTCTATTTTAACATATAAGAAAAATTTGCACAGGTACATGGATGGGAGCAGTATGGAAGGCTGTAGACTGGGTGCAGGTCAGTGGGACTAGGCCGAATCATAATTCGGCACAGGCTAGAAAGTCTGAATGGCTTGTTTTCTGTGCTGTAATATTCCCTGGCTCCAATCACATTGCCGGTTCATGCTAGGTTGAGCTCAGGTGACTGGTTACAAACTCCATGTAAACAGAAACTGGATTATCTATTCTGGTTGTCACTGCTGATTATCAGCCATCTTCCAAAGTTTTTTTTTAACACAAGAATTGTGCAGTCATAATTCCCAAAAGGTAATCACTGCAGCTGCATAAGCAATACTCTTGAACTGTGCCAAAAATCCGCTGAGATTTGACTGAGTAAACTCTTTCCCTGATATTCCCTTCTATCCAGATAAAGGATCCTGTATCCTACTGTCTTTAGGAAGACTTAAAATGTCAAATATTCCCTTTTAAGCTGTTCCACATAACTGCTTCCCCACATATTTGCAATGAAGAAGTTGGAGACCTTTAATTGTATTTGTTTTCTGCATGCTTTGAACCCTTGGATTCTTCCTTCCTTACCCCAGTAATGAGTATCTTCTGATGCACTTTGCATATTTATAAATGCTTTAATGTTTATGAATGTTTTAAATACTAGAATCCAGCATTTCTTGGTGAGGTGACATTTTGGATTGCTGCGTGGGTATTTATTCAAAACGGCAAACAAAATGTACCCTAGTCTAACACTTCTAATTTGTCCATTTGAAACCTTCAGTGATATGGGGTTTAAAATTCTTGAAACCAAGTATAAACAAGCTTATTTCTCAATGGCATCCATTCTTGTGTGCCATCCATGTGGCCAGCCATGTTCCTGCATCGCTTAATCTTGCGACAATGTCGACCGCAGCTATTCATACTCTACTCTTGAACTGCTGCCTAATGAAGAGAGGAGACTTTTAATGTCAGATCTGCAGAGATTTTGGCTGCACTGAGCAGGGTCTCTACATCAGGACTGTAATTTCCCTGTTGCTGAGTTCAATTCAAAATATTATAAAGGGACCAGAGTTTCATTTGAATATATTCACAATGGCTGAATCGAACACAATGGATTTCTGTGACATTTTACTCATCAGTATTCGAATTCAAAATAAAATGCTTCACTGCTTAAATTAACTTTTATAAGGGTATTGTTTATTGCCTGAGTGTCATATAGTCCAAGAGAGCAAAAAAAAGACGAACTGTCTTTTTCGCCCTGTCACTTTGGAGTTGTGGATATGCAAGATAAAATGTGTTGCAGCTGGCTGCAGATGGTAGAACTGCTCTTTGCCTGTGTAAATCACTTGCTGTGATTCTTGACAGGCATGGGGATGTTTCTGTTAAAGTCAATCCAAACAGAAATTGCATCTCTCTAACAAGCTAAATCTTGAAATGTGACTTGAATCTTACTTTTTTCGGGGGCAGTCTGACTTTGCACATTCAGATTTGTTCACCAATTAACTTTGGATATCTGATCCTAATTCCTGCTCATTGCAAAGGTGGTCTTTGTTTGTTTCGCATTGGGTATTCCATAAATTTGCCTCTGAAAGAAAACCTGGAGGAAAAATTACTGTTTTGGTACTTTTGACTTGCATCTATTCTGAGATGTGACCAATCCATCAATCCCGATTACTGTCGTAAGTCAGGACTACCTGTACACCTAAACTCTTGGACTGGTATGCAAGATGAAGTTTTAGAAGGGACACTTTACAGGCAATTGAACATTGCAGCATTGAGTAATGCCACAGGCAATGGTATATTCTAGCTGACAAAAGTATGTAGTAACCTTCACCTGACCACGTGAGATAAATGCTTTGCATTTAATGTATTTTTAGCACAAATCAAATAAGTCTCAAATTGTTCTGCAGTAGCTGATTATGGTAGAAAAAATATTTTGTGTATTTTCCTTTCCACCTTCCTCATTTGTTCATTGTATTTCTCAAGTCCTCAAGCTACATAATTATAAATGCAGTAACAATATTCACGACTGTTGCCTTTTGTTACTTGCGCCCAGCAGACAGCAGGCAGGGGAAGAGTAGGAATAAAGTATCTGAAATCAGTTTGATTTATGCAATGATAGAAAGGGGGAAAAGGAACTTGTGCAGCAATAATACAGTTAACTCATACTAACAAAGCTTATCTAGGTCAGTGTGGAAAACTAGTCAAGAATGTGCTGGATATTACCTTAGGGTGCAAGATTGTAGTTCTATTCCAGCTTGTACTTGCACTATTCCTATTCTTGGGTGCATTTCAGATTTTGTTTTAAGAAAATAGACCATAATTGACTGCAGAATGTCTGTTCTCTGTGCAATTATGTTTTCTCATGTAAAAAATGTGAAGTTTTATGTTGAAATGCAGATTTTGCACAGTTTGATCTATGGAAGCAGATCTAGGGAAAGGAGACAGGGGAATATGAGAGAGAGAGAGAGAGAGACATAGGGAAGTTTGATGTCGAAATGCAGATTTGCACAGTTTGATCTGTGGAAGCAGAACTAAGGGAGAGAGAGAGGGGGAGAGAGGGGGGGAGAGGGGGGGAGAGGGGGGGAGAGGGGGGGGAGAGGGGGGGGAGAGGGGGGGGGAGGGGGGGGGAGGGAGGGGGGGGAGGGGGGGAGGGGGGGGGGAGGGGGGGGAGGGGGGGAGGGGGGGGAGGGGGGGAGGGAGGGGGGGGAGGGGGGGAGGGGGGGAGGGGGGGGGAGGGGGGGGAGGGGGGGAGGGGGGGGGAGGGGGGGGAGGGGGGGGGACTAACACAACCAGAGGTTCATGTCAATGCCATCCGATTGGAGTATGGAGGAGTTCTTGCAATATTCAAGTGATCTCAGTCTGGCACTCTCTGTTGAGCAGACTGAGACTACCCGTAAATTGGAAGAACAACTGTCTTCCCCTATGTCTCCTTTCCTCAAGTCCTGTCTCTCTTTCTCCCCTTTTCCCTGTCTCTTTTCCACCAACCTTGCTTCCACCGAACCAAAAGGAAACACCCCTTCCTTCTCTCCTGTGTCCCAGCCATATTCAATTAAGACTGTTTATCTGCTGGTCTGTGCTTCTCCCCCCTCCCTTTTTTCCTTCTCCCCAACTTTTTAATTCAGACACGTGCCTGCTTGTACTCATAACTTGAAGGCTCAAGCCTGAAATGTCAATCCTATGGATGTTGCGAGATCCTGCTGAGTTCCACCAGCGTTTGTGTTTTTACCATATCACAACATCTGAGGGCCTTTGTTGGTCCCTAGCTGTCCCCTATGCTGAGTTTTCATGGGCCATTTTAGGGTCATTTGATCAACTACAGTGAGGGATGTGGAATTACCAAAGTCAGGTGCAGGATGGCACGTTTCCTTGAACCACATAGGAATTCCATGGACCTCATTGCTGGACACATCACTTACTTCACTGACTGGGGAGAGATTATCTCTAAATCTCTAGTGCTCTGCCTTTCCATTTCACTTCCACAGTGGATGAACTCCCAAGTTTTCACATTGTATTCCCCACTATGTCCTTGCTCACTTAATTAGCCTATTATCTCTCCCCCTGAGGGTCTGGCCTTGGACCACACATCCCAATCATTGATATAGATAAAGGGGCTCCCTTGATCCCTGCAGCAGTCTACTAGGCAGAGCCTCCCAACTTGAATGACCTGTGAACAATTCTTCAACCCATGCCCACTTATTACCCAATTCTTTGGTATCCTTTCTTGTTTTATGGCACCTCATGAAAGGCCTTTAAGTCTAAATACATTTCATCTGCTGGATTCCCTGCTCTTTTAGCTGCTAGTTACAACCCACTCGACAGCATCGAGTCCACGCTGCTGAAGATCCAGCTGCGCTGGATGGGTCACGTCTCCAGAATGGAGGACCATCGCCTTCCCAAGATCGTGTTATATGGCGAGCTCTCCACTGGCCACCGTGACAGAGGTGCACCAAAGAAAAGGTACAAGGACTGCCTAAAGAAATCTCTTGGTGCCTGCCACATTGACCACTGCCAGTGGGCTGATAACGCCTCAAACCGTGCATCTTGCGCCTCACAGTTTGGCGGGCAGCAACCTCCTTTGAAGAAGACCGCAGAGCCCACCTCACTGACAAAAGGCAAAGGAGGAAAAACCCAACACCCAACCCCAACCAACCAATTTTCCCCTGCAACCGTGTCTGCCTGTCCCGCATCGGACTTGTCAGCCACAAACGAGCCTGCAGCTGACGTGGACTTTTTACCCTCTTCCATAAAATCTTCGTCCGCGAAGCCAAGCCAAAGAGAAGAGACAACCCACATACAACTTAAGAGACTTATCCAATAGGATTTCTGTTTTTTTTTTAAATCACATGCTTATTATTCCCTAAATGCCATGTTAGATTCAATGCTAAGTAAATGGTAACATCGATATCTAAAATAGAAGTAAAACATGAAACATGAAAGCCTGCAGACACTGTGATTGAAGTAAAAACACAATGTTGGCGAATGTCAGCAGGACAAACAGTGTACTTTATATAGCAAAGATAAAGATACATAACTTCTGTTTTATGCGGAGCCCCTTCATCAAGGTATGAGCAAAATCTGATCAGTGCTCTATAATTTGTATTATCTTTTCCATCTTTCTTGATTAATGAGGAAACATTTGCTACCTTGTAAGTTAGAATCACCATGGAATATTTGGAAGTATTTATCAATTTTTCAGTACACCTTCAAAATGGATGAAGCTCCAACATCAGGGCCCATTAACTTATCTAATCCAATTTATTTCAAAAACACATATATTGAACCTGCTACTACCTCCATTGAATACATTCCCATTTCTGACATTGGTTCATCACCCATTGTCCCATCTGTTGAACTCAAAATTGGGTAATTGAGGGCAGATTTGAGGTTTTACTTTTACAGTTGAGTTAACTCATCCACTTGTTTTGTGATGAATCTAGACTGGATTTTACAGTGAACAAATGGCACATCTGTAGAGCAGCTTTCAATTGTGGGACTGCAATGCTGAAGGGATTAGTTAGGATTAGCAATTTAACACTTGAATTGTAAGTAGAATCCTTAACTTTTTACAAGTGGGGCCTTTCTTGACTCAATAGATGCTGATTAATTTGTTGGGTATTTTGTTCTGGTTAGTCAAAGTTCAACATTCAGATTTATTGCCAGAGTACATGCATGACATCACATACTACCCTGAGATACTTTTTATCCTGCAATCCAGACAGGAAAACAACTTTACTGTGACTATAACAGGCCCTTTCACTCCATGAGCCTGTGCCACCCAATTGCACCCAATGACCTACACATCTAGTACATTTTGAAGGGTGGGAGGAAACTGGAGCCCCCAGGGAACACCCATACAACATGAGGAGAATGAACAAACTTACAGGCAGTGTGGAATTTGAACATAGGTCCAAATCGCTGGTGCTGTAACTGCATTGCACTAATCTTGCTGCCAATGCCAATTGTGGATATCAAACTGAATAAATGTTCACTCAAATCAAGTCACCCATTTCAGTGCAATCCAGGTGCAATCTTATCCTGGAAGATCTGCACTAAAGTGCCTTCTATCACAGGCATCCAATTGCAAATGCACAATGGCTTGGATATCTGAAGCTATCAATAATATTACTGACACTTAAAACTTGTAAATGTTGATACATCACCAGAGATAAATGACTTTAAATCCTTTCATACAAAGTGGCAAACAAGTCAATACATTTAAACTACCTCATTTAAATATAAAGTCTAGTTGCTATTCTCATTTAAGAACTTTTTCTTCATATTGACCTCCGTGAAGTTGATCTGATTCTGATGTGTTTAATCAGAGAGTCTTGCCTGCTGGACTGTCTGATGTCCTGATATCTAGCACAAGCTCATGGCCTGTTTTTCTTTTTCATCTTTCCAAGTCTGATATTGGGACATCAGGCAGTCGAGCAGACAGAACTGTCTGAGTAACATAGCCTTTACATCACCAGTGAAGTCTTAGCTGGAAATATAAATTTACATAATAACCTTTGGAAACATGGACATCTATAATTCTTCTTTGGCTTGGCTTCGCGGACGAAGATTTATGGAGGGGGTAAAAAGTCCACGTCAGCTGCAGGCTCGTTTGTGGCTGACAAGTCCGATGCGGGACAGGCAGACACGATTGCAGCGGTTGCAAGGGAAAATTGGTTGGTTGGGGTTGGGTGTTGGGTTTTTCCTCCTTTGCCTTTTGTCAGTGAGGTGGGCTCTGCGGTCTTCTTCAAAGGAGGTTGCTGCCCGCCGAACTGTGAGGCGCCAAGATGCACGGTTTGAGGCGATATCAGCCCACTGGCGGTGGTCAATGTGGCAGGCACCAAGAGATTTCTTTAGGCAGTCCTTGTACCTTTTCTTTGGTGCACCTCTGTCACGGTGGCCAGTGGAGAGCTCGCCATATAACACGATCTTGGGAAGGCGATGGTCCTCCATTCTGGAGGACTACAGTGCAATTCTTGGTTTATCTAATGTTTTTTATTGATTGGAGAAATTGGTTGAAATTGACTATATTCCAAGAAGCTTGGGCTAATGAGAGACAGCGAATGACTGCACCCTCCCATTGGAATTCTCAAGATCTGCATAATTCTATGTGGCTTCATGGATATCAAATTATCTGTAAGGAGTTTGTATGTTCTCCTCACATCTGCATGGGTTTCCTCCGGGGGCTTTGGTTTCCTCCCATTGTTCGAAACATACAAGGGATTGTAAGTTAATTGGGTGTAATTAAGCGATGGCATGGGCTCGTTGGCCAAAAGGGCTGTTACCGTGCTGTATGTAAATATTAAAAAAATTAAATTTAAATGTTAAGTTTTAGAATTTGGGAGAATTGTTTCACAGACAAGTTGACCAGGAGCCTAGTGTTTGGTTACACAATCACACCTTTCCGCCCAGCCCCTCTTCCACATGTTCTGTCTTCCTAGACGTTCTGGAGGGAGTGACCAGGTCTTGACACCAGCATGAGCCACCTACTGCCATCCCTTACTCAGGTGATAAATGTATATTTCATGCTTGCACGAAATTATGTGGTGAGTTTAAAAGGCACAGAATGTAGTCTGGGTGAAGAACGTGTGTCCGTTGTGCTGCTGTTATAATGCCCTCTATAAATCTTCGTCCGCGAAGCCAAGCCAAAGAAATAATGCTGGTATTGCTGCTTATGGCTCAAACAGACCACAGGATCTATATCAGAATATCCCCTTTCCCCTGTAGCCCTGCCCCCCGTTATCTCTTTCACATTGATTGACTCCCTGTGGTTCTTTTGCCACTGGGTAATTTAGACCAGCCACTTAACTTTTCAGCAAGTCTTTGGACTATGGGAAAATATTCAAAGCACTTGGCAGAAAAGGATGTAGTCAAAGGGAAAATGTGCTAGTTCTGTATAGACAATGCTGATGGTTTCAATTTTTCCCAGATCTCTGGAGCAGTATTGTTTACTGCTGTGGGAGTTGTACATTTCCTTTTAAGTTGGTGTATGACCAGTGTCTTGGGTGTGGTAATAAAATACTGTAGTCCTTGTTTGTCTTCACAAGACACATCAAAAACCTGCCGGTCACAGTTTACATTGGTGATGAGGACTGATAAACTAATTGCACCTGTTGTAACTTTAAACACTTCCTTGTCCGTGATCACCACAGAGAATGTCCTTCTGCTGTTGATCCTTAATTCAATGACTGGAGCCTTTCTTGTGCTGAGTCAATTGCACCAAACAATTGGTCAATTTTGCACATGTCCATGCCAATGTGTCAAATGTAGATTTTCTGATCTTGTGTGACAGCTGAAACCCTGATCATTAAAGCATAGAGGAAGAATATTGCATTGGGCAAGGGTACTAAAATATCAGCACTTTTTTTTAGAGAATAGGTCAGCATGGGTTGAAAGATCACAATATCATTGTGAATGGATCAAAGGTGATAGAGTGGGGCAGAACCTTTTGCTCAAATCTGTCGGCAAAGAACAATAGACAACATCAAGATAAAAGAACACAAAGTCACTATTATTGTTGTGACAAGCTAGCCCCACAGTCAGTTCCCACCAAGGGCAACTGTGCAAGTCCTGTGGAAAGTTAATTCACTGCATGAGAGTTTGCTGTTCAGCAAATCTGTACATCAGAAATCATTGGGCCATGTGGCAACTGTAAATGGCAATGCAGAGGTCAACTACAATTTAAGGTTTAAATGTGTTGCTCACGGCACTTGAAGTTAGCCTGGGGATAAGTGACTATTTACAACATGTGAATCAGTATTCTAGTTTATTCACCCACCTCTGTCAAGGTAAGTAACCAAACCTTTTTTTTTTGAAAATTTTATTTAAAATTTTACAAAATACAGATGTAAAATACAAAGAAAAACAAACCCATCTAAATCTACCCCCACCACCCACCCTCCTCCCTACTATCCCACCCCTTACTATCCCTCGCCCCCCCCCTTCGGAGCTTAATATAGACAAAAAAAGTATTTATAAACAAAGAAAGTGGGTTAGGTTGCAATATATCAATTCAGCAATCAAAATCAAAATAAAAAAATTACAACATCTAAATTCATATATTCCAAATACAGATTCCACATTTTCTCAAAAAAAGAATAATTATTTTGCAAATTATATGTGATTTGTTCTAAACGTAAACATGATTGAATTTCATTATGCCATCTTTGTATATTTAACTCCGCATCATTTTTCCAGGTTACTGCCTTACATTTCCTAGCCACTGCCAGACTCAATAGAATAAATATAAAAGATGGCATTTATCCAAATGTGCTGTTAATGGGTTCATATAAGCTAATAAACACAATCATGGATCCACAGATAAATCTGTTTGGAATAAATCTCGCAAAAAACTTTATAATCTTTTCCCAAAAAGGCTTAACTTTTACACAATTCCACCCAGAATGAACAAAAGTAACTATCTGATTTCCACACTGAAAACACAAATCAGAATCACTAAAACCATATCTCTTTAACTTTTCAGGAGTTAAGCATAACTGGTGGGGAAAATTATAATTAACTGAACTATAACGCACATTAATTAATTTTGTAACACTATGCAAACACAGATCTGATCATTCTTCTTCAGAAATAAAAGTAAATAATTCCTGCTCCCATTTATCTCTTATTCTCAATACCCCTACCTTCATTTTTACCTGCAACAACTAATACATTTCCAAAAACAAACCCTTTCTTTCCCTTATCCATAAATAACATTTCAAACTTCGGTTGCGTTGGCAGTATCATTTCCTGACCAAAACAGTTCATTAAAAAAATCACACGTACTTGATAATAAGCAAACAATATATTCCGTGATATGTCAAACTTCATTCTAAGCCTATCAAATGAAAGAAATGAACCTTCCTCAAAACAATCTTCAATTAATACCAAACCCTTTGAGTCTCAATCTTTCAAATAAGGATTATGCATAGAAACAGGAATTAACTGATTCTGATATAATGGAGTTTTAATTGAACATACATCCTTCAAACCAATAGATTGATTCCACTTACTCCATACTTTAAACAAATGACTCAGTACGGGTAACTTGTATGCTTGTAAAAACAAAAAATTCCATTTATATATAAAATGATGTATTGATCTTTCCTGTATCTGATCCATTTCCACATAAGGCCACGTCGGTGGTTGGTCAATATCAAACAATCTACTAATAAATCTCAACTGTGCTGCCTGGTAATAATTTTGAAAATGTGGTAACTGAAGACCCCCCCCCCCCCCCAAGTCATATGTCCACGTCAATTTTTCCATCGATACTCGAGATAATTTGCCTTTGGACAAAAAAAAAATGTATCATTTAATTCTTTAAAAAAATTCCCCGGTATAGGACATGGAATTGATTGAAACAAGTACTGAATACAAGGATATATATTCATTTTGATACAATTTACCTGATCAATCAATGTTAATGGTAAATCTCTTCATCTATTTAAATCAGACTTGATCTTATTTAACAAAGGTAAATAATTTAAACCATATAAATTCTTATACTCCTTATCAACAATTACACCTAAATATTTAATCTTATCTGACCATTTAAATTTATTAATTTGCATACAATCTGAGTAGTCTTCATCAGATATAGGTAATATCTCACTTTTACCCCAATTTACCTTATACCCTGACATTGATCCATAAAATTTTAATAAAAGCTGTAAAGGTCCTAAAGAATTCTTAGGTTTAGATAAATATATCAACACATCATCCGCAAATAAATACATTTTATACTCCCGTTGTCCAACCGTAATATTTTGTCTAATTTCCTGGGCTAAAGGTTCTATAACCAACGCAAATAAGGCTGGTGACAATAGGCAGCCCTGTCTAGTTGATCTAAACAAAGTAAATACCTGAGAAATCTGTCCATTTGTCACCACCCGTGCAGAAGGATTAGTATATAATGCCTTTAACCAGCCAATAAAAAAATGGTCCAAATTTAAATCTCTCCAACACTTTAAACAAAAATTTCCACTCAACTTGGTCGAAAGCCTTCTCGGCATCTAACGCTAGTATCATTGGTTGGTTAAGTTGCTGTCTTGACGCATTGATTATTGTAAGTAATTTAGTAATATTATCAGCTGAATATCTATTGGTGCCTGATCTACATGCACCAATTTTGGTAAGAAATTAGCCAATCTCTTTGGTAAAACTTTTGCTACAATCTTATAATCTACATTCAATAAAGATATAGGTCTATAAGACGCAACCTTTAATGGGTCTGTATCTTTCTTTGGTATAACTGTTATCAGTGCTCTCAAAAATGACTCTGGGAACAACCCTGTATCTGTAGCCTGCTTCAATACATCCATATTCTCCGGAAACAACAAATCATGAAATTCCTTATAAAACTCTACCATAAACCCATCCTCACCAGGTGATTTACCAATCGGCATAGATTGTAACTCCTCTTTAAGTTCAAAATCCGTAAATGAAGCATCTAACAATTTTATATCATTCTCCTCCAATAAAGATAAATTCAACTTAGACAAAAAGGTGTCAGTCTGTTCAGTATCTACATTCCCTTCAGATGCATACAAATCCCGATTTTTTTTTTAATTTTTTTTTTAAAAGCACAAAATTCCTCATTAATCTCCTGTGGTTTATAAGTAATACCTGCATTTCCCTGTATTGCATTAATTGTTCTAGAAGCTTGCCCTGCCAATACTTTGTGTTCTTTCCCCTAATTCATAATAGCGCTGGTTGATCTCAAAAGTAATCTCTCATAATTAAAAGTTTGCTTCCTAGTGAAGTTTCAAATTAGATAACTGTATCTTATTATCTTCTGTTGCATTTTCCTGAAACTTTCTCTAAATCTGCAATCTCCTTCTTTAACTCCAGAAGTTCCACCATGTAGTGCTTCTTCACTTTGGCTATATAACTAATAATTTGGCCTCACAAATATGCTTTCAAAGCATCCCACAGCATAAATTTACTTTGTACTGATCCCTCATTCATCTCCAAAAAAATTTGAATCTGATCTCTCAAAAACAAAACAAATTCAGGTTTTCTTAACAACATCTCATTAAACCTCTAACGATAAGTTATTTCAACCTACTCCACAGTCTCTCAAGAAATCAACAGTAAAGAATGGTTCGATAATACTCTACTCTTATATTCTGCATAGTCAACCCTTCCCTGTAAATGAGCTGAAACTAAAAAAAGATCTATTCTAGAGAATGACTCCTGACGAGCAGAATAAAATGAATAATTCTTCTCGGTCTGATATTTCAACCAAATTTAACTCCTCCATCAATTCTATCACCCTTTTAGCCATCTTAGTTTTTGTAACAACTTTTGGAGATTTACTAACAGTGGATCAAAACAGCAATTAAAATCCCCTCCTACCATTATATTCTCATTTGATTGATTCAGATTTTAAAAAGCATCAGTAACAATTTGTACATCACCTTCATTCGGTGCATATAAATTCAATAAAGTCCAGGCTTCCGAAAATGATTTACAATTCACTTTCAAAATTCTCCAGTATTCTCAAAAACAGATTCTAAAATAAAGGGTACCCTTTTATGTATCAAAATCACCACTCCCCTAGCTTTGGAATTAAAAGAAGATGTCAAAATCTGTCCAATCCAATCCTGCTTCAATTTCAAATGTTCCTTTTCTGTCAAATGCATCTCCTGTAGAAAAGCAGTATCCACCTTCATCTTCTTGATATTATCCAAAACTTGCTTCCTCTTTATCGGATGATTTATCGCTTTTACATTTTATCTTGACAAATAACTCCCAACACAAACAACCCCTTTCCCTTACTCTAAATACAAAATACAAATAAACCGTAAGAAAAAAAATGGGGGGGGGAAGAAAGAAACCCCTCTTTTTAAAAAAAGAAAACCACCAAGTGGTACCCCACTTGACTGAGTGTGGTCTAAACCACTAGTGGCAGATGACTTCAGAAGCTGCAGTGTCATCCACCCCCCCCCCCCGCCGCCCAACTGATATTCATATATCTCAAAACATCACCTAAATAACAATGTTAATTCAATCTACTACACCCACAACTCCAACAGATTGGTCCTGAACACCAGTTGCAACAAAAGATAAATCCTCTTCTTTCTGGGTTGAATGTTGGTCTTGAACATTCTTCCTGCTGTTCCCATTCCAATTCCCATTATGCTTCGAAAAACCCTGGGATTTCTGTTGTTTCTGTAACTTAGAACACTGTGAATTATTCGACAAAGAATTAGCAAAAGACAAAGCTTCAGCTTCATCATCAAAGAACTTGGCCTGAAAATCTCCATAGAACACCTTCAACACAACGGGATACCTAAAAGCAAACTGATAACCCTTCTCTCATAACACAGCCTTAGCTGGATTAAACTCCTTCCGATGTATTATCACATCTTGGCTTAAATCTGCATAGAATAAAACCCCTATGACCTCGAATCATTATAGGGCCCTGATTCTGCCGAGCTTTCTGGACTGCCAATCGCAAAATTAACTCACGATCTTGATATCTTAAACAACGAATAAGAACTGTTTGTGGAGGCTGATCAGGAAAAGGTTTTCTTCGTATTGCCCTATGTGCTCTGTCCAGTTCTTATCCTTCTGGGAAAGCATCCTTTCCAAACTCTTCAGAGATCCATTTCTGAAAAAACCTCACCGGATTCGTTCCTTCGAAATCTTCTGGCGAACCCACTATTTTAACATTGTTACATCTACTTTAATTTTCCAGCAAACCAATCTTCTGCAAAAATTCACACCTCTGAACATTTCAGTCTGTAAGACAATGTTCCATATAATCTATTCATTCAGTATATCGATCTACAGTGTCCGTACAATCACAAAATGCTCGCTTAATATCTGTAAATTCACCCTGGACCACATCTACTTCTCTTAGACATTTAATCACACCCTGCTTAATTGATGCCACTTCTCTTAATTCAGTAAATTGAAGCTTGCTTTCTTGAAAACCTTAGGTAACTTGAAGAGCCGTATTATCCATACGCCGCATAAACTCCTCTGAAACAGAAAAAGTGGTATCTTCCTCCACTTGTACTGTTTTAAAAGTTTGAAGAGTGGGAGATCTAGTACTAGGAGTTTTTAAAGTTTTTGAAGCTTTTGAGGTCTACCTTGAAGAAGTTTAGCACTTTGAATATTACTTCAGCATCTTCTTCAGTTTGTTCCATTAACTCCTCTTCTTCTGATTCCAAAATTAATATTGCTGCCCAGGCCTTCCTACTCCGTCTGGGTCAGCATCTCCTCCCACGCAGGCCTGACATGTTCGGGCCATCAGGAGAGAGCTGCCCTGATTGTCGGGGTCCGATCAGAAGTCGCGCGCATGCACGAGTCCCCGCACATGTCCAGTTGGCCTCCATATCGAAGGCTCGACATCACCACAATTGGGCTCGGCACGTCGTCAGCTAGTCTGATGTGCACGTGGCCACTATCGGGAGTGGGGCTCCCGCTCTCATAAGGCCTTGCGTCCCCGGGAGCATGTTCTGAATCACAGGTGCGACCTTCCTCCAGCCAGTGACCAGTAGCAGCACCATCTTGCGTCGAGGGCACTGGTGTTAATGATACCTTTGCCTGACTGATCCTTTGAGTCTTTGGCTGCTCCAAAATCAACCTCTGTGGATCCTTCAACGAGGTAAGCCTTAATTCTTCTGCACTTTCTGCTTTTTTAAACTGTGCATTTTTGAAGTTTGAGCTTTAGTACCCTTCATTATGGCTTTCAGAATTCCTTCAAATTCTATCAGAAATACTTTTAAAGTAGAAACAGTTTTTAAAATTTTGGTATTAATTATTCAGCTGGGGAGATGTGGAATCCCACGTCTACTCCCTACGCCATCTTGCCACGCCCCCGAAACCAAACCTTCAACACATTCACTGTGGTCCAATTCTGCCAGGACACTTCATAGTATTACACCTGTGACAATGTAATTTTTCTTTATTATAAATGACACTCCAGTGCAAAAGTTACAAACACATAATGAAATCAAAATGTCAACAAAACAAAATGATCAATCTTTGTGCCTAGCAAGACTTCAGTCCTAAAAATATAGACATATAAAATCTATCCTTAATGATACTGCAAGTATTCCAATGTCTGCACAAAGTTTGCAATAAATTATCAATTGCAACTATCTCCAATCTTGCACAGAGTATATACAGTATGTATTGTTTGTGTGTGTGTTATGTCTGGTTGTTCGTCTGCATGTTTTTGCACTGAGGACCGGACAACACTGTTTCATTGGGTTGTACTTGTACAATCAGATAACAACAATCTTGACTTGAGTTGGATATAGATACAAATACAGCACTTTGTAGACATTGCGCTTCAGTTTATCAAGGACAGGGTTATAATTAAACATCTCTTCTTTGGCTTGGCTTCGCGGACGAAGATTTATGGAGGGGGTAAAAAGTCCACGTCAGCTGCAGGCTCGTTTGTGGCTGACCAGTCCGATGCGGGACAGGCAGACACGATTGCAGCGGTTGCAAGGGAAAATTGGTTGGTTGGGGCACGAAAACCAACAAGGTCGGGTCAGATACAGCAATGAGCTCTCTGAACCCTTCTCCATTAACAATGGCGTGAAGCAAGGCTGTGTTCTCGCACCAACCCTCTTTTCAATCTTCTTCAGCATGATGCTGAACCAAGCCATGAAAGACCCCAACAATGAAGACGCTGTTTACATCCGGTACCGCACGGATGGCAGTCTCTTCAATCTGAGGCGCCTGCAAGCTCACACCAAGACACAAGAGAAACTTGTCCGTGAACTACTCTTTGCAGATGATGCCGCTTTAGTTGCCCATTCAGAGCCAGCTCTTCAGCGCTTGACGTCCTGCTTTGCGGAAACTGCCAAAATGTTTGGCCTGGAAGTCAGCCTGAAGAAAACTGAGGTCCTCCATCAGCCAGCTCCCCACCATGACTACCAGCCCCCCCACATCTCCATCGGGCACACAAAACTCAAAACGGTCAACCAGTTTACCTTTCTCGACTGCACCATTTCATCAGATGCAAGGATCGACAATGAGATAGACAACAGACTCGCCAAGGCAAATAGCGCCTTTGGAAGACTACACAAAAGAGTCTGGAAAAACAACCAACTGAAAAACCTCACAAAGATAAGCGTATACAGAGCCGTTGTCATACCCACACTCCTGTTCGGCTCCGAATCATGGGTCCTCTACCGGCACCACCTACGGCTCCTAGAACGCTTCCACCAGCGTTGTCTCCGCTCCATCCTCAACATCCATTGGAGCGCTTACACCCCTAACGTCGAAGTACTCGAGATGGCAGAGGTCGACAGCATCGAGTCCACGCTGCTGAAGATCCAGCTGCGCTGGATGGGTCACGTCTCCAGAATGGAGGACCATCGCCTTCCCAAGATCGTGTTATATGGCGAGCTCTCCACTGGCCACCGTGACAGAGGTGCACCAAAGAAAAGGTACAAGGACTGCCTAAAGAAATCTCTTGGTGCCTGCCACATTGACCACCGCCAGTGGGCTGATAACGCCTCAAACCGTGCATCTTGGCGCCTCACAGTTTGGCGGGCAGCAACCTCCTTTGAAGAAGACCGCAGAGCCCACCTCACTGACAAAAGGCAAAGGAGGAAAAACCCAACACCCAACCCCAACCAACCAATTTTCCCTTGCAACCGCTGCAATCGTGTCTGCCTGTCCCGCATCGGACTTGTCAGCCACAAACGAGCCTGCAGCTGACGTGGACTTCTTACCCCCTCCATAAATCTTCGTCCGCGAAGCCAAGCCAAAGATATTCTCATGATCATTTAGTTGTCATTGTTGACGACTATAGGTGTAGTAAATTCTCTAGTGCAAAAAATGTCATTTCTACTTCTGTCAATGCTACTCACTTCAAAGCTGATCACTTATTTGTGTGGCCAGGTGAAAGCTAATAATGGATAACTGGAAAGTTAAAAAGCAAGAACTTCAGAAATTTTTATGGAATTACAGAGTGACATCATTTTTAATGACAGGAAATCTGCCATTGTGGTTATTTTTTCTTTTGCACATATTATCTGTGCCATATCTTCCAGAGAGGAACATGATTGATGGAGGACTCAAGCCTGAAACGTTGGTGATGTATCTTTAGCTTTGCTACATAAAGGCACTGTTTGACTTGCTGAGTTTCTCCAGCATTTGTGTGATTTTTCACTTAACCACAGTGTCAACAGAATCCTGTCTTTTACCTCTGATACTAATATTCAATATGGAAGAATTCAGATAAATGCAAGTTTTGCTTGTCACCATTACAGCCAGTGATTACAGACCTTGAAAAAAAATAACCTCATGGACAAGTAAGCAATTCTGACACACAGACATTTGACATTACCACAAGAGATTCCATGATCAGACACAGCATGTGATGGTTTGAAAACATGAAATGCATCCTCCTTCAAAGTTCTCAATGGCTTCCACTGTCACAACGGATAATTCCAATGCTGGAAAAACTGAGTATATTCCATCGATGCTGCTATCAGTTACCACTCAGCTGCTACATATGAGGTGCTACCATTTTATGAGGAGAAATCATCAGGCCCTGATGTAATTTTGCTCTCTTCTCAAATACCGTAAGCATTTTATACAGTATAGTTCTGAGCATGCCCAGTGTCTTAGATGCGGTCATACAAAAAGCAGCATTTCTGCGTCATATCACTGTTAGCTTATCTAATTTGTTCCTGGAGAGTGAACATTTCTCTAGTGCAGCCATGCTCAGTGGGGGCCGTTCATATCTTCCAGAGAGAAACATACCTGAGGGGGCCACAGCACACTTAAGGGGCCATGGACTGGAATCATGAATTATTTTAAAATGTTTTTCCTTTTGTCGGTAGGAGAGAAGTCTGGAAGAAACCAATTATGCTTGACTGCTCCACAGGGAAGGGGTCCCATAAAACTTTGAGCAGTATCCTAAGGGGGTCATCGCCAAGAAAAGGTTGAGAATGGCTGCTTTGGTCACACTTGCCCTTCAGGAAGGTTCCCAATAAACTGCAGGTTGAACTTCAAGTAACGATTGAGCTACAGAAAATCTGCAAAAGGAATTATCTGCAAATGAATCCAACATCACAGATTTCTAGATGATGTCTTCACCAAATCTAAGAGTTGCTTGCTGGAACCACTGCTAATAAAAAGTCTGGGTAGGGTCCCTACCTGGAAAAGGAACCGTTTTAGATTTTATCCACAATTAATATTAAAATCACTGAGTGAAACCAAAGATTATGGAAAATTAAGAATAGATTCTACCCAATTCACCTTCTAAGATCCTGATAGCTTCCTATTTATGGGTTGATTTTAAGCATTGTTCCTTATGAGCAGAAAATCTAATGAAGTCATGCACCTCAACTACTATTCTGATCCAAATACTCACATTATTGCAACTGAAGTAAATGAAATGAATTGAACAATGGGTTTGGTTCCAATTTGCTCTGATATAACTTCAATCATTTTGAGTCCATGTTAGTTATTTGTGGGTGTTCAGCTCTTGGCTTTTTGCTGGATTTGAAATGGGGAGGTGGAATGATCTATTCAAGTTTTGAAGCAATACATTAATTTGGATTTTAAAACCAAATTAACTGGAGACCAGGAATTTGTTTAGGTGGCCATATGACTGAGGTACTGCCACTATTGTTCAGTGATGTATGGCCCACGTAATCAATAGGCACTGAATAATGATGGAAGGTTATTTAATCAAGAAAATGGAAGGAGAGATGAAACTACAATGACCATCATTCAGTCTAGTATGATGATCAATAATTGTGAAATTGCTTCTCCACAATTTAGGAGCTGAGATGATGGTATCTTTGTATTGATTCTCTTCTTTTGAAATTTTGTTTGCAGCTTAACCTTTGGCCACCTCTTCTTGATCAGTTTTCTTTAAACGTGGAAATCATTCATAGTGTTCAAATGAAATGGTGGGTTGCAACCACCTCTATGTCAGGATTGTGGTATTTTGAAATTAAGCTGATTTTATTCTGTTCTATAATTGATTTCCTGTGCTTTTTCCCTCTTAGGACATTGAGGTCATTGAGGTTATTTTTGGTTGTGAAGGCCTTGGGTTTAAGGCCTCATCCTGAAGTTGGCAGAACTGAGAAACTTCCCCTGAGATATCTCCATTGAGTTTGTATGCAAATGATCTGGTGGGATACTGAACTGAGGCATGGCCTGCTGGCTTCAGAGGAGATTAAGAGATTTTTAAAAAATTTAAACATACAGCACAGTTACAGGCCCTTTTGGCTCACAAGCCCATGTTACCCAATTACCTCCAATTACATTTTGGAAGGAAACCAGAGCTCCCGAGGATCCCACTCAGACATGGGGAGTATGTGCAAACTCCTTACCTATAGTGCCGGATTCGAACCAGGGTCACTGGTACTGTCGCAACATTGAGCTAACTGCTACACTAACCATGCTACCTTGCTTTGTACTGCTAATTAAAGAAGAGTGTTGAACTAACTCTTCCAATGACTTGGGCTACAGTCAACATTTAACCTACACTGCAAACATGAAATATTGCATGTGACACAGACAAAAATATGACAGTGCTGTCAGAGATACTGTAGCGACAGCATTGCTGCTGGTGCAGATGCCAGAGAGTAGAGACACAGCACCAAAGGGCTCAACCACCTAGTCATACCGACAGCTCTGAACAGCATTTGTGCTCGGCACTGGCCACAGGGGTTTGCAAACTCTGGGGGAGCAGCAGACAGGCACAGGGCACCAGAAAAGGTGAGAAAACTCCCCGTTCAGAAGGAAAACCAGAGGAGACGGACCTACAGGGCAGGAACCACAGCAGCAAACCTGCTAGGGGCTCAGCAGCTGAGGGGCCCTCATAGGCTGGTGGTGGCTTGCGATCGAAGGTGCCCATACAAGCTGCGGGCTGCTAGAGACTGGCTCGTGGGAACCAGCTATTGGAGCTGGGATTTGAGAGAGTGCTGAAGGCAAGAAGGGCTCTGAAAGCTTCCTGATCGTGTCAGAAATTTGGATCTGGAACTCTCGTTGCCGAAGGATCGAGCAGGACCCTGTGCAGCTGCAGAGGATGTGGGAGCTCTCAAGGTAAATTCATGGATGCTCAGCGACTGAAGGGACTATGTTTTGCTTCTTTTTCTCCCGTGCTGTAAGGGGTTCCGGGCAACACTAATGATGACTCTTTGTCTTATGGCAACCAGAAGGCAATTTCATGTAACATTACATATAATGTATTATTGCATAACAAAAAGGAATCTTGAACCTTGAGAATTTGCTGAGAGAAAACTGGGAGAAATGTTTACAATATTACAATAGTGGTTATCACATTACAGAAATACTTCTGAAGAAGTTACTTTGTGCACAAGTTCCAATACTTGCAAAATAAATTGGCACACCAAATTACTCATCACGACCTTAATCTCTATGAATGGAAATAACTAATAATTACTTTGCTTCACAACTTCTGGTTACCTTGTAGCATTTTACAAACTGCACTTCAAAATCACTTTATATTTGTAATAGTGTGGGGAAATTCTGCTGAAAATATGCCATGTAGCAGCACAGTAATGACCAGATAATCTGCTTTTCGGGCTAACATACTGACTAGGGCACTGGAGAGCATATTACTTCCCTTACTCACCAAAATAAGCACCTCAGAAAATTGTACATCCTGTGAGATTGGACCTGGTCTTGGTTTAACATCTCAACAAGTGAGGCAAAACCTCAACAGTGGGACACTCTGTACCAGGGGTGTCAAACTCAAATTCACGGAGGGCCAAAATTAAAAACTTGGACTAAGTCGAGGGCCGAACTAAATATTTATTGAAAATTTTCAACAACATCTGCATGTTTTCTCTTCTTTCAACATATGTAATGTTAAACTTTTTCTTATTAAAATAAATGTTTAATAATAGTTTTGGATAAACTCTTTCCAGAAGCATTAACAAATGCGAAATAAAATATTCAATAAATAATATTTCTCTATAGAGGATTTGTCAAATGTTGCTAGTGTCCTGTCGAATAGTAAAATCTGAGGGCTATTGAGAATGTGGGAGAATAACATGATTCCTGAAACAATCAAATGGGTGACTGATTGTGGGCATGAACTCTAGCAGGGTTATTTGCCATGCCCTTTTTCCATTGGTACAGATATCCTTTGATTTACACACTTTTCAAGTTTTATGCCTAATGAGCTTGTATCCAGGTGCAGGACCATTTTTAACCAGGAATATATTTATGACTGTGACATGAAATTATTGGAAGATTGTTTTATCCTGAGATTAAAGTTCATAATACTTACTCAGGCCTGTGTGTGGGAGGGCGGGGTTTGCGGGCGATCGGGTTGGACGACGACAGTGCGGGGGCATCGGCTCTCGCTGCAGGGCGGCATCTCGGCGGATCAGCGGCCCCGTCACCGTGAGTCGCGGGTCGGCCTGTGGCAGGGAGGGGGAGTGGGCAACGATCCTGGCGAGGTCAGGCCCCCCCTGAGTTTCTGCCGGACCCCCCTTGACCTGCTGAGTTTCTCTCGGACCCCCCTTTGACCTGCTGAGTTTCTCCCGGACCCCCCTTTGACCTGCTGAGTTTCTCCCGGTCCCCCTTTTCTTTCCGTGCCGGTGTCCCAGGACCTTTCCGCTGGGATCCCGGTCAGTGGTGGAGGAGCAGGTGAGCGCGGCTAATCCTGATCCAGCCCACGCCACTCCCGAGATTGGCGGGGGGTTCCACCCTACCTGCCCGACCAGCCTCGCTCTCCACGTGTACTCCGGGCACCCGCTGCTGGTCCGGTGGGAAGGCGCAGGGCGGCCGGCGCCCCCATCGCCCGGCGGGGAGCCCCAATCTTCCCTCCGGCGTCCCGACTCCATCTGCAGCTCCAAGAAACGCTGTGCCACTGGGAAGCGGCCTTGGCTTCCCCTGACACCAGCCAGGCCGCGCTGCGGTGGGGGGGGTGGGCGGGGGCACAACAGCGTGTTTATAAAACCACCCACCACTACTTTTCAAGGACCAGGATTTTTCTCTCTCTCACCCTGGGACACAGCGGTTACTGTGCATGCGCTATACTTGCGTGGCGGCCAGCGGGCAACCTTTAATACATTTTTGATATGATCTTGCGGGCTAAATATAATTATATCGCGGGCCAAATTTGGCCCGCGGGCCAGGGTTTGACATGTGTGCTCTATACTGATCCAGCTTGGATCTCAATGGTAATTGTTCTTCTACCCTCAGGAGACAAAAGTTCACAGAAAATAAAAGACAAAAAAATGCTGGGAACTCTCAGCACATCGGTCAGTGCTTATAAAAAGTGAAATGATTAACATTTCAGATTGAAGCCCATCCATCCAAATTATTGAAATTGAAATATTAACTCTTTTTCACAGATACCGACTGAGATTTTTCCAACATTTTCTATTTTTAATTCAGATCTTCAGCATCTTTTTTTAAAATATCTATTCAGATGATGGGTCTGGTTTGAATATTGAAGTGGCAAACTGGATAACTTGTATTATATTTATAACTCGTGCTTTAAATGGGAAAAAAAAAACTTCCTTAATAATGTGGATAGAAACAATGCCTTTTTGTTTAAAATGTTTGCTTCTCAGCACAACTTCAACTGTAAATGAGAGAATATGAAAATTTGATCTTCCTTGATGTTTAAGAACTTTAATCTGGAAATAAACTGCCTTCCGATGGTACCTGGGTTGCTTTAGTTTGCATCCACCACAGAAGCAGATGGTCCATGGAGAGATGTCCATGTGAAAAACAGCTTGATGCACCTGGCACCAAAGCTAAAATCTGGATCCTGCAGAGTTGGTGAACAGATGGAAAACTTGTGACGATATACCTACCTTCCTTACTGGAAGCCCATCTCTATGCTGTTCTCCATCAATGCAATGTGGATGGTGCAATATATAACAATAAACAACAGGTAGGCTGTGCCAACCGCAGAATGAATTCCAGGAATTTTACAGGATACTTTAGAGAAACCTTGTATTCAAAATTGATTGTTTTTTCTTAGAACTGCTGGTTTTCCTAATGCTTTGAGATAACATTGACTTGTGCATCATATTTTCATATTTGCTATTGGTCTCTCTTAGTTGGTGGTCCATTAATATTGAATTTCAATTTTAATTGGGAAGATATTAAGGAAGATGCCTGTCCAGCTTATTAACACCTTGAAGGAAATGGTTAAAAAGTGCAATTCATTTCTTAATCTTAAACCTGAATGCCTTAGTTTGTACCCCTGAAAGATTATTCAAATGTTTTCTCGGCCACTTGAAATAGATGATGGCCTTAATTAAAGCAGTCTTATGTTACTGCAACTTTGAAGACTACAAATATTTTTATCATTGTTCAAAATATAACCTTGCAACTTCAGCTATCGCTGTGAGGAGGGTGCTGGAAGTACAAGGGACGTAAACATTAGATTGTTACCAGGTGAGATGGGCCACTGGCCGCAGTTGTGTTGGTAACAAGCCATCAACATGCCTGCTGAGGCACCTGAATAATAACGGCACATGCAGCATTATGTTGTCACAGTCATTCTGAAGAAGTAAGCTTTACCTTTTTTTAATGCAGGTTTAAATGTTTAGGGGTGCTGTATTGCTTGAAATGAGAGGAGCAATTACGTGATATTTTTATTATCATCTTGTTTCAGTTTATTCTTTTCAGTTGCATCAACTGCAGAGTTAAGAGATTTTTTTGTTATGATATTGTTAGGGATTTGTGATTTGAGCTTCCTATCTCCTAAATTTGCAGCAGCTTGCTTTTGTTTGTCTTCAGTAAGCGAACTGGCACATTCCTTGGATACTCTTTCTCTTCCAGAGGAAGCAGTAACTCAACATGAAGCTTGTAATTAATTGTGTGTTTAATGTGGGACAAATGTCAAGATGCATATCATTGGGATGTTAGCAACATAGTGTTTGCCACTGAGCCAAGAAGATGTTCTGTGAGAGGAAGAAATGCTTGAGCAAGAGGAAGAATTGAGGGGAACACCTGCAGGTGAAAAGGTCAAGGGTAGATGTTTGGGGGAAGGAATAGCCATGGCTGTAGCTTGAAGCAGTTAATGATGAGGTGATAGAGATGAGATGTGCAAGTCATCCAGTGATAAGAGCTGGGGGTAGGGGGGGGACCTGTGCTGCAACGATGTGGCTATCTGTTGCAAATTTTATTTTCTACCTGAGACATCTTCATTTCATTTGAGTGAAAGTAATGATGTGCATAGTTTCACAGGATGCTTATTTAAAGCACACCCCTGGCCCTGAGGAATATGCAATAATCTAAATGAACACCAGTCAAGCAGCTGAAGCACCAGTTAGAGGTTGAATCAGAATCAACCAGGAGATCTAATCAGGAGGACATTAGGGTAACCACAGGTGGGAGGGGGAAACTCAAACTCACTCAGCAGAGGTGGGGGTGGGAGCAGTTGGGGAGCGGGTGCCCTACCTGCCATGGACCTCCTCTGCCTGCCATGATGTCACGTGATTCATTTTGGTAACAGCCCCTCTAATGGTGTCATCCAGTGCATTCTGCAACCCTCGAGTGAAGTTATTGGTGCAGGTGGGTGGGGGGCACAATAACTCATGGGGGGGGGGAGAGGCCCACCCCCCAGCATGACACCGAACCTATTTAAATTATGTCTGAATGTTTCTTGTGGCAATTGAATCCTTGGGAAAGCGTAATGACATTTTTTATACATTTGCTAATCTGCATTTGAAAAACTTAGGATCCCTGTGCCTAAAATTGGCACTTTTTAAGTAAACCAAGTCAAGAAAATTACATTTTTCCCTTTATTTCTCCTGCAGTACTTCAGAACTTGTTAGTCCTTACCTGGGACTTTGGTAGGAGACAAACACAATTTGATTGAGAAGTTCCTAGAGAGAGAGTGAGAGAGAGAGAGAGTGAGAGAGAGAGAGTGAGAGAGAGAGAGTGAGAGAGAGAGAGTGAGAGAGAGAGAGTGAGAGAGAGAGAGTGAGAGAGAGAGTGAGAGAGAGAGTGAGAGAGAGAGTGAGAGAGAGAGTGAGAGAGAGAGTGAGAGAGAGAGTGAGAGAGAGAGTGAGAGAGAGAGTGAGAGAGAGAGTGAGAGAGAGAGTGAGAGAGAGAGTGAGAGAGAGAGTGAGAGAGAGAGTGAGAGGGGGTGAGAGAGAGGGGGTGAGGGAGAGGGGGTGAGGGAGAGGGGGTGAGGGAGAGGGGGTGAGGGAGAGGGGGTGAGGGAGGGGGGGTGAGGGAGGGGGGGTGAGGGAGGGGGGGTGAGGGAGGGGGGGTGAGGGAGGGGGGGTGGGGGAGGGGGGGTGGGGGAGGGGGGGTGGGGGAGGGGGGGTGGGGGAGGGGGGGTGGGGGAGGGGGAGAGGGGGAGGGTGAGAGGGTGGGTGTGTGGGGGGGGGGGGCTAGCTCCAAACCTGATCCTCTGCATCTGGACCTCCTCATTGGAAGACCAGTCACTTCAAATTGGAACAATGTTTCCTCCTCGCTGATGATCAACACAGAGACACCTCAAAGCTGTGTGCTGAGTCTACTGCTCTACTCTCGCTACGCCAACGACTGTGTAGCTAGGCACAATTCAAATGTTACTTACGGATTTACACCATGGTGGGCAACAGAATCACAATGTGAGGAAGCATACAGGACAGAGAGTGGTGTAATAACAACAGCCTTACACTCAACATTAGCAAAACCAAAGAGTAGAATGAGAACTTCAGGAGGAAATCGAGGGGTCAGCATGGGAGAAAGTCGAGAACTTCAAATTGCTGGATGACAACATCTCTGAGGAATTGTTCTGGAGCTTCCCTATTGAAAGAATCATGAAGGTTCACCAGCGGCTATACCTTGTGAGGTATTTGAAGAGATTTCGTATGTCACCAAATACTCTAGAAAAATTCTACAGGTGTACCATGGAGAGCATTCCGACTGGTTGCATCGCTGTCTGGTATAGACGTGTCAAGGCTCAGGACAGGAAAAAGCTCCGGAGAGAGGGTTATTAACTTGGCCTGCGACATATCCTTCACTCCAAGGAAATTGACAAGAGGTGGTGTCTTAAGAAAACAACCTCTATTCTCAAGGACCCTCACCACCCAGGGCATGGCCTCTTCACTCTGCTATGATCATGAAAAAAGTACAGGAGCCTGAAGACAAGAACTCAGCAGGGCAACAACTTCTTCCCTGCTACCATCAGATTACTAAAATAAACCACAGGCCACTGCCTTATTTTGTCTTTTTCTTTTTCTTGCACAACTTTATTTATTTTGAAATGTCGTTTATAGAAATGTTTGCATTGTGATGCTGTGCAAAACAATAAATTTTGTGAGATGTTCATAACAATAAATTCTGATTGTGATTCTCTGAGAGAGGGAGAGGGAGAATGTGTTTGTTTTCTGGAGTATAAAAAATTGAAGGGAGGCCCAGAACTAGAAATAAAAATAATTCTTTCTGGAAAACAAACTTAATATTAAAAGAAATATTCAGCATATATTGTTGGAATTAAGGAGTGTTGTTAGAATTAATATATTGGAATTTGTTTCTTGAGGCATTGGGAAGCTACTGAGATATGAAGTGCATTTCTCAATCTTGTCGGAAAAGCACGTGAACTTCATTTGTCAGTCGTTTAACATAGCTTAGTGGCAACACTATTGCAATTGAGGTTTCTGTTTGCACATAATTTAATGCCAGGATAGTTAACCTGTTGAATGTCAAAATAACATGAGTGATACCAAACAATGATCATGCCACTGTCATCTCTAAATTATGTTGCTGGTACATGTTTCACCTGACCTGGGTGTTTTGTAGTCAAGTGAAAACTGAGGTCCACTTGCTTGAAGGAGCTCACATATTTTCTTCCACACTGAAAATGGACTATTGTTTACTTCAACAACAGATTATTGACTAAGGATCTGACTGTGATTCTGATACTTAACGGAGAGCATATTTACAAGCAAGATTTACATTTTCAGAATTAATTCCTAAGTTAATAATTTTAGAATGATTTTCAAATTGCATCACTTCTCACTTAAAAGCTCTTGTCTTTGTTTTTTTAGCGATTTAAAACAGTATAGTTATTGTTCCATGTTAATGGGAAATGATAAGGAGGTTCCTGGCAAGCATAAACATGCACTTGTTGGGCTGGATGGTATGCTCTATGATGTAAAGATCATAAATACAAAACACTATGCACGGTTACAGATGCAGCATAGATTAAAATTCTTCCAACTCTGCAATTTTTCTACCAAATTGCTATAGGCTTCAGCAAATATAAATCATTTACCTGGAAATCCTTAGAATCAAACATAATATCTGATAACTTTTTAATACAAAGATAGATTCATTGCATATCAAGAGTAATAATTACTTTATCTTGACAATTATATGGGTAGTTCAAGGCAATCCAGATTAATTTTAAATTATTTAATGCTGTCTCTATGCATCTTAACTGACAATAATAATGTGCAAAATTAAACTGATTTGCACCTTTCATACGTTTAAGCAATGGATAGATGGCAGAGAGAAACTCTTTTAGTTTTTGGTCAATTTGGTTTGGATTTTGAAGGTTTTGTGTGATCTCCAACTTAACTTTTTTTTAATCTATCAAAAAGAAGGATTTTTTTTTCTGCAGATGATTTTAAATTTGATAATCAAGCTTTTGCATCCAGCAGGTTAATATGGAGAATAACCAGCACATGGTTTTAGTGATACTAGAAAAAAAGGTTTAAAAAGTTCAGGAGTAAATCACAAAATTTTGTAGATGCCATGGTTGAAGTAAAAATGCAAAATACTCAAGAAACTCAGCTGGTCAAATAGTGTCCTTTATGTAGCAAAGGTAAAAATACATAACTGATGTTTCGAGCTTGAGCCTTTCATTAAAGTTTGAGAGAATGTTGGCAGGCACCCAAACAGAAAGATGGAGGTGGGGGGGGAGGCGGGTGGCAAAGTTCAGGAGATGATAGGTGGAGGGGACAGTCATGACCAGGGGGTGGAGGGATGGCTGGAAGGCAAGTAAGTTGCCAGAAAGCAGAGAAATCGATGTTGATGCCATCTGGCTGGAGAGTGCCCAGATGGAAAATAAGGTGTTCCTCCAATCTCCAGATGGTCTGGGTGGGATAGTACATAAGGCCATGGACAGACATGTGAGTGTGGGATTGTGACTCCGAATTGAAATAGTTGGCTACTGAGAGGTCTTCGTTGTGCCAGATGGAGTAGAGGTGCTGGGTGAAACAATCTCCCAATCTGTGACCGGACTCTTTGATGTAGAGAAGGCCACAAAGGGAGCACCAGATGCAGTAAACCAGTCCTGTGGATATACAAGTGAGGTATTGCTTCACTTGAAAGGGCTGTCTGGGGCCCCAGACCATGGTGAGGGAGGAGGTATGGGCATGTGTTGCATCTCCCGTGGCCACAGGAGAAGGTTCCAGGGTGGGGGTGGGAGGAGTTGGTGGGGTGATGGGTGGGGAGGGATGAGTGCAAGAGGGAGGGAGTGGTCCCTGCAGAAGGCCGAGAGAGGAGGAGAAGAGAAAATGTGCCTGGTGGTTGGATCCTGTAGTAAGTGCTGGAAATTCTGGCCGATAATGTGTTGGTTGCGGAGGCTGGTTGGGTGGTAGGTGAGGATGAGGTGGATTCTATGTATGTTGCTTCTGGGGGCAAAAGGGGCTAGGGCAAATGAGTGGGGAATGGAGGAGATGCAGGTGAGGGCCAAGTTAATAATGGTGGAGGGGAAACCACGTTTGTGGAAGAAGGCAGACATTTCAGAAGATTTGGACTGGAAGAACTCATCTTGGGAATAGATGCAGCAGAGATGGAGAAATTGAGAGAAGAGGGTGGAATTCTTGCAGGGACAGGGTGTGAGGAAGTGTAGTCGTGGGAGTTGGAGAGTTTGTAATATATGTCAATGGAATGCTTTTCTCCTGAGATGGAGACCAAAAGATCCAGGGAGGGGGAGAGTGTTGTCAGAAATGGACCAGGTGAGTTTGAGATAGGGGTGGAAGTTGGCTGTGAAGTGGATGAAATTGACAAACTCATCACGAGTGCATAAGGCAGCCCCGATCTAGTCATCGATATACCAGAGTAAGAGTTGAGCAGTCGTGCTTGCGTAGGCTTGCAGCATAAATTGCTCACAAACAGGCAGGTGTAGCTGGGACCCATGTCTACTCCTTTAATTTGGAGGAAGTGAGACGAGTTTAAAAATTTCATTTTCCTATCTTTTCCCGACTCCCATTCTGTTGAAGACTGAAGTGTTTGTTTAGATTGCCTGCCTCTATTTATAGTTAACTCAGCCAATCTCCCTTTCTTTGGCATATATTATGAATGCTTGGACTCTTAAATCTGAAAATTTAATAATACTTGAATATAAGGAAAAACTCATATATTTCTTTATGTCCAGCATTTATTTACATTAAAACTTCAACCTTTAATGTCCTGAGAGTGAAGAGGTGACTTGGTATTTTTTTTATTGCTTCAACCTGTAAAATGAACCTTTACACAGGGCTGCATAAGCAGTGATTTATCTCAACCAAAGGTTGGCATATTGATGTAATGTGAAAAAGTTTATTGTTCCTACTACAAGGCTGGCAGAAAAAAATAAAACGGGTTTGATGTTTTCAAATTACTCCCATGATTGAGAACACAACAGTGATGAGACCTACGATTAGTTAAACAGAAGGCCAGTGTTTATAGTAAGGAGTGACATGGTTGGGACTCATGTTACATTGTAGTTGCACCCAGGGGGGCTTTTAGACTTTCTCTGAGGAAACATTCATGTCATTTGTTCCCTGATGCTTAATGCAAATAAGCAGAGCTCTTGGAGTGGCTAAATTGATCACCCATTCTAAAACACAAGATGGATTGCAGAGCTACCAGAGAGAAATATATAATGATTGGATATTGGGTGTGGCTTAACAGGTAGCACATTCTCGCAGGAGGTAAAACACGAAAATCTGTAGACACCGTGTTTGAAGTAAAAACACAACACTGGAGAAACTCAGCAGGTCAAACAGTGTCCTTAATATAACAAAGATAAATATACATAACTGATTTTTTTTTAGGCTTGAGCCCTTCAGATGAACGGCTCAACCCTGAAATATTTGTTCTGTATTTTTACAGTACACTGTCTGACCTGCTGAATTTCTCCAGGATTGTGTTTTTCCAAGCACATTCTCACAGACTGAGGTTATGGATTCATTTCCCTTTCAGTAGTCGACACAGATTCTGCAGTACTCCACTGTGCTGCCCTTTAGAAGCATGTAAAAAATTCCAGAGCACCCCAGCACACAACCTGACATTTCTATCCTCACTTAACGCAATCTCATCAATATCACTGTTGTTTCAGGGAATTTTGCGTGTTTTTGCTTTTTCCATTTCCTGCATTACTTAGTTATTCACAAATGTACATTGCCTTCATTAATAAAAATGAAAATGGCTAAAAGAATATTGACATTAATGGAAGAGTTAAATTTGGTAGATATTTGGAGGACATTGAATTCTAAAGAAAGAGATTATTCATTTTATTCTTATTGGTTTGATTCTTATTCTAGAATTGATTTTTTTTAAATTTCGGCTCATATCAAGGAAGGATTTCGTATGTACAATATAAACCCAGAATTCTATCAGACCATTCACCATTATTGATGTCATGTTTAAATTCTGCTAGAATTGAATCAATTTATAGATGGAGATTTAATTCGTCATTATTAAAAAATGTAGAATTTTGTGATTTTTATGAGAAGTCAAATACAGATGTATTTAGATACAAATGTTAATTCAGTTGATAATAAATTTGTATTATGGGATGCATTAAAAGCTTATTTAAGAGGCCAAATAATAAGTTATTCAATTAAAACTAAGAAAAATTATCTCAAGGAGGTAGATAAATTATAGAAAGAAATTGTAATCTCGGAAAAACATTACAAAAAAAAAATCTGAAAAGAAAGGGTTAGAACAACTGTACATTGCGACATTCAGAAATTGTAAAAGGTGCTATTTAAATGTCATTTGTTTGATTTTTATTGTTACCCCCAATGTAGGATTGGTGTGTTTATTTTTGAGATTACTCAGTCGAGAAATGGGAAAATATTTTCCCAACTAATTGAACAAAAAATACTTTCTAGTGGATATGTAAAAACAATGGTCTACAAAATAATATACAGGAGCTTTTTGTTTTTGCCATGCCTGGAATTTGAGAACATCGCCTTGCAAAATTTTTGCTTTTTTGTTTTCCAATTTATGTTCCAACGTTGGAGTCTTCATGACATCCAATGGCAGGGCACAAAGTTGTAACATTTTCCCTGTTCTTAAATCAACTGTACTCAGAACCTGTACCAGGTGAGACCTTCTGTTAGAACAGTAATCCTAATCCAATTGATAGAGAGGAATGAAAATGAGAGATCATTTTTGAATTGATTTGTTTGTAATTTCTCCCCATTCTCCCCCTTTCTCTTTTATCTCTCTTCCACACTCTTTCTCAATCATTCCCCTCAGTGACATCCCTTCCCCCAGCATTAACATAACACGACTCTGATACTTTGCCTTTCAATTTGACATTGGATCTGCAAAAAAAAAACAAGTTGATATATTCTCCATTGTTGCTGATGGGTGATGTGCTGCTTGACAGAAAAGTTTTGACTATTGAATAATTACACCCACTGATATTTACACTGTACCAGTGGACAATTTATTCAGTACTAAGGCCTCTACCTGTTAACACACTATCTCCATTCCAGACTAATTGGGTCAACAATAAATAAAAAGTGATCATGGCCTCAATTGGAGCTTGCCTGGGAGAAATGTGGAACCACTTTCATTTTCTTCTGAAGTGTGGATTGCCCCATCCACAATTTGCATGTGAATAACATCATTATTATCATGGTTTCCAAAGCAAGAATTAGAAGTGCACGGTTATGCAGGCAGCTCTGTTTAAAATGCCCCAAGGCTGCACTAAACCAGGCAATAATGTTGAACCATCAAAAAGGAATATCATTTGAAAAGGAAAACTAGCTCCAAATTAGAGAGGCAAATCACATCCAGGAGGCAATGAGGTAACGGTCATCATTGGAGATTGTTGAAGACATGCTGTTGAAGTGAAATTGGTTCAGAGTTGGGTTTATTATTTTGTGTGGATGTGTGCAGTAGCTCTGCAGCTACTCTGCTGACAAGGGAGAGATAAAATGCTGCTGATTGTGTGCAGTTGAATGTGCAAGAAGCTGATCTCTAATATAATATTCTAATCCTGGAATGTACATTTAATTCTGCTTTCATTTCCCCATGCATTTGTGGTGAAGGATTTTGTGCTAGCCTAAATGTATTTGTAATTTTGTGGTATAATGCATTATCTAAATAATCATTCTAGTTTATGCTGTGAAAAAACACAAATGCTGGAGAAACTCAGCAGGTCGAACAGTGCCTTTATGTAGCAAAGGTGAAGATACATCGCCAACATTTGTGTGTATTTTCGCTTCACCATGGTGTCAACAGAATCCTGTGTTTTGCCCCTGGTTTATGTTGGATTCAATTTAACTTTTGGGTTTGTTTTGGTGACATTGGGCCAGACTTTGCAATTAAAAAAAATATAATGAAATCAACCTACAATTTCTTCAGCCATAACACAAAGTAAATTCTGAATCTTTGGAGCTCATCCCAATGTACCACAACACAATCTCATTTGACTTGCCATCGTAGGACGTGAAACCAGGTCAAAACGCTTGTCCTTGGTTCACAGGTAGGAACTAAACAATTCACATTCATACATTTTTAACTAATGGTATGATAAATCTTTATTATTGTCATGCAACATTTCTGAGAGGAAAAAATCTGAATTCATGCAAAAAGCTAATTTTTGTTTCTTGTATCTCTTATCCAACTTTTTTCTATCTTACTTTTGCTATTTTATTTTACCAGATTTGAAATTTAAATTTGAAATATGGACTTGGAATTTCATAGAAACATAGAAGATAGGAGCAGGAGTAGGTCATTCGACCCTTCGAGCCTGCTCCGCCATTCAACGAGATCATGGCTGATCTTAAAGTTCAGTACCCCGTCCCCGCCTTCTCTCCGTAACCTTTAATACCCTGATACTGAAGAAATATATCTAATTCCCTCTTAAATATATTTAATGAACCTGCCTCTACTGCCCTCTGTGGCAATGAATTCCACAGATTCACCACCCTCTGGGTAAAGAAATTCCTCCTCATCTCGGTCCTAAATGGTTTGCCTATTATCCTCAAACCATGGCCCCGGGTTCTGGATTTTCCCATCATTGGAAACATCCCATCTGCATCCATTCTGTCCAGTCCTGCCAGAATTTTATATGTCTCTATGAGATCCCCTCTCAATCTTCTAAACTCCAACGAGTACAATCCCAATTTGCGCAATCTTTCCTCATAAGTCATTCCTGCCATTCCAGGTATCAGCCTGGTGAATCACCTCTGCACTCCCTCCATTGCAAGAACATCTTTCCTTAGATAAGGTGACCAAAACTGCACACGATACTCCAGGTAGGGTCTCACCAAGGCCCTGTACAGATGCAGTAAGGTATCCTTGTTCCTATACTCAAACCCTCTTGATATGAAGGCCAACATACCATTTGCCTTTTTAACCGTCTGCTGTACCTGCATGCTCGCCTTCAGAGACTGATGTACAAGTACCCCTAGGTCTCTCTGCACTTCCCCATCTCTTAATCTATTGCCATTCAAATAGTAATCTGCCCTCCGAGTTTGTATTACCAAAGTGGATAACCTCACATTTATCCACATTGTAGTGCATTTGCCATGTATCTGCCCAGTCCCTCAATTTATCCAAATCACACTGGAGCTTCCTGACCCCCTCTTCCGTGCACACAACCCCTCCTCGCTTAGTGTCATCTGCAAATTTGGAGATATTACATCCAATCCCCTCATACAGATCATTAATGTAAATTGTGAACAGCTGGGGTCCCAGTACAGATCCCTGTGGTACCCCACTGGTCACCGCCTGCCACTCAGAAAACGAGCCATTTATCCCAACTCTCTGTCTTCTACCTGCCAGCCAGTTCTCAATCCACATCAATACTTTGCCCCCAATCCCATGAGCCTTGATTTTGGAAGCCAGTTGTTAATGCGGGACCTTATTGAAGGCCTTTTGGAAGTCCAGGTACACCACATCCACTGGCTCTCCCCCATCTATTTTACCTGTCACCATCTCAAAGAATTCCAATAGATTTGTCAAGCACGATTTACCTTTTGTAAATCCATGTTGACTCCGTCCGATCCCTTCTCTGCTAGTCATATGCTCCGCTATTACATCTTTAATAATGGATTCCATCATTTTTCCCACTACTGATGTAAGGCTCACAGGCCGATAATTCCCCGCTTTTTCTCTACCCCCCATTTTAAATAGTGGTGTAACATTAGCTACCCTCCAATCCATGGGTACTGATCCTGAGTCTATCGAGTTCTGGAAAATAATTCTTAAAGCATCTGCTATCTGAATGGCCACTTCCTTGAGTACCCTAGGATGTAGATTATCATGCTCTGTGCTGCTTATTGATGATTCTTCACTCTCATTATGAAGGCCCACAGTTGCTTTGCCAAATTATACAGTGCCCGAGGATTTGTTCAAGGCGTTCTACTTTATGAACATTTGGGTTTTAAGAATTTTCAGTGGAAAATCCAGCAAAGTCCACAATACAGTACAGTATTTTTCGTTGTTGGTGAATGCAAAATAGGAATATTAGGTATTTTGTGATGTCAATGCATTCTAGCATTTTCATCAAATGATAGAATTTTTTTGTTGAGGATAACCTTTCCACATAAAATTGTCAATCGCAGAGGGTCATTAAAAGTCTGCAGAATTCAAGCTGAACATTTTAATAAAAGAGACTGTTGTTATTTCAAGGTTAAAGAATGATAATAACTAAAGACTAAGATTTTTTTTTGATAGCTGCCATTGAAATTGATATTCATGAACAAGTTCATGAATGATTCTGATGGAGTAAATAAACAAATACACAAAATAAATAAGCAAATGGAGAGACATCAGTTCTTTCCTACTCATTGCTTTAAACCTGAGGTGATATAAGAAAATGTTTAATTTATACTGTAATCTACTGTGATCTGAGTTGTATTGCCTGACAGGCTGGTAGAAGCAGAATTCCTAACAAGGTGTAAGACAATTAGAGAAATCCTTGAAGGGTGAAATGTTTCATTTTATGGACAGGTGCAAGGAAGTGGAACTAATTAAACAGCAAAAAGCCATCACCGACAAGTTGGACAGAATGTTCCCCTCCTACCTTGTATTATTGTGATTTACTTTTGACAGATGTCATTCATTTCACTCAGTGTAACAAGGTGTTGGTCTGGTTATTTTGTCACCTTGGCCTACAAATGTTATTGCTTCATCACATTATTTTTGTAGGGGACCATCATTGGGAAATAAGAAATTAAAGCACCAATATTCCCATTTCTCTATTAGGAATAAATAAAGACAAGATCAGCTGTTTCAGGGATTGATTTGAGGATTAAATATTGAGAAGGACCTCTGGAGGTCTCCTTTGAATAGTGGATTCATTATTCTTCCTATCTATTGTAAGAGGAAACCCCTTGCCTTCCTACTATGCCATGGTGTGTTAAGCTGCACACCATTCTCTCTGTTCAGCCTTAAAGAGTTAGCACAGATTGTGTATGGGTTTCAGCCATGGTGTTCAGTTAGATTTTCAAACTCTATCAAGAAAGTGTTTAGGTTTTGAGCTTTTAGGTCAAAATCTGATAATCTGGCATGTTCAGGACTTTACTGGCAGATTTTTCAGGTTATTGGATGTTGTATCCAACATGTATTTAAAATACACACTTTTAAAATATTCAACTGTGTTGTAACGCAATGTCCCAGTTAACCTGACAAGTTTAATGGGAGCACGGGGCATGGGCTCTCAGCTTGTTGGAACGAAGCATGGGAACTACGGCCTGGCAAGTTTGAAAGAAATACAGGAACTATGGCCCTAGGAATGAATAAATATCATCTGTTAAACTAAATGGCAAAACATCAGGATTTCTGAATGATTGGCCAGTGGATTATTAGACTTCTACTGCATTGTCAAATGGGGTCATTGACTCTTCGCCTCTGTGGAGTACTTTTGCCCAGTTCATATCAAAGGAAACTGACATGGTTGAAACTGATGATACCTTAATTCACCCAAAGGTGCCCATGCACATTTCCAAATAACTGTTGTAAGTAATAGGAAATAGATTTTACATTTGGGTGGAAAATATAATGAAGGTGGGACGATCAGTGGGGAAAAATGAATGTGCCTAATAATAATGCAATATATAAATCAAGTATTGGTGTCAGCTGCAAAAGAGCCAATTAAGTGGAGAACAATGTATGTAAACGTCATATATTGCAGAAGTAAAAACACCATGTTGGAGAAACTCAGCAGGCCAACAGTGTATATAGCAAATATAAAGATACATAACCAGCATTTCGAGCTTGGCCTGCTGAGTTTCTCCAGAATTATAACCACAGTATCTGCAAACTTTTGTTTTTTACATGTATATTGCTGAAGATGCCATTGGAATCAGTATCTATAATTATCTGTTATTCTACATTCTAATTATTTGAAGCCACGCTTTTGAGGTACAGAAATGAGAAAGAAATCCTATCACTATTTCTACTGTTTCCAAGTTATTTGAACAATGTTAATTATGTGCCCAGAAGGTATTTTTTTTCCTAACCCAACTCCATGAGATGGAGTTAAGCTCAGGGTCTCTCTATTTTTCTAAAAAAAATTGCAACAGTGTGATTTTGTTTTTTTTTCTTCTTCTCAACTTTGCAGAAACCACTGGGAACAAGATAGACTTCTTCAAATGCACTATAACTAAGGCATCTCTGAGGATCAATATAATTCCAGCTCAATAGAAGTCCAGCATTTAATGCATCAGGTATCTCACTGTATCCACAACTCTTCTGCATTTGGTTTCTACATCTGTTGGTTTAAGTTGTTCAAGCATTGAAGTCCCTTGATAATTAGTTTCTACAGAGAACATTAGTGCTTAAAATGGCAAAAGGGAAGATTTGTTCACTCCTCCATTGTGTGATGATAGGCTTCCTGACTATGTGCCTAACTGAAGCAGCCCTGCAACATAGTGAATGCCCTCAGCTGTGTGTTTGTGAAATCCGTCCATGGTTCACACCACAATCAACATATAGAGAAGC
The DNA here is from genome assembly GCF_036971445.1 of Narcine bancroftii. Classification (NCBI taxonomy): domain Eukaryota; kingdom Metazoa; phylum Chordata; class Chondrichthyes; order Torpediniformes; family Narcinidae; genus Narcine; species Narcine bancroftii. Next base: position 23,605,958 of record NC_091473.1, on the reverse strand, counting down.
CGCCACTGTGGACTGCAATGATCTGCGTTTAACCAGAATCCCTAGTAATCTCTCAGCTGACACTCAGGTGCTCTTGCTTCAAAGCAACAATATTGCCAGGACGACCAATGAGTTTGAGCAGATGTTTAACCTCACTGAGCTTGATCTCTCTCAGAATAATTTTACCAATATTCAAGATGTGGGCTTGACCAACCTTACTCATCTTACCACACTGCACCTAGAAGAGAATCAGATTGCAGAAATGCCTGACTTTTGTTTGCAGGATCTTACTAGCCTCCAGGAGCTCTACATAAATCACAACCAGATTAGTAGCATATCGGCCAAAGCTTTTTCTGGCTTGAGGAATTTGTTGAGACTTCATCTAAACTCCAACAAGCTGCGGGTGATTGATAGCCGTTGGTTTGAGTCTACACCGAACCTAGAGATCCTCATGATTGGGGAAAACCCAGTAATTGGCATTCTGGATATGAACTTCAAACCTCTGAGCAATCTGCGAAGTCTGGTTTTAGCAGGAATGGATTTGACAGAAATACCTGGCAATGCTTTGGTTGGCTTGGACAGTTTGGAAAGTCTCTCTTTCTATGATAATAAATTGGGAAGAGTGCCTCAGCTTGCACTTCAGAAGGTGCCAGCTTTGAAATTCCTGGATTTGAACAAAAATCCCGTTCACAAAATTCAAGAAGGTGATTTCAGAAACATGCTTCGCTTGAAAGAACTCGGTATCAACAATATGATTGAACTTGTTTCTATTGACAGGTATGCCTTGGATAATCTCCCTGAACTTACAAAACTGGAAGCCACAAATAATCCAAAATTGTCTTATATTCATCGCTATGCATTTCGGGAAGTTCCTTCCCTCGAAAGCCTCATGCTGAATAATAATGCATTGAATGCCCTTTATCAAAAGACAGTGGATAACCTCCCTAATCTGCGTGAAGTAAGCATTCATAGCAACCCAATCAGGTGTGATTGTGTAATTCAGTGGATGAATTCAAACAAGACAACCATTCGCTTCATGGAGCCTCAGTCTATGTTTTGTGCGATGCCTCCAGAATATAGAGGACAACAAGTCAAAGAAGTTCTCATGCAGGAGACTGCTGAACATTGTCTTCCAATGATTGCACATGAGACCTTTCCAAATCATCTGAATGTAGATGTGGATATGACTGTGTCCTTAGACTGCCGTGCTATGGCAGAGCCTGAACCTGAAATCTACTGGGTCACACCTCTCGGCAGCAAGATCACAGTAGACACCCTATCAGACAAATACAAGCTAAGCAGTGAGGGAACTCTTGAGGTTTCTCACATTCGCGTTGAGGATTCTGGGCGGTATACTTGCGTTGCTCAGAACTCTGAGGGAGCAGATACAAGCGTTGCAACCATTCGAGTAAATGGAACCTTGCTCGATGGAACTCAGGTACTGAAAATATACGTGAAGCAAGCTGAATCGCATTCTATCTTAGTTTCGTGGAGAGTGAATTCTAATGTCATGACTTCAAATTTGAAGTGGTCTTCAGCAACCATGAAGATTGACAACCCTCACATTACATACACTGCAAGGGTCCCTGTTGATGTCCATGAATATAACCTGACTCATCTCCAGCCTTCTACAGAATATGAGGTCTGCCTAACTGTATCCAATATCCACCAACAAACTCAGAAGTCATGTGTCAACGTCACCACGAAAGGTGTGACCTTCTCACTGGATATTTCTGATCAAGGGACAAGCACTGCTCTTGCAGCTGTCATGGGGTCAATGTTTGCCACCATTAGCATTGCTTCAATAGGTGTTTATATTGCCAAACGCCTCAAGCGGAAGAACTACCATCATTCATTGAAGAAATACATGCAGAAGACCTCCTCCATTCCCTTGAATGAGCTTTATCCACCACTTATAAATCTATGGGATGGAGACAGCGAGAAGGACAAAGATGGTTCCTCTGACGTGAAATCGACACCTGTCGACACATCAAGAAGCTATTATGTGTGGTAACTGGAGGAATTTTGCTTCTAGCTAAGGGAGCACAAGACTTTTTTTGCTTTTATCTGCAAAAGTGAAAGTTCAGAACCTTTTTTGTATTTTGACTTTGCTAACTTGTGGCAGAGCTGTGAGGACAGGTGGATATTTCAGACTTTTAGTATAGCGTATCGCCTTTGTTGGATTTTTTTTTAAAAAGGCAACTCCATTTATCTTGTTGAATGCCTCAGTTACCGTGCTTGATTATTCCTTCTTCTCTCCATTGCAGAACTCCCAAAAATAAATTAGTGGTAGTCCAGGGTACCTGTTTTTAAAAGGACAACAAACCTTTGGAAGGCCAGTCTTTTCACGAAAAGCTCTTTTTTTCTTTAATTATCAGACACTGATGCATTTCCATGTTAGTTTTTTTTAGAATCTTGAAGCTGACATATGGGATTAGACCCTTTCATTCTTCTATTGAATGCTGTTAGCTAACTAAATTGTATTGTTGTATCAACTATAAGTTGCTTCTTTTTTTTTGTTGAAAACCCAAATATCTGTGAATTTTAGTTGCTACCTTTGCTTGAATTAGTTCTACAACTTAGAAAAATGTGTGGTTAATATTTAATAAAACAATAATAGAATAAAATGCTTAAAAATTCTCCTTTAAAAGGGTACATTTTAGGAGATTTTATGAAGGGATTTTAGCTGCCAGGTTTTTCTGAATGTCTCTAATAGCATTTAGTATCTATGGTTTAACATGAATTTTATTGTGAGAAGTAGACTGTAAAATGAGGACAAAACTACATTAAATCATGGTTTTGATCTTGATTTTTATAGAACTTTGAGTCTCTGATTAAAGTGTTCATCTTTGAGGTTATCCCTATTGCCTCTGCAGTGTGACATTTGACAAATTGAGGTGCTAATGCTAATTCTTTGATTGTGGGAAAAAATTAAGCTGATCATGGGAAGTGGGTTTTGACACCTGGCAATATCAATGAATCATTTCAAATAAAAAGGTTATTGTGGAGCTGGGACCAATACTGATGAGGTATAATTTTTTGTAAGTGGAACTGAGGTTAAATGATCCTCAATCTCTTCTTTAATGAGTATAAAAATGGAAAAAGTAGGTTTTCATATTTCAGTACTTAAGTGAAAATTGAAAGGTTGGCCATACCTTGAGCCCAACACACTTTGGTGCAGCCTTTTTGTCTTGTGAATAATTAAATAGCGTGTCACCCTGTAGAAAATGATTAACCCTCCTATGGCCTCAAATTTAATCTAATGTTTCACGTCTTGAAGCCTCTCTGCTGCCTGAATTGAGGTGCATAGTGAAGCTTTGTACCCTGACTGAATGCAATAAGCAATGAATATATTTTGTCTGTAGCAATAATCTTAAAAGTTGTGCTGTGTATTTGAAAGCAACACCAGGATCTGCAAGTTTACTGCCTTTTGATCATTTTGTTTCCTGCTTTGGCCATTGATAGGCACCAAACTCACAACAAATGACTGAGCTAAAGATGCAGAACTCTTTAAGGCTTGACCTTTTTATTCACGGCAGTTGAATGGTCAAGAGCAATGGTCCTTTTCAAATTTCAGAGGCGGGAGAAATGTTTATCAATTGAATCTGAAGTTTATAAATCCACTGTATGATCTCTTTGAGAGAAACTCTGTCCTAAATATGTCTGTCAAAGGCATGATCTCATGATGTGGTCTGTTTGATCCCGTTAACTAAATTAATGCACAGAAGATATTCAATTCCATATTAAATGTGTAGATCCTTTGTTTTCCTTTTGGGTTCTGTTTTGAATTGTCTATGACCTTCCACAGCTCTGTGGTTTAACTGCCTTTGGGTCTTGAATCGTTTCTTTGTTTTCTGTAGAGGCTTTATTCCATTTCTTATTGCTATTGAAATTGATGGGGAGAGTGTTATATACTGAGGAAACTGGGACTATTTTATGCTAGAGCATGCACACTAATACTGTAAGAGCCACTCTCAAGTGTGATGTGGCTCTTATAGTGTTCGAGTTCATGGTCTAGCATAAAATAGTCCCAAGTTTCCTCAGTATATAACAGAGAGGGTAAGAAGTTGAAGGAATCCTTAAAATCAGGCTGCAGGATGAAGCTGTAATAAACAGCAATGGGTTATGCTAACATATTGAATTGCTCCCTTCAGATAAAAGTGCCATAGGAAATACAGTTTGTGACAAAAATTTGTGCTGCCCTTCAAGGCCTTTTACAAACATTGGCTTCCTTGAGAGTTATGCTATGCATCGTAGTTAGTTTACTTGACAAGTATCTAGCATTAGTCTGACTAAAATGCAAATGATTAAATGTGGATATAGCACAGTTTCCATACTTACAGGATGATGAAAGAATTCCCAGATCTGTAAAATGCATTTAAACCAGAGTATTGTTAATTGTGATTGGCACAGGATGACAGTTGTGGATGTGTTAAAATTTTTGATTTAATAAACATTTGCTTTTTACCATAATCATAGGTAGCCATCATTCCTTTGTTCCAAGGATATTTTTTCATTCTCTGTTGATACTCTCTCTTATTGTTGAAAGGAACAAGCAACAGACAACTCAGCTTGTGAAAATGGAAGCTTGATAAGAAATATTTTCCATCAATTGGTAGGAAAGAGAAGATTTCATGTTTTTAAGTTATTATTCTGGCAATTCTAGCCTTTCTAAAATGTGGCAAACTGCCCATTGTGATGCTTTGTTTCTTCAAGGTTGTCCTTGGAGGAGATGGATGATTTGAAATAGATAACCTGATTCATTCAATTTTGATGCAGAAGGACAATGTGTTCATCACCAATTTTTCCTCTTTAAACTATCATCTTCCTTTAGATTATATATTTTCTCTATTTTAACAAACTTGTTTGTTAGTACTTGTATTACATTTCAAACGTGCTAGAAAGGATTAGACCATATCTGAACACACATAATATTTTGCTGGCAACATAATACTGAAAAAGAAACATTAAAGAGCAAGATTATTTTATTCACTGAAGCCAATTAGCCACTTATACATCAGGTTTTTATTAGAGATTCAGCACGGTAACAGGCTCTTCCAGTCCACGAGCCCATCCTGCCCAAATACTGGACGTCAATTCAACAACGGGCCCTGTACATTTTTTTTGGAGAGTGGGAAAAATCCAGAGTACCCAGAGGAATCTTATGCAGACATGGGGAGAATGTACAAACTCCTACAGACAGTGCTGGATTCATACCTGTGTTGCTAGACTTCCTGCCATCCATTTATCTCATTGGCATTTGTAACTTTGGTTATTTAATCTATGGGATGAATATTTGAAATGAGCAATGATATACAGATTTCAGATTTATTGTCACAATACAAGCATGACATCACATTGAACCCTGAGATTCTTTTTCCTACAGGTCTGCTCTCTCCTTCTACATCTGATATCTTAACGATTACTGGATTGTACAATAATTTTCCCTTCCTGAGGTCAACAATCAGCTCCTTGTTACGATTTGTAATTTGAATGAAAATTTGCATTTGATTATATATCTATAAGCATTTCATTGAATCTAACATGAATCCAAAATTGCGCTTTAAATGATCTGTTGTCACTGTTTTGTTTAACATTCAGCCACTGTGTGGACCACACACTGTGGAGAGTTTCTACTAACTATACAGTGGGCTCTTCAAATGTCGTAGTTGATGCAAATAATAGAATCATGTTTTTAAACAGTAAAAAAAAATTATATGATATTCTGAAATGCATTAAACAATATTGTGAGGAAAATTTAGTTGCCATAATTATTTGTTAATTGAAGTAGAAAGTCAGATATTAAAATATTTTCGCCTACAAAATGGATCAGTCGGTGGCAAAGGCAGGTGCGATTTTATTTTCTGCAGACTACCGTTAGTTGATGGCCATTTCTGGAAAACCAAGTTTCATTAACCTTGCAGAGGAAAGGACACTCCTGGGCCTTCCACTTGCCTTTATATCCCTGCCCAACCTCCCTTGAAACTTGACCACTCTCAGCTTCCAATTTTTATTTTGCTTCGCCCCCAGACCACAGCAACCTCGCATTTCACAAGATGCTTCCTTGCAAACCCCACTCAAGGCAACCCCCTCCCTTTCCCCAGCCTCGATCCATCATCACTACCACATTTCATAATACTGACTCTCCTCTGCTGTCACTGAGCCTGGGAGCATTGGACTCCCAGGCAGACAAAGCAGGCCGTATAGTTTTGACCTCGAAAATGAAATGTATTGTCTATAATACCAAAACCCCAGGGTCTTCAGCCATGCATGTAATTGCAACTATTGGTTCACAAGCTAAATTGTGCTAAATGGTTGGTTGATCACCAAGTTATTATGGGATATGCCAATATCTCAATCTCCTTGTTTTTACAATTCATCCTCTGATCTGTCCCACCTGTGTGCTCCAAGCTTTATTTTTATTTCTTTAAAATTATTGTTTTATGATCCACTATTTTATATCCTGCCTTTGCTATCTATGGCCAGAGAATTCTTCAATCTAATTAGTTGTTGGTTTTCTTGGTGAATTTTGCTGTAGTTGAACATGTGATAGATGGCAAATGCCAGAACGGGAAATTATTTGGTTGTCAACAGTTGGTACAAGGGTTCAGCACTGTACTGCCGATAAAGTATTTTTTAATTGTTTGCACTTAGATTTTGTCGACATCGAGCAATGTGAATACTCATCTGCTATTAATTACTTTCAAAATGAATTACCAGTAATCATAAAATTGTATGTTTGAAATAAATCATAAATGGTAGATCTACAACTAAATGCAGACAGCCTGTCATCAGGAATTTTGCAATGAACTGGTAAAGGATTCAGCGAAGTAGCACTTTTTCTATTGCTAATGCCTTTTACTTTATCCTCCACAACAGCTTCTGTTGCCTTCATATTTGATATAATCTCTACACTATTTTGCTCCACGCTATTAGCCAAGCTAGGTATTTAGAACCATAGAACTGGAAAACATTACAGAACAGAAAATGTCCCTTCAGTCATTATGGTCTGTGCCAAGTATTATTCTACTTAGTCCCACTGACCTGTACCCAGTCCATAGCTCTCCATATCCCTCCCATCATGTACCTGTCCAAATTATTTTTAAATGTTAAAACTGAGCCTGCATTCACCACCTCAGATTACAGCTTGTTCCACGATCCCAATACTTTCTGTGTGAATAAGTTTGCCCCAATATTCCCCCTAAATTTTTCCTCTTTCACCCTTGACCCATGACCTCTGATTTGTATCTCACCTACCCTCAGTGGAAAAACATATCTATATTTACTCTGTCAAACCTCCCCTCATTCTTCTATACTCCAGGAAATCAAGTCCTAACCTGTTTAACCTTTCCCTATAACTCAGTTCCTGAAGACCAGGTAACCTCTGTACTTCTCTGCACTTTCATTTATGAAGGGCAATATTCTAAGGAATTATGTATCTCTATTCCCAGATCATGCTGTTCCACCACACTCCTCAGTACCATACCATTTACCTTGGATGTCCTTTCTAGGTTTTTCCTTTCAAAATGCAACACCTCACACTTATCTGCATTAAATTCGATCTGCCATTTTTCTCCCCTTTTTCCCAGCTGGTCCAGATAGTGCCAGTGATCAGGACAGGGGTTCAAATCCCATGCTGTCTGCAAGGAGTTTGTTCATTCTCCCCGTATCTGCATGGGTTTTCCCTGGGGGCTCTAGTTTCCTCCCACCATTTGAAATGAACTGAGGGTGTTGTTTAATTGGCTGTAATAAATTGGATGGCATGGACTCCTGGCAAAAATGGCCTGTTACCATCCTGTATGTCTAAATTTTAAAATTTAAAATAAAAAATTTAATGTGTGTAAAGTTTAAAATCTACTATCACAACTTCATGTTTCCTGCAGCTGTCTCCTGTCTTTCTACTGATTTGCTCCTCCAATTCTCACTGACTCATGGGCCATCTATAATACAAGCCCATTAGTGTAGTCATACCTTTCCCATTCCTCAACTTCAACCATGTAGCCTAAGTAGACAAGCCTTCTGATCTGTCCCGTCTGGGCACAGCTGTGATATTTTACCTGATGAGCAATGCCACTTCTCCCCCTTTCATCCATTACCCCCTCCCCCACCATTCTGTTGGGTCTGAAACAATGGAAGCCCAGAACATTGAGTTTGCAGTCCTGCCCCTGCTGCAACCAAGTTTCACTAATGGCCACAATATCATATTTCTACATGCCAATCCATGCTCTAAGCTCTTCTGCCTTCTTGCATCAAAATAGATGCACCTGCAAAGATTTCCACCATGTACAACCCTTTGACTTCTGGCATTACATGCAATCTTCACTTTATCTTTTTCCTCCTCTACTCCCCTCACTGCCCTGACACTCTGGTTCCCATTCCCTTTCAAATCTAGCTTAAATCTTATTTGTGATGCTCTTCCAGAGCAGAGTTTTCTTTAGTGTTAAGTGTACTGAGATATTGTAAAAAAAACTGTTTTGCTTGCTATTCTGGCAACACAAATAGAGGGGATAGTGTTGCACTTAAACAAATGCTGAGTATAATGTCACAAAAGGCAAAAGTTCAGTGTATAGTGTTAAGGATAAAAGTACAGTTAAACAGTGCAAGGCATCATCATTCACTTATGAGACGTCCTTTCAAGAGTCTGATAACAGTAGGAAATAATCTGTCCTTGTATCTGGAGATGCACATTTTCAAACTCGTGAATCTTTTGTCTGACAAGAGGGTGAGAGGGTTTAGATTGATGGGCTGTGTCCACAAGGCAATGGTAGGTGAAGGTAGAGTCACTGGAGGAGAAGTGGCTTGCATGAGAGCCTGAACTGCATTCATAACTCAGCAGCTTGTTGCGGTCTTGGACAGATTGCATCCCATACCAAACTGTGATGCATCTGGACAGAATACGTTCTATGTTGTTTCTATGGACATTTCATCTTTGACGCTTGCATTTTCCCATGCTAATCCTCATGAGCAGGCTCAATTTGTATCACTCTTGTCTACATCTGAAGATTCAAGTCCCATATCAAAGAGTTGGAATCTTACCTTATTCTCTGAAGCCGTGACCCTATTGTTGGAGAGGGGGAGGTGTGCCATTTTCAAGTTCCCAATCAGCGATCTCAATAAAGAATGGATAATCTGATAGAGGTGGCTACATTGGTTTGTGGTAAACATTTTACAAAGACCAACACAAAGGCAGCTGGAAAGAGAATAGAGGAAAATATTATCTGCTGCAGACCACTCAGATGGAAATTTGAAATCTACTTCACCCCACACACTCACCACAAATATTATTTGCTCCTGACTGCTGTATGCCTGCAGAATAGCTGGCTAGATCAACTTGTTGCATGTTCAATATGCTGACTTTCACTACACGTGCAGCTCTCCTGAATAAAATCCTGGGCAATACCTGGGGATCAGATATTAATATTACTTTGCCATTTGACCCAAAATGCAGTACAGCAGAGAAGGTTATTGTTGGAACAAATACTTAAAGCAAAAGTGGGCAGCCCAGTGCTCTATTAGAAACAATGCAGTGATTGACAAAATAATCTGTTCCAAGTCATGCTGCAAGTCATGCTGATTGAAAGGTCAAAAATCTTGCAACAAAGTTTGCCAGAGCCTATAAAGGTATGAAGATAGACCACCCCCCCCCCCCCCCCCCCCCCCATGCACTGCAACATTCCCTTGTGTTTGAGAACACAGGAAGTATTACTGGAGAGGATGCTTCTATTAATTCAAAAGTGATTGGTTGCTCTGTTAATTTCATCCAATGCCTGGAAAATGGTTTGTGCTTTTCAATTATAATGCTTTGGAATTTGTCCCTTAATGAATCTCACTATCAAAACCTAGGTATTGTTTAGGAGAAATGGGATATGAGTTCCACTGTGAGTCTGTGCTGAGGGTAGATTCATTTAAGTAGTGCTGTGACACATTCATGACCATTCCAATTTAAATATAGTTTTATACCATATTTTTTTACAAAATGTCAATCTAAAAAGAAATTGAAAGCATTGTTCAAACTAATTAATTGCAATTTCTGTCTGTTTGTCATTGGTTTGTTCTGCTTTAAACTGCAGATTTACTGAAAAATTGAACACTTAAGAATTTGGACATAAATTTGAATTATATAATTTTAATAGGTCCTCAAAGCAAGATTGAAGGAAAATACAAAATTTTTCATGGCCTCATCTGCCTCATTGTGCCAGGCTGCTGGAGACTGGCTTGAAACTGTCTGAATGGGTGCCAGGTATCAGAAACGGGATGCGAGAGGGTCCTGAAGGGTTCCTGACTGTGTCAGAGGTTAGAATCTGGAGTTTAGGATGCCAATAGTTTGGCCTGGACTCTGCGTGGCTGCAGGGGGCGCTGGAGGTGAATCTACAGACACTCGATGACCTCTCTTACTCTAACTGTAAGAAGTGGTTCAGACAATTTCTGCCACTGGTGAATCTATCTGCCTTTTGTGTAATATGACACTGTTTTATTACATGGCAAGAAATTGAATCTTGAATAAAGAACATAACATTACATAAGAAAGCCAGGGCCTCTGAGAGTAATGTATTAAATATTCGGATCGGCATGGACACCAAAAACTACAATTCAAGTACGACAAAGATCTTATAAATCTTTTGCTGTGGCATTTTGATTCATTATAATTTTCCACGAACACAGCATAAAATGATACATTTAAGATTCTGTGAAGCAGATCAAGTCCCATTGAAACTGTACTCAAGTCATTTAAAGTCCTGAAGGAAATAAGTAATCAAAGAATATAATCCACCTTCAAATTATTCCCTAATTCTCCAAAGTGATTTCTATCTATACTGTGGTACTGTATATTAAATCTAACATTATGGATATTTTATTCAATTGGTTAATCTCACCGCTACAATTTCCAAGTTCCAGCTTCCGAGGAACTCTGAAGGTGATGCAAGAGATTTGTCGTTTGAGTAAATATTCCAAGAGTTTAAGATTGTTTAGGATTGTTGTTCTCTCTGATAATGATCTCCACCAAACCATTTGTTTTAAACCTTGTACAATAAAATGTTATGGCAACATTAACCAACTCTGCCTTTTGCCATCTGATGGACCAGTCATAACTCATAAAATATGACTGTTCCACATGGACTGCATTGATAAACCCTTGTGTTGGGAAAAAAACATTTTTGGAATAAAATGTAAAGTCATCAGGTGTAGTATTGAACTGAACTTCAGAAATAACATAACACATAACATAACAATTACAGCATGGAAACAGGCCATTAGGCCCTTCTAGACCGCACCGAACCAAACGCCCCTCTCTAGTCCCACCTCCCTGCACAATGCCCATAACCCTCCATCTTCTTCTCATCCATAGACCTGTCCAACCTTTTCTTAAATAATACAATTGACTCCGCCGCCACTATTTCTCCCGGAAGATCATTCCACACGGCTACCACTCTCTGAGTAAAGAAGTTCCCCCTCATGTTACCTCTAAATCTCTGCCCCTTAATTCTTAACTCATGTCCTCTTGTTTTAATCTTTCCTCCTCTTAACGGAAATAGTCTATCCACATCCACTCTGTCTATCCCTTTCATAATCTTAAATACTTCTATCAAATCCCTTCTCAACCTTCTACGCTCCAAAGAATAAAGACCTAATCTGTCCAATTTCTCCCTATACTCTAGATGCTTAAACCCAGGTAACATTCTGGTAAACCTTCGCTGCACTCTCTCCACTCTGTTTATATTCAAGATGAAATCCCACTGTGGATTTTATCTTTTCAATATTGTTGTCATAAAATGTATCACTGCTTCGCTAATAGCCATAAGGAAAGGAAAGCTGAGTATAAATGACTCCAGTATCTCACAAAACTGATCTTAATTATGTTGAACTAAGTGACAAACCACCAGAAACTGGAAAATCACATCTGTTAGGGTGGTTGAGCTTCACAGAAATATCCAAGGCGCATGGATGAATTAAAAGAAACCAGGTGGAAGATGCGTAAGCACTTCCTATGGAGTAGAAACACCATTGAGTGTTTGCACTTCCAGTGTGCAGTATCTGAAATCTGTTTAATTCAGGAACACAGCGCAATTTACGAGCTATTCGAAGATCAGAGAGTTTTTTGTGTAATTTGTATAGTGCAAACATAGATAAAGTCCTAACAAATGAGAGGGTACCAGCTATTTCCTATATATATATGTAATTTTCCTTATTGTCCACATCCACAGAAACATCCATTCATTCACTGTTTAAGTGAATAATAATAGCTTTAGCAGGGAAGGTAACAAATCACCATCTATCTACATTACCTCTTGAAGGCCTGTTTGGTTGATATCATCGCCAGATCAAAGTGATTTTAAAAGCCTGCCTTTCAGCAAAATTTGACCTCGCTGTAGTATCAAGGGATAATTGAAAAGTTTTAAAGTCATATTCGGATTTTTTTTTTCAAGATTGAAAATGACAAGTGAATTACAAGGACACTACTTGAAGTAAAGCCATCTGCTGGGACTCAGCAGCTTGGTTGCATAGCGGTTAGCACCATCCCTTATCAGCACCAGCAATCAGGACTGAGGGTCCTATCCCAAACTGTCTATGAGGAGTTTGTACGTTCTCCCCATGTCTGTGTGGGTTTTCCCCCTGGGGGCTCCAGTTTCCTCCCATCATTCAAAACATACTGGGGGTGTAGGTCAATTGGGTATAAAATGTACAGCATAGACTCGTGAGCCAAAATGACCTGTCATTGACCTGTATGTCAAAAAAAAACACCCCTCTCTGTGACTGGATTCTGGACCTCCTAACAGAAAGGCTACAATTTGTCTGGGTTGGCAGCAGAACATCAAGCCCTGTCACACTGAACACTCAAGTACCTCAGCCCACTCTTGTTCATGGCTCTGAACCATGACTGTAATGTCAAACCCAGCTCCAACAGAGTCATCAAGTTTGCAGATGATGTGACAGTAGTTGGCAGATGTGACAGAGAAGAGGAGGAAAATCTCGTGAAATGGTGCGAGAATAACAACCTGAGTCTCAACATGGAAAAGACGAAAGAGATGATTGTGGACTTCAGAAAGACCATGGTTGACCACCTCCAACTTCGCATTAATTGCTTGGTTGCGGAGAGAGTAGAGAACAACAAGTTCCTCGGAGTCCACTTAAGAATAGACCTATCCTGGATATGTAATATCTCTTCACTTGCCAGGAAGGTGCAATGATGGAACTTTCTGAGAAGACTGCAGTGGGCAAGGCTACTGGCCACCATCGTATCAAGTTTGTACAGGAGCTCTATGGAAAGCATCCTGGCCGGCTGCATCATAATGTGGTACGGTTGCTGTGGATCATCAGATCAGAGGTCAAGGGCAGCAGAGAGGATAGATTTTTGCTAAAACCTCTGTGCTACATGTGGTACAGCTGAGTGCTGGCTCACTAAATGCTTTGAACTTTCAAGTACAAAGCGAGAATCCAGCTGTGAAGCAGCGAGAGGCAGTTGGAGTGGCAGAGGGCAGCTGGAAAGTTGAGTGAAATGCACATGCCTCATAAGTGAGGATTTGTAAGTTTACTGCAACACAACATCAGTCATTTCTCTCTCCAAAGTTCAATACAATGTCCTTAGTTATCAGTTAAAGAACTGAACTTGGACATTGAACTTTGAGATTGAATTCTGTGGACTGTGTTTTTGGACTGACTTACTTGACTGGCTGACCTGGGGCTTTTGGGGATTTTACCTTTTTGAATATTGGGCTCATACGCTAACGGTCTAGATTTTTCACAAATACACTGTTTATATGATATCTGTATATTTGCTACTCCATCTCCATCGGGCACACAGAACTCAAAACTGTCAACCAGTTTACCTACCTCAGCTGCACCATTTCATCAGATGCAAGGATCGACAACGAGATAGACAACAGACTCGCCAAGGCAAATAGCGCCTTTGGAAGAATACACAAAAAAGTCCGGAAAAACAACCACCTGAAGAAACACACAAAGATCAGCGAGTACAGAGCCGTTGTCATACCCATGCTCCTGTTCGGCTCCGAATCATGGGTCCTCTACCAGCATCACCTACGGCTCCTAGAACGCTTCCATCAGCGCTGTCTCCGCTCCATCCTCCACATTCATTGGAGTGACTTCATCACCAACATCGAAGTACTCAAGCTGGCGGAGTCCGCAAGCATCGAATCCACGCTGCTGAAGACCCAACTGCGCTGGGTGGGTCACGTCTCCAGAATGGAGGACCATCGCCTTCCCAAGATTGTGTTATATGGCGAGCTCTCCACTGGCCACCGAGACAGAGGTGCACCAAAGAAGAGGTACAAGGATTGCTTAAAGAAATCTCTTGGTGCCTGCCACATTGACCACCGCCAGTGGGCTGATATCACCTCAAACCGTGCATCTTGGCGCCTCACAGTTCGGCGGGCAGCAACCTCCTTTGAAGAAGACCGCAGCCAGAGCCCACCTCACTGACAAAAGACAAAGGAGGAAAAACCCAACACCCAATCCCAACCAACCAATTTTCCGTTGCAACCGCTGCAACCGAGCCTGCCTTTCCCGCATCGGACTTGTCAGTCACCAACGAGCCTGCAGCAGACATGGACATACCCCTCCATAAATCTTCGTCTACGAACCCAAGCCAAAGAAAGAAGAATATTTGCTATAGATACTTACAGTGGGGTTAATTGTGATCAGACGATACATTGTTAATAGTTATTTATAAAAATTAAAATTTAACCCTTTGATTTGTGTCTTCTATTGTTGCTGGTTTGAGACGTAACAATACAATCGAGAAACATACGGAAAATGGAGGCGATATGGGTGTGGTGATTATCAAAACAAACAATGTCCCTCTGGTCTTCACTTTCCACCCTACCAGCCTCCACATCCGTCGAATTATACACCGACACTTTTCAGTACACTTCCCCTCTCCATCCTTGGCTGCTTTTTGCAGGGATAAGTCATTCTGACACTCCTCCAGCCCGTTCTTCATTTCCCACCCACTTTTCCATCCCCTTCAGCACTTCCCATTGTAACCACGGGTATTGCAAAACTTGTCTCTACATCTGCCTCCTCACCTCCATGCAAGACCACAAACACATAAGGCAGACGTTTGCATTCACATAGTTCAAACTACTGCATTCTGTGTACTTGGTGTGGCCTCCTTTACATCAGTGAGATCAAACACATATTGGGTGATCACTTTGCTAAACACCTATTCTCTGTACATCTAAACTTGAGCTTCTTGAAGCCTGCCAGTTTAACTCCCCCAACCATTCTGATGATGGCACATCCATCCTTGGTGATCCATTGTAAGGGTGAGGCTAAACATAACCTTGAGCTACAACAAATCATATTCCTCATGACAGCCTTAAATCTAACAGCACTAAGATTTTTTTTTCTAATTTTAGATAACCCCACTCCCCCCAGCCCCATCTGATTCCACTATTTCCATCTCTTCTTTACTGACTGCTGTTTCTCCCTTTACTTGTCTCTCCACTTTCTCTCTTCCTCCCAGACCTTTTGTTCTATATTCTGTCTCCTCTGAGCCCCTCCCCCAGCTTCTTCCCCCCACCCCCTATACTTTTCTTTCTTTGGCTTGGCTTCGCGGACGAAGATTTATGGAGGGGGTAAAAAAAAAAAAGTCCACGTCAGCTGCAGGCTCGTTTGTGGCTGACCAGTCCGATGCGGGACAGGCAGACACGATTGCAGCGGTTCCAAGGGAAAATTGGTTGGTTGGGGTTGGGTGTTGGGTTTTTCCTCCTTTGCCTTTTGTCAGTGAGGTGGGCTCTGCGGTCTTCTTCAAAGGAGGCTGCTGCCCGCCAAACTGTGAGGCGCCAAGATGCACGGTTTGAGGCGTTTTCAGCCCACTGGCGGTGGTCAATGTGGCAGGCACCAAGAGATTTCTTTAGGCAGTCCTTGTACCTTTTCTTTGGTGCACCTCTGTCACGGTGGCCAGTGGAGAGCTCGCCATATAATACGATCTTGGGAAGGCGATGGTCCTCCATTCTGGAGACGTGACCCATCCAGCGCAGCCCCCTATACAGATAAGACTATATTAGACTTGATAACAGTTCACACTCGAAATGCTGACTGACTATTTCTACCCGAGGCTGCTCTCTGTCATGCTGAACTCCTCCAGCAGTTATTTGTCAACTCTATATACAATTGGAAGACTTTGTCGAAAAGCAGTTCAATGTTCTGCTATTTTGCACTCAAAAGGGGATAGAGAGCCACCTTGAAGCAAAAAGAGAGCTTGGAGCATAATTGGTGGGGTTATGCCCCCTTTTTTACTCTATGAAAGTCAAGTGCCCTCACAGTTACAATTTTCTCTGTCCCAGCTGTCTTGGAAGTCTTCAAGCGATTTGAGTGATTAGTCATTAGTTCTGAGAGTTTAAGTAGCATTGTTGAGTATGCTTTTTTTCTAGGATCATCAGTTCCACAAATACATTTGCCCAATCAGAAACTTCAGGAGAGTGACTTTTCAATCATACACTCCAAAAATATCACTCCCAATGATAATCTATTTCATGAGCTTTCTCAATATATTCCCAAGATCTGTTGATCTAAATACTCCTTTATTTCAGGTTGGGCAGAAATTATACTCTTCTTGGCCTAGAAGTAGCAATCCAAGAAATGCGATTTCCTGCAAACAGCTGGTCCTGTGTGTGTATGATTGATGGGTTTCCAGAGCAATTTTGACAGGAGTGCAGTGCTAATTTTTTTTAGGTGCCAGAGCTCATCAAAAACGGCCACAAGGATGTGCTGGAGCTGCCCCATGAGGTGCCTGGAGCTGCCCCTGAGGTGCCTGGAGCTGCCCCCTGAGGTGCCAGAGTGGTGCACTGGTAAGCTCTGGCAGCACTGCACCTCTAGCCAGCAGCCATTAATGCAGTACGTGTGTGTAGGGTGCCTCCGAGAACTGGAGTGTATCATGATGAACTCTGTGCCCGAACATTGTGCAGTTAATTCGCATTTTATACCTTGAATAAATCACTTGTCAATAATGCCCCACCTCACCCTAGATGTATCTTCATTGCTTCAAGGAAACCCAGAGATACATCACCTGACTGGATGAATTAGAGTGCATGTGATAAAGAGAGCATGAAAATGGCAAACATTGGGCATAATCGGGAGCTCCCAAAATAGGAAGAGATTGAACAGTTTCTATCTCTGAACAGTGTGGAGATATATTTGAAGTTGTAGGAGAGGTCTTGCGCTAGAGGAATGTGAAATGATAAGGAGTTTGTTGTTACACACATATGTATAATGTGTATATGCACTGAAATCTTATTTGTTGCAGTCAGACAAGTTCTTTGTAAAAGAAAAATAATAGCAAATTACCATAAGGAAAGAGATAATAAATATGAAAGATAAAGAGATAAGAAATATTCACAGTTGCAGGAGTGAAGAAATATTTAAGAAATATGACAATACATGAAATGACATATGCTATGCAGGTGGTAGGTCAGAGACATAAAATTGGATTGGATCAGAAGTCAATCCACTGGACCATTGGAGCAGCAGAAAGGATCTTCCACCACCTACCCCCCCCCCAACCCCCGCCTACCCTCATCGACATGATCTTCCAGGATCGTTGTCTGAAGAGGGCTCGCAAAATCATTGAGGACCCCCACCACCCAGCATCATCCAGCTACCCCCGAGATACAGAAATATCAGAGCCAGAACCATCAGGCTGAAAAACATTTTCCTAAAGGCAGTGAAACAGTTGAACGACTGCTCGTATAAACCCTCTGAGACTCCACGGTATATTTATTTTGATAAAGGTATTGCATATAAATTGGTTGTAAATATGTGTGCTATGTGTTTGCATATTTTTATACCAAAGACTGAAGAACGCTGCCTCGTCCAGTTGTATTTTAATTGGATTAGAATAATAAATTTGAACTTGATCTTGAAAAAAAATACTCTCACTGTAGGTAACATAAGAGTTGTTGTATTAAGATATATTTGAGAATTTAAGGGAGATAGAAATGCATCACTTGCAGCTAGGGATCAGAGAAGACAGTTGAACCCAATTAAAAAATATAACACTGAAGTGTAACATTCAGTCCTTGGTGAATTGGATGTTGTAAGGTCAGTAGGAGTGTGGACTAGCCTATGGGAGAATTCAAGTGAAATATTTGACTTGAGGTCTGATGTTAAGGGGAGAATATAGTAAGCAGTATGGAGATGAATAGGTTTATATATTTCTCACCACATTCCCACCACAACTATTTAGACTGTCAATTTTACGAGGACTGACGGAGTATCCCCATCGGTTCCATTCATTCACTTAGTTTCCCACAATTTATACTCTCTGACCTTACTTATCAACTGCTTGCTGATTCTCCCACCACCGAGAGCAGCCCATTAATGTATCAGCATATATTTGGGGTGTGAGATGAAACCAAAGCACTCGGAAGAAACCCATTCTGTCACAGGGAGAAAATGTAAACTCCACTCAGATGACACTGGAGGTCAGGGTCATTGAAACTTGGAGCTCGTGGCTCGACTTGGAGCACTTAACAGTGTGAGCCACTCTGGTTTTGGGATGGGTGTGAGAGTCAGAACAAACCCCACAGGTATTGCATTGATCGCATTTCCTTCTTCATCCACACTACTGGATCAGGTGAATGCAGCTGAAAAATTGGGAAATGCTTCAGTCACCAGGGAGATTTCACCAGCACTGGGGAAATAGCATCAGAGAGTATATCATTCCTCAGGTGAGAGGGCTGCTAGCGCACTGGTAGTCCCAAGGATTAATGAAACACTTGCTACTGTGGTTGTGGGTCTCAACAATATGGCGATCACAAGGCTATGGCCAAGAGATATAGTCAAGATTGTACAAATCATTAGTTCGGCCTCAGAAGAAATATTGTGTGCAGTTCTGATCACCATGCAGTAGAAAGGATGTGATTAACCTGGAGAGGGTGCTGAAAAGGTGCACAGGAATGTTGTCTGAATTGGTGGTTTTAGGTTATAAGGGGAGACCAGATCAGCAGGGGATGTTCTCCCTGGTCTTAGGAGGTGGAGAAATAATCTTATAGAGGTCAATAAATTTATGAGTGTACTGGAGCAGGTGAGCCATCATGGTTTTATGCCAAGACAGGAAATTCTACAACAAGTGCATAAACTTATGGTGAGAGGAGAAATTTTTATGGCGATTTGAGGGGAAAAAAGTGGTGTGTATATGGAACAAGCTGCTAGAGAAGGTGGTAGAGACAGATACAAAACAACATTTAAAAGGCTTTGGATCAGGTTCATGGATAGGAAAGGTTTATGAGCCAAATATGACTTGTATAGTTGAATATTTGGGTCAGCATGGACAAATTGGACTGAAAGGTACTTCCATGCTACATAACTCTATAAATGGTCTTTAATACAAATGATAATCAACACAGGTGCAGATCTCATATTAATAGTCACATTGCTTATAAGCAAATGTTTATTCCATTTCCAATTATCAACTGCAATATCACTTTCTGAGACAGCCAGTGCCAATGAGAAAGTGATGTCTATAACTTGAGCCTTAACGTCAGCCACAAACGAGCCTGCAGCTGACGTGGACTTTTTACCCCCTCCATAAATCTTCGTCCGCGAAGCCAAGCCAAAGAAGAAGAAGAAGAAGAATGTCAGCATAATAACCAAGAGCCTACAGAAGCACCTGGCACAGTGCAAACATCTCCTCCTCAACCTGTTTGGTTTCATTGTTGTCATAAACATGTAAAATGGAAACAAGCTATTTATCCCACCAATTCTGCATTGACCATCAACTGTACACTTAGACTAATCCCACTTTATTCTCCCCTCAGTGGAAAGATTGTGTGGATAATTTTGGGCCAGGAGATCCAAGTGAAGGTGGTGAACAAATGTGAAAATGTTCATGTGGACCATTTAGTGTATGCTCAAGGTGTGCAGGGTGATTGAGATTTTCAGGGCAGTTACAATGAATCAGTTTAACAGCTGTAGAAAATGCCTACCTGACGAAGTGATCCAACCAAGATTATCAGTATGTGAAGTAGACTTTTATAATGTATGTATAGCCTAGGTAAACCCTCTTTTCAATCTTCTTCAGCATGATGCTGAACCAAGCCATGAAAGACCCCAACAATGAAGACGCTGTTTACATCCGGTACCGCACGGATGGCAGTCTCTTCAATCTGAGGCGCCTGCAAGCTCACACCAAGACACAAGAGAAACTTGTCCGTGAACTACTCTTTGCAGATGATGCCGCTTTAGTTGCCCATTCAGAGCCAGCTCTTCAGCGCTTGACGTCCTGCTTTGCGGAAACTGCCAAAATGTTTGGCCTGGAAGTCAGCCTGAAGAAAACTGAGGTCCTCCATCAGCCAGCTCCCCACCATGACTACCAGCCCCCCCACATCTCCATCGGGCACACAAAACTCAAAACGGTCAACCAGTTTACCTATCTCGGCTGCACCATTTCATCAGATGCAAGGATCGACAATGAGATAGACAACAGACTCGCCAAGGCAAATAGCGCCTTTGGAAGACTACACAAAAGAGTCTGGAAAAACAACCAACTGAAAAACCTCACAAAGATAAGCGTATACAGAGCCGTTCTCATACCCACACTCCTGTTCGGCTCCGAATCATGGGTCCTCTACCGGCACCACCTACGGCTCCTAGAACGCTTCCACCAGCGTTGTCTCCGCTCCATCCTCAACATCCATTGGAGCGCTCACACCCCTAACGTCGAGGTACTCGAGATTGCAGAGGTCGACAGCATCGAGTCCACGCTGCTGAAGATCCAGCTGCGCTGGATGGGTCACGTCTCCAGAATGGAGGACCATCGCCTTCCCAAGATCGTATTATATGGCGAGCTCTCCACTGGCCACCGTGACAGAGGTGCACCAAAGAAAAGGTACAAGGACTGCCTAAAGAAATCTCTTGGTGCCTGCCACATTGACCACCGCCAGTGGGCTGATAACGCCTCAAATCGTGCATCTTGGCGCCTCACAGTTTGGCGGGCAGCAGCCTCCTTTGAAGAAGACCGCAGAGCCCACCTCACTGACAAAAGGCAAAGGAGGAAAAACCCAACACCCAACCCCAACCAACCAATTTTCCCTTGCAACCGCTGCAATCGTGTCTGCCTGTCCCGCATCGGACTGGTCAGCCACAAACGAGCCTGCAGCTGACGTGGACTTTTTACCCCCTCCATAAATCTTCGTCCGCGAAGCCAAGCCAAAGATAGCCTAGGTAAGCTCTGCAGATGAGAAAGCTAGGAGTTGATAGAATCTGGGATGAAACACATTTATAGAACTTTTAAAATGTTACATATGTAAAAATAATTAACTGACTTTACAGCTCAATATACTGTATGTGAATTGCCTAATGGGATGTAGTACCATGTTACTGTGTGAAGTGCCTTCAAGAATTGGGCTATGTCACATGGTATAACTCTTAAGACAGTAGTGGTTAGCTGTCCCTCCATTTCAATATAGCTTCATTGTTGGAGCTTTAAAGAACATTGTTGGTGTAACAATTTGGTTCCCAATTGTTCTGTGGACACTTTTTAAAAATATACAAAAGTCCCACCTTTTTTGTTCCTTTAGTTTTTTTATCCTTCCCTTGGTCATCATTTGCTTATCTAGGGTGTCTTGCTGATTTAAAACAAACATTTTATTCTTCTCTTCCATAGCGTACCACTGGAGAGATCCCATTTCTCCCACTGTTTTCCAGATTGATTTTATTGGTAGTGACTAACCAGATGGTCAACGGACCAAACAAAACCATTGTGGCTGGATGTATATGTTGGTATGCATCATTGCTCCCTCGGCTAATATAAAGAACACGGAAAACTTGCTCTGTGAGTCAACTGGTAGATATCAACCCTGGTTCCATCTCACATCATAGCAGAAAATAAATGGAAATATTCAACAGGTTAGGGAGCATTTATGAAAACAGAAACAAGAGTTAATGTTTCAGATTAAATACATTTTCTCTGCTCTTTTCCCAGATTTCCAGCTTTTGAAGTATTTTATAATGTTTTCAGTCAGCATTCCCACTGGAGAAGCTCTCAAATCCATTATCTACTGGCTCAAAGATGGAGATCCTGCTATTAAATCAAGGCTTGCTTGTGTCAATACATATCACAATAATTAGTAGCAGGCTGCATCTCACTGTGCCAGTTTCTGAACATTTGGCAATTCAGTGCATTGACTATGTAATAAAAGCTTCTATCTAACAGATATATGGTAACAACTTGTTTATTTGTCACAAAATATCCAATAAAGTGAAAAGGCTTTGGACCCTGTTATTCACTTTGTTCAGTTGCTATCAATTCCATCCCCTCTCTGCCATCTTCTAAAACTGAACAAGGTTGTTCACAAATTTTGTGTCAGATATCACTGCGATTTATCTGTTTCATCACCAAGGAATGAATATCTACCGGGACCAATGCCTGAAGAGGGCGCACAATATCAGTGAACCGGTGCGGACTCGAAAGGCCAACATGGCCTGTTTCCGCTCCGTAAATGGTTATATGGTTATGGTTCATCCATTTGTGAACAAGCATTGCTTGTGGTATCATGTGATATTCTGAATAACATCCTGTCTCCCAGCTGATTCTGATTTTCTATATCTCAGTAGCGGCTGCACTTTTTGAGATTGCATGATTTTAATTAAAATATTATAAGATACGGCAATGGGTTAGTTAAAAAATGTCAAAAAATGAAATACATCTTCAAACTAGTTCAGCGGCTGATTTAATATGCAGGATCTGTTAGAAATGTTAATTTCAAAAATGTTTGATTCTTGTGTTTACTTTCCCTACTGAAATCGAACCTCTCATTTTGAAATGCCAACTAATTTTTAATTCAATTTTGCACTGATGGAAAATGCACAAAGGAAATATGTTGAGCAGGACTCAAGCAAAAGACAGCAGTGTTCATTTTTTATATCCTAAAAGGCATTCAAGTTAATTGTTACAAAGAACATGGGAGTGACTCAGAAGTGAGTTCAAAATATGCCCTTGTAATGGGCAAAAGCCTTGAGGTATTGGCCCATTCCAAGCATTATGTTGCCATGCTGACTATTTTCATGGTCGACTTACATATATTTTTCTGTATTTGAGAGCCTGAGCTGGAGAGCGATGCTTTCATGCAAATAATAAAGATAAAAGCAGCAAAAGAAAATATATCATGACTTGTCTGCTGGTCATGTGATGTGCTTGGCAGATCCATGTGCTTCCTTAACTTCTGCACTTAGCTGAAGTAACACACTTACAATGAATGAATACCACCCTCTGTCCTCATCAGCCTTTTGAAAAACATGTGCAGTGTGAGAATTTAAATCATGATCAAATAGACAGAATTAGATGAGTGATGAAATTCTAAGATTTATCCCATACATATTCTAATGTATATACCAATTTAAGAATTAGATCGAAATGTTCAGCATTCAAATTCAAATTTATTTTTTTTGTGGGTACAAGGAAGAAGCCAATTTAAACCTGTGCCACCCAATTACACCCAAATTAACCCACAGCCCAGTACATTTTGAAGGGTGGAGGAAATCAGAGCACCTGGGGGAAATCCATACAGATACAAGGAGAACATACAAACTCCTTACAGACAGTGCTGAATTCGAACCGGAGTCGCTGGCACTGTAACAACATCATGCTTTAGCTACACTAACCATGCTGCCCAAATGCAATACTTCCTTTCGGCAGCTGTTCAAAAGATTTCTGAACTGATGTTTATCCCTGAACTTTAGTCAACATCTTTAAATATTTGCGATCAAAAACATAATTTGTACATTTAAACTATAAACTATGGAATTTCAATAGTACAGGAAGGGTCGGGTTAGAATACATCTGATGCTCATGGATATGGTGTGTGAATTCCAAGTAATGATGAACTGCTGTTTGAATACAAACTTTGTGCACTGTGGTTATATTACTTCATTAATTGGTATGTTGACCTCATAGACCATGTTGACATTCTTTCACTTATTCTGACAATGGGTTCGAGGAATTTGCAGAGTTTTAATGGTAGATTTCCAGTGATTACTACCTTAGATCATCTATGTCAATTAAACATCACACACAGTCTTCATAGAGAGTATAGGAGAGCAGAGAACATTGACGGCCAATAGACAATGAGCATTGGATATGAGTTGAGATCTTGGTTGTAAAACATATATTTGTTCACATTGCAAAGGCTGAACTGGTGAAATGAAAGTGATGGGGAACTTTGTTAAGGCAGGAGAGGTGGTTCACATTTCTCAGGGTCTTATCCTGCATTTTTTTTTATTTTATTTCTATCCAATGCTGGAGGACAGTGTTGTACTGCAGGTGTGCAGAGATTCTGTGTTTTGTGGATGTTTAGTGTAAATCCCATTCTTTCACACACTTCACTGGATGGCCTACATTCAATGGGGTTGAAGAGTCCCTATTTTTGAATGGCGACAGCCTTTGTTTCATGAATTTGGTGAAGAGACAATAAAAAGAAAAGTATGTCCACCTGGTGTCTGTGGTAATTCTCCCATAGTCATGCTGCTCTTATTTTCAGGTGAGCTTGGAAGTCTCTGTGAAAGAACAAAATTCATCCTATTTCAAGAAAAAATATCTCTGCCACTAATTTAGTGACCAGCAGTTTACTCCTTAGCATTTTGATATCTGATGAGTGCAATGGCAGTGTCAGTTTTGCACTTGATCCATTCTGTTCTGGGGGAAATGTGATCTATCTTACTGTTACTTCACAGTTGGAGAAATTCTGCATTTCACTGCCTTGAAGTAATGCAGAGGGATTTATTGGTTCAAAGTAAATGGGGTCTGGCATGTAAGTGAGTAGCTGCATGTAATTAAAAGGTAGTTTGTTTGTTATAATAGATAAAACCTCTTTGGTCAGTACCCTGGACAACACATTTTTTCAAAAGGTTTGGTCCTGAAGAAAAATTGGGGATAATGATAGATAACTTCAAGCTGAACACAAAGATAATTTCAGATTTATTGTATCATGTAGGAAGTTGGAGAAACATTTATTGAATTTGGCATGTTTAATCGCATAATGAAGCTGACACATTGCGTTAGTTCAACTGACCAGAAAATGTTTTGCCACTGATTTTCATTTGTTCTCAGCATCTGATGCCTCTCATATCAGTGTCCAACAGTAGTTGGCCAGCATTGATGGATTGCAGTTGCCCTAGTATCGCTTTTCCATAGTCTCAATGTTCTGGTGAAACCTTTCATGATGTTCATCAAGATCACCAGGGAAGGAAGTCCAAGTGCGAATGCAGAAAATGAATTTTCAATAACATGTTGCGCTTCATGGTTTTGTTTGTTTAAGGTAGACTTAAAATATGACACGAAATCACAAAAATGAGTTATATATTAAAGAATGGTACTTAATAGGAAAATGTTAAGGTCATTTTCATGATCGCCAGCTCAAAATCGATAAAATGCACCCAAAAGTGTTCAGGAAACAAAATCATTGTTGTCCAGTGTTACTAGTTTCTTTGTGGCTAACTGCAAGCATTATATTTTGGACAAACCTTCTATGTAAATGTTGTATCTTAAATGCAATATAAGTTGTTGCTTTAATATTCTATTTAATGTTTCCCTTTGAGAAGACTAGAAGTTGATATTTTCAGCAGTTCTATCTTTTCCATTGCTACATTTACTCACCTGAGTCTAGACTTAACCCCCTCCAAAAACAAATTGAATGCATCCTATAAGATCGCAATGCAGTTACACTGATTATCATGGTTCATTTCTTGACATTTCCAATACTTCACATTTCAGTTTAAAAAGAGGTTGTCCCTCTTGATAAATCGCTTTGTTCCGACTTCGATTCCAATTGTTTAGCACTTTAACTTCACTTGCTGTGTTTTATTCTGCTTTTTATAAAGCTTTACATTTCTAAAGTGGCAAACCGTGGACAGTTTAGTGAATATGTCCTTTTAGTCTGACTTTTTTTCTACATGGTTTCATGAAAGATCTTGAGTATGAGAATCTATCCTGCAACCAGTGAACAAAGAATTAGCTTTATTTCCCCTTCAAAAAAAGCAATTTGACCAGTTGTCAAGAGGAAAATGGCTTCTGTCTGACTGTGCATCTGGAGAAGCAGATGCGTCCCACCAAAGCTTTTATTTTTTTATATTGTTGAGTGAAAATTCCTTAGCATGGGGAAAAAAAATCCAAGCTTCCTGACTGACTCTGAACAAAGGAGGAAGCAGATGGCAAGAGACAGGTGGCAACTTGGGTTCAATAGACTGAAAGGAAAACATAACTTCACAACAGATTGGACGATTGGAGTGTATTGGCCTCCTTGAACCTCATCAGGACAAACTGCTCATTGTGATGTTTCAATGACCTGAGTTTGGATTTTTAATATTTTTAAAAAATAAATATATTTCTGATTCCCAAAAACAAAATTGAGCTGCAAAACTGCATCTCTATATGCAATGCAAAGCTGGAAATATAGCTGGTCAAAAGAAGTCACAACTTTGAAAAGAAATGATCACTATATATGATGATTATGTGCCCTCTCTTGAATAAGCTTTAAAAATAACCAATGAATCAATGCATGTGAAATAAAAGGACATATATTTATGTCCAGAATTTCTTGTAGATTAAATTCTTGCTATTTAAGCCAAGTAAGCTTGTGTCTTGGAAGATAGAACAGTGAAGTATTGCCTTACATCAGCATATCCAACAGGAACCAGCTCTATTGCTTTTTCAGGATTTTGAAAAAAACAAGCCATGTTTATCTTCTTGCACAGAAATAACCCATGCTGGGTAAAAGAGGGTCAAAAGGCAGCAGAAATGAACTCAGGTGCAAAAATTAACATTTTCATTTTGTAGCACAATTGACAATTAAATTAATCATTGGTGATGACACTTTGGTAGGCTGGAAATTTCAATTTTAATCTTCCCTTTTAGGCAGAAATTGAAGATCCCTTGCTTAGCTCAAAGTGACTTATTTCTACAATGGACTCCATGGTGAATTGAAGTAGAGCTCAAATTGTGTCAGGATAGATCTGGTGTTTCTTCCAGTTCATTCCTGGTACAAGTGCTGATTTTCTGGATGCTTATTTGCAGTCCCAACAATGATCTTGTAGATAAATGAAATAAATAGATTTTTGCAACTGATTTCAATGTCATTCAGTATCAATCTTGACTGATAACCTGCTTTATAAAGTGCAAAAAATATATCACAAAACACTGGGCTTCCCATTTCCCCTTTCATTATTTATTCATTTTTCAGAACATGAGCACCACTGGCAAAGCCTGTGTATATCATTCATCCCATAATTCCCATGAGAAGACGAAGGTGAGGCATCTCCTTGGATTGCCGCTGTCCTGTGATGTGGATGGGGAAGTTCCCGGATGTAAAAGAAGGAAACAATAAAAGAATGTTGCATGTCAAGGGGATATGCCACCGTGTGGAGAAATCTCCATGTGGAGGTGTTTCTATGCATTTGATGATGGCTCCTTTGGTGACAGGTGTTGTGAGTTTGGCAAGGTTATACTGTATGTTTGAGAGCGGCCTGTGTAAATAAATAGAAAATAATTCAATTTGAAACTGCTGAGAAATTTGCCGCCTTCTAACTGAAGGAAAGCATTAGAGGTTATTGCTGAACAAATTGATATAGTTCCAGGATAATACATATGGGAACTGCTACATATGTAATGGCTTATTCAGATTTATATCACAAAAAATGCTTTTGGCAAATGAGAACCTCACATCAAAGAAATTGGAAATGGAAAATGACACACTGTCATTAATATAAAGAAGTAAAACAATCCAGAGGCTGAAATTTACTTTGGCCTTATACAAAGTTGAGAAAGCAATTATCAGAAGTAAAGTGAAGCTATTATGAGCCAAATCCAAAGTAATTATGTATTTCTTGAGTGGAGCAGACTCAGATTTAAAAATCACCTTCCAACTTGAACATCACAGGCCACCTTTCTGACTGATTCCGAAAAGTAGGGAATATTATTGTCATTGATTAATTTGTGCAGCTTAAAGCTAATCACCAGATTTAGTCACATTTGGTGGTAGAGGGGGGACACATTCATAATTTCATAAATTATCAGGTTGTGAACATCAGAAATTAGAGGCAGACCTTTTTAATAAAGTATGGGAGCAGATACATTAAAGGCAAGAACTACATTAAAATCTTGCCAGTAGGTCAAGGATTTAAATGCATCACAATTCTCAGAACAGAATCATCTGACTTTATTCTTTGGAGCGTAGAAGGTTGAGAGGGGATTTGATAGAAGTATTTAAGATTGTGAAAGGGATAGACTATTTCCGTTAAGAGGAGGAAAGTTTAAAACAAGAGGACATGAGTTAAGAATTAAGGGGCAGAGGTTTAGAGGTAACATGAGGGGGAACTTCTTTACTCAGAGAGTGGTAGCTGTGTGGAATGATCTTCCGGGAGAAATAGTGGCGGTGGAGTCAATTGTATTATTTAAGAAAAGGTTGGACAGGTATATGGATGAGAAGAAGATGGAGGGTTATGGGCATTGTGCAGGGAGGTGGGATTAGAAAGGGGTGTTTGCTTCGGTGCGGACTAGAAGGGCCTAATGGCCTGTTTCCGTGCTGTAATTGTTATGTTAATAAATTAAACAATCATTTTTTACACATTATTCTTCTCACTACATATAATTCTCCCTTTTACTTTTGCTAAAACATGCGAAAGGGCACATCACACCCCGGGCGCAATCTCTTCTCCTTCCGCCAATCAGCTCAAAAGTGTGAAAGTGCACAGCAATAGGCTTAAAGGAAGTTTGTTTCCCACAGCCCAGGCTCCAGAATGAATCCCAGAACAATGCTGCCATTGCTTAATACTAATTTATCTTTCCTTTCATTTCCAATCTATACTCTGTAAATTGTGCTCCTTACATGGTGATATGAATGTTAGGAATGACCTCTTAGACCACTCACAGAAGAACTCTTCTCACTGAACTAGGTATAACGTGACAAATAAACTTCAACATGAACTGCAAAAACTTTGTTTATTTATCCCGTAAATGTTTTTAGTTTTAGCCCATAAGTTTATTTTGTTTCTCCCTACACCCACCACCACCACCCCCCCCCACCCACTTCACCCCACATCCCCTTGGCACATGACATTGTTGTTTATTTGCGAAATTTGATGAGCGAAGACCACTAATATTTTAAATCTCTGCTATTGATTGTCCTCATTTTCTACCGTTTGAAGATTAGCATCTTCCAATTGATGCCATGATAACTAGTCAAAAGAGTCAGTTCTTTATTATGTAATAAGTCCAATTAGATAAATGTACAAATATTAACTTGTTATTTGTCAAAAGCTCACACAAAATCTCATCTGTGGTTTGAAATGCATAGTGATTATGCTGGGTGCCTTGGTGAAGTGGCTTTGGATTGATGAACAGGCAGATTTTATTATTCTGTTTCATCACAACCACGATTGAAGTTATTTGGAGCACACACCAGGATGAGTATTTCTATCAAAAAGCTCATTAATGCCCTTCTTGTTTTATATAACCTTCAGTAATTTTATGGCTCACAATTTTTTAGGTGAAAGCCTGGAGTCAATTTGAAGTCACAGAGTATTTTCTAATTTCTTCTTCTCGCTTCAATCCATCCTGCATTGTGTTCAGTGAGTTTTGACGTACAGTATGCATATAGTCTCATGATTCACTGTCATGAGTTCTAAATGTTGAATAACCCTAATAACTAGAACATGTCTCCATTTCCTTAGCTCAGTGCTGTGCTGTTTTGGAGGATTTTCAGTTTTAACCATACTTTTTCTTAATGGTTTTATTTCAATTTCTTTAGCATGTACGGAGTAGTATCAAACTCCTAAAGTTGATCAAATAGCCTGAGGTATACATTCTCCAGTTTAATATTGGCAGCAATGCTATAAGCCCAGTGAACTCTGGCTTCCCTGTCTATTTTCTATCAGCATTTTGGTAAATGGGGTGAGATGGGGTGGTAAATGGGGTACTCAGTCTTCAACATTCAGTTCTGAGGGAGAAGCTTTCTTCATTTTCTGGTTATTCCTCATTCATGTGCTGACCTTGTTTACGTCTGACCCAAAACAAGACTCGTGCCTTCCTTTTGTGTCATTTCTAGTAGTATTTCCAGATCTACGGAACATCAAATTTCTTTCACTCTCCCACAGATCTGCAGCCGCCATCTAAAACCATAGAACATAGGAACAGGAATAGGCTATTCGGCCCCTCAAGTATGTCCCGCAATTTAATCATGAGCTTGTGGTGGCCCACCACTGTGGCGCACACAGTAGTGAGCAGCAGCATAACACACTGTAACACGTCCCTTAATGCAGTAAACCGACACGGTTGAAAGCTGGAGCAGTACAAGACCAGCAGCCCTAAAATGCCGCTGGCCAAGCTGCCCAGCTAACAGATCACTAACAGGCTGGGGAAGAAGGGTATTCACATGCAAGAATGATTGTTATTCATGCGGCTGATGTCAGCCAATCAAACAAACGGCGGGAACTTCAACTGTATAAAAGGAGCCTTTCCACCCTCAATAAATCTCAGAGCTTGACCTCCAACACTCCAAGTGTGCGTTTTTTGTTGTAGCAGATGGCGACAAGCGAATCCATTCTTCCACTCTGCCCCACTGCACAGCTTTCTCCCCAGAGCTTTTGATGCCCTGGCTAATCAAGAACCTATCAATCTCTCCCTTAAATACACCCAATGACCTGGCCTCCACAACTACCCAAGAAGGACAACTACAGCACCCAAGAAGGACAACTACAGCAGATCCATGGGAGAGCAGTGATTGTAGATTTCCCTTCAAAACACTGGAAATCCCCACCTGATTGCACTGTTGGAAAACTTACACTGGAAGCACCGTCTTAGCCAGAGAAAAGGGTTCACTGATTCCACAATTCCCACAACCCACAAACGTATCTCCATGGGATGTTCCGCTGCCAGCCCATACCAGACTGGTACCAGCCTCCTAGCTTCAAAATCATTCCAGCTGCTCATGCTGATCTTGGTTTTCCCAAATTCTCAATTTGTGCAACTTCCCCCTTCACGAAGTTCATTAAAATTCTGTACTACAGAAAATAAAATCTCATCTACTTTTTCTTCAGACCACTGGAGCAGACACACAGATTTTCCTGTGTTGCAGACTTTCACAAAGACCTTACATTATTGACTCCACTGGGGCCTGGATAGCTTCCATGGCCCCCTTGCATAAAACACATTTGCTGTGGGAACTATCATTCTGTTATTTAACATAATGTCCAAGCTCCTTAGAACTCAGGCAATCTCTTCTCATCCTCTTCTATCAATGAAGTTTTCAATCTTCAGCAAAAATACTTTCCAGTGGCTAGAAGAGTGTTGCTTGCTTCGTGAGTGGATACTTTCCAGATTTCCTTGTGGCATTGCAAGAAGCCTTTTCAGCCCCTTTAATGCCTCACAGAGCAACCCCATTTCAAGTCAAGTCAAATCAAATCAAGTCAAGTGACCTTTATTTATCGTTCATGCGTGCTTACATGGTAAAGATGAAATAGTGTTTCTCCAGGATCACAGAGCGTATTTAAATAAATATAAGTTAGAATTGAAGTTAAAGCTATTTGAAGTATTAAGTTGTACAGTAAAGGTCCATGGTACATTATCCACAAATGTTCTGGGAATTCAGGAGCTTGATGGCTTTGGGGGAAAAAACTGTTGCCCAATCTGGACATTTTAGAAGTCCAACATTTTCCTTTATGGAAGGAGGTTAATATTAATATTTAGGTCAATGTTAAGCTATGTTTCCTATCAATATGTCTTAGGTAACATCATAGGTTTGGAACAGGGTTACACGCACCCATACAATACATTCATACAATACAATCATTCCCATATTTGTTCCTTGTAGCATATTTTCCTCTGTGACAGAGTATTTAGAGGTGGTTTGGGAGGAATTGTTAGAGAAGCTTGCACACATACATTTCAAAACAGAAGATTTGCAGGACTTTTTCAGAATGCTTTTTGCAGGAGGCAACAAAGTATCGACAGCAGAACTGCAGGCAGGGGAGAACAGTTTTGCTCTCAAAGAGGGAGGGTATGAAACAGAGAGAGGAGTAACAGAAATTATTTCCAGAAGGACAAAGCTGGCAAACTTTGGAAGGCTGTCTGGTCAAAGGAGAAGACTGGCAATCTGAAAGGTGACATGAAAGGAAGAGGATCATCTGGAGAACCCTGAAGGGGGAAAGTTTTGTCAGCAAGACTGATTGAGAAGGAATCAGTTGTGGATGTCCTGGAAAAGGAATTTCTCTCTGAAAAACAGCAAGAACCCGCCTGAGTGGTAACCATTTGCCTGTTAAGCACCAAAGACTGGTGAACTTTGTTAATGCTAACCTCTATGCCCAGCACAAGAATTGGTTGCAACCAATGAGATTGGACTGTGATCCAAATAACTTTTTGAATCTTAAATATACGTTACACACACCTGCGCTTACTATGGGGTGGGGGGGGGGGGGAGATTAAATAGTTAGGTAGGTTAAGTAATAAGTTAAAGTTTAATTCTGTTTTCTTGTTCAAATATAATTAAAAACTACTTTTGTTTAAGTAACCCTGTGTTGTAGTGCATATCTATTGCTCCTGGTTTTTGAGATCCTCTGGACTCAGTAATACCTCACAGTCCCATCAACTCTACCAGCCCCTCCAAAACCCCTTCCCCCAACTCTACCAACCACCTATGCAAGATCAACAACTTATTTTTCATGTCTTCATTTTTGTTGTGGAGAAAATAGTAATTGCCTTTGCAGACAATTGAATAGCCAGTCCATGGACAATTTGCAGCATGTGATTCAATAGTTCCTTAAGAACAGAAGTAGTTACGTGTTCAATATGTTCCTATTTCTTTGAATAGTAAGCAGTTAAAGCATTTTGCCCTTTATTTTTTGCAGCAGTAAGCATCTCTCAAATTAGTTCCACAGAATAGGGTGACAAAAACAAAGGTGCCCTTATTAAAGTTATTGCATCATCAACTTTATCGCAGAAGAAGATCATATGCCGCATTTTCCCCGCACACTCTGCTGTGCTGGTCTGTTCGCTTTAGAGAGCTGATGCAAGAACATTTTTCAATTTTCACTTTAACACTGAACAAAAAAATGTAATGACAACAGTAATGGGCAGAAAGCCAAGGATTATGCAACCATAAAGCTGGCCATGATAGTGATAAAAGTAAATAGCCTCGGGAAAAACATAATGGGTAGTATTTAATATTGATTCTTTTATTAATGGTCATGAAAACTGATAATGCATGCAATCTGTTACAGCAAGTCTGAAACATTCTGACAATCCCAGAAGGTTTGGGGAATATATTTTGGCATTTAAAACTATTTCCTGAATGTGCAGTGTTCCATCAAAACAGTGCTTTTATGATTTAGGAAACATTATTAATGAGTGCCAAAGAACAATATCAAATGTAAAATTATTTTTTAATGTTGCCTTCTCTGAGATGCAGTTACTCTGGATTCTCTGGTATTTGGTTTGACTGGTGATTTCCTATTTGTGATCTTGATGTGGTTTGCCAGTAGACTCCTTGACCACTATTATAGCTGATATGAGGAAAACTTCAATAGATTTCCCCCCATTAACACTGCTTATTACAGTACTTCCAGTACGTTTATCACTGAGCAGAGAACAGACAAGAGATCACTCTTGGCATTAACCAAGCTTACTTACCAGTATCACTGAAGCTAATGCAGGGTAATTTCTTTTATCACATCCCCGTCCTCAAAACTGTTGAATGTTCTGCTCGACATGCATTACTTGTGTTCCAGTGCATAATCCAAGCCACAGGAATTCAATATTTTGAATTTAGACAGTGAAATATTTGTCTAATTGAGATTACCTTGCATTACATTATTTATAAATGCTTAATGTGGTTTCTTGAAAGAACTTTGTGACTATTTTAATGAAGTATTATTTAATCCAAACTAAGTTCCAATCCTATACTTGTAGTTCTCTCATCACAAATTCAGGATAATTGAGACATTAAATTATCCCCAGGTCCACCTTGTTGGCAATATTCCTTGTCCTGTTAGTAAGCTCAATTTTTGAATTTAGACAGTGAAATATTTGTCTAATTGAGATTACCTTGCATTACATTATTTATAAATGCTTAATGTTGTTTCTTGAAAGAACTTTGTGACTATTTTAATGAAGTATTATTTAATCCAAACTAAGTTCCAATCCTACACTTGTAGTTCTCATCACAAATTCAGGATAATTGAGACATTAAATTATCCCCAGGTCCACCTTGTTGGCAATATTCCTTGTCCTGTTAGTAAGCTCAATTTTCACCTCGGCAAGGACCAAGTGAATTCATGAGTTTACCAAGACATTCAAATAAGCTATATCAACATCAGAAATTCCCTCAAATCTTTACCTCTGAATGACCAAATCTCTCTGGCTTCTTCATTCATTTAGTGACAGGAAGTCCAATGGTGCTAAAGATAATTCATGTTAGAGATCATGTCCTCACCATCATTTGCATCATGAAGAAAGTCTGAGAATTGAAAAAGATAGATCTTGCTGATAAAAGTGAATAGATCAGCTGTAACTAGGTTACAACTGCACCTCAGCAATTTGTGAAGAAAGCTGGAAATCAAAATTTGACAATACTTTATAGTTCACACCCAAAAGGAAAAAAAAAAGAGATGTTGACCCAAAATAGTAAAAATCAATTAAGTGCAAGAAGCCCTTTATGATGTCCCATTGAAACACAGTAGGTAAGAAGATGAAAGGACTTTTATAATATGCTGGAATCCAGAGATATTTTGGCATTATTTAACACAGAAACATTGAAATTGTTTTAATGCTATGGTTACCTGGAAAAAAACTGCATTCAATTCGCATCATTTTGTTTAGTTAAGATACCACACAAATCTTCCCCATTTTACAGCACTGAGTTCTACCACTGAATCCCCACTAGACAGTCCCAGTCCCAAAATGACAACACCTTCTTGAAACTGGATCTTCTCACCTCGTACTCGATGTATGAATCTCTGTTTTGAAGCAAAGATGACAGGCAACCTTTATCCATGCTCATAAAATCCCTGAACTGTGGTAAAGCTTGAGAAGATTGAATTCAGCAACCTTCACATTGGATCCGCATGAATAGAGTGTTCAAGGGCAAATCTATTGCTAAGCTGTTTCTCATACAAACTCAATTGTTACTAGTATCCTTAACTAAGCTGCATAAGTCGATCATGAAAGCATTAATTCGAGGAGAGCTTCGGAAACCAAATTATTACAGTTGGGGATCTTGAACGTATATTTCCTAGAGTTCAATGTAATCCATTTCAAACCTTACAAGAGGATTCTGAATTTAGGTTTTCAAAATGGAACTTGGCAAAAGGGAAAAAAAAAGAAATCACTGGGAGAGTTCTTTAGTGGTAGCAATCAAAGTTCAAAGTTCAGATTTTTTCTCAGAGTACATATCTTCTTTGGCTTGGCTTCACGGACGAAGATTTATGGAGGGGGTAAAAGTCCACGTCAGCTGCAGGCTCGTTTGTGGCTGACAAGTCCGATGCGGGACAGGCAGACATGGTTGCAGCGGCTGCAGGGGAAAATTGGTTGGTTGGGGTTGGGTGTTGGGTTTTTCCTCATATACAACCCTGAGATACTGTCTCCTACAGGAAAAGGAGAATTACCACTTAATGGTAGTGCAAAAAAACTACTCAAGAAGCTACATACACAGATAACCAAATAAAGAAATGTAAACAAACTGACTGTGCAATACAGAGTCTGATGATGGAGAGGTAGCAGCTGTTCCTGAACCTGGTGGTGTGAGTTTTGTGGCACTTTCCTGATGGTAGGAACGAGAACAGAGTGTATGCTGGGTGATGTGGATTTTTGACAATTGCTGCTGCTCTTCGACAGCAGTGTTTCCTGTGGATGTTTTAAATGGTGGGGAGCATTTTGCCTGTGATGTCTTTTGCAGGCTTTACACTCAGGGGTATTGGTGTCCCCATAGCAGACCATGATGCAGCTGGTCAGCACACTTTCCACCACACACATGTTGAAATTAGCCAGGGTTTCCGATACCTTACCGAACCTTTGCAAATACCTGAGGACGTTGAAGCAGTGATGCGCTTTCTTCATGATGCCATTAGTGTGTTGGGTCCAGGAAAGATCCTCCGAGATAGTGACTCCCAAGAAGCTATCATAATTCAACATAATTCATTTAGACTTAGCATAGTTAGACAAGAAAATAAAAAATAAATATGCAATAGAAGTTTATTTTCTAAATTGGGGTACACCCAGTTTGCTATGTTAAGAAGTGATTTATCAAAAGTTCATCAGAATCGGTATATCAGACTCAGATTAATAAGAAGCATTTGTGATATGGAGTAAAGTTTGAAAGTTTGATAAAGTTTGAGTAAAGTTTGATAAGGTTTGAAAGTATAAAGAAGTTTGGGGTAAACATTTCACCAAAAAAGTCTTAACTCTGAAATCTTGGGTATCTTGGATGACAAGGTCTACAGAGCTTAGAATAAATAAACATTGGAATCGTAAGCTAAAAGCAGAACAAAGGAAGAGTATGTGAATTTAAAAGAGAGAGGAGAAAAGCAAAGAATGAACATTAAAGAAAATCCAGATATGTTCATGGAGATCAGGAAGGCAGCTAATGAATGAGAAATGCTATTGCAGATCAAGAAGAAACCCAAGCTCAGCAACAGATACTGCTTCTGTCTTCCTGAAAGATTAGAATAATGTAGTTAGAAAACAAGTATGTGAATCTCAGATGGAATAAGCATAGTGAAATAAGAAGTGCAGTAACCAATTCTATCATATCCCCTATGCTTTTGAATCTTGTGCTTCAGTTAATTAAGCAAAGCATCTTGGATCTCTTTGTTGTCACTTGTCCAGCAGTCCTGCTTCTTCAAAGTGGATTTACACTCCAAGGGTGCTCTCTTACTGAACAAATCTATGAAGATGGATAAATTACCAGGCCTGAAAGAAAGATAACCCAGGCTGTTAAAAGAAACAAAGATAATTGAATCATAATTTTGCAATGACCCTGGCTGCAGGACGAAATTCAGAGATTTGAAGGACTAATAGTGTCTTACCACAAATTTGAAAGTAATGGATAAACTGAATATTTATAGACCAGTTGACATGTTTGTCAACTGATAAACATTGTCAGTTTTGGGTATTTTTGGAATTAATACTGACAAACATTCAAAAAACATTCTTTGAATTATTCAATAATTACCAACAAAGATTTGCTACGGGAACAACCAGGGGTAACCAGAAATCATGCTTAGATGCAAAGGTCTGGGCCTTTTTCAGAGCTTGTGATGCTGCCTTCAGGATAGTGGATAGGGTGGCACTAAGATCAGCCAGGGCCGAATTCTCTCGTGCAATCCAGAAGGCAAAGCAGGGGTACGCACAGAAGATCCACAGATACCTGTGTGGCACTGGCGATATGAGACGCAAATGGCAAGGGACCAAGACTATAATGGATCACAAATCAACCTTGTGAATTAAGGCAAATAACACCTCCCTTCCTGACCTACTGAACATCTTTTATGCACGGTTTGATGAGTAGAACAGGATGATGCCAAATAATGCTCTATGTCCCCCTAATGCACAGGATCCTTGCATAGCTGCAGCCGAGGTGAGGAGAACCCTATCCAAGGTGAACCCACACAAGGCAAAGGGACAGACTGAAGGACTATTCAGACCAATCTATCTTTTTTTTCACACTGTCATGGAATGTTTTCAGTACTAATGGTCTTATCTGATGGGGTGGCATTTCTCAGTTTTGGACGTTTGGAGACCAACTAGCAGATTTTGCCTAATCTTTTTTGATGAATCTTCATTTTGGATTTTCGTTACTTGTATATCATGCCATTGTCTCGATTTCCTTCATCTTTCTTTGCTACTATAAAACAAAAGACAACTTTGAAATTGCATTCTACATATTTCCATGTCCATTTCATTCAGCAGAGCATTTGAACTAGTTCATCCTTTCATCACTTTTCATCAAATGTGAGCATTTTTTGCAGTGTACAGTTCATGCTATGCCACTGTGAGGAAACGATGAGTCAACTGATTTACTAATTCAAAATCATGCGCTTAAGAGGCCATACTTTCCAGCAACCCTCGCGCCCTGTGGGGTGGAAATGATGTTGGCTTCTCAGCCAAGGCTTTGCCCCGTGGATGCCGTTGGCTGTGGACCACTGGAACTGGTTCGCTTTCCACATGGGTGAATCATCACACATTGCTCAATTTCC
Source organism: Narcine bancroftii (assembly GCF_036971445.1). NCBI lineage: Eukaryota > Metazoa > Chordata > Chondrichthyes > Torpediniformes > Narcinidae > Narcine > Narcine bancroftii. The sequence goes on along the minus strand of NC_091473.1, from coordinate 23,567,783 downwards.
TGGATTGTTGTGTCATAAATCCTTGAGTTTTGTATCCTAAAATTAGTAACATTTGTCGGACTGGGCTTGGACTTGAACTCAAATAACCACATTAAAGAAAGATTCAATTTCAGCATTCATGAGTTGATAACATTACATATTATATGAAAGTCATAAAATGAGGAGCTCGAACATATTTAAAAATCCCTCAGGCTCAGAGTATGAATATACTGATTGCATTAATGTTTCTAATTCATACATATACAACTATAAATTCACCAGTCCAGAAGCAGTGTGTGCTTGCAAGTATATGTCAGAAAATTAAAATCATAGATTAAATCTGGATCTCCATCTTCAGCTACCTTCATGCACTCTTTCCCTGCTGGAAAAACTTTACCAAATTTTTATTTATTGTCACTATGCTCTCTGGACGCACAAGTCACAGTAATGCTCTCACGTCATTAAGTGGCACTAACATTACAAATGTTATGATAAATTACCTGTGACTTCTTATTAATGAAACTTGATCAAAACATTCTTAAAACAAACCCCGAACATTAGGAGATTGGGAACACAGATCCTGAAAAAATGTAATTCATAAACAACATCTCTCCACCTCACCTCAAACCATTTAAAATTTGTGTGAAAGCTACCATGTAAAGACTTGTGTAGTTGAGCTTTTTTCTTTTTTTTCTTCTTTGGCTTGGCTTCGCGGACGAAGATTTATGGAGGGGGTAAATGTCCACGTCAGCTGCAGGCTCGTTTGTGGCTGACAAGTCCGATGTGGGACAGGCAGACATGGTTGCAGTGGTTGCAAGGGAAAATGGTTCTTTGGGGTTGGGTGTTGGGTTTTTCCTCCTTTGTCTTTTGTCAGTGAGGTGGGCTCTGCGGTCTTCTTCAAAGGAGGTTGCTGGCCGCCGAACTGTGAGGCGCCAAGATGCACGGTTTGAAGCGATATCAGCCCACTGGCGGTGGTCAATGTGGCAGGCACCAAGAGATTTCTTTAGGCAGTCCTTGTACCTCTTCTTTGGTGCACCTCTGTCTCAGTGGCAAGTGGAGAGCTCGCCATATAACACGATCTTGGGAAGGCGATGGTCCTCCATTCTGGAGACGTGACCTACCCAGCGCAGTTGGATCTTCAGCAGCGTGGATTCGATGCTGTCGGCTTCTGCCATCTCGAGTACTTCGATGTTGGTGATGAAGTCGTTCCAATGAATGTTGAGGATGGAGCAGAGACAACGCTGGTGGAAGCGTTATAGGAGCCATAGGTGATGCCGGTAGAGGACCCATGATTCGGAGCCAAACAGGAGTGTGGGTATAATATGAAAAGTAGACTACTGTATGATTGAAAATTGTTATTGACTCATTCGGATAGTGGCTTCTCACAATGAACAGACCAGACCGGAATATCAAATCATTTCAGCAAATGTAAATTCTACTGTGCTTTTGTTTATGCACATAAAAGTTGCCATCAATCTATAAGAATATTGCATGGATTTTCTACAATTCCAATTAGGTTAGTTTAATTTCATACCGTTTCACCGAGGAAAATAATAATTGCATGGGGATGAAAACTAACTGAAAATCTGCGGTGGATAGTTTATGAAATTTTGTTTGTCAGTTCTTGTATTTAAATTGGATTGTGTCTGGGTCATTATGCACTTATATCACACAGTTTATAGATGTCACCCATTACATATTCTAGCGTAATGATAGCTTGCACGAATAGAATTACTGGTACCTGGCAGTCCTGGAGCAATAACAGCAAGAAAAGACCATTCATGAAAACATTGTTTAAAATGTTGGACTACTGCTCTAGGTATATAACAAGGGAAGGGAATAGGCTTAGTTTCTGGTTAACTTGTGTCGAAAGGACTCTGAGTTGCATTTCGAATCTCAGGCAGATCATCAGTGAAAGTAGACAATTGTGACCAGAATAAAACAGTCCACATACACACAGCAATGGTAGCGAAAACTAGGAACAGGTTTCTCAGCTTTGGAATAATATTACTATAGGTTTGAGTCTCTAAGAGCATTATTTACACTCTAAAAAATAAATAAAAGTGAAATAATTTTGGTATAATTTCAAGTACAGGTACACGATCCTTTATCCAGAACCCTTGGGGGACAGTGTGTTCTGAATTTCGGATTTTTCCAGATTTTGGAAAGCCAGATTTAAGCCCACCTGAATTGTGCTGCCGCAGCCACCCCCACCCCATTCCAGTCGCCCCGTCGTCTCCCCCACCCCCCTCGCCCACTCAACTCGCACTGCCGGTCTCCCCGCGCTGCCACCTCTCTCCCAACTTGCCGGATTTTGGAGCTTTCCGGATTTTAGATGTCTCGATAAAGGATCGTGTACCTGTACCATAATATTACAGTAGTAATGATACTACTGTTCAGCTGCAATATGAAAAGTGTGTGCTGAAATTTACAGTGTTCATTGTAGGTCCTATTCACTCTCACAAATAAGACATTTACTCAAAAGGTCTTGTACAAGTGCATTTCAGATCGATGATCTTTCATCAGGACAGACAACAGTTAGAGATAAAAGCAGTTTTATGATATGAAGAAATCTGGAAGGCAAGGGGATTACTCATTTTGTTCCCTGAAGAAATGAAAATTTAATCCGTTAATAAACTTTACAATCATTATTTTCCCTGACATGAGCCATTATGTGCAGGTAATCGAGGCTTTCTGCCACCCTGAAAAATGGCAAGTTATATGCAAGTGAGACAGTGCATTAATCCACACTGCATCACATCTGTTGCAGAGTCTTTGGAACCAAATGAAGGATTACTTCAATTATTGCTTTCAGTTGGAAGCATTATTGTCTTCATTGGCCTGAATGCCTTTTATTTTGTGAAGGAATCTGGTTATTTCAATTTTTGAATCTTCAAAAGAGTCCAACTTTAGGCCCTCTGTATAAAAATGGTTCAACCGATTCAATGTGACTTGGAATTTTTGCATCAGCAATATTAGTCTGACTTCCGATTCTTAAATTTCACATTGCAACTTCTCGGGAAACATCTCTCCCTCAAATTAAACCAAAAAGAATTGGTGAAGTGGTTATTTGTCTTATTGTGGCAAGAGATATTTTAATGTTGGCAAAGGTTTGTGATGTTTAAATTATATCACAACCTTTGATGTATCTCAAAGCAATTCAAAGATTGTGACCACCTTCCAGGAAAAAGAACAGTTGCCAAGAATTCATCCTGGGTTGAGAATGTTAAACACGGCAGAGAGCCAGTCTGACTTCAGTGATTTTTCACCCAATTTACTGGCATGAATTCCAGAGGCAGTACCTGAAGTGCCATGAATAAATTATACGTTTAGTGTCACTAACAAAGGATAAATTTCAACAGTATACTTCAGTGCAAGTTTGTTCTTCAGAGTAGACACATCCTCGGGTCTATTTCTTAAGCTGTTATTACATTTACATTAAAACTGCAACATAAAACAAAATTCAGACATACCCTTTTTTAGTGATGTATTAATAGAGATACAGTCCAACAGCAATACCACAGTCTTAAACATATGATGAGCATTTTAGATTCTGATTTGAAAAAAGGGTGGTATTCCAAAAGTTTCATTGGTATTTTCCAAGTGGAATATAAGAGAAAACATTTTTTTACCCAGAGAAGTGTGAATCTGTGGAATGCTCTGCCACAGAGGGTGGTAGAGGCAGATTCGCTGATTATGCTCAAAAGAGAGTTAGATAAGACTCTAGTGGGCAAAGGAGTTAAGGGTTATGGGGATAAGGCTGGAAAGGGGTACTGATGGTAGTGATCAGCCATGATCTGTAAAATGGCGGTGCTGGCTTGACGGGCCGAAGGGCCTACTCCAGCTCCTATTGTCTATTGTCTATTGTCTATTGTCTAAAAAGTCTGTGACTATTCACCTTATCTGTGTTCCTCATGATATGATATCCCTATATTAAGTCACCCCATCGCCTGCTATGCTCCTATGAAAAATACTCCAGCTTATCCTGTCTGTCCTGATAACTAAAGCCCACCAGTCATGTTAACATCCTTGTGGATCTTTTCTGCATTCTTTCCAGTTTAATGATTTCATTCTTACAATTCATTGACCAGAGCTGCACATAAAACTCCAAATGTAGACTCACCAATGGCTTGTACGTTTGCATAAATTGTTACTAAATCACTTGCATCCAAATGTAAAAGTTACCTTGAAATCTTCTGGTAAATATATTTATTATGATGATTACTTTTCCACTTGAAGAAATATCTTGAAGCTTAGTGACTAACTGCAGGATCAAAGCAAGCAGAATCAAACAACAGCTGGTGTTATGCACTTTATTACTCCAAAGGATTATTGCTGTATTCCTTACACTTCATAAGGCAAACCAGCTGGTTTTATCGGATTTACAGAAGAGTTGAATTTTACAGCCCTTCACTTCAGTGACAGCTCCTTGCTGTGAAACTAGAATTAATTCCATTCCCTCATTCTCTACCCATGGCCCTGTAAATTTCCCTCAAAGATACAAAGGTTCTTGCCACAATTATACTGCAACTAAGTATTCTACCAAGCTTTCCTTTGCTTAAGTGATTCCACTATTGCTTTTTGACTCCTAAATTCATTGATTCTTGAGAGGAAATAGCCTCTCCCTAAGTTATTACATACAAATTCTTCAAAATTTTAAACTATTTCCATTAAATCTTCTTTTATCCTCCCGTGCATTAGTGAAATTAATCCCACTATTTCCTATTTTCTCAGCACCATGGTTTCCTTGGTAATGCACTCATGAATTAATGTTGGATGCCCTTTGATTGTGATAAAACAGCACCCAAACTTATACACCCAACTTGGACAACAGCCTCTTACACAAAGATGTCATTACCGCTTTTGTACCCATTGTTTCTATTTATGTGGTCCATGATGCTATCTGTTTTGCTGGAAAATTGATACGGCAGATGTTATGAGACTCATAACTCTGCTGGAGAATTTAAGACTGGGCCAAAGCATAAAGGATTATCTATTTAAAACTGTTATGAGGAGAGATGTGAATCCTTGGAACTGTCTATTCCAGGGATCTTTCAAGGGTTAGTCCCCTATATATTGGAAGATAGGATTTTAGACTTTAGGTAAATCAAGGATTTGCAGGATTAGGCAGAACACAAAATGGAGGTTAATGATTGAATCAGGCTTTAATTTATTAGATTCACAGCACAGCATGCTAACCCCTGTTGATATTTATTGCTTACTTATGGTTTTATACACTGGCCAGCATAATTACCACATTCAGGATCTCATTTTCATTTTGTTCACATTTTAGGGAAATCTTTTCCTACCCTCATTAAACAAAAGTTGCTCCCAACTCTTACCTGATTTTTTTCCTTTCAACATTTCATTTTCTTTTTACTTCCATCCTTTGCCTTGTTTTGTTTATGCTTTTACATTGTTCAATGCCTTAACTGTGTCGTATTATTCAATGCTATTGCACTTCTCTATCCGGTAAAAGTCCAAAATTTCAGATGCTAGAAATCCAGACATCTGGACCTCTCGAAAACTATCACCTGAAATCTGGACCACTTGAGTATCCGAATCGAAAACTCTTGATTTTTTGTGTGTGTGCATGTGTGCACATGTAAAAGCCACAGATGCACAGCAGCAACAAGCGACCAAACGGAAGTTGTGAAAATGTAAGAAAAAAGTATTTATTTGAGTTTTTGTACTTTGCATTTTATATGAAAATGTGTTTCATTATTAAATGATCAAAATTTACCTGTTTATTCTCCTTAAATTTGAATGCTAAGAGTTCTGCCCAAGAAAAACCGAAAATCCCCGAGTAGTTCGCATTTTTTGTATTCACTGAGTGAATCATTCACCTAAGATATGCTGTTGGAAGAATTTATTCAACTGAGAATTTCAGTTGAGGACAATTTCAGGAGTCAAACCAGAGATCATTGTCTCAGAAGAAGGGGTCAGTTGAGAAGGGCAAAGATGAGAAGAACCATTTTCCGACAGAGGGTGGTGAATCTTTGCAATTACTTCATGAGAGCTCTGAATGCTCAATCGCTCAATATCCTCAAGACAAAAGAGATAGAGTTTCAGATATTAAGGCTTATGGGGATTGTGCAGGAATGTAGCATTGATGTAAAGGATCAACCATCATCTCATTGAATGGCAGAGCGGGCATGAGGAGTTTAATAACCTGCTCTGCCTTCTCTACCTTAAGTCTCAGCATCTACACCACAAGCTGTTGATGACAATGGATTTGTTTGTTCTGGTGAACAGAGTCAAATCTCTCTATTTCTCCTCCTTGTGTCATGTCTAAGGTCCCCTGCTATTTGTGAGAGCTAATGATTGAATTTCACATTAATGACACACAACATTTGATGATAATATAGAGCTGGTAAGTTAAATGTTACCAGAAAAGCAATAAACCCAATTTTCCTTAATTTCTACCTTAATTGCAAGGGGCAACTGATCTTCATTTGGACACTTTGCACTCATGGCATAAAGTAAAATGAACTCCACCAGAGCTCTCAGGCTGTGCTGATCCTCCTGCAATTCATTCTTTCTGTCATTTTCTGACATTCCAGCAAAGGGAAAGATAAAAGTTCCATCTTCTTGCTCTTAGGGCTCTTTAAGTCTTAAAACTGTATCTTCCATCCTGTTTATGTTCAGACCACATGCCATGTGTTGTTGAAGGATCCATTCCCTGGAACCTGGAGGGAATCCATTTGGTTGGTCAAGTAACATTGTGTTGAACATTAGTGTCATGCTGGATCCCCCAGCAAATCATGAAGCTGGTCGCAAAAGCCGTTGAAGTCACACTGACATTGAGGATGCCATGAAAGAGATGATAAGTCTTGAGATATGCATTTCTTGGTGTCTTTTTGAAACTTCATGTAGGGAATTCATTAAATCTGAAATGGCAGCCACAAACCAGGACCATAGAAGGCAGCTGTGGAGTGAAGGAAAGAAGATGGGATGAAGGGGTGATTTGGATATCAGTGACCGTGGCCATTGCCCCTCCCACCTTCCCATAACCACTGAGCCATTGCACCATCATATTGTCCACTTTGCTTGTAGAGTTCCATCCCACAACTGACCAAATGCAGCAGTGGTGCAGTGTGGAATGATCAGTGAAATGAAATCACTACATCACTGCGTAAATGGCTGTAAACCATGATGGAGCAAGGTTAAATGACCATTAGAATACATGTCCATCAGATATTGCGATCAAATCATTAAAGTCAGAATGGAGACCCTCTAATTCATATCTCAGTGGGAGCTTTAATGCATTATGATCCTTTTATTTTTACTGGCACTTTGCCTCAAAAAATGAGGTCCAATAGTCAAAAGGAACTGAATTGTGCTGGGTCAGTAATGGGGTTTCATTGGATGTGCTCTGTGATGACAAGGCATGCTTGCCCAAGGTAAGTACTTGATTCAATTTTGTGAGGCTCACAGTTTAGTCTGAAAATGATCATTCTTTCAATTAATTTTGAGTAAAGACACAACTTTGGTAAAACAAGCTTCGCCTGATCTGAACAAGCATCGCTTGATCCGATTTCGAAGCAAATGTCATGAAGCAGGTACTTCAGCCCACTCTATTCATGCAGATGACTGAAAACCATTTACACTGACCCCTTTTTTCAACACTTTTTCCATACCTCGGTGACTTAAGTGTCCATCAAGGTACTTCCTAAATCTTTCTCTTTGTTCCTCAACAGTCATCATTTGGACTGGCTTTATCAGAACATTCATTGACCTCTTCAAGAAATTCAATTAAATTAATTAGGTATCTTCGCACAATAGATCTGTGTAAAATCTATATGTAGAATATAATGTTTCAGTGAGTGTTGACGTACTATAAGCACAAGTACTTACCAAATACTTTCCAAAACAAAATAGATTTCTATCCAATCAACTGACCATCCAATCAATAAGTATCAATTGTACCTTCTTTTTTTTTAATTTTTTTTATTTTTCACACCATAAATCACATTTGCCATGATATACACTTTTTCTTTTTCACACATTTACAGTGACTTTTTCTCCCCCCCCCTCCCTCCTCCCAAGCCACCCCCCCACCCCCCCCCCCTCATAAATAAAATAACAGAAAACAATATATCAAAGAATCCAGAGATCTTTCTCCTAAGTAACATAAAAAACAAAGAATTTGGAATTGATTTGGAGGATGCACAAAAAAGATTTGTTAAGATAGCCCTAGCCGTAGCAAAAAAATGTATTATGTCAACCTGGAAATTGGAAGATAATTTGAAAATACAACAATGGTATATAGAAATGAATAAATGTATTCCATTAGAAAAAATAACATATAGTTTAAGAAATAATATTGAAATATTCGAACAAGTATGGGAGCCTTACATTAAATACAATAGCGAAAACCTACCGGGGACAAACATTACCTAAGTTGATGGAAGGAGAAGGAAAGAAAAGAATGGACTCTGTAGAATTTCTGGTGTATTTTTGTTGAATGACAACATTGTCTGACTGAATTAATTGTACCTTCTTGATGTCAATTTACATTTTTTGGTTAATTTTGCATATACCTTCACATTATCATTAGTTCAACAGTTCATCATGGTTTGCAACCATACACCTATACATCTTTTGAGCTCTCAAGACAAAAGAGGATTGATTTTTTATTACGAATCAAACTCAGCATGTGGTATGGAAAATTACTCTCTATTAGGGCCAACATGTTTTATCCTTTTGTTCACAAAAATTTGATTAATTACTTCAAGACTGAAATCTTTGGTTTACGTTGTGTTTACTCTTAGTTTACAGACTGTGTGCTGCTGAGGCATATAACATGATTCATCACTAATGAGTGACTGGTATAAACCATTGACTTTCACACAGAACAACAGAGAATCCTATAAATTGTTGATAGAAACACAAAAAAGTTCAAATTTATTGTCAAACTACATGCATGACATCACATAAAACCCTGAAATTCTCTTTCCTGCTGGGTAGGCAGAACCACTGATCAGTAACTATAAATTGTACACAAGAACAAAGATACGTATTGCAAAAGAGGGAAATGTATACATAGAAAAAAATGTAAACAAACTGACCACAATTCTGAAAAATAAATACTCGTGATAAATAATGGGTAAAGTAAGAGATCTTAATTGAGTCTCTGATTTAGTCTAAAATTTAGGACTGTGTTGGTGGAGGGTAGCAACTGTTCCCGAACCTGTATAAGTCTGTGACATCTACTGTGTATCTCTTTCCTCATGGCAGCAGTGAGAACTGGGCAGGTCCTGGGTGGTGTGGATCCTCAATGATTGCTGCTGCTCTCTGACAGCTGTGTTCCATATAGATTGTGGGGAGAGTTTTGCCTGTGATGTTCTGGGCTGTGTCCACTACCTTTTGCAGGACTTTCCTCTCAGAGGTATTGCTGCCCTCATTCAAGGCCTTCATGCAGCCAGTCAGCACACTTTCCACTAAAAAATCTGTCAAGATTTCCCATGTTATACCAAACCTCCACAAACTCCTGAAGTGGCATGCTTTCTTCATTATGACATTTGCGTGGCGGATCCAGGAAAGGTCCTCTAAGATAGTAACTCCCAGGAATTTAAATTTGCTCACCCTGTCCACCTCTGATCCCCCAATGATCACTGTTTTTCCATTCTGAAGTTCTGAAGTCAGTAAACGACTCCTTGATTTTGGTTAGAGGTTGCTGTTAGTAGTCCATCAGCTGAGTTTTCAATCTCCCTCCTGTGTGCTGGCTCATCAATCCTTTTTATACAGCCCACTACGGTGGTATCATCAGCGAATTTGTCAATGGTATTTTTATCGTACAAATATCTGAAAGATCTTTTATTTCAGTTCTTTCTTTGCCCAATTCATGTTACTTAACTCCGGTGGCATCTAGAGAACATACTACTTGAATATCAGATGCAGCAGGGCAGAAATAAACTAGATCATGTTACTTCCAAAGGCAGTTAGACAAGTAAGAATGATTAAAAAAAAATGAACACATCTGGAATTTAGGAATTGATGCTTAAAAAGCAATAGCTTTAAAAATAAAGCATCTGCCCAGAACTGTTGCAATGTTGCTATGTAGTCAAAGTTCCTGCCTGTGGAATGCAGAATAAATTGTACAAAGACATGCAATATGGCCAGTACCCTGAATGCTTAGGATTAAGTGGCATTTCAGTTCCATTAACAGCATCCAAAGAATGAACTAGAGGCAGTGTTTTTTGAGAAACATTGAAAATATTGAGATTTCTTTTTACTATTAGAGACAATTTTTATTTTCATTTTGTTTAACTTAAATTAATTATCAGCATAGAACAAAAGTAAATGACTTGTGAGGAAATTCTGATGAGGAAATGCTTTCTGTATTATGGCATTTCTGTAATGGCAAGGCTATAACTGTAAAATATTATATCAGCAAGTATCGAATGAGAAACAAAATAAGCAAGGATTGGGAGAGACATTAGTAGAAATTTTCTGGTTCCCATGGTAATAAAAGCATTAACAGAATGAATCTGACTCTGTTGTTATTCAACTTTTATATCAGTTCACATGACATGATTTAAAAGGACATGAAATGTGGAAATGTAGCATGTTTCTATTCACTGATTGAAATTGTTGACCTTCATAAGAGGATTAAAGTTCAATGACCTCTTTCTCCATAATATGTACGGCTCCGCAGTTAGCAACTGTTAATCAAGTGAAAAACTGGTGATGTCAGAAATTGACGAGCTATACTCATCCTGTGCCTCCAATATAATTTGTTCAGAAGGTAAGTGTCTCTAGTTTGCAGTTATAATTACTAAGAAACACACACAACATTAAATAATGAAATGAGCATCAAATAGAAGACACAAAACACCTGAAAAGCAACTTGAACCTCAGATGCACCCAGAAGAGGCCGTATACTGGGCTGCTCCACTTCATAAACATATTAACTTGAGATCCATCAAAAAGGAGTTGAATAAGTGTGGTTCTGAAATGTCATCTGTGCCTTATCCTTGAATATATTGACAAAAATATTTCAGAATTCCTATCATAAGTAAGTCAAGTTTAATAATAATGGATAATATCAAATTATGGACCACTGATGTAAAATTTCTTTGATAGCTTCAAAGATTGATGCCAATGCTCTAAGTCGTCTTATAATTTTTTCATTAGTGGATAATAATTGAGTTTATATAGAAGGCCGAGGTTTTTATTTATTTGTATACCTAAATATCGCATTGCTTGCGTTTGCCATCTGAATGGTGATTCTTTCTTAAATTTTGAGAAATCCGCATTATTCATTGGCATTGCTTCACTTTTATTTGCATTAATCTTGTACCCCGACACTTTTCCATATTCCTTCAATTTCCTATGTAATTCTTTTATTGATATTTCTGGTTCTGTTAAGTATATTATAACGTCATCTGCAAATAGACCGATTTTATATTCCTTGTCTTTTATTTTTATCCCTTTTATTTTATTTTCTGTTCTTATCAGTTCTGCTAGTGGTTCTATGGCTAATGCGAACAATAAGGGAGATAGTGAGCATCCATCCCTGCCTTGTTGATCTGCTTAAGTTAAATTGTTTTGATATATATCCATTTACTGTCACTTTCGCCAATGGCCCCTTATATAATGCTTTAATCCAATTAATATATTTCTCTGGTAAACTGAATTTTTGTAGTACTTTGAATAAATAATTCCATTCTACTCTGTCAAAGGCCTTCTCTGCGTCTAAAGCAACCGCTACTGTTGGAGTTTTATTTCCTTCTACTGCATGAATTAAGTTAATAAATTTACAGATTTTGTAATAACATATAATTTAAGAAATAACATTACAATATTTGAACAAATATGGAAGCCATACATGAAACACAATAGAGAAAACCTACCATGGACATCTACCACCTAAAATGACAGAAGGAGAAGATAATGAAAAGAACTGACTCAGTGGAATTTCTTGTTTATTTTTATTGAGTGATAACATTGTTTAACGGGTTTAATGTATCTTATATTCTGAACTTTAAATAAATGGGAGGAGAGGTGAGGGAGGGAGGGAGGGGAGGAGGAAAGGGGGGGAGAAAACGACACTATATATTTAAGAAGGAAAATGTATGTATCTTGATCAATATGGTTTATAGTGTGAAAAATTAAAAAAATTTAAAAACCTTAAAAAAAAAGATTGATGCCAAAAGTCTCTCCATCAAAGCATAAATTTTGATTGAATTAGGCCTTACATCAGTTGGATTTTGTTTTTGTATCTTCTGCTGGATGATAGCTTGGGAAGCACATTCTCCAATATAGCCTTGCCAAGTAGATGGATATATCTGCTATTTTTCGCCCACTGAGTTGAAGCAATTGTAAAAGTTCAACTTTCCTCTGTACTTGCTAATTGATCTTACAGTAAATTGCAATTTCATTTAACAGATTGTTTCACGGTGTGAAACATGTTTCCGTATTCCATAGAATTAATGATTATTCGTTTGCAAGTCATTGCTGCATGGGCCTTTAATCATTCACTCCCATCTTTTCTGATTAATACAAGGTATCATTGGGAAAATTTAAAATTATAGAGAAGCATAAGAATATGGCAAAGTATTACAGTATGAATATATAAAACATTAATTGAATCAGTTAAAGGTATAAAACTTCTCAAGGACATTTTTACAGGCTTTATGATGTGATATTTTGATGGTAAGACCAACATTTTCGCAGAATGAATGGCTTGAATTGGATGTATCAATGATCATTTTGGCTTCCACTTATATAGCGTAATGAATCTATACAGTTTATCTTAATATTCATGCATTTATCCAGAAATATAATTAAAAAGAGCTGATTTTTCAGAGAGCATATCTTCATGCTATCTACAATATTCTTTCTGGAGCAATTGAGGTTCACAGCACAGTAGGTGACCTTTCTACTCATTACGTTTGCACACCGAGAGAAGCCCCCTAACCACATCTCCCAGCTCTTGGTCATATACACATAAAATTATCCATGTAGTATTTTAAAAAGGTTTCTTCACAAACACAGTGACAGGCTACATTAGCAAGTGCATTGAGATGTCACAGAGATCAAATGCTACACCATCAGGGCTAACTAGAAACCATGGATGGACACAGAGATCTGTGCACTTCTCAGAGCTAAAGATGCAGTATAGGAAACAAGTTGGCATGAAGATTAGCCAGGGCTGAACTCTGCTGTGCAATCTGGAAAGCAAAGCATTGGAATGCATAGAGGTTCCATAGTCAGCTGTGCGATACTAGTGACACGAGCCACATGTGGCAAGGTTTCCAAACAATAGCAGATCGCAAGACAAAATTGCAAGTCAATGAAATTATTCCTCTTTTCCAGATAGACTGAACATCCTCTACACATGTTTCAATGAAAAGCACAGTCTGGCACCAAAGAAAGCTCTGTCTCTCCCTGAAGAACAGGCCACTTTCATAGCTGTGGCTGAGGTGAGGAGACTCCTATCCAGGGTGAACCACACAAGACAGTGGAACCAGACAACATACTTGGTTGGTAATTGAAGGACAGTGCTGACCAACTTACAGAGTTCTTTAACATGTCCTTGAAGCTGTCCACTGTCCCGGTGGGTTTCAACGTAGCAACAATCATTCTGTTCCAAAGAGATAAACAGTAACAGGCCTCAATGTCCATCCACTTCGGCACAGACCTCCACAATTATGAAATGCTTTGAGTGTCTGGTGACTATGCTATAGCCTTGTCCCTCCTCTCTGTCCTGACCAACCTGCAGAATGACACCTCATGCACCAGGCTGCTATTCATTGACTTCATCTCAGTGTTTAATATGATAATTCCCCAGAGCATGCTTTTGAAGTTGTCCTCACTGGGACTCACCACCTTTATCTGTAACTGGATCCTGGACTTTCCAGGATGTCGAGCACCATCATGTTGATCTCAGGGCTGTGTGCTCAGCCTGGTTCATGCTGTTGACCCATGACTGCAATGCCAAATCCAGCTCCAAGAGACTCATCAAGTTTGCAGATGACATGACAGTAGTTGGCCTCATCAGCAACAATGATGAGTCGCAATACAGAGAAGAGGTGGAAGATCATGATATGGTGCGAGAATAACAACTTTAGTGTCAACGTGGACAAGACAAAGGAGATGATTGTGGTCTTCAGGAGGACCAGAGATGAACAGCCTCCATTACACATAATAGCTCGGTGGTGGAGAGAATGGAGTGCATCTGTTTTCTCACTTAACCGGTGACATATGTGAGGACCCTTACCACCCTGTACACAGTATCTTCCAGCTACCATCTTCCAGAAAGAAATACAGAAATATTAAAGTCAAATCCACCAGGCTGAGGATCAGCTTCTTTCCAAAGACTGTGAGATTGCTGAACTGCTAAAACAACACCCTGCGACTCTACTATTTATTAATAATATTTATTTTCAATATAAGTATGTAAGACATGTATATAGGTTCTGCATATACGTAACACTTTTCTGTTTTTATGTGTGTTTGTCCTGTTTTTGCACCGTGGACTGGAGAACGTTGTTTCGTTGTGTCGTGCTGTTATAATCAGGTGATAAGTAACCTTGAACCTGAATTCCTCATCTGTCCTCCAAGTCTGCTGCCAAAAATTTCTAACTTTTTCCCCCCAGTTGTTGCCCTTTCAGCTAATGGAAAATCTGTTCTCGATATCAAATGTATCTTAGCTTTCAATAATTCCAGATTCCTTAATTAAATCAACTCTCAGGCTCTCCTTTCAGAAGAAATTAATCTCAACTGAACTAATATTTTCTCATAACAGAAATTTTCTTGATCATGCCGTATCTTCTAAACTTCCTCAACAGCCCATTATGATTTCAGACCCCAATTATGCACCAAACACTTGATATGGCTGGCCAGTGTTTTGCACAATTCTACAATATTTCCTCAGTACTTTTTCTGTATGTCTTGGCCTTAACCATTTCATCCATGTTTCTCATTGTCTTCAGGGAACTCTGGACATTTGCTAAGATCTCTCTGCACCTTTCTACCAATTAATATCTTACAGTTATTTTTTTTCCCTCTCGCCTTCTTAACCATCATCCAGTGTGCTGCTTCACACATCTGTGGACTGAATTCCATTTCTGACAACCCGACATGTCCATTGACAACTTCCTTCAGCTCCAGTGTCCTCACCATCAAATTACTTTCATTTCCTGCATTATCCACATACTTCTCAAACATGCTCTTGACATTTTAGTACAAATCACTAGGATATGATCACACACACACAAAAAAAAATCCCACACTGTATCTGGTCTGAGCTTTGTAGAACTCCTGGGCAAACGGCATTCCAGTAACAAAACTCCGGTTGACAATTCTCTTGTGTTCCCCACCATCGAACCATATCCAACTTGCCATTTTCCCTCAGACCTCACAAGGGTTTAATTTATTGATTACCTTGACAAAACCTTTAATAAGATCCACGTGAGTGAGATTCTATCATCAATTGAATGAATTGATACAATGCAGCAAAATCAGGCTGGATATTTGTCTTCTTCAATGTTGATTACTGTTGTTTCCCTAAATCTTTTCCATTAAATCTTTATACTGCTGCACTGAGTCTGTCTGATCTGTCATCACTCAGTCTAGCCCTTCTATTCTTTTGAATTGAGCATCATATCAAGATTTTACATTGTGAATCAAAACACATCTCTTCCTCCATCAGCAGCTTAGCAAGGCATGGAGTGGACATTTGTTTCATTCTCTCTCGGAAAACCTGTGGCAAATGCCCTAACTGATGCTCATAACTATTATATTTTAATGTAGTTGCTCCTCCTCTTGACAAGTGAACTCTGTCAGTTACAATGTGACATGATGGAGGAAAAATATGTTGGGAAGGGGAACAAAGTATATGTTAAATGTTCTTTGGAGTTCAGAAGGTGATCTTCAGATTCAGATTTCAGATTTATTTGCAGAGTATATACGTGACATTACATACATCCCTGAGGTTCTTTTTTTCCTTTTGGCAAGACAGAATTGCCACTTATTGGCAGTGCAAAAAAAAACTGTACACATGTAAATAAATAAAGAACTGTAAACAGATAACAAACATAAACAAACTGTAATACAGAGAGAATTTAAAAAGTAATAATAATGTGCACGTGTCCTTAAATTATTCCCTGATTGAGTTTGTTGTTGAGGTGTCAGATGGTGGAGGGGTAGCAGCTGTTCCTGAACCTGGTGGTCTTGTTACACCTATACCTCTTCCCTCATGGCAGCAGGGAGTACACAGCGTGTGCTGGGTGATGTGGATCCTTTATGATTGCTGCTGCTCTCCGATGATGGTCCAATTGGCCTACTCCAGCACCTACAGTTTATTGTCTATTGTCATTCCCTGTAGATGTTCTCGATAGTGGGGAGGGTTTTACCTGTGATATCCTGGGCTGTGTCCACTACCTTTTGAAGGGCTTTATGCTTAGGGGTATTGGTGTCCCCATACCAGACTGTGATGCAGCCGGTCAGCACACCTTCCACCACACATCTATAGAAATTTGCTAGGGTTTCTGGTGTCATATCAAATCTCCACAAACACCTGAGGAAGAAAAGGCGGTGACGTGCTTTCTTCACAATGCCATTAGTGTGTTGGGCCCAGGAAAGATCCTCCATGATAGTGACAAGAACTTAAATTTGCTCACCCTCTCCACATCTGATCCACTTCTGACATTACTAAGATGCTGGAAGGATAAAACAAGGAGAGGTTGGATAATTTCACCGGTGGGAGAGTCTCAAATGATGGAACAGGAGCAAAATAAAGGGCTGGTACTTTAAAATGGAGATTTATATAAATGTATTTTCACAAAGGGTAACTCTACCTCAAATGGTTGTGAAGGCTAGGACATTGGAAATATTGAAAGTGCAGGTTAATATATATTTTTAAAAAATCAGGGAAATGGGGGTTATGGGAAACTGGCACAGAAGAGGGGCTGAGGCCAGCATAGATCAGCTATAATCATAATTAATAGTGGGGTAGGCTTGAAGTACCTGGAGACCAAAGAAACCCCCATCCCAACCTGAGGAACAGGCACCCTGCAAAACTGCAGCAGAGGTGAGGAGGATTGCATGCAAGGTGAACTCACACAAAGCAGCAGGACGAGATTATGTACCTGGTCGGGTGATGAGGAACTGTGCAGACCAGATGACTGAGGTCTTAACAGAAATCTTCAATGTCTCACTCCAGCACTCCACTGTCCCCATAGGAATCAAGGCAGCTACCATCAACTCAGTGCCCAAGAGAGCAATGGTAGCTGGACTCAGTGACACTGACCTCCACCATCATTAACTGTTTTGAGCGACTGATAATGGAGTGCATCAAAGCACGTGCAGCAATGGCAATGGACTCATTCCAGTTTTCCCATCAGCCAAATAAATCCAGGGACAGTGCAATAGTCCTGATGCTCCACTCCAGCCTCACCAAGAATGATGCCAGGCTGTTGTGCATTGATGTCAGCTCAGCATTCAAAACAATCGTACCTCAGAAGGTGGTGAATAAATGGTCCTCAGTGGGACTCAGTGCCCTTCTTTTGACTTCTTGGTTGAAAGACCACAGTCTGTTCTGTTTGGCAGCAAAACCTCAAGCCCCATCACACTAGGCACTGGAACACCTCAGGGCTGTGTATTCAGCCCACTACTGTTCATGCTGCTTTCTCACGACTGTACTGCTACATTCAGATCTAACAGAATCATTAAGTTTGCAATTAACACAAGTTCACGTCATTGGCAATAATGATGAGTCAGCTCACAGAGAGGAGGTTTAAAGGTTTGCACAGTGGTACAAGGGCAACAACCTGCCTCAATGTGGACAAGACAAAGGAGATGATTGTGGACTTCAGGAGAATGAAGGACCAATTCCCAGTACATATCAATGGCTCTGTTGTAGAGAAAATGGGGAGCATGAAGTTCCTTAATGTCCATTTAATGGATAACCTATCCTGGACCTACAACACCTCCTCATTATTCAGCAAGGTGCAGCAGCACCTACATGTGATAGAGATTGAGGAGGCCAAGGGTACTGGCCACCATCCTAAGAATGTTCCACAGGAATACAATAGAGAGTGTCCTGGCTAGCTGCATCAAAGTGTGGCATGGTAGCTGTAAGACATCTGACCAGAGATCAGGATGGAAAGTGATTAAAACTGCTGAGAAGATCACTAGGATCTCCCTCCCCCCTATCAAAGATATCTACAGGGAGCAGTTCTCTAAGAGGGCTCAGAGAATAATCGAGGAGCCTTACCATCCAGTCCACAGTATCTTTGATACACTATGTTCAAGGAAGAGTACAGGAACATAAAAACCAGGATTTCCAAACTTGGAAACAGATCTTCCTGCAGATGGTGAGATTGTTGAACAATCCGAGAAACCTGTGAATTATTTATATATATATATTTTTATTTTAGATCGCTATGTGTATATGTTGTTTGTGTGTAAGGTGTACTGTGTGACTGCGTAAGTACACTATGATGTGGAGATATGCTATTTGGTCACAGCTTGGCGGGCAGCAACCTCCTTTGAAGAAGACCGCAGAGCCCACCTCACTGACAAAAGGCAAAGGAGGAAAAACCCAACACCCAACCCCAACCAACCAATTTTCCCCTGCAGCCGCTGCAACCGTGTCTACCTGTCCCGCATCGGACTTGTCAGCCACAAACGAGCCTGCAGCTGACGTGGACTTTTACCCCCTCCATAAATCTTCGTCCGCGAAGCCAAGCTAAAGAAAACATGTATATGTACAATCAGATGACAGTAAATTGACCTACTCCTGCTCATATTTTCTTGTATTCTTGTTTTAAGAAGGGTCAACTTTAATGTTCTGCGGTGGTGAACAATTCATGATAGCAGTTGAACTGCATTAGTGCCTCTGGTTTGGACCACCTTCTGGCTGAAGTCAGTGAAAAGTTGAATTGGATGGAGTTTATTCCAAATGACCAGTTTTCTACTGCAGTTTCCCACAACTGCAGGAGCTCAAGTGATTTCCAATGCATGTTCTTGTTTCAAAATGCTCTTACCACATATTGCAGTTTGTTACCTGACCACAGTTTTTAAATCAGTTTATGCTTAATTTGGCCCCATTTCTAGTGCATCAAAGCTCCATGTTCTAACACTAACCTGTTTCTCTGGCTCTAGTTACTTCAGAATTAAGCAACCATGTCATATTCCTGGGGTATTGCTGTGGTGATATGACCACCAGCCTACTGCAGGGGGCGATCTCTGTACCTGCAGGAAGACCACCTAAGGGCTGACTCCACCTGGCCGGCCCCTCCTGAGCCAGTCACACGAGAGCCACCCAAGCATGAACTGGTGTTCAGACTTTTACCTGAATAAAGCCTGTTGTACAGTCTTCAGAGTTTTGTGCTTGCTTTCTGTTACCTCAGCGCACAACAATTGCATTTTCTCTCCAGTATCCTTCCATAATTCATACATATTTTTACAATAAAAAAAAAACCATGCAAATGCTGGAGAAACTCAGCAGGTCAAACAGTGCCTTTATGTAGCAATGGTAAACATACATCAGCAACGTTTCAGGCTTGAGGCCTTCATCAAGGTTGAATTGGATGGTGTTTATTCCAAATTATAATTTTGATGAAGGGGTCAAGCCTGAAATGTTGGTGATGTATCTTTACCTTTGCTACATAAAGGCTCTGTTTGACCTGCTGAGTTTCTCCAGCATTTGTGTGTTTTTTTTCTCACTTAACTACAGTGTCAACAGAATCCTGTGTTTTACCCACATTTTTATGATTTGTTTGAGTATTGAGTGGGACAGGATATTTTCAGGTAAGGATGTTAATGAAAAATGGAGGATATTCAAAAAAGAAATTTTGAGGGTACAGAGTAGTTATGTCCCAGTCTGGATCAAAGGAAAGGCTGGAAGTCATAGGGAGGCTTGGTTTTCGAGGAATATTGGAAATTTGGTTAGGAGAAAAAGGGAGGTATACAAGAGGTATAAAGAGCAGGGAGCTGAGAAGTTGAAGGAGGACTACAAGGAGTGTAGAAGGAATCTTAAGAAAGAAATTAGAAAGGCCAAAAAAAGGCATGAAGAGGCTTTGGCTGACAGAGTAGAAATAAATCCAAAGGGTTTCTATAAGTACATTAAAAGTAAAAGATTAGTGAGAGATAAAATTGGACCCCTTGTAGATAGCGAGGGTAGGCTGAGTGAGAAGTCTGAGGAAATGGGGGAAATTTTGAATGATTTCTTTGCCTCGGTATTCACTAGGGAAAAAATGTTGAACCAGTTGAAGTAAAGAAAAATAGTGGGGAGGTCATGAAGCATATAAGGATAACCGAGGAGGTAGTGATGGCTGTGTTAAAAAAGATAAAGGTGGATAAATCTCCCGGACCGGACAAAATATTCCCTAGGACACTCAGGGAGGCTAGTGGGGCCATTAACAGAGATATTTAGGATGTCACTGGCCACGGAGGTGGTACCAAAGGATTGGAGGGTGGCGCATGTGGTTCCTCTGTTTAAGAAAGGGTCCAAATGGAAACCTGGGAATTATAGGCCTGTAAGTCTGACATCTGTGGTGGGCAAGTTGATGGAAAGTGTTCTGAGGGATGCTATTTACAAATTTTTGGAGGTACAAGGATTGATAGGGAGTAATCAGCATGGTTTTGTCAGGGGTAGATCATGCTTGACAAACCTGATTGAGTTCCTCGAGGGGGTTACAAAAAAGGTTGATGAAGGGAAAGCTGTGGATGTTGTCTATTTGGACTTTAGTAAAGCTTTTGACAAAGTTCCCCACAGGAGGTTAGGAAAAAAGGTGGAGGCATTAGGTATAAATAAGGAGGTAGTGAAATGGATTCAGCAGTGGTTGGATGGAAGGTGTCAGAGAGTAGTGGTAGAAAATTGTTTGTCCAATTGGAGGCCGGTGACTAGTGGAGTTCCTCAGGGTTCGGTCCTGGGTCCACTATTATTTGTTATATATATTAACGATCTGGATGTAGGGGTAGAAAATTGGATAAGCAAGTTTGCGGATGACACAAAGATTGGTGGTGTTGTGGACAGTGAGGTAGATTACCGTAGATTAAAAGGTGATTTAGGAAGGCTGGAGGTGTGGGCTGAGAAATGGCTGATGGAATTTAATACAGATAAATGTGAGGTGCTGCATTTTGGAAAGGCAAATTTAAATAGGTCATATACATTGAATGGTAGACAATTGAGGAGTGCAGAGCAACAAAGGGATTTAGGAGTTATGGTAAATAGTACCCTCAAGGCTGATACTCAGGTAGATGGTGTGGTGAAGAAGGCATTTAGAATGTTGGCCTTCATAAATCGGAGTACTGAATTCAAGAGTAGGGAGGTTATGATGAAATTGTACAAGGCATTGGTGAGGCCAAATTTGGAGTACTGTGTACAGTTTTGGTCACCAAATTATAGGAAAGATATAAACAAAATAGAGAGAGTGCAGAGAAGGTTCACGAGAATGTTGACAGGATTTCAGGGTCTGAGTTACAGGGAAAGGTTGTGCAGACTGGGGCTTTTTTCACTGGAGCGTAGAAGATTGAGAGGGGACTTGATAGAGGTGTTTAAGATTTTAAAAGGGACAGACAGAGTAAATGTGGATAGGCTTTTTCAATTAAGAAAGGGGGAGATTCAAACTAGAGGACATGGTTTAAGATTGAAGGGGGAAAATTATAAGGGGAACATGAGGGGGAATTTCTTTACGCAGAGGGTGGTGGGGATGTGGAATGAGCTTCCGGCAGACGTGGTCGAGGCGGGATCTTTGGTTACATTTAAGGAAAGACTGGATTGTTACATGGATAGGAGGGGACTAGAGGGGTATGGACCGGGTGCTGGTCAGTTGGACTAGGAGGGTGGGGATTTGCTACGGCATGCACTAGTAGGGCCGAACTGGCCTGTTCTGTGCTGTAAGTAGTTATGTGGTTATATGGTTTTGCAGTCCATTCTTTCTTGATCTCATTGGTCTTTCTCTCTCTACTCTGCATTTTATCAATTTCTTGTAAGATTTCCTGACCAATCAAAATCTGAGTCAATCACCACTGCTCCCTGAATTCATTCAGTCTTATTACAGTGTATCCTCTCTATTGTATCCAACAAAAAAAACAGATAATTTTAGCAATTGTACAGTAACACTGTTTCCAGGATAGACCACTTGCCTGAAGCTAATCTATCCTTTCATGGCGAGAAAACAATTCATTCACCCCATGGGATGTTGTTGCTCGTGATCAGTTATTAAATCATTTTTAGCAAAAATTAGTTTCCAGTAATGTAATTGTATAAATATAAATCTGGACAATTGTATCCTTTTTTATGAAGAAATCTGGTCATTATCTCAATGGTTACACTAAATGTTAATAACAGTGCAATATTTAATTTTTTCCTCATTAAAACCTAAATGCCTTATGCAGACTGCTGATTTCTTGGATTTCCTCAGCATAACAGAGGAATCTCTATTGATACAGAGTACTTGGAAGAGTTTAGTTAAAGAGAGGAAGGCTCTGTGGCTGCCACTGACTGAGAACAAATGATTCAACCAATAAAAACTGTCATCTTCTTTGTTTAAGATATAGTATCCAATAATTTTGGTTTGTAACATTTATGAGATTCCGTATTTGACGTTAATGATTCTGCATGCTCCAGTTTATTGATTTTATTGAAGAAATAGGTAACATCACACCAAAATTGAAATAATGCTGACATTTAAATTTAGACATACGGAATGGTTACAGGCCTTTTGACCCACAAGCCCATTCCACCCAGTTACACCCAATTAACCTACAACCCCTGGAACGTTTTGAAGGGTGGTGGGAAATTGGAGAACCCAGAGGAAACCCATGCAGATGTGGGAAAAATGTACAAGTTACTAACAGAGAGCACTGGATTAGAGCCCGAGTCGCTGGCATTGTAATAGTATTATGTTAACTGCTACACTGACTATGTCCTCCCATATGAATTACTCAGAGAATGCTGGAAATAGCATGTCAAAGAGTACGTATGGAGGGAACAGTAGAGTTACTGTTTCAGACCTGATCAAAGGTTATCAAATAATAAACTCTGAAAAGTTGGAGAGATACAGCAGGTCAGGCAGCATCTATGGAGAGAACTGTTCTCTTTTGGGTCAGGACCCTTTTTTGAGTTTGAACTATCAGAGGTAGTGTGCCTTTCATCGACATCTGCAAGACAGAAGTCCTCTCTAATAACCTGCACCACATGCTCCACATTGCCCTCGACCAACAAAGGATCATGATGAGGTGCTGGATAATGTGAACCATTCCCCATAGCTTATGGACACCTCTCAGCAAAGATAACATTCACCAAAAGAACAGCCTTTGGTCAATTGAGGGAGGTGATCAACTGAACAAATAAGACAGGGCAGCAGTGCTTGACAGAGCCTTTGTTCTGTTAATTTACTCCTATTCATTGTATGGGAAGAGAAATGGCAAATGAAATATAATGTCAGAAAGTGTTAGCATGCACTCATTTAGAAAAAAAATGACCAGACTATTTTTTTAAATGGGGAGAAATTGAAAATACCCAGATGCAAAGGGACTTGGGGAGTCCTTGTGCAGGATAGCCTGAAGGTAAACTTACATGTTGCGATGGTGGTGAGGAAGGCAAATGCAATGCTAGCATTCATTTCAAGAGAAATGGAATATAAGAGCGGGAATGTGATGTTGAGAATTTATAAGGCACTGCTGAGATCTCACCTGGAGTATTGTGAGCAGTTTTGGGCTCCTCATTTAAGAAAAGATGTGCTGACATTGGAAAGGGTTCAAAGGAGGTTCACCGGGACGATTCTGGTAATGAAAGTGTGATGATATGAGGAGTGTTTGACAGCTCTTGGCCTGTATTTATTAGAATTTAGGAGAATGGTGGTGGGGTGGGGGGGAGGGGGGGGGGGTCCTAAATGAAACATCTTAAATGCTGAAAGGCATGAACAGAGTAGATGTAGAAAGGTTCTTTCCCATGGTGGATAGTCTAGGGCAGAGGTGTCAAACTCAAATTCACGGAGGGCCAAAATTAAAAACTTGGACTAAGTCGAGGGCCGAACTAAATATTTATTGAAAATTTTCAACAACATCTTCATGTTTTCTCTTCTTTCAACATATGTAATGTTAAACTTTAGGATATAACTTTAGGAGGATAATGTTACAGGTCAGGACTAGGTAGCTCAAGTTCACCCTTTGCTTGACCTGAGGGAAACATATTTGGTCCCTGTGGAGATGTAGTCAGCATTCACAGGCTGTGTCCATTTTGGCCTGCATCAGGACTCAGCATTTCCTGCTCACTCCTCAGGCTCTAGGCCTCTATTCACCCTTGACCCACCATCCCTCTACCTGACCAGTCCTTTACCCAACCTCTACTCACCCCTCACTCCACTCGCTCTGCCTCTACCCACCCCATCCTATACACACCCCTCTACTGCCTCTCCCCTCAACCTGTTCCTCCCTCTACCCATCTCTCACCCTCTAATCACCCCTCCCCTACTCGCCCTGCCCCTCCCCTTTTACCTCTTCCCTATCCACCCCTCCTTCTACCCATCCCTCCCTCTAACTGCCCCTTGCACCACCATAACTTCCCCTGCCCATTACTCCTCACCTACACCCTCTGCCCACCCCTGCTTACCCACCCACTCAGGCCCAGCGCGCTGCCAATCAGCCTTTGCGGACAGCCACCATCTCTCTCTTCACGTGCAGGGCCGAACCAGCCGTCCCTGGGGTCCGCGCGGGTGCAAGCGCTGAAGGCCGTGGCGACCGGGAGAAGTGCGCTCGCGCTGTGGAAGGGCTGTCCGGTGCCAGTCGCGCGGGGCTCGCACTGCCCAGGAGCCGTGCGTAGCCTGCCATGTCCGTCACGCTGACAGGAAATCACAGGCGCTCGCCCATCCGCCGCACCACTCGACAGGTGGGAGAAGTGACTGGTTGTGCGGGGAGCCTTCCAACTGGCTTGCCAGCTGATGACATCGACAAACTTCTCGTGTTACAATTTCTCGTGTTACAATGGGGAAGGATGTGCAATGAAGGGGGAGGATGGTGAGGGTGACATTACCAAAAAACAGCATCGGCTCTCGCTGCAGGGCGGGCCACCTCTAATACATTTTTGAAATGATCTTGCGGGCCAAATATAATTATATCGCAGGCCAAATTTGGCCTGCGGGCCAGAGTTTGATATGTGTGGTCTAGGGCAAGAGGGCACAACTTCAGGATTGAAGGGGATCTGCTTAGAACAGGGATGCAAAGGAATTTCTTTTGCTAGAGGGTGGTAAATACTTGGAATTTGTTGCCGCAGGCCATTGTGGAGACCAGGCTATTGGGTGTGTTTCAGACAGAGATTGATAGGTTCTTGATCAGTCAGGGCATCCAAAGTTATGGTGAAGAAGGCTTGGCAGTGGGGCTGAGTCGGAAAATGGATCAGCTGATGATTAAATGGTGGGACAGACTTGATGGGCTGAATAGCCTATTTCGCTTCCTACATTTTATGGTTTTAAGGTTTTATTTGAAGATCAAATCCTTTGGCATTGAACAAAATTTGTATGGGGTAATGGAGATCTTTGGTCTCCTGTACATTTCTGAGATTTTTAGCTCCCAGGAGTAAATGCCTCCGGTGATTTGTCCTGCACCAATTGTGTTGACATGTCACCAATGCCTCTGCTTTTCAGAAGCCTGAGAAGTTTTGGGACGTTCTGGGTATCTGTCAACAACTTGAGAGGCATCAACTTCACAGCAAGAGCTGCTCCTTCCAAGACCACGTGAAACTGCAGAAAATTGTGACCACAGTACAGACCATCACAGAAACCTCCCTTCACTCCATCCACTCCATCAATATCTTCCAATGCCTTGGAAAAGAACCAACCTACTGAAGGAGGTATCCTACCTGAGGGAGGTATCCTTCCCGAGGTATACTCTCTTTGCCCTTCTCCAATCAGGGACAGCATATAATGCACCACCAAATTAATGCACCACAAATTCAAGGACCACCTCTTTCCCACTACTATCAGATTATTGATTAAACCTCACATTAGTAAAATAATGTTATTCTTACTTCATTAAAACTGATACTACTGTGTTTTATTCTGCTGTGTTAATAATTGGATAGACTTGCTGGATAGCAAGCAGAATAACCTTTTCATTGTACTTTGAGACATGTGACAATAAACCTGTCCTTGAATTTGAATGGACCATCTACAGTACTTCAAGAAATTGAAAAGCTACTCCCAATATTGTCACTGCAAAATCCTCCAAATTCAATTTAAGGAAAATCAAACAAAAACCCTCTGTATGAACACCTATGTTACATTCAGTCATTTACATGATCACAATGTTCACAGGCCTGATGCCAGCTCCCTAAACTAGCTCTTACACGGTGGCCAGAGGAAAAGGGTTGAAGACTCCTTGGTGAAATGCAACGTCTCCACTGACTCCTGCAAAGCTTTGGCCCAAGTCCATTCAAAATGGAGAAAGAGCATTTGAGAATGTCAAGTTCGTATACCAGGAGCATTCAGAGGCCGAGCATAAGTGACAGAAGGATTGAACTGTTTCACTCATTTGCTGTGTCAGACATGCCTGCCCCATCTGTGAAGAGCCTGAATTTCCCACATCATGCTCATCATTCACCTCAAAATTCCACAAAACCTGTGGAAACAAGTTCCTTCCGACCCCAAAGGAGTACCCAAGAAGGTTATATTGTGCTCACTTTGATATTAGTTATTTTGTAATTGCTGCTTCTGTTGACTGTACTCCAGTTAATGATGTCCTCTGTATAACATCATGCTCTTTGTTATATTGTACTCTGTAACACTGATAACTTGTTCTGTATTGTTTCTGTTCTTTGATATATTGTATTCTTTGTTATACTGTCTTCTATGTTCTGTTGCCATCTTGGTTATGTGGTTATTTTGTGCACTGCTTTACATTGTGTTCATTTTATACTGTTCTCTGTGTTTTATTGAGCTGTCTGTCATATTGTGCTGCCTGTTACATTGTGCTTTGTGTTTTCCTCTTGTGTTGGTACAAGGTGCTCAGCGTTCTAATGTGTTGTATTATATTGTACTGCATTTTAAACTGTTCTCTGTATTACTTTGTGATCTTTGAAATTTGTTCATTGGAATATATTGTTCTCCAAGTTATTGGGCCTGGTAATTACATAATGTCAATGCTGTGTCGTCTGATAGCCTACGGGTCACCCTTGGGCAAGGTGTAGTACCTGTTTAGCCTTCTAATCAGGGTCACGTGAAGCCATAGATTGCAGATGGTGGATGGTTTTTACAAGCAGATTCTAAAAATTGGAATTTACGGTTGTTAAACTAAAAATGCTGGGCAGATGAATCTGCTGATCAATGGCCAGGGTTACCCGTCCAGTATGGACACTGCAACTGAAGGAGGCAACGGGAAACCACTTCAACAGTTTTTCCCTTGTATAATCATGAACTCGACATTGACTACGGTCTCAAGTCAAAGATGAAGGAGAACAGGGGAGGCAACAACTATAATTCGGAGGGTCAGAGATCGTGATAGATGGAGGGACATGATCACCCATGGCGAATGGCAAGGCACTTGAATGAATGATGAATTACATTATGAAACTTTTTTGTTAAGCCGCTTCATTAAATATGTTGTAGCTCTGCTCCTCGACAAATTACGGTAATCTATCTTATTTCTTTTCTACTCTAAATGTACAAGTGGCAATTGGATGGGGGCCTGTTGATCTAATTATTTCAGATCATGCAAGGTCACTTGATGTTACCCTCTGAAATATCAAATTGATCGTGGGGGAAATTAACGAATAAGCTTGGGCAATGGGACAGACACGTGGAAGCAGCTGCAAAAGACCAAGGTTGTGGAGGAGGAGATTATTGACTGCAGATTTATGAGATCTTGTCTCTCAACTAAAGAGGACGGCAATCCAGCCTCTCGGGAAATGGATGTAATAAAGAAGTGTTGCCAGACTGTGGATCTAGTCAGCAGCAGATTGCAAAGGGAGAGTTTTGTAGCACTGAATTCAGAGGGATTAGGAGTTAGGAAAATTCTTAGTGGTTTCTTCAAAGATTACCAGTAATTAAAAAGCCTGAAATCCAAAATAGAAATTAAAAATGTTTATTTAACAGATCAGGCAGAAGCTTTGGGCAGTACAGGTAGCATAACGGATAGCACAACGCAGTTATAGAGCCAGTGACCAGGGTTCGAATCCGGCAGCTGTCTGAAAGGAGTTTGTGCATTCTCCCTGCATCTGCGTGGGCTTCCTCCGGGTGCTCCACCCTTCAAAAATCATGCCGGGGTTGTAATTCAATTGGGTGTACTTGGGTGATGCGAGCTTGTGGGTTGGAAAGGCCTGTTACCATGCTGTGTGTCTTAAAAATCAATAAATAAATAGGAGCAGGCTTAATTTTTCAGATTGACAGCCTTTATCAGAAGTGGCATCCTCGTGACTCAACATTTTTTTGGAAACTGGCCATTACAGTTCAAAATGATATGATGCAAGATTGTCTATCTGCAACAGTGGATCCGTTTTCCTCTCTCTACCTGATCATCTAGGTATTTCCAGCATCCGCTTCCATTTCAGAGTTCCAGCTATTGCTGTGAGTTCAGTCTCACAGACCAGCATATTCTTTCATCATTTCATTGCCTTTCTGATTTAAATTCATTCTGACATATCAGGAATGATTAATTGGCATTCATTCCCCTCTCTTAGTCAGCATCCACAAAGCAACCGTGCCATCTGGGCAAGCTTGGTCTCTGTCACATTCAGACATTCTCTTTGTTCTTTTCCCCCCTTCTCCATCTCTGCAACTGCCAATAAGAAGTCTATACTTCCAAACCTGGCTGTTCACCAGCTTTGGTTGAGGAAAGAAGTGCTAGATTGAAGAAGGTTATTTTTGGCACTCGGGCATGAGGCCTAAGGAAGCACAGGACAATAAGAGTGGCAGAAAGAATTGCTGGACTATCTCCCCATGGACTATCTCCCCATGCCCCACCTCCATTTCATTGTGATCTATCAGGATTAGTTGTCTGAAGAGGGTACACAAAATCATTGAGCACCCCTTCCATCCTTAATGGGTGTGTAAACTGATATTTAGTTTTGTATGACTTGCATGCTTGCTGTTATTGTTTATTGTATTGATAAAAGTATTTGTTAGATTCAAATACATTCTCTGTGTGCTAAACCAATCACTGTTTTTGAGGTAGAAAAGCAACAATAAATTGACCTCACTGGGTGGGCTTGATAAATCTTTCTGTTGAGTTAGTGGGAGACTTCATCTGAATCAGTTTGGAGAAGTACAGAGAGATCTGGGACTGGGTAGATGGGTGTTACAGACGCAGGGTGAAGTACATGGTGAAGTGGCCACTATATGTAGAATTTTCAAGTCAGGTTGGCATTGAAGGGAATACTACTGTGGAAGCGATTGGGAAGCCGCAAGCAATTGTCAAACAGGAAATTTAAAGGAGTACAGAAGCCAAGTTGCATTTTGAATTCAATTCCCCACCAAATCATTTAGGGGTTTCCCCAACCAAAATCTGGCTTAACAATGAAATCTGGAATGTGTCAAGAACCAGATCACAGGAATTTAAGTCAGGTGATTCACAACACAACACAAGGAGCAGGTACAACTTATGAAAAGCCATCTCCTGGGCAAAGTGCAGATTCCAGATAAGAATGGATACCCGAGAGCTGTGGCAGGTCTGAATGACATAACCAAATCTAGTGTAACTTGAGACAGCAAAGCTTCATTCCAGATGAATTAATTGCCTTTTATGCCCAAAGAAGACCCACTGAAAATGATGATGCAGTCAGAGCTGCTGTAAAGGCAGCATTCCTGCTGATGAAGACTAGGGGAGAGCGGGGAGTGAAGACACAGTGCTCCCCGTGGTGTCCAACTGCCCAGTCTGACTGCCATCACCTCTAGACAGGCTTTAAAAGGCCTGTTAAAGGAGCTGACGGTTTATTATAAAATCCTGCTGGGTCTGGGCCCAAGATGACAGTGCCTATGTTTGGCAGCAGCCTTGAGGGGATGCAGACTCTGTGAAAGCAGAGAATTGGCACAGGGCCCCAGAAATCTCAGAGGTCACCCTCCCCCCCCCCCCCCCCCCTGGTTTTGATAAGAAATAGCAGAGGAGACAACCCTTGGCACAGTGACCATGTTGGCAGACCATTGAGGAGCTGTAAAGCTGAAAAACACACAAGTGGCGGGCTATTAACAACTTGAGATGAGGAACCCGTGCAGGCTGTGGGCTGCTGGCAAAGGCATTCAAGGGACTCACACCAGGTTGCAGAATGTTGAAGACCGGCTCGAGACTAGCTGAAGGGCTATCAGGTATCGGAATTGAGATGCAAGAGGGTGTCGAGGGCACTGATGGCTTCCTGAATGTGTCAGAAGTTTGGATCTGGAGCTGGGGCTGCCGATGGTTTGGACTGAAGGCTACGTGGCCAATCCAATGACACTCAGTGATTCTAGGGGACTCTCTTTTGCTTCTCTTTCTCTGACTGTAAGGGCGCTGGGCAAGTTATGCTTTGTGGTGAAACTTTGCTTTACAGTAGATTAAAGGAAATTTCATTAAATATTACATTTTCTCTTTTATTACATGACTATAAAAGAATTTTGAATGTCTTCTGATGATCTGCTATTGTCAAATTCTGAGGATGACGTGTGAGCTGCCTTCAGTAAAGCGAATCTAAGGAAATTATCTAGTCTGGATGGAGTACCCAGCCAAGTTCTGAAATCCTGTGTGATCTTCAAAATATCACTCTGGCAGGGCATAGTGTCCACCTGCTTCAAGTAGCCCTCAATTGTACCTGTGCCCAAGAAGACTGTAATCTGCCAAAATGACTATCGACCATTTGCACTCACATCAACAGTGATGAAGTGTTTTGAGAGGCTGGTGTTGAAGGATATCAACTCCTGCCTGAGCAAAATTCCAATTTGCCTACTCCACCAACAGATTGACGGCAGATGCCTCCTCACTTCCTCTAAACAAAGCCCTGGAACAATTGGACAGCAAAGATGCATACAGTACATCAGGATGCTCTTTATCGACTACAATTCGGCATTCAACACCATCATCCTCTCAAAACTGGTCAGTAAACTACCAGTCCTGGGCCTCAATACTGCACTGTGTAAATGGATCCTGGTTTTCCTCACCTCTAGACCACAATCATTGAGGATTAGTAAGAAAGTCTCTATCAGTACTGGAGCACCAGAGGGCTGCATTCTTAGCCCCCTCCTCCTCTTACTTTACATCTCTAACTGTGTAGCTCAGTTCAACAATAACAACATCTACAAATTTGCTGACAAAACCATGGTAGTGGGTTGTATAGAATGGGGAAATTAGTCAACAGACAGGAGGACCATTGAAAACCTGGCTGAATGACATACTAACAACAACCTCACACTCAATGTCACCAAAACCAGAGGAGCTGATTGTGGACTTTAGGAGGGATGTACAATCCAGAGATCATTGGGGGATGAGAGATGGAGATGATGAGCATATTTAAATTCCTGGCAGTCTATGCTGGACCCAACACATGAATACATCATTGTGAAGAAAGCATGTCAGTGCATTGACTTCCTCAAGAGAAGGCGGAGGTTCGGTATAACATCAAAAACCTTGGCAAACTTCTGACCAGCTGCATCATGGTCTAGTAAGGAGACGCCAATACCTGAGTGTAAAACCCTGCAAAAGGTAGTGGACACAGCCAAGGATATCCAAGGTAAAATCCCTCCCCACTATCAAGAACATCTACAGGGAACATTGCTACTGGAGAGCAGCAGAAATCATCAAGGATCCACATCACCTAACACACGGTCTGTTCTCGCTGCTACCATCAGGAAAGAGATATAGCTGCTACAAGACTCGCACCACCATGTTCAGGAACAGCTGCTACCTCTGCACCACATTCTGAACTCCTGATTGAAAATACAAGGGTTAAACACACAATGCCCATCCACCCACGGGCACAGCAAACCATTGAACAGTAAATTGATTACAACTAACAATTATATCAAATGAACCTGCTTTCCAGCATCAACCATCCTCAGCAACAAACTCAATCAGGGACTCATTGAGGACTCTTACTTTTGCAATTTATTGATGTTTTTTAAAAATTCACTGAATAGTCAGTTTGTTTACATTTTTTATCTGTTTATATTTGTACATTGAATACAGTTTTTTTTTGCACTACCAATAAGTGGTAATTGTGCCTCACCTGCAGGAAAATGAATCTTAGGGTTATATGATGTATATACTCTGACAATATATCTGGAATCTGGCCTGTAAAACTGCGGCTTGCATTCCGCACAGATCGCTGAACACGCACTTCTTTTGGTTATATGTTAGGTTGAGGGCCTTCACAGTGACAAAAAAAACATTCAACACACAGTATATAAAGATCACATAAATAATCAAGAAGTCGAAATGAACTGACCCAGTGTGTAAAAGTAGAAGACACAAATTTCTTGTTTATTTTCATTGTGTGATGACATCGTTTAATGGGTTTAATGTATCATAAATGTTGAATGTTGAGTAGGTGTGGAGGGGGGGTGAAGGAGGGAGGGAAGGGGGAAAGGGGGAGAAAATGACACTGTGTATATTGAAGAGGGAAATGTTTGTGTGTATTTTGGTCAGTATGGTTCATAGTGTGAAAAATTTAAAAAAAATAATCAAAATAAATGTACAAATATTTAAGATGATTATTTGGAATCTGTTTATTAGTCTCACACTCTGTGAGAAGAAGTTATTCCCTAGCCTGGAATTCCAAATGTTGTGGCTTCTGTACCTTCTTGATGGTAGTGAGTTGAAGATACTGTGCACTGAATGGAAAGGGTCTTCTATCATTCCTTGAGTCCTATTTAGTCCTAGTGTCATCTATATAGTAAAAAGAGACCCCAGTGATCCTCTCAGCTGTTTTAATGATTGTATAGACTTCCAGTCTGATACCTTGCACCCAGGCAGGGACTTTTGAAATATTTGAAGCAATGCTTCAAAATTCAAAGTTCAGATGTATTGTTGGAATACATGTGACATCAGACTCAACCCTGAGATGCTTTTTCCTGTGGGCCAGGCACCTTGTGAGTCTTGTGGCACCTTGTGTTCAAGAATAGGATCGATGTGTTCAAAGAGAATCAAAGCTGGACATGTGTTATGAACAAACAGTGTGCTTTATTTATGCAGAGGGCAATTCACAAAAGGACACACACTCACACAGACTAAACTGGAATAATACTCATATAACTACATATCAGGTGCGAATAAATCGTTGCTAAACATTCTGAACTCCTGATTGAAAATACAAGGGTTAAACACACAATGCCCATCCACCCACAGGCACAGCACACCATTGAACAGTAAATTAATTACAACTAACAAGTATATCAAATGAACCTGCTTTCCAGCATCGACCATGGCACAGGATCTGAGATGGGATATTGCATTCAGCCCTCTGCTGCTCGCCTGTGGCCAGCAGCCTGGACTTCAGTGATGGTCTTGAGGCAACAACAAAAAAAGGGATGGAACGGGCTCCACACATGACTTTTTAGTGCAGGGCTTATTAACGTTATCTGTGGGCAATCAATCCTTGATTGACACCCAGAGGACCAATCACATGTCAGCTGCAAGAACCAGTCATACTTCAGCTTCACTGGTGGGCAGATCGAGCCCTTGATTGGTAGATGAGGACATTTCCAATTTTCAGGCTCGCTGGAGAGGTCACATGACCATCTACAATCCACACTACACACCTATACCTATTTCCTGACAGCAGCAATGGTGTGGATTCTTGATGATTGCTGCTGCTCTCTGACAGGAGCAGTTCACATAGATTTTCTCAATGGTGGGGAAAGTTTTGCCGGTGATTTCTGGGCTGTGTCCACTCCTTTTAGTGGGGGAATCACTCAGAGGTATTGATTCCCCCATGCCAGGTTGTGATGCAGCCAGTTAGCACACTTCCCATTACACATCTGTAGAGGTTTGCCAAGGTTTTTGATGTCATATCAAACCTCCGCACACTCCTGAGAAAGTAGTTGTTGCAGTTTTATTAACAATCCTCTCTGGATGATAGGTAAGAGGTATAACAATTACTAAGTCTTTTTGCTAAGTCTTCAGTTCTGTGTGGAAAATCTGCAGCCATTAACATTTTAACACTTCCTCTCATCAGTCTCAAAGTTAAAGCTCCATCTGCAGACACTCATCTCTTGCCTATTTCAGTCAGGTGGCATGTCTGTGGTCCATAATTTCATGATCAATGAGAAGAGAATGCTACATTTTAAATCTCACTCTTTGAATGACAAGCATAAATTGGTATTTTGGTCGCAACATTTTAACTAAATGGTTTAACTTTGTTCGAAGGAGACTTGTCAAAAAAATTTGAGAATGCTTGTAATCACTGACAGCTTAAGTGACAAAAACAACAATGGTAAGGCAAAACAGCCTGTATGAAATTGAAATGAAATGATGTGAAGCTAAAAGCAGCAATGTGAATCGTGACAAATATTATTTCCAAAGTAGTGAAGTACATTTTTTAATATTACAATGAAAACTAATTGTAAAGGAGGCAGTCTAGAGTGTTACAAAGTTGCAGCCCCCCCCCCACCCCCCCCTCCAATGCAGCAGCCTCCTCATTCCTGGGAAAGATTGGAATTTTAAGAAAAGGAGGGTTTGATTTCCTGTGCCCCTACTCCTATGCGGATATAAATCTGATTAATTTATCCCCTAATATTGTTGCAACACTTTAGGTCAAAACCAACACAACTCTACAAACATGGGATATCACACCACTTGAAAAATAATTATCACTGAGATCAGAGCTGCACTTTTTTCCGCTACATTACAGTGCACAAGATGTGATCATCCATGAGCAGTGAAACACCTAAGTCTGCAGATGCTGCAATTATAGAAAAAACTCAAAAATGCTGGAAGATCCCAAGCAGGTCTCAGTGCCCATGAGAGGTAAAGATATGTAACCAGCATTTTGGGCCTGAGCCCTTCTTCAAGGTACCTGAATTGGCATACGCTTGACGTAATTTCTCCCCTTCCCAATGAGAGGGTGCTGGTTAACGTGCAGCTTAGAAATGTGAAGAAGGCTGCCAAGCAAAGCACGGCTATAATCATTAGTTATTTTAATTATCCAGCAAACAAACAAACAGAGCACAGGAAAATGAAGAATTGCAGCTAATAATTTAATAAATAATGTCTTTTACAACAAACTAGCAATCTAAAGTACAGTAACCTGATAGGCCTGGGTGAAACTTACATATTGAAAATGATAACGATATTCAACTTCAAACAAATATAAACAAATTAAAATTATAATAAATGATTAATAATGAATAATAGTATTTCAAGGAAAAGTTTTTCAAGTGCTCATATCTCTTCCATGGTTATTCCAAGAATGAGAATGAGCTCCTCGTCTGGTCGGATATTACGACATATGACATCATAGTAACGGTGGTAACACGACAAAACACCCATCTTTCTTAAAGGGAAAGTCATAAAACAACCACAGATCATTAACACATTAAGGTTTTAACCTCTACGTCAATCTCTGCCTGAAATGCACCCAATGACCTGGCCTCCACAGCCATCTATGGCAGCAAATTCCAGAGGTTTACCATTCTCTGGCTAAAGAAATTCCTCTGCATCTCTGATTTAAATGGATGTTTTTCATGTCTGAAATTGTGTCCTCGTCTCCTACTATGGAAATCAACTTTGCCACACCTACTCTGTCCAGGCCTTCCAACATTCAAAATTCTTCCACGAGGCTTCTTCTATTAAAACTAAAAGTCCAAGCAATTTTTTTAAAATCCTGCATACTAATTAAATTAAAATGGAGTAGAATTTGAATCATACAGCTTTTAACCTCATTTACAGGAATGTAGTTATCAACGTGGAATTACATTAAACCAGCACTCATAACAAAAGCTCGCAGCATGTTCCTTAACACTGGTAAGTGGGTATCATTCATACATGAAATAGTGAGAATTTAGGGACAATGTGTTCTGGGAAAGACGAAAAGTAAAGACCCAAGTCGATGGAATCCTTGCTGTCAAGGGATATCAAGGGTTGCACAAAGGTAAAAAGCCAACAGATGTCAGATATTGAACAAAGGGGAGTGTGATAGGGTATATAAATATGTTTTGGGGACATAAATTGGGAAAGGTTTGTTACTGCAGATCACTTACAAATGCATTAAAATAGATCTTATTTAAAATACTGGAGCTCTGCTAATGCTAGACATGTTGGAGCCTCAGAGACTTTGCAAGAGCTTTGGATTGTGCCCAAGAGACTTCACCAAGGGATTGTTGTTTACAAAAAGGCAATAGTTGAAAGAGCTTGTCAGAGCTGCAGACAGTCTGCAGTGGAACTTGCTGTTTTAAGAGGGTCATGTGGTTTTGCAAGGAGGGAGAGTCAAACAGGCTTTCTCTCAGAGAGAGAGAGAGAGAGATCACTTCTACAGTGTTACAGTCAGCAACAACACTGGGACTGGAGCAGGACAAGCTGGCAAGCTTGTGGAAAACCCCATTTGGAAGGCAGGTTGTGAGTTCTTAATTCAGCCTGGTCAAAGCCCTTGTGGTTCATGCAAGAGGAGAAGACTGGCTGTCTAATGTTTCACTTGGAATAAGAGAAACAAAAAGGAACTCTGTAGTGACCTGAAAGAAAGAGGTTATCATCTGTAGAACCCTGAAGGTGCAAGTTTTGTCATCAAGACACTGAAGTGGCTGATGGAAGTAAATCAGTTGTGAATTTCTAGAACAACAAATCTCTCTGAAAACTGACAAGAATCTTCCTGAGCAGTCACCATTTATCTTTTAAGCACCAAAGCCTGGTGAACTTTAAAAATGTTAAATTCTGTGCACAGTATAAGAATTGCCTGCAACCAGTGAACTTGGTGGAATGAGAAGTGAGATTGGTCTGTGAATCAAAGAACTTTTCTGAACTTACACACACATTACATACACGTGCGCTGAGAATTAGAAGGGGGTTAAGTTAAGTTAGTTAATTCAATGGTGATAAGTTAAAGTGTGATTCTGTTTCCATGTTTAAAGATAATTGAAAGTAACTTTTGTTTAAGTAACCATTTGTCTTGGTGAATATTTATTGCAGCTGGGTTTTGGGGTTTTCTGGGCTTGTAACAAGAGGTCTAACAGAAGTACAACAAGGGGGTCTTTAAAGAAGAAATCTGGATTACAAAGGGGCACAAAATATCAATGTCAGACAAGATTCAGGAAAATACTAAAGAATTTTATTAGAATATTAAGGGCAAGAGGATGATCGACGAAAGAGTAATTAATTCTACTTTTTCTTTATTAGCTTTTTTATTTACTGTATAAGAAATAATTTTCCCCTGAAGATAAGATTTCTGGGTGTCCCATACAACTAAACTATAAGTTTCTAATGTAGTATTAGTTTCAAAGAAAGAAGTTATCTGTTCCTCCATAAATTTCAAAAAATAATGATCTGAGAGCAATGTCAAGTTAAACTGCCAACACCTACTAACTTGAGGGAAGTCAGGATACTCACAAGAACACGTCTGTGAAATCAGTTGGTTATCAATAAGAAAACAATCGATACTTGAAAAAGTATGGTGAACATGTGAACAAAAAGAATACTCTCTCCTATTAGGATGGAAAAAATTCCAAATATCAGAAATACCATAATTTGATTATAAAAAAGAATGACTTGCTAAGGTGAACTTACTCATTATAGCTGGGTTAAGAGAGGAATGATCCAAAACAGGATCTAATCAACAATTAAAATTTCACCAGAGAATATGAGCTCAGGTCCGGTAGGAAGGAAAAAAAATGTTCAAAAAACTCTGTGTCATCTACATTAGGGGCTTAGATATTAACAGGTACTACCATGTTATTATATAATTTCCCAGAGACAATAGCATAATGACCATTTGTATCTTATACAATACTAAGCTGAACAAAGGGAATATTTTGGTTAATAAGTATTGAAACCACCCCCCCCCCCCTGCTTTTAGCTTGAAAAGTAGAATGAAGGTGTTGTCCCCTCCACCGGGACATAAGATGAGAGTTAACACATCCACGAATGTGTGCTTCTTGTTAAAAAAAAACAACTGCAGTTTTAAGCTGCTTGACATGTGAGAACGCTTTCTCTTGATTGAATGGTTCAATCCATTCACATTTGCACTAAAAATTTGATTCAGTTAGCCATTATTAAAAACTAATAGTGTGGATTGATTAAGACATATGTTATTCAAGTTCCATTTGCCAGCCTTGCAGCAGGAACATGAAACCAAAACAATTGTAAATAAGCTGTAGAAAACCAGTGTTTATAAAAGTTCCCAGTGCCATGGCAGCATTAGAAAATCATTCCCCTACCTCCCCCAACCTAGGTCTCATTTCCCACATCCAGAAAGCTGCTGAATAAGTTTGCAACAAGTTCCCCATAAATGAAATGTACCCAAATACCTTCCTGAGAGGCATTTTATCTAATACTCCTAGGCTTCAAATGTAAATATTCTCTGCACTTCTATTTAGAACAAGATTATTTTTAGCCTTCAACCAAGCATACCAAAAAAATTTACAAAGTTTCTCATGCAATGTTTTAAAATGTTCAATAATTAGCATCATTAATTGTTTTGCATCTTTACTAATTATTACTAAATTAAAAAAATATATATATAAAGGAAAGTATACTTCTCAATATTCTTGTCATAAAAATTAAATGAATCAATGAATTGAATACCAAGAGAAACCCTTACATATCTGCATTCCAAATGGATTAATCACTCCATATATTATTAAAGCAAATTAGGAACAGCCAATGGACCTTGTATATTAAGTGATAGAAACCTTAGAAGTAATTAATCAGCTTCAGTCATGAAATAACAGTTCACACAGGGTGTGATGCAGAAGGAAGATCATCAATATACTTCTGAGTTTCATCCACTGAACTCAACCACTGCTTACAACCATTAGAAAGTGTAATGTGAAGTCAAGCAGGGCATATCAATGAAGGTTGAAAATCCCAATGATACAGTTCCAAAATAACTTCTCTGTACTGGGCACATTGAATCAGGGCAATAATCCTCAACAGTTGGCCATGATATTCATGCTTCCCTCTTCGTTAGGCTTCACGGATCCAAAAATCCTTGGTTTAGTAATGATGTAATTTGAGAATGACAGATCGTGGTTTCTAACCCATGGTAGGCTTGGGTACTAAGGAACAGTGAGCTCTATCAATCTCAAGTGGTGATGCAAGAAGATTTCTCAGAAATACCTCGCAGACCAGATCTGAAAAAAAATTTTGTAAGCTTCCCCCTTTCAGTAGACTCAGACAAGCCTTGAATACATATATTTTGCCTTCTGCTCCTGCTTTCCAGATCAATGGGCCTTGTCATAAACTTTGAATTGGTTAGTTAGACTGGAGTGTACATCTTCTAATACATAACACAGTCACTCAATTTGTTTAAGCTGAGCTCAGTAGATGACAACTGCTCTCCGTGTTCTTGACCTGCTGAACATATATGTTAAAGTTTAACTTCAATCGGGCCCAAGCCGTTTTTATATTTTCCATCAACAATTGCTTAAGTTGCTTCATTAGCTTCATGATGGTCTCCATAGTAAAGCTTGTCAGCATTTCTATTTTTTTTCCCTGCTTTAGCACTTCTTGTAGACATTGTAAAACAATTCTTGGTGAGGAAGGCTGATAATGAAATGTACGGAACATTTTGGTTGTCAAAAAAAAAGTTAAAAGTGGAGGAAAATGAAAAGTAAGCAGGAGCAAGAAACACGCACTGTAACTTCATCCCACAGCCAAATGGACGGACCTCCTCACAAAGCTGCAACTAGCTAGTTGTCCTTCAAATGGCCAGGTTCAGGTTACATTGTCCTTTCAAAGGCTGCATGTATCCTCTGCAGGGTTTTAAAAATGCATCAACTGTATACAGTTTCGGCCGCCTCTCAATGAATATAGCAAAGGACATCGGTCGAGCATCTGCTCGGAAGTTGCCAGATGAATTTTGCATGAGTTAAATAAATGCTTCTGACCAACAGCTCAATAGAAGAATTTCTAGTCAATGATATCATAATAAAATTTTATTTTGTGCAAAGGAAAGATTTCTGAATGGAATTACTTTTGTGCTCTAGATTTTTCTTTTTTCACGTCTGGGTGCTGAAGGATTAAGGTATCAAAGAAATCTTCAATGATTACCTGGCAGAAGCATACTGATGTAAAAATCATGGGAAGGCTTGGATATTTTTGAGGAATTTGGACATGATAGACCATAGAAGGGATTAACAGAAAGAAGATACTTACTATTTGCAAAGACACCAGATTCTTCACGGATTGCTGATGCTTTCAGGGATGAATTTGGTGACTGTGCTAGACTAACAAGGCAAATCTCACCAGAGTATTCTTTAACAATTAATCAATTATCAAACATGAAAAGACATTCTCAGGCAGTAAACATTGCTTCAAAAGTACAAGTTCATATTTGAAATGCTCATGCTCATTTGACTTTTCTGAGAAAGGACTCAGTTGTATAATAGTATTTTTTCCAATCTCCATATTGTATTGTAGCCCAAGGAAATGTTCTTCGTGTAAATGTGTATTGAGACTCGAAATAAAGGTTAATTTTGAAAATGGACAGAGTTCTTATTAGAGAACAATGTAATAAATAGATATCAGCAATAAGTGATAGATTTTTCTCACAATCCTTTTCTTATAATTATCCCTAACACTTTATAAGGCACTCAATACCCTGGTAGCATTTAAAAGGATTTAACTCTGTTTAACTTTTGGGCTAAATGCTTCACATTTCATTTGGTGAAATTCAAGATAAATTCAATTGCTGAGAAAAATATCATTATGGATATTGATATGTTCCTGAAAATGGAGAAATAATGAGATATTAATCAACGCAGAACAGTAAAATCCCTGGTATCCACCACCTATGGTGACCAGTAGATGCCGGATAAGTGAATGTTATGGTTGCTTGAAACTGTGTGATCCGTGATTGGCGAACTAACAGTGAGGCGTGTCAATTTTAAACCTGTATTTTTTACCTCTTTGTTTTCCATGATATTTTTGCCAGTTGCTTGAGGCTGCTTGAATTCCAGATAATAGGGGATTTACTGTATTTTACTGCATTAGTCACATCACCCCACGTAATCACATCACTTCACATAATCACATCACTCCATGTAATCACATCTCTCTATCTGTTCACATTATTCCACAAGGTCACATAGTCACAGGAATCCCGCAGACCTCGGGTAACCTGCTTTAAAACAGAACTATCTTATTTTTAATCTTTTTCAAGCAAGCGGATTCAAGAATGATGAAAGTGAAACACATCCTTTATCATTGACACAGAGGGTCCTGGCAGAAAGGCTGTTAACTAATTTCCAGCTTCCCCTCCTAGAGTTGACACTCACTCCCATGTAGCTGAGAGAAAAATAACAAAAGACTGACTTCATAAGATTGCACCTGCCGCTTTAATCTTCTGGGAGATATATTTTTCCTTCATGTGCTGTATGCATGATCTGGCTGATGGCGATGTTCAGTGAACTATTCTGAGCTATACTTATAATTGCCTTTGATTGGTTGAAAAGCTCCCAGGCATTTGCAATGAAAGAGTAAATTTAGAAGAAACTATTTCCAGCGTGTCAAAGTCACACTATAGGCAGTGGAAACTATGATGTAATATTGCTTTCCTGATCAATATTCCAAGTAATCAATAAAAGACGGCACAATTTTCAGTGATTTTTGAAGGGGTGTCAATTATAAAGATACATATTTGCCCCTACAGAAAGCTGCATTCATGAAAACCATTAAATAGAATGACTTAAACTGTTCAATTAGCTGAAAAAGAACCCACAGTTACTATTGAATGAGACTGAAAAGAGAGGGCTGAGAATAATTCTTCTCATCTCCTAGTGCGAATGTCCAAAGTACAAAAGGGTCTGTGAGGCAGATTAATTATCATGTTATCCAGCCTTTGTCTTTTTCACCCACACAATGGTTACTTTAATAAATTACATAGTTAATTTCTTCTAAAATAAGTTCACCTTCATCTGTAAATTCTGATTCTTATGAGAAAAGAAGCTCCAACGAAAGCACAGAATAGGAAAGGAGAAGGCGTTCAGACAGAAACCAACCATTCCCCTCTAGATCAGCATTCCGTGGTCCTTTTATGCTTTCCTTTTGGACTAATGAGGTCAGTGAATGGCTGTACTACCTCCTTGAGGAGAGGGGGAAGAGCTGTTAATTGTTGTTCCATATCATCATTGAGGAGAGAGAGTGATGGGCATCATGAAGGCTGAGGCCCTGCAGAGATATTATGGGAGATAGGGTTAGCATTGGGATTAATGCATGTGCTTTGAGTTAGTGAATGCTGAGACAGAAGGACGGCACAGATTAATGCCTGATCGTGGAAAAAGCATGATCTTCAATAATTGGGGTCCTGGATTTGGACCTATTGGGAGGTGGGGCCTGTGCAAGTTAGAAGAGATGGATCTCCTAGGGTCCTAGGGCTGGGATTAGTATTCTTGTGGAGAAGGTTTGTTAGTGCCATATCTAGACACCAAACCCAGCCACTCTAAAATCTGGCTCTGGTTATACACTAGTGCTCTGTTCTGGATGCACATTTACCCAAGTGCCTAACTCCTGACTCGAGGTTCACACCCACCACCACCCCCCCACCCCACAGTGTCGAACCACTGTCCCTTGTGACCAATTCTAACTATTAACCTAGTCTTGTCTAAAGATCCTGGCTCCAGCTATACAATAAGCTATGCCACCCTGCTGATCTCTGGTATCAATCAGACACCTAACTGCATTTGAAACATGAACCTGCGGATGGTACATGAATAGAAATGTGGGCAAGAAGGAAGT
Organism: Narcine bancroftii; assembly: GCF_036971445.1. Taxonomy (NCBI): domain Eukaryota; kingdom Metazoa; phylum Chordata; class Chondrichthyes; order Torpediniformes; family Narcinidae; genus Narcine; species Narcine bancroftii. Next base: position 23,525,006 of record NC_091473.1, on the reverse strand, counting down.
TGGAAGCTGAAGAGAGGCAGTGGCGAGGACTATTTTGCCTTGCCCCATTTGTGAGTAAGTATGGAGATGCTGGGCAGCCTCTGTATGTGTGCTCACTACCATGGGAGCATTAATACCCATTGCTTCATTGAACACAGCATAAAGACAATATGCTAACAGTATGTGTGAAGTTGAGGAAGTTTGATCTTGGAAGAGATAATGTGTTGGATCAGATCTTACAATGTGGTGATATTAGAAAAATATTAACAGAGATATAACAATAGTACTGTAGTAATTTGTACTTATGCAGGAGTCTTAACATAGTTTGATGCCTGAAAGCATTTATCAAACAAAATTTGATGTAAAGTATATAAGCTAATAAAATTTAAGAGAGAAGGCATGTGACCAAAATATTTTACAAAGCTTCTTCAAGGAGGTACACATCATTCTACATATATGCATTTATCTATGTATATGTATATGTCTATGTTTTGTTGTGAAAGTGTTAGGTTTGGTGGGTTCAAAGAGAAATGAGTCTGGATACAAGGGTTTGCAATTAAACATGATTTTATTAACACAACAATTTATAATAGAGTGTGGGAATATATGTGCACTATATATAAGGTAGTGTGGGAACATAAGCACAAAATTTATAAGGGAAGATGGGAAAAATCATAATGGGAATAAAACACGTACACAATTAATAAAGAATGTGGGAAAATTTGTGATGTTAAAGAGTACACAATTATTAATTCACACAGGTGATACAGACATTCACACACTATAAGCGGGGTTCCACACACCCTCCCGGACCCCTGAATAAGAGAAGGTGGATCTGGTACCAATGTACCTGCAGGGGTACATTGTTATGAGCCCAAAGGACCCCAAAACCCAGCAGCAATAGATATTCACCACAACAAATGGTTACTTAAACAAAGGTTGTTTTTAATTTCTTTAAACATGAAAACTGAGTCAAACTTTAACTTAACTCTATTAACTTAACTAACCCAACTTAACCCCCTTCTAATTCTAAGTGCATGTGCATGTAATGCGTGTGTAAATTTAAGAAAAGTTATTTGGTTCACAGTCCAATCTCACTTCTCCTTTTTTCAAGTTCACTGGTGGCAGGCAATTCTTATACTGTTCACGGAATTTAACATATATAAAGTTCACCAGGCTTTGAAAGGTAAATGTTTACTACTCAGGAAGGTTCTTTGTAGGTTTGCAGAGAGAGATTTGTTGTTCCAGGATTTCCACAGCTGAGGTATTGCCATTAGTCACCTTAGTGTCTTGCTAATGAAACTTGCCCCTTCAGGGTTCTCCAGATGATAACCTCTTTCTTTCATGCTACTACAAAATTACTTTCTGTCCTACTTATTCCAAGAGAAACATCAGACGGATAGCACTTCCACCCATCTGCCACTCTGGTATTTCTGTTTCAGTTCCAACAAGCTTCTCCTGCTTGTTTCAGCTGTAACTGTCCTCTCTCTCTCTCTCTCTCTCTCTCTCTCTCTCTCTCTCTCTCTCCATCTGAAATTTCACACTGCCAGCCACATGTTCTTCTCTCTCTCACGTGTCTAAAAAAAACCTCCTTTTCCAGAAAACAATAGGAGTCAGTCATTTTGGTCAATCTGTTGTTTTTAGGTAAACAAGAACCCAGGAGTGACCTTTGAGTGGGTACTTTGCAGGTCAGAAATCTTGTAAAAATGTTCAACACAGACAACCTGTCTCTAGTCCATTCATTTCATGACATCATTTAAATTAGCACCTACTTGTGAAATGTGCATAGCATTCTCCATAGTTTCTGTAAAGTCACTGAATATGAATTCTTCAGTATTTCAAATAATATCTCTTTAAAATGTGTGTTTGTATGTATGTAACCTTCTCTAATTTTACCAATTTATTTCCCAAATATTCCATCACAATATGCATATTCTCAGACCTCTGAACAGTTGAGAGTGGTGGCTCTATTGCCGGTATTGATCTATAGCAATTTGAGCTATAGCAATACCACAGCTCAGCTTCGTGCAGTGTTCACCTTACCTGTGATCCTTCCAAGTGAAGTCTGCAGTGGTGACCTGGCATGCAGCGGTGTCTGGGGCTATCACCACAAGACCACAAGAATGAGGGAATGTTCTCTGTGCTGGTGCTAAATACAGGTCTCTAGCCAATAAGGATGCTAGGTGATTTGAACCATCCATTGGCAAGGTGTGCACTGACCGGTGGTTGGAGCTCAATCTTAACTGCAAACTATAATTTTGTCTACTATTTTGTAACTTTGAGTGAAGTAAAAAGTACACCACGTACTGACAGGTGATGTGACTTCCAAATGAGCTTCAGACCACCAGCAATAGGCAGGGAGGCAACGCCTCCTCCACACACAACAGTAGATGCTTTTATTTCCATAATCAAGTTCACAGATGACACCATGGTGGTTGGCCTGATCAGAGGGAATGATGAGACAGCCTATAGGGATGAGGTCCAGCACCTGGCCATGTGGGGTGCTGACAACAACTTGGCACTTAACACTCAGAAAACCAAAGAGATCATTGTGGACTTCAGGTGTGCTGCAAGCCACACTCATGCCCCTATCTACATCAATAGATTTGTGGTGGAATGTGTATCAAGCTTTAAATTCCTTGGTGTCCATATTTCCGTTGATCTCACTTGATCCCTGAACTCCTCCATCCTGATCAAAGAAGCACAGCAGCATCTTTATTTTCTGTGGTGCACGAAGTGCAACTTTGTCCCAGAATATTGATGAATTTTTCCTACTGTACCATTGAGGGCAAGATCTCAGTGTGGTTTGGCAATTGTCCCGTATTGGACCGAAAAGCATTTCAGCGGGTGGTGAAAACTGCCCAGCAGATTATCGACATTCAATTGCCCACCATTGAGAACATCTATCAGGCATGGTGTCTGGGCAGGGTGAAGAGCATTATCAAGATGCATCGCACCTTCTTTACTCTTCTTCTATCCAGTAGGTGCTACAGGAGCCTTCACTCTCGAACCAGCAGGCTCAAGAAGTCCTTTTTCCCAGGGCTGTGACCCTGCTGCCCCTTAAATCACAGCACTGAGTGGTTCTGCACTCACATTGTACTGTCGGTACTTTTATAATTGTTTGCTTCTTCAATGTGCTTGTTTTTATTTGCACGTAGCTATTTGTATATTTTTTTACTTCTGGTTGGATGCTAATTGGCTTTGTATTTTACTTGGCACAATGACAAAAAAGTTGAATCTAATCTAATCTAATCTAATCTTTAGAGCTAGGTACATGATGGTACACTTGGAGAAGTGAAGGAAATTATCAATTTGGTTGATGCATCCTCCATACAAACCTCTTCCAACCTTTCATCATATCCCCTGTCAATACTTGCACTTGTTCCTTCAGTTATGTGATCATCAAACCCCTAATGCACAACATCGAATGGTGAATGTCACCTGGGTAAAGATGTTTTTCTTGAATTGACTTCTGAATTTATTAACGCCCAACTATTTATGGACCTAATCCAGGATTCATCTAGAAGTGAAAGGCTTTCCACAGCTACTTAATAAAATCTGTTCATAATCTTAAAGATAATTATCAGGTCAGCCCTAAGAAGTAAAAGAATTAATTCCTTGAAACTAATTCCAGTCTTTCCAATAGTTCCTGATCCCTGTGACCTCTCAGTTCTGGTGACATTCTCATCAGTTTATTTTTGCATCCTCTCAGTTGCCCCTTCTTTTTGTGACCTTTTAAATCCATGCCACTGGTTTTTTTTGGAATATGTTGTAATGGAGGATTAAAACCATGTACCCAGATGCTTTTTGCTTATGTGGAACTGACGACACTGAGTCCACACGCAGGTCACCTTACTTTCAGAACTAGCAGATGTAATTAAACTCAGCCATGGGGACTTATCTGAAGATACACTTTGAAATGGAATTCCACTGTGAGGCCCAGGGAAAGCAGTTGTCAAATGCAACACTCTGAAATTGACGAATTGGTCACAACCTGTCTTGCTCGAGAAGTTTTAATAAGTCTTTGTATCTATGAGATAAACCAGGAAATCATAACATCCTGGTTCCTTAATAATTAATCTTCTAAATTGTAGAATATAATGTTCAGTTTTGATTTTGACTGACAAATATTAGAAGGAGTAGGTGCATGATTAATTGTTTTTGGGGTATATAAGCCTGTGGTCCTGCTGCTGAAGTTCAGACTCTCCAAGGGGTGGGAACACCCCTTGTCAAGAAGGAAGAACAGCCAGAGTCCGAGCAACGTCCCGGTCGGGGGAGGTGGAGAAGCTGCTACCAACGCCCTGACAGCCTACTACAAGTGTGCAGTCGTTGCCTCGCTTCGGCAGTTGGGACCAGTCCAAGCATTGATAAGTATAGTTGGGAAGGGCTTGCATATTGTAGTGTGAAATCAGCTTTTGAATTAGTAATAAACATTTGTATAAACTGAACTGCTCTCGGTGTGTGTGTCTATTTTCTTTCGGTAGCTCAAACACTGTGACCAATCTAAAATGAACAAAATGAGAGGTATAAGTTTACCCAAGACATATGTCTGCCTCATCTCTATATTCTTCAACTCTATCTAGATCACTTATATTTCAAGGCAAATATGAGCTTTGTTACATCACCAAAATATATATATCATGCACTTGTCTGTAGTGAAGTTTACTTCTGGCTTAACATGTCCAATTTGCGAGTTTATTTATGTTTTTATGGATTGGTGTGGAGGTGACAGAATGGCAGATAATAGAAACTAGTAAATTCATATGAAAGGCATTCGCTTGAATTATTGCTTTCCAATATTCATAATAGCACAGAAAATGACAGTTATCAATTGATGTTTAAGGTAATTATATAGAATATAACACAATAAATCTTCAAATGGAGATAATGTGTTTGTCATCTAAATGTTATAAACTCTATCTCCTTTCTACAATGGGCACTTTCCCAGCAGGATTGATTTAATATATTCAGTAATGATTTAGGTTGATAACTCATTCATTCTCTTTCCTTTTATTGTTTTTTTTTCATTTCTCAGAGATCCTTGAAAGTTTCCATTTTTCATGAGTGCAAATCTGTGCAGAAACTGGCAATAAAACAGTTCGAAGTAGGCAAAAAAGGAAGTTTGACAGGGATATTCAGAAGGAATTAAAGCTTTCTCATCTGAAATAGTCAACCCCCTTGCACCTGCAGTCAGAATGACTTCCTTTGACAGAGAATCAATGGGTGGAATCTGGAACTTGCTACTATATGGAATATTTGAAAAAATAGCAAACATTTGCTTAAGGGGGTGTTTGATTGCTAGACAAGGCAAAGGGAACAGATGAAAGTATCAGAACAAGCATCAGGCCTTGTTGGCATATTCCTTCTCTTCAACAATAAGGACCAGAGCCTCAGATCCCTTAACCCTTTGAGATAATGAGAATGAAATATATTCCTTGTTTCCAATGGCCTTAACTTTAAGCCATATTTCAAACTACATGTAATGGCTGCAAATGAAAATTTGAAACTCTCTCCCCACCCCCTTCCACCCAACAAAGGCTGCTGATTCAGAGCAAAGTGGTTGTGTCACAGGATATTGTGGAAGGGGTAGCTAAGTTGTATTTAGTAACAGATCTGCCAAGGTTTATTTAAATGCTGATTCAGTCTTGAAGGCTGAACAGCATTTTTCTGTTCCAAGGAAACCTTGTTATTTATCAAACATCTATTAGTACTTTCTCTTTTTGTTCTTCTTTCATCTTCCCTCATGTCCCTTTGTGTACTTTTCTTCCTGCTGAAGACATTTTATGATTTGCAGTTGAAATCTCAGCCAATTAATCAATTCAGCCATGTGAAAGACATAACAGGTAAGTTTAAATCTGTTGGGGCACTGCTTTATAACAGCTTTTTAAAAAAATAAAGAATACATTTACTTGTTTTTTTCCCAGCACACCATGAAGTCAACTTTATTTTATTCCACTAGACATAACAATAAATTCTTCAACTGCCCAACATCACCAAGCCACACCCCCTCTGACCTACTCATTGGATCATTGCCACACAAGTGATCCTGATGTAATCACTCTCCTACTCCTACAACTGCCCCTCCCCTCAGTCTCTGAGCCATGCCACAACTGATTGGAACTGTCCAGCTCCATAACAGTCCGGAGAGCTGACAGTTTGACCCAACCTCATACAATAGTGCAAGATAGGCAGCGCATGGTCTGACTGGCAAGGGTGCAATTGGTCCTCTGTCTTTGGCTCCGTCGATATACGCCGGCTTTAACCTCTCAATTACATAAGCCTTCAGGTGACATCGTAATTCCTGAAAAGGACCGTCATAAATGGACTGAAGAGGTTTGTGAACTGCATCATGTCAAAGGAACATTCAGGTGATGCCTGTTGCGTAGGAGTAGATTAAAGTAATCTCATGTTTTCCCGAAGATGTTCACTATAACTAGCCAGATCATAGAGCACTGTGCTTGGACTTGGCTTCACAAATTCACCTGGCAAGTAGTGCCAAATACTAGCTCTGCTGCCGAACATCCAACATGTGCCTTAACAGCAGTATGCATGACAAGGAGAACCATGGGCAAAAGTTCATTGCACTTAGGTGCATCACCACCCATTGACAATGGTTTATAACAGCTTTCAAACCAAGAAAGAATACACTCTCTCATTTTTTTATAGCTCACCACGAAAGTGATTTTCTTTTATTCCACTTGACACAATGAATTCTTCAACTTTGTAAACACCACCCAACCACACCCCTCTGACCTTCTCATTGGATCACCACCATGAGTGATCCTGACGTAATCACTCTCCTACTCCTGTAAGTCTTTCTCCCTCAACTGACATGTACGTTCACTTCAATAAGCAGCATCAAACAGCTGAATGTCTTTTTCACCTCAATGGCACTGATAGATTTGAGATTTATTGTCAGAGTATGTACATGACATCACATACAACCCTGAGAATTTTTTCTTGCAGGCGAGGCACTTATTGATAGTGCAAAAAAATGTACTCAATTTATACATGTAGACAAATAAAGAAATCTAAATAAACTGACTGTGCAATTCAGAGAGAAAAAAATCAATAATTTGCAAAAGAGTCCTTAAAAATCTCTGATTGAATTTCTTGTTGAGGAGTCTGATTGTGAAGGGGTAGCAGACCTGAACCTGGTGATGTGAGTCTTGTGGCACCTATTGAACTTTCCTGATGGTAGCAGCAAAAACAAAGTATTTGGTGGGTAATGTGGGTCCTTGATGAATCACATCCTTGATGCAAGATCAAATACTTCGCAACCAGGGCTAACTAGAATCCATAGTTGGATGCAGAGGTCCGAGCCTTTCTCAGAGCTCGTGATACTGCAGTCAGGACAGGGGATAGTTTGGCACTAAGATCAGCCAAGGATGAATTCTCCCACACAATCTGGATGGTAAAGTGGAGATACACACTCAAGATCCACAGATAACTGGGTGACACCAGCGACACAAGGCATATGTGGCAAGGGATCAAGACTATAATGGGTCATAAAGTCAACCTTGCAAGTTAAGGACAATGACGCCTCCCTTCTGGACAGATTAAACATCTTGTATGCATGACTTTAATGAGAAGAACAGGATGATGCCAAAGAAAGCTCCATGTCCCCCTGATGAACGAGCTCCTTGCCTACCCATGGTCGAGGTGATGAGAACCCTATGAAAGATGAACTGATGCAAGGCGGCGGGACCAGACAACATACCTGGTTGTGTATTGAATGACTGTGTAGACCAAATGATGGAGGTCTTCATCTTAAACACTTCACTGCAGCTGTCCATTCTACAGGATTCTTCATGAAAGCCACCATCATCCTGGTATGCAAGAGGGCGAAAATAAAAAGCCGCAATGACTACCACCCTATAGCACTGACCTCCACCATTATGAAATGATTCGAGCATCTGGTGATGGATTGTATCAAAGCACAGAGACGCTGGACCCATTTCAATTCATCTCTAGAAGAAACCATTTCACAGACAATGCTATAGCTTTGTCACTTCACTCCATCCTGGCCTACCTGGAGAACAACGCCTCATGCGTCAGGCTGCTGTTCCTTGACTTCAGCTCACATTTAATACGATCATTCCCCAGTGGTTAGTAGACAAGCTGTCCTCGTTGAGACCAAAGATCCCACTCTGTAACTGGATTCTGGATTTCCTAATAGAAAGACCACAGTCTGTCCGGTTCAGTAGCAGAACATAGTGCACAATCAAATTGAGTACTGGCTCTTTCAGGGCTGTGCATTCATCCCACTCCTGTTTACGCTACTGATGCATGAATTGCCAGATACAGCTGCAATAGTGACATCAAGTTTGCAAATGGCACAACAGTAGTTGGCCTCATCAGCAACCATGATGAGTTGCACTACAGAGAAGTGGAAAATCTTATGATATGGTGTGAGAATAACAACCTGAGTCTCAACGTGGACAAGAAAAAGGAAACTATCGTCGACTTCAGGAGGACCAGGAATGACCATTCTCACTACATATCAACAACTCCATGTTGGAAAGAATTGAGACGACCAAGTTCCTTGGAGTTCACTTAACTTCACTTATCGTGAACATTCAACATCAGCATCAGCGACTGCACTTCCTGAGAAGACTGAAGCAGGCAAGGCTAGCGGCCATCATTATGTCATCCATCAGGAGTTTGATCATGTAAATTGCCTTAAAATTTCTTATTACATACATTTTTTTTAGTTATAACTTATTTTTGTGATTTCCTATCATATTTTAAGTTTGCTAATATATTACCCACAAAGCAAGCTGTTTTCATCAGTCCAATCATGCCTGGGCAGGCACACAGTTAAGGTGCTATGCATATGTTGTCTTTGGCATGGCATGCTTAGTCAGGCTATAAAAGCAGCTCACCTATGCAGATGCTGTGCATTACATTGATTATAGACTGAATGCATGCCAATGCACATGCTCTTCCAGCAATAACAATACTTAACAATAGCATTTATTGTCTTCAGAAAGATTCATTGCAGCAGAAATATGTTGTCAAAGTCACAAAAGCCGGGACGTATTCTTTTACATTTGTGGCTATATATGCTTAAGGCTCAAAGATGCCTTATTAAGAAAGCCGATGAGCTCCATTTCAGTTGTAAAAGTGGTGACCAAAACAAACCCTGGCTCCATACAATTGTTGTGCCACATGTGCAGTCAACCTGAGAGCTTGGCTCAGCAACATTAAACATGTTAAAATTAATAAAAGTTTATTTCATGTTCCTCCAACTTCCTACGTGATTCAGCAAATATGAAATTATCTTTGTGTTCAGCTTGACGTTGTCTATCATAATCCCCAATTTTTTTTCAGGAACTAAACTTTTTGACAACATTTGTTTTTTAGTGCAATGATTAATTCATTGACATACACATTGTGCATTGTATATTTGCACATAAATTCTTGCTGCAGCTGCTTGTTCTTGAAATACTTGCAAAGATATACTGGAATGGTAAACTAATAAAGTAAAATAAAATTAAAGTACACAATAAATACATAAGATAGCTAGAAAATAAATATTCGCAGCAATCCCAGTGCAAAAAAAAAGTCTTACAATCGTCAGTCAGTCCTTTTAAAATAAAGGTTAAAAAGGTTCCATTATTGTCACGTAATGCTACATTTAGAATGTAACAATCATGAAATTCTTTAACTTTGTCTACCATAAGGCAGACAGAGAGTTTCCACTTTGTCCTGAATACCTCATAGAAATAAGGCCCCAGCAAGGAATGAACTCACAACCCCTGGCTGACAAGACCTTTTGTGTTGTCAGAGCATATAAATACAATTTCCGATTTTGCATCTTTCACAATCTCTGGAAATTCCAAAGAAACTGCGGTTAGTGAGAGTTTAGATGTGCTTAGATGTGTGAAGAATGCACCGACCAATGGGTACACAGCAGGATTCCTCGAATTTAGTTCTGAGATAAGGACCTGACCTGCTATCAGCTGGTCAGTGGATAAAGTCAGGCAGGATGCTTTAAAGGAGTTGAGACAGAGATTAAAAAGCAAGATCTCAGTGTTAGAAATATTTGAATTACTAACATGCACAATCTGTAAGTTCCCTCCAGGTAGCATGCCATTTAGCATGCCATTCTCAGTGTTGTATTAACATAGTAGCAAAAGTAGCTTATGCTATGGGCTCCGCATTTTCAAGGGCCCCTTGCTAATAAATGCTTGGTCGATTACTATAGTACTGCAACTTCATAACTTATTTCAGTCTCCAATATACAAACTAATGGTGTTCTCATGGATAGTACAAGCATCTCGATGTTCTACTTGTCATGTATCTTGATTATTGGCACACATAAAATTTATTGCCATCGACATTCCATTGCAGGCTTGTCTCAGAAACATGTCTGTTTTTTTTTAATCAATAAAAAGCAGGCAAACCATTTCCTTTAAATATATATCAAAATGGCATTTTGAAAACTGAATTCAATTTGAGATGGGGAGAAACTAAAATGAGGTAACACACTGCCTTTGCCTCTATGGGGCGGATAATATAATGTTTCGGAGAAAAATATCATTGCTGTTCAAATCAGTTAGATACTCATAGAAACTGGTTGTTTCAGAAATATCCATAAAGAGGGTTAGAGGCTTAGAGTGGCATTGAAATGTTATTGGCGTGGTATTGAATTATGGTATGTAACATCTCTGTGCATTGAAGTAGCAAAAATGCATGTTAAAAAGATAAACTTACAAGGTGTGTTTCTGATATCATGTAGTCACCCCACCGCCCTATTTATTTCTCACATCACAATCTACGTGTGTCGTAGATTAAAATTTGTTACCTACAAAATCTCACCCAAAATGTTCTGGGTTTGGTCTGTTATTGAATGGATGGAATGAACCCTTCTTAATCATAAAGGGGTCAGATTGTTTATTTGTGGCCAGTTTAATTCACTGGTCTTTCCCAGTCCTGTAAACTGAACAGAACTTCCTTATTTTGCTCTTGCGGTGTGAAATTCCTCAGGGAAAACATACATTCTATGAGTCACCGATAGGATTGTGTTTAAAAATAAGACAAATTTGATTCAGGCTCTACAATGTAAAATCTCAAGCAACCAGCCGCGTTCTCGTGAAAGTGCTGCGGCAGTGGTTGATAAAGGTGAGAATCATCTGAAAACATTACGTTGCTGATTGAATTGTAAAATGAAAGATCATCCGGGTGAGGATAAGATATTTCAACGAGCCAGTTTCAACATTATCAATCGAAGCGTCAATTTTCAAGGTAGCCATACCACACCAGCTGCATATACAACACATTGGTATATTTTACTTTCATTAAAAACAACCCAAACCTTGTTGTTCGACTGAGTCCAGATGTAGTGCAATTTTTATGTTTAATTTCCTTAAATAAAGCAATAACTTTATTTTTATTAACAGCGAGAAAGGAAGTATTGATTCCTTGCAAAGGTCACGGTTCTGCTGGGTTCCTCTGAATGATAGTATCTTCAGGTAATTTGGGTGAAAATCTAAAGAGACAAAGCAAAGCTTCATATTCGGATTTCAGATTTATTGTCAGAGTACATACAGGACATTTTTTAGGACTTTGTTCCTAAATATTAAAAATAAGGTGTTATATATTCTAAGACTAAGAGAATCCTTAGACTATATTAAATATTATTTCAATATTTTATAATATAACAGAGGCTCATCCAATCAAATAATTACAGTGATTGAAAATTATTATTTTTAAAGAACAATTTATTGGCATCAACTGTAGATTCACTGAGTTTCTCAACTGTACATGTGTACTTTAGGGTTAACAACTCAGCATGCTTCTTAAAAATAACTTCAAACAACCCACTAGTGTTGCTTTAAATTAAGCGACAGACACAATAAAATTAACCCCTGACTTTCGAAGAAACAAACAAACACTGATGCACATGAAGCAGATCAAGTGAGCCTGGTGATATACACAGTGGGTAAAATTAGCTGGCACGTAAAGGTTAATATTTATGTGTATTTTTTAAATGTAGGTCCCCTTTATAACATTTGCTACAGGCCTTGTAGAGGCTTAATCCAACCCTGGCCATTCTAACTTGGAAACCTATCTCCATTTCTTCTAGTTTGCTAGATCTAATCCCTCGAACATCCTGCACATCAATTTTTGTCAAAGTATCTCCAAAAGAACGACCATAAGAGCTCAAAAGAATGGCTTAGTGCTGCCTTCTGCAGAGCAATTAGGATTGGGCAATAAATTCTCACCTTGCCAGCAATAGCTGTACCTCATTAATGAATAGTGCAATTCCTAGTTGCAGATGTTTACTGTTATGGAAGATAAATGGTTTTCTATAGATCCTAGGTCTTTCCTCAAGATCTAAAATATAGGTGCCTTTTACCTTTATCTGATATTCTGTGCAACTCCACACCATGATGAATGTACAGTGGATGCAAGAATGGACCATGTATTTGGCATGGTATTATTGACAATAAGTTGGAGGGTTTACTGTCTTTATTATTATGGGATGTTTATGGTATTTGGGCATAACTCTTGTTTTACAGTAACTGTAAGAAGTCAAAGCCATTCATTACTAAATGGGTTACTTTAATATTTACTGCTGTTTTGGAGATTGTATTCCATGACATATAACATATAACAATTTACAGTACGGACACTACTCCTTATTCTCTGAAAATGCATTGCTTTTGTTCTGTGGTTTTTGCTTTGCCTATCCTTTGAATGTTAACCATTTATTATTTTTACATGAAAAATGTTGGAGGTGCATATCTAGAATCTGTGATAAAATACACATCCAAAGGTAATTGGGGAATTCTACCAAAAGAGTAAACAGATTCTATTTAGAAATGAGCAAAATTCTCAATAAGCTACTTATGTGACCTCAGGAACCATCACTTTCAGGTGGCCAGAATACCCCAACGTAAAGCCGCCTAAAATACCTGAATGCAGCTGTTGGGAGGCCACCTGAAAGCGGAGAACTATGACCGGAGGAGTACTTACCCAACCTTCCTTGGGTAGGTGTACACTCCACTTCTGAGCGCTCCCCCTAGGCATCTGAAAGCGGGCAGGACTACGGCCACAGTTGACTGGAGCCGGTGTTTGCTCCGCAGCACCTCTCCCCGCTGCAGACCTTTTAGGTGCCAGAACAGCGTCTTCAGTGCTGCCACCCAAATGTCGCTTCGCACACACCCGCAGCCGGCTCTGGAGCCGCATTCTCCCAGCTATTCCACCTGAAAGCGGCTATAGATGACTCATTTTTCAACTTCAACAGACTAGAGTTAGTATGCAATGACCAAAAAGACATGGTTTATATCATACTGTGGTATCTGATGATTTAAGAAGGCTTGAGTACTGTTAGCAATTTGATGCCTTGCTGTCCTGGGTAAACTTGTACCTCTCACTTTGTTCGTTTTAGATTGGTCACAGTGTTTGAGCTACCGAAAGAAAACAGAGACACACACCAAGAGCACTTCAATTTATACAAATCTTTATTACTAAATCTAAAGCTGATTTCAAACTACAATATGCAAGCCCTTCCCAATTATACTTATCAACGCCTGGACTGGTCCCAACTGCCGAAGCGAGGCAACGACTGCACACTTGTAGTAGGTTGTCTGGGCGCCGGTAGCAGCTTCTCCACCTCCCCTGACCGGGACATTGGTTGGAGTCTAGAAGTTCTTCTTCTTGCTGAGAGATGTTTCCACCCCTCAGTGAGTCTCAAACTTCAGCAGTGGGACCATGGCTTATATTACCCAAAAATTGTTTACTCATAGCTTATCTCTTTGAATAAATTATTTACTTATCTTCAAGGTTTCCTGACAGTCTGCGACCAACAAAAGACAACTGCATCTCTGGGCCTCATGATGTAAATTAGATTATGTCTTCTGATTCACATGTATATACATTCTTGCATAAGCTGGTCCAAATCCTCCATTACATTATAAGCTGGACTAAATCCTCCATTACACTTGCCATAAGAATAGATTGCCTTCTGAGGAAATGCAGCTTGGATTTACTGCAACAATGCCTGGATATCAAGGGTCAAATGACAAAGTGAATAGCCCACAATGTTTTTTTTTGAGTTGAGAAATAAGTTGTGACTTGTTCAGTGTGTGGTAAACCACTGTAATGTATATTTATCTGGTCAAGCATACCTATTGGCCAGTTGTTCCTGCAGCCCCTCCTCACAGACTCCTGTATAAAGGTCACTGTTCTACAGTCCCGTGCAGCTGAGTGCAGGACAACCGAACAGTAAGGATATGCTATGTTCTCAAGTGAATTAAAGCCTATTGGCTTCTCCACAATAGTTTCCTGAATGATTGATGGTGCATCACAATGTTTCCCAAATATTACATGGAATAGTAAGCAAATTAGAGAAAAATTATTTCCACTCATTGAGGACTCTAGGGCCAAAGTTTATAATATTTTACTGTGAATAACATTTGGAAACATTTCTGCAGGCCAAATGTTACAGAATCTTATACTTTTTTCTGTTGAAAAGATGCTGTACCAATTATTAAGTATAAACCTGAGAGCTTTGAAGTAAAAAGCACCAAGTTCCTTGGAGTCCACTTAACTAATGATCTATCCTGGACACACAACATCTTCTCACGTCAGGAAGGCAAAGTGATTGCACTTCCTGAGAAGACAAAGCAGACACCATAATGTCAACTTTCTACAGGATCTATAGAGAGAGCATCCTGGCTGGATGCATCTCTCCCCTCCCCCTACCCCCAATCGATGTGATCTACCAGGATCATAGTCTGAAGAGGCTGCACAAAATAAATGAGGACCCTTTCCATCCTGAATACAGCAGCTTTCAGAGATACACGAGTATCAGAGCCAACACCACCAAGCATCTTCCCACAGGCAGTGAGGAAGCTGAACGACCAAAGGAATTGTTCACGCTAGCCATCCTGGATTCTCATTTGTACAAACAATATCTATTAATTTATCTGTACATGTGAATACTTGTCCTGCATAAGAATGTTTGTCTCTATGGGTGTTATGTCTAGTTATGTGCCTCTCTGTTTTTGCACCAAGATCTGGAGAACGCTGTTTCGGTGGGCTGTACTTGATCAATCAGATGGCAATAAACTTGACGACTTGAGAATTAACTGCTGCCAAAATTATTTCAAAGCCGGTAAGATTAATTAATTAATGTTTAAGGTCAAGTTTATAGATTATTAATTGAAAGAATTCAATTTCACCTTGATCTTACAAGTATTTAATATTTCATATTAAAACAGACGGCAACATCCACCTGTGAAAACTTTTAAGTTTTCAGAAATGTTCTTTGAGATTTTTATTTTATTCCAACATGTACTTTGAATAGTATTATAGGTTGGTACGTGTTGTATGATAAACCTTTTATAATTTCTACAATAGATGTTCAGCATAAAGCAATGCAACCTGTGCGTTTACGTCACAGAACAGCCACAATTATGACACAGTACCACCTTGACACAGTACTGCCTTAATTTCACTCTTATTCTTATCATGAAATCTTCAATTGCTTGGCTTCCATAAAATTTATTGATTTTTTAATGATTTATCTCACTATGTAGAAAGCTGGCAGAATTTTTCTCATGGCAATGATTAAACATTAAAAGTACAATATCTGAAGTTTGCTGAAGAAACATTGAATTCACACTCACACTAGGTAAGAGTTTTATGACGGGACCACTATTATTATTGCTGGTGCTGCTTGTTGTAAGAAATTGAACATAATTCGTTGGGGAAATTTGAAAAAATGCATATTCTTCATATTAGGTTAATATGCATTGATTTTTTTGAACGAATCTCTTCTCACAGGTAAACTACCAGGTTTCACATGCAGTGCCTGCATTCATTCTATTTTGCGACTTAATATGGGAGACGAGGAGCGTGATGTATTTACCCTCTGCAAGGCATTTCGGAATACTTTCCAAATCAAGTTCAGAATGTAACTAGCTAGAAAACATGGGAGATATTTTACACACCATTTCTTTTCATTATCATATCTCCAAGATTAACTCTTGCTGACGATAGTTTAATGAAATACATTGGCTTTAGATGGAAGGTAAGTTCAGTGAATTCATGTTACTCTGGCAACTTGTTCATCAATAAACAAGCTGTTCAAATGAAACATTGAATGGAACTCAAGTCACTTCACAGAACATGTAATTCTTACAGGGCAAGAAAGAGACCAGTAATTGTGCTGCAGAAGTCTGTAAGGCCTATTAAATTTTGGATTGATCAGTGACTTATTATGATGCTGGACATGAAGGTCAACCATAGTACAGGAAAAAGAATGTACTGAAGTGTGACACAATAATGCAATCCTTTCCTTAGAAAACAAAATCTTTAACAAGTTGCCAAGGTCCCATAACACGGCCAGGCAGAAGGTGTAATTTACATTCTTGTTTTACATTCATTGAATTAGTGACAAGTACAATTTTATAGTTCCTTCATAAATTATAAGTAGACACAAATGGCATCAATGGATATGGGAAGATCATGGGAATATGGTACTAAGGTGGAGGATTGTACTGAATGGCTGGATAGGATTCATCTGACTGGCCTATTTTTCTGTTCAATGTTTCATTACTCTTTTTAATTTTTTTAATTGAATTTAACATATAAGCATACATAATAAATGACAATTACATAATGAATCAATTGTATACAAGTAAATACAAACAGAAGGGAGAAAAAAATAATGGGTAAACAAGAAAATATGCATAACTAGATTAATAGTTACTTATTAACTCAATCTAGTAATAAACATAATGCAAGCAATCATGTCACACCCATTTATTAGACTTTAACATAATAAAGAAAAGAAAGAGAGAAATAAGAACTAAAAACTAATGGACTAAACTAATCTAATTTATCCCCTCCCTCTAATCAAGGTTACCTTTTTTATATATAATGAAAAGGAAATAAAAATCAATAACGATGTGGAATATCTGGCGACACCCAGAGAACAAGCAAAGAATTCTCGGAAAATATAATAATTATTGATTCTTCCAATTATAAAAAAAATCTAAAAATGGGTTCCATCATTTCATAAATTGAAACTTTCTATCTTTAATATTCTATCTGATTTTATCTAAACTTAAATAGGACATTATATCATATAACCACTGCATATGATTAGGGGATAAATCTTCATTCCATTTCAATAAGATAGCACATCTGGCTATCAATGCTAAGACTTTTTCCTGAGATGCAAATAGAGGTTCATCTGATTTGCGAGAAAAACCAAACAGAGCAATTAATGGACAAGGTTCCAAGTTAATCTTGAAAATCATTGATAGAGTTTGAAAACTCTCTTTCCAAAATCTCTAAATTTTGACATTCCCAGAATCTATGAATCAGAGAGGTTTTAAAAATTTAACATTTCTCACAAAAAGAATCAATATCTGCATAGAAATGGGATAATTTAAGGTTAGACAAGGAGTATGTCTTCATAATGTGGTCACTTTTCAGAATACCTTATTGTGGATGAGTAAATGACACAGATACTGATATAGAGATTTTCATCTACTAATTTTGAAAAAGAATGTGCAGACGTAAGCTAATGTAGGGGCTCAGTCATTGGAGATGGAGACCAAAGTGTTTTAATATACAAGGGGTTTGTGGCTGCAATCAAAATGAAGTTCAGAGTTGTAGCTCTTGATTTGATTTGATTTTCTACATTTTGGCAGTGGAAATAAACAGGCAGAGAACTATTTGGATGGGGAGAAAATTCAAGCCTCAGAGGTGTAAAGAGACCTGGGCGTCCTGTGCAGAGAAATCTAAAAGTTAATGCTCAGGTGGGATTACTAGTGAAGAAGGCGAATGCTATGCTAGGATTCATTTCAAGAAGTATAGTGTATAAGAGTAGAGAGGTGTTAATGCAACTCTATAGGGCACTGGTGAGTCCCCATCTAGGGAAATGTGTATAGTTTTGGACCCCCTATCTTAGAAAAGATGTGATGTTGTTGGAGAGGATGCAGAGGAGATTTACTAGGATCATTCCTGGAATGCAAGGCTGGTGTCTGGGGAGCATTTGACAGCTCTTGAGTTGCATTCATTGAAGTATAGGAGAATGAGGGGGGATCTCATAGAGACATTTCAAATACTGAAAGGTTTTGACAGAGTGAATATGGATAAGATGCTTCCCTTGATGGGTGAATTGGGGTCACAGTCTTAAAATTAGAAGTTATCCAATTAAAACAGAGAGGAGGAAGAACTTCTTTAGTCAGAGGGTCGTGGATCTGTGGAAGTCACTGCAGCACAAAGCAGTAGAGGCCAGATCACTGGGATAAACAAGAAATGGATAAGTATCTCATTAACAAGGGTATCAAGGGATATGGGGAAAAGGCTGAAAATTGGAACTAGGTGTGAGCATAGTTCAGCATAGTGTAGAGTCATGGAACAGACTCAATGGGCCTAGTGACTTGCTTCTGGTCCTTTATCATGTGATCTTGTGAAAAGATCAATCTGGCAAAAGGTCTAATGAAAGCATTTTAAGAAATAAAAGACAATCTAATCAGTCCATATTATGTGCAAGAGTTAATAGTTTAGTGTTGCATTTTAGAAAATAAATTATTGTTTGTTTTAAAAGAAACCATAGATTATCAGAGTAATTTATGGTATCATAAAATCATAGAAAATGCATAACACAAAAGAAGGTCAATCAACACATTATTTGGGCTCTGAATGAGAATGAACTGTTCATCATAATTCATGTTAGAGGACTGATCCCATATCTCTGCAGGTTACTGCTCAACACATATACAGATATATAAGTTCTATTACAATGTGATAGCAAATCCAACCTCTTCCTCTATTCAAATGTAAGTGCTGGCTCCGACCATCTTCTGAGTGAAAGAATTTTGGACATCTTGTGTATAAATAGTATACGTATAGAAGCTAGTCCAATTGTTGAAGTTATTGCAGTATTGTACTCTCTCTTGATCACTATGTTACTAAAGCAAAGGGAGTGGATGCAAAACAGATGAAAAAAAAAGCAAAACCAAGGACACACTAACAAATCTAGAGTTCATTTTTCTGGTAAGGAAAATGATGGGTAATTGACAGAAAACTTCAAGCCTAATAAAGAATTTGACAACTTAGATATAGTTAAAAACACACCAAAAAGCTGGAGGAACTCAGCCGGTCTTTTCAGTGTCACTAAAAAACAAAGGTATATGGCTGATATTTCAGGCCTGAGCCCTTCTTCAAGGAATAATCAGAATGATCCAGAAGCAGGAAATCTCAGAAACTCTCAAAATTCAGACAATGTTGGATGGGGGAGGAATTCAGACTAACAAAAAGCGTGAATGATAAGAGGAGAGGGAGGAATTTATCATGTCTGTGCGAAAGGAGACAGGGAGACAAAGCTGGGGAAAGGCGACAGGGGATGAAGTGAAGGGCGGGGGATATTTAACAAAAGCCAGAGAAATCTATATTAATGTCATCCGGTTGGAGGGTGCCCAGATGGAAGATGAGGTGTTGTTCCTCCAATTTTTGGGTGGTCTCAGTCTGGCAAGGAGAGACATGTCAGCAAGGGATTGAGATGGGGAATTGAAATGAGTGGCCACTGGGAGATTCACACTATTGCAGTCGACAGGGCCAAGGTTCTCAATTAAGTGATCTCCCAGTCTGCGTCCAGTCTCTCTGATGTAGAGGAGACCACAATGGGACCACTGGATACAGTAGATGACCGCTGCAGATTCACAAGTGAAATGTTGCTACACTTGGAAGAACTGTTTGGGGCCCCAAATGGTGGTGAGGGAGGAAGTGTGGACACAAGTGGAGCATCTCTTGCAGTCTCAGAGGTAGGTACCAAGAATACACTTGGTGGAGTGGGACGTGGACAAGGAAGTCGCGAAGGGAGCAGTCCCTGCAGAGGTGGAAAGGGGAAGAAAGGGGAATATGTATCTAGTGGTGAGATCTCAGAGGAGGATGCGTTGGATGCTGGTGGGGTGGTAGATGAGGACAAGAGGAACCCTGTCCTTGTTGTATGTGGGGATGGAGGGGGATAGGGCAGATATATGGTTATTGGAGAATTTGCAGGTGAGTGCCAAGTTGAGTGTGGTAGAGGGAAAGTTTGAAGAAGGAGGACATAACTGATGATCTGACATGGAAATCCTATCCTGGGTACAGATGGGATGGAGACATTGAGAGAATGGAATGGAATCCTTACAGGAACAGGGTGGGAAGAGGTGTAGTTGAGGTAGCTGTTGGAGTTGGTGGGTTTGTCTCCAGAGATGGAGAGAGAGAGATTGAGGAAAGGGAGAGTATTGTTCAAGATTTTTCCACAGTTGAGGGTTCAAAACTCTATGACATATTTATTTAATAACTGTTGGGCACTATCAGTTTCCCCAATAATTGCAATGACAAAAACTTAAGGGGAACTATAGGCTTTATTGCACAAAAGACTTGAGCTGGCCTGGATCCAAACTAGGGAAGTGCAGGGAAGGGAAAGGTGGCCTGACCTTTATGGCCTGGTTCCCAAGGGAAGAGTCCAGGTAAGAGTGTCATCAGGGGGTGGGCCAGCCTGAGCCAATTATCATAGACAATCCATGCCATAATAATGACTATTAAAAGTTTAATCCTTTTCTGTGTTTCTTTATAATCTAAAATCCTGGATCTCTGGATTGCCATTGTTTGTGGCTTAGTTTCCCATTACCCTTTGGCTATCAAAGGCACCTGGTATTCTTGCAATTGCCACAGTCCTTCTCAATCTATCCTCTCCCCTGAACATATCCCACAAGCTACTTGAGGATTTATTAGCCCAGAAATGCTTTCATTTTTTGAAGTTGTAGGTAGAAGGTGGAGATGATACAGCACTATTTGTGTCAGTAATACATTTAAATAGAATGAGAAACAGAGAGAGAGAGAGAGAGAGAGAGAGAGAGAGAGAGAGAGAGAGAGAGAGAGAAACAGAGTCAGAGACAGTGACAGAGAGACAGTGACAGAGAGACAGAGACAGAGAGAGAGAGACAGAGAGACAAGAACTGTGTTGGAGAGGAAAGTACTCAAAGGATACAGGAGTGAAAAGGTAGAGATGTAAGGACAGGGAGCAATCCTTTTGGAGTGTTGAAATGAGATGGGAGGAGAAGATATATGTGGTAGTGATAGCTTGTTAAAGTGGTGAAAATTATGGTGGCTGATTCAATCAATATCAAGGCTTGAAGAAGATGAGGGCAAGGTGAATCCTTTCCTTGTTCTGGTGGGAGCAGAATGTAAGAGAGGAGAAATGCTAGAAATGGATCAGACACAGATAAAGGTCCAGCAATTATAGTGGACAGAAACCCACATTTGGGAGAAAGGAATAAATCTAAGGAAAAGGCATGAAAGCAGCGAACATAAAGCCCCCCAAAAGGTAATGGACACAGCCCAGGTCATCACAGGCAAAATCCTCCCCACCATTGAGTACATCTACAGGGAACACTGCCGTCAGAGGGTAGGAGCAATCATCAAAAATCCACACCACCCAGCAGTCGCTCTGTACTTGCTGCTGCCATCAGGAAAGAGGCATAGCTGCCACAAGACTTTGCACCACCAGGTTCAGGAACAGCTGCTACCCCTCAGAATCCTCAATGACAAAGTCAATCAGAGACTCATTTAAGGACTCTTCCTTATGCATTTTATTTATTTTCTTTGTTCTCTCTGTATTGCAGTCAGTTTGTTTACATTTGTTATCTGTTTACGGTTCACGCTGCGTACAGTTTAGTTTTTGCACTACCAATTAGTGCTAATTTTGCCGCTCTCACAGGTAAAAAGAAATCTCAGTGTTGTATGTGATGCCATATTTTTGAAATTTAAATTTAGACCTCCAGCATGGTTACAGGCCATTTTGGCCCACAAGTCCAGGTCACCCAATTTACACCCAATTAATCTACATCCCAATATGTTTCAAATGGTTGGAGGAAACTTAAGCCCCAAGGGAAAACCCATGTAAACATGTGGAGAATGTACAAACACCTTACAGCGCGAGATTTGAACCCAAGTCCTGATCACTGGTGCTGTAAAGGCGTTGTGCTAACTGCTATGCCAACTGTGCTCTTTTTAAAATATTTTTAATAATTTGATAGAGAGAAATATTACAATTATATGTTGTTTAGATATTAATAATTATATCATTTTTATATAATGCAATACAGAATATTAATCACATATAAATTATACATCGTCTTATATAATTTTCCAAAAAGTGAAAAATCCTTATGTAAATTTAACCACATATTCTAATACTGAGATATACATTGTGATTATCTAAATAGATCAATCTCTAGTTGTAGAAAAAAAATAAGAAAAAAGTAAGAAAACTACCCCGCACCCCCTCCCCCAACATTAATATAACCCCTCCCACTAAACATGGTCACCAGCAAATAAATCGTAAAGAATCGGGATTCGGCTATGTATGTACTCTGACAATAAATCTGAAATCTAAATCTAAAAGAAGGTGCCTTTGACAGAACAGATAGAGAGAACTAAAGAAACTGGGGCAATGTCAGGAAGCGAGCTAAGGTAGACGTCAGTGGGCTTGAAATTAATATTGGTGACTAACCTATGTCTGAAGAAAGGTTTCAATGTAAAACATTGATTGTCCATTTCCCTCTTGGATGCTGCTTGACCTGAAAAACTCCTCCAGCTGTTTGCTTGTATTTTGCTCTAGATTCCAGAATCTGATGTCTCTTGTGCCTCCAAATTGAGAAATGCAATTGAATTTATTTGTTACTATAGGAACATATACATTGCCTTCCCTCATTTCCAGCAGGCCAGCATTGCTGTCCTTTCTTAAATGCCCATTATTTGCATGGAAACTAATCATCAGCTCAGTCTCATTTATGCCAAATCAGTCAAGGATTCTCGAAATGACGTTAGTTAGCTCGATATGCTTTCGCAACAATTAAAATGTTTCACAGGCACCATGCATTTAATTAATTTGGGTACAACCTCTATAGTGCGACTGAGAGCACTCAAGACCAGAGAGAGTACAACACGCTTTTATTCAGTAAGAATAACACACAATAGTCTTTGGACTGAACTGGGGTTTTGGCGGGGATCCAGGGTTTAGATTGGGATCTGCAGGGGCGGAATTGGGGGATGAGCCAGTTCTTAGGACATCACATCAGTAGTGAATTCCCAGATGACTACATTCACCCCTTCCTTTAGAATGAAGCCTGCAGGTGAAATAGACAACATAGTATATTCATAGAAAAAAAATTACAATATTTACAAATTCAACCAGTCAGGAGGTCTGGAAATGTGAGCAGAGTGCCATAGTGCAGGCAGGGTCTGGGCTTCCTGATCCTCCTGTGGTTCTGGGACCTTGGGGTGTGGGTGATCCGGCTCTGGTTGAGGGATGGCTAGAATCACTTCCTGAGTCATCTCACCTGAGTCCCTTGGTGTTCCTGAGGGAACCCTGGGTAAGTCCTGGCTCCCTTGATGTGATGCACCCTCAGTTCTGGTGGATGCCAGGTTCTTGATAGTGACAGTGTCCTCTCTGCCATCCGGGTATTGCACGTAGGCGTAAGTGTGGTTTGCATGGAGTAGGTGCACTCTCTTGACCAGGGGGTCACTTTTGCTCCTCCTCACATGCTTTCAAAGCAGCACTACATCTGGTGCTGTAAGTCAAGCCAGGAAAGAAAACATCAGCTCACATTGATCACAGTGCAATGTAGCGACCTAATGGAGTGGAGCGCCATTGGTAGGACATCCTGCCAGCGTGAGTCTGGAAGCCCTTTGGCACAGAGAACCAATTTTATGGCCATAGTGTTTTCCTTCTCAACCTGTCCATTCTCCTGGGGGTTGTAGCTGGTTGTCCTGCTGGAACTGATGTAGCTCCTCGCTCTTAAATGATGAGCCCCGGTCGCTATGGATATAGCCGAGATACCCAAACAGGGCAAAAATAGAGTCTAGGGCCTGAATGATGGATGGCTTGGATGTGTCCAGGCAGGGAATGGCGAACGGGAAGTGTGAGTACTCATCGATGATTGTGAGGAAGTACACGTTCACGTTAGTGGAGGGGAGGGGTCCCTTGAAATCAACACTGAGTCATTCGAAGGGCCAGGAAGCCTTTATCAGGTGCGCTTTGCTAGGGCGGTAGAAGTCTGGCTTGCACTCGGCGCAGACCTGGCAGGACCTGATCATTTCCATGACATCCTCAATTGAGAAGGGTAAATTGCATGCCTTGACTAAGTGAGCCATTCACATGATGCCTGGGTGGCAGAGCTCTGTGCAGTGACCACAACTGGCTGATATGTGCAGAGGAACAGCTTCCTCTGGTCAGGGCATCTGAAGGTTTATTGAGGGATCAAGGTCAGTAGACTCTATCATAGTTGAAGGTGGAGAGTTCGATCCTCCACTGAATGATTTTTATCATTTTTAATTTTTCCCTGTTTTGTATTATTGAACATGAAAGCCACCGATTGCTGGTCTGTGAGGATTGTGAATTTTCTGCCCACTAGGTAGTGCCTCCAGTGCCTGATGGCCTCCACAATGGTTTGAGGATCTTTCTCCACTGATGGATTCCGAAGCTCGTGACCTTGTAGGGTCCTGGAAAAAAAACTGCAACCAGCCTACCTGCCTGATTAAGAGTCGCAGCCAGGGAAAGGTACATTCTCGTCCACCGCATGCATAGTGGCCTTCATAATGTGGCTTCTGATGTAGTTGAAAGCATTTTGAGCTTTAGCTGTCAATGGGAAGGAAGTGGTTTTTAAGAGGGTACAAATTTATTGGGGGACCCATTGGGAAAAATATGAGAAGATGCCTAGGCATTTCCTCTGAGCTTTCATGGTCTTAAGGATTGGGAGTTCCAACAGGGGGTGCAACCTGTCGGAGTCGGGACCAATGATGCCATTCTCCACCACGTAGCCCAGGATGGCTAGGTGTTTAACTCTGAACATGCACTTACTGGTGCTGTATGTAAAGTTCTGGGCCTCAGCTGTGCGGAGAAAATTCTGGAGATTGGCAACATTGTCCTCCAGAGAATGGCCACAAATGGAAATATTATCGAGGTAGGAGAAGTTGGCCTTCAACTTAAATTCATCCACCATTCGATCCAATTGTCTCTGGAAGATTGAGACCCCATTTGTGATACCAAATGGGACCCTCTGGAACTGATAGAGTCTTCCGTTAGCCTCAAAAATGGTGTAGGGACGTTCCTCAGAATGGATTGGCAACTGGTGGTAAGCAACTTTAAGGTTGATGGTCGAATAAACCTCATTCTGTGCAATTTCATTCACCATGTCAGAAATACGAGAGAGGGGGTTTGCTTCCAGGT
Source organism: Narcine bancroftii (assembly GCF_036971445.1). Taxonomy (NCBI): domain Eukaryota; kingdom Metazoa; phylum Chordata; class Chondrichthyes; order Torpediniformes; family Narcinidae; genus Narcine; species Narcine bancroftii. The sequence goes on along the minus strand of NC_091473.1, from coordinate 23,499,778 downwards.
GTGTAAAATGATTAATGGTTTGGCTATAGTCAATTACAAGCCTGGACCTTTCTTCCCCCTTTATGACAACTAACTGAGCGCTCCATGGGCTGGTACTGTGCTTGATAATGTTCTCATCAATCAGTTGCTGTGTCTCAGCCTTGATGAATGCCCGATCCTCTGCACTGAAGCACTGGCTTTCTGTAGCAATTGGCACTCAGATTGGGGAACAGATGGGGTAGATCTATATTCAGTGTGGAGATACAACAATAGGCATCAGAGTTTTTGGACCTTCTGTTCGGAACCATAATGGGAGGAAGAGGACCAGAATACACCAGGTTCACATTTTAAAAGTGACTCAAGAAGTCAAGACCCCACAAAATTGGAGCACATAAATTCTTAAGTACATATAGTTTGAATTTATTGAATTATCCCTCCTGCAGAGATAACTGAACCATACAATGTTCTAGAATAGTTTACAGTGCGTAAATATAATAATTTGAAGGATACGCTTTAAAATTGTGTTTTTGGACTGTCTCTGTGTCTATGAAGCTCTCAGTCGAGCCAAAGTCAATTAAACATTTCAGTTTATGTCCATTAATTCCCACCTTGATCGTGAAATTGTTCAGTTGGTGTGGTATCTCCTGGTCCAACACAATCGCTGCCAAGACTTCAGAGATGCAGTCTTTCCCCTCGCTGGGGTCACTCCCCCCTTGCAGAGTGTCAGGCAAGCAAGATGGCGGGGGCCACAAGGTGCAGCAAGATGGCCACCCTCCTTCTTCTTCTGTTGGCGCCAATTTTGAAAACCGGCAAGATAGTGGAGACCATACAGTGCAGCAATATGGCCACTCCCCTTCCTCGTCTGATGAAGATTCAAAATATGGAAGATGGCCACTGGGGTTTCCCATGTCACTGCTCTCGCTGTGGAGCCTACAGAAAGGCCATAGTGCATAACACTGGCATTGGGAGGTTGTGGGATTGGGCTTTGGCCTCACCTCAGGCAGCCCAGCGGGGGGGTCATGCATGCGTGGCACCCCTCAGCACACCCCCTCGCCCTACAGGCCTTCACCCAATGACCCTTCTTACCGCAACCGGAGCAGATGGAGTCTTTAGCAGGTCATCAAGTTCTTGAGTGTTGCAGCCAACCACAGAAAAAGCATCCCTTGGTGCCAGAGGCCACTGTCGTCAGGGCCGATGTCGCATGTGGTGTCACTCCAGTAACCAGATCATCCTGGAGGGTGGCTTCCAGGTTATCAGCTCCCAGTTGGGCCATCTCCTGCGACTTAGCCAGCCGCACGTTGTCAGACAGCACTGCGCTGCCTTGGTCCAGCAATCGCTGCCTGATGTACTTGGACATCATGCCACCAACAAGAGCATCCAAGATTGCTCGTCTTCCCATTCTCAGGCTGTGTCATCTTCATACCTGCAGGTCCTCGTGAGTGCTCATAGGATGAAGACAAAATCTTCAATAGACTCACCAAGCTGCTGCTTCCATCGCAAGAGCTGGGGCCTCGCTAGGATTGGGGAACAGAGGAGGTGGATCTATATTCAGTGTGGAGATACAACAATAGGGATCAGAATTTTTGGACCTTCTGTTCGGAACCATAATGGGAAGAAGAGGACCAGAATACACCAGGGTCACGTTTTAAAAGTGACTCAAGAAGTTAAGACCCTACAAAACTGGAGCACATGTTTGTGCTAGGATGACATTTTGGAAACTTCAGCCTTTTGATGGCTGACTCATAAGTAGTGCAATCCCTGATGATCGTGAATTCTGATGAGAGGACCGCTGACCTCTTGAGTTCATCCGTGAAGTAGACCATTTATGTGGCCACCAGGTACATTTGGAAGCACCCCAGCTAGTATCTGAATTCCTCCAGGGCCTCTGGGGACAGAGGATCAATTAGCTTCAACAAACCTTGCATCTTCTTCTTACTGAATTAAATTGTAGCGCGACTGAGAGCACTCAAGACCAGAGAGAGTACAGCACGCTTTTATTCAGTAAGAATAACACACAATAGTCTTTGGACTGAACTGGGGTTTTGGTGCGGATCCAGGGTTTATATCAGGATCTGCGGGGAAGGAATCAGGGGAGGAGCCAACCCTTAGGACATCACATCAGTATGAATTCCCAGTTCACTACAACCCCATATCTTTGAACCATTATAGCTCACCTCTCCTTCCCAGCTACTATCTTTAAGCTTGATATAAGAACAAAGACACGTATCACCTTATTATTCAATGCCCAACTCATGCTTTGTAAGGGAATAGTTCCTTGAGAATTACAGCTACTCCTTTGGGATAATTTCTTCATTGCTCCACAATTAGGAGACAATTCATTCAATATGAGCTATTGATTTCCTTTTTCAAATGTTGCTGGTCTTTTCAGGTACATCTTTGTAAGGTTATGTTCAGATAAGATTGTGGAAGGGGCAACATTCATTGATTTGGAATATATAATGTGTTTTTTGTGGAATAATTTTTATATGCAGTCCAACAAGTAATTGGGATGGAGAGTATAACAAATTTCAATGCACATTCAATAACAACTGAAAGGAAAAACTGAGCAGCCAAGTGTGTCCTACCAACTGGAAATTCCACAGGAATTTCACAGGAACACAACTGGAAATTCCACAGGAATTCCATCCTCTCAATGTCTCTGCCTTCCTGAAGTCATGTGCTCCCAGAGAAATCCCAGTATCAGGGGAAAATATTAATCTCCTGAATATGTGACATGCTTCATTGATGTCAACACTGTTGAATGGAAATAGCTTTATGTAACCACAAATGAGGTTTGCAGACTCCAGTCATCCTGAGGCAGGACTTCCACACCTTGCCCTTAAGCCAAAGACCTTTAAATGTTATTCTTGTTCAGGTGCATTCAAAAAGCTGAGTCATATCAGGCATCATGGTGATGAAGGAAATGGCGCTGTTGCTTCACCGCTCCAATGACCTGCTTTTGATCCTGACCTTGGATTCTAGGTGAAGGGTGGCTGCACTTTTTGGGCTTCATTCCCCTGAAAGTCATAAGCAGCTTTTGTAATCCAGCCTGGTGTTTGAAGGAGGTACTGGAGACAGTGGATATCCTTGGCCTGCAACTTTTCCACTGGGTCCTTCATGGTGAAGAGATCCAAAAGGGTTGTTGTAAATACCTGGTTCTCTTCACAGTGGCCCCTCTCATGGAGTTGGTCAGAGCAGGTTTGATGCTGGTATGAGGTGTTAGAATACTCCCCAATCAGTATGGGCCCACTCTGAATCAGCAGATGAGCTCAGTAACTTAATTGCAAAGAGTCTTTATTACTTTAAATATTCTGTGTTCCCTTCTTTTAGAAGTGTGTCCACAGAGAATCACTGCAAGTCATTTCAAGTATGCACACTCGATCTTAGCCAAAAGGCTTAGAGAATGCATGTATTACCACAGGAAAATGGAAAGATGTCTATCATCATTATCATAGATGAGATATGATATGAAGGGATAAAGCCCTAGGGGGTGGAAATCAGCTTCATCTTGTTCTGTTTCTTGAATGGCAAAAGGCTGCGCGTGTGTAAAAAAAGACTGCAAAGATATCTCTCTGCTCCGCATAAGAATGGGTTCAGTGACGTGCAAATTCTTGCTTCATCTGCAGTTTGAGCCTAACTGGCCCAAGGCCAGTTCTCCCACCAGAAGGGTGAACACAACAAAAATCATTATTTTAGCCTCAATAATATGTGGGGAGTCAGCATTTAATTTAAAATACTCTCCCCCAGATTATCTGATTGTCGTCTCCTTTGCTATTTGCAGGAACTTACATTACAGCAGGATCTCATTAGCTCAAAAGCTCTTTGGCCAGAAAATAAGTTACATAAAAGCAAATTATTTTATTCTTAACGTTTATGAAAATGAAATTAAAGAGCGGACAGCGGCAGACTTCTGAGTATTGAAAATGTTACCTGAAAACATTTACTGCTAAATATGTGCTATTCTTACTAACATTGAAATAATCAGGAAGTTTCAGTGAGCTTGTGTTTTTGCGCAGTCAGGTCTAGTGTGTTTGAGTGGGGCAAAAAAAAGTGCAAGGCCTGAAATTATAACGCTGTTCTTTATCCTCTATTGAATGTTGTACTCTTCCAATAGTAATTAGCAGTGTGAATAAAGCATAAATAAGGGAACAAATATTTCCCTGGTGTTCTAATTATCGAGATAGATTATTGAATTGAAGGTTACAACACAACTCATGGATTGTTTCCTGTAAAATAGAACATTAATTGCATTCTTGGCAACAGACAGAACATTGGCAAAGGTTTATTCACATCAACATTTTTAATTTTATCACCCTCTCACATTTGTCTTTTATTTTGACTGTACCACCCAAAAATACACAAAACATGAGGACATAACATTTGGTAGAAATCTGTTTGATTCTGTTCAATTATATGATAAATCATACAGCAAGTGGCAAATGAAAATTACAAAAATTATGAAAAGATGCAAATTCTCAGCTCATGATTGATAACAAATTAGTAATAGCATAATTGTAAGTGTCTTGGAAAGCTGGCTGTACTGAATTATAGACTAGAGCATACAGTGGTCTTTGAATATATAAATTACTCTGCCAATAAATTCTATGTTCCTACAACCACATGAACCTAAAACACAGTTCAGAAGCACAGAATTATTACAGCCCATGAAGAGGCCCCTATGGTTCATTGAATCAATGCTGACTTTGAGTAGAGCAATTCCTTCACTTCCTTCCCCCAATCTCTCCCCTTAGCTCCATAAATAATTCTCTCTCAAGTGCCTAACCAATTCCACAAATTTAGATTTAAAATATATATCAAAAATTATGACTTGCTTTTATATATCTCTCTTATGGTTTATGATTTTTACTTTATACTATTCATTCACAAAAATTGTAACATTACTAATAAATTATATTTAGAATCCTGAAAAGCATTAACAAATTGAAATTGTAATATCTTTTTTCCTTCTTTGGCTTGGCTTCGCGGACGAAGATTTATGGAGGGGGTAAAAAGTCCACGTCAGCTGCAGGCTCGTTTGTGGCTGACAAGTCCGATGCGGGACAGGCAGACACGATTGCAGCGGTTGCAAGGGAAAATTGGTTGGTTGGGGTTGGGTGTTGGGTTTTTCCTCCTTTGCCTTTTGTCAGTGAGGTGGGCTCTGCGGTCTTCTTCAAAGGAGGTTGCTGCCCGCCAAACTGTGAGGCGCCAAGATGCACGGTTTGAGGCGTTATCAGCCCACTGGCGGTGGTCAATGTGGCAGACACCAAGAGATTTCTTTAGGCAGTCCTTGTACCTTTTCTTTGGTGCACCTCTGTCACGGTGGCCAGTGGAGAGCTCGCCATATAATACGATCTTGGGAAGGCGATGGTCCTCCATTCTGGAGACGTGACCCATCCAGCGCAGCTGGATCTTCAGCAGCGTGGACTCGATGCTGTCGACCTCTGCCATCTCGAGTACCTCGACGATAGGGGTGTAAGCGCTCCAATGGATGTTGAGGATGGAGCGGAGACAACGCTGGTGGAAGCGTTCTAGGAGCCGTAGGTGGTGCCGGTAGAGGACCCATGATTCGGAGCCGAACAGGAGTGTGGGTATGACAACGGCTCTGTATACGCTTATCTTTGTGAGGTTTTTCAGTTGGTTGTTTTTCCAGACTCTTTTGTGTAGTCTTCCAAAGGCGCTATTTGCCTTGGCGAGTCTGTTGTCTATCTCATTGTCGATCCTTGCATCTGATGAAATGGTGCAGCCGAGATAGGTAAACTGGTTGACCGTTTTGAGTTTTGTGTGCCCGATGGAGATGTGGGGGGGCTGGTAGTCATGGTGGGGAGCTGGCTGATGGAGGACCTCAGTTTTCTTCAGGCTGACTTCCAGGCCAAACATTTTGGCAGTTTCCGCAAAGCAGGACGTCAAGCGCTGAAGAGCTGGCTCTGAATGGGCAACTAAAGCGGCATCATCTGCAAAGAGTAGTTCACGGACAAGTTTCTCTTGTGTCTTGGTGTGAGCTTGCAGGCGCCTCAGATTGAAGAGACTGCCATCCGTGCGGTACCGGATGTAAACAGCGTCTTCATTGTTGGGGTCTTTCATGGCTTGGTTCAGCATCATGCTGAAGAAGATTGAAAAGAGGGTTGGTAAATTGTAATATATAGAAATAATAACTGGTAAAAATAAAAACTAGAATCTAAGAGAGAAAAGTAATGGATGTCTCCTCAAGCAGTGTACAAAAAAAAACCAAACTCATAAGCAACATACCATCACATTCCAATAGAATATAATTTAGCCATTACATTAAAATAAATGTTCCCCAAACACTAAAATAAATTACTGGTTTGTCAGAGAAGCTGATAAGCATTAAATAATAGGGAATAATATTAAACATATTCACTGATGGAATGTGCACTGGTTGACAGTGTGGTCTGGTGTTGGGCAGACAAGACCAGATGGAGCCACCACACTTTTGAGATATGGGGTTTTTGAGAGATGGGGTTTTTGAGATACAGGGATTTCTGGGATAAGCAACGCCTGCTCTGCGAGCTTTATAAAGGCTTGGATCATACTATTGCTTTTGTCATCTTCTGTTGAATTCATTGGAATCCTCTGTACGTCTTCCCTTTGGTTGTACAGTCTCCCCAGCTCAGAGATTTCATAAGGATATAAGAGCAGAAATATCCTATTTAGCCCATTGAATCTGCCCCGCCATTTAATCATGAACTGATCCATTTTCCCACACAGTCCCACAGCCCAGCTTTCTCTCCATAACCTTTGATGCCCTGGCCTCCACAACTTACTGTGGCAAAAAAATTCCACAGATTTACCACCCATCTGGCTGTTCTTGACCAGGGTGGGCAACCTTTTTTTTAAATGCACATTCCACTTTAAGTATTCCCTATGCCATAAGTGCTCTGTGATTAGTAAGGGATTGCTTAAGGTGGTATGTGGGTAGAAAGAAAAAGCTTGAAAACCATTATTTTAATTGTACCTACTTGATTCGTTATGTACACGGTTTCTTAACTCCAAAGGAAATGGGCCAATGACAATTTTTCTCAAGCAAAATATTTCATTAACAATTGGGTCTAGAGCTGTGGCTCTCAACCTTCCCTTCCCACTCACATTCTTAAAGTGGAATGTGAGTTTTAAAGAAAAGGTTGCCCACCCCTGTCCTAGACTCTCCTATCATGGGGAAATAAAACCTATTTTAGTGGTACTAACTGCAGAGCTCAGGGAACACAGCTTACCAGAGAAGAGTCAACTGCCAACTGTTTTTTTTATTTTAAACAATCGTGCGCTTCATAAAGGGGAGTGACGTCAGCATGCTGCAGAGTCATTGTCTCTCTGGCAACATGCCAACAGGAGGCAATGAGCTCCGTCAACCCATGCAGGTCTGAAAACGTGGGCTCCTCCTGGGCAAAGAAGAGGAGCCCGCACCATTCTGTGCCAGCCACTCGGTGTGGTGATTCTGCCTGTCCAGCTGTGCGGTCACTCGGTCTGCCGCATCTTCTATATTTACTGTGAACTGGAATTCATTGTCTGTGTGTTGTTCAGATGGCTGGCTCCTCCCTTGGCTCCACCCTTACCTACCCCAATATAAAACTTAGTTTTCCCGCCATACCTCAGATTCACCTGAGGACTATTGATTGTAAGCTACTGGCTGGAGTGCTTCCAGTCCTACCTGATGGCCACACAAGACATCTTCAACTCCGACAGTCTCTGGAGATCTGCACTTCTCTCTTGAGTCAGCCCTAAGGGGTTTGCTGTCATCAGAGACTGTGCTACTTATGAGTCTACCATAGAAGGCTTGAGGGTCCATTACATGAGGCCTCAGAACAACGTGCTGGCGAGGCCAAAGGAGAGCAGGGGGAAGGATGAGAGGGTCCAAGAGGTGGTGGCATAGAGATCCTGGGCTATGTGATGGAGAATGGGATCATTGGTCCTGACCCTGATTGAATGCGCCCCCTGTTAGACCTCCCGATCCTGGACCATGAAGGCCTTAAGGAGGTGTTTGAGCTTCTTCTCTTACTGATCTCAGTGGGTCCCTCACTACGTGCATAAAGTCTGCCCCCTCTTAAAATCCACTTTTTTTCCCATTACAGGCCGAAGCCCAGGTGGCTTCAATTACGTTTGGAGCTATATCGCGAAGGCCACCATGCGTGTGGTGGACAAGAAAGCACCCTTCCAGGTGGAAAGCAATACCTCTAACATAGTTCTGGTTGCTACTCTTAACCAGGTGGACAGGCTGCTTGCCTTTTTCTCCCACAGCCTACAACGCCATGAGCTTTGGAACCCATCTGTGGAGAAAGAGGGTCAAGCCATTGTAGAGGCCATCAGGCACTGGTGGCATTACCTGGCCAGCAGAAAATTTATACTGCTCACAGACCAGCAATCGGTGGCATTTTTGTTTAATAATGCAAAAAGGGGAAAAATAAAGAATGATAAGATCACTAGGTGGAGGATGAAACTCTCCAACTATAATTATGACATAGTATGCAGGCAAGGTTCTCTCCATGAACATCCAGATGCCCTGTCAAGAGGAAGCTGTGCCTCTGCACTCACCAGCCAGTTGAGGTCACTGCGTGATGAGCTTTGGCACCCAGGCATCAATCAAATGGGTCATTTTGTCAAGCCACGCAACCTGTCCTACTCCGTTGAGGACATCATGGAAATTATCACGTCCTGTCAGGTCTATGCAGAGTGCAAACTTTCCTTCTACTGTCCCAACAAATCACACCTGATAAAGGCATCCTGCCTCTTTCAACAACTCTGTGTCGATTTCAAGGGTCTTCACCCTTCCATCAACGGAAATGTTTACTTTCTCAACGTCATTGACGAGTACTCACATTTTCCGTTCGCCATTCCCTGTCCAGACCACCACCACAGCCATCAGGGCCTTGCACTCTTTTTCACTCTGTTAGGGTATCTCATCTATATTCATCGTGACTGGGGCTCATCATTTATGAGCGAAGAGCTATGCCAGTACCTGCTCATACGAGGCATTTCCTCAAAGCAGGACGACTAGCAAAGATCCCCGGGAGAACGGAAAGTTGAAAAAGAGAATGCCACTGTATGGAAGGCCGTGAAACTGGCTCTCCAGTCCAAAGACCTTCCAGACTCATGCTGGCAAGAAGTCCTAACCACAGTGTTCCACTCCATAAGGTCACTCCTTTGCACTGCAACGCAACTCCTCATGAGCTTATGTTCATGTTCCAGAGGAAATCCATGTCCGGGACTACTCTCCTGGCTTGGCAAATGGCATTGGGGCCAGTCCTGCTAAGAAAGTATGTGAGAAGGAGCAAGACAGACCTCTGATCGATAAGGTGCACGTGCTGCACGCCAGCCCAATGTATGCCTACATGGCATACTCTGTTGCAGAGAGGACACCGTCTCGATCAGAGACCTGGCACCTGCCAGAACTGAGGATCCAATGCCTCAAACGAGCCAGGAACTACCGAGTACACCACTCAGGGTCCTGCTCGGGAAGTGGTCCAATCCACCCCGCGACCAGAGCCCGAGCCCTTGAGACCCACTGACCCTGTACCACAAGGGGTCCAGGAAGTTCAGGAAGCCCAAAGTCTTCCAATACTGAGGCACTTAACCAGAATAACTAGACCCCCTGACAGACTTAACTTGTAAATATTTGTAAACTATTAGTTTTTATCTAATGTATAGTCTCTGTTTTTCACTTACAGGCTCTATTCTGAAGGAAGGGGTGAATGCAGTGAACTGGAATTCACTGTCTATGTATTGTTCTGATGGCTGGCTCCTCCCTTGGCTCCATTCTCACCTACCCCAATATAAATGCTGGTTTTCCCGCCTTACCTCAGATTCACCTGAGGACTATTGTATCTACTGGTCATTGATCGTAAGCTATTAAAAGCATGTTTGAACTCTTCACCTGTCTCTGAGTGCAGTCATGTTACACACACCATTCAACATTTGAAATGTTTCAGTGAGATCTCGATTCATTCTCCTAAAATCCAAAAGCTGTCAAACTCTTCATAAGATAATCCCTTAATTGCCAGAATCATCCTTGTGAACCTCCTTTGAACCCTCTCTGCTGTTAACACATCCTTTCTTAAATGAGCCCAAAACTGCCCACAATATTCCAAGTATCAGCAGTGCCTTTTAAACCCTCAGCATCACATTCCTGCTCTTATATTCTATTCCACTTGAAATGAATGAGAGTATTCCATTTGCCTTCTTCACCACCATAAGTTTACATTCTGGCCGTCTTGGATGATGACTCCAAGGTCTATTTGCATCTGAACATTTTAAATTTTCTCCCCAATTTAAAATAGTTTGCTTTTTTTATTTTTTCTAAAGTGCATGTGTACATTTGCTGACATTATATTTCATTTGCCACTACTCTCCCCATTCTCTTAATCTGTGTAAGTCTTTCTGCAACCTCCCTGTTTCCTCACACAACCTGCTCCTCCACCAACCTACAAATCATCTGAAAGCTTCGAATCACCTGGAAACAGGGGCAGCACAGTTAGCATAGTGGTTGCACAACGTCGTTCCAGCGCCCAACATCGGGACCCGGGTTCGAATCCCGTGCTATCTGTAAGGAGTTTGTACGTTCTCTGTGTGTCTGCATGGGTTTTCTATGGGAGTTCTGGTTTCCTCCCACCATTTGAAATGTACCGGGGGTTATAGGTTAGTTGGGTGTAATTGGACAGCATGGGCTCATTGGCCAAAATCTCGTACTGTATGTCTAAACTTAAAAATTTTAAATTAAAAAAAAAATTACATTTAAAACTTGGCCACAAAGTCATTCATTCAATAATCCAAATTATTAATATACAATGTAAAAGAAGTGACCCCAACACCAACCACTGTGGAACATCACTAACAACTGACAGCCAATCAGAATATGATCCTTCTATTCCAACTCTCTGCTTCTTACCAATCAACCAATGCTCTTCCCACTCTCCACACTCATATGTTTCCTGTTATACCATGGGCTCTTATCTTTTAAATAGCCTCACCTGTGGTACCTTGTCAAAGGCCTTCTGAAAATCCAAATACACATCTACTGGATCTCCCTTATCCAACCCCTTGTCATTTCTTCAAAGCAAGATTTGTCAAGCAAGATTTTCCCTTAAGGAAACCATGCTGGCTTTGGTCTATCTTGTCATGTGCCCCCAATTATTCCATAACCTCATCCTTGATGATCCAACATCTTCCCAACCACTGACATCAGGCTAATTTCCTTTCTGATGCTTCTCTTCCTACTTGAATAGTGGGTGGCATTTGCAATTTTCAATCCTCTAGGACTATACCCAAATTTATTGATTTCTGAAAGATTATTACCAGTGGCTCCACAATCTTAACCACTACTTCTTTCAGAAACCGAGAGTGCAATCCATCTGGTCCTGGAGACTTATCCACCTTTAGACCATTCAGCTTTCTGGGCATCTTCATCCTTGAAATAGTAACTGCACTCACTTTCTTCCCAATATTATTGACATCTGGCACACTGCTAATAACTTCCACTAATGGTTCAAAATACTCATTTATTTCCTTTGTTATTTCCTTGTCTCCCATTATTATTTCTCCAGCATCATTTTCTTATGGTCCTACATCTAATCTCACCTCTCTTTTAATCTTTCTATCCTTGTAGAAGCTTTTTGCAAATATCCTCTTTGATATTATTTGCTCACCTACTTTCATATTTCATCTTTTCCCTCCTCACATTTGTTTTAGTTGCCTTCTGCATTTAAAAAAAAATCCCAATCCTCTCTCTTCCTACTAATTTTTGCTTCCTTTATGCCCTCCCTTTTGATTTTACATTGGCTTTGACTTCCCTTGTCAGACATAGTTGTGACAATTTTCTATTTGAATATTTCCTCTTTATTGGCGTGTCTTTATCCTGCACCTTCCCCTCACTTCTTGCAGAAACTCCATCCACTGTTGCACTGCTTCCAATTCTACTTTGGCTAGTTCCTTTCTCATTGGTGTGTAATTCCTTTAATTCCACTGAAATGCCGACACATCTGACTTTAGTTTCTCATTGTTAAATCTCAAATTGAACTCAATCATACCGTGATCACTGCCCTGAATGGTTCATTTACTCTCAGCTCTCTAATCACTTCTGGTGCATTAAACAACACTTAATCCAGTACAGCCAAAGTTCCTCAACATGATTATCCAACTGCACGAAAACCAACAAGGTCGGGTCAGATACAGCAATGAGCTCTCTGAACCCTTCTCCATTAACAATGGCGTGAAGCAAGGCTGTGTTCTCGCACCAACCCTCTTTTCAATCTTCTTCAGCATGATGCTGAACCAAGTCATGAAAGACCCCAACAATGAAGATGCTGTTTACATCCGGTACCGCACGGATGGCAGTCTCTTCAATCTGAGGCGCCTGCAAGCTCACACCAAGACACAAGAGAAACTTGTCCATGAACTACTCTTTGCAGATGATGCCGCTTTAGTTGCCCATTCAGAGCCAGCTCTTCAGCGCTTGACGTCCTGCTTTGCGGAAACTGCCAAAATGTTTGGCCTGGAAGTCAGCCTGAAGAAAACTGAGGTCCTCCATCAGCCAGCTCCCCACCATGACTACCAGCCCCCCCACATCTCCATCGGGCACACAAAACTCAAAACGGTCAACCAGTTTACCTATCTCGGCTGCACCATTTCATCAGATGCAAGGATCGACAATGAGATAGACAACAGACTCGCCAAGGCAAATAGCGCCTTTGGAAGACTACACAAAAGAGTCTGGAAAAACAACCAACTGAAAAACCTCACAAAGATAAGCGTATACAGAGCCGTTGTCATACCCACACTCCTGTTCGGCTCCGAATCATGGGTCCTCTACCGGCACCACCTACGGCTCCTAGAACGCTTCCACCAGCGTTGTCTCCGCTCCATCCTCAACATCCATTGGAGCGCTTACACCCCTATCGTCGAGGTACTCGAGATGGCAGAGGTCGACAGCATCGAGTCCACGCTGCTGAAGATCCAGCTGCGCTGGATGGGTCACGTCTCCAGAATGGAGGACCATCGCCTTCCCAAGATCGTATTATATGGCGAGCTCTCCACTGGCCACCGTGACAGAGGTGCACCAAAGAAAAGGTACAAGGACTGCCTAAAGAAATCTCTTGGTGCCTGCCACATTGACCACCGCCAGTGGGCTGATAACGCCTCAAACCGTGCATCTTGGCGCCTCACAGTTTGGCGGGCAGCAGCCTCCTTTGAAGAAGACCGCAGAGCCCACCTCACTGACAAAAGGCAAAGGAGGAAAAACCCAACACCCAACCCCAACCAACCAATTTTCCCTTGCAACCGCTGCAATCGTGTCTGCCTGTCCCGCATCGGACTTGTCAGCCACAAACGAGCCTGCAGCTGACGTGGACTTTTTACCCCCTCCATAAATCTTCGTCCGCGAAGCCAAGCCAAAGAAAGAAAGAAAAGAAATCCAGTACAGCCAATCCTAAGTGGGCTCATCAACAAGCTGCTCTAAAAAGCCATCTTGTCGGCTTTCTACAACTTCTTTCTCTTGAGATCCAGTCACAATCTGGTTTTCCCAATTTTGTTTTGCTTCCGTCGGTCATGGTTGACCATGGGTGCTGTGCCTCTGGTAGTCACTGTGGAGCGGCCTCTCCAGGGCACCAGCCAGGGCAGAGATCCATCTGTTAAACCTACGTGCATGGAAACAAGCCTAATAGTACTACTTAAGGCTAGCAACACTCTCTATAATGCTTAGAATATTCTGGTACAGCAAGAAGGCAGTTTTGCAGATAAGTGAGGCAGTGAGTGATTAATTGGGGAGTACTGAGTGAACTAATATGGAAACAGTACATGGAGTTTGAGAATGTATCTTTAATTGATCAAGAATATCCATTTCTCATTGAGTACAATTAAAGTAGGTGTTTCTCTTGGGAAATTATTGTATTGTGTCACAACACCATATGTACACTGAGTGCAATATCTCTTCCAGTAGTTCAACATGTGATTCTGTGTGCAAAGCCAATTTTTTTAATGATGTTATCTGAATCCTGGATAGATTTGATAAAAATAATTGAATTTCTTTACAAAGCTTTGTTTCTTCAACGAGGATTAGCCATTGAATGCAAATGAAATGCAATCTCTACAGCAGAGTATAACTAACATCCGTATTGATAGATTCAATCCATCTGGTAGTTGTTTTGCACCCACTCTGCACTTGAAAGCCACCTGTACTTCGTATCATCTCTTGCCAAGAAATACCCATCGGTTTCAGGAGTTGGTGAGGAAATGCCTGATTCCAGAAACCCCCTAACTGGTTAATTTCATGATTGCAATTACAATGTCCTCTGTGGCCTAAATGAAACTGGTCCAGTGCAGTCAATAATGCAACTCAATAACCAGCCTTTTTTGGTGAATTGTGCAAATGCAACACCATTCATTTCAAAATTGTAATCATCTTTACACTTATGCTTTATTGGTTTGGAACTCTTGGCTTCAACAAATCAAAAATTCCACCATGCCTTCCCATTCCATTAAACCATAATGCTGAGTAGAAAGGGTCTTGCTCGCCCGCTTATCTCCATTCTTACCAACCAGTGGATTGCTTTCATTCTCTGCACGAGTAACTGAAGAACCCCATTTGCAAAGAAGAGATATAATTGAACTGGATTCCAGAGCATTTTTTTCGGAAGATTGTACATTTGTCAACAAGGTGTGGATCACTTTAAGACAAAAATTTAATATACACCCTTCGTTCCCTATGCACTCATGAGACAGCTAACAAAAATTTTGGTTTGAAAGCACAGTTCAGTTCAAATTTATTTCATCTGACTAAACATTTACAACCTAATGAAACAGTGTTTCTCCGGACCATAGTGCACTCAAATACACAGCACATCTCCTTTGGCTTGGCTTCGCGGACGAAGATTTATGGAGGGGGTAAAAGTCCACGTCAGCTGCAGGCTCGATTGTGGCTGACAAGTCGGATGCGGGACAGGCAGACACGGTTGCAGCGGTTGCAGGGGAAAATTGGTCGGTTGGGGTTGGGTGTTGGGTTTTTCCTCCTTTGTCTTTTGTCAGTGAGGTGGGCTCTGCGGTCTTCTTCAAAGGAGGTTGCTGCCCGCCGAATTGTGAGGCGCCAAGATGCACGGTTTGAGGCGATATCAGCCCACTGGCGGTGGTCAATGTGACAGGCACCAAGAGATTTCCTTAGGCAGTCCTTGTACCTCTTCTTTGGTGCACCTCTGTCACGGTGACCAGTGGAGAGCTCGCCATATAACACGATCTTGGGAAGGCGATGGTCCTCCATTCTGGAGACGTGACCCACCCAGAGCAGCTGGATCTTCAGCAGCGTGGACTCGATGCTGTTGGCTTCTGCCATCTCAAGTACTTCGATGTTAGGGATGAAAATAATCACCTATATACATATTCCAGGATACTGTTCAGCAATCTCACAGCCTGCAGCAAGAAGCTATTTCCCAGTCTGGCAGTCCTGATTTTGATGCCCTTGACCTCTTTCTTCATGGTAGTGGGCCAAAGATACTGGGTTGGATGGAAAGAGTCCTCTGTAATTCTCTGAGCACCATTTAAGCGGTTATTGTCATTAATAGAGGAAAGGGAGAGGCACAGTGATCCTCTTGGCCTTTTTGATGATCCTCAGTATTGACTTCTGATCCAATGCTTTGCAGTACCATATCACACAATGACACAGCCTGACAGGACACTCTCAACTGTGCTCCTGTAAAATATTGTCAAGATGGGGGCCGGCAACCTTTCTCGCCTCAACCTCCTAAGGAAGTGTAGACTTTGCTGTGCCTTGATGACTATAATGAGGAGGTGTTGTGGGTCCAGGATTGGTCATCCTTCATAAGCATACCAAAGAACTTTGTGCTATCCATTCTCTCCAGTGTGAGAAAGGAAGGATAGGGTCAGGGTAAGTAATAAAGCATATGTCTGAAGGACGTCCATGAACAGGATGGTTTTCTAAATTACTATCCCATAAGCTTCATGAATACCATTACTGATGGCAGCCCTTTAAATTCTGGATTTAATTAATTTAATTACCCATTGTCATGGTTGAAGTGAACACATGTTGAACGGCCTTAGTCTTCAGGCTACTAATACAGCAACTCAGCACCGTTATACCCTATTCTCAGGGCAGTTGTTGTGAGAACACATTTAAAATCCTTTACTATGTTAGTGTTTTGTGTTAAAACTAGGTTAACTTGACTTCGCTTCTCCTGACCCCATTCTGGTCACCTTGGAGACTCTTTAGTGCTTGAACTACTGCATGGAAAATAATCCCTCTCACATTCTGAAAATAAGAGGCAAAAAGTTGCAGAGGAACTTAACAGTGTGATAAATTGTTCAGTTCTTGATTATAAGTCACCTTGCAGTTTACAATTGAATTATGCATATTGGAAGAGATAAATATAATTATATTTCATTTGTGGATTTCCCATTGTTCTTAAACCCATGAAAAACCATCAGACATCACTCACATCAGTGAACTTATGATTTGTAGAAATTTGCACACTGGGGCAAATAATGGTAATTCATTGCCTGGGTAGATAACTTGTCTGTGTTTCTTCTTATTTTAATTCCCTAGCTGTGGGGAGTTCAGAATTCAATACTGAAAAAGCTCATGTTTCTGTACGTACACAGTATGTCCCTCTGGTACTGAACACTGTTGTTTACCACACTTCACTACTTATTGCTTGCTGCCATGATGAGCTCTGTGTTCTCAGCCATCTGCAGTCAAACAGCAGTGGAAATAAGTTACTATTTCTCTTTTTCCCCCCTCCCACATGAACAGATGAAGAGGGTGATGCAATGCCAGGTGTTGAATCCTGAGGTTAAAAAAAGTCAACACTCTTAGGTTGAGTTCAAATATGCTCAGTTTTTATTCCACCAATTCTGTTTTTTACTCCCTCGTGGTCCTGTGCAACAAGCCAGCCATTACAGTCGATAACCCATCTATATTATCCTGCAAGGCATTATAGTCGATAACCAAAATATATTATTTATCACTATGACATCCCTCCCTTATCAAATAAAAGGATCATCAAATAAATGAATAATGCTTAAACTACTTTTAAAACAGTCAACTTTTGATACTGATATTTTTCAATACCAATATCAACTTCAATTTCCAAATCACATATTTTCCTGGATGATTTACAAAACACAGATTTCCAAACCATAAAATACAAAGTTCTCTCGGGTATTACATCATGAAGTCTTGAAATCTCCTAGGTGGTTGTCACAGACATTCTTTCCTCACCAGTACCTCATCCCCTGGTATTACATCTGAAGGTCTGGCATTCCTTTTCATGTCTGTATACAATTTGGTAGCCCCTTTTCTTTCAGCATTGTGGTCTTCCACTTCCTGGTCATTCACTATGTCAACAATCATTGGTATTTTGGTTCTGATCTTTGTTCCGAACAAGAATTCTGATGGCCATTATGTGGTGTCGCTCTGAATGCTGCTATGTAGGTGAAAAGAGCTTCTTTCCAGTCCTTGCCTTCTGCTTGAGAGATTCTCATTCGTTTCTCCGGTGAGTGATTCTGACGTTCAACTTCTCCATTAGCCTGTAGCCATTTTGGTGTAACCTTGTGGTGGTGTACACCAATGGTTCTCATGAATTCTCAGAATATCTCTGATATGAATTGAGGTCCATTGTCTGAATGCACAGTCACTGGTAAGCCACATCTGGCAAAGATCTCTATTAGTTCTGCGATAGTTTTTTCTGCTATTATTGATTTCATTACGACATACTCATAATTTATATCTGCTGTAATAGTCGACAACAACCATAATCGACTCTCCAGTTGGGAACGGGCCCAAGAAGTCGATTGCAATATCCTCCCATGGTCCTGCTGGTAGCAGTGTGCTTCAGGTGGGTTAGGTCTGCTTGTCACCTGACACCAATGACATGATCTCACATATTTTTCCACATTTTTTTCCATTCCTAGCCACCAAACTTTCGTATGGACGTTTTGTTTTGTCCCAACAACTCCCAAATGTCCCCCGTGAGCCAGTGCTACCATCCTCCCTCTCAATTTCTGTGGAATAACAAATCTATTTCCCTTGAGTACACATCTTCCAATTGTGCGCAGTCATCTCTGATGGCCACATAGGTTTTGTTTTGACAGCTGTTCCAGTCATCGCTGTTGATCTGATCCTTAATGCCCCATCCTCCCTCTCAATTTCTGTGGAATAACAAATCGATTTCCCTTGAGTACACATCTTCCAATTGTGCGCAGGCATCTCTGATGGCCACATAGGTTTTGTTTTGACAGCTGTTCCAGTCACCGCTGTTGATCCGATCCTTAATGCCCATCAGTTCTGGATCCATGCACGATTCCTCCTCAATCTCCTTGATTTGTACTGCCCATAATGTAGCATTCACCACAACGAATCTCACGAACAATTCAGCCTTCACACCTCCAATCACTACTGGCACCTTTGCATTTGCATATTTATTGTTAATGGCAAAAGCATATCTTGTCTCAGATTGTTTTTTCTGATCACATCACATGTACATTCACATTCACATGAGCCCTTTTCAACATGACGTACATTTTGTTTGCCCCTCAGCCTACGTCTGCCTCTCATCCTCCTTCTTCCTCCACAATTATTTGTACGTCTGGGTTTACCTCTTGCCTGGGGTGGGCTTCTGCATGTCTTTCTACCACAGCTTCTGCACACTTGAACCCTGGCTGGACAGCACAAATCCTTGCCAAAATGTCTGATATTGCCACATCGATAACATTCACGACCACATTCCGAATAACTATTGTGCTTACCATGTTCTTGTCCTTTGCTTGCGGCAATAAATATCTTATGAACTTGACCAGAAACTGCGCCATCACATCCAGCTGAGGGTCCATCCAATTTCATAGTCTGAAACTGTGTTTTTACTGTTTCAAATGATGCTGCTATCATCAATGTTTCTGCCAGTGTGAGTGTTGCACCTTTCTCCAACAACTTACGTCTAAAGTGGTTTGATGTACAACCTGATATCGAATCTAGTTTTCCAAATCTGCTCCATAATTGTAATCTACAGCCACCTTCCTGAGTCCATGTCTCTCTGTTTGATCTGTCGAAAGATATGACGTTGGAATGTGGCATTTGATTCCACAACAAAATGCCTTTTCAAGGTGTCAACAGCCCTGTTATAATCAGCTTTGTTCCCATGTCGGCCAGCATCTTGAAAATCTCCCACACTGCAGCCCCAGTCGTATACAAGAGTAGAGCCCTCCTCCATATGAGCTCCGCCGGCATCGCCCCATCGACAAATAGTCCCAAGCTATCAGCATGTGAATCAAACTCCTCGAGTGAACAGTATCTATGCTTGCTTCTCTAGTTGGGTCAAATGGAGACAACCCTTTAATTCTTGTGGCTTCAATTCCTGCAAATGCCATATTTTCTCCTGTGTAGTTAAGAATCTCAGTTCATCTTCATCGCCAATGTTGAATCCTGAGGTCAAATAAAGTCAACACTCTTAAGTTGAGTTCAAATATGCTCAGTTTTTATTCCACCATTACTGTTTTTTACTTCCTCATGGTCCTGTGCAGCATGCCAGCAATTACAGACGATAACCAATCTATATTATCCTGCAAGGCATTATAGTCGATAACCAAACTATATTATTTATCGCTACGACACCAGGGACTAATTTTAAAGTGGCACTTGGTCATTTCAGGTTTTATTGAAGAGGGCAGCTGGCTTGTTGTGCAAATCTAATCAGACTTCTCGTGGCACTTCAGTGACGGGTAGAATCATACAGAACAGAAGGAAAAGTCACTTGACCCATCATGCCTCTGGAGGTTTCCAGTCATAGGGCTGTACGGCACAGAACTGGTCCCTTTGGCCCACCACATCTATGTTATTCCCTTTCCCTATCAATGCTAATGTAATGTGGACTGTATGCAATGTATACGTATCTCAGCTTTCGCATAATCTTGCAAATCAGTCCTCTTGACCTATATGGTTAAGTGCCTTCAAATCTTCCAAAGAAATCTGATATCAGTCATCTCCAGAATTTAACAACTCAAACTGCGAGAATGGCAGATTTCTTTTCCTCACATGGATGAGTAAAAAAAGATGTATTTTGAAACAATTCTGCAATTTGGTGAACTCCAGTACTGGATTTTTATCCTACATTTATTTAACACACTAACCTTATATTCTACAGCTGCTCAAAGTTCAAAGTTTAAATTTATTGAATGTGTACATACATGACATCATATACAACCCTGAGTGAATCACAAAAGTCTGCAGATGCTGTGAAGGTGACTTGAAGAAGAACTCAGACCCAAAACATTGGTCATGTATCTTTACCTCCGATATGGCCTACTGAGTTCCTCCAGCATTTTGTATTTTTAACATACAAACCTGAGATTCATTTTTCCGACTTTGCAAATCTATACCAGTAATTGTAAACTGTAAAGATCAGGAACTGTAAATGAACTATTAATATAAATATACAGTAATAAATAACAAACATATGAGTCCTTAAATGAGTCTTTAAAGAAGTATAGTTATCTCTTCTTGTTCAAGAGTCTGATACTGATAGTTGTGAGGTAGTAACTATTCTTCAACCTGGTATTCTTGTACCAAGTCCCGAGGCACCTGTACCTCCATTCTGAAGGCAGCAGCGAGAACAGAGCATGTCCTGGGTGGTGAGAATCCTTGATAATTAATGCTGCTCTTCAATGACAATGTTCCATACAGATATGCTTAAAGGTTGGGAGAGTTTGGCCTTTTTGGTTGAGTCCACTACCTTTTGCAAGATGTTTTGCTCACAAGTATTGGTCCCCCCCATACCAGGCCAGGATGCAACTGGTAAGCACACTTTCCATCACACATCTGGAGAAGGTTGCCAAGGTTTTTGATGACCACGGGGACATTGCTGGGCAACTTTCATGCATCATTGCTGCTGGTGTGGACCCAGGAGAGTGGGGAATAAAGTCTGAATGCTGCTGGTCCTACTGCCTGGTCCTGGAGCTGGCAGCTCACTTAAGGTAATCTTTACAACAATGTCAACTCATCAACACTGACTCAAACAATAAGGTTTCAATAGATACGGTGTGGGAGGATTATATCAAAAGCACTCTGCCTAACATGGAGTGGACAAGGCACTAAATGGATCTTAATGGATATATCTTTGCTTCAAAATTATGAGATGACATGTACTGTTTCATTAGAAACCATTACATTGCCAAATTATTAATTTCTAACAGAAACCAAAAAAATTAGGATGGAGCTTTTGTTGTAAGATTTTCAAATTTCATCCTGGAATTGCTATTAATTGTTCACAAATACCAGTAAGATTTCCAGAGACTGCAGTGGCAACATGCATTCTCCACAGGGAAGGCAAGGTGGTACATTCAGATTCCTCAGTCCCATCCCACACACCCAACCAGGCCAGTAATGCTTCAGACTGCGCTCATGCCACACACAGGCATAGATTAGGGTTTCCGGTAGCCATGCCAAGTTCAAGTTGATGAGGTTGGGCACACACCCAGATAATTTGGCACAAATTTGGAAATAATGGGAAGGAAATTTGGCCATTTCCTATTTCCCTCTCCCAATTCAACCCTTAAACAGACTTCTAACCCCACAAAATATGGAACTAAGTGATGAAAATAACTGCTCAAAGCCTGCTCATTTTGATTATGTTTTTCCCCTCAAAATCATAAGATGTAAAATACATCTAAAACAAAATCTGAAATTAGTGACTCCTCTTCCCACTTTTACCATCCAATAATTGTCAATTGGATAAGCCTTTGGTGCCTGAATGTTAAGTAACTACTGCAATCAGTAGCTGACTTGTTCAATGTCAAAGTCTGAGGCAATTGCTGAGGAACATTGGGGGAAAGATCAGAGACAATGAGGTAAAGAACAAGTAATAACTGGGTGATCTTGCACTTAAGTTGAAACCTGTGGATTTAAAGAGGAGAGGAGTAATGAGAAGGAACAAGCTCTGCAGTGTTTGATACCTGTGGAGAATGTAGTTATATATGGACATCAGTATCAAGACAATAATTCTTGTCTTTGGTGGGCGTGAAACTGAAAGCAAAGTGTTTTTTTTTTATCCTTGTCAGAAAAGCTGAGTCATCTGCTGTGGTGTAATCTTGAACTTTCCACTAGTTGTGTTTTTAAACAAATAGCGTGACATTCAGTGTTGGACTTCTTTGGAATTATACATGAAGATACTATTGCACAAATTAAGAGGAGCTGGAGAGACAACAGGTCAAGCACAGCCCTCAAGAAAAATGGACAGTCAATGTGTTGGGTCAGGTCTTTTTTGCATATCCTAGAATGAGGCTATTGAAAGGGGTGATGACTCCCCACATCTAGTGACTGAAGAAGTTACCCATGGTACATACTACCTATACCTTCAAATATATGTGGATAGAAGTTCAAAAAGAGAGTCCTGACTTGAAGCGTTGACTGTCCATTTCTCACCATGGATGGTACCCGACCTACTGAGTCCTTCCAGCTCCTATATGTTTGCTCAAGATTCCAGCATCTGCAGTTCTTGTGTTTCTCCAAGATGTTGTTTTGGATCAAAATAGAACCATGCCTTTGTGCATAGCTTCAACAATCCTTTGATAACAATCCCAGGAGATTCCCAATTGAACATGTTTCAATCATTATATAATGGGTATTAAGTTCCAACAGGATCCAGTGTTATTATTACTGAGTGATGGTAAGGATGATTAACCTAAGTTGAAATTGAATATGCATCAAAAGAAGTTTGTTCAAATTGCTTTAGCAAGAGCAAGAAAATGTATTGCCATAACTTGGAAGTCTTAAACAGATGTAGCAATGGCATGCTGAAGTTTGGAGTTGTATACCACTTGAGAAAATTACATAATTTAAGAGCCAAATACTATATATTTTGAAAGAAATGGAGCCCATATTTACAAAATATGGGTGTAAATATTTAAATGAAGCTCTGATGTTCCCTTTCTCCTTCAAGTCTCAGCATACTGAGAAAATTTAAAATAATAGGTACCTTTTACTCTCATCTCTTGTCACCCTTCTTTTACTTTTTCTTTCTTTTTTTAATAGGGGATAGAGGGGGCAGGGGTGGTAGATATAGTTTTTTTTTCTTTTTACTTTTTATATTGCCACATATTTGTATTGATTTGTATGATTTTTTTAATTAGGTGTATTGTTTATGTGGTTCTAAATTTATAAATAAAATATTTTTTTTAATGTACAAAGATAATGGTTGATATCTGCTACACAGATATTATCTTTTGGGGGAGTTTAGACAGACATTTAAATAGGCAAGGCATAGAATAGCATGGTCCTAACTGGGCAAATGAGTTGAGTATGGATGGGGAAAAAAAGGACCTATTTCTGTGTTGCACAACTTTTTGGGTCATTGTAAATTTTCCTTCTCACAGCATTCAGTTTTCTTTCTTTCTTTGCGAGAGGTTTTCACCTTCCAGTGACATTAGGGCCATTCCAGTTTGCCTGTCATCCAAATTGGTCCACTGATAATGCTATAGTCTTGACCCTCCACTCTGTCCTGGTCCACCGAGAGAATGATGCCATATATACCAGGCTGTTGCTCATTTATTTCACCTCGGGATCATATCTCAGAGACGGGAGGATAAACAGTCCTTTCTGGGACTCAACTGGATACTGGACTTTTATCAGAATATTTTATTTTAATTTTCGTAGACTCATAAAATTCAAACAAACCATATAATTATTTTTAACATTCATATATTATACCAAATCTGTATTTATCCCACTCCCCACCCTCGTACAACTGAAAGTACAGTCAATTAAATTACATGATTCTGGACTTCTTGACTGAAGGACCACAGTCAGTTCGGGTTGATAGCAAAACCTCGAGTCCCAGCACGGTGAACACTGGTGCACCTCAGGAATTTGTGCTTAGCCAGATTCAGCTCAAATAGAATCATTAAGTTTGCAGATGATACAACAGTAGTTGGCCTCATCAGTAACAATAATGGGTCAGCTTAAAGAGAACAAATACCTCAGACTCAATTTGGTGCTATGAGCCCAGAGGACCCCAAAACCCAGCAGCAACAGAAATTCACCAAGACAAATGGTTACTTATACAAAAGTTACTTTTAATTATCTTTAAACATGAAAACAGGAACAAACTTTAACTTATTACTCTTAACGTAACCTAGCTTAACCCTCTTCTAATTTTAAGCACACGTGTATGTAATGTGTATGTAAGTTCAGCAAAGTTCTTTGATTCACAATCCAATCTCACTTCTCATTCCTCCAAGTTCACTGGTCGTAGGCAATTCTTATACTATGCACAAAATTTATGAAGTTCACCAAGCTTTGATGCTTGAAAGGTAAATGGTTATGCTCAGGAAGGTTCTTGTCAGTTTTCAGAGATAGAGAGATAGATTTGTTGCTCATTGGACACCCACAACTGATTCCTTCTGGACAGCCACTTAAGTGTCTTGCCGAAGAAACTTGCCCCATCAGGGTTTTCCAGATGATAACCTCTTTCTTTCAGGTCACCACAGTGTTCCTTTTTTCATTTCCATTATTTCAAGTAAAACATTATGCAACCAGTCATCTCCTCTTGTATGGGCTACAAAGGCTTTGACCAGGCTGAATTAAGAACTCGCAACCCATCTTCACCCAGAGCCTAGACAGTTTGGGTTGAGCAGAGCTCTCGCATTTTAAATGAGATCTTTTTTTAACTGTTTGTGACCGACACTAAAAAACCTGCCACAATTTATCTCCTTTAAAACATATCTATATACAATATAAAACATAACATAATCTGTCACGGTGGACAAGACAAAGGAGATGATTGTGGAATTCAGGAGGATGAAATTCCATTCTCCATTACACATTAATGCATTCTCTAATACATACCAAAGGCTCCATCATGGAGAGAATGGAGAGTACAAAATTCTTTGGAAAGCATATAAAGGACAAACTATCCTGGACCCACAATACCTCATTAGTCAGGAAGGCACAGCAGTGCCTACACTTCCTAAAGAGGTTGGAGAAGGCAATGTTACTGGCCTTTACCTTGATAATTGGCCTTTACCTTGATAATATTTTACAGGAGTACAATTGAGAGTATCCTATCTGGCTGCATCAATGCTTGGTATGGTAGCGGGACAGAAGTTTAATCAAAGGACCATCAAAACAGCTGAGAAGTTCACTAGGATATTCCTTTCCTCTTCTGGACACATTCACTGGGAACATTGCTTCAATAGAACCCTTTCCATCCAGCATGCAGAAAGAGGCCTATTTACTACTATAAAGAAGGAGGTACAAGAGTATCAAAATCAGGACTCTCAGACTGGGGAATAACTTCCTCCTGTAGGCTGTGAGATTGATGAACAGTATCCTGCAACTGAGTAAACCATCCCAATCATCTGGAATTCAAGCAACCAGCAACCTCAAGCAAAAAATAGATAGATAAAATTACTAAAGTTTAAAATTGGTGTCACCAGCAATTAATTCGCCAATCATACAATATTTAATCTCAAGAAACCGGCAAATTCATTTATCTGGGATCTACCAATCCCCATAGAAGCCAGATACTGGGGTGGGGAGTGGGGAGAGGGTTCACTGTATCTATTTTAAATTATGCCTTTATGTATGTCACACCTCACTGACAAAAGGCAAAGGAGGAAAAACCCAACACCCAACCCCAACCAACCAATTTTCCCTTGCAACCGCTGCAATCGTGTCTGCCTGTCCCGCATCGGACTGGTCAGCCACAAACGAGCCTGCAGCTGACGTGGACTTTTTACCCCCTCCATAAATCTTCGTCCGCGAAGCCAAGCCAAAGAAGAAGAAGAAAAGAAGAAAGATTATGTACTGTGTATCGTGCATGCATGTGTGTGCACCATGGACCAGGCAAAAGCTGTTTCGTCAAGTTGTGTATGTACAGGTAGATCATTAACTTGAACTTGAGGTTGGTCACTTGATGCCAATGTTTTATTCATTTTGAGTCACACCTGTTTGAAATACACTGAAACTGATTCTACATGGAGCTACTGTGCTTGCACTTCAGCAGACAGCGGCAACATTAAATCTGCTTCCATACACAAAAGAAGCAGTGTTTTTAACCAATTATCACTAGGAATTCTGTGCAGATTATTGACATCAAGTGGATTTTCCTTCTCCTTCCAGTCTGTATTTTGAATTGAATTGAATCAAATTAAGTTATTCATTTTCGCATGATACAGAGAAAAACTTTGTTTTACATGTTATCCAGGAAAGTCATAGTCATATGTACATTGCCCAGAATAAAACCAAAAGTCCAGGTATAGTGTTACAATGAAACAAAAGTGCAAGGGATAGCGTACCCTGATAGTTTTGGAGTGGAGATATACTGTGAGAGAGTAGAGTGATTATAATGAATGTCAGGAGGGTTTCTGCTTGGAGCAGCTCTCCAAAAGTCACCATGCTCCAGCAGCTTTTTGTTCTGTAACTTACTGGGGTACTAAAAAGAATGGAATAAACCAGTGGATTCCTCCTCAAATCTATGCAGAAGAAATTTTGGAAATTAAATGAGTAACACCAGATATATTTCCTTTTAATATCTGAGATAGTGACATTCATGAAATAATATCCATTTATTTATTTGTGTGTGTGTGTGTGTGTGTGTGTGTGTGTGTGTGTGTGTGTGTGTGTGTGTGTGTGCGTGCGCGTGTGTGTGTGTGTGTGTGTGTGTGTGTGTGTGTGTGTTTGTGAATATGAATACTTGTCCTGCATATGTATTGTTTGTCTGTATCTGTGTTATGTCTGGAGGTGAGTCTGTATGTTTTGCACAGAGGACCGGAGAATGTTGTTTTTTCTGGTTGTACTTGTCCAATCAGGATGACAATAAGCTTGTCCTGACTCGATAACTTTAAAAATTGTGATTCGATAGTAACCTGCTGGACTGAGAATGAGTTTTGCTTGATGTTTGCATGCTGGAAACTGTGGCATGATAATAATTGACAGTGAAGGATGCAATAAGACGAATGCCTGTGATTAAGGAGCATCATTACTTGCTGCTGGTGAGATTTTGTATCTTATTCCCCTGGAACTGGGGAAGAACTGGTTTACTGCAGCTGTACTGAATTTCATTGAGAGCCTTTTGTGCTTGCACCAGCTGAATCATGGAACTGCATTAGTTTTTGATCCAGCTGAAGAAAATTATGATTCAGACCAAAAAACTTTCTGGTTCACTGGAGTGCGATGTATAACAGTGATAGTCTTGATGAGGCTTCGTCTCATGAGCATCACCCAGACAAACCTGAGATAAAACTGATCCAATCATAATTAGATCTGATGCTACTTCCTGGCGCAATGTCTTATGCAGGTACAGAGTCCTGCATCAAAACAGCGATTATAAATTTTGGCCTTGCTAGTTTGCAGTAAGCTCTGGCTCCACCATATTCAAGACCGTTCTGATAGATCTTCTCATTGGTAATTCATCAAACATTTGGTTGGACATGATGTCTTCCAATAGTCAAACTCTGTCTCACCTCCACCAAATTCCACCCTTATCATTTCTTCTTTCACAGTCTGAACGACCTTTGCTCCCTCATTATTTGAGATCACATGATAATAACTTGTGCGCATGTATGCAGCTTTGTGGTAATTTCAACATGATTAAATTTGCTTTTTTTTTAACCATCTCCATTAATGAGTCTGACTTGCTGGACAGATCTCATTATGATTTACAACATTTTGCACTCCTTTATCTGGACCATCACCCTTTGACTGATCCCATTAACTCATGACCATTACTTATGCCCACAGCACCCTGGCCTCGCACTATCACAGATAGTACAATGGCTGTTGTACCCATCTCTCCCTTATGCTTTCTGCAATTTTCAGCTTCTTTGACCTCCATTTCCTTTCATTGTCTCCCATGCATAAATCTGGAAAATTATCAGCTGTGAAGATCATTCTCAAGTGTGACATTGTCATTTGAAATGTACTTTGATACTGCTCTTTCCACTCATCCATGTCAACTACTGTAATCATGATAAATTTTCCAATGAATGGGCTCGCAAAATCCACGCATAACTTGCACCAAAGATTGTTCAACTAGGATCAGAGGTTAGGAGGATGTACTAGTGGATTCCTTTGATGGTCTGTGATACTCAGGAAGCTCAACCTGTTCATGGCTCTCATTTCCATGCTCCATTAAGTTTAATATTTTAGGACAGAGAGATACAGTACCAATGGAAATAGGCACGAGCAAAGATTTACTAGTTGAAATGTTGAAGCAGACAGTTATATATCAAAATTCAATGAACATAAAGGTCACAGAGGCAATGCATACCATAACCTCTTTTATGCGCATCATCCACTAACTCATTAAATTCTGGTCAATGCTGAAACCTACCTTGTGAAAGAGCCAGAGCTTTTATGCAATTTAATATCCTTGCTCCCTCTTTATTTGGAAAAGACATTTCCATCAGATTATAAGATAATGAGGAAGCATTGCATCACTCTCCTGAGGGATCGAATCTGACCTGCCTCCCTTTCTTCAGAAATACAATTGGCTTATCAGATGCTAAATATTACTTTCAGAAGCACTGGTGCCTAAACCAGAAGGCTGAAAGCCAAAGATGAATTGTAATAAGAAATCTTCAGCCTGTCTTTATTCTGGCAAAATTTGAAAATGGAGGTTGCATTCTTTCTTAAAAAAGGAGAAAAGTTTTTTAAAACTTCAGACCAAAGGCTCAACTCCAAACCTAACCACAAGTACACTGTGAAGGCTTAATTCCAGTAAATACCCAAAATTTCTGGAGAAACCCAGAAGGTCCCACAGCGTCCATAGGAGGCAAAGATATTATAGTAAACCACTGTTATCCCGTGATTGGCTGCTGCCGACTGGACACGCCTCCTGAGACTGATCCTACCCATAGCCCCTTATGTGCCACCCTTTTATTTTTGCTCTGATCAGTCAAGAAAATGGATGATTGTTTGATAGTGTTGCAGTCTTTAGCTATTAAAAACCTGATTGTTTCACTACTCAGCCTTTTGTGAATTATTGATGATGTATCAGATATATAACCAACAATTCAGGTCTGAGCCATTTATCAAGGTGTAAGCAAAAAGCCGACAGATACCTGAATAAAAAGATAGGGGGAGGGGCAAAGAAGGGGCAGGGAAAGAGCAGAGGCCAACAGGCAGGAGGCCAACAGCCAGGAGGCAATAGCTAGACATAGATAGGACATCAGGAGAGAAAAGCTGAGAATTGATCAGGGGAGGGGCTAGCACAGTGAATGTAAAACTGGAAGAAAGGAAACAGAGGGATAGGAAAAGAGAGAGATGGGGATGGGGGGTGGCAGCTAATGAAAACCAGAGAAGTGAATGTTAATGCCATTTGGTTGGAGGGTGCCCAGATGGAAAAGAAGGTGTTGTTTTCCATTTAGCGGGTGGACTCTGTTGGACAGTGCATGAGACCATGAACATACATGTCAGCATGGGAATGGAGCAGAGAACAGGTTGCCACTGGAAGATCCCTATCAAATCAGCTTACTTCCAACAATTTTCTGTTATCCCTTTTATAAAAGTTGAATCAAAATCTTTAATCTCTTGTCATATGTTTACATATTTTCTATGAGTGATTTCCTGTACTAAGCTTTAGCCCCTCAATGGATACAATACTAAAAATTAAGCATTTTTAAAAAGGGGGAAAAAAATCAACAATTGCAAATTAAATCCGAAACTTCTTTAAATTTCAAAATAAGTTTTTAATTTTAAAATATCCCTTTCTTCATGACCAGAGTGGATCTGTTTAAGACGAGTAGAGGAATATTTAGGGGAGAGTTCAGAGGTACGTTTTTTACCCAGAGACTGGTGGTTGCTTGGAATGCATTGCTGTGGTTGTGGTGGAGGCTGGTCCAATGGGGACATGCAAAAGACTCTTAGATCAGCAAATGGATGCAAGAAAAATAGAGGACAATGGGTTTGTGGTTGGGAATGGTAAGATTGTTGTGGAGTTGTTTTACGTAGGTCGGCACAACATGATGGGCCAAAGGTCCTGTTCTGAGTTGTAATGTTCTGAGTTGTATGTTCCGTGAATAGCTTCCAGTTCAGTACCATTCCCAAAAATCTGATAAGTCATTTCGAAAAGAAATTGGCATCAATTAGAGGGAATGCAAATATAAACTAGAAAATGTACAAATGTCCGATTGAGCTAAATTCATCGTTAAATTTAAATTGATAATTAGGGTCGATACGAAAAGTTAGGCACAATCCTCTGAGGGATTTTAAAAAAAACAATTCTGCAGTGGGATCACTCTGAACACATTAAACCAATAGTAGTCCCTTATAGCAAGAAGAGATTTATAGTATTACTGTTACAAGAACATGTAGTTTGTGGCTAACCCAGCATCAAATGTCTTTGGAAAGAACAAGCTGTGACAAGAAAAAACTTTACATGCAACAGCATTCTGCACTCTACCTTTTGCTTGCACATGGCATACATTCCTCCAGCTCTAATTCTATTAATATGTCAATAAATACTTCTTTCAAAATATTTGCAGATTCAGAGGGTGTGAGGAAGGTAAAATGTTAAAGGGAGGATCGATAGGGTCGGGGTTTGTTAAAAGGGTTGGGGATTGGAAAGAAATTATTGGGGAAATTGGCATGGTTAGACAAAGTTGACCACGCTAAGGGAGGTTGGTAGGACTGACTAAAGTTTGGCAACATTGGGGAACATTGAAAGAGTAAGAGGAAGATAATTGTTCAGAAAAATTGGCAGAATTGAGACTAGATTGGAATATTACAGGAATATTGGCATGATTGAAGAAGCGAGGGGAAGGTTGGTGTTATTGGAGGATGGTAGAAAGATTTGGAAGAAAGTTGGAAGGTTAGCAGAAGAAAGGAAGAAGAATATAATGGTTGTGGGTTGATAGAAATTTGTTGGGAAGGTTGGAAGAGTTTGCCAAAAGTTGAAATTGTAACCAGAAGTTCACATAAGTTTAGCTGGGTAACAAGAAGGTTGGGAGAGTTCTAGAATATTCACTTGTGCAGGCATGCCCTGCGGATGAAGCTAGATCATGTCCATGCTGCAGGAAGATACCCTTCAAGTTCAGATTGCCTTTATGTGCAACTTTCCTTTGGAAACAACCCTGCTGCTTTGATTGTAACAAACCTATTCCTCATCCCTTGAACACAATAGATATTCAACTTTACTGCCTCCATAATTTCCTCCTCAAGCAGCTGATTAGAAGTATAGCAGCTTTCCCATCAGCTCTAACCAATTACCAATGTGTCCAGGGGTGATAGTGTGCTCCCTTTACTCCTTTGGTTTCTCTCTCTCTCCCTCTCTCTCTCTCTCTCTCCTGCAACCCACCCACTATATCCACAATGTATGTGTTCTCCTCTGCTCACTCAACACTGGCTTCCAGGACATTACTAGTGTAAGGGTTTGGCAACAGAATTTTGCAGTGTCGGGCTATTATAACGGACTAATGTTGTTGGTCCACCAACCGTAGCTCACTTAGTTAACACACCTTTTCAGGCATTTGGATTGTTAGGTCTAGATCAGAGCACGTGATTTGTCCAATTAGAAATTTTGAACTGTTATCCCAAAGGGTTGGTTCATGTTATTTACTACCTGGCATTCTGAAAATCAAATGAAACAATTTATCAATAACAACTCATGTATGGCATGACAAAATGTCGATTGGTTAAAACCTTTAGGAGCCATGTCAGAAAAGTCTTCTGTCCTTTGTGGACATGCTACTTATTGTAGGTCCAAATTTTCTTGGATTACAGCTGATTGTTTAAATCTCATGGGTATGAATGTTAACTTCATCTTCTTTTCCCTCAGTATTGTCACAGCATTTTCTATAATATTCAGACTTTATCCATTTATCAGTTATATCATCAGGCTGGCACGGTCAGCCTCGTTATTAGCACAATACTGCTGCAGCGCCAGTGACTGAGGTTCGAATCCGATGCTATCTGTAAAGGGTTTGGACATTCTCCTCATACCTGTGTGGGTTTCCTCTGCGTGCTCCAGTTTACTTCCACCATTCAAAATGCACTGGGGGTTATATTAATTGGGTGCAATTGGGTGGCATGGGCTCGTGGGGTGAAAGGGCCTGTTACAGGGCTGTGTCTAAATTTAACATTTAAATGTAACAAAAGCCTCTGTTAAAAGTTTGAAGGTCAGATTTATTGTCAGAGTACATACAGTACATGACACCAGATACAATCCTGAGATTCTTTTCCCTGCAGCCCAAGCTGAATTTCTAATAATCAATAGTGCAAAAAAACTGTACTCAAGAAAAGATAGGTATACAAAGAGAGAAGTGTAAACAAACTGTCTGCAATTCAGAAAATAAATGTTCAATTATAAATAATGTGCAAAGCAAGAGTTCTTAAATGAGTCTCTGATGGAGTTTATTGTTTAGAAATCTGATGGTGTTGGGATAGCAACTGTTCCTGAACCTGGTGGGGTGAGTCTTGTGGCACCTACACCTGATGGCAGCAGCGAGAACAGAACATGTTCTTGGTGGTATGGATCCTTGATGACTGCTGCTGCTCTCTGTTGGCGATCTTCCATGTGGATTTTCTCAAAGTTGGGAGAGTTTTGATTGTAATGTACTGGACTATGTCCACTATCTTTTGCAGGGCTTTCCACTTCGAGGTATTGGTACCCCCATGTCAGACCATGATGCAACTAGTCAGCACACTTTACATTACGCAGCTGGAGGAAGATTACCAAGGTTTCCAATATCATCCCGAATTTCCAAACTCCTGAGGAAATAGAGATGCTGACAGGCCTTCTTCCTGATGATTTTTGTGTGTTAGTCCTGGAAAGTGGACTCCCAGGAATTTAAACTTACTCACTCTTTCCACCTCTGATTCCCCAATGATCACTGGATTGTACCAGTTTTCAGGTTTTCCCCTCTAAAGTCCACGGTCAGCTCCTTGGTTTTGGTGACATTGAGTGCGAGGTTGCTATTGATGCACCATTCAGCCAGGTTTTCCATCTCTCTTCTGTGTGCTGACTCATCGTTCTTTTTTATAGAACCCCACTATTATGGAATCGTCAGCAAATTTGTAAATGGTGTTGTTTTTGTATTGAGCCACATAGTTGTAGGTGTAAAGTGAGTAGAGTACAGAACACTTTGTTAGCTTAAAGTTTTTCATGGTCCGTATAAATGTGGTTGCTTTTGGGCTGGAGAAGGAAGGAGGAAAAGTTTTCTCAAGAAAGAAATGTTCAGGTTAACTGAATTGAAATCTCTATTCATATTTTCTTTGGTATAGAACAATGGTTCTCAACCTTTTTCTTTCCACTCACATACCACTTTAAGTATTCCCTATCCCATAGGTGCTCTGTGATTAGTAAGGGATTGCTTAAGGTGGTATGTGGGTGGAAAGAAAAAGTTTGAAAACCACTGTTTTAATCATACCTAATTGACTAGTTAAATGCAGGGTTTCAGTAACCATTTTGGGTCTAGAGCAGTGGTTCTCAACTTTCCCTTCCCACTCACATACCACCTTAAGCTATCCCTTACTAATCGCAGAGAACTGATGGCATAGAGATTACTTAAAGTGGGATGTGAGTGGAAAGAAAAAGGTTGAGAACTACTGGTATAGAAGGTGGCCAGTTTAACTTATCAACACTTTGCCAGCTCTCAAAACATTTCCATCAATCCCATTTCCCTCACTTATGAACTTGTAACCTCTGCCCCACAGTCACCAAATCCCCAACCACCCTTCTACATTTGGAGTGATCTACACTTGCAATTGAAACTGAGGGCATGAGCTTGGATGTGGGAAGAAAATGGAACACTCAGAGGAAACCCACAAAGTCATAGAAAGAAGATGCAAGCTTCAAACAGACAACACAGGAGGACAGGAAAGAACTGGGTCACTGGATCTTTGACACAACAGCACTTTCTGTTGTGGTCCTGCATGAACCTATCTAAGGCTGGATAAAACGGTGAGTTTATGGCTTTCATAAATCATAAATATCAGCACTCTTATTTTTTCATCATGCCTTTAGGGGTGGCATGGTTGGCATAGAGATAAGTGCAACACATTTACAGTACCATCATTCAGGACCGGGGTTTGAATCTCACAGTCTGTAAGGAGTTTGTATGTTCTCCCCGTGTCTGTGGGGCTCCGGTTTCCTCCCACCATTTGAAGCATACCAGGGGTGTGGGTTAATTGAGTGTAAACTGGGTGGCATTGACTAGTGGGTCAAAATGACCTGTTACCATGCTGTATGTCTAAATTTAATATCTAGAGAAACATGATGGCTCAGACTATTACACCACTGAGAATAGAGTTACATATTTTGCCATGTTTTCAGAATAATTGCAGTGCTATTGGATAATGGTTTTGTAACAATTTAAGTTGCTGGACCCACTCAGCACAAAGCAACCTAATTGTGAAGCTGACAATGGAATTGCACGCTCTGAGATATACTTTTGACAATACCAGGAGAATTTTAAAAATCTGTACTTTACTCATACTTTTTCATAAATTATTTATCATGGGGCCGTAACTCAATTCCTGTCAGTCAATATGTGAACACAGATGAGAGTTCAACTCCACTTTGGACCAAATTTGCAATCTTGAGAAAATTATATCCAAACTTGTGCTACTTCCCAGTGTGAAGTTAAGGATCAAGTTTTGACTCAGTCTGAACTTCATAATTGTAAGTTTCAAGTTTTCTCCAGACCTACACAATATGGCAGTTTCATGATGAGGCAATTGTTCACCTTCTTCTTCTGAAGAAATAATTTTTGATTTAGTTAAGCAAGGAACTGGTAGTTTTATCACGGAGCTGAAAATTGCGACATGACAAGAAAATAACCATTTTTAACCAGGGTGCTCAGTTCATCATCTGTGAGTAAATAACTGAAACACATTTATAAATAATTTGGAGTTACTTACACTTAGGATTTTTAAATATTATTTAAAATGTGCTTATTAATAGGTTTGCAGCTTAAAAGCAGTTTATTTTAAAAGTCATCCTTGAGGGCACTGAACAGATGCGATAGATGGTAACTTATCATTTCAATTAAGACAGCCAAGTGGTGTGACCAAATTCTTTCTCCAAGTTCGTATGCAAGCACTGAGAAGTTCAAGGAACTCAGCAGGTGAGGCAGCATCCAGAAATTAAATTGGATGGTCAACATTTTGAGCCAAAGTTCAAAGTTCACATTTATTGTCAGAGTACAAACATGAGATCACAAACAACCCTGAGATTCTTTCTCCTGCAGCCCAGGCGGAATTACCACTTTCTGGTAATGCTGAAAAACTGTACTCAAGAAGATAGATACAGATGTAAACAAATAAAGAAATGTAAACAAACTGACTGTGCAATATAGAGAGAAATAAAATTAATAACGTGTGAGAGAGTCCTTAACTGAGTATCTGAGGGGTAGCAGCTGTTCCTGAACACGGTAGTTTGAGAATCCTGGAACCTACACCTCTTTCCTAATGGTAGCAGTGAGAACAGAGTGCATGGTGGGTGGTGTGAATCCTTGCTGCTCTCCGACATTACCATTTTCTGTAGATATTCTCAATAATGGGGAGGGTTTTGCTTGAGATGTCCTGGGCCATCCACTACCTTTACGCTCATGGGTATTGGTGTGGCCCTAGCAGACAGTAATGCAACCAGCAAACATCCTTTTTCAAATTAACTGAAATTGCATTTTTATAGGACACTGTCAGAAGAATGAAAGATGCCCATTTGAACATGGCTCCT
Source organism: Narcine bancroftii (assembly GCF_036971445.1). Classification (NCBI taxonomy): domain Eukaryota; kingdom Metazoa; phylum Chordata; class Chondrichthyes; order Torpediniformes; family Narcinidae; genus Narcine; species Narcine bancroftii. The sequence goes on along the minus strand of NC_091473.1, from coordinate 23,464,127 downwards.
GACACGAAATGTTGACAACCATTTCTCTCTAATCTGTTGAGTCCCTCCTGCTTCTCTTTGTTGTCTCAAGATTTCAGCTTCTGCACTATCTGTGCTTCTCTGAAAAAATAATATACTCTGGAACTGTGCTTGAAATTTTGTGACTGTTTCTTTTGATATTGTTGACCTGGGGCAAATTGTACTGAGGAATGCAAGGTGTCCAAAATGCAATTATTCTGTCTCCTTCCTCCTCAGCTGTAGTGGTCACAGCAAAAAGATCCTCTTTGTAGGAACAACTCCCAATCACCCACCAATATTTTGAAGAGTATATCAAAAGCCAAATATGCGTCTCATTACCAGCAAAGCCATAAGAAAGATTATACAGCTTGAGACTGAGCAGGTTAGGGATATTCAGTTGAAAGTGAAAATGAACAATTTTTGATTTGCTCTATTGAACCTTGTCCTTAAACTCAGCAATCATTTAACATTGATACAATATAATTGCTTGACTCATTTAAAGCAGATATGTAGCAATGATCATCGAACATAATTCACATGGACAATAAAAGTGAGGTTGGCAAGGCTTTTATTTTAGCATTTTGAGCACCAATCAATAGGACTGGACAATGAAGATTTTGGTTTCTGAACATTTTTAAGTGTATTTTATTGATTTTTGGCTGCAAATTACAAAATTCCTCTTAACATTTTCCTATTACATACCTTTTTTTGTTATAACATATTTTGTGATTTCCCATCACATTTTAAATCTAGTAGTATATTGCCCACAAAGCAAGCTGTTTTGGTCAGACCAAACGCCTGGGCATGCACAGTGCAGGTGCTACGCAAATGTTGACTTAGGCCTCAGCATGCTTGGTTAAGATAGATGCAGACAGGCTATAAAAGCAGTTCACATATACAGATGCATTCTCCCTGTGTCTGCATGGGTTTCCTCTGGCTGTTCCAGTTACCCACCAATTTCAAAAAATGTACAGGATTGTATACAAATTGAGGGTAATTTGGTGGCACAAGCCCATGGGACAGAATTTTTTAAATTAAATATGCAAGAAAAAATCTGTGTTGTGATAATATACTCCACAAATCTGATTGAATACTCTTGAGGCAAAAGAACTGTATGATAGCACCCAGTCATCACCATAAACATTTAGATAACAAACATAAGATAGAGATGAATTTCTATGAGAACTAAAATTGAGGTTATTCCACAGACCTTTCTGATTGATAGAGTCAAAGACTTTAGGTGGGATTTTAAAAAAGGGCTAAATAATGATGGGTTGGAAAATGGCCAGAATAATGACAGATGGAATTTAATCCAGATAAATGTGAGTAAATTTTTCGGCAACTATGAAAACAGAAGTAATATTCAGTGTATTGCACTGAAATTACAGTGTCTGTAGACTTGCCCTGTTCAACTATATAGACTGGGTTTGTTTTTGTATTGAGAGGAGACCTGATAGAGGTATACAAAATTATGTGAGGCATGGATGGTAAAAATGATTTCCTCAATGTAGAGATGCATAAAACCAAAAGCCATACATTTTAGGTAAGAGTTAGGAATTATAGAAGGGATCAGTAAATAAATCTTTACACCTAACATTTCTGGAATCTGAGTGGTAGAAGTAGAGACTCTCAACATTTAAGAAGTAGCCAGATGAACATTTGAATCGCCAAGGCAGGGAAGGTTATGATCCAAGAGCAGAAAATGGGATGTGTATTCAAGGGTAAGCATGAGATCAAAGTGCCTTTTTTTGTACTGGTATGAATGTGGAACACTATGATTCCAATAATCCTAGTCACTTATTATAAATGATGCAGATTCTTTAAAGCATGGAAGGTTTTTTTTGTAATCAGGCTTCACTAACTTCTTCCACAAAGTAGAATCTGTATATGATATAAAGGAACTGATCACACTAACCATCAAAGACTCTCATAGTCATGAAACAATATTTATTTGTGTATATGAATACTTGTCCTGCATATGTATTGTTTGTCTGTATGTGTGCTGTCTGGTTGTGTGTCTATGTGTTTTGCATGAGGCCTGAAGAAAATTTTTGTTAGGTTGTACTTGTACAATCAGATGAAAATAAAATTAACTTGTCTTGACTTGAAATCTCCTGCAATACTGTAGTGCAAATCAAATGTCATTTAATGCATTTGATTAGCCCAATCAGACCTTTACTTGGTCTTAAGTGCATCCCCCCCCCCCCCTCCCCCATTGATGGCTTGATTGTTCTTTCATCTCAAACAGGACATAATATTGACCTCAAAATGTCATTGAAAGTTGAGAGCTTGAAACCATGTCTGTAGGGTCTTACTAGTTTTCAATTTGTTATAATTTTGGGATTTTAACAAGTGTTTCTTGTTACTTGGAAGGCATTTGTCTGGAAAATGTGTCTATAAAAGCAACCACTCAAACACTATTAAGCAAGCAGTTAAACTCATTCAGCCAAGGAGAAAGGCAGCCAGGTATAATAGGAAGAGAAGAACACAAACACTTTCCAATATTAAGAAGTATACCACTAAATCCAAATGATTTTCTATCTAAAATACATTACATTTGTGAAAACAATGACATAAGACCTTCCTTCATCTGCTACTGGATTCTCACATGTTGAATTTTGCCACATAAATCTCATTTATTGACTCATATCGAGCATGCCATTGAATTTGAATAGTACCCAATTGGACGTAACATGCAAAGGATCTCCACAAACACAAGGAAAAACTCCATTCTCTTTTTCACAGCATTGTGGCTACAATGTGTCCATCTACAATGTGCCTTCTTCAAGGTTTCTATGATCGTTCCTCCAAACATGAGCCTTCATTACTGATAAAGATTTAAAAAGCTGTAAAATGAGAACTTCACCTGTATTTTCCAATCCAAGTCAAACACTGACCCTGACCTAACATTTCCCTTTCATTCCTTCTCTTTCTTAATGCCATTCCATCAGCATCGGTAGAGAGTGGAAATCTTAAAAGTCATTAACCACCTGCACTCAAGTAATATTTTTGGCAAAAGGACTGGAGCAGTTTGAAAAGTCAGTTTTCTTCCACCTGCACCCCAACTCTTCTTGTCAAGGGCATTTAGAGATAGGCAATAAATGCATTGCACCCAATTCTTTGACTGTTTATGACTAAAAAATACTGCAGTATTATTCATAACATTTACCCATGTCCAATGGGTGATTTCAAGTGGTAAGTGACATAAAATAAGCCAGGAAAATGTTCATTTTAGGGGATTTTGTTCTGTGTTTTGCCTACATAATGAAAAGTGAATAAAAATTAGTAATTGTCTTCATCATGTGTTTGGTATCTAGATGAGTGAATTATATCAAACTCTATTTGTTTTGCATAGCCTTTCTAGTTTTCAGTAGATTATAAATGATGCAGATCTAAGCCCCTTCATTAATTCATTGTCTGGCCAGTAAAGACATACATTTACTGCTCTGTTTGGACAATACTGATCCCAAAGGAGTGTCACCTTGTCATGCAAGAGGAGGGGAGTATTTGAGTGAGTGAATTATAATGTTTGGATATGACTCTGCTGTCAGGTGTGAAGTTGAGTCACATGAAGCGGGGTTGCTATTTCAGCTCAGTTTTCTGACCAAGTTCACATGAAGGTTGATGTAGAAACTATTAAATACGCAGAAATTATTAAGTATGCAGAGGGCTGCCTCTGGAGCTTGGCTGAATCAAACCATACAGTTCACTGTTATAAAGCAGGACAAGACTTGCACAAGTAGATCTGCTGAATACATATGTAGCTGCAACAGAGGCTCTGAGAAGCTCAGAGCAGAAAATCTGGTGGGCTGCAGATGGCATTTGTACCAGATAGCTGTCTTTTCAGAAGAGAGAAAAGCGAAAGGAGGAGAAACCAAAGTAAATTATGATGGATTTTGTGGGAGAGATTAAATAATGAAAGAGACCACAGTGCAAGTCAAAGGAAGATGATAATGAGACAAGTCTGGCTTGAAGTCTAGGATCCTGCGTGGAGATTGTGCGGACCCATACCACAAAGCATCATCTGATCCATACTGTCAGACTTCTTAAACTTAACCCCTGGTGTGACCCAACACATTATTATACCCATTCTTAAAACCAATTCCATATAAGGAGAATTTAATTGGACCTGCACAATATCAATTATCCTTGTTATTCAGCTGACTTTCTTCCCAACAAGCTCTTTTTCCAATGGACTAATGAGATCAGAATCCTCTTCTATTTCACCACACTTAGTTAAAAGCTTGGTCCCTGATGCACATGTAAATGGCATTGTGAAATCTTCAATTGTACGTCCTTTGATTTGCCATGATTCACCACCAAACTATTTCTTCAAATCAGATTATTCATAATTAAAAAGTTAAGATTTCTCCAGATATAGCCCTCCTGCAGAACTTACTAATTTTTAATTTAATTTAGGCATGCAGCCCTTCCAGCCATGAGCCTGTGTTGCTTTAAATACTCCAATTAACCTACAACCCCCTTACCTTTTTGAAGGGTGGAAGGAAACCGGAGCACCTGGAGGAAGCCCACGCAGACATGGGGAGAACATTAAAAACTCCTTGCGGACAGCGCCTGATTCAAACCCAGGTCACTGGTGCTATAATAGCGTTGTGTTTAGCTAACTGTGCCACTAAATTGCCGAAACCTGAGATTGAACCAGGGACTGTTACATCTTCAGTCTAACACTCTCCCAATTGAGCGGCTTTACCTCTTGGTTTCTTTGCATTCCTGTATATCATGGCTGCGGTCTTTGGAAACTTAGCAAGCAGTGATAAATGGATAATTATCTTCCTTTATTAAGGATAAAGTTATTTCACATGAAAATCATACTGGCACGTTAATGGTCAGCCTCAGCTCGGCAGTTCATTAGTTGCTTTGATTTGCGGCACCCATGTAACTACTTCAAAGTATATACTTGATGGAATAAACTTTACTGTCAAGGTAAGATTGAATGAGTAGAGATTAAATGGTGGGTAGGACACACACAGTACAAGACAAAGGAGGATGGTAACAGACCCAGGAAAGGAACAAAATGATGGTCTAGAGGAGATATAATAGGAACAAGTAGAACAGTGAAATTACAAAATTAAAGTGGAATGTCTGAAGATCTGGAATTAAAAGCACAAAGTGCTGTATATTTGTTACCTAAAGGGTAAATTAAACATTTAGAAGGCTGTGATGCACAATCTATTTTGGTATTACATTGTATAATTCAGACCTTTCCTTAACAATATATACAAGCTTAATCCTTTAAAACATTTTTTCTTCATTTGTCCCAAACCGTACTTGGATTTGCATCAATATATGTTGCAGCAGAGAAGTGGACTGTTTTATCCCATCATATCCATACAAGCTAAAAAGGGAGCTGTCCCTCTCAATTCCACTTTGAAATGTTGAATCAAAGTCAGGTTTATTGTCATGAACCTATGTCGTGAAATTTGTTGTTCTTCAGCAGCAGTGGGTGTGCACAAAATTACTCTAAATTACAATTCTGTATGTACAAGATTTAAAATATAAATGTGCAAAAAGGAGAAAAAGTGAGGTCGTTCATCGTCTGTTCAGAGGAGGGGAATAAGCTGTTTTTGTAAGTGTGTGTGCGTCTCTCTCTCTCTCTCTCTCTCTCTTTCTCTCTCTCTCCTCCTCTCTCTCTCTCTCCCTCTCCCTCTCTCAGGCTCCTGTGCATCCTTCCTGATGGTAGCAGCAAGAAAAGGGCATTGCCTGGGTGGTGAGGGTCCTTGATGTTAGTAGCTGCTTTCTTGAGGCACCACCTCTTGCTAGTGTCCTTAATGGACAGACTGTGGGCTTAGTGTTTCAACAATGATTCCCCAGCATTATTCTGTTTGAAATATTTTTTTCTTTAACTCCCTCTAACTTTCCTACTAATGACCTTAAAACAATGTCCCTGAGATATTCACATCACTGCTAAAGGAAATACTGTAGATTCTCTCAATCCACTCTGATTGGCATCACCCACTTATATACATTTCAATTAGGTCTCCTCTCACCATCCACTTGTGAGGAAAACTTTCCCAGCCAAGACAATATTCCCCAAAATCAAAATAATTCAGCCCTGGCAAAATTCTTATTTTCACATATGGTGCTTCTTGTCACATTCATTGCAGTGAGAAGATTCTTATCTCAATAACTGAGTGAAAGGTTATTTCCATCATTTGAGCTCCAAGAGACTGGGACACGAAGGGTTTGAGAGACATTTAGCAATAATTTGAACACAATTGACTCCAGAGCTCTGAAATTTGAAGTGAAGGAACTCCAGATACATAGAGAGACATGGTTCATTCATTCAGTGTTAAGAATGTCACATAATTTGAACTGTTATGAGAACAGGCGTGCACCTCCCAAAGACACTGGACCTATTTCAATTCAGCTACGGATGGAACCATTCCACTGATGATGCTACAGTCTTGTCCCTCCACTCCATCCTAATCCACCTGGAGAACAATGCCTCATACACCAGACAGCTGTTCATTGACTTCAGCTTGGCATTTAATACGATTATTCTCCAGAGGTTGGTGGAGAAGCTGTCCTTGCTGGGACTCAACACCTCTCTCTGTAACTGGATTCTGGACTTCCTAACTTAAAGACCATTATCTGTCTGGGACAGTAGCAGAATGTTGAGCACATTTACGCTGAGCACTGGTGCACCTCAGGGACATGTGCTCAGCTTGCTCCTGTTCTTACTACTGACCCACGACTGCTTCATCAAATCCAGCTCCAAAAGTGTCATCAAGTTTGCAGATGACACAACAGTAATTGGCTTCATCAGCAACAATGATCAATCGCACTACAGAGAAGAGATAGAATATCTCATGTTACAGTGTGGTAATAACAACCTGAGTCTCAATGTGATCAAGACAAAAGAGATGATTGTGGCCTTCAGGAGGGCTCCACTACACATCAATAACCCTGCAGAGGAGAGAGTTGAGAGCTCCAAGTTCCTTGGAGTCCACTTAAGTGGTGACCTACCCTGGACACACATCTCCTCTCTTGTCAGGAAAGCACAACAACAACTGCACTTCCTGACAAGGATGAGGTGGGCAAGGCTACTGGTCACCATCCTGTCAACTTCATACAGGAGCTCCATTGAGAGTGTACTGGCTGGCAGCGTCACAGTGTCGTATGGTTGCTGTAGAGCTTGGATCAGAATTCAATCCACAGGACTATAAGAGCAGCAGAGAGGATCATTGGGGTCTCCATTCCCCCCTCCCCCTCATCAAAGTGATCATTGTCTGAAAAGGGCTTGTAAAATCTTTAAGTAACTCTACCACACCACATACAGCATCTTCCAGCTACTCCTGTCCGGAAAGAGATTCAGAACCACCAGGCTGAGAAACAGTTTCTTCCCACAGGTAGTGAGACTACTGAATGAGTGATGAACTGTTCATACAATCCCTCTGAGATTCTACTATTTATTTAATGCAGGTAATATGTATTTATATTTATATATGTACAGCATATAAATCGCTTATAAATACTAATGTGTGCTATATCTATCCATGTGTTTACATCAAGTACTGAAAAATGCTGTGTGGTGCCGCAGAGTTAGAGGGTAGCTAATGTTGTTTTGACATTTTAAAAAAGGCTCCAAAAGTAACCCTGGAAATCATAGGTCAGTGACCTTTACACCAGTAGTAGGTAACTTATTGGAAAGTGTTTCAAGAGATCGGATATATAATTATTTGAATAGCCAGAAACTGATTAGAGATAGTCAACATGGCTTTGTGGTAGGTCATGTTTAACCAATGGAATAGAGTTAATTGATGAGGTAATCAGGAAAGTTGATGAAGGAAGGGCTGGTTAGTCAGGAAGGCTCAGATGCTAGGTATTTATGATGAAGTAGTGAACTGGATTCAACAATGGCTGGATGGGAGGGATGATTGGTTCTCAGTTTAGAGGCCTATAACTAGTGGAGTGCCTCAGGGATTGGTGCTGGGACCATTATTGTTTGTAATCAATATCAATGATCTGGATGACAATGTGGTAAATTGGAGCAGCAAATTTGCAGATGTCACTAAGATTGAAGGCATAATGGACAGTGAAGAAGATTTGCAAAGGTTACAGAGGGATCTGGACGAGCTGGAAAAATGGGCTGAAAAATGGCTGATGGAATTTAATGCAGACAAGTGTGAGGAATTGCAATTTGGAAGGACAAACCAAGAAAGGACATACACGGGAAATGGTAGGGCACTGAGGAGTGCAGTAGAACAGAAGGATCTGGGAATACGTATATATAATTCCCTGAAAGTGGTGTCACAGGTGAATAGGGTTGTAAAGAGAGCTTTGGGCATATTGACTTTCATAAATCTAAGAATTGAATATAGGAGTTGGGATGTTATGGTAAAGTTGTATAAGACATTGATGAGGTCAAATTTGGAGTATTGTGTGCAGTTTTGGTCACAGAAAAGATATCAACAAGATAGAAAGAGTGCAGAGAAGATTTACTAGGATGTTGCCTGGACTTCAGGAACTGAAATACAGGGAAAAGTTAAACAGGTTAGGACTTTAATCCTTGAACTGTAGAAGAATGAAGGGAGATTTGATAGAGGCATTTAAAATTATGATGGGTATAGAGAGAGTAAATGCTTTTTCCACTGAGGGTAAGTAGAATGCAAACCAGAGGACATGGGTTAAGAGTGAAAGGGGAAAAGTTTAGGGGGAACATCTTCACACAGAGAGTGGTGGTGGGGGAGTGGAATAAGATGCCCGCTGAGGTGGTGAATGTTGACTCAATTTTAACTTTTAAGAAGAATTTGGACACGTACATGGATGGGAGAGGTATGGAGGGTTATGGACCGAGAACAGGTTAGGGGGACTAGGCAAAAAAAATGGTTTGGCACAGACTAGAAGGGTTGAAGGGGCCTGTTTCTGTGCGGTGGTGTTCTGTGGTTCTATGGTCCAGTTGTATGATATTTATAAACTTGAACTCAAACATGAATGTGACTTGAACAGAAATGCTTAGCAGAAAAGCCCATGCATGTTAAAGTGTTGTTGCCTTACAAAGGTAAATTTTGGAACAGTTGTTCTCTTTTACTCATACCTGCAGCTCATCAGATGTTAGATGTTAGCAACCATGTCTACTAATTGCCCATTGTTAATAATATCACTGAGGAGCTAATTAATCTGCACTTCTGAAATGTTAAGTTCTTGACATTTAACCATCTTAGACTTTTATACAAAGATATATAATAATTTAATACGCCTCAGTTTTGTGTGGGATTGACAGTTTGTTTCTCAATTAATTTAGATGAAAGCCAAGAAAGGAAGTAAAAGACACAATCATTAAACATAAGCTTGTGCCCCAGTGGGCACAAACAATTCACTTGCTTTATCAATTAAGAAAAGTAACTTCATGCCTTGTACATTGTCAACTTCATCCTAGCTTTTCAACATGCATGCTAGTCAGCTGGGAGAATCTCACCACCGGATGTTCTTCACTCACCACCAGATGAGTCCAGCAATGGAGTAGAATGTTCCTGAAATTCCCCCAGCATTTATCCTGGGGAAATCAATGCTCACTCCAGTTTAAGTGAGGCACAGGATCCACAAACACATTTATTTGAGATGGGGTAATTGAACAGCAGAGAAGAAAAGAAAGGGGAGAGTAAATAATCTTTTCTCTTTATCTGTATTTTATCTGGAGCTTTTAGTTAAACAATGTTTTCATTGATCTATATTTTTCAATTCAAAATTAATGCATTACTTTATTTTTTTCATGAGTTTATTTCAAAGATATTCAGAAACATGGAAAAAGTTGACAGATTTGACAAGCATCAAAGCTGGAGTCAGACTTCACCAGCTGTCAAAGGTCCTCATAAGATTTGCATGGATGGCATTTGTTCTTATCATCAACATCGCTCAATGGTATCATTGTAGAACCTGCTTTCCTTCAACATGTTGCCACTCAGCATCAAGACAGCCTCAAATTATACTTCTAAATCTACTAATGTTATGCTCAGGGAATGGAGTACTTAGAAAACACAGAGAAAAGTGTCATACTTTCCATTTTACACAGCAGAACTACCACAGCCTAATCCATTCCTCCAGAACCTTGAATTTATGAGCAGAGCCCTCGTCATTTATTCAGTTTTGTGTGGCATTCCTTGTTTGGAAGGCAGTCTTTCAGCCAAGTTAACAACACACTGCTAACCAGACAAATCACTGGAAGCCAAAGTGTTACATCTTTTCATTATTTAATGCACACAGAGCAAATCTATTAACTGTGACTGGGTGTTGGATTTTCTTGCCACTGAGTCCTAAGCTTGAGAATTCAAGCCACAGTCTGCGCAGTAATGAAGGAATGCTGGATCAATGAAGATGCCATTTTTTTAAGAATGATATGAAACCAACTCCAGCTACAGACACAATAGGAGCATTTAACAGACTTTTAGATCGACATATGAATTATGCAGATAATGGAGGGATATGCAGACTGAAGGATTTAGTTTAAACACAAAAATGCTAGAGGTTCTCAAGAGGTTTCACCGTGTCCATAGGAGGTGAAGATATATAAAGAATGTTTCAAACCTGAGCCAAATGCTTGAAGAAGGGTTCAGGCCCAAAACGTTTATATATATCTTTACCTCCTATCAACACTGCAAGACCTACTGAGATCCTCTAGCATTATTACGTTTTTATTTAATCACAGTGTGGTGGAACACAGTACTGCGGGCATGTCCTCACTGGGCTGGGCAGGCTGGTTCTGTACCTGCAGCTCCTCCCCATAAGATCCCCTAATAAAGGTGGAGAGCCCTAGTCTCCTCCCTCATACCTGATTTGCACATGAGCCAGCAGCATGTAGAGGCATGTCTGGTCTTCTGATCAATAAAGCCTTTGACTCTTGCTTTGTGTCTGCAAGTGGTCATTGATCATGCCACAATTTATTGATTAGAAGTTTTAAAGTGCCTTGGACAAGGAAATCCGACTGGAAAAGCTGAAGATTGATCCAAAGGATCTATAGGCCTCCGTAAAGTTTGATACGTGGCTACACCGTGTGATAGTACAGATTTTTTTTTGTTAATAAAATTGTAGAGCGCGTCGAAAGAACCAAAGGCTTGTTGATCCAAACCAAGGCTTTTATTAACTAAAAGACTGGAGCATATCACATGTAGGTCGACCAGTCCAGAATGACCTGGTCTGGCTGGGAGCAATCCTTTAAGACCTGCCTGTAGGTGTGGCTACGCTCTCAGCCAATCACAGTCATCCTACACTACAATCTGTACATATACACATTGGTGATAGAATCTGTACTATCACACATCGTTTGAAAGCTTACCTGAGGTGCCTCAAAATCGCAGCCGATGGTGATTGGTATGACATGCTCTTCGCAGCTGTGGGCCACCGAGCGTACCAAATAATTCGCAACTCCACTGAATACGAAGAGGCAATGGCCCTACTCCGACAGCAGTACGGAGCCCCAAGGAACGTGATCTTCCAGCTTGGCTCCTGACGCTTGGGTCCAGGTGAATCAGTCGACAATTCGCATCCTGCTGTGGGCGAGGTCGATGGCATTTAATACCGATGATCTAGATCTCTTCAAAAAGTCCAGGTATGACCTGCAGAAGTTTATCACAGTGGCAAAAATGCAATTCCAACGGAAGACAGAGACAAAATTAGGTATTAACCAGCTTTGGCATGGGTTGCAGGCCATTACATCATATAAGGCGAGGCTGAAAACTCTAAATGGCTGCGATGCTTCCCTGATGAAGCTAAACTCCTTTTAGAAGGAGAAATCAGCAGCACTAATGGGGGTTTCATTGCAGAAGCTGATGACTCTATCATATCTGCCTCTGAGGCCAACATCAGAAGATCCTTCAAGAGGGTGAACCCTTGCAACCCATCAGGCACTGATGGTGAACCTGGCAGGGTAATGAAAATCTGTGCTAACCAACTAGCCAGAGTTTTCACGGACATCTTGGGAGTGTAGCGACTACTATTTATAAAAAGCCACTCAGAGGTTAAGTAGGCTCTTAACAGTGTTTCTTTGGAACAAAGTCCAGATGAATTTTAAACTGTTTATTAAGGAACACAAAAAGACTCGTAATGGCCATGGTAGCCTGGTAACACCCATCGTATATGATAATGACTGTGGTAACATAAAGAAGGCATGAGGGTGCTTTGACAGATAATGTGAAGTTAAATCCAAAGGGTTTCTATAAGTATATTAAGAGTAAAAGGATAACAAGGGACAAAATTGGTTCCCTAGAGTATCAGAGTGGTCAACTATGTGTGGAGCCTCATAAAATGGGGGAGATCTTAAACAGTTTTTTTTTGTATCATTATTTACTTAGGAAACTGGCATGGTGCGTACAGATGGAAAGGAAACAAATAGAAGTGACATGAAACATATGGAGATTAAGGAGGAGGAGGTGATTACTGCCTTGCAATGAATAAAGGTAGACAAATCCCCTGGGGTGGATATAATATTCCCTCAGGCCTTGAGGGAGCCAAGTGTTGAAATTGCAGGGGCCCTGATGAATACATTCAAAATGTCCTTAGCCAGGGGAGAGGTGCCAAAGGATTGGAGAGTAGTTCATGTTGTCCCGCTGTTTAAGAAAGGCTCCAAAATTAAACCAGGTGAGTGAGCCTGACGTCTGTAGTAGGCAAATTATTGGAAGGAGTTCTGAGAGAAAGGATATATAGGTATTTGGTCAGCTATGGGCAGATTAAGGACAGTCAGCATGGCTTTGTGCATGGTAGGTTGTGTTTAACAAATCTTGTAAAGTTTTTTGAGGAAGTTACCAACAAGGTACATGAAAGAAAGGCTGTGGATGTTGTCTAGTAAGGCCTTTCACAAGGTCCCACATAAGAGGTTAGTTCAGAAGGTCAAGACACAGGTATATATCGAGGGGTTATAAACTGGATTCAAAATTGGCTGTGTGGGAGAAAACAGTGTGGTAGTTGATGACTGCTTCTCAGACTGGAGGCCTGTGACTCGTGGTGTGCCTCAGGGATCCGTGTTGGGACCATTGTTTTTGTTGTCTATATCAATGATCTGGATGATAACGTGGTAAATTGGATCAGCAAGTTTTCTGATGACACAAAATAAGAAGCATAGTGGACAGTGAGAAAATTTTTCAAAGCTTGCAGAGAGATCTGGATTAACTGGAAGAATGACCTAGAAAATAGATGATGGAGTTTAACACAGACAAGTGTGAGGTATTGCATTTTGGAAAAACAAATCAAGCAAGGACGTACACTGTAAATGGAAGGGCACTGAGGAGTGTGGAGAAGCAAAGAGATATAGGTACATTGTACCTTGCAAGTGGCATCGCAGGTGGACAGGGTTATAAAAGAAAGCTTTTGGCATCTTGGCCTTTATAAATCAAAGTATTGAGTATGGGAGTTGGGATGTTATGTTCAAGTTATATAAGACATTGGTGAGGCCAAATTTGGAATATTGTGTGCAGTTCTAGTTGCCAAGCTACAGGAAGGATATCAATAAGATTGAAAGAGTGCAGAGAAGATTATGTTGCCGGGTTTCATGAGTTGTGTTACAGGGTAAGATTAAACAGGTTAGGATTTTATTCCTTGGAGTGAAGAAGAATAAAGGGAGATTTAAAAGGGGTTTACATAATTATGAGGGATGCAGACAGTAAATGAGAATATGCTCTTTCCACTGAGATTAGGAGAGATTAGGAGAGATTACAAGAGTCATGGCTTTAGGGTGAATGGTGAAAGGATTACGGGAACAATAGGGTGAACTTCTTCACTCAGAGACTGGTGAGAGTGTGGAATGAGCTGACATCTGACGTGGCGGGTGCAGACTCAATTTTGAGTTTTAAGAATAAATTGGATAGATACATGGATGGAAGAGGTCTGGAGGGTTATGAAATAGGAGCAGGTTATTGGGACTAGCTGAACAATGGTGAACCCCATGCACATGTACCAACAACCCACATGCACACCAGAAGAAACAGAACTTGAGCAGCCTTTGGATCCCGGGACACTGCCAAAGCCCGCAGCTGTACCAATAATAATGAACAACACACCTTTGGCTCTTACACTGTCCTCTACTTTTATATCTCAAATAATAATTACACAATTATAAATAACAATCAAATACAGTAAATACCAATATTATGTAGATCTTCTTTCTTCATTCTTCATAAGACCAGAGGTTACTAGCACATAGCCCTTGAAAAAGAGTGATATTTACCACCACTCTGGACTAGTAAAGTCTATAGTCTGTGTAGTGGGAAAGGGGCAAGGACCAAAAAAACAAGATAAAATCTGCTTTTGGCTTGTCAATGTTCCTCTGTCTCGTGTAGAAGGCAGACTTTGTTGATCTCTCTGATGGATATTAACTAGATGAAGCTGAACAAGAACACCATTTTTTGGTTTCCTCTTTCTGCTACGATACAGAAGCAGTCCTTTAAGTCTGAGCATCAATGCTACTGCCCTTTTCAAATGAGTCCAGAATGAGAAATAATGGACTAAATGGGTTACTAGATCCAATTCTTTAGACATTATCTTAACAGCATTTACATTTATGTTCCTGATTTCAGAGTCCTTTGGTGAGATTTCTTCCAATCCATCAGGAGTGTGAGGTCACTCTTCCTGAGACCGAAGAAGAAACTGAAGCCCCTTACACCCATATTTCTTTCTTCAGAAAAGATTTGATTTTCAAACCTCAGGAAGCCGCGTCTGCTGGATTGTTAACTGGGTTAAAATATCTCCACTGTAGTGCATGTGACAGAGTTGGCCACGAAAGTTCAGAACCTTGTGGTCTTACTGTTGATGTACTTGAGCACAGAGGTGCTGTTGGTCCAAAATATGGAGTCTTTTAGTTCCATCTGCAGCTTTTTTTCTCCACACTGTGTTATTCTGCTCGCCATTGTGGCAGCAGTCAACTCCATTTGAGGGATAATGGCTGGCTTTAATGGAGCTACTCTCATTTTTCCCATCATAACCAACAATGTGCATGACCATTATGCAGTAACAGGTATTGAACAGTTCTGTATCCATCCTCACACACATCAGCAAATGACACAGTTGAGCAGATGTCACCATTCCAAAGTTTGCCTGCAGCTGACGTGGACATTTACCCCCTCCATAAATCTTCGTCCGCGAAGCCAAGCCAAAGAAGAAGAAGAAACCTTAAAGACTTCCAACTTATGAAGATCCTGAATCCAACATATCCATTCCTGTACAATGGAGACTGGTATTGTATCATCCCATCTAATCCTTTTCCTACACAAATAGTGCAGGATCTTCTTGGTAGTCAGGACTACTGGTGCCAATATCCATTGGGGATCATATATTGAACTGACTGTTAAAAGAATCCTTCTTCTTGTGAGGGGTTGGTCTTTCAAGATGATTTTCAACCTAAACACATCAGAATGAACACACCATTGTACACCTAACATGCACTCCACAGGAAGGTTGTCATGGTCCAACTCCAGATTCTTCATTTCTTTTGCTCTTTCTGTTTCATGTTTGGTAGCTAACACAGGACAACTGTTACTTATCCACTTGGTATGTAAAAAACCTCCCTTGAAATAAATCGATCTTAGTTCATGATACAGAGCTATTGCATCTTCTTCTGACGCTGCTGAAGTGAAGCAGTCATCCACATAGAAGTTGTTCATGATGCCTGAGTGCTAAACTGTTTCCTATTGTCCTCAGCACACCTCCTGAAGTCAAAGTTTGCACAATTTGCAGATGAAGTTGCTCCAAATAGATGCACTGCCATTCTGTACTCCACCATATTCTCCACCAAGCATTCATTCAATCCTTTATTGAAAGCACCCTACCATCACCCTACCAGAGGAACCATAACAAATCACAGACTTCATTTGGTACTTTCACATGGTGGAACATTGTTTCAACATCTGCAGTGATGACAACAGGTTCTCTACAGAATCTATCCAAGACTCCCATCAATGTACTGGTCAGGTCTGGCCCCTGTAAGAGCTGGCCATTTAGTGAAACTCCCGAAATGTCGCTCCACAGTTAAACGCCACTCAAAGTTTTTTTTCTTTTGTGGACGCAAAACCCCATGGTGTGGTAAATACCATTTTCTGCCATCACTATGTTCCAAGGCACCATCTGGTACTTTCTCTGTATATCCTTTGGACATCATGTCAGACATGAAGTTGATGTCGTCTGAATGACGGCATGAATGAGGGATTCTTGAATCCCTCTTGAATCTTCTCTTTAGGTTCAGTGTACACTGTTCGGCAACACTTCTATTGTCAGGCATGCATATTTCCCTTTCCTCTAAAAGTAATCCAATTCAATAATGGTCATTAATCAGCTTGGCAGATTTTAAAACTAAATCCAAGAACTGCTTGCCTTCTCTTTAAGGATCTTGGTCATCACTGAGGCACTTAGGAAAGTCAGATCTGAACTGCTGTTCTCACAGCTCATCAAGTTTCACAACTGATATCCTGTTGACACTTGTCACTGACTTCTCCTGAGCATTATCTTGTTTCTTCCTCCTAATGGTCCATTAATCACCCAACCTAACATGGTTTTGATAGTGTAAGGTCCGTCTCCAACTCCCCATATTACATCTAGTGGTTCCAAAGCCTTTGGTACATCTGAGCCAATCAGCAACTCTATCTGAAAGCCATTTTCAGGTAGATGAACTTAGATGAGACCACCAATCGATATCATTTTGATGTGGATGTTTCCTCTGCGCACAAGAATAGACTTCCTTTTCCATTTCCTTCTTTCTTTGATGGATATGCAGCATTCTGGGGTGCTTTAATCTGTACATGTTGCAGCTTCTTGCAGTTTTTTCTGATGTGCCCTTTACACAGACGGCCAAAACGTGCCCCATTTTCTTTTAGGAAAGCAACTTTCTCACTATGTGTCCTCTTTTCCAATTGTGGACACATCTCCAAAGTATGTCCACCTCCACAGAACAAAAGTTCTTCACAGCAGGCAAACTCTCCTTTCCCTTTATAATTTTCCTTATCTGCATCTGTCACAGCTGTGGCAAAAAAAATTATTCTTGGGTGAGGCACTTATTCTTGGATGAGGCAGTGACTTGGACCTCCTTACATCTTTGCTCACTGTTTTTGTCTTTGATGTATCCGAATACTCGCTCTGTGGCAATCTGCACTTGCCTTTAAAGGAAAGCCACCAAATCCTTAAAGGTAGCTCTTTGATTGTGTTGTTCCCAGAAATCACAGGCCACAGTTCTCCATGTATCCCTCAGCCAGTAGGGCAACTTCCTTACGATGACTAGCATATTAGCAGGCATGTGGTTGGTTTCTTCCATGGCATCATAGCATCCTCTTAGAAAGAGGGTGTATGCCTGTAGAGCTTTTGTGTCACTCGGTTTTATTGACATTATGAAAGAGCCTTCTCCATATCAGCTGGAGCAATTTTATGCTCGTTGCCAAAATGCTCCTCTAGTAAAGACTTAGCCTTCCCGAGTTCTCTGTCAGAAGCCATATGTAGGCAACACCTTATAAGTTCCCTTGGCTATCCTCCTGTGTTTTTTCTTTTCTTTGGCTTGGCTTCGCGGACGAAGATTTATGGAGGGGGTAAAAAGTCCACGTCAGCTGCAGGCTCCTGTGTACTGTTCCAGATAATGGAGACAATCTCTGGGATTTTTGTTCTTGCTTTCAATACTGTGTTCAAAGGATTTAATGAATGCTTGGTTCTGAAGTAAGTCACCTTCAATAACTCAAATCTCCTTCTTGGGCATGGATGAGAGACACTGCAGCTGGACCAATATGCAGTGCTTTCATTTTGTCTTTCTATGGCTGTAAATGCATTACTCTGTTCACCATTGCTGGTAGCAGGTAATGTCGCTGGAGATGTCACGTGTGCACGTTCACCTGGATTTCTGATGCTTGACTGGAGTGTCAAGGAGGCTATGGTGAAAGATTAGATTTGAGCTACAACTCTGTCTGTGGTTGTTGTTGGTGGTGCTTGTGGATTGGTAACATCGTGCTTTGGGATGATTTGTCCATGTGTACGCAGGTCTTGTAGCTGTGTTTCCTTTTCCTGTTGTCCTTTCTCAAAATATGACTCCATACCATCAGACACTTCAAATAAGTTACTTCAAACACCGAATCCCTTTGAGAATCCTAGTACTTTCATTGTGGCCATAGTAACAGCAACGTTTGCTTCCAGCTCCAGCTTCCCCTGCTGCTCTCCCAAGGCATATTTATCCTTAAGCAATTTTTGTCGATTTTTGTACAATTCTTGTCATACAACAAGAGCACCCACTTCAGCCTCCACCTTTATACATACTGGAAACTCTGGAGCTTGATCTAGAAGAACTTCATTTGCTTCTCCTGCTTCCAACATTTGGCACACTGTCACCTGGTTGTATTTCATCCTTGCACATCAGATGTCACCTTAATACTTGACTCTTTCTCCAGTTTGAATTGCTCATCCTTTGCAGTTTCATTCTCTTCACCATCATTTTGTGACCCACCTTCACCCAATTCCAAGTTGCTGACTTTAAATTCAGTCAATGTCTTCTGCAGTGGTTTTACAGGGTCTTCGTTCCCATCAACCAAAGACACCTCTTCTTCTGTTACCTGTTTCAACCTCACAATGAGAATACTTTTGACATTACTTATATCTAGGTTCCACCGCTTCAGTTCTGATTTGAGATCTTTGATCCTCAAGTCTGTGATACGTCACATCACAGCGGGAACATCGGCAGCAGCAGCAGCCATTTTACTTCTCCCTCCATCCGATTGTCGAACTTGAACACTAAACACACCCAAACACAAGCCCAAAATCAACAGTTCCTAATGGACAAGTGGCAGCACATCCAAACTGTGTTCAAACTTGCAACAAATACACAGAAGGAATCCATAAATGTAAGCCTACCACTTCTGATGGCTGTGATATGCTGCAGTCAATAATTTTGCAGTGATTCTCGCCAAATGACTCTACCAGCTTGTATATAAGACATTCTGCTGTAGGGTTAGAAGCTCTGGAACCCTTTGTGGCTGCTGCTTAGACCGATGGAGGCTGATTGCTGTCAGCAGCCTGCGCTCAGCATTTCCAACATGGCCACCATATTGTTTTCAGTATGCTCCAAACAGAAGAGGGGAAACAGTCCAAATGTTCCAACAATATCCATGCAGTTCTATTTTCTGTTAACTAAAACGTAATGACTACTGTACATAAAAAAGCCAGTTGGAGGCTAAGTAGGCTCTTAACTGGAACATGTTAGAACAAATTCATAGCAAAGTTCAGATGCATTTTAAAATTTTTATTAATTAACCCAAAAAGACTTGTAACATCCATGGTAATGTGGTAACTTTTATCGTATGCGATAACGATTGCAGTTATGAGCTAACGGTAATGGTCAACAGAAAATATTGGAGCCTTACTCGCCCTCCCCATCTCTATCCCACCATACCAGTCAACGTGGGCAAACTATTTCCCCCACCGCGTGAAAGACCTGCACATATAACCATGCCAATCACCGAAGTGAACAGTGTGTGCGCACCGGAAGAAATATAACGCGCGCAGCCTCCGGAACCTAGGACACTGCCGACCCCCGCAGCCAAACCAACAACAATAAACAATACACCTTTGGCTCTTACAGGGAGGTTCCCACCTACTTCAAAAGGGCATCAATCATACTGGTGCACAGGAACAGCAGAATGATTGGCTTGTAGATGACACTTTCTATTTTCTGTTATTTCCCAATTTCAACACATCATCCTCAAAGAAATGGAAGCATTGATATTCCAAATTACTATCTTAATATTCCAATAAATCAAACTTCATAATTGCAGCTGTAAGTAGCTTTAATTCGTTGATATAAATGTATAATATTTTGCATAACTTCGCATCAAGATTTTCATAACAATGAATTAACAAAACATTCGATTATATTTAAAGACATAATGATATCAGATGAATAAGAAATGATTAACACAAAATAAGATGAAATAGGATGATTAAAATAAATTCAGAGGAAAGTATTTCGATCTCACATATCTTCCATGGCTCTCCGAAGAATGAGAAACAAAACTCTCGGTTAGCTCAGATATTACAACATATGACATTATAGTAACTATGGTAACACAACAAAACCAATTTATCCTTAACAAAAATCAAAAAACACAAGGTTTTAACCTTTACACTGCCTCAATTACTGGTGTCAAGTAGCACTCATATCCACTGTGATGAAATGCTTTGAGAGGTTGGTCATGGCCAGAATGAATTCATACCGAAGTAAATATCTGGGCCATAGCAGATGCAATATTACTGGTTCTCCACACAGCTCTGGATCACCTCAAAATAAAGCAACTCTTCATCGACTACAGCTCAGCTTTCAAAACCATCAACCCCTCAGTACTGGTCAATAAGCTCCAAAACCTGGACTTCCCTCTGCAACTGGATCCTGACTTCCTCACTGGAAGAACACAGTCAGTAGAATTGGAAACAATGACTCCACTTCACTGACGATCAACACAGGCGTATCTCAAGGATGTGTGCTCTACTCACTCCACACCCATGACTGTGTGGGTAGGCCCAATTCAAACGCCATCCACAAATTGCTGATGACACCATGGCTGTTGGCAGAATCACAGAAGGCAATGAAGAAGTGAACAGGAGTGAGATAACAACAACATTGCACTCAACATAACAAAATTAAAGAGCTGATTGTGGACTTCGGAGGGGAAACCAGTCCTCATTGAAGAGTCAGCAGTGGAAAGGGTTAAGAACTTCAAATTCATGGGTGTCCACCTCACCAAAAATCTGTTGTGAAGCCTCCATGTCAATGCAATTTTGAAGAAGACTCACCAGCAGCAGTACATCTGAGGAATTTGAGGAGATGTGGTATTTCACCAAAGACTCTTG
This sequence comes from Narcine bancroftii, assembly GCF_036971445.1. NCBI lineage: Eukaryota > Metazoa > Chordata > Chondrichthyes > Torpediniformes > Narcinidae > Narcine > Narcine bancroftii. The sequence goes on along the minus strand of NC_091473.1, from coordinate 23,443,316 downwards.
CAAATTTCTACAGATGTATCGCGGCGAGTACTCTGACTGGCCTTTTCAAACTGCGGCACCCAGGTGGCCCTCATAGGACCCAGGTGAGATTACTAGGTAGTTGGTACCTCCTACTCCTTTTAAACTGCAGGATAACTTACCTGCTAAATCGATAACCCGGCAATTTATGGAGGATTCTGCCCCTGCGATGCTGTGGTGTGTAACATGCCACGTAGTCACAGGCAGCCCCACAGGGAAACCCCTGTCCCGTGTTCTTTCTGTCCCCTCTCTGTTTAAAGTTCTCTTTCTGTTTAAAGTAAAATTCTCCTAAATGTTCCCCCACCCAATCCATTACCCCGCCCCCCGCTCTGGCCATCAGTCACCCCTTCGGTCCCGGCAGTCATTTGCAACCCCCCCCCCCCCCAAACTAACTCTGACCCAGAAGCAGAAGTGCATTGCTGCAAAGCAGTGTTGCCAGATGCCTAAATAATTTAAACCCCAATCAGGCACGAAAACCACCTCAAAACCAGACCAAAAATAATGAGGGGTGCTGCCGCAATCAGAAGGGGGGGTGCTGTTGCGATGGTGGGGGTGCTACCGCAGTTGGGGAGGGTGCTGTCGTAACTTGTCGCTCCATTTGGCAGTGATAGCTCAATGCAGGAACAATAGCCATCTTCATTACCTATAATCCCTGCGTCACTGGAACCTGTCTGCCATCATCAGAGTGGTTCCAATGTCATGGGAGATTATGGGTAATGAAGATGGCCATTAATCGTGCATTGAGCCAGTCAGGAATTCCCTGTGACACATGCATGCAAGTGCTGATGTCACGAGATTTACCGGGTAAGCCATTTTGTCTTTTCAAATCAGTGGAGGAGTTTTCCTGGGTTCCCAGACCACCTCCAAGGTTGGTCTGGGACCCAAGTCAATTTTGACTGGGCTTGCCCAGATAGGGCCTTTCAAATAGTCCAATCCCAGGGTTTTTAACCGAGTAAATTGCCTAGTTAATTCTGTTTTACTGGGCGTTTGAAAGGGTCGACTGTCTGTTATGGATATTTCAATGCACAGGACAGGAAAAAATTCCAGGGAGTTGTGAACTTGGCCAGTGACATTGCAAGCACCCAGTCTTCACTTCATTAAGGACATCTACAAGAGGCAGTGTCTTACAAAAGCAGCCTCTATCCTCAAGTACTTTCACCACCCACCCTCTTCACCCTGCTACCATCAGGAAGGAGGTTCAGGATCCTGAAGACAAACGCCCAATGGCACAAAGTCAGCTTCTTCCCCTTGGCCAGCCAATTTCTGAATGGACAATGAACCACAGATACTACCTCATTTTCTCTTCTTTTTGCACTAATGTAATTTATAGCAATATTTTCAGCTGCGACGTGAATTTATATGATCATGATAATGAATTCTGATTCTGAGGAGAGGAAGAGGAGAAGGAGGAGAAGGGAGAGGGAGAGAGAGAGAGAGAGAGAGAGAGAGAGAGAGAGCAAGTTGTGTGTGTTTATGTACGTGTATATACACATACACACATAAAATATCTATCTATCTTCTTCTTCTGGATATCCATCCCATAAGATGATGATGGTTCCTTTCAGTCAGTTTATGGGATTTGGAATGAGGATATCCCACTCCTCAAAAGAAACAGTGTGTGCATGATGGATTTAGATGAGTATAGGTTGCACAGTCCAGACCCATTCTCTAGACATCCCCCCCCTCCCCCCCCCCCCACAACCCCCAGATCCACCAGCATGGTGAGGTCCAAGACGGCTGAGAGAAGTTCTGTTGTAGTGAATGACCAGACTAAGCTTCAATGCAAGGGATGCCCTTTCTGCACTTCACGGCACCTGTTTGCAAGATGGCCATTGACCCTACGAGAGGGTTCATCTGCCCTTAGACAGGTCTTGTTTTTCATCCTGCGTGGTGTCCAGCCACAACCTTGGATTAACAGAGATTTCAGAGATAGGCAGAGGTGAAGCACAAGGAAGAATTTGAAAATAAGAATGAGGATATTAATATATTAATATCAAGGTATAATTTAAATGAAGGTCAGGAAGGAATGATGGAACAGTGAGCTAACCTTCAGTCAGCAGAAAGGGACAGTATTAAAACATGGCTGACAGCCCCCCAGTGCACTGGTCCAGTAATTTCAAACCAGCTGAACTTTCCAGGTGAACGCAGTCTGGATGTAATCACAGTGGTGGAAGAAGAAGACTCCAAAGAAAATGACATCTTATCGTGTGTATCTGGAAATATTAAACAAGATTTAAAGCATTATGATGAAAAAGAGAAGAAAGAGTACAGGAAATTTAGCCAAAAATGCATGTGGGAATAAATGCTAGATTCAGAATTAATACCCAAAATATGATGAAAGCTTTCACTCTCCTCTGCATCTTAGCATTACAGATGACAGAATCAGAAGGATTTCAATATCATTAATCAAAGTTCCAGGGCACTAGAGTATAACATATGAGATTAATCAAGGAAAGCAAAAGGAAGGAAACAATTAGATAATTGATTGGGCAAATCTGGATAATATTGGTGGTGTGCAGGAAGAAAAGGTTTATAGTACTTATCCATTTCTCTGTCAATTATATAAATTAAATTGCTTGTATGATTTCATTATCAGACCAGCTTTGAGTTACAAATGATTAAAAACAGTTTCTTTCAATATCTATCATGCTCTGATCCAGAGCAGCAAGAACTGATCACTATATCCCAATTTATGACCTTTCCAATGGTACAAAGTTATTGATTATGAACTATCAGACAACAGGACAAAGGAACATGGTGTCAGACGTTAAGACAGAAATAGAAGGCTTCTAATAATAGAATTTTTTTATTGAAATGACAACCAGCAGCTATCATAATTACATTTGGAAAATGCCTAAATAATATTGTGGTGTTTGTTTGAAAACATATCCATGCAGTTGGATATGGTGTTGGGCTTGAGTTTTTGGAAGGTACTGGTTTAAGTTTGGGAAGCCCAAACAAACACTGTAGGACCAGATAATGAGTTCTCAATCCAGTTTTGACAGATCTCAAGACTGAATGTTTGGTGGTCTTGGGTGATTGGAATTGGAGAAAAAGTGAGGGGGGGGGTGAGGGCATACCAAGGGAGCAGAAAGGTTGGTGCATGGAACCATGCAATGATATGATGTGATGTGAGAGATTATTGTCATATGCATGTACAACATACAGGTGCATCATAATTTATATTTGTTGCAGCCTAACAGATACATAAGATACACCCACAAAAGTAGTACAGTAAAACCCTCTGGTATCCAGCACCAATGAAGATTGGTTGATGCCAGATAGGTATATTTTTAAGTTGCTTGAGACTTAATTATACAATACATAACTAATACACCTGCATTAAGAATAAACAGTTTAAAAGGCAAAAATACTATATTTTACTTACACTGAAAAAATGTCACATGCATGAATATTTAAACCTTAAAGTATTTTACTTTATTTTCAGTCACATTCTTTGAAAACATCAGGTTCCACCCCCTCTGTGGAGCCACCCAAAAGACAAACAGTAGCATAATAGATAATTACTCCCCCCCCCCCCACCCCCTAATGTTTACAGATAAAGCTTCTGATTGGGGTAACTCTTACAAAGCAGGGATAAGGAGACACTTTAAGGGAGTCACTCCAATGGCAAGCTCTTCATCCTGGGCGGCGCCATTGCTGTTTCACACAACTTTATTCAAAGCATGACCAAGGCTCTCTCCTGTCTGAATATTTGCTCCCATCTTCATCAAAGGTTTATGTGTTACTTCAGAGAACATTTACTTTTTCAATTTTTAAAACCCTTATTTTTTCCCTGTTATTTTATTCTTACTTATTTTCATTTTTTTAAATTGATTTTTCCCCCCCAGTTGCTTGAGGCTGCTGGTTGCTTGATTCCAGATACTAGATACTAAATTGAATTCCCACAATGAACCACAAGACAAAAAAAACAAGATATAAATTAAAAAACTGATAAATAAATATTCCCCAAATGCAGTTAGTGGGAAAAAATTATAATTTTAGTAATAGTAAGACCTTGGTAATTAAATTGATAATTTAAATGAAGAATTTTTTTACTTCATTGAATAATGTTAAGAAGTCTTTAGCTCAGTGGTCTCTTCTCTCGGTGTCCTTAATTGGATGAATTAAAGCTGCTAAGATGAATATCTTACCTAAGTTTTTATCTATTTTCCAAGCTGTTCCTGTTTCTGCTCCCAATTTTTTTTTGATTCACCTGACTCAATTATTTCCTCGTATATTTGGAAAAATAAGCATCCTCCTCTTAGTAAAGTTTTCTTTCAAAACCTAAAAAGGAAGATGGTTTGGCATTACCTAATTTTAAAATTTCTTTCCTAACAAGAGGAGAAGTTGAATTATATAGGCAAAGGAAGATATGAAACTCAAAGCAAGATTGGACGCCAGACGGTGGGTGAGAAGGATCTGATGGAGGATGCTTCATTGCATAGCAGAGGAACTGCAGGAAACTGCAGAGGTTCAGGCCATCACCCACACCCTCCTCCCCTCCCTCAACCCCATTATAGTTTCAACTATCTTTTAAAAGCAACTAAATTATTAAACATTTCACTCTGGACACCCTCTATTCACCCCTCTCCTATTAGGAAGATGATTCACAAATAAGAGATCACACACGACCAGATGCAAGAACATTTTCTTTCCAGGTACCCGAATGAATTTCAGAACAGTAAAATTATGCTGCATTTGCTCCGTACCAACTGTAATTTGCTCTCTGTAACTCTGCACTTTGTATCTTACATATTGTACTATGTATGAGATGCCTACTGCTCTGCCCGCAAAACAACCTACACATATTAAAAAAAGCTTGAAGCTGAACTTGAACTAGCCTAGCCAAGTCTTTCAACAAAGGGCACTTGGTATTAAATTCAATGGAGAGATTTGGATTTTTTGTCCTTGACAACAAGACCAAAATTCTGACTGGTCAGAATTATATTTAAAATAGGTTTAAATACAAGGCAAAGACCCCTATTATAATATTTCAATTGCCAAAATAAATTTCCAGCCTTTGTTAACAGTTAAACGGTGGGTTACATCAGGTTTACCATCAGGATTCTGACTTTTAATAATTTTACAGCCACCTGTGGCCAAATTTGCAGTTTAGCTATTTATAACTCTGTCCAGCAAAGTAGGGAAATAGAGAGGGATACACACAGATGAAGAGATAATGCTAAATTGAAAACAAAATTAATCAAAAACAAAATTACCAAGCCACAGAGGGGGAATATCAAATGGAGATTTTACGTAAACTCTGCACTTAAAACTTTATTACAAGAAATCCCATTCATATTTTCACATATTTTAGATCTAATTTTGATAACATTGATAATTTTGTGAACACAGAACTACTGCCAACTATTTTTTTTAAATAATTCTTGTAGAAAATAGTGTTAACTTTGGATTCCACAAGACTAGAAGAACAACTGATGCTAGAAATATGAAATTAAACCGAAAAATATCAGGAATGCCTCTCCACTTGAATGATCATTTGTGGAGAAAGAAAGGGTGTTTCAGATTGGTACACCTTATCAGAATTGGTGTTAAGGGTCATTGAATTGGATCATTAACATTTGTTTATGCCCTCAGATGCTGCCCGACCTGTGGAGTATCCTAGCACATACCCTTTTTTATTTCAATTTGAAATCACACTGGAGCTTTGCTCTGTGGAAATGGTGCACATGTGACATCACAAGAACTGGAATTCTATTCATTTTGGAAAAATAGCAATCTGGGTTGCATTGGAGTGAATTATTTTGTTTCACAAAAACTACTTTAAACAATATCAATTGCCTGAAGCTTCCCATCTCCTTCACATGGTCATTATTCAACAGTGTTAGATTGCTTTCTATTTCATCTCCAGGGCAAATGTTCAATGCGAAGACAATTGGAATGTTGAGAATCCAATATTCATTAATTCTGTTGGAAGCGTGTAACTGTTTTAAAATGAATCAGAGCATCAGCGAGATGCAAAGCTAACAGGTTTGACATTTATCACTGAACAATGCTCCCCATATGATTAACAGTGCTGTTATAATCCATAAAAAAAGATTAATTTCAAATCTCACTTCATTGCTAGGCAACTGATAGAAGTAAATTATTCCACTGCACAACACTTGTTGGAATAATGTGACTTCAAGTTTGCTGGGCTCTTAGCAGGCTGTGAGTTTCTGGTATTTATGGAGAACATTCTCTCTGTCATTATAAAAAAAATAAATCTATTCTCATTTTAAAAAAAGTCTTATTCTATGGGATACACAAACATTTCTGAATTTAGAGGAAAAGATAGCTCATCTTAAATTCTACTCAAATTCTAGAAACAATACTAAATCCAAAGGCTCTGTCCCTTGCTATCTATAAGTAAAGTGGTGTGGCATCTCCCAGCTGGCTAGGTTTTTATCATTTTTTCAGTCCACCTGTTGAAGTGCATTGGATGAAAAAAAAATGTTCCACAAAACAATGTGATGAAGAAACTGGAGGTCATGACAATTATAAACTGCAAGGACAGAGGTAACAATCTTCTTCTCAATCAATGAGACCAAGGAGTTTATGGTGGATGTTCGGATGGGGAGTCCAAGGGACCACGCACCTATTCACATTGATGTGCTGGCGGTGGACAGAGTTAATTCCTTCAAGTTCCTGGGAATCTACGAATTGGAGAATCTTGCATGGTCACAGGACATCAAAGTAACCATGAAGAATCCACACACATCCTTTCTGAGGAGATATGGCATGAATACTCTATTAAACATTTGCAGGTCTATGGTGGAAAGTATGCTGATGTGTAGCAGCACAGCCTGGTTTGGTCATTTAAGTGTGGAGGAATGCAGCAGGTTGCAGAAAGTAGCAAACTTGCAATGTCCATCACGGGCTCCAATTTCCCTTGAAAGCCAACATCATAAAGGACCTCTACCACCCTCATCACAACCTCTTCTCATTGTTACCTTTAGGAATAAGGTACAAAAGCCTGAAATCCAGCACCTCAACTTCAATAAAAGATCTTTTCCAACAGCTAACAGGTTCATGAACCTTTCCTTACTACCTTAATCATAAATTATTCCTGGTCCACAAAAAAGCAATCAGCACTACTGAAATGCTACATTTTATTCTTGAAGTAAACAGGACTATGCCTATTTATTGTCCATCTATCTTTTATATTTATTATCTCTTTACATACTAAAATAATTTAATGTGCATGATTGTCTTTTTATTTAAATTGTCTGGCTGCAGCAAGTAAGAATTTTAGTGCATATGTGCATTGTAGTGGTGTGCATGACAATAATTATCTTTCATTCATTTCAAAGCTGCCATTTGAGGCAGAAATCCCACCAATGCCAGAGGTTCACTCAGTGCAGAGAAATGTTATGTAGCTGAGGAAAAGGGAAAAATACTGAAAATGTGAAGTTAGTGGGAACTGGCTGCAGATAAGGGACCTGTGAGGTTGCAGTAGTTGGCGATATATAATTGCAGAAGTAAATGAAAAATGGATCTTGTAATGTATTCTGTTTTTCTCAGACTTTCTCAAAGATAAAGGAAGCCATTCAATCCATTGTTCATGTCAATTATAAGTGAAATTCTGTTACAAGCCCAGAGGACCCCAAAACCCAGTAGCAACAGATATTTGCCAAGACAAATAGTTTCTTAAACAAAAGTTGCTTTTAATAATCTTTAAACATGAAAACAGGATCAAACTTTAACTTATCACTATTAATCTAACTAACCTAACAACCCCCTTCTAATTCTAAGCGTACATGTATGTAATGTGTGTGTAAATTTTTAAAAAATTATTTGATTCACAGTCAATCTCACTTCTCATTCCTCCAAGTTTACTGGTTGCAGGCAATTCTTATATTGTGCACAGAATTTAACATTTATAAAGTTCACCAGGCTTTGGTGCTTGAAAGGTAAATGGTTACCACTCAGGAAGGTTCTTGTTGGTTTTCAGAGAGAGATTTATTGTTCGCTGGACACCCACAACTGATTCCTTGTAACCAACCACTTCAGTGTCTTGCCGAAGAAACGTGCCCCATCAGGGTTCTCCCGATGAAACTTGTGTCTTTCAGGTCACTACAGAGTTCATTTTTCTTTCCCTTATTTCAAGAGAAACATTAGACAGACAGTCCTCTCTTTTTGCATGAAACACAAGGGCTTTGTCCAGGCTTAACTAACCAATCTTCCAAATGGGGTTTCCACAAGCTTGCCAGCTTGTCCTATTCCAGTCCCAGCTGCTGCTGCTGACTGCAAAACTGCAGAACTGAATTCTCTCTCTCTCAGAGCGAAAGCCTATTTTACTCTCTCTGCTTGCAAAACCACATGACCCTCTTAGAACAGCAAGTCCCACTCCAGTTAGCCTACGGCTCCAATTAGTTCTTTCACCTGTTGCCTTTTTATAAACAACAATCCATTAGTGAAATCTCTTGGACACTCTCCAAAGCTCTTGCAAAGGCTCTCGGCACTGCACCGTCTAGTATGGGCAGAGCTCCGGCATTTTAAATAAGATCTGTTTTAAAGTGTTTGCACATGACCTAAACTAAAACCCTGCCCCAATTTATCTCCCAAAATCATATCTATAATGTGTCACAATTTCATTAATCTAATTGTCCCACTTATTTCCCTGTAATCTGCTCTCTCTCTCTCACATGTCTCTGTGGTCCATTTCACCACCCCACTTCCCCATTTTCCTGCAATCCACCAATACTCAGAGTTAGTTGCAGCAGCAAACTAACCCATCAACCCGCATCTCTTTAAAAGGAGTCTGGACCACGTGGGAGAGATCCACATGGTCACATTGAGAAAGTGCACACTCCATACAGACATCATTGGAGCATAGCAACAAGCTCAGCATACTGGTGTTGTGTGCTGTGCCTGTATGCTTCAACTGGTGGGGTCAATGGTGAACAAGTTTTTTCAAGACCATAAACATGTGGGCCATCTATAATGCATAATGCAAAATCAGAGAGGACAACATGAATGAAGGCAATTGCAACTAAATAGATAAGTTCTAGGTCCTAGCAGAGGAACATTATCATATGTGCAATTGTCTCAAAAAGATTAGTCATTGTTCTATTCATAGCAGTTTGCATCTCTCTAGGTTTCTCCAGAATTATTGATATTTGCCGCAGAGGTTAATTATGCTTTTTTTTTATTTGTTTGTTTAAGGAGAATTGCCCTCCTTCCTTTGTGTTCTATTTGCTTTTTGAGAGATTAGTTGGACATTAAGGACAGCAGCCTAAGATTTGAATCACATAAGTATATAGACTAAACTGCTTTTAAGATGTGAAGTGCTAAGAAACATCTCTTCTACCGAAATTCTAAACAACTTTGCCTGTGTCTTGTGTCTACTTTTCAACGGTAGTTGCCCTGAAGCAACTGCTGGGAAGTTTTCAAAAGCAGATTTTCACTCCAGCCCAGCCTGAACTGTATTTGTCTCTTTCCTGAGATGAGACTGGGAGTTTATTGCTTGGAAAGTTTCAGTCGCCAATGTGCTTTCATATCGCTGCAACACTCATATTAGTCCATCAGTGCAGGAGTCCCTGATGTCAAACACATGTGCCTGCTAAATGAGCAGCATTGCTATGACAACAGTTTATCTTGCTGAAAGCAAACCAGTACCAACCCCATCCACAACAAAATATGTTTGTTGTGTGAAACACATCTGTGTTCTGTCACTGTTTCATGTCGAATTATGGGGTACAAGCCAACATCAGGGGCAACAGATCTTGATCTGAGAGCTGTATCCATTCCTGTCTCGGTCAGCGATAACCTCATCCAAGAACTGGATAAAGAGCATCATTAATTACAGTAATGGCAATTTCCTGGGCTTGTCTTATTACCTTAACAAGAATGGAGGTAATTTCCCAATATCTTTCACATGTTTTAACATCCCTCTCAAGTGAGCAGCAACTAACTCTGTTGTGGTGTTTTATGTGTTAGTGTTATGTTTGATAAGACATAGGAGACATAAAGAGACAAGTAATTCTTCTCCACTATTTATATGATAAATTTCTATGGTTAACTCAACTATCATATACTCATTCTTAACCCAAGATTTCAATAATGTTTCCATTATCTCATAGTTCTTGGAGAAAGCTCAAAGCTTTTGGAGAAATCCCAAATGATGCAAACATCATCATTCATTTGATTACAGGCAACCTTGGCTCTTGCCTCTCAAAGCCTGCCCACGTACAGGTTTTCTTAGGAACATGATTGAAGATGTTCCTAAGAAAACCTGTACGTGGGTAGGTTTTGAAAGACAAGAGCGAAGGTTGCCTATAATCAAATGAATGATGATGCTTGCATCATTTGGGATATTTTTTCCATTGAGATCACAGTTTCCAGTCACTCAAAGCCTGGTTTTAAATAAGAAGGAAACATTTATTTGATTCACTTCGCCTTTACATATACATTCCCAAAGAAGTGAGTTACCAACTGGAGACAAAGAGCACAGGGGCAAGAATGTTTCTGCAGAACCCTACAGCACAAATGTGTTAATGTGATAGATACATCATTATTAAAAAACACTAAAATAATTTTTTACTATATATTTTTTGGTAAGTTTACAGAGAAATTGGGTTGTGTACCTTTCTTAAGCACCGACCAATTTGAAAATCTATTCAACCTATAGTAAATTGTCTGTCTTTTCAAACTTTTCTGGGTCAAATCACTCCAGCAGCAAAACATCTAAATCTATGAGTCATCCATGAGGCAACAGCATGATCTCAGCAACCGGCTGCATTGGATCAGTGATTGGATAGGCTCTACACCTCACAAACTATTGCAGGGGAAATCGTTCACACTGCCCTGGAGCACTTGTTATTGGATGACATGGTCTTATTCCTGACCTGAGTAGGTCTTACCTCTGTGGTGCGCTGTTAGCCAGAATCAGACATACACAAAGATAAAGACTGTACAACAGGCTTTAATCCACAAAGACTTCCACAGAGCCAGGCTGGCTGTGGCTGCAGCTGCAGTAACTCTGAATGAGGCCTTGGGAGGCCAGCGCAGGCTTATATCCTGGAAGGTGATTGACACCCGACCGGGTGGGGCTTGATCCATTCAGGCCAACTGATTGACAGCCGGCCAGGTGTTGTCCTGTCCCCTTACACACCTGCAGGTACAGAGGTTGCCCCCTGCAGTAGGCCAGTGGTGTACCACCACAACCTTGGTTATATTGAGTGTGATGCACTGCTGCAGCAGTAAGCAGACACAAAACTCGAGGAAGACTGTACAACAGACTTTATTCAGTTAAAAGTCTCTGCTACAGTGGTAGCTGTTCTGGTAACTCCAGAGTGACTGCTCAGGAGGGGCCAGCTCAGGATTATATCCCGGGCGGTTGATTGACAGCCGGCCAGGTGGAGTTAGGTCTATTCAGGACATCTGATTAACAGCCGGACAGGTGTGGTCTCTCCTCTGGTTATCTTCCCGCAGGTACAGAGATCACCCCCTGCAGTATGTTCGTGGTGTATCACCACACTGAGATCGTACTGTAACTGCATCCCAACATCACTCCAATACACCTCATCCCACCAATCTGAATCACATAATTCTCGTGAAGCCCCCAATCTGAACTCCAGCCCTTTCATAGTCCATGATCAGAATTGCACCCTACTTATTACCCCTTAGCCTGAATCCACAACTCTCTTGAACCCCAGATCTGAATCCCACCATCTTCTGATTCCTCAATTTTCACCCCACTGACTACCCCCCATCAACCTGAATCCCACCGCACTCTCAATCTATTCTTTGATTCTCTTCAGCACCAATACCTAAGCAGAACAATATTTCCTTCCACCACTGGCCCATGATAACTGCCTTATCCAACCATCCTTCATTCTTGTCAACTACAATGAACCCTGTAGTGCACGTCAAAAGAACCAAAGACTTGTTGATCCAAACCAAGGTTTTTATTAACTAAAAGACTGAAGCACATCACAAGTAGGTTGACCAGTCCAGAATGACCTGGTCTGGCTAGAAGCAATCCTTTAAGACCTGCCAGTAGGTGTGGTTACACTCTCAGCCAATCACAGTCATCCTACACTTCAATCTGTACATATGCACATTGATGATAGAATCTGTACTATCAGATTCACCCCTTCTTTGAGAACTGACCCCGGGGTGGATGGAGATTAGGGGCTGTACTGGTCAGGGGTCTGACCATCTGGCGTGACCACCGTGGTGCCGGGATTGGGGTCGCCGGAGTCGTGTCGCCGGCAGGCCCGTAGGGTGCGGCCACTGCTTCGCTCAATTCCCCAATGGCGTTGTCGACAGTCTGGCCTGAGCTGGTGGGGTGGTGCTGGTCCCTCTGTTCAAGCACATGACCTGAGGGAGAAGGAATAGGGGGAGGTTGGGTAAAGGCACTGCCTGCACCTCATCCGGTTTGGGCGAGGTCCCTTACCGAGAATGTGTCCTCCCGTCCGTCCGGGTACTCAACATAGGCATAATGCGGGTTCACATGGAGCAGAGTCACTCGGTCAACCAAGGGGTCATTCTTACAGTATTGGATGTAGCGTCGTAGAAGGACTGGACCGGGAACCGTGATCCATGCCGGATGGTCGTACCCAACTCAGATTTCCTCAGGAAAGAGAGCATCCTTTCGTGGGGGGTGGCATTGGTCGCGGTGCATAGGAGGGAGCGGATGGAGTGTAGGGCACTAGTGAGCACATCCTGGCAGCGAGAGGTGGGGAGACCTTTGGACCGGAGGTCAAGCGTAACTGCTTTCCAGATGGTGGCATTCTCTCTTTCGACTTGCCCATTACCACATGGGTTATAGCTGGTGGTCCTGCTTGAAGCAATACCATGCTCCACAAGGTACTGTCGCAGCTCTGCGCTCATAAACGAGGGCCTCCTGTCACTGTGGATATAATTGGGGTCAGTTGACCCCAAGTCAAATAAGCAAGTGGTATAGTGTCCATGCACTTTAATCAGTTCCACTGCTTTTGTGAGGGGTTGGGGGAAGTCCTGGTGAAGGGTTATTGATGCAGAGACTTGTAATGTAGACAGTGGAGTCCTGCATGATGACATCACACAACATGTGCATGATGACATCATGCAAACAGTGGGGCCTGAAAAAACAGTGTCGGGGAGTTGGTGTTGCTGCCTGCAGCCAAAGGTAAGTGTTGGGGGTCGCTGCTTGCCGTTGTCGGTGGGGCGGTAAGCGGTGGCGGGTCCCCGGTCATCAGCGTCGGCGGGTACCGGGTCGGCTGTGGTGGTGTGTCACCAGTCGGCAGCGGCAGCAGCGGCGGGTCCATGGTCGGCGGCAGCGGCGGCCATTGAGGTCAGGGCTGGGGCCTGGTCAGATGTTGCTTCATGAGGGAGGGTGAACGTCATTGCAGCGAGGGTGAGTTGTACCTTCCGCGCTCGGCATCTGCCCCGTGACGTCAGGCGCTGCCATACAGTGAAGTCCTCGCTCTCATTGGACGAGAGCTCTGAGGAAGAAGTGTTTGAAATGGAGAGTGGCGATTTCGTTTCACACGAGGGACTGTGTTTGATGGAGCGACAGACTACAGCAAAGTGGCCGTTTTTAAGGCACTTCTGGCACCTAACTTTTCTCGCCAGGCTGTGCTTGTTCTTCCCGCAGAAATAACACTTTGGGGTTGCATCGGGCAGCATAGCGGCAGTAGTAGGGTAGAGGGAGGGCATTCTACTCACATCAGAGTGTGGGGTCCAGCCCCGAGGGTACATGTCTATACTTAAAACCACAGCCTCCATCGTCTCTGCGATCTGGATCTCTGTGGTCTGTGGTCTCTGCAGCAGTTCTGTCTGTGCAGGCACAGTCCCTGCCCATTGCCCTTAGTGCCTGAATATAAGCTCTACACAACTCACCGGGCTGTTGCCTCCTTGTAACAAGTTTGTACCGAGCACAGACCCAGTTCACCAGTCGCTCATAGAGCCCTTTCAGCACCTTCATGACTGGAGTGTAAGTAGTCGTATCCTGGACATTCTGGTAGACTCTTGGGGACACCATAGTCATCAATATTAGTAGTCGATGGCTGTCCTCTATCACGGCAGGATCAGAGAGCTGTAAGTATATTTTGAAGCATCTCACCCAGTGCTTAAAATCATTCGAGGCTGTAGCTGACTGTGGGTCGATGTCGAGGCGTTCCAGCTGTAGCATACGCTCCATTCCTTCAAAATTTTTTTAGTTAATAAAATTGTAGTGCGCGTCGAAAGAACCAAAGACTGGTTGATCCAAACCAAGGCTTTTATTAACTAAAAGACTGGAGCATATCACAAGTAGGTCGACCAGTCCAGAATGACCTGGTCTGGCTAGGAGCAATCCTTTAAGACCTGCCAGTAGGTGTGGCTACGCTCTCAGCCAATCACAGTCATCCTACACTACCATCATTACATATGTACATATACACATTGGTGATAGAATCTGTACAAACCCTCAGCCACTCAAAGCCATAGGCCAATGAGGCTTGAGGCCAGTTGCACTGGTATGTATGCACTTCACCCAGTGGTTCTCAACTTTTTTCTTTCCATTCACATGCCACTTTATGTATTCTCTATGCCATCGGTGCTCTGTGATTAATTACTAAGGGGTTGCTTAAGGTGGTATGTAGGTGGAAAGAAGAAGTTTGAAAACCACTGTTTTAATCGTACCTAATTGACTTGTTATGTGCAACAAGTGCAACTGAAATAACTCCAAAGGAAATGGACCAATTATTTTTTTCCAAGCAAAATATTTCAGTAACAATTGGATCAAGAACAATGATTCTCAACCTTCCCTTCCCACTCATGTACCACCTTAAGCAATCCCTTACTAATCCCAGTTTATGCACTTATGGCATAGGGATTACTTAAAGTGGTATGCGAGTGGAAAGAAAAAGGTTGAGAACCAATGCTCTAAGCTAAAGACATACAAGACCTGGAGTCTCGGTGCCAACTGAATTTTTATTCAGTGGGTCAAAAACCAAAACAGCTGCTATTCTACATTATCTGCGCAATTCCAGCACACTCTTTTTGGTGCACTGGAATTTCTCAGCTAATGTTTGACACCTCATTTAAATGGAAAAGCTGTTTTCTCAAAATCGCACCCTCAATTGAAGCATGTTTTAGTTTTAGTGTCAGTTCTGAGAACACTATGTTTAGTAGCACCAACTTCTCTGCATGATCATTTTGTGTGTATTTTTCAACAAGAGCTTTTAGGACTTTTAGTGCATAAGGGAATTAGATTGCAAATTTTTCACATGCTGCTGTATTAATAAATTTGATTATGAATTGAATTGTATTGACTTTTTTAATATATATATATATATATATATATATATATATGTTGGGCCCCAAGCAGTTTTATGAGAATAAATGGAGCTCTGGAAGTTAGTTTATCACTAAATTATATTTTTTTAAAGAAATTATCTAAATTTAAATGTAGACATACAACACGGCAACAGGCCCTTTCAGCCATCTAGCCCGTGCCATCCAATTACACCCAATTAACCTATAATCCCCATAATTTTTGGAGGGTGCAAGGAAATCGGAGCACCTGGAGGAAAACCACACAGGCATGGGGAGAGTGTGCAAACTCCTTACAGAGACCACCAGATTTGAACCTGGGTTACTGGTGCTATAACAGCGTTGCACTAACCACTGCACTAACCATGCCTCCCTATGTAATTAGCATTACATAGAAATTTGAAATAAGTACCTTCACTATTTTTTTAATCACACATAGTATGATTGTTTTGTGGAAACAGCACTGCAGGCCTTTGTGAACAGTGTAGGGAAGCTGTAAGGCCTATTTGAAACATAGCAATGAAATTATTGCAAAGCCAACAAAACATTTAAAAAACATATTTTTTCATTGACAGGATAGTGGTAGAGATGGTTAGTAGCTTTAAATTCTTGGGAGTCTACATAGCAGAGAAACTCTTCTGAGGCTAACATGTTGAGTCAACCATGAAGAAGTTTGAGGAGATTTGGCATGCCATTCATTACTCTATCGAGTGGTGGACTGTGAAAAGTATACAGACTGGTTGCATCACAGCCTGGTTTGGAAAACTTGACTGTAAGGGATGCAGCATGCTGGGGAAAGTGGCAGATATAACCAAGTCCATTATGGGCACTGACTTGAAGACATCTATGTGAGGCACTGTTTCAAGAGAGCAGTCGACATTATAAAAGAATTTAATCACCCTGACCATGCTCTCTTCTCGCTGCTACCTTGAGATAGTAGGTACATAAACCTGGGGACTTGCACCTTTAACTTAAAGAACTATTTTTGTCCAATAGCTATCAGGCTTTTAAACCTTTCCATCCTACCCTAACCATAGTACAATTCAAGTCCACTGAAGGAATGTCTGCACTACTGACGCAGCACATTTTTGTAATATGGCCAACTGTTAATATTTATTTATTTATCAACTCATCCATTTATTTATCTTCCTTTTTTACCTATTTTTTCTCTTTTTGTGCACTCTTTGTTTTATTTACAAGGGAAGTTGCAGCAAATTAGATTTTCATTACATTTGTACATCTTTTCTTTCTTTCTTCTTTGGCTTGGCTTCGCGGACGAAGATTTATGGAGGGGGTAAAAAAGTCCACGTCAGCTGCAGGCTCGTTTGTGGCTGACAAGTCCGATGCGGGACAGGCAGACACGATTGCAGCGGTTGCAAGGGAAAATTGGTTGGTTGGGGTTGGGTGTTGGGTTTTTCCTCCTTTGCCTTTTGTCAGTGAGGTGGGCTCTGCGGTCTTCTTCAAAGGAGGTTGCTGCCCGCCAAACTGTGAGGCGCCAAGATGCACAGTTTGAGGCGTTATCAGCCCACTGGCGGTGGTCAATGTGGCAGGCACCAAGAGATTTCTTTAGGCAGTCCTTTGTACATTGTACTTATGGATATGACAATAGTCTTTACAGATTCATTACCCCTAATGATGATTTAAAACCTCAGTCAGGGATGCATTTTTTTAGTGTTTCTCATCATTTATACGAAAGAATTTCCTCTTAAGTGCAACAGGTGTAACCTTAAAATGTTCTTTTTAACAAATAGCCTTTGTACTTAAAACTCTTAACTGCAACATGAATGGCGATTCTCCAGAGAATAGTGACTGAATAACTGTGAAATCATCCTGCATGACAGGCTTATAAATCCTTAAGCAGCTGCAATCTTAATTTTCATATAAAGGACTGTTGGTGTTCGTTTGCAATGCAAATATTGTACTATAACAATAAGGATATATGGTTTGGACATTCTATCCCACAACATTAGTTAATTCAGTTCTTTACAAATGAAATTGATTTCATCCAGAGTAATTCTCATTCTGAAGCACTTCCTATCTCCACTTCCTATCTCCACTCATCTCCACTTCCTATCTCCACTCATCTCCACTTTCTATCTCCACTCATCTCCATTTCTTATCTCCACTCATCTTCACTTTCCATCTCCACTCATCTCCACTTCCCATCTCCACTCATCTCCACTTCCCATCTCCACTCATCTCTGCCTCATCCCCACTTCCTACTCCACTGATCTCTGCCTCATCCCACTTTCTATCTTCACTTCCTATCTCCACTCATCTCTGCCTCATCTCCACTTCCTATCTCCACTCATCTCCACTCATCCCCAGGCTTTAGTCACAAGAGAATTTTGATGCAGTGAAACAACCGAAGAAGTCTCTGTTCTAACACAATGATGTTTCAGTGCATCCTTAATTCCTGCACAATATTGCTCATTCAGCATCACTTGTTTTGAGGTCATGTTTCATCTAATTTATACCACAGAACAACAAGAAGTTTATAAGGAGAGCAGCAAGAAAAGTAGTCATCAGGATCAATCATGGCTTGAAATATTCTCATCTTTTGCTGGCAGTTCTGGAGAACCATTATATTCACATATTCGTGTAATATCCATTAGTATTCCATAATCTCATGTCAGAGAAAACCTTTCAGCTCATCAAGTCACAGAGCAACCTATTCCTCCACCACTTTATCTATTCTCATCAACTACCCCCAGATTCTACCACTCTCCTGCACTTACCGGGGTAATTGAAAGTAGCCAATTAATCTGACAATAAGCTTGATCTTGGGATGTGGGAAGAAACAAGAGCATCCAAAGGAAGCCCACATGATCACAGGGAGAATGCGCAAACTCCACACAGTCAGAGGTCAGAATGGAAACCAAGACAATGGCGCTGTTAGAGACATGCACTACTTGTGGTGCCACTGAGAATACAATCTCTTGCTCTGTTGCTGGGCATGATGAAGACCCCAAGTGGTTCTGGATGGTACTGAGCTGAGAGGTGAATGCATTTTATGTCTGGCCTTTGGGCTTTGCATCCCACATCAGCACATTTGTTTCACTGGATGTCACTCATCTGCTGGGGAAATATAAGTGAAACTAAATACCTTGTATTTGTTTTTTCATTTCAATTAATATTTAATTAATTTACATCAAATAACTGTCGTTCTAATTTAAAAAATGGAAAAATATATTTAAGTATATTTCTATTAATGAATACCTCTGTTTGTCAGAAAAATAAACATGCCTTCAACAAGGATCTGCTGGCTGGAACCTACTTGCAACTCAAGAATTATTTTGCCTCAGTATTGAGATGATTGTGGAGGAGGTGCTGTCATCAGTCCTCACTGATTGAGGTCAATCGAATAGAAAGTCATGGATCCATTGCAGCAAAGTTTCAGGTTATTGGGAACTGCACACTCCTAAAACAGCAGAGTGGTGCAGCGGGTGAATCTACTGCCTCACAGCAGCAGGAACTGTGTGGAATTAGAAATTCCCTCTGTGACCACATGAACTTCCTCTGGATGCTCCAGTTTCCTCCCGCATCCAAAAGCGTGGATCGGTAGGCTAATTGGCCACTAAAAATCGCCCTGAGTTGGGTGGTAGAATTTTGGGGAGTTGATGAGAATATGGGGAAAATTAGAATTGGATTTAATGTCGGATTAGTGCAAGTATGTGGTTGATGGTTAGTATGATTCAATGGGCCAAAGGGCTGATTTTCATGCTTTACATTCCAAAACTCTCTACAACTTTGAAAGGTAGCTGAATCTGCAAGAACAGCAGGAGAGGAGGTAGTAAAGACTTGAGGAGAGGAATAGATTAATTTTGATCTGTCTCAGTGCAGTGCTACAAAGTCCCTTATGATTTATTCGTGAGATATCTATTGTCATAAGTTTTATAACAATGTAATTAACCCATCTGGAGTAATTATTGACTGCTATTTTAGTGCAGTGCATCTGCCTGCTATTTCCATCAATCAGAATGAAATATAAATGCTTATATTATGATTTTCAGAAGGTCAGAAAACTTACGTACTTTTGCAGCTTTCATCTCCAGTTGCTGTTGTAATGTGGCAGTCAATTACATAGAGCAAGTTCTACAACTTGATGAAAGCCAGACAGCTGTTTTTCTTGAGAACGAGGGATTTATATTGAACATGACATTCCTGTTAGTTCCTTTGCTCTCCTTTGAAGATGTGCAAATGCCACTTTTTATCTGGCATATCTACCTGATGGAGAAGTTAGAGAAACTAAAAGACAAAATGCAGATATGAAATACTGAAATAAGATTTTCTTATAAGAAATAAGTAAACTGAATATGTTGGAACCTTTCATCATCTGTGGAAAGGAAGACAATTAATTTTTCCACCCTGGGGTATCTCAGTAATGGGCAAGAGAGATAATGAAGATCATTTTAAATTGGAGAGAAGATGGCAGGAAGAGTGGAAGAGGGGATTACACAAATGGGACATCTGGAGTGACTGGTTCAAATTGGTTCATGATGCAGCCAGGGGAAGTAAAGGCTATAAATTCAATACAAAATGCCCTCTCATTTGCTGGGTCCTCTCATTTGCACACTGGTCAATCCCGTACGTTGTGCTAAAACTCCGAGGGTGAAATTTCAAACCATATCAACAACTAATGTGATACCAACTGAGACCTAATGAAATGATGACACGGACTACAGTGGAACTGCTTTGTAGGTGGACAAGGAGCAAGCCCTAAATGCGCAGCTGTTGTGTCTAACATTCAGGAACCTGATCTCTACAAATGACAGACTAAAGTCAAAAGGAAATGCTCATCATTTTACAGATTATCGTCCGCTCTTTATATAGTTTGTGGTCTCAAAGGAATTTAAAACATTTTTTCCAAATGTTTTTCATGATCAAAAGCATTTAAAATATATTTTTTTTAATCAATACAATTTTAAAAGAGATTATAAATATAATTAAACCCACATTTTTCTAGTTTAAATTAATTTTTGAATATATGAATTTAAATAAAGAGAGCCAAAAAGCTGGACATTTTATGTATGCAGCTACCAAGGCATAAAAGCAGATCAAGCATTGAAAACGCTCCCTATCAATGTTTTGAGATGTGTCAACTGCTTATAACAAATGGAGTCAACTTCTCCACCAAAGCAATAGAGAATTCTCTTCACTTGAGCATGTTTATCAAAAGTATGCTGCCATTTCACAGGCTAATTGACAAAGCTCCAATAGGGATAGAATGTAAGCTCCCTGAGATTGATTATTCTGATGACGATGAATGTCTGCACTTAATTCATGAGAAATGGCAACTTGCCACCCGGAGAAACTCAGCATATCTCAGCCTCAAGAAGGGAAGGGTTGGAGGAGAAAATTAATTGAGCAGAAGGAAAACTGTTAACCAATTTGGCCTAGTCTCACCCAACCGCAGGCATTCCCTTTGTCCAATCCAGTCCGCCTGTCATTTTCTCTGCATTAGCTTTTATCTCTTTATTTCCCATTAATGAAGAAGGGTCCTGGACCTGAGAACATGAGGATGCACTGTTAATATTTGGCCTTTGTTTATAAGGTTAGTTTGAATAATATTGGGCAGTGGAACAACATTTGACTCCACGGCATATGTAAATTTTCTGCCTGGGAATTAGAGTAATTAGCAGACCAGGTAACATAATGGAAGGGGCTGCTGTAAATGGGATACTTGGAGGATAGTTTTTTCATCACTAACTGACAATGAAGAAAGACAGATTGCCAAATTATCATAAAAAAACTTTACATTATCAAACCTAACTATCATTATCTTTCCTCAACTAATCTGGATGGTGATGAGTTGAACATGCATAGCTATTGGCTTCGAGATGTTTAATATTTTAACACTCTTCCTATGTTTGATGGGTTACACTTTAACCTAACTTACAATCATCAATGATATTGTTTGAACTATTGTCCATGAAACTCTTGGGACTTTGCTTATGGTTAAAATTTTATCAGGGTTGAGATATTCTTCTTCAAAAGCAGATTTCATTTTAAAAGGGTGTAATATCAATAGGGTTACAACTTCCGCCCACTGCCCACACCCCCCCCCCCCAACCCATAGTCCAGAAAGACACCTCCATGAGAGTTTTTTTTGACCAGGAAATCTTCAAATTAATTCTTTTTTGATAAAGTGGATAAAAAGTTCTGGTGCATATTCTCTGTTTTGTTCTAAAGAAAAATTAATTTTAAAATATGCCTCACCAGTCACACAATAGAATTATGTAACATTACAATAAGGGCATTCAAGTCAATCGAAAAAAAATCCCTGTTCCTATTGAAAGTAAGTGGAAATTGCTGGAATAGAAATCTGTTCCTGTTTCCATTTGTTAAGTATGCATTAAACTAGATCCTGCACGTTTAGAGCCCGCGACTGAAAATCATTTCCACTGACTTCAGCTAAATATTATAGCCACATGATACCTCATAAAAGTCTTTCATTCCACTCTAGTCTTTCTCCATTTGAAAAGGACCAACTGTTCATTTTTTTAAAATTCAGATTGTTATTTTAATTAACTCTACATAAGTTTGATGCTGATATGAACTCTTGCTTCTCAACAGCAACAGATTGGTTAATTAACCTCAAACTGGATTTCTAATTGTTGCTGCAAATCAGCCATACCAAAGAAAATGAGAAGAACCTGCTGGAGGTGAAGGTGATTCTATAGTGGCTACTGGCAAAACAGACACCGCCTTAAATGTTGTGAATAAAATTATTCAAGAGGAATTGATCAACAGAGACAAGGCAGTCAATTGTGTAATACTGTTTGCCATTACAACGCAAATGGAGGCAGAGCAAAATATGTTTCCTATCATTTCAATTTGCAGTGGACAGAAAGATGTTAGAACACTTCTTGGTTCACACTGACGTTTCGCAACTGACACAATTTCCACATCAGATGTGTATCAAATCACACCATCCCCATTTTTGGCTGCCACACTCCACTTTCTATCACAAACCTTTCCACCGAACTCATCCCCAGTCCTTCCACTTGAACCTAGCCCTAAAATCTTCCAATCTCTAATCAGCAACCCCCTCAAACCTTGATCCCTTGTCATTCCGATCTCAATTCCTTCATCTTTAGTCCTTCAACTTTCAAATTACCCAATCTAAACAGTGAACTTTGAAGCCCAAACATTTACGTCCTTGGATGTTGTAGAGCTTTCAACCAGCAGTCACTCCTTGCCCTAGCCTCAGCATCCATCCTTGGTCCTGGATACATTAAGATTGCTGTGCTGAAGCATTGGCCCTGGTCTTTGTCCTTATCAGGGATTGCAACGATGAGCCTATATAAAATGATTGTTGTACACTACACAATGAGAATACAACAAACAACATAAATCAGGTTCAACACCTACATTTGTTTCGGTGTACTATTCATTTTTCCTTCCAGTTTGCTGTAAACTGTAGGTGGCGTGGTTAGTGTAGTGGTTCACGTAACGCTATAACTGATCCAGTGACCCAGATACAAATCTGGCACTGTCTGAAAGAAGTTTGTGCATTTTCTTCATATCTGCATGGGTTTCCTCGGGATGCTTTGTTTTTCTCCCACCTTCCAAAGACATATAGGGGTTGTTAATTGAGGTATTTGGGCAGGACAGGCTCATGGGTTGGAAGGACCATACTACTGTGCTGTATGCCTAAATTTAAAATAAAGTAACGGAAAAATGGACATGGTCTACAGAATAACAAAACCTTAATTGCTTTACTGTAAGTGTACAAGGAAACATCTACACTGACATTTTTTTCCATGAACGTGATCAAAATATGTGTCAGATGTGTAAACAAACTTCTTCCTACCCCTAATCTTGCACAATATATTTAAATCCAACTGTTGCTGAGCAAAAGGTAATGTTCGATGATGCACCTTTTGTTGTTTCACCGGGATGATAAACAATTTTACCTTTCTTAATTCCACTTTGTTTCCTATCCCCACAGGTAATCCATCTATTCTCGCAAGGAGAACATATGAGTTTGGAGCAGGAGTTGGTCTTCAAGCCTCGTCACTTATTGATCTCATGGCTGATCTTCTTCCTCAGCCCCCTTACCTCTGATGTCCAGGAAACTATTTCTCTCTTGCTCAAAATAAACTGAACGAATTGATATTTAACATGGTCCTGCTGATTATTTATTTTCTGAAGATTGCAGATAAAATTTGGAATATCAGATCACGGAGTCAGAGTCACACTACAAAGAACAGGCCTTTAGGCCTAACTTGTCCATGCCAACCAAGTTTGTATTCTGAGCTAGTCCCGTTTGTCCGCATAGCCCTATATCCTTCCTGTCCACATATTGTATATTGGGGTGGCACGGTTAGCATAGCGGTTAGTGCAATGCTGTTAAAGCATCTGTGACAAGGGTTCAAATCCAGCTCTATCCGTAAGGAGTTTGTATGTTCTCCCTGTGTCTGCGTGGGTTCTCCAGTTCCCTCCCGCCATTCAAAAAATATTCCCGGGTTGTAGGTCAATTGGGTGTAATTGGGTGGCACAAGCTCACCATGGGCCTATATGGGCTGTTACCTCGCTGTATGTTTACATATAAAAACAAGTAATCTGTCCGAATGTTTTTTGAATTGTACCCGTTTCTATAGTTTCCACTGGCAGCTTGCTCCAAACATGGACTACACTCTTAGTTAAAAAGTTCTTTAGGTCCCTCTTCCCCCCTGTGATAGTACAGATGGTAGTGTAGGATGACTGTGATTGGCTGAGAGTGTAGCCACACCTACTGGCAGATCTTAAAGGATTGCTCCTAGCCAGACCAGGTCATTCTGGACTGGTCGACCTACTTGTGATATGCTCCAGTCTTTTAGTTAATAAAAGCCTTGGTTTGGATCAACACTTCTTTGGTTCTTTGGACGCGCATTACACCCACTCACATTAAACTTATGCCCTCTGGTTCTGGAATTGTCTATGCTGGAAAATAGAATGAGTATTCACTTCATCCATTCCTTTAATTATTTTATAAACCTCTATCAGCTCACTCCTCCGCTTCCTGTGCTCTTGGGAATAAAGACCCAGCCGATACACATCTCACTAAAACTCAAGTCCTCTTGCCCCAGTAACAGTATGATGAATTTCAATGCAGTCTCTTACTTTAGATATGAATATAAAAATAAGCTTTTAAGAACTGTTACAGGACATGTCCAAATGCTTAGTCAAACAATTTAATGTTTAAGTAGCACTGGTCAGTGAGGTGAGGGTGGTAGAGCTGGGAAGAAGAGGTTGACCAGGAAGTTTCCTGGTTTACAGATGTGTTATAGGGAGAGATTGGACAAACTTAAGGTTGTGTTCCCTAGAGTGTAGGCGGGTGAGGGGTTACCTGATGGAGGTACATAAAATCATGTCAGAATATTATTCCCAGAGCAAAATCATCACACATTGGAGGATGTGCGTTTATGGTGAGGGGTAAGATGTTTAAGGGAGATGTACAGAGCAAACATTTTACACAGAGATTGGTGGGTGCCTGGAACAGGCTGCCAAGAGTAGTGGTGGAAGCAAATATAATAGCAGCATCAAAGAGGCTCCTATACAAACACATGAATATGAAGGGAATGGAGGGATATCTTTCTAGAGCAAGCAGTTTCAGTTTGATTCGGACAACATGTTCAGCATAGACAGTTGAAGGGCCTGTCCCTGTGCTGAACTCTTCTATGTTCTAATATTAAGGAGGAAATTCCAGAATGTAGGAGAAAGTAAATAAACCCAGGGGCTGGAGTTAAACTGGGTGAATATGGGAGGCATTTTTCCCCTGAATGAGGAGTCTAGAACATGGGATCACAGGGTAAGCCATTTAGGACTGAGGTAAATTGAAATTGCTTCACTCAGTGAATAGGAAATGTATGGATTTCTTGAACCTTGGAGAACTGTGGGGCCTTAGTTATTCAAGACTGATCCTAAACTATGAAACTAAAGCCACAGAATGTGAATCACCAAATAGCTGAAATAACAATAAAAAGGTCTGGGAATGCAGAGGAGCAGGGATGATATCTATGAGCGCAAATAATGTTTCACATGGGTGGCCATTCATCCAATCAAAGATCCTGGCCATTTTTAGAGTTATGGATCATAGAATTGTCCAACATGGAAATGGGCTGTGCAGCCCAACTTGCCAACATAGACCAGTGGGCAATTGTCTGCATTTCATCCATCTCTCAGCTCTTAATCCAGAGACTTCCTTGCCAAAGTTTTTCAGGTGCTTATCTCAAAATTAATTACATGCTGTCAGTAATCCAGTCTGTAACAGGTACATAACACTCTCTGGTGAGGAAGGTCCTCCTGCATTACTTCAAGATTTGATATTCAAGATTCCTTTATTGTCATGTAATAGTACAGAAGTTGTAATATTACATGAAATCTGCCAGCCATAAGACATACAAAGAATCACCATTAGTGTCACTTGGTCCACTTACAGTAATAAAGTGAAGCAAAAGAGTCCCCTCAGAGTCACTGAGTGTCCATTGATTCACCTCCAGTGCTCCCACAGCCTCTGGAGCCACACAGAGCGCTGTTCGATTAATTGAGGAAGAGATATGTTAATTTTGTCCTAGAAGACCATTTTTTTCCTACCTCAGCAGTATCTGTTGTATTGTAAGGCTCAGTATCAGTGGAGGTAACAACTTAACTTGGGGTTAAAACTAATGTGCAACCTGATCTTTACATCCACATCTGAAAAATTACACGGTGCCAATTTACTTTAAGTGAACTGACTGGACAGAGCTAAAAATTGTCTGAGCTCACCTTCCCAGGCTAACTTGGGCCTTTCAGTCCAATTTGGAGCTTACATATAATAATTAGTTTTCACTCCTGAAACTACAGGTCCACATCTTCCCACTGATGAAAGGAGATGGAATAAATGAATGAGCAGACGGTGGTTATGTAACTGTAATTATCAAGGGGTCATTTTGCGGTCAAGTCATCTGAAGTCTAGTTTTCAGGGATGGGTGCCTCTGTTATTCTAATCTGGATGGACCTCTTATTAAAAACAACTCAACACACGGAACAGGAATTGCAGAAGGCATGAAAGATTAAAACCCCTGATGATGTCGCTGAACTTTGACATCCTAATCCCACTGAATAGATTTCAGCATGGTGATTGTTAATGAATCCACAGGGAGTACTTTAGTACATTCTGTTTCATGAGACAACATTTGGGAAGCCCCAACTGTTGTGGACCACATGAAGAGAGCTCAGGGACTTAAATCTTGTGCAATCAATCAACTTGTTTAAAATGGAATCTAAGTCACATGACTTGCTATTCCCACTCCATAACAGGAGAACATCCCGGTGTAGAAGACACAACTATTTGTCTCTGAGATATTTATTGACAGCCTTGCATGTAAGGCACGTAATGTAATAACGTAATGTAAGACACAGGAAATTAAAGCACAAAAGCTCAGTTCAAGTGGAACTGATAAGGATTTGGCAGCATCAGAAATTCACAGGTTACAAGAAGTCACCCCCCCCCCCCCCACCCCCCGCCACCGCCAGTAACAACCCATAAAACCTACCTTGTATCAGCTTTGAGACTCCAGGCTCACCAAGGCCTGAGTGGCTGTTGCAAGACATCACTTCTCACAAGTTCAAATTCTTGACACGGTCAAATCCTAAGAATTTCTGATTCCTGCTCCACAAATGACCATGGGGATAGACTGGTCTGCTCCAAATGGGAAGTTGCAAGGACAGGTTGGAAGGGAATTTTGGCTCTCAGGGTTGAGTTTAGAACACAAGAGGCCTCTTGAACCGGTTACAACTTCGCAGAAGAGATGGAGGTCATGGTTGATGGATATCTGTAGGCAGGCTGCAAAATAGAGTTTCAAAAAATAAGGTGACACTAATCAGGGAAAGGACCTCAAGTCAGGAGGAGAATACTAATATCAACATCAATGTTGTTGTTGATTCATTCTGGATTTAACCCAAATTCAGAACATGTTCTGTTTAAGAAAAGGTGAAACAACTTATCATGGACAAAATTATCATAGCTCTAAAGTCCAGTGAAATTGAATTTTAGAAGCAAATCATAACATGCCCCATAGATATAATGTATGCAGAACCCTGGTGAGTGAGCCTCGATTTCACAATCGATATTCTTAATTTGGTGACTCCAACAAGATATAAACTGATAGAAGTTCTCCATTCTTAGAACCATAGAACACTACAGCACAGAAACAAGCCCTTATGGCCCTTCTAGTCTAGGCCGAACCATTTTTTTAAGCTCTGTCCCACTGACCTGTATTCAGTCCATAGCCCTCCATACCTCCCCCAAATTCTTTTTAAATGTTAAAATTGAACCTGTATTCAGCACTTCATCTGGTAGATCGTTCCATACTCCCACTCTGTGAGAAGTTCCCCCTCACATTCCCCCTAAACTATTCCCCTTTTACTTTTAACCCATGCCCTCTGGTTTGCATTCTACTTACCCTCAGTGGAAAAAGCATTTACTCTGTCCATACCCGTCATAATTTTAAATACCTCTATCAAATCTCCCCTCATTCTTCTACTGTCCAGGGAATAAAGTCCTAACCTGTTTAACCTTTCCGTGTATCTCAGTTCCTGAAGCCAAGGAAGCATCCTAGTAAATCTTCTCTGCACTCATTCTATCTTGTTGATATCTTTCCTGTAATTAGGTGAACAAAACTGCACACAATGCTCTAAATTTTGCCTCATTAATGTCTTATACAGCTTTACCATAACATCCCAGCTCTTATGCTTAGTACTTTGATTTATGAAGACAAAAACTCCAAAAAGCTCTCTTTACAACCCTATCCACCTGTGAGGCCACTTTCAGGGAATTATGTATCTGTATTCCAAGATCACTCTGTTCTACTGCACTCCTTAGTGCCCTACTATTCACCATGTATGACCTTTCTTGGTTTGTCCTTCTAAAATGCAACACTTTAAACTTGTCTGCATTAAATTCTATCTGCCATTTTCAGCCCATATTTCCAGCTGGTCCAGATCCCTTTGCAAGCTTTGAAAACTTTCTTAGCAGTTCACATACCTCCAATCTTAAGGTCATCTTCAAACTTGCTGATCCAATTTACCACATTATCATACAGATCATTGATATAAATGACAAACAGCAATGGTCCCAGAACCAATCCCTAAGGCACATCACTAGTCACAGGCCTCCAGTCTGTAGCAACCATTGCTACTCTCTGGCTTCTTCCATCCAGCCATTGTCGAATCCAATTCATTACTTCACCATGAATACCTAGCATCTGAACCTTCCTGACTAACCTCCTCTGTGGGTCCTCATCAAAGACTTTTCTAAATTCCATGTAGACACAACCACAGCTTTTTCTTCATCATATTTCCTCGTACCTCCTCGAAAATCTCTACAAGATTGGTTAAACATGACCTACCATGCACAAAACCATGTTGACTATCCCTAATCAGTTTGTGGCTATCCAAATAATTGTATATCCAATTTCTTAGAACACCTTCCAATAATTTACCTACTACAGATGTCAGGCACACCAGCCTATAATTTCCAGGGTTACATTTGGAGCCTTTTTTTAAACAATGTGAGTTACCCTCCAATCCTCTGGCCCCACACCCATGGCTAAGGACATTATAAATATTTCTTCCAGTGCCTCTGCAATTTCTACATGCGCATCCCTCAAGGTCCAAGTGTAGTGCTATCAATTAGACCCAACAGACCAGAAGTCAAGATTAATAGGCCTTAATCACTATAAACTTACAATCATATCTTATTTGCTGTTGGCCCGATTCCAAGGCAGCACTGAGGGAGGGGATTGGTAGTACCGCCTTTATTAGGAATCCTGAAGGGGGAGGAGTTACAATGACTGCATACAATGTTTCATCACACAGAGGGAATATTTTTTCAAGCCCTGGGGATTTATCCACCCTTATTTACTTTGAGACAGCAAGCACTTTCTCCTCTTTAATCTGTACAGGTTCCATGAACTCACTGCTTGTTTTTCTTACTTCCCACAACTCTGTGCCTGTTTCCTGATTGAATACTGATGAAAAAAAATATTTACGATCTCCCCCATCTCTTTTGGCTCCATTCAAAGCCGACCACTCATAGAAACTCTTAGGATTTTCCTTCACATTGTCTGCCAAAGCAACCTCGTCTTTTTTTTTGCCTTCCTGATTTTTGAGGTTTTTCTTGTATTTTTTATACTCCTCAAGTACCTCATTTGCTCTATAACATAACAATTACAGCACGGAAACAGGCCATTAGGCCCTTCTAGTCCGCACCGAACCAAACACCCCTTTCTAGTCCCACCTCCCTGCACAATGCCCATAACCCTCCATCTTCTTCTCATCCATATACCTGTCCAACCTTTTCTTAAATAATACAATTGACTCCGCCGCCACTATTTCTGCCGGAAGCTCATTCCACACGGCTACCACTCTCTGAGTAAAGAAGTTCCCCCTCATGTTACCTCTAAACCTCTGCCCCTTAATTCTTAACTCATGTCCTCTTGTTTTAATCTTTCCTCCTCTTAACAGAAATAGTCTATCCACATCCACTCTGTCTATCCCTTTCATAATCTTAAATACTTCTATCAAATCCCCTCTCAACCTTCTACACTCCAAAGAATAAAGACCTAATCTGTCCAATCTCTCCCTATACTCTAGATGCTTAAACCCAGGTAACATTCTGGTAAACCTTCTCTGCACTCTCTCCACTCTGTTTATATCCTTCCTATAATTAGGCGACCAGAACTGCACACAGAACTCCAAATTAGGCCTATACCTGATATACACCTCTCTCTTCTTCTGAACCAGATCCCAAATATCCCTCAAAAACCAAGGTACTCTATGCTTGCTAACCTTGTCTTTAATCCTAACAGGAACATACAAATTCTGTACTCTCAAAATTTCATCTTGAAGCTCTTCCATTTACCTCACACATCTTTGCTTGAAAACAACTTATTCCAAACCACACATTCTAGATCCTTTCTCATTTCCTTAAAATTGACCTTTCTCCAAATTAGAATCTCAACAGAAGGCCCAGACCTATCCTTCTCCTTAATTAACTTGACACTAATGGCATTATGATTGCTGGACCCAAAATATTCCTCTACACACACTTCTGTCACCTGTCCTGTCTCATTTTCTAATAGGAGATCCAGTATTGCACTCTCTCTAATTGGTACCTCAAAATATTGATTTAGAAAACTTTCCTGAAAATATTTAACAAACTTCAAGTCATCCAGCCATTTTACAGTGTGGGAATCCTAGTCAACATGTGGAAAATTAAAATCCCTTATTATCACAATGTAATGTTTCCTGCAGCTGTCTGCTATCTCTTTACAGATTTGCTCCTCCAATTCTCGTTGACTATTAGAAGGTCTATAATACAACTCCATGAATGTGGTCATACCCATTCCTCAGTAGACAAACTTGTGGCTTACTGTCATTCACTGCTTCCAAATACTGGAGTTAGGAGATTAGTAATCCAAGGACACTATTTATTCTTGCAGGCATTTTATCGATAATATTATTAAGTTTTATTAAGAATTGTTTGCTTTGCATTTACTTTTGACTTGTGCGTCCATTTTGAATGATGAATTAAGTGGTTTATGCAATAAAAGCAAATAAATATTCTGCAAGTCAGGCAGCACCTTTGGAAAGAGAAAACAGTGATGTTGCTTGTCCTGTCAGAATTTTCAACGTCATCTGTTTTTATTTCAGGTTTCCAGCTACTGCAGATTTTGCTGACTATTTCTGTGCTTTGTTTTACCCCAACAGATTAATGTTCAGAGTGCTGTAAAGGGGAATTCCTCCACACTGGAGTGGTGATAGGTGAGAAGTGTTGATAGGTAAGGAATTTTTTGAATGTTCTTGCTACACAATGTTTCCAAACTGACAGTTGGAAGTAAACATAAGTGACAAATACAGTGGATGATTCGTTCGACATCTTTCCCACCCAACAAGGAGTTATTTTTAGATTTAATGCCTTTACTGACAGGGTTCTCTTATAGAACCATAGATTCTAGAACTAGACCATCCAGTCCAACTTTAACATGCAGACCAGGTTGTCTCAAAATCATTCCATAGTGTACATCAGCAAAAAAATGTGCATTTTACCGATGTTCCTTTAAAAATGTTGTGCATTTCAAATAAAACATAATGAACGGTATCTTTGAGAGGTGGCAATAGGGTCCTCAAAAGCACATCAGCTTAAGATAATGAACAAACACATTTATAGTAATAGTATGAACCTTTTAGTGATGGTGAAATATTTAAGAGAGTAACCAAGGGGAACAGTGACCCTTCCGCTCTTTCTCCAAAGCTGACAAGACAAGCTCAATTAAAAATAATCATAAATGGATTGTTGTTGGAGGAAGAGAATACAGGAAGATGGTTTTCAGGTAGGCAGCTATGACCAAACTGAATGATGGAGCAAACCTGAGGGGATGTGTGGCCCACTCCTTCCAATCTCGATCATAGAACCAAATTCATCAGTGTATACATATATTTTCTTGAGTAGTTTTTTGCACTACAGCTAAGTAGAAATTCTGCCTGGCCCACAGGAAAAAGAATCTCAGAGCTGTACAGGATGTCATGCATGTACTCTTACAATAAATCTGAACTTTTTAATGGGATATGGTCTGCATTTTTGCTCACTCTGCCAGTGCTACCAACGGAACACAATCATCTGTCTGAAGAGTCACAGATTCATAACCTGAGTGTTTTTACTATCTTTGGCATTTTGTTAAAAAAAGTTTTATTTTTCAGAGCTTAAAGAACTTGTGAGTGGCAGAAAGCAAAAATAAATCTATTTTCTCCAGCAGTTAGAGGAAGAAAAATGGTGAACTGATAGTTATTGACCCGTGATCAAAATCTTTTAATTGACAGACACACTTAGGGTTTGCCAGTAATTTTTAGTTTAAGTTCAGAAGGCAAACTGTTTTCATGTCACAAAATGTGTTCTTCTTGGTCCCCTGAGAGGGAAATGGCAAAGTAATTACAAAGTAAATACATTTAATGCTTCTCACCATAAAGTAGGATTTGAAAATGCATTAGATTTATAGATCAGTGCTTTAACTGAAGAGACATTTCAAAGCTGTGTGACCTTATGATTCATAACCATTAATGTGATGTGTCTGTTTTATATTGACCTTCTGGAAATGGGGGTGGGATCACCACAAAATGTATGACCCTTTCAAAGGATGTAAAATGATAATAATCAATCATGTTTGACTTGATGGCTGATGGTATCTCTT
Organism: Narcine bancroftii; assembly: GCF_036971445.1. Classification (NCBI taxonomy): domain Eukaryota; kingdom Metazoa; phylum Chordata; class Chondrichthyes; order Torpediniformes; family Narcinidae; genus Narcine; species Narcine bancroftii. The sequence continues at coordinate 23,410,833 of NC_091473.1, read as the reverse complement.
CTGGCCAGAGATAATAAAGTTTTCATTGGTCACATGGATAGCTGATTATGAAGGTGAAAGGTTAGATTTTGATCTGGACATAGAAACCAGACTCCAGGTTACAGACTTTGAGTCTCAGATCAATGAAAATAAATATTTCAGTCTATTGAACATACTCCCTCTCATCGGTTGGTTCACCCATGAGAGTCCATCAATCATTGGAAGTTGGGGGGAGGGGTCGAGGAGACTGAAGGTCAAGTTGAACAAAGGTAGTTGATTGCATTCACTTTGTTCTTCCCAAGGTTGAAGGGTTCAGATATAAAATGTCAGTTGTATTTTTTTATGTCAATGATGCTGCTCAACGCACTGAGTTCATAAAGCATAGAACCCTCAATATTGTGCTGACCTATATATTCCTATTTCAAAAAAAACTAAGCACTTCCTACCTCAGAACCCTCTATTTATCTTTCATCCATGTGCCTGGCTAAGAGTCTCTTAAATGCCTCTAATGTTTCAGCCTCCCCACCACTCTTGGCAAAGGCATTTCAGGCACCCACAATTCTCCATGTAAAAAAATTTTCCTCCCTTTACTTTGCACAGAAGTTCTCTGGGGCTGCTACTCCCACCCTGGGGAAAAAAAAAGTGTTTGCTGTCCCATTTTATCCATGGGTCTCAGAATTTTGTAGACCTTTATTAAGTCACCCCTCATCCTTCCTCACTCCAAAGAGTGTGAACTCTGCTAACCTTGCCTCAGAAGGCATTTTCCAATACAGGCAACTTCCTGGTAAATCTCCTCTGCACAATAACTTTCACATCCTTCCAATAATGAGGTGATTAGAACTGAACACAATACTCTAAGTGTGGTATTATCAGAAATTTGTAGAGTTGCAACATGACCACTCAATCCCCAGACTAATGAAGTCCAGCATCCCATATCCTATCAACCTGCGCATATATTTGGATGCCCAGATCCCTGTTCTTCCACATTGTTGAGTATCTGACCATTAACCCTGTACTCAGCCTTCTGGTTTGACTTTCCAAAATCCATCACCTCACACTTATCTGGATTGAACTCCATCTGCCACTTTTCTGCCCAACTCTGCATCCTGTCTATATTCTTTTGTAATATATGAGAACCTTCAACACTTCCCACAACTCCTCCAACCTTCATCTCATCTGTCAACGAACTAACCGATCCTTCCCCTTCTTGATCTAGGCCATGTATTTTTATAAAATCACAAGTAGTAGGGTTCCCAGAACAGTTCCTCCAGCAGCCTGTTTTATGCTCTGGATTGCAACAACTGCAATTTCTTCTTCATCTTCAGGTCTACTCTGCTGGCTCCACAGCAATTTTCGGAGGTAAATTTCACCATTTTTGCTTTGAGACCAATTTCATGAATTTGGTGCACAGAATTTTTAATAAATTTGTCCAACTGAAGTCCAATCGGCCAGATACCGATCGGTCTGGGGGGGAAAAATGCTGAAGACACTCAGCATTTGACAACAAGAGTGGGCCCAACTTGCTGAACTGCTAAATTTGAATGCTCCATCTCAGTGAGTAAAGAGGAAATAGGTGGTGAAAGGCTCAGCAGTAACAGCATGGGGGAAATCAGCTGGTAAAGATGCAGCAGTAAAGAGTATAGAAAAGATGCGCCGGAGACTGGAGTTTAAAGCAGAGAATGAATAAGCTGGAATGGATTTTCTGGAGCAGAGGTTGAGGGGTGGTCTTCTAGTGGTATATAAAATTGAGGGGATAGAAAATGTGGATACCATACCATCATAGATCTAACCACTTTAGGAGATGTCCCCTACCTGATAGGGTCACTACCCCATATTTATCTCCTACCCTAGATCCACAAACAGAATTACCCGGATATGCCCACTATTTCTGCTTTCTCTTGCCCCATAACTCCATCCTGTTCTCCTTTCCATTATCTCCTTCCATCTATGTCCAGACCACCTCAAATGCTATCTACCATTTTAACAACTTGCAATTCCTTGACCACCACCTTCACCATGGACATCCAATTCCCTTTAGAGTGGCCCTCCACTTCACACTGGACCATACATCTAACCAGTTCTCTGGTAGAAATTGTTCTTACCCTCACTAAATGTATCTTTTCATTCCTTTCACTCTGTACAATTCATAGGTGTAACCATGGGCCCTCACTAAATGTATCCTTTCATTCCTTTCACTCTGTACAATTCATAAGTGTAACCATGGGCCCTCACTAAATGTGTCTTTTCATTTGTTTTCTGGAGCAGTCCTTGTTCGAAACCTACTCTGGTACCACTCTACAGCTTCTTCCCCACCACATTAATGATTGCATTGGTGCTGCCTCCTGTACCCAGGCAGAACTCATCAATTTTATCAACTTCACTACAAGCTTCCACTTCAAATTAATTAGGACACTCTCCAACACCTCTCTCCCCTTTCAGGGTCTCTCTTTCTCAAACTCAGGAGCAAAACAAACTATTCACCGACTCCCCCAGCTACCCAGACTACACCTCCTTCCAAGCTATAAGGAGGCCATCCCTTTCTCTCCATCTCTGCCACGTCTGTTCTGAGATTATGTCTACACCAGGATATCCAAAATGTCCTCCCTTTTCAGGAAGCCTAGATTTCCCTCCAGAGTTGTTGATAGAGACCCTACCTGAATCTCTATTTCCCACACTTCTGCTATCACCTTATCTGCCCCAAAACTGAAAAGAGATAAAGTTCCCTTGGTCCTTTCCTTTCACCCACCAGCCTATGCATCATTCTTCGTCATTTCCATGAGTTAATACACATAGCCATCAACAGTCACATCTTCCCCTCTCCACCCTTTCTGCTTCTGCAATGACTGCTCTCTCCAATTTCATTTGGTTATCCCTCTGCACCTTCCCCTTCCTCATTAACCGTAGAAGGTCCAACATCCGGCCCCACACTGCCTCCCTCACCATCATCCTGATCCAAAATAGTCATTGAGGTGAGGGAGGGATTCACATGCATCTCCTCCAGCCTCCTAATTGCATTTGGTGCTTTGAAGTAGGCTCCTCTAAATCAAAGGCAGGCAAGGCTACTACTTTACCAGACATCTGTGCTCAGTTCTCAATGACGGGCTTGAGCTCCCAGTTGCAATTTTCCATTTGAACTCTGCTCCCCATTTCCACACTCATCTTTGCTTCCAAAGATGCTGCCTGGCTCATTGATTTCCTCCAGCAGCTGGTTCTTGTGCTCCAGATTCCAGCATCTGCAGTATCCTGCATCTTGCAAAATAATTTGCAGCAAAATCAAAAGCTTATCTGCAATTATAATAAGCAAGATAAACTTCAATACTGGCATTCATTATAAATTGAGGCTTTCAGTTTAATTGTCTTCTGGGTAGTTTTACATAACAAATCATAAGATTGAGTGTCTTTGATATTAAGTTGTAAGGAAATATTTCAACATGTATGGTTATTTGACTATAATTCTCTGTTAATGTGTTAAATGGAATCACATTATGGTATATAACACAAACATTTATTTATAACCATTGCTGCCCAATAGAGAAATGAGTCCCATTGCATCTTAATGACTACTACATTAACCAGTCAGACTCCATTTTTCAACGACTTCGGTGACTCCAGTGTTTGAAAAAATTGAATTAGAAATCAAGTCGATCAACATCAAAATGTATTCATCCCTTTCTCTCTGATCCTGTGGGGTTTTATAGCTTCTTTGCTATTGCAAGAAGTCCCATTAATGTATTAAACAGGCAGCAATAAGAATATGATACAAGAGATAGGAGACACAGGAAAATGCAGATCCTGGAATCTGAATGGTTGAGGTTTCAGGGCAGAGCCTTTCAAGACATCATTATAAGAATTTTATATACAGGCAGTCCACACACAGTTGAGGAAAGTTCTCCGACTTACAAATTTTCAACTGTACAAGTGTTTTCTGATTTTTTTTTTTAAAAACATTAAAGTTCCCCAGCTTCATAGCAGACTTTCACAGGAGACTGAATCCACAAGAAGAATTAGGTGATTTGGAATTAGCCAATGGGATCCGAGCCTGACAACCCAACATAAGTGAGAATGGGACAAAGCACAGGAGAAGTATGGTTTTATGCAGGATGATAGAATAATACAAGTATGCTCAAGTAAAAGCTCTCCACTGCTATCCTGAGTAGCAGTGACTCATAGAACCTGCCATGATTCCTTCTTCAGAACTACTTTCCTGTCTCAGCTCACCGAACACAATGCTAATAATGACTCTCTTTCCTACATCGCATTTATTTCTAGATTATCCACTTTGCTAGAAAGCCTATCGTGTTTTTATCAGTGGGGTTCTACTTCAATTTCATACCACCTTTCATCAGATGTTAGCAACAAAGCTGCTTTGATAGGCCAGTAAGTGGGCTTTATACATCTGTGGAGTATGGTATTTAAAGTTGTTCTTTCCCTAAAGTTATTAGTTTTTATATTTAATCCTTGACATGGTTTTTGTAATGATACTTAAAGGAAAAAAGTCTTCATGCACCTTACCAACCAATTCTCATAAACCAGGTTTCTTGATCAGGTTTCCATTGACTTAAACAGTGTCTGCTTATTTTCCTTCTCTGGTGCAACAGCAACTAGAGTGAATTTGCTGTGATGCTTTATGAAAAGTGAAGGTCCCTGGTACACTTAGGCCTGGAATGTCCAGAAAAGTGAACAGAAGCCTTGCGACTTGGGTGGATATAACACAGCTTCTGAATCTAATTGATTGGTTAGATCAGGTTTTGTCCAGGTGCAGGGCATCGGGGAAGTGGGGGGGGTGGGAGAGAGAAAAAAAATCACATTGCAGATTTTATTCTCAAATGTATTGGTGGATGTCTCTTGTACCTGTTTTAAAGATGCACCTGAACTCATTAATTTTGATCTCCGATTTAGTCTATGAAATGGTACCTTTTCACACCCAAGTTAGTGAATTAGCCAACTATCCTCTCACTGAGAAGTGCTGTTTGATATTTTGACATTATGATGCAGGGGTTCTTTGATGGGTAAATAATCTTAGATTAGTGGTACTTTTAAAAGAAAAACTGATGAGTGGTATTTACTCCCACACTTGAGCATTAACATTCCAATAGACTTGGGTCTGAATTCAGATTGAATTAATCCATGCGTTCTATTTCTCTGTGCATTTTTAAGCCTCGTGGACAGCCAGACCAAAGTGGTTCAAGTCTGGAAACAGAGAATTAGAACCTTTATCTACTTAGCTCAAGGGAAAACTGGGATTTCCTCTCATCACTTAACAACTTGTGTTGCCGGAAGGAACTGTTGCGGAAAAAATATGTGAACTCTATTTTCAGGAAAATTCACTATCTAAAGAATAAAGACTGTGGAGACAGCTATATATTCAGCTGGCCATGCTGGATAAAACAGACCCTTAATAAATAGTTATATTCTTGCAATTTACTGTTCACAAGAGAACTGTAGCATATTATAAATGCTTTGAATACATCTGAAGAATGATTTAGATGCATTATAAATGTGTTACCTTCTCATAGAAATTAAACTGACTACCCCAGTTTCATGTTCACAACTAGGAAAAGAAAGATTCCTTTGAGTTAGCTCTTAACTAATGTTGCAGATTTGAATGACTCGCTCATTAGAAATTGGATTTGTGGAATCCAGGAATACATAATAGTAATACTGATGTCCTTACAGATATAAAGCATACAGCTGTGGAGCTACAAAAGGCAGACTAGAAATTTTGGGTGGCCAGCAGCAAGGAAAATCTGCTGTGGTGCAAGACAAAAATCAAGCAGAGAATGAACAGCTGAGGTGGTTCAAATGTTGAAGGCACGGAGATCCCAACACGAGTGTTTAAAGGGAAGAGCGTGATTATGTGGATCAGAAAATTATTTCCATAAACATTTCACAAAGAGAACATCAATCAGAATCTATTGTCATGAACAAGTTATGAAATTCATTGCTTTGTGGCAAACATTCAATAAGCCACATTACAATATATAAAAATAGTGCATGAAAAGTCAAAGTAAGGCAGTGTAGTGAGTGGCGCAGTGAATAAAGAACAATAGAAGTTGTCGGTGAGCTGAACCAACAGAACTGTTTTATGTAATCTGCACAGGAGTTTAAATAATTACAGTTGGTGTACTATCACAAACACCTGACCTCAAGTCACATGTCTCCTAGAGTTCTTTGTGCCCCCGGCCACCGGGAATTCCTGATCCTGTGGAGGCCTGCAACTATGGACGCCGGTTTGATAAATGGAGTAGCATGGTTCACTACAGCAGTTTCTATAATTTACTGATCATTCAAGAATCTGATGGCAGAGGGGAAGAAGCTGTCCTTGTACTGCTGAATGCTCATCTTTAAGCTCCTGTACCTCCCCCCCCCCCCACCCCCAATGGTAACAGAGTGAAGAGGGCATGGCCTGGGTGGTGGAGGCCCTTGTAGATGTCCTTGATAGAGTGGTCAGGTGCCTGTGATGTAGCAGGCTGAGTTAACAACCTGCTGGAATTTTTTTCTTGTTCTAACCATTGGCATCTTCTTACCAGACAGTGAGGCAACCAGCTTGAATGCTCTCCATGGTACACGCAGAAGTTTGAGTGTTCGGTTTCATAACAAATCTCTTCAAACTCCTCAAAATATAACTACTGGTGAGCCTTCTTCACGATTGCATTGTCATGGAGGCTCCAGGATAGATCCTTGGAGATGCTGACACTCAGGAATTTGAAGTTCTTGACCCTCTCCACTACTGAGACCTCACTGAGGACTGGATCCTGCTCTTCTGACTTCTGAAGTCCACAATCATCTCCTGGTTTCTGCTAACATTTAGTGCAAGGTTGTTGGTGTGTCACCACTCAATAAGCTGATCTACCTCCCTCCTGAACACATCCTCATTGCTGTTTGTAGTTCTCCTGACAACCATGGTGTCATTGACAAATTTGTAGATAGCATTGGAATTGTGCCTGACCACACAGTCATAGGTGAATAGTTAGTTGAGCAGTGGGCTAAGCATGCATCCTTGAGCTGTACCTGTGCTGATAGTCAGTGAGGAGGTGTTTACAGTTCATAATGACTATGGTTTTCTGTTGACCAGCACTGAGGGAATAATGAAGCTGAAGGCTGAGCTCTAGTCGTTGAACAGCAGCCATATGTATGAATTGCTGTTTGAGGTGATCCAGAGCTGACTAGGGAGCTGATGATATTGTGTTTGCTGTGGAGCAATTGTGACTATAGGTGAATTGTAATGGGTACCTTTGCTTAGGTACATGTTAATTCTGGCCATGACCAACCTCAAAGCATTTCATCACAATAGAAGTTGGTGCTACTGGATGATGGTCAATGGAGCAGCTCACTGTTCCTCTTGGGCACCGGGATGATTGAGGCCCTTTTGAAACAGGTGGGACCTCTGATTGCAGCAATGAGAGGTTGAAAATGTCTGTGAACACTCCAGCTAGTTGACATACCCTGCCAAGTGTGTCATCAGGGTCAGACGCCTTTGAGGGTTCACCCACGAATTATATTCTGGTGTCCGCCTCAGAGACAGATATCACAGGGTCCTCAGCCTTTGCAGGAATTCTAGTAGGCACTGTTGGGTTCTTAGTCTCAAAGCAGGCATAGAAGGTGTTCAGCTCATTGGGTAGTGAACCATCACAGCTATCTATGGTGTTTGCCCTCACATTGTAGGCTGGAAATGGCCTGCACTCCCTACCGTAGCTGGTGTGTATCAGTCTAGCTTCCACCAGAATTGCCACTTTGCTTCAGAAATAGCCTTCCGCAGGTCGTACCTGAACCTCTTGTAGAGGTCTGGATTCCTGGCCTTCATTTCACCCTCTGCAGGTTGCAAATCCAAGGCTTTTGGTATGGGCACACACACTCATCCACGCAAGTCCTGATGAAGTCAGTGACACATGTTGCATATTCATTCAAGTCGAAGAATGAGTTCTTGAAAAATGTCCAGTCCACTGATTCAAGCAGTCCTCTGCCTCATTCAACCATGCTTTCGTTGTCTGTACTATTGGATCTGTAGTTCTCAGTCTCTGCTTGTATGCAGAATATGTAGTTCAGCCAGCAGATCAGATTTGCCAAAGTGCCATCATGGTATGGCTCGGTGGGCCTTCATGATAGTGTAGCAGTGGTCGGGTGTGTTGGGTCTATTGGTCTCACATGTGACATGTTGGTGATAGTTCATCAGAGTCTTCTTCAGGATAGCCCGTTTGAAGTCCCCTACAATCAAATGTTATGGACTGGAAGAGAAATTCTGGAATGGAGAGAGATAGGATCAGATTCACAATACTAGATGAATACAGAATTCCTGGGGCCCAAAATGTGCAAGTACTAATTTGAGATAATGCCCAGAGACTGGTGCAAGAAGAATCAATGATATTTCAAATTGATGCGAGAGCAACAGATAATGTCCCTCAAAGAAAACCAAGGTAGCACTCCTGGAACCAACAAGTCATGTGCAGAATGTACACAACAAGAACTTGTTGGGAGATGCATTCTGAAGTTGGTTATTGCAAAGAATCAAAAGAGCTAAGATGTGAAACAAGGAAGTCTGCAGATACTGTGATTGTACTCAATACACAAAAGTACGAGAGAAACTTAGCAGGTCCTGCAGCATCCATAGAAGAGTATTTGGGGCCTGAACCCTTCATCAAGGTATCTTAAAGGGGATTCAAAGGAGTAAATTGGTGATGAGCAAAGAGAAATGTGTGGGGGAGGGGGTTTTCAAGAAAGGACAAGGTGGGGGTAACAAGGCAGTGGGATTGTGCAGTAGAGGCATTTAAGGTTTCAGTCTGTCAGCCCATGGCAGAGGCATTAGGTGCACCAGCACATGGGCCATCCAGGGCTAATAGAGGCTTGGACCTGTGGGCCACTGGGACTAGGGTGAGAGTTCATGTCAGAGGCCAGTGGGGCCAGAATTAGACTTTGCAACAGATGCTCGGTCCTGTGGACTGCTGGGGCAGAGGTGGAAATACGTGTGTGAGGTCGCAGAGGTGGCCATCTTCAAGGAGGTGAGCTTTTGATTCTTGATGGATATCAGGAGAGCATAGAACCAGCAGGTAAAGGAATGGATCCAACAGAGGATGAATTAATGAAGGTCAGTGGCAGGCCATGGCGACTGAGGTTCAGAGCCATGGCAGCGAAAGAGCAAGAGTCCACTGTTATCTGCACATGAGGGAAAGTGTGGTCCATAGGATACAGTGAGAGTAGCAAAGAGCAACAGTCAATGCAGCGCAGATGTCGGAGATCCTTGTGGAGGGAAAACTGGGAGGTTTGAAAATGGAGCTGGAAACCTCTTGGCACAACATGGTTGTGGTGGCAAAGAGCTAGGAAGGACATGCGGCTGCAGAAGTGAGTCTCAGTGAGTATATGGTCATAGAAATTAACAGCAGCAAGGAATGCAGATGGGGACCAGTGAGAAAGATTGTCAGAGGGTAGGTATCTCTCAAAGAAATTTCACAGTGAGCAGATGGAGTGAAACTAGAAAGTTTGCAGACTCTGCAATTGCAGTCAATGCATGGAAGTTCGAGAGAAACTTAACAGATCCTGCAGCGTCCAAAGGGGAGCAAAGATGTATATATTTCTAATTTAAATTAGACATTCAGCACAGTAAACAGCCACTTTGACCCAAGAGTGTGTGCAGTGCAATTACACCTGATTGACCTACACCCCCCCCCCCCCCCCCCTGTATGGTGGGAAGAAACTAGAGCCCCCAGGAAAAACCTATGCAGACACAGGGAGAATGCAGGAGTGCAGTGCTGCCATAGCTCAGCAGAGCGCCATTCTGGAACATCAGGGGGTAGCTTTGGCATCTCCTTGTCACCATGATTGGTGAGCTCCAGCATCTAAAAAATTAGCACTGCACCCCTGGGAGAATGTACAAATTCCTCAGACAGCATGGGATTTGAAACCCAGTCGTGCGTGCGCACACACAAGTTGTATAACTATGTTTTAGGTCTGTGCTCCTTTGTCAAGATATCTTGACCTGCTGAGTTTCTCCAGCACATATGTTTATTGACAAGAGAGCTCAAATGTGGTTTTCTCTTTAGTAAACCAGAGAGGCATCAAACCTACAATGCAGCATTTCAGCTGGAAGTAAGTACAGCAAAAACATTAAGAATGTTTCAATACAAACATTCCCATGGGGAACTCACAGATGAATGTGTAGATATTGAAATATTGTTTACACAACAGGGAATTAACAAGTTCAAAGTGATGCAGGATGACAAGTGGAGGTGGTTCAGGGAAGACAGGTAGAGTGAAACCAGAGAAAGGCCCAAGACCTGCCGTTGCCACAGGTTAGAGAGATAATGAAGTAAAGACCACATCAAACCCAGTCAGACATGGCAGCGGTGACAACAAGATCTCGAAACAATGGCAAAGAAGAACATCCTAAATCAAAGGAACAGTACAGGATCTGGAAAGTCAGCACCTTCCGAACCTTGGAAAGCAGAGAAACTGGGCAGTCACTTTGGATGTTTTACTTTTTATGTATCATTATTCAGGGGAGCAGTGACATCTGTAAGTTGAGTTCCTTTTAAATGTCTTCTTTGCTTTGGCTTGGCTTCACAGATGAAGATTTATGGAGGGGTAATGTCCACGTCAGCTGCAGGCTCGTTTGTGGATGCGGGACAGGCAGACACGGTTGCAGTGGTTGCAAGGGAAAATTGGTTGGTTGGGGTTGGGTTTTTCCTCCTTTGTCTTTTGTCAGTGAGGTGGGCTCTGTGGGCTTCTTCAAAGGAGGTTGCTGCCCGCCGAACTGTGAGGTGCCAAGATGCACAGTTTGAGGCGATATCAGCCCACTGGCGGTGGTCAATGTGGCAGGCACCAAGAGATTTCTTTAAGCAGTCCTTGAACCTCTTCTTTGGTGCACCTCTGTCACGGTGGCCAGTGGAGAGCTCGCCATATAACACGATCTTGGGAAGGCGATGGTCCTCCATTCTGGAGACGTGACCTACCCAGCGCAGTTTGATCTTCAGCAGCGTGGATTCGATGCTGTCGGCCTCTGCCATCTCGCTAAATACTCTGCATATTGCTGAAACGGTTTGATTACAAAACAGGGCAGAAATGCTTTTGCCAATGTGTGAGTGAGCATGCCATAATTCTTTTGTCAAATAAAGCACCTGGTTAAGTTAAATTACAAATTCTCCTTATCCTAGTAAGTCCTGTAAATGGGACAGAAATAATCTGAGAGCCACAGCACAAGAGTTTGTGCAGATTGCTAAGTGCATGGATCTCAACCTGTGTATATTGTCCTTCTCAATCCAATCTTGCACTCCATTCCTGCTTAAATAGACAACCTTGTGTGGACCAGTCATCCAACATGACAATGTAATGCAAGGACTTGAGAAAGAAATATTCCAGCTTCAACCCACCATAGTCACTCTTTCAGAGCCAGCAAAATCTCGAATTCAAGAGGCAGATTTATATACTTCAAAAAAAAAAAAAAGACATTACAAGTTGAACAGCATATTTGTTCAGCCTGGCATCATTTTATTTGCAAGCAGACATTGTTGCAGTAGAGATCCTACTTCTTTTGATAACCCATCTTTGAAACTTGGGCTTTGAAATGTTGACTCAAATTAAAGACACAAATGAGTTCAACCCCTGACCCTCCAGCCTCTGTCTTAATTTAGATGACATGTATTCAATACTGCTTTGCCTCAATGTTCTCATAATGCAGTGAGTTGCACAGGTAATCTACAGACTTTGTAAGATGTAGCCTACTGCAAATCAAGCAGCATAGGTAACCTAGCGGTTAGCACAATGCTATTACAGCGCCAGTGAATGAATCTGGTGCCATTTGTATGGAGTTTGTATGATCTCCCTGTGTCTGCGTGAGTGTCCTCCAGGTGCTCCAGTTTCCTTCCACCCTTTTAAATGTACAGGAGTTGTAGGTTAATTGGGATATTTTTGCAGCATGGGCTCATGGAGCAGAAGGGCCTGTAACCATGCTCTATGTCTAAATTTAAATTAAGAATTAATATAATACTCTTCCTGAGAACCAGATGCAAATTTACGTAAGAAGTTGGGCAGATTCTTTTCAGTAAAAAAATCATGCCAAACTTTAAGGAAGTTGCAAGATACAATGACAAAAGTATAAATTAAATGACTACAATATGCTAATTAGAATGAGAGAAATATAAAATATAAAAGCATGAATGTATACTGACCAGTTACATCACCGTCTAGTTTAGAAGGCTGCAAAAAGTGACAAGCCTAGCCTGGTCCACCATGCACTGACCATCCTGTCCATTCCCTTAAGGAGGCAGACAGCATCACAGTGGACCCCTATCACCCTCAGTATGATCCTTTCTTACTGCCACCTTCAGTCAGAAAGTACAGAAGGCTGAAGTCCAGCTCCATTAGGTTCAAGAACAGATTTTTTACCAACAGCTAGAATGCTCTTGAACCTCCCAAAACTATCCTAATTATAAATGACCCCGGGATCACCATTGAAACATTTTTTTTTGTACTGACTGCAATTGAATTTATCTATCCTTTTAAATTCATGTCCTTTTTTTAAAAAGGACATTATAGTCATTTATTTATACTTTTGTCATATCTTGCAAGCCCGTGTAGCTGCAGAAAGTATATAAATATAAACTCTCAGTATATATCATCCTTTTTTCATCATAAATCTTATTAATATATTTGATGACAGTCTGCCACAACTTGCACCAATTGCCACTGTGAATATTTATGTATCTATCTTTTTAGATTTATGTTCTAGTTTTTGTGTCTTGGTATATTGTGGTAATTTAATTTATACTCGGAGTTGGTGATCTTCTGTGTGGCTGCAGTCAGTAAGAACACCTTTACATTGTGCACATGTTTCTAATAACAAACTAATTTGTTCTTTGGTAAGCAAACAAATACACTGGTTACTAACATTCAAATTTTTGATGCAGTAAAATAAATGTAGTTCTTTCAGGGTGACATGGTTAGTGTAGCAGTTAGTGCAATGCCTTTACACTGCCAGCAGTTGGGACCAGGGTTCGAATCCTGCGCTGTCTGAAGGGAGTTTCTACATTCTCTGTGTCTACGTGAGTTTTCCCTGGGGGCTCCAGCTTTCTCCCACCATTCAAAATGTACTAGGGGTGTAGATCAATTGGGTGGCACGGACATGTGTTTCAAAATGGCCTGTTATGCTACATGTCTAAATTTAAAATTTATTTATATTAATTCAGAATTTTGTTCAACAACACATTTGATACATTAGAACAAAAGAACGGGTCATACTTGGGAACTAAGGAGATATAAAATAAATTAAAGTCAGTGAAGTTATGCTTCGTCCAAATCCCTTCATCCAAATCCTCACACCTCTCCCTCACAATTTATCACATGGTAGACAGTCAAGACAGTTTCCTGGCTTCTATAAAGACAGCCTAAGCAGTAACAATGTTGTTCTATATTCTACAGAAAATACACTGCTATTAGTTTGTGCTGAAATAAACAGAGATAGCCCTATATCCATAGAGAGAGAAAAAAAACATGAAAGTCTGCAGATGGTATGATTGTAGTAAAAACACAAATGCTGGAAGAACACAGCCAATCTTTCCAGCATCCAAAAAAGCAATACATCTTTCGTTTTTTGAATGCTGGAAAGATCAGCGGAGTTCCTCCATTAATTCTGTGATTTCAACTATATTCACAGGGAGCCTTTTCAAAAATAGCTTGTTGCATTTCTTCCAAACCAAGCTCCAAGATATTTCTGTTATACGCAATAATCAAGAGAGCTTTTCTCAATGACAGGTGAAAACATGAATGAGAGGATTTACTGCTACTGGGATGCATAGAAGGTTCTTCATGCTTTTCAAGTTGGCTTTGACTGCACTCATCATTATCCTGCAAATGGAGTGCAATTAAACACCAACTGTAAACCCAAACAAAAATGGGAACAAGATCTAAACACAAAGATAAAGAACGAAACATGGGAAAAGCTATGCTCCGGAACTATGAGAAATACAATAAACATGAAGTTACGCATGATACAATATAATTGGTTACACAGGCTATATATCACGCCCCAAAAGTTAAATAAATGGGACACAACAGTATCAGATAGATGTTTTCGCTGCAAGAAGGAAACAAACAACATTGCAATTTGGGCATGTGAGAAAGTGGAAAAGTTTTGGGAAGATTTAAATCAGATATTAAATAAAAATCACAAAAAAGCAACATACCAAAAAATTCAGAGACCTTTCTTCTAAGTAATATAAGAAGTAAAGAACTTGGACTCGATTTCGATGGAGCACAAAAAAGATTTATGATAGCCTTAGCAGTAGCAAAAAAATGTATTATGTCAACCAAGAAATTAGAAGATAGCCTGAGCAATGGTACATAGAACTGAATAAATGTATTCCATTGGAAAAAAACAACAAGAAATAACATCACAGTATTCGAACAAATTTGGGAACCGTACATGGAACACAACAGAGAAGTCCTACTGCGGACCTCCACTGCCTAAAATGAAAGAAGGAGAAGACGACAAAATGAACTGATCCAGTGTGTAAAAGTAGATGACACAAATTTCTTGTTTATTTTCATTGTGTGATGACATTGTTTAATGGGTTTAATGCATCATATATGTTGAATGTTGAGTGGGTGGGGAGGGAAGAAAATGACACTGTGTATATACAAGAGGGAAATGTTTGGGTGTATTTTGGTCAGTATGGTTCATAGTGTGAAAAATATTTTTTTTAAAAAAAACAATGGCGGGCGGGCGGGCTCCCGCCGGGCCCACCGGGGCCCACCGGGGCGGGTGGGCAGATCTCCCCTCCACAGCATCCAACCTGGTGGTATCTCAACCCAAGATCCACCAACTGGACTCTCCCTGGGAGGCATTTTGCTTTTTGCCTGCTCTTTCTCCACTGAACCTACCTTGAATCTTTCTTGCCTCCCCTTGCCTAATCCCTTCCCAACTATGTTCAGGACACCTCAGATACCCTCCTCCATTTTGATAATTCCTGATTCCTTGAAACCCCCCCACACCTCATCTTTAAGTGTTTAACACCTCAAACCTCCATTTAAGGACTTAAAGCCTTGAACTTCTCCCTTTATTAAAGATCCAACCTGAAGTGGCCACCTCTACACTGGCAAGACCTGTCAAATATTAGGTGACCAATTTGCAGGCTATCGGGATGCTGGTCACAATCACTACAAGACTTGAAGGAAAATTAAACTTCTGATTACATGTGCTCTTCAATCCTCAAAAGAAAGTCAGGTTAAAAACTATTGAGATGCGAACTTGCTGGCGAGTGTTTAAATTTACATAAAAATTAAGTGTCTTTCAAACTTGAGGGATCCTCCTCCAGTTTATCAGTGGGCTTGCATTTAATGCTGATAGAAGCTTTGTTAAATTGTGCCAAAGTTATGCAATTTCTTCTCCTTCATGCCATTGACTGGATTTATAACTGTGGCCATCCTTCAAAGATTGTCCTTCCATTTGCTTACCCCTAACTGGTTCCATCTGCCTTTTTTGTCTGTTTCAACCCATCACCCACCAAAATCTGCCTGTATATCTCTACTCGTTCACCTGACTCCATCTGTCCATCACCCCTTCTCAATTGACCTACTGGCCCCTGACTGCCCACTCTACCCATCTTCCTTCTCCACTCTCAGTCCTGATGCAGGGTATTGATACAAAACATTGACAAATACTTTCCCTTCACAGGTACTGCTTGACCCAGGGAGTTTCTCCAGCAACCTAAAGCCTATTTTAGATATTACTATCTGCTAATTCAGATGAATGGAGTAATTTGTTTTTAATAGTTTAACACCAATTTTGTCAGTTGTGTTTGGTGAGGATTACTCTTGCTTGCATCGTAGAAAATGTGTAGTTCATGTTAGATTCCAGAGAATTTAGCTCGTTACTAACCTGGCTTGTTAATGTAGAGTTGAGGGATCACAATAATGTTAGAGATGCAGTCTTTTGGTTCAAAGCTTAAACCAAATACCCATTTGCAACCTCAAATAGAAGAGACTGATCACATAGACTTAAAAAAAAATCAAGTTCTACTTGGAATCTCAGGGTTGTATGTGATGTCATGTATGATAATAAATCTGAAATCGGTTCTACCCATTTTTCCACCATATTATCAGGTTATTAATTGTGAGAGTTGGAGATGTTCAGATTGGCTGCCATGTGTCCTCTATTGCAACAGAACAATGTTGCCAGCTGAAAGTAAGAAATGGCTTTAAAAACACTGCAGTCATTGGTGTCATGAAAACATGAATATAAATCCAAGGCTTTTTCTTTAGCACAGGGAACTTTCAAACAAACATTTCCAGCTTTATGCTACTGAGAAAACCAGACATTACAAAAGTACATTTCCACTGGAAGGGGAAGATACCATATCACCCAATTACTCACAGGATTAGTTTCCACTGCTCTGTCTCCTGGTGTAACCATTTAAATTCATTTCAACCACTCCCAGACAGATTATTTTGAAGGAAGGCCAATAAGATCAGTCATGATCTTATTAAATAATGGGACAGACTTAGAGGCCATGTGCCCTACACCTGCTTCCAATTTGTATATATGAATTTTTTCATGTTCTAACTATACAAATGGCATATCATTGATCTTGTAAATTTTAAGTATTTTGCATGTCACTTCATCAGGCGCCATCTTAAAATTTGTATACAACAACTTGCATTTAAATGCAAAGCATCCAGAAGTGTTAGTAAATTAGGAATGTTGAAGGGGGCGTTGTGTGATGGCATAGGGAGAAGACACGGAAAAACACCTCCCCGGCAGAACTATTAAAAATGCGATTTTTAAAGATTTTCTTAAAAATTACAAAAAATTGGATACATAAAAGTACAAGCAGTTAAAAAAACAACTTCTAAACAGTTATCAAGTACAGAAGAACTTGGGCCTTTGAATTGGAGCCTGCGGAGTCAATTTCTCCTCACCCAAGACCACAAAAGCAACCGCGGGTAAGACTCACGACTCCGGCGCCAACTTCATGCAGCATTGCAGAAGATGCCGCCAGTGCCCGAAGATGTCTTCCTCCAGATTATGAGGAGCAACCGCACATGCGCGCTATATAGAGTTCAGCCCAAGCTGCAGGGGACCAGACTTCTCTCAGCCAAGTGATGCGGGACTGACGGAAGGAGGAATCTGAACTCTCAGTCAGGCTGAAATGCCATCTGCATCGACAGAGGAGGACTGGAAGAAGAAATCTATCCAATACAGAAGAGGAAGACACTGTTATATATAATGGTAGGCCCATATCCAAACAGGTTTTAACCAAGTAAATCTCATTATTCAGACCCACCAAGTCAAGTTGATATATCTAAACAGATAGAAAATTTGGAAACTCAGATGGGTCAAGGTTTTTCATCTTTGAAGGAACAACTTATTGCCATGAAGGAGGAGATATCATCTATTAAGTTGGATGTGGCAAAGTGTGTGAAAATGGTGGACAAGGTGCATGATAAATTTAAAAAGATTGAGGAAGATTTTCATGACTAAGGATGATGTGGAACAACGTAAAGAAATGATGGGTCAGATGGAGGATTCATTTACTGGTTGGGAAATTCAGAGAAATGATTTATTGAAGAAAGTTGATGAGTTGGAGAATCAAAGTCAAAGGAATAAAGTTAAAATTGTTGGTCTTCTGGTCTGGAAGATTTTGAAGGCCCAGATCTGGTTCAAAGTGGATTCCTGAAGTTTTTGGGAAAGAATATTTTCTGAATGGTTTGGAATTGGATCAAGTTCAAAGCCACAAGAAGGAAACTTGTTCCAGGTCAAGCTCCATGCTTTATCTTGAAGTGGCAAAGCAGCAGGTATGGATGGAATCCCCCCAGAAGTCTGGAAGGCTGGCGGCAAAATTCTGCATGCCAAACTGCATGAGTTTTTCAAGCTTTGTTGGGACCAAGGTAAACTGCCTCAGGATCTTCGTGATGCCACCATCATCACCCTGTACAAAAACAAAGGCGAGAAATCAGACTGCTCAAACTACAGGGGAATCACGTTGCTCTCCATTGCAGGCAAAATCTTCGCTAGGATTCTACTAAATAGAATAATACCTAGTGTCGCTGAGAATATTCTCCCAGAATCACAGTGCGGCTTTCGCGCTAACAGAGGAACCACTGACATGGTCTTTGCCCTCAGACAGCTCCAAGAAAAGTGTAGAGAACAAAACAAAGGACTCTACATCACCTTTGTTGACCTCACCAAAGCCTTCGACACCGTGAGCAGGAAAGGGCTTTGGCAAATACTAGAGCGCATCGGATGTCCCCCAAAGTTCCTCAACACGATTATCCAACTGCACGAAAACCAACAAGGTCGGGTCAGATACAGCAATGAGCTCTCTGAACCCTTCTCCATTAACAATGGCGTGAAGCAAGGCTGTGTTCTCGCACCAACCCTCTTTTCAATCTTCTTCAGCATGATGCTGAACCAAGCCATGAAAGACCCCAACAATGAAGACGCTGTTTACATCCGGTACCGCACGGATGGCAGTCTCTTCAATCTGAGGCGCCTGCAAGCTCACACCAAGACACAAGAGAAACTTGTCCGTGAACTACTCTTTGCAGATGATGCCGCTTTAGTTGCCCATTCAGAGCCAGCTCTTCAGCGCTTGACGTCCTGCTTTGCGGAAACTGCCAAAATGTTTGGCCTGGAAGTCAGCCTGAAGAAAACTGAGGTCCTCCATCAGCCAGCTCCCCACCATGACTACCAGCCCCCCCACATCTCCATCGGGCACACAAAACTCAAAACGGTCAACCAGTTTACCTATCTCGGCTGCACCATTTCATCAGATGCAAGGATCGACAATGAGATAGACAACAGACTCGCCAAGGCAAATAGCGCCTTTGGAAGACTACACAAAAGAGTCTGGAAAAACAACCAACTGAAAAACCTCACAAAGATAAGCGTATACAGAGCCGTTGTCATACCCACACTCCTGTTCGGCTCCGAATCATGGGTCCTCTACCGGCACCACCTACGGCTCCTAGAACGCTTCCACCAGCGTTGTCTCCGTTCCATCCTCAACATCCATTGGAGCGCTCACACCCCTAACGTCGAGGTACTCGAGATGGCAGAGGTCGACAGCATCGAGTCCACGCTGCTGAAGATCCAGCTGCGCTGGATGGGTCACGTCTCCAGAATGGAGGACCATCGCCTTCCCAAGATCGTATTATATGGCGAGCTCTCCACTGGCCACCGTGACAGAGGTGCACCAAAGAAAAGGTACAAGGACTGCCTAAAGAAATCTCTTGGTGCCTGCCACATTGACCACCGCCAGTGGGCTGATAACGCCTCAAACCGTGCATCTTGGCGCCTCACAGTTTGGCGGGCAGCAGCCTCCTTTGAAGAAGACCGCAGAGCCCACCTCACTGACAAAAGGCAAAGGAGGAAAAACCCAACACCCAACCCCAACCAACCAATTTTCCCTTGCAACCGCTGCAATCGTGTCTGCCTGTCCCGCATCGGACTGGTCAGCCACAAACGAGCCTGCAGCTGACGTGGACTTTTTACCCCCTCCATAAATCTTCGTCCGCGAAGCCAAGCCAAAGAAAGAAGAGACATCTAATCAGGATAGAGAATTGATTTTAAGAGTTGCAGTTCAAAATGCGAGAAGTAATCAAGGCCCCTTGGTAGCTAAGAATGTTTTTTTTTTAAATGCTGATTTGAGCCAAGCTGTTATTAAACAACGTAAAGAATTTAATTCTGCCAAAGCTGTTTGGAGGAAGAAAGGATACAAATTTGCTTTTCGGTATCCTTCTGTATTTAAAGTCTTTTATGGAGACATTCAATCTCAGTTTTTTACTGATGATGCTGAAGCTCTCACATTTGCTAATTCTCTACTGGATAATAAACAGATGAAAAGTCAAGAAAGCTTTTCTCAACAGCCTGTACCAGTTCAGAAGGGGAAGAATGGAGGGCAAGAGAAGAAATCTCAGCAGTTGATTGATAGTGATATAGACATTGACCAAGATATTTGGAGGAAGCATACCATACTTGAAATAACTTGATTATTTTTTGTTCTACTGCTCCTTCTAAAGTCATTGGTCACTTTGTGGCATTGGTCACTCCTGCATAATTGAGGGGGAGTTAATACTTTAGTAGAGTATTAATTTTTGGTGGTTATTTTCTTTTTCTTTTGAGGAGATTATAGAGTTTTTTTGTATGGTTCCCATGGAGAGGAGTTTCATCATGTGTGGCAAGGTGGTTTTTGAAATGAATTGCAATAATGACTAATTTAAATGTTGCTACTTTTAATGTTATCTGATTAAGAGAAAGAACATTGGCGTATATTAAAAAAATGAAGGTTGCTGTTGACTTTTTGCAAGCACATTTGACTAAGAAGGAACATAAATTGAAAAGAGATTGGGTTAGACAAGTTATAGAGTCTTAATTTAATATGAAAGCAAGAGTAGCTATTTTGAATAAAAAGTCATCTTTGAAATTGGAATTAGTTATTGAGTCAGTTGGTAAACTTTTGATTGTTAATTGTATTTTCTCCCCCCCCCCCACCCCCCCGAGTTTTGGACTTTCATGAATACTTATGCTCCAAATATAGAGGAGACGACATTCTTGTTGGATTCTTTTCTCAATTTAAATCAAGCATATGAAAAAAATTATGGTAGGAGGCAATTTTAATTGTTGCTTGGATCCATTATTAGATAAATCTCCAAAAACAGTAGTTAGGACTAAAATGGCTAAACAACTGATGAAATACATGAATTTAGTAGATATATGGAAGAGGTTAAATCCCAAAGAGAAAGGTTTTTTGTTTTATTCATTTCGTCATGATTCTTTTCCAGAAAAGATTGATTTTTACTATCAGCACAATTGCAAGGTCGTATATTGAAGGCTGAATAAGAGTAGAATTTTCTGATTATTCTTTGTTATTAATAACAGGTACAGGTTCACAGAGAATTGATATACATATCTATGGAGATTTAATTCTGTTAAATGTAGAAGTTATAATTTTATGCAAGATCAAATAGTTCTTTTTGGAAAAATAGATTCAGTTAATAGTAAATTTGTTTTCTGGGATGCTTTAAAAGCATATTTGAGGGGACAAATTATTAATTTTATTGCAAAAATTAAGAAACATGTAGCTAAATTAAAGGAGATAGATATTTTGGAAAAAACTTACAGCAAAATTCAATGGAAATTAAGAAAATATGTTTAATCAATATGAAGTTACGATATAATTCATTAAACAAATTTGAGAAGTTATTATAGAGAACTAGACAAAGATATGAATTTGGAGAAAGTTCATAATGATACAGCACAATTGAAATTTATTAATGGGATGTTTGAAATAGATAATCCTTTGATTAGAGCTAATATTGAATTATCTCAAATTAGTGAGATATATCAGTCTATTTATAGATGGAATCCTAAGTTACTGAGTCGTTATAATTTGCCCTTTTTTGAAACATTTAATAGATTTATGGTATATTAAAAATGAAGTTATAGGTGCTCAAGGTAAGATTTCAGGTAAAATTCTATTGTATCAAAATAATCATCCCTTTCACTTAAAAATCAGCTTTTAAAGTTATGGGATCAAAAGGATATTAAATTGGTGTGAGATTGTTATGAAACAGGATATTTTATTTTCAAAGAATGAAAGAGAAATATGGTACATCTTCAAATACTTTTTTTATTACTATTAAATTAAAACTTTATTGTTGGATAATTTGGGGCATACTTTACTGTTGCCTAGACAGTCTAAGTTTGAAATTTTACTTACTGAGGGTGGCAAGAAGGGATTTGTATCTGAGATGTACACTTTATTACAGAATAAAATGTTTAAGTTGGATTTGCATAAATCTAGATTGAAATGGGAAAAAAGATTTAGGAATACTTATTCCTCAGGATGATTGGATGAATTTATGTAGGGATAGTGTGACTAAAATTATAAATGCAAGGTATAGATTTGTTCATTATAATTTTATTCAATTATATTTAACTCCATAAAAGTTAAGGAGATGTAATTTTATTTCTTCAGATTTATGTTTTAGATGTTAAAAGAAAGTAGGTTCTTTTTGATACTCTACTTGGTCATGTGAAACATTTTGGAATAGACAAGAAAGGTTTAGAAGTTATTCTGAAAGTTAAATTTTCATTAGATCCTTTAGTATTTTTGTTGGGTTATATTAAGGAGGAAAAACCCAACACCCAACCCACCAATTTTCCCCTGCAACCGCGTCTGCCTGTCCCGCATCAGACTTGTCAACCACAAACGAGCCTGCAGCTGACGTGGACATTTACCCCCTCTATAAATCTTCGTCCGCGAAGCCAAGCCAAAGATTAAGAAATTGAGTTTGGAATTAAAATTAGATAAGTCTCAAATTGCATTTTTGAGATTGGCATTAGCTGTAGCTAGAAAATGTCTGGCAATTACTTGGAAAAAAAAATGAGACTGATTTGAGTGTTCAGAGATGGCTTATGGAGTTGAGGTCTTGTATTGCATTGAAGATAACACAAACTGATGGCATCATATTTCAAAGTCTAAAAGGTATATAATTGGAGGAAACTGAAAGGTGGAAGGTTTCCAAAATGTTATTGAAGATGTGTTGCATTGGTGCAGCCTGTGAATAGAAAACAATGAAGCCACAGTTTTCTACAGAAAAAAAGAGTTGAGCAATTCAGCCAGTGGCTGAAATTCCAATCAAATGGCCTAAATAATGTTGAGTAGCCTGAGCTCTGCACAGTCTAACAAAAGATTTCACAAATCTACCTGCAAATTCAATGCTTTATTTGATTTTATCAAGATGAAATAAATTTGATTATAATAAGGGCATTATTAAAATCAAGCTGAATAAATCTTTGTTCCTCAATTGAGAGACTGGTAGAAGATCTTTCTTCACATTAAAAATGTATCAGACTTCTCAGTCTAGTGCTTTAGAGGAAAGTTTGCAAATTGTTTTGAAGGTTATTTCCCCATTTCTGTGACTCCAAAAATAATGGCAAATAAAAATTCAGAATAGAATTTTTTGTCTCCAATTGAATTAAACTTAACAAGGATTACAACACTGCCTGGGTTACTCTGAGACCATCTCCCAGATTTTATCCACTACCAGCAAGGGCAGGGTAATAGTGACATGAAATACCAGCAACAGGTTCCCATCCAAGTTCTACTCCATCACAGTTCCTTCTGCATTGCTCGTTCATAATCCTGGCATCTCCCACCCTTCAGTATTGTGAGAGCACATTCAGCAGAAAAACTGCAGTGGGTCAAGAAGTCTTCCCAAGGGCAACCAGGAGTGCACCAGAGACGCACCATTGGAATTCTCGAAAATTGAATCAGAAAAAAAAAAAATCAAATGGATCACGAGTAAAATAACTTACTGTATTACAAATAAAAGGGACTAATACGCAAATTCCAAATTGCTCCAGCTACTTAAATCTCATTGTTCCTCAAACTAGTGACATCCATCACTGCACATGTCTGAGATTTCTAAAACAATAAAAAGCACAAGTATAGGGGAAATCTTTTGCAAGTTCTACCATTTAAAATAATATTTCTGGACTGCCTTAGAATGTAGTCAAGCACAACTCTTCTGAGCTGACTGTCAACTTAAAGCAACAGAAGACCATTCAAACCCCAAATATCACTTCATCATTCAGTAAGATCACGGCTAATCTTATTCCTGCATAATCCCACTCACATTCCTCGATTCCCCCCAACATCTAAAATTGATTTTGATCAAAAGTATGAAACAAAAACAAACATAAATCAAGGTAACTGAAATGCACAAATTACTTAACCACTTTGGAGCAAAGTTGTGAATTTTAAGACATTAAAAGACAAGTCACTAATGACAAGATATGTACAGGCTTTTGAAATACATGTAGACTTACATTTCAAACTGAGGGTTTGCTTACTTTCCACAAAATAGAATCTGCACACAATCTAAAGGGAAATCTTCTCCAATATTGCAGAGCAGATTATATAATTGAATTCACCTGATAAGACCAAGTTTATATATAAAAAATTGTACTAAGTATTCACCATTGATTATCTAATTGCCCTTTCATTTCAAACAACCTAATGATTGACCTTAGATTGTCATTGAGAACAGAGCTTGCTTGGATGGTGGAAACATATCTGTTGGCTCTCATCTGTTCTCAATTTATCATAATTTCAAGCTGTCAACAAGGCTTTCTTGTTGTCTTACATGGAAAGAACTAGTCAGGAAGATGCAACCACACAAGTAATCAATGAAACCATGACTTTTCAGCAAAGCAGAAGGAGTTAAACAACATTTGAAGAGCAGAGGGAGGGGCAGCTCCTCATTTTCCATTAGGGTAGTCTACGACACAGCAGTACAAATACCGAATTCTCCAATTTCAGGTCACCCACTCCCCTCCTCCTCAGCTGGAGACACCTCTGAAACGGGCTGAGAAATAGCAGATGGCATTTAATCCAGATAAATGTGATGCAGTTTGGGGGCACTCATGAGGCCAGTCTATGCATCAATGAATGGGTGTGTCCCAGGACACAATAGAAGGCCCTTGATGTTGAAGTCCAAAGATCCGTGAAGCACAGGTAGTCAGCATTGGTCAAGGCATGGAGTGCAAGAGCAAGTTATGCGCCAACTTCATACAACATTGTTCAGACCTCTGAGTACTGTCTGCAATTAGGAAGCAGGTGATAGCACTGGTGAGGGTCTGGAGGAGAGTTGCCAAGATGTTGCGCGGACTTGGGTTCTTCAGTTATGAGAAGATGCTGGTTCTGTTTTACCTGGAGCAGACAAGATGGAAAGGACATGAATGAGGAAGGTGGAATTATAAAGGGTAAGGCATGGGAGAATGGATGACCATCTGAAAAGGACTTATTAAACCCAGAATGTGGAGAGTACCTAGAATTCACTACCTGAGAGTGCTGAGAAAGCTGAATCACTAGCAACATTTAAGAAGTGTCCAGACAAGCACTTAAATTGCCTCAGCATAGAAGGCTGTAGGAAGAGAATGGATTAATAAAGAGGAATGCTAACTGGTTGGCACGCACATGGGCTGAATGGCCTGTTTCCACTCTGAATCACACTGACAATTTGCCGGATGGTGGCAATATGCTGTCAAGATCAGACCACACCACCATTAAAATTATTTTGTTAACGAATGGTAAATTTATCAATAAAATGCAATGGCTAAATATAATGTCACTCCTAAAAATCATCACTACTTTCATTTTGTTACTTTGTAAAAAAATCCTTGTTGTAATATAGCACAGAACATACGCTCCTTCAACAGAGATTTTCTACCTCTCATCCCAATCATGGAAGCACTACTGTTAGATTGAGCCTAACAGTGGGAACTCCCACTAGTTTTTTGAATGTATGTAATGATGTTCACCATTCAGCTCTTTATTGAAGCTGACTGGTTTTCAGCCACCACCTTTAATGCTGTGGCTATTTTCATCCAGGAAAAAAAAATGCCTCTACCTAAAGGTGAAATGCAGCCATCATCTTTCCTTGATTAATTGGCTCTGTTAATTCTAGCATTGTCTAGGTGAAAACTTCTACCTGACTGAATTACCTAACAGGATGGAGATCAAGGTTTCTTCAGTTTAGATGATACTTAAATAGATTGTCATTATCGAAAGCTACTGGGATCCAATTTCCTTCAACGCAGCCATAGAATCTTAACCCATACAAACTCTTATGGTCACAGATCAAGCTAGTTGAGTGAAAGTTCTAATTACAATCATGCGCCATATAACATCTGTTTGGGCAGCATCCAACCACATATACGTCTGTGGTCCCACAGGGTTATCCTGCAATAGAGTTGAGAAATCCTAATTGGAGAACAGGATATAGTGGACATAACCGGAAGTCATGAATGCAACAGCTTCCAGCATGCAAAACATGCATCTCATGTTTCTTGTATACAAAGCAATTGTGCTGCCAGGTGTATAATGTTACAGTACATACATAACCTATAATACATGTCTTGATCGTCACAATAAACCTGTATTACTGGCTTATACATGTACTATTTATCATGATTTTAATGTGAATTTTCCTGACTTCCAAAAATTACCATGCAACAGTTGTAATGGATCGGAGTTAATATTAATATTTTGATTAATGTTACACTATATTTGATGCAAGAAGGTCTTAGTAAAACAAATTATGTATTTTTTTTTAGTGAGAATTGTGGACTGGTACAAGGTTACACATACCCATACAATACATTCAGAAGTGAGATCATCTTTTGGAGTCGTGATGTCTACCAGCCAGAGTGATGAAGGTCTCATGATTGAAAAATATATCGACAAATTCAGATATTTTAAATCAGTTCAGAAGTTTAAGACCCTGTGGGATCCACACAGGTGTTGGACCCTTGGAAAGGCAGGGTTGAATTGCAGTGACTGGATAGATGCTGTTATGTGTTACTCCTAATAAAAGGGGAATACAGAAAATAAGTGGATTTCAAAAGGGCAATCACTTTTCTACTGTCCTCGTAAGAAAATGAAGAGTGCAGCCTCATCGTGGAAGGAAACTCTTACTCTCTTGGAGAGACAGGAATTGTATTATCCTTATCACAGGAGGAGATACAACACAAGTGGCTTTTAAATAAGTAAGACTACTTCTCATGTGCCCAGAAGATGGTCACTCCTGTTTGAAGAATCTCTCTGTAAGACTGCTCATCAAAAAAATTGTACATTTAAAGAAATATACTATTTAAAAGTGCTTTATAATTACTTCAGAACTGGTTTTAAAAGGAACTGAATTCAAGATATTTGAAATTGGTCTTTAAAATAGACTTTTTCAGAATCAAGTTTAATGGTTTTGGACTTTAGCACACAAGCACAGTGGGGTTAAATAGAGAGTTAACTTTAGAAATAAGTAATAAATGTTATTACTAGCTTAATAAAAACTTGTGGTGGCTCACCACAAGGCAGGCGAACCAGCCCCACTTGCAAGCCACGCAGCGGGGCAGCCAGCCAAAATGGTGCCGTCGGGGGTTTTCCTTCCTTCCAGCTCAGGGCTCAGAAACCTGCGCTTGGGTACCACATGATGCCTGGGTGACATCAGTGCCCTCCAGAGCGGTTCTCAGCCAGGTCCAGGCTGCGAGTACAAATGCAGCCCAGCAGCCTACAATAAACTAGTCTGCTCACTGAGCTCAACCCGTCTGGTTGTGTGTGTTATTGCAGGAGTAGTGTAGCTGCCGCTACAATTGGTGACCCCGACTGATTCAAATGTCTTTGAACCCACCATGAGTGAACCTGGGATCAGCGCTATAGCCATAAAACCGCCTGAATTCTTGGTTCAGGAGCCAGAGACCTGGTTCGGCCATGCGAAGGCCCAGTTTCACCTCCACCAAATTTCATCCGACACGATCAAATTCTACCATGTGCTCACTGCCCTGGACCAGGTCACCACCAGACGCCTGCTGCACCTTGTTCAGCACCCACCCACCGAGGACAAGTACGAGACCATCAAGCAAGTGCTTACTGGGGCCCCTTGGACTATCCAGACACCAGCATGCCACTCAGGTGCTGCACCTCGATGCCCTGGGGGAGAGGTCCCCGATGGAACTGATGGATCAGATGCTCGCACTCATGGGTGAGCACACCAACTGCCCACTTTCTGAGCACCTCTTCCTCGAACATATGCCCAGGGACATCCACCCGCTGCTGGTTCAGGAGAGCTTCACTGACCTGAGGAAGGTCGCCCATAAGGCTCAAGAGCTATGGCTCGCATGATTCTCGGAATCCAGCAGGTCACGAGGCACGGGCACGACCATGCCAAGCCTACCCCTCGCACTGCAGTAGAGCATCCGGCCCCTGCATGGGGCCCCCCTGCCAAGAGCATAACCAAGGCCACAGCATCCACTTCAGGCCTCTGCTTCTACCATCAGTGCTGGGAGCCAAGGCTCAGGAAGTTTTGTCAGTCCTGCTCATTCCAGGGAAACGACCTGGCTGCGGACACTGTTAATGGCTGGCCTAGGACAGCCTTCTCTACCTGAAGGACTCAGTCAGCGGCCAGCTGTTTCTCATTGACACTGGAGCCCAGATCAACGTCATCCCGGCCATGGCCGTCGAGTCCAGGAACCAACCTCGTGGACCTCTCCTCTGTGTGGCCATCGCAATGGCAATCCGGATGTATGGAGACAACAGTCCACTTCCAGATTGGCCAATGGAATTTCGCGTGGAGGTTCACAGTCTCGTTCCTCCTGACTGCCATCCTGGGTGCAGAATTCTTCCTTGCACACAGGCTTCTGGTGGACATTCGAGGTAGGTGCCTGGTGGATGCCTGTACCTTCCAGGCCATTCACCTCGACACCTCCCGCTCAGAGCAACCGCAGATGGCCATGATCAGCACGCCCAAAGAGATCCAGCAGATCCTGGACGAGTTCCTGACACTCCTCAAGCCACAGTTCTCCGCTGCCTTGCTGCGCCATGGGGTGTTCCACCACATCCCCACCCAGGGCTTGCTGGTTCATACCAAGGCACACCAGTTCCCACCTTACAAGCTCTAGGTAACGAAGAAAGTTTTCGCACATGTTGAAGCTGGGGATCATTCAGCAGTCCGGCAGCCCGTGGACCTCACCGCTTCACCTGGTCCCGAAAGCCTCTGGCGGCTGGCGTCCCTGCGGAGACCATCGACGGCTCAATGAGGTAACTGTTCCTGACCGTTAACCCCATCCCTCACATCCAGGACTTTACAGCCAACCTGCATGACACGAGAGTCTTCTCCAAGGTTGACCTGGTGAGCAGATATCACCAGATCCCAGTGCACCCTGAGGACATACCCAAGACGGCCATCATCACCCCCTTTGGCTTGTTCGAATTCCTGTGCATGCTGTTCGGGCTCAAGAACACCGCTCAGACCTTCCAGTGCCTCATGGACTCTGGGCAGGGACTTGGATTTCATCTTTATTTATTTGTACAACATCCTCATCACAAGCAAGGACCAGGTGCAACACAAGGCCCACCTACGTGCCCTTTTCTCCCGACTGGCTGACCTCTGCCTTACCATCAACCTGGCCAAGTGCCAGTTCAGGAAAGAGTCCATGCAGTTCCTGGGCCATACCATCACGGCCGAAGGATCCACACCCACTGCTGCGAAGGTTGCCACTATTAGGGCGTTCCCACGCCCTAACAGCCTCAAGGGGCTGCAGGAGATCGCTGGTATGGTTAACTTTCACAACCGCTTCATCCCAGAAGCTGTGCACATCATGCAGCCACTGTTCACCTTCATCGCAGCCAAGCACAAGACGCTCACTTGGAACCTAGAAGCCTGCACCGCATTAGAGGCCACCAAGGACACCCTCAAAGGCTGCCATGCTCGCCCACCTGCACACCAACCTGCATATGGCACTATGTCAATGCCTCTGCCACAGCCGTCGGTGCCATCCTGGAGCAGCAGGTAAATGGGCATTGGAAGCCCATTTTTCAGCATTCTTCAGCCGCCTGCTCCGCCCGTTGGACACAAGTATAGTGCCTTTGACCCCGTGTTACTGGGCATGTACCTGGCGGTGCGGCATTTCCACTATTTTTTTGGAAGGGAGAACTTTTACCATCTTCACCAATCAAACCCCTCACCCAGGCGCTCACGATGGCAAAGGATCCCTGGTCGGCCCGCCAGCAGTGTCACTTCTCCTTCGTGTCAGAGTTTACCACTGACATTCGGCACAAGGCGGGAAAGGACAATGTGGTTGCCGATGCACTCTCACGACTGGCCATCTGTGCGCTGACGCCCGGCCTCTTTTTCGACAAGCTCACCCTGGACCATGAGGCTGATGAGGAGATGAAGGCCTCCAAGACCACCATCACTGGCCTGCGGTTCCGAGACCTCCCGTCTCTGAGCGGCAAAGGCACCATCCTGTGCGATATCTCATTGGGCAGCCCGCAGCCAATGGTTCCGCAGCAGTGGTGCAGGCAGGTCTTCCGTCACATCCACGACCTTTCACATCCATCAGGTCCATGGTCTGGATGGTGGCAGAAATGTCATATGGCATGGGCTGTGGAATCAGATCACAGGCTGGGCCAGAACATGCACCCATTGCCAGAGGTCCAAGGTGCACAGGCACACCAGGGCCCCTGTACAGGAGTTCGAGCACATCCAGGAACGGTTCAGCCACATTCACGTGGACATAGTTGGGCCCTTACCCATTTCCCAGGGCAACCGTTACCCATTTACGGTGGTGGACCGCATCACTCACTGGCCCGAGGCAATTCAGATGCCAAACGCCTCCTGCTCCCAAGCACTGTTGCATGGTTGGATCACCAGGTTCGGCATCCCAGCTCACCTCACCAGCAATCGGGGCACCCAGTTCACATCTGTGCTCTGGGCACAACTCACCAACAGGTTGGGTATACAGCTACACCGCACCATGACCTACCACCCACAGGCCAATGGACTGATCAAACGTCTGCACCGCCACCTTAAGTCAGTGCACATGGCCTGCCTCACCGGTGACGGATGAACTGCCTTGTGCTCCTAGGCATCCACTCCACTCCCAAGGAAGATCTGCAGGCATCATCAGCTGAGCTGGTCTACAGTGCACCACTGGCACTACCTGGCGAGTTTGTCATCTCACCTCAATCCCCAGCAGTTGCCACACAAACTACTTCCTCACCTCAGGGCACGCTTGGACTCCTTCGAACCACTACTGCTGCCCAGGCATGGCACCCACCCATCTCATGTTCCTGGTGAGCTGCTTTCTGCAGAGTTGATTTTCGTTCGGCAAGGCCTTACTGCGGCACCTCTGCAGCTACCGTACGAGGGGCCGTACAGGGTTATACAATGTTCCAGCTCAATGTTCATGCTTGACTTGAGTGGCAGGCATGAGCTGTTTACCATGGACAGGCTGAAGCCAGCGCACCTCGATCCCACTGAGCCCGTGGTCGTTGCCCAGCCCAAGAAGCGAGGCCACCGGCAAAAAAGGACATTGGCACCAGTTCTGGGGTGCTGTGTGATGGCTCACCACAAGGCAGGTGAACCAGCCCCGCTTGTAAGCCACACAGCGGGGCAGCCGGCCAAAATGGTGCCATCGGTGGGGTTTCCCTTCCTTCCAGTTCGGGGCTCAGAAACCCGCACTTGGAGACCACGTGACGCCCAGGTGACGTCAGCATCCTCCAGCGCTGTTCTCAGCCAGGTCTGGGCTGGGAGTACAAGTGCAGCCCAGCAGCCTACAATAAACTAGTCTGCTCACTGAGCTCAACCCGTCTGGTTGCGTGTGTTATTGCAGAAGCAGTATAGCCGCTGCTACAAACTATTATTTTTAATTTACCATCATCTGGTGCATTTTCTATTGCTGTTCCTTTGTTAGTACTCATAAGATTTGTTAGTTCACAACAGTGCAGGTTTTGACTTGCAGGCAGCAGCATCCAATTCCATGTATTGTGTGTCTCTTGAGTGTTGTAGCTTGGCTAAGTATATAATATGGTATACATGATATCGCATCAAACCGTGCATCTTGGCGCCTCAGTTTGGCGGGCAGCAACCTCCTTTGAAGAAGACCGCAGAGCCCACCTCACTGACAAAAGGCAAAGGAGGAAAAACCCCAACACCCAACCCCAACCAACCAATTTTCCCCTGCCACCGCTGCAACCATGTCAGCCTGTCCCGCATCGGACTTGTCAGCCACAAACGAGCCTGCAGCTGACGTGGACATTTACCCCCTCCATAAATCTTCGACAGCGAAGCCAAGCCAAAGAGAGAAGAAAGAATATGGTACTGTTTTGCAGAAACTGCCAAAATGTTTGGCCTGGAAGTCAGCCTGAAGAAAACTGAGGTCCTCCATCAGCCAGCTCCCCACCATGACCACCAGCCCCCCCACATTTCCATCGGGCATGCTGAACTCAAAACGGTCAACCAGTTTACCTACCTCGGCTGCACCATTTCACCTGATGCAAGGATCGACAGAGATAGACAACAGACTTGCCAAGGCAAATAGCGCCTTTGGAAGACTACACAAAAGTCTGGAAAAACAACCACCTGCAGAAACCCACAAAGATCAGCGTGTACAGAGCCGTTGTCATACCCACGCTCCTGTTCGGCTCCAAATCATGGGTCCTCTACCGGCATCACCTACGGCTCCTAGAACACTTCCATCAGCACTGTCTCTGCTCCATCCTCAACATTCATTGGAATGACTTCATCACCAACATCGAAGTACTCAAGCTGGTAGAATCCGCAAGCATCGAATCCATGCTGCTGAAGACCTAACTGCGCTGGGTGGGTCACGTCTCCAGAATGGAAGACCATCGCCTTCCCAAGATTATGTTCTATGGCAAGCTCTCCACTGGCCACCGAGACAGAGGTGCACCAAAGAAGAGGTACAAGGACTGCTTAAAGAAATCTCTTGGTGCCTGCCACATTGACCACCGCCAGTGGGCTGATATCGCCTCCAACCGTGAATCTTGGTGCCTCACAGTTCGGCAGGCAGCAACCTCCTTTGAAGAAGACTGCAGAGCCCTCCTCACTGACAAAAGACAAAAGA
The DNA here is from genome assembly GCF_036971445.1 of Narcine bancroftii. Lineage (NCBI taxonomy): Eukaryota > Metazoa > Chordata > Chondrichthyes > Torpediniformes > Narcinidae > Narcine > Narcine bancroftii. The sequence continues at coordinate 23,378,438 of NC_091473.1, read as the reverse complement.
GGAAAAACCCAACACCCAACCCCAACCAACCAATTTTCCCTTGCAACCGCTGCAACCATGCCTGCCTGTCCGGCATCAGACTTGTCAGTCACCAACGAGCCTGCAGCAGATGTGGAGATACCCCTCCATAAATCTTCATCTGCAAAGCCAAGCCAAAGAAGAGAAAGAAGAAAGAATATGGTACTTGCATAATGTCCTATTTCAGAGCACATCGTGGATGTTAACCATGTTTGGTGATTTTTAAACAAAGATGAATGGATGCAACAATACTCCTGACCTCCACATTGCAACACAGGCAATTTTTGACAATTTTACTGCCTCATTGATAACATGCCAAATCTCCAAGCTTTGGCACTATCAGTAGATTTATAACTTCCAAGCCCAGCACTACAACCGCATCCCTTATCTCTGTTGAAATTGTAGAAAAAATCTGACAGGGCACCGTTCTGAAACAACCATTAAAAACACATGAAAGAGCAATCATTTAACTTTCTAATGAAACATGGAGTGTCACTGCAAGACTTGTACTCCAGTCCTGTGAAATTCAAGACATATCCAAGTTTGTTACAGAGGGGACATTGAACCAACTCATTTGTTCATCTGCCTCAAGGAGGCATACATGGACAGGAGAAAATGTTCTTTACTTATGACTGAGGAGAACATTTGGATCTTATACAAGAGGAGAATCTGATCTGAATTTGCCTTATTTCAACTGAGCAGGTTTGGTCAAAGTTCAGACAATTTGTCAGCTGTTAATGGTGTTTTAATTCTTTGCTTCTAAGCTTCTATGGTTTCTCTAATAAAGCTCCTCAAAAATTCTATATTAGAGACAAGTTTTGCACAATCCACTTCAACTATTGAGTTGATCCCCTTACTTCTTTGAATGATATATTACTGACTGATTAAGAGTGTCAGCAGTGTGCTAATGCAATATTCAGCTCTCTTGGAGCTGCCCAAGATGAAAAAAAAAATCAAGGAGTGCCAAAGAGACCTGTCAAAAACTGCACGGTTGGCAGAGCACTGGCAAATGTGAGCACTGGAGAGGTTGTTCACATAATACAATATATTGAATGGAAGACCAGCTAGAATGAGAAACCAACATCTGACCCAAGCATCAAATCAGTGATAATGACAAAAGATAAAGACTATTCATCTTGCTTTGGTTAGAAATAATTGTTGGAAATTATTAACATTGGGGATTCATTTTATATCAAGTGAAAAAGTGCTCAGATGCTGTGATTGTAGCAAAAATTAATTTTTAATGCAGTAAAAAGTATTAATTTTGTATTGCTTTCAAAATTAAGTAATATCACTGGCCCATGTTGGGAATTGAAATGAAATCCTAGCAAAATGTGAGCATTTCTGCTGATAGTCAAGTGGGATTGAATGCAAAGGAGAAACCAACACAGGTAAGACTACTCAACCCTTCCTCCTTTCATTGAAAACTACTTTGGTGTTCCCTCAAGCACCCATGATGAGCTCATGGACTTCAACTTTGCTGCCAAATTCCACCCGGTCCTTAAATTTACTTGGTCCATCTGTAGCAACACTAACCTTTCTTGATCTGTCTGCATCTCAGGAGACAAACTCTTGACAGACTTTTACTGCAAATCCAACTCCTACAGCTACCTCAACTACACCTCTTCACACTGTCTTCTGTAAGGATTAAATTCCATCACATTTGCTCCCAGGACAAGGTCTTTCATGCAAGATCATGAGGTTATCCTTTAAAAAATGTCTTCCCCTTGTTACAAGTACAAAAGACAAACACCAGCAACAACAAAAATTCACCAAGACAATGGCTACTTTAAAAATGTTTTATAAAATACACAAGATCAATATAACTTATTAATATCAACATAACCCCTTTCTAATTCTAAGCACACATGTATGTAATGTGTGTTCAGGACATTTCTTTTTCACTGTCCAATCATTCGCTTTCCATTTCTCCAAGTTCTCTGCTATCAGGCAATCTTCCATACTTTCACACTTCAACTTATTACTCCTCAAAGGTTTTGTTGCTTTCAGAGTAGTGTTGTTCACTGGCACAAACTCCTTCAATCAGCCACTGAAGTGTAACATTCTTGTCAATCTCCTTTGCACTCTCTCCATTTTGTTGATATCCATCCTATAATTCGGCAACCAAAAGTGCACACAATATTCCAAATTTAGCCCTATCAATGCCTTGTACAACTTCAACACAACATCCCAAACCCAGTGCTCAATATTCTTGATTTATTAAGGCCACACCAAAAGCTTTCTTCACCACTCTACTTGCAGGTGATTCCACTTGCATGGAATTATGTACCAGAATTCCTAAATCCCTTTGTTCTACTGCACTCCTCATTGTCCACCATTTAATGTGTATAACCTTTGCTGATTAGTCCTACGAAAATGTACCACCTCACACTTGTCAGTATTAAACTCCATCTGCCATCTTTCAGCCCACTCTTCCAACTGGTCTATAGCCCACTGCAAGCTTTGAAAACCTTCCTCACTGTGAACACCACCAATCTTAGTATCATACTAATCTAATTTACCAACTATCATTCACATCATTAATATACATGACAAACAACAATGGACCCAGTACCAATCCCTGAGGCACTCCACTAGTCACTGACCTCCAAGATGACAGACAATTTTCCACCACTACTCTCTGGCATCTCCCATCCAACCATTGTTTTCAAAATTAATACTTAATGCTTGAAGCTTCCTAACTAACCTTTTATGCAGAACCTTGTCAAAGGCCTCACTGAAGCCCATATAGACAACATCCACAGACTTCCCTTCAACTTTCTTCATAACCTCCTCAAAAAGTTCAATGAGATTTGTTAAACATGATCTACCATGTTGACTACTCCTAATCAGTCACTGGTTATCCACACAATTGCATATTCAATTCCTAAGAACACTCTCCATTAATTTACCTACCATGGACATCAGACTCACATGCCTATAATTACCCAGTTTACTTTTAGAGCACTTTTTAAAGCAGTGGAACAACATGAGCAACCATCCAATCCTCTGGCACCTCCCCATAGCTGATGGCATGTTAAGTATTTCCATCAGTGCTCCTGTTTTTTCCTACACTAACCTCCCTCAAGGTCCTGGGGGATATCTTGTCAGAACCCAGAGATTTATCCATCTTGATCCTCTTTAAAATAGCCAATATTATCTCCTCATTAATCTGTACATTTTCTATGAGCTCACAACTAACTTTTCTTACTTCACCTGACTCCATATTCCTTTCCTTAATGAATACTGAAGAAATCATTTAAAATTTTCCCCACCTCTTCTGACTCCTCATAGCCTATCCCTTTCATCCTCAAGGGGCCTAATTTTATCCCTCAATATTTTTCTACTTTTAATGTAACTGTAGAAAGCATTTGGGTTTTTTTTTTAACCTTGCCTGTCAAAGCAGCCTCATCTACTTTCAGCCTTTGTTTTTTGTATAGTCCTCAAGCACCTCATCTATTCCCTGCTGTCCATACCCATTGTACCTCTTCCTCTGTACCAAATTCCCAATATCCTTTGAAAACGAAGGCTCCCTATATTTTCTAACCTTTCCTTTAAGCCTCAGACACTGACTCTGTACTCTCAAAATTTCCCCTTTGAATATCCTCCATTTATCTTTTACATCCTTCCCAGAAAATAAATTATCCCAATCCACACCTTCCAAATCCTTTTGCATCTCCTCAAAATTAGCCTTGTTCTAATCAAGAATTTCATCCTCAGGCCCAGCCCTTCTCCATAATTAACCTAAAACTAATAGTATCATCACGAAACCCAAAGTGACCCCTCCCCCTGTAAGGTAAAACATCATGAGATGGGAATGTGTAAGGAGTTACCCTGTGCAGGGCTGTAACAAGATGTGAATGCATCCTTGTACTTACAAGATAAGAGAGACATTGATGGATTGAGAGGCAGGAAGCTAGCAGGGAAAGGATAGCAACAGTTTTAGTCATTGGACAAGTAATGATATGATGATGTTCTAAGCACGTATCCAAGGATATTAAAAAATCACCATTTTGCTGATAACGGCAGAATGCATTCTCCGACTAACATTGTTAGTTGCAAGTGTTACAATCCGGTAATAAAGAACAAAGAACCCTGATTTCGACTCAGTCTGGTGTTTGTCTCACTCATTCATGAACAAAGCAGACCTAACAATTTGGTGACCCCGACGTGATGGGTGAGTGGACACTGGACGACGGTTTCTGTTTTTCTTGACAATCATCTCAGCCGGCTGATAAAAAGGTCCAGAGAAGCCTGTTTTAACAAAATTCTCTCTTTTAAAATCTTTATGATTGTCAGTAAGAACTGGAGATCGGACAAATTAGACGACCCTAATTGAAGGTCGTCACCTGCCAGGATTGTAACACGTAAGTGGTTACAGATAATAGAAAAGTCCTTAAGGTGGTTGAATGACATTTGATAAGTGCTTCGCCGACAAACTACTAGAGTTTAAAAAGTCTTCATTGTGTCGTTGCAAAGTCCAATAGAGTGAGAAGGTGGTCTATGAACAATTGAGGACCTGAGTTTTCTGCCCTAAACTGGTTATTAAGAGGAGAAATCTCCCACGTGAAGGTTGGGCTTTGAAAGAAAACAAAGGTTCAGGCTTATTGGCCTCAATTGTATCTGAGAGACTGACTTATAAATGTCCGGTAGGTATGATAATGTCTGTACACTTGAGAAGTTAAGAATTTATTTCCCCAATTCGCCGTGGTGGAATACCACAGCAGACACTAGAGACCTTGAGACAACAAAAAAAGTACTCAGGGACGCCTGCCTGGTGAACAAGAACGACGACAGAAGGCTGCGACAGCTGTGTCCGGATCAGGTAGGAGATATTAATGAAAAAGTTGACAAACTCCTAAGAGACACCCAGTTTATTCGAAATACTTTTGATAAGTTAAATGAGGGTATTCCCATCATCACCAAGGAGATAAAGTTACGTAAATTCATAGATTGGTACAGGGAAACAGGACAAAAGAATAGCCCAAATATTTGGTTTTCTAGTTGTAATTTAACTTTCAGACCCCTTTGGGAAAACAGAGAGTGGAAAACGAGCAATCAGAGTATACAGGACAGTCTGAAGTCAATTGGAGGACAAGACTTAGAGACTGTTCCTTTAAAAGATATTAGTCATCCAGCTTGCAAGGAGACATTTTTAAAAGCAATTTTCGTTGACATAGATCCCCTAAACGGACAAAAACCTAAATTAAAACAGGCATTAGAAAGCGGTCCCGCAGCTATGGCTGTACAGTTGCCTGCTAAGACTTTTGACCAAGTTATTAAGGAAATTAATCAGGAATTAGAGGAGCGAAATACCAGTAATGCGGCATTGGAAAAACAAAAAATGCTCCGAAAATGTGTAGACCGCTGGAGGAAGAGGGGTTGGTTACCCGGGGGCACTGAGATGTTCCTGACAGGTGAGGGAAACAAAATTTTAAAACGTAGAGTCTTAGGCAAGCTGGAAGAAACAAAACGGGACACAGAAAACAAAATCTTTAATCGCGAGTCAGCAAAAAAGAGGGTGAGAGACAAGGAGATTCAGTACCGCGATGTCCTAGCTCTATTTGAAGAATTTGGTCTCCCTGGTAACCCACCTGTTACTGCCCCTGTAGAAATAGCTTGTAGACCCCCGCCCTATACATATGTGGAGTCAAAAGGTGCCCCTGGCATCCCAGATGGGATCCTGGAGTCACGTCCCTTATATCCAGATATTGAGACACTGGGGTGTGACAAGAACCTCGGGAATAGGGACACATCAGACGAGGTACAGGCCCCTTTAATAAAAATAGAAGGGGGAGTAATAGATGTGGAGACCCCTCTGGAGTCCAAGAAAATAGAAAAGGAGTTAGAGATACAGAAATGGAACATGAAAAAGGTTCAGGATAACATTAAAAACTTAAACAGAGATATTAATGTGCTGGGGCAGATCAGTGAGGATCAAAAAGAATTAATGGTAGGTGTATTGAAGGAAGTGGAAAAGATAACTACAACACTGTCAGGAGAAATTAAAGCTGAAGGAATGGTAATAGGAGTAAAGGACGAAAAGTGTAGTACAGATGAGGAAACGAGATACGATCCACCATGGGAGGAAAGTAAAAGGAAAAGACTCGGGAGGGAGAAAAATAGACATGCCTACCTGGACATAGTTAGGACAAAAGAGAAAGATGTGAAACAACTAAACTATGGCTGAAAAGATTATCTTAGAGATGAACGTGACCAATATACCTTTGACCCTGAGACATTGGAAGCTGATAGGGACAGTGACAGTGACGAAGAAGAGTCAGAACAAGGTGGGATAAATAAATGCATGCCAAGAGTAAAGAAGGAGCAGAAATCCCCAAAATTGAGATATCAATGCCCATTACTGATCACGGGACGGGGAACTCAAAAATATGTACCCTGGTCACGAATGGACTTAGAGAGTTTAATGAAAAAACTACCTCCGTTGAGTAATGGGGCTAGTCCATGGATTTCTTGTTTTGAGCGAGAAACCTGCCAAGAACAATTAGCACTCGCAGATGTCAGAACTATCATGATAAAATTAAAGGCAGAAGGGGCCCTGAAGCAAATAGAGAGAATTGTAAGAAGCAGTAAATTGGGGGATGAAATAGAATTTAACCCACTTCGGAATAAATTTTGGGAAGCACTTAGAGAAACATTTCCTACACCCTATAGTTTGGATGCCTTGGTAACCCTTCAACTAAAGGAAGGAGAGACTGCACACGAGTATTTCACTCGAGCATGGGACTTATGGGAAACAGGGACTGGAGAAAGACCCGACCACAGCCCCTTAGGAAGGGCTCACTTTCGTAATGGGATAATAAACGGACTACCTGCTACGGTTCAAGCAAAATTAAGGGACATTGTGGGAGTAGAGACAATGTCAGAGGATTTGTGGAAAAGACACCTGACACATGCAATCAAACGACATCGTCAATCAGAGCATGCTAAGTCAGAAAGTGCGTCCCAGAAGGAGGTGGACAAGACAACCGATAAATTGGTGAGAGCCATAGAACATATAGGGGTTAAATTAGCGGCCCAACAGATAGTCCCACAGGTCATGGGGCCAGTGATAAATCCGGGACCCCAAGTAAGAAATGGTTGGGAAAGACAGCTAGGTACAATGTATAGAGGGGAACATGTAGTATGCTGGTACTGCCAATATCCTGGACACTACCAGCGGAACTGTCCAGAGGCTGGGAGAGCAAGGGGAAAAAGATTACCCTCTATTAGAGGCTATCGGGGAAGAGGAGGAAACTTAAGAGGACAAGCAAGGGGTAGGGGTGGACACATTGATGGGCCCCAGAGAATCGGGGGGTGGCAGAGTGATCAACAAGTCCAGGCACCTCAGTGTAATGACTATATTGAGGAAGGTGCTGAAGTTGATTATTGAAGGTGCCCTGGAGAATCAAAAATCACGCCTCCCTGGGAGCCACCAAAATTTGGGGGACGGTAAATGGAGAAAAAATTGAATTTATGGTTGACATAGGGGCAGCAGTTACGACAGTGATTAAAAAACCCCCAGGGAGCACATTTTCGGGCAAAACATTATCTACAATAGGATTCTCCGGGATAAGGGAAACACAGCCCTATACAGATAACATCGACATGACATTTGGACGACAAAGGGTTAAAACGCCTGTCCTGGTTGTGCCAAGTTGCCCCATTAATTTATTAGCAAGGGACATTCTTACCAAACTAGGAATAACCATACAATGTTCTGAGAAGGGCCTTCGGTTAACATACCCAGGGGATACAATAAGAAGGGGAGGACAGTTTATAGTAATGACCCCATCTAATGCTTCAGAAGACTCTGTGGAGGTTAGTATTTTCTGGAGTCGGCTACTGTATGATGAACCAGGCCCAGGGCTGATTAAACAGTTTTTTGAGTGGAGGGCCAATATTCCTCGGTATGGGGATTACCATTATCCACTAGATCCTATGCATGTTACATTAAACTACACCATCCACCCGGACCAGGAATATGAGGAGAGGTGGGACTCTCTAAAAGAAGGGAAGACAGAAACGATACATTGTCCATTTATCTTTGTAGGTAAGGAGGGAATAGCTGCTATGGTTGTCATGACAGAAGAACAAATGGAGTGGTTCTGCTTAGGAGTAGAAAGTGTGCCTCATGTGACCTTGGGTATTGCCAAAGATCATCACGCTCGACAGCTGGGTCCGATGGTAAAGGAAGCGATAGGGTGTGAATACAGGCAGACAGAAATCCCGGGATATTCCACCTCGGAGGGAGGAAAATTTGTCAGACTGAATATTGAAGCATGGGACCAGGTAGTGAATGAGAAAGTAGAAAGAGACCGAGCCATAGAAGGAGAAAATATTGATCAGAGACTCAGACAAATATCTTTCTAATCTGAGTCCACATATATGGACAACGGGGCCCTATGATGTGGGAGTAATAAAAGGAGAGGTATTTCTAGAATTGGCCAACCCCGGGCAGAAACCAATATGGAGAAAACAATACCGCTTGTCGCCCAGTCAGGAGGAGGGTATTAAAGGAACGATAGAAGGGTTAATGGAGTCAGGTGTTTTAAGGGCGGCACCTGACAGTATGTGGAACACGCCCATCATGCCTGTTCCCAAACCGGGTAGAAAAGACTGGAGGATGGTACACGACCTCCGGGAGATTAACTTGGCTACCAAGACCATCGGGAGACCAGTCCCAGACCCATATGTAGCACTTAGGGCTCTGAGTCCGGAACACGAATACTATACTGTCATTGATCTGGCAAACGCATTCTTCTGCTTGAAATTAGCTGAGGAATGCCAAGACTGGTTCACTTTCACTTACCAAGCACATCGGTACACATACACTAGATTACCTCAGGGTTATAAGGACAGTCCAGGACTGTTCAATCAGGCCCTTAGCGAAATCCTAATGAAATTAAAGCTCCCGGAAGATGTTACACTGATTCAGTATGTAGACGACCTACTATTAGCAGGGAAAACGCCACATGAGTGCCTGACAGGGACAGCAGTTTTACTCAAGGGGTTAGGCGAGGCTGGATTTAAAGTAAAAAGGTCGAAATGTCAGATCGGAAGGAGGGTGGTAACTTTCCTAGGAAGACTCGTGGGTAAAAACGGTACGGCCATGTCTGAGGCACATAGAGAAATGATACTAGGGTATCGAAAACCTACTACAGTACAAGACATGCTGGCATTCTTGGGGTTTTGCGGGTATAGTCGAACATATGTCCCAGGATATGTGAGTCTGACCCAAAGTCTGAGGGAAATGGTCACAGAGATAGGTCACCGGAGGCTTAAAGAACCAGTCAGGTGGAATGTAGAACGTGAAGCGGTTTTTCTGCGTGTCAAACAAGAACTGGGAAGAACGATCAGCCTGGCTAATCCAGATTACAGTAAAGAATTCTACTTGGACGTGGCTGAAACTGAGAGCATTGTTAGCTCAGTACTGTATCAGAGAGATAGAGGAAGAAGGAAAGTACTAAGTTACTATAGTTGCAGACTGGATAATGTAGAGAGAGGAAAAGCCCCATGTCTCCGTTACCTCGCAGCAGTGGCTAGAACGATACAAAAAACCGCGCATATTGTTCTCTGTCATCCCCTAGTTGTTAATACAGACCACAGTGTCTCAGCCCTTTTAATGTCTAATGCTTTCAGCTTTTCGGCCAACAGATCCATTAAGATGGAGGACGCCCTTAAGGGTCCTCACATCACCTTCAGGTCACCCAGGGACAACTATTCCAACATGGCTAGAGGATTGAACTCGGGGTTTATGGAGACGCATGACTGTGTAGCAAGAGTCAAGGTAGATTCCAAGCTGAGGGAAAAGCTATTTGAGGAACCCATGGAGGAGGTGGACTGGGAGTTATTTACAGATGGAAGTTGCCATAAAAATTCTGAGGGTAATGTGGCGGGTTATGCAGTGGTAGGATGGGAGGATGAGGCACCCTATCTAGTAGAGTCCTCTATCATTCCCCAACCGGCATCAGCTCAGTTAGCAGAAGTGATAGGGCTCATACGAGGATTGGGGCTTAGCGAAGGTAAAACAGTTAATATTTATACTGACTCTGCATATGCTTGGAGTGCAGTACATATTGAAGCACCAGGCTGGCTAAGAAGGGATTTTCGGACCGCTGCCGGACTAAACGTCCGGAATGATCTGGTTTTACGGAGACTGGTCAGGGCGGTCATGCTTCCCCGGGCTCTGAGCCTAATTAAGGTGGCGGGCCATTCCCCAGATAACACAAAGGAAGGGAAGGGAAACACGGCGGCTGACAGGGCAGCCAAACAGGTTACTGGTTATCATGAACATATACAGGGGATGATTTTGAGGTCCCATAACAAAAAAAATGAATCTGAAACTAAGGAGACTTGTAGCAGATTGAATGACTACACAGATGAGAAGGGAGAGGGACCCCCACCGAATATTGAGCACCTAATAGAAATACAGAAAAAGCTAGCCCAAGTGAGAAAGAGGAATGGATGAAACGCGGTGCCACTCGACAGGAGATCAGCTATGAAAATCAGACAGTACATGTTTGGCGCTCCCCTATAGGTACGATAGTTGCCCCTCGTCAATTACTCCCACTATTATTTGAAGAAGCTCATGGGCCGACTCACATTAGCGCCACCAAAACTTATAATACGCTTAAACAACATTGGTGGAATCCCCACTTACGCGAGCACATTGACAACTTTAGAGCTGAATGTACTATCTGCAACGGGCATAACCAAAGGATCACCTTACCCCACCCGCTTTTACGATTTCCAGTACCGACAGCCCCGTGGAAAGAGATCTATATTGACTATACAGATATGGGTACTGACCTTAGGACAAAGGAGGGTTACCGATATCTTTTAGTGGCAGTAGATAGGTTCTCACGATGGGTGGAGGCTATTCCAACAAAGAAAGAAGATGCGGATAGTGTAATAGGCTGGCTAACGCGAGAGTTAATACCCCGCTATGGAGTCCCCAGCAGGATATGCTCTGATAATGGGTCTCATTTTAAGAATGAGCTGATCCGACAGGTTGAAGAATACCTAGGGATCAAACACCGTTTTGGTAGTGTCTATAGGCCTGAGAGCCAGGGGTTAGTAGAAAGGGCAAACAGAACGATAAAATCTAAATTAGGGAAAGTTTTAGGGGGGACCAGGTTGAATTGGGTTGAGGCATTGCCATTAGTACTGATGTCTATGCGACAAGAGAAGGCCAAAGATACCTTCCTGTCACCGCATGAGATTCTAACGGGTCGACCCATGCCCGGTCCAAAGACTGATCCAGCATGGGTTAAGTTGTGGGAAGAAAGGGAAGTGGAACTAGATCATTATATGCAGATGCTGGGTAATATGGTTGCTTTAGTTTCACAACAGGTGGCGAATGCTAGTAAGGAGAACCCGGACACCGAAGGAGTTCCAGTAAAGGAGGGAGACCTGGTGTATATCTGTAAACCAGGTAAAGTACATTGGACTGAATTTAGGTGGTCTGGACCATACACTGTTACCGCCGTAACAGATAGGTCGGTAAGAATTGACAAACCAGGGGATCATAATTGGCATCATTTTGCCTACTGTTCCAAGGCAAAACAGCACGTAGCCAGCCTTGATAGAATTGATGAGACTCATGCAGACGATACCGGGGGCCCTATGGGCAGTACTACTAATGGGATGCCAGATAAGTCAGCAGAATAGCTCGGATTCCTGCGGGGCCAAAGTTATTCTAAAGGTAGACAAAGACAGGGATAACACCTTCCAGTTCGATCTATGCAGTATAATAGCGTGTGGTAAGAATGAGGCGTCCTGGAGAGGATATGATGTTTACATGTGTGCCTTTCAAATAGGATATCCTAAATGGGGTCTACATGTCTGTCCGTCTTGGGGCGAGGTTTGGTGGTGGACAGGACCCGACACTAGATGGATAAGAAAACCCCTTAACAAAGGGTCCAGCAAACCTTATTATAATTTTTTCACTAAAATCTCCCTGATACGTGGTGCTGTGACCTATTCAATGAAAGGAGAGAATCCCCTGATTTTGACAGTAAAGGCGGGGCTGCGCAACCTGTGGAATATGAAGGGATGGAGCTTTAAGACAGGCGAGGGGGGCACAGGGAGAGAACATGGTGTCGGAGACCTCTTCTATCTAATGATTGGAGTGTCTATTAATGGAAAAGATCCTTGGGGAGTGGTGAGATTCGACTTACAAACATACACAAAGGACATAATTAAACCCACTTCGAAAGAGGGGGAAGTGAGAAAATTCGACAGTACGAAGATGTCCAGGGGAGAGAAGATAGCAATTGAGACAGGTATTGATGAGTCAAACTCCTGGATAGATCAGATTGGTAAATATGCGGACCAAGCAGGGTATGGGAACTGCTGGGTCTGTGCCCGAGGAAGGCCATTATTACGGATGAGCAGATCAATTTTTGAGGAGACAGATGCTATGGACTGCGCCTTGAACCTAATGTCAGAATCCAACCCACTGAATAGGTGTCTGATATGGGAACAGACGTTTCCCATAGCTCCGGCTAATGTAGCTCCCCCTGTCTTTAGATCCACAGGCATAACTAATGTTACTTGTTTTGCCAACAACAACACAGCAGCGCACGTTTTCCATGTGGGTTGGCTGCCCAGCGACTCGTGCAGGACTCATGTTGATCTCTCACATAGCAGTAGTGCAACCCGCTTGACCCAGGCTAGGGCGGATATTTGGTGGTTTTGTGGAGGAAGAGTGCTGTACAACTGGCTCCCCGCTAACTGGGATGGTCGGTGTGCTCTAGTAACCCTTAATGCGCCAGTGCTGATTGTCAAAAGGCAGGAGGGAGACGAGGATTCCCTAGAATTGCGCCACACAGAGAGTTGGCTGTGGAGAAAAAGGAGGAGTGTTGGACTCTTGGGGCCGGGAGGAAGGAACCCTGATGGGGTATGGATTGATGCCATTGGCCAAGCCCGGAATATTCCGGACGAATTTAAATTAGCCGATGAGATTGCAGCTGGGTTTGAAAGCTTTCCTGTTTTTAGTGCAATTTTTCCCATCACTGTAAATAAGAATGTTAATAGGATCAACCTTATTCACTATAATGTCCAGCGCCTTGCAAATTTGACCAGGGACGTTGTTGAGGCAATACATCAACAACTGTCAGAAACTTCCCTTATGACACTTCAGAATAGGATAGCGATTGATATGGTCCTGGCAGAGAAAGGTGGAGTGTGTGCTATGTTTGGAGATCTATGCTGCACTTCTATCTCTAATAACACAGGGCCAGATGGATCACTCTCTAAGGGGTTAACGAAACTTAGGGCATTGGCGAAAGAATTAAAAGCCCAGTCTGGAGTCTCCAATCCTGTTTTATCCTGGTTACAGGGAGTGTTTGGGAGATGGAGCACATTGTTAGGACAACTTTTGCTGGGTTTGTTCATTTCTGTATCAATTTTTATCACTTGTGGCTGTTGTTGTATTCCATGCATTCGAACGCTGGTCACGAGGACCATAGAGAGAGCCTTTGCTGACCGTGATGAACTGCCTCCGAAATATCAAGCTGTGCAGGCTGTGGAGCAAGACTATCTCACATTACAGGAGGCGGAGAAAGTTGCTGAGATCGATCTGGAGTCTGAAGGGGAATGTGATGGGAAGGAGGGATTGTGAATTAGATTGTTACACATATAATTTTAACCTTGCTTGTAACCTAAATATTATAACCTTGATTGTAGAACAAATATTATAACATTGATTGTAACACAAACATTATTAATCAGATTGTAGAACAAGTATTATGAATTAGATTGTAGACCATATGTTAACTTGGGAATTTACTAATGTACGGGGGGTTAGCTAGTTTTTTGCTTGGGGGCAAATGGGATGAAACTTGTAAACGGGCAATGGGATCGGGGTGACGGATGGGGGGTGTACGCAAAGGAGGGTTGGGGGAGCCCTCGCCCACCAGCCGAACTACCCTGTGAACAGAACCCGTATAGAGCTTGGCAATAATAGGCGAACTAATGTAACGCGGTGGTAGCATAGTCAGGGCGAGATTGTCCTCTAAAGAGGACAAAGGAGGGATTGTAAGGTAAAACATCATGAGATGGGAATGTGTAAGGAGTTACCCTGTGCAGGGCTGTAACAAGATGTGAATGCATCCTTGTACTTACAAGATAAGAGAGACATTGATGGATTGAGAGGCAGGAAGCTAGCAGGGAAAGGATAGCAACAGTTTTAGTCATTGGACAAGTAATGATATGATGATGTTCTAAGCACGTATCCAAGGATATAAAAAAATCACCATTTTGCTGATAACGGCAGAATGCATTCTCCAACTAACATTGTTAGTTGCAAGTGTTACAATCCGGTAATAAAGAACAAAGAACCCTGATTTTGACTCAGTCTGGTGTTTGTCTCACTCATTCATGAACAAAGCAGACCTAACACCCCCCAACACAAACCTCTGTCACCTGACTTCTCGTTCCCTAATAGGAGATACAATACTGCCCCCTCTCTAGTCAGTTCTTCTATGCAATGATTTAGAAAACTTTCCTGAGCACATATGATCAACTCCAACCCATCCAGCCCTTTTACAGTATGGGCACCCAAGTCAATGTGTGGAAAGTTAAATGTCCTACAATCACCACCTTGTGTTTACTACAAGTAAATATTATCTCCTTACAAATTTTCTCTTCCAATTCCCTAAGCCCTTCAGGTGGTCTATAATACAATCCCATTAGTGCTTTCATGCCTTTCCCATTCCTTAATTTCACCCAAATAGTCTCACTGGACAAGCCCTCCAATTTATCCTGCCATAGCACCACTGTAATGTTTTCTCTACTTTTTAATCCCCACTAGTTCTATCACACCTAAAGCAATGGAATCTTGAAATATTTAGCTGCCTAATCCTGCCCCTCCTGCAGCCAAGTTTCCTGATGGCTATAAGATCACATTTCCATGTGTCAATCTATGCTCTAAACTCATCCACCTTACATACCATGCTCCTTGCATTGAAATATATAAACTTGAGAGAATGTCCCCTGTAATGCGCATCAAAAGAATCAAAGACTGGTTGATCCAAACCAAGGTTTTTATTAACTAAAAGACTGGAGCATATCACAAGTAGGTCAACCAGTCCAGAATGACCTGGTCTGGCAAGGAGCAACCCTTCAAGACCTGCCAATAGGTGTGGCTACACTCTCAGCCAATGACAGTCATCCTACACTACCATCTGTACATATGTACATTGGTGATAGTATCTGTACTATCATACCCCCCACATTTACTCCTTTGATTATCACCTACTTTTAAGACCCCCCCCCTCTCTTTGATTAATTTTAATAATCTCATTACTCTCTCCCTTCAAATCTAGTTTTCCAGCTACCCTAATATCTGCATTCTCATTGTGATTCCCATCCCCCTGCTAAACTAATTTAAACGTTCCCCAACAGATCTAGCAAACCTGCCTGCCAGGATATTGGTCCCCCTCCAGTTCAGATGCAGCCCATCCTTTTTGTACAGGTCAGACCTTCCCCCAGAAGAGTTCTCAATAATCAATAAACCTGAACCCCTGTCCCCTCTTTGGCCACACATTCATCCGCCACATCTTTCTGTTCCTACCCTCTCTAGCTTGCAGCAAAGGCAGCAATCACAAGATTACCACCTTTGAGGTCCCATTTCTTTCCTAACTCCCTATATCCTTCCTTCAGGTCCTCATCCCCATTTTTATCTAGGTCATCGGTCCCCACGTGGACCACAACATCTGGCTGCTTGACCTCCCCCTCCAGAATGCTGTGTACTCGATTAGCAACATCCCTGACCCTAGCACCTGGGAGGCAACACACTATCCAAGAGTCTCAATCTCATCCAGCAAACCTCCTATTCACTCATCTAATCAACAAGTCCCCCAATCACTGTTGCTCTCCTTTTCTCCCCCCCCCCCACCCTTCCTTTCTGAGCCAGGGGCCAGCCTCTGCACCAGAGACATGACTATCTCCACTTATCTCTTGTGGATCTCCACCAATAATATCCCTGCTGTTGATGGAGGATGGCCACAGATACTTTGTACTGTCTGCATCTTTCCGTTCCCTCTCCTGACAGTCACCCAACTACCTGACTGAATTATAGGGGTGACTGACTTTCTGACACTCTTATCTGCCACTACTTCTGCCTCCCTCAAGATCTGAAGTTCATCCAACTCCTGCTCCCTAACTCAGGTTGTAACTGGATGCACCTTTTGCAAGTATAGTCATCAGGGACAAGTACACTGCCCCAGATTTCCTCAACTGCCCTATCTGACTTTAATTAAAAGATTAAAGTACCTTACCTCTCTCTCACAGCAAGTAAGCTAACTCCTTCTCAGTTTCTGCTCACCAAAGCCTCCTGAGCAACACTCCTTCACTGTGCCATTCAAACACTAGGCTGCTACTTCAGCTATCCCTCTTTTTATTGGTCCCTATCATTAAACTCAATTACCCAATTACTGATTCTCACAAATCAACTCTAAATTGGCTTTGCCCTCCACGACCTTTTTAATCAGTCCCCAAAAATCACTGTTTACTCATTAGTCACTTGCCCCACCTCTAACTCCAACAGCAACTCGCCTGTAAATGAAACTAACTAAGTCAGGATGGCGGATTTATCTCTTTTGAAGGACCAGATATTTTTATTTAATGTCAATCCAGCTATTTTTGCAAATGTTATATTATTTAAATTCCTCAACGACCATGGTGGTGATGGTAATTGGGGTATGGTGGGGGAGGAGGTTTGAACTCAGACTGCTGGATTACAAGGCTGGTCATTTAACCACTATGACATCACCATCATCAATTAACGTGCAAATAATTTCCACCCATCGCAAGGCAAAGAAATCGATAGAGATGTTATTCAGCTCTATGAAACTGGTAAAATATTATGCTTCTTCTTGGCAAATTCAAAAGGGGTTTATTTATAAAATTCTTCATGGTCATTTGTGTGCAGACTCTTGAATATGAATTAAAATATTAACAGCATTTTCAATTCTAAGGTCACATCCAGCACTTGGAAAGTGCAAATTCAGGAGATAAAAAAATCCTAATGTTCATGTTAAATTAAAACTAAAATGCAATATTTAGGATTCTGTAGAAAATACATATTTAAATATTGATGATTCAGTCCTTTATAAACTTGGAAACCTTTACTGGCACCTTTAAATGTCCCATATTACCAAAGTTGGAAAAGAGAAACCGACCTTCACTGAAAGAGAAGTCATTTGTAGTCATGAGGTTAGTTGATCCGTGGATCAATATGTTGATTTGGATTTATTAAGGATATCACTTTATTTTTACATAATTTACTTCTGTACAGGAGAAGCTATCAGCTCACGGCATCAGTTACAAATGCAATTTGATGAGCATGTATGCAGAGTCATGCTTTTAATCATATTTGCTCCAGTTAGAAATGTGCATTCTTTCCGGTGTGTACTTAAGGGCAAGCTGATGCTCAAAGACTTGGGATTGCAATAATATCAGCACAGTACTCTTGCCTCTGAGTTATAGGATCAAGTCGCACTGCAGGAGATAATTGCACAAAATGTAAGATGGTACTTCCAAGCATTGCTGCATTAAATTGTAAAGTTTTAGATAATACTTTAAACTTCAAGGCAGCCTGCTTCCATGCCTGCACACCTTCCCCCCTCCACATTCCCCACTCCCTTTCAGGTGAATGTTCAAGATCTCATAACACTTTATCAAAGTTGTCCTATCACCGCCGATGAGAGGGGTCCCTCTTGGCCAAATCATTGGGTAAAATGTGGGCAAATCTGGGGAGACAAAGGCCTGAATTATTCAGGCCTCTGTCTCCCTGATCACAGCCCAACCACCAGGCGCATGTGCAGTGGGCCCGGAATGAAACCACAGCTAATGCACGGGTACCTACTCCTGGTGCGAATGGCAGCGGTCGCAATGTTTCAGTTGTCAACTCGTCGTTGATGGGAGTGGTGCTGCGTCTGTGTGGCAGTGGAGCAGACTTTGATGGTAGGCCAGAATAGAAGGGAGGGAAGGAGGGCCAGAACAGGGAGAAGAGGGAAGGTGGAGGGGGAAGGGGAAGGTGGGGTGGAAGCCAGTGGCATACTGTAGCCAGGTTCTGTCAGGGTCGGGGGTATATCTCATGCAGAAGGCACCACATGGTGAGCAGTGATGAGTGGAGGCGGATGCTGTCCGACCGACCAGTGGCAGGCACGGCTCCCAGACCTGACCGGCACAGCTCTCAACCAGACACTGACTGGTACGGCTCCCAACCAGACCCTGACTGGCACAGCTCCCAACCAAACCCCGAATGGCACAACTCCCAGACCTCAACTGGCACGGCTCCCAACCAGACACTGACTGGCACGGCTTCCAACCAGACACCGACCGGCACAGCTCCCAGACCTCAACTGGGACGTCTCCTAACCAGACCCTGTCTGGCACGGCTCCCAACCAGACCCCGACTGGCACAGCTCCCAGACCTCAACTGGCACATCTCCCAACCAGACCCTGACTGGCACGGCTCCCAACCAGACCCCGAATGGCACAGCTCCAGGCCAGACCCCAGCTGGCGTAGCTCCCAGACTTTGACTGGCACAGCTCCCAACCAGATCTGACCAGCACAGCTCCCAACCACACCCTGACTGGCATGGCTCCCAACCAGATCCCAGCCGGCATGGCTCCCAGACCCTGACTGGCACAGCTCCCAACCAGAACCTGACTGGCACAACTCCCAACCAGACCCCGACCGGCACAGCTCCCAACCAGACCTGACTGGCACAGCTCCCAACCAAACCCTGACAGGCACAGCTCCCAACCAGACCCCAGCCGGATTGGCTCCCAGACCCTGACTGGCACAGCTCCCTACCAGACCCTGACTGGCACGGCTCCCAGACCCTGACTGGCACAGCTCCCAACCAGACCTGACCAGCACAGCTCCCAACCAGACCCTGACTGGCATGGCTCCCAACCAGATCCCAGCCAGCGTGGCTCCCAGACCCTGACTGGCGCAGCTCCCAACCAGACCCTGACTGGCACGGCTCCCAACCAGACCCCAGCCGGCTTGGCTCCCAGACCCTGACTGGCACAGCTCCCAACCAGACCCCGAATGGCACAACTCCCAGACCTCAACTGGCACGGCTCCCAACCAGACCCTGACTGGCACGGCTCCCAACCAGACCCCGACTGCCACAGCTCCCAGACCTCAACTGGCATGGCTCCCAACCAGACCGACTGGCACAGCTCCCAACCAGACACTGACCGGCACAGCTCCCAAGCAAACCCTGAATGGCACGGCTCCCAATCAGACCCCAGCCGGCTTGGCTCCCAGACCCTGACTGGTACAGCTCCCAACCAGACCCCGAATGGCACAACTCCCAGACCCTGACTGGCACAGCTCCCAAGCAGACCTGACTGGCACAGCTCCCAACTAAACCCTGACTGGCACAGCTCCCACCCAGACCCTGACTGGCACAGCTCCCAACCAGACCCCGAATGGCACAACTCCTAGACCTCGACTGGCACAGCTCCCAACCAGACCCTTACTGGCACGGCTCCCATCCAGACCCCGATTGGCATAGCTCCCAGACCGACTGGCACGGCTCCCAACCAGACCCCAGCCAGCACGGCTCCCAGACTCTGACCAGTGCAGCTCCCAACCAGACCCTAACCAGTACGGTTCTCAGACCCCAACCAGCATCACTCCCAACAAACCCCGACCAGCATGGCTCCCAGACCCCAACCATAATGGCTGCCAGATGCCAACCAGCACAGCTCCCAACCAGATCCATACCAGCACGGCTTTCAGAGAAGGAGTCGGGTGCGGACCTCAACTTTGGGAGCAGCAAATACACAGTGGGGGCGGGGGGAGGCGTGGAGCAAAGGAGCCAGGCAAGGATCGGAAGGAGCGTGCAGGAGGGACGTGGGCATTGCTGGGCAGAAAGCACCACTTTTGGAAAAATGTCCTGCTGTCCTTAACGATGATGATTTTGGAAAGGAAATGCAACATTTACCCTCAGTCCATAAAGCTAATTTTGTAAATGCACAGTTAAAGCCATTAGATCGGTTGAACTTGTTAACAGGGCACAGAGTTAGTGACCTGTTTCAAAGTATTTGTGTTAGCTTAAGAATACTAATAACAATTCCAGCAACAGTAGCTTCTGCAGAGAGGTCATTTAGCAAACTCAAGCTGATAAGAATTATTTAAGGTCAACAATGTCTCAGAAATGTCTTGTGGATTTGGCCAGGCTAAGTATTGAATCAAATATTGCCAGAACAATCAATTTTCATGCTGAGATTCAAATTTCTTTCACAAAAAGAGGCCAGGAGAGCTCTTTCTTTAAAAGTAAGCATTGAGCCTAGCTACCTTTTTATTCCTTTTACTCATGTTCTGATCTTCATTGCAATATAAAAGGATATTTCAATGTGAATTCTTACTCCTTAACTGTATTGTAGCATAAATAAAGATGTTCAAAACTAATGTGCTTTATTCTCTCCGATCCTTCTATTTTATTTATATTTATCATGTAAGGAGTAGAGGAGCATAAGACTTCAAATGCATAAAATCAACAAAGCGCCTCATTCCACCCCTCACTCATCCTTCATACCATTTTTGGCCTTACAGGCTCATGGCATAAAACGATATTGGAAGAAAACAGGACGAGTAATGGAGAAGGGAAGGGGGCCTGAAAGAAACTTTGTACCCCCTGATGAAATTCCTCTCAGAGGCCCCGTGTCCTATCATACTTTGTTTATGGTTGCACAGTAATTGGTTGCCTTCATCTTTTTCTGATATAAATGATTAAAAGTTTAAAGTGCTTCTCGTGTATTGTCACATTTACCAAGGTGCAGTGAGGACATTCATTGGTTAAAGGACATTCTGAAGCCTTGAGGGACACCAGATAAATACCTCTGACCTAGTTAACCAGTTCAATTTTCAGAGAGAAAATTAGTCTTCAGATGTCGCAAATTATTATTCAAAAAAGTAGGTCAGCGTGATCCTCTGATAAATTATTGATGACTGTTTCAGTATTAAAATTTTAAGATTCAAGGTAAACAAGAACAGAAGAAAACTGCTGCAGCTGTAGAATACCCAGATCCGCAATAGTTTTTTGGCTATGGCCCCCTGATAACTCTGCTCAAAGTTTATAGGCTCCCCTTCCCTGTGAAGCAGTCGAGTTGCTTTCTTCCCTACTCTTCTCCTCCAACTACATAAAAAACATTAAAAAATAATTTATGACTTCAGACCATGCCTCCCCCCCCCCCCCCCTCCCCACCTTGTGCTGTGGTCCTTACTGAGAATGGCTGCCCTGAACCCTGCCCCACCATTCAATATGATTAGGGTTGATCTACCCCAGGCCTCAATTCCACTTCTATGCCAGTTGCTCATAGTTCCCCAATGTTTTAAAAGTGTATCCCTCTTTTTTCTGAATATGTCCAATGATTGAGGTTCCTCAACTTTCAGCGGGTGAAGAACTCCAAAGGATACAATTACAATTTAAAAATTATGTCATTCAGAAGTCTCAATACTTGTTATTTTGTACAAATTACCTTGATAGAGATAAATCAGCAAGCACACTCAGGTCGCTTCAAGATGTCTGGAGCAATATAACACAACAGTATTTACATTTGCACTGTTTCTAATCTTATTGCAAGCACTGAGAAGCTTGACTAATATGGAGGGATGGCACAATAAAAGACCTCCTAGATATTTTTCCAACAGTCTTGTTGAGTCATTATAATTATGTTACAGAATTACTGAATGGTTACAACACAGAAGCCCATTCAACCTATTATATGAGCTCCATTCAATAGAAATCAACTTCGACTTATTTCCCTGATCTATTCACACAGTCCGACAAATCCTTTCCTGGGCTTAGGTATTGCTCCCAAGACTTGACTACAACATTATAATGTTGATCCAATGGAGTGGTGTAGTGCTAATAAGGATGCTGGTGGCATGCCATAGAGGACAAGAGAAACTCAAGCTTCTGAGATTGTGGAACACTTAACAAGGTGACACGACAGGTTTGTGGTCAGAGCATATTATCAGACACATTGTAATTAAATGGGATAGTCACAGGTGATTTCACCTTTTCATCTCCTTCCAACATGTCCAGTAGCACCAGCCACTCTTGAGTGATCAGTTTCTACTTTTCCTCATCTCTGTGACACAAGCAAGAAATGGTCTTTCTAAGGTCGATGAGACTCTGATAAAAGTGCAGGTGCAGGCCACAGTTAACTCCCCGTGATGTCAATACAGCAGTGAAGTGTAGTTAGCAGTGGGGTTTAATGGTGTCGGGCCATTGTTCATGAAGGATGGCCTGACATGCATTCATTTTCAACATTCCTGCCCAGAGACAGGTGAGGGATCCCTGAACTACGAATGTTGAAGAAAGAAGGTGGCTGAAGGAACAGGTTTTGCTTTTACTGAGGCAGAGCCCCTGTCTGCCACAGCTCCTTTAACCTTGAAGCAGTAGCACACTGGTTCCCAGGGACAGCAGACTGTGCTCTGCTGGATAACATCAATTTCAGCTTCAGTCTCGCTTGCCAATTGCAAGTTTGCACCTGGTGCTTTGAGAACACCTCCAATGAGGTTTAGGTTCAAGTTCAAGTTTATTATAATCCAATTGCATAAGTACAACTAGATGAAACAACCTTCTCTAGAGCAAAACTGCAAACACACAACCAGACATAACACACAAACACACATACACATATATGCACACACACAAACACACACACACACACACACACACACACACACACACACACACACACACACACAAACAATACATATACAGGACAAATATAAGAATATAAAAATAAATTAAAATTGATTAATAAATAGTTGAGTCATTTAGCATTCTTACTGCCTACAGGAAGAAGCTGTTCCTTCAGCCTTGTGGTGTTAGCTATGATACTTCTGTATCTCTTCCCTGATGGGAGCAGCTGAAAGATGCTGTGTACAGGGTGGTAGGGGTCCTCAATGATTTTGCATGCCCACTTCAAACAATGATCCCAGGAGATCAAGTCAATGGGTGGTGGGGGTGGGGAAGGGAGATCCTAGTGATCCTCTTTGCCACTCTCTTGTCCTTATGAATGACCTCTGATCCAATGCTCTACAATAGTAGTTTTCAAATTTTTTCTTTCCACTCACATACCACCTTAAGGAATCCCTTACTAATCACAGAACACCTATGGCAAAGGGATTCCTTAAGGTGGCATGTGAGAAGTAAGGAAAAAATTTGAAAACCACTGCTTTACAACATCTATACCACGATGCAGCTGGCTAAATCGCTCTCGATAGAGCTCGTGCAGAAAGTTGACATGATGGGGGCTGGTAGCCTTTCCTGCTTCACTCTTCTCATGAATTTCAGTCGCTGTTGTGCCTTCCTAACAAGTGAGGAGATGTAGTGTGTCCAGGGTAGGGCACTTTAACCACTTTACATGATTGCATCAAGAATAAACACTGGGATAACAGATCTGAAACCGAACTCAATGAAACCTTTGCTGCTTTTACACTGATGGCCTTTTTGTTAGCAGCTGTGCTTGCAGGCTTGGGTATAAAGTCATATTTCCCAATGATAACTGCCTTTGTTCAAGTACAAGAAGGACGCTATGTCAGCTCAATATCCCTGTCTACAGGATGAACCCTTCTCATAGACACTTCAGAATCTAGGATGATAAAAGCCACTTGGGGACCTAAGCCCAATTCTGGCTCTGTTCATTTTCCAGGAAGGCTAATATTTTAATAACAAATGACACTACTTATTTTTAATGGTCATTAATAACTCCTTTCTGTAAAAGGTCTATGAAAAATTAATGTTATTGTGACCATCTGGCCTTCATAATAGGTTCTGGCAAGATGCACAGCATCTCAAGTTATATTCACCCTGCTGGGAGCTTCTGTGCCTTTAGTTGTCTGCAGATGGCCTGAAGCTGCTGTGCTTACGCACAACAGCACAGGACATTTGCGCCATCTCCTGGAGATGCATAAAAATGGGAAGCATCTTAAACAGGAAAGTCTGCAGACAAGTCAAGTTGTGTTTATTTGTCGTTCATACCATAAACCTTGCAGTGTACAGTGAAAACAAGATAGTGTTTCTCCGGACTGTGGAGCTGGCTATTTACATGGATAAATTACCTCAGAAACGATTTTTATAAATAACATTTTTTAAATATCATGTTACATATGCTAGCCCTGTGAAGCCTCACAGCTTGTGAGAAAAAACTGTCTCGTAATCTGGTCGTGAGGGCCCGAATGTTTTGGTACCTCTTCCCAGATGGCAGGAGGGAGAACAGATTGTGGGAGGAATGTGTAGAGTTCTTCACGATGTTTATGGCTCTCCACAACCAACGACCGTTATAAATGTCCATCATGGCAGGGAGAAAGACGCTGTTATTGTCATGCAATACACAAAAGTGCTAGTGAAACTAAGCAGGTCACGCAGCAGCTATAGGAACCAAAAGGACTAAGCCTTTCATAAAGGTGTGAGCAAAAAGAAAGCAGGTGCCTGAATAAAAAGGTAGGGGGCGGGGGAAGAAGAGAGGAGGGAAGAAAGGCTACTTTACCAAAAGGTCAGACTCAAAACATTGGTTACCCATTGCATCCTATTGATGCTGTGTAACCTGCTGAGTTTCTCCAGCACTTTTGTGTTTTGCACTGAAAATAGGAAGATCTTGATTTATATTGCATCTTTCACAAGCTCAGATAAAGATAAAGGTAAAGGTTCCATTATTGTCATGTAACACTACATTTAAATGTAACATACATGAAATTCTTTAACTTTTATCTACTGTAAGGCAGACAGAGAATCGCCACTTTGTCCAGTGCCCCTCACAGCACCTGGTGTTCCTAGGTGGTCTCCTTTCCAAGTACTGACCAGGCCTGAGCCTGCTTAGCTTCCGAGATCAGACAATCTCAGATGTATTCAGGCTTTAATGACATTGGAAGGACAAAGGGCCGAATGGCCTCCTCCTGTACAGTAATGTTTGATGATTCCCTGAGTAGATGCAAGTAAGCACAGATTGAACGCCTGGGTCTGCTAATATCCTGCACATTGCCCAGCCTACTATTTTGCAAGAACAATTCTGCACATAATACTGGAAATGCCCAGCAGGGCAGGGGCTACCTGGGAAGAGAAAAAAAAAGAAGTTAACATTTCAGACTGAGGATTCTTTCAACAAAAATGACTTCAAAGAAATGGAAAATAAGGGAAAAGAGGGAAGGAAAGAACAAATTGTGAAGAGCATGTGACAAGATAAAGGACAGAAGTGATTCATGATCAAAAGTAATTAAGTTGTATTAAAAAAATCTTAGCACTGAGGTTAGTATAGAAACAACAGGTGATACAGGTGGAGTTGTAGCCAGTGACAGGATATCCAATATCTAATATAGATGAGCTCTGCCACAAAGAACTGAAGACTGTGAAATGTCTGATTATGAAGATGAGGTTGTATTCCTTGAATTAAATCAGAGTGTGATTAACTCAAAGATCGAGTGCAATATAAGATTGGAATAGCAGGTAACTAGAAGATCAGATCCAGGTACAAAATATAGTATTCATCTGTCCTTGATGTCATTTTGCTCACAGTTTGGCCAGAGTCCCAGAAACCCCATCATCATCTTGCAGGACAGACCAACAGGAAGCAGGAGTCTTCAGCATTAACTGCAGTCACCAGGAATTCTCTCCACCCTTTAGCCTGGCCATTTACCCATTTATTATTGCTATCAAGCTGGGAATTAACCATGATTCAAAGAGAAGTAACAGAGAGTGCATCAGGAACAGCACCAGGCAGACATAAATCTGGAAATGCAATCCTTGCAACTACAACGCGGCAGGACTTCTAATCTGTGGAGGTTCAATGCTAGCAAGATCCCACAACTAATGGGGATCTGAGGGGGACGTTTCTTTACGCAGAGTGTTTGATATCTACCACAAGGATTGGTATAATTACTAAGTCTGAGAGGCATTTAACCAGCCACTTAAATACACGGATAGGGACAAATGGGAAGGACAGAATGGGTACGATGAGCAGAGAGGCACATTCCGAACTACACAACACCATTACTCTTTGACTCAGTGAATCATCTGAAAGTTCTGCAGTGCTAATGTCATGGTGTCAGTGATGACAGTGGACAACTGAATGAATTAAAGGATGAGAGAGCTCAGTGAAGATCCCAAGCTTCAATGCTCTGAGACCCAAAGGGCCAAAGCTCTGTCTTCAGCCAAAAGTGCCAATGAATGATGAATCTCTCCTTCCTCCACACAGAAGCCCATCTTCACCCTTTCCGATCTACCCCATATTATGTCAATGATGGTTGAGGAGTGCTGGGTACAGTGAAGTGCTTTGGCCCGAACAATAATAATGGTCCTGAAAACCTGCACTCTAGAACGGTCACACCTCCACCTAACTGCCCCGTTTGAGTTATGAGATTGGCATCTGCTTGAGTCAATGAAACTTTACCCAGATTGGTCCTATTCACAGAAAGCAGGGCAAATGTAATCCAGCCAATTATCACCCCATGTTCACCAACTTACGCATGTGGACATACTGATGGCAGGTGTCATAAACAGTGCTGTCTCACAGCACTTACAATACCACTTCAATTATTCCTCAGGAAACTTGAATAAATGAATGAAAGTTGAATGTTTTAAACATATCTGCAATGTAAAGATGCAAATAAAAGTCTTCCAGCTTCCCAGTCATGTGAAACATTTTACATAGAAAATCCCTTAAAGATAAAAGGAAGATAATAAATGTAAAAGGAGAAAATAAAATAAATAATAAATATTTTGTTGGTGATTCAAACATTCAAAGTTCATGTTATTGTGACCATCTGCCCTCCATAATAGGTCCAAAGGTCAAAGAAGACCAAAATGACTCATTTTATATTGAATAATCACCACATTGGAGTTTCTGTGAATTTTCAGCTGGCTTGAAGCGATGACGCCTTCACCCACACATTTAGCTCATCAGCACCATCTTCTGGTGACATAAAGTAGTACGAAATACTCCAAAATGCTGGATGAACTCAGCTGGTCTTTTCAGCAACTGGAGGAGACAAAGATACATTGCCGACGTTGTGGGCCTGAGCCCTTCTTCATGGAAAAATCAGAAAATGCAGAAGCAGGATGTAACAAAGAGTCTCAGAATTCAAACAATGGGAGAGGAATCCAGATCAACAAAAGGTGTTAATTGGATGTCATAAAGGACTAAATAGAATTTATTATGTCTGTACAAAAGGAGACAGGGAATGGAGAGATGACGGGGGAAGAGGGGATGGGAGGGAGGTTTAATGAAAGCCTGAAAAGTTGATATTAATGACATATGGTTGGAGGGTGCCCAGTCAGAAGATGAGGTGTTGTTCCTCCAATTTACGAGTGGTCTCAGTCTGACAGTACATCAAACCATGGACAGACATGTCAACAGGGAATGGGATGGAGAATTGAAATGGGCAGCCATTGGGAGATCCACGCTATTGCAGCAATCAGAGCTGAGGTGCTCAACAAGGCAACCTCCAGGTCTGCATCTAGTCTCTCCAATGTAGAAGAGACCACAGTGGGAGCACCAGATGCGGTAGATGAACCAAGTGAAATGTTGCTTCACTTGGAAGGACTGTTTGGGGCCCCGAATGGTGGTGAGGGAGGATGTGTGGGTGCAAATGGAGCATCTCCTGTGGTCACAGGGGGTGGGTCCCAAGGAGACTATTGGTAGGGAGGGAGGAGTGGCAAGGGAGTCCCCTGGAAGGCAGAGTGGAGAGGAGAGGGAATATGTGTCTAGTGGCAGAATCACATAGCAAGTGTCAGAAATGGCAGAGGAGGATGTGTTGGACTATCAACTCAGCACTCACCTGCATATCCTCCATTACCCGCACATCTACCCTGGCCCCCTCTGCCCCCACACACAACAATCTTGCCATCACCTACCACCCCACCAGCCTCTGTAACACAAACTCCCCTCTCCACCTTTCATAGGGATCGCTCCCTCCTTGATTCCCTTATCCACTCCTCCCTCCTCACCAATTGACTCCTTGAAAGAGCGCTTGCGCTAAACGCTACAAAAACTGTGCAGAAATGTAGTTAAAGGCACAAGAAATGCTAAAGATAAAGCAATGACTGAAGAAAATAATACTGGAATACTTCATACTATTGCTGACATCACTGAGATGAGATTTGATGGAAAGTCGAACTAAATTTCCCATGTGCCACTCTAATCCAGATTGAACCAATTTTCAATTCCAAAGAACCATTTTTCTGAAAAATATGACAACAGATGTGCAGATAATGGCTCTTAATATTCCTAGAAATGGCACCTCTGAATTTTCAGTATCGAAATTATATTTCAGTTCATTAACTACAAAATATAATTTATCCCAAAAATACTCACTTTGTCCTCTGTGTTTCAGATTTGGTAAGTTTTGTCTATCAAAATTATTCCAGGAAATTATTACAGGAAAGTAATACAATTGAAATTAAATTCTTAATGAACAATAATTGTAATGGTTTTACCCTACAAATTTTGACTGATTTAATGGTAGCTCATTCCACTTCGTTCATTTTCATTAAAATCAATTTATTTTAAAAAAGATACTTATGGCGATATTGCAGGGCAACCACTCACTTGCAAGCCACAAACCTCATGTCAATTGATCAGCAGATCATGTGTCTGAAGGTCAATGTCAGCTTCTGCTTTTTACCTTTTTTTGCAATCTTACGAGAAAACGGCCAGGCCATTTCAGATCTGGCCACAATACAAAAACAGTGGGAGAAGCAAAACTATGTCAGAAAATCTTTGCCCAAAATCATGCAAACAACAGCCTAACTTGTTAATACCTGGTTTATTGAAATGGAAGTAACTGCATTCTGTAATATTGGTGTTGAAGAAATTTTATGAAGATGGGATTGGCATGTCATTAACATTATTGGCAAGTACCTCGTTTTAATACAGGACCTGTTTGGCAAAACATCTTTTAGAAGCTAAGTTGTAGCCTTAAACGTAGCCATATTGGTTTTATGGTGGATCAATGTTGATGTTTTGCACCAATAATTCATTGGATCTTTCTGAGACCTTCTCATATGGATGATAAAATCAGAATCCTAAACAATAAAATTACCCACACCTTACGCCAACTATCATCAGGCAGGTAATGCCCAGCATTCCTTCTAAATCAGCCATTCTCAATGGGGGCCATATGCCTCCCCCACCCCCTCAGTGGGGCCACAGCACATTTCAAGAGGGCTACAGACTGAAATCATAAAATGTTTTTTATGTAGTGGGTAGGAGAGAAGTACAGAAGAAATCAACTAGGGAAGGGGGTCCATTAACTATGAGCAGTCCCAAGGGGCCCATAGCAAAAAAAAAGGTTGAGAATGGATGCTCTAAACAGAAGTGAAAGATGGTGGGTGTAAATGAGGGCAAGAGATTCAGTAACCAGCTACTTACTGTGTTATGCCTTCAGCACTGTCAAAACTATGTAAATGATGAACAGTTGTGGGCCTAACACCGACCCCTGCGGCACCCCACTTACCACTCTTTGCCAACCTGAAAAACTCCCACTTATCCTGACTCTCTGCCTCCTGTCAGACAACCAATTTTCAATCCATGGCAATATACTTCCCCGGACTCCACTTTCCTGTAACTTACTGAAGTCTCTTGTGTGGCACCTTATCAAACACTTTCTGGAAATCCAAATATACAACATCAACCTGTTCCCCTCTATCCACCGCACCCATTATATCCTCAAAGAATTCTAACAAGTTTGTCAAACAAGATCTTCCCTTTCTAAAACCATGCAACAGGACAAATAGCCCCAACTGGCTGAGACCTAAGAGGAGAGGAGAAGTTATGAAGGACAGGTGGACATTCAATACTTCCTGGGAAGAGCACGTTGAATAGCCCCCTCATTCAAAGCTCTGTCTTTGGATTAGTGCCCTTGGCTATCCACCACAATCCCAGCACGACTTAAGCCATTTCCAGAGCAGATGAAATTCCTAAGGAAGTATCAAAGAAAGGTGTGGTTCTGTCTCAAATTCCTGACCACATCTCTCTCACCTAAGAAGAGTAGATCATGCAGGGAATGCAGAGATTCAGTATACCGTCTTCAAGGAAGGAGACATCTGTTTACTGCAGAGAGATCTCCCTACCGTCTGTAACAAGAGGGACCATCACAAGAATCCTCTTCAGCAGCCTCTATCACTGACAAAGAATGCTTCCCTCTTTTTACCCATCAAAAGATAGGTTGGAGCTGTTGTTCACTGCGTGACAAATCCAAGGAAAATGTAGGGAGTAACACCAACCACTCTGCATGATCATTAACGGTCTCACAAAGTAATTTGACTCTGTCAAACGAGAGGTATTATAGATATTTTTTTTCTCAAATTAGGTGCCCTCAGCAATTAATTTCCTTTCTACATCTGGCACACAATGAAAAGCAAACCTTAATTCTAACCAGTGGGTCCACGGTAAACTGAAGCACACTAAGCTCAAATAAGGTTGAGTTATCACACCAACTACTTCTTAATCTTCCTCTCTGTAGTATCAATTCTTCACCTTCACAAGGTCACAACTGGCATACCACAAATCTGCATTGAACCTTGAAACTTTGCAGCCTAGAAAACAAATCCATCCCAGCCTCAGTCTTCGATCTCCAGCTCACAAATGGCACATCATTGTTGACTCCTTCACTGAAACTTAGGCCTTAAACATGTTTAAAACAAGGTCTTTTCTGGCCCACACAAAAAAACATTGCCCCCAGTAATAAAAAAAATCAAATCTTGACAAAATTCACCATCATCTCCAGTGCATCCTTATCTGTACAGTGGAACATTCAAAGAACAAGCTCTCAAACCCAACACCAAGTTCATAGGCTACTGGGCACCAGTGATCCCTGCCTTTCTCTGTAATCACTTGAACTCCCTGTAAATGTCATCTATAGGTCTTCTTGTCCGTTTTAATGATCCTCTGTTTAGGCTTCTGTTCTGGTGCTTTGCAGCCACCATAGAACACAAATGTTGTGGTATATGGAAATCTGTGGGACTTGGCATGTATAACACAAAAAAATGTTAGCATGTGGTATGGCAGACAGTTAAGAATACTGATGGAAGGTCAGAATCAATTTATTGTCACAAATATGTCACAAAATTTGTTGTTTTGCAACAGCTTTATTGTGCATTTTAGGTGCAAAAATGGCTATAAATTACACTTAAATAGTGTATTTACAGAAGTGTAATTTATAGCCATTTTTGCACCTAAAAAACAAATAAATTAGTTTAAAAGAGAACAAAGTATAAAATTGAAGGTGCAGGTGTACAAAGCTGCAAAGAGCAGTGGGAAACTGGAAGATTGGGATAACTTTAAGAGACAACAAAGGGTTACAAAGCAGGTAAGAAGAAATGGGAAAAAGGATTATGAAAGTAAATTGGCACAAAATATAAAAACAGAAAGCAAAAAATTTTATAAATATATAAAATGGAAGAGGGTGGCCAGAATTAACATAGGACCCTTGGAGGATGAGAAAGGAAAACTGGTAGCAAAAAATGAGGAAATGGCCGAGGCATTGAACAAATATTTTGTGTCAGTCTTCATGATGGAAGACATGTCCAGCATGCCCAAGTGCAGAGTTAAGGATGCGAATGTTGGGGAGGGCCTTGATAAAATAGTTGTTACAAAGGAAGTAGTGATGGAGAAACTAATGGGACTAAAGCCAGACAAATCTCCTGTTACTGATGATATGCATCCAAGGGTTCTGAAGGAAATGACAGAAGTTATAGTAGATGCATTGGTGGTCATATACCAAAATTCCTTGGATTCTGGGCAGGTCCCAGCAGACTGGAAGACAGCAAATGTCACGCCACTTTTTAAGAAAGGATGTAGTCAGAAGACTGGAAATTATCGGCAATTAGCTTGACATCTGTAGTTGGAAAAATGCTTGAAGCTGTCATTAAAGATGAAATAGTGAAACTTTTGGAACGTAAGGGTTCAATCAGGCAGATGCAGCATGGTTTTAGAAAGGGAAGATCTTGTTTGACAAACTTGTTAGAATTCTTTGAGGATATAATGGGTGCGGTGGATAGAGGGGAACAGGTTGATGTTGTATATTTGGATTTCCAGAAAGCGTTTGATAAGGTGCCGCAAGAGACTTATCAGTAAGTTACAGGAAAGTGGAGTCCGGGGAAGTGTATTGGCATGGATCGAAAATTGGTTGTCTGACAGGAGGCAGAGTCGGGATAAGTGGGAGTTTTTCAGGTTGGCAGAGAGTGGTAAATGGGATGCCGCAGGGGTTGGTGCTAGGCGCCTAACTATTCATCATTTACATTGATGACTTGGAGGAGGGGACAAAATGTGGTGTAGCCAAGTTTGCGGATGACACCAAATTGAGTGGAAGAGCAAATTGTAATAAGGATGTGGAGAGTCTGCAGAGGGATATAGTTAAGCTTGATGAGTGGGCAAAGGTCTGGCAGATGGAGTACAATGTTAGTAAGTGTGAGGTTATCTATATAACCATAATCATATAACCATTTATGGAGCGGAAACAGGCCATGTTGACCTTTCGAGTCCGCACCAGTATGCCATAATAGACTTTGGCAAGAAAAATAGAGGAGCTGAATATTATTTAAA
The DNA here is from genome assembly GCF_036971445.1 of Narcine bancroftii. Classification (NCBI taxonomy): domain Eukaryota; kingdom Metazoa; phylum Chordata; class Chondrichthyes; order Torpediniformes; family Narcinidae; genus Narcine; species Narcine bancroftii. Next base: position 23,345,834 of record NC_091473.1, on the reverse strand, counting down.
GGGTGAAAAACTACAGCATGCTGTTGTTCAGAGGGACTTGGGAGTGCTTGTGCATGAATCGCAAAACTTTAGGTTGCAGGTGCAGCAGGTTATTACAAAGGCAAATGGAATGTTGGGCTTCATCGCTAGAGGAATTGAATTCAGGAGTAGAGATGTAATGTTGCAACTGTATAAGGTACTGGTGAGACTGCACCTGGAGTACTGTGTCCAGTTCTGGTCTCCATATTTGAGGAAGGATATACTGGCTTTGGAGACAGTCCGGAGGAGGTTTACTAGGTTGATCCCTGGGATGAAGGGGTTGACTTATGATGAAAGATTAAATCGTCTAGGATTGTATTCACTCGAGTTCAGAAGAACGAGAGGAGATATTATAGAAACATATAGGATTATGAAGGGTATGGATAGGATAGATGTAGGAAGGTTTTTTGAGCTGGCCGGGGAAACTAAAATGAGAGGACACAGTCTCAAGATTCGGGGGAGTAGATTTAGGACAGAGATGAGGAAAAATAGTTTTTCCTAGAGAGTAGTGAATGTTTGGAATTCTCTATCCAGGGAAGTGGTTGAGGCTGCTTCATTAGACATATTTAAAATTCGGTTAGATAAATTTTTACATGATAGATGAATTAGGGGATATGGGGAGAAGGCAGGTAGGTGGAGTTAGGTCATAAATAAGATCAGCCATGATCTTATTGAATGGCGGAGCAGGCTCGATGGGCCATTTTTGGCCTACTCCTTTTCCTACTTCCTATGTTCCTATGTAAAAGTGAGGTAATGTCTGGGTTCATTGTCCAATTAGAGATCTGATGGTAGAAGGGAAGAAACTGTCCTTGTGCCACTGGATATTCGTCTTCAGCCTCCTGTACCTTCTTCCTGATTGTAGCAGTGAGAAGATGGAAAAGCCTGGGTGGTGACGATAGAGGCTACTTTCTTGATATCATTCATTCTGGTGCCTTGCCATTCGGCATAGGCGATCATGTCTCTTCATCCATCACAATTTCTGACCCTCCAAATTGTTGTTACATCTCTTCGCCTTTGGTGAAGACACCATCTTTGAGCTGAGACTGTATTTGATGTTGAGATCATGATTATAGAGGGAAAAATACTGAAGTGGATTCCCATTGCCTCGAGCTCCCAGGCAGAAGTGGAACCTTTTGGCTCCCAGCACGAGCGGGGTAGAGAGGTGTCAGTGATCGGTGGTGGACAGCATTTTATTGGTGAGAATTAAACATTATTTTAATGCTTAAAGAGCCGTACCTTGATGTTGGTTGTTGTTTAAAGACAGTGGTTTGCTGTTGCTACTGGGCTGTTTTTAAAAAAATGACGTGTTCTCTGAAAAAACGTTTATCCAAAATGAGCCTGGTCCCAACTATTTTGGATAATCAAAATTGTACTGTATATACAGGTTATATTTAATATAGTTGAGGGGTTTGGCCTGGAAGAAAACTGAATTTTTAATCTATTATTTCACATTCAACACATTGAGTCTTACTGTCTTGTCAGTTAAGCAATGGAAGGGTCAAGGGAGAACCATTGTTGGGTTACGCTCAGGGCATCAGTTGGCCTTAATCCAGCCCTGAATACATCAGTAATCAGCAATTCTGTGCCAGTATTAAGATGACGTCGCAAGGAAAAAAATGGTGGTGCTGCTGCTGGTGGGGACGCGAGGAGAATGGGGAGAGGAGACAGTGCTTCTCCGAAAGGTTCTACTGCCCAGTCCAAATACAGATGGCTCCATGCAGGCTCTAAATGATTTGATAAAGGATCTGTCAGTGGTTTATTTTTTAAATCCTGTGACCGTGGGATCTGGGCCCAAAATGACGGCAGTTGTTTTCGGCAGTGGCCTCCAGGAGTTGCAGACTCTGGAGAAACAGAGATATGGTGCAAGGCACGAGAAAACAGGGAGACCTACTCCTCCTGTTTGAGAAGGAGAAGCAGAAGAGATGACCCTGATGGATGGTGACCACGGCAGAGGACCAGTCAGGGGCTTTATGTCTGAAGAACACACAGGCAGTGGGGTGTTGATGACTTGAAGCAAGGAACTCAAGCAGGCTGCGAGCTGCTGGAGACTGGTTCGAAATTGGCTGAAGAGAACCGGGATGTAAGATGGTGCTGAGGGCGCTGACGGCTTCCTTATTGTGTCGGAGGTGGGAATGTGGGCTCGGGTTGCTGGTGGTTTGAACTGAACTGGAGACCTGTGCGACTGCAGAGGCTGCAAGAGCACCGGAGGCGAATCTACAGACATTTAGTGATTTTGAAGGGATTCTCTTTTGCTTCACTTTCTCTGACTGTATGGGACGCTGGGCAATTTCTGCTGATGGCGAATCTTTTTCTGCCGAACAGCAGACTAAAGTCAATTTTGTGTAACATTATACCTGTTTTATTACATGACAATAAAGGAATCTTGAAACAAGGCAGTGCCTGCTTCATCAGCAGACCTGCAGCAAAATGGACATATTCACAGCTCCTACGAGCAAATTCATGAGTGTTGAAGAATGCTTTCAGTTTTCCATTCTTGTTTTTTTAAGTATTTTCTTCACTAATGTTACTCATTCTGATGACAACATGTGTCATATCTGACCTTTGATACAGCAGAAGTCCAAAAATCTGGATGCCAGAAATCTGGACCACCCGAAAATCCAGACTTTTCAAATGCTCTCAAATGTGTGTGTTTGTGTGTGTGTGTGTGTGTGTGTGTGTGTGTGTGTGTGTGTGTGTGTGTGTGTGTGTGTGTGTGTGTGTGTGTGTGTGTGTGTGCGCGTGCGTGCGTGCGTGCGTGCGTGCGTGTGCGCATATAAGCACCGCAGATGAACACCAGTATTTTTATTTTTCCTAAAAATCCTTTAAAACTGCTAATTTTGATGAATGTTGCTGATAAATAAACTATCAAAATTTACCTGTTCATCACTTCTTTATTCCTCCTTAAATATAAATTTTAAAAGTACTGCCTGGGTACCCAGAAAATTCAAAAATCCAGACTGACCCAATCTCTGAGCTGTCTGGATTTTAGGACTTCTGCTGTACTGAGAGAAACCTACAAGTACAGTAAAACCCCCCATTATCCAGAATTTAAACAACTGGAATCACAAACAACAGGCGAAAAAATTTTGAGGAGAAATACATGAATAAATAGATCAAATAAATAAGCCTGGGTAGATGGACCCCGTAGGGGAGCAGCAAGACATGGTTGGACACACGCAGGTTTGCCCTGACGAACTAACAAGCCCCTCAATGTGCACTCATTCTTTTCACCATCGCCACTTGCGTGGAGATGAGTTGGGTTGTCAGCATGAGGAAGGTGTGCTGAGGGCTTGACCAGGACACTTGCATGGAGGTGAGTTGAGTTGCCTTGATGAAGATAGGAGCAAAAATTCAGCCAGCGGAGTGCCCTGGTCGTGCCCCAGCCACGGCAGTTGTTTGAATAAAGTTTCAATAAAGTTGCATTGGATTGAAATGGTAGCACCCAGGATGAAGAGCTGGCCAATGCTGCTTGCCACTGGGGCGACTATCCCAAAGTTTCTCCCTATCCCTGCCTAGTAAGAGTCTTTATTTTTATTAGTATTAAGTATATTAGTAAGGCTTAATCTGAACACTTGGTGGGGGGGGTTAATTATGATGGTGGCATGGTTAGTGCAGCAGTTAGCACAACACTGTTACAGTGCCAGCGACTAGGATTTGAATTTAAATTTAAATGTTATGGGAATTTCTTAATTAAACTGAACTTTACATAATTAAATTCTACAATACTGATTTTTTTTTCCCAAATTACTTGACATGTTGCACTGTTTTTTGTCTTTTAAACAGTGTATCCTTAATGCAGTCAGGCAAAGGAAGAGTGAGTATCAGTCAGCTGGAAAATTGGTATTTCTGGCATCCATGCTCCCCATAGGTGCCAGAATATGGGGATTTTACTGTGGTTTAAATGGATTTAAATCATTTTTAAATATTCAGTGATTTTTAAAATAATTTCAAATAAAAAGGATAAAAATATAAGTACTATAAAATAATTTAAAATCTAAGTTAATTATGGAGATATAATGCAACCATGAACCTGAATGAAGGTAAGTCACCCTGTTCATATGAATGGAGTTGCATCTGGCATGGATGATATGAACCTCAGGGGCATGACCTGAAGAGCTCCTGACTACTCAGCTTCACACGACTGAGAACAGTGATGATCCAGCCATGGAGATGAGGGTGAGGTGCATCCAACCACCACCCACCCCCCCCCCCCCCAAACCATGTGATCTCCATTTTTATGGATTCTGTATTGCAGTGAGCAGAAGCAGAAGCTGAAGAGGTGATGGACAGTAGAGTCCATCACATTAGGGCTCCAGCAGCCCGAGGCTGAGAAGTTCCATGGTATCGCAAACTTCTCCCGAACTCTGACTCCTCACTTCTAATGTCAAGGGGAGGGTAGGTTTATGTGTTGGTAATGTGCCAGGTGATGTATTGGTATAGCCAACAAAGAAGTCAGGCCAAAGCAAACACTCGGCCTTCAACACAAAAGAAGACTCGATGACTCAACTCCTTTTCAAAGTCCTCTGTGAGAGAGTAGCCCCTCACGAGGAATCAGCTAAAAGGTATATTTGATACACAGTGCTTATCTGTGATCCATGAGACCATTGCTAATGCTGTCGTGATTCATCCTGATTATCATCCACCAACCAAGTCATCATCTCACCACTGGTGTCATTAGGGGGGTGCGGGAGTTGCAGACCGCACCAGGTGACACCAACAGAGGAGATGACACCAAATGACTGTCTATAAAACTTTTGTGCAGTGTTTCATCAGAAATTTATTATTTTCTATAAAAATATCCCTGTAGTTAGTTATAACAACAAAAACATTTTTCGTAAGCTCAGCTGACATGCATCAATATACTGCACCTACAAGGCTAAAAATCGATTCTAATTTACTTTTTGAACCTTTTGATGTGCCCCAGTGAGAGCTGTCATTATTACCCAATTACAATGACGCTTCAAATCATGTGGTTTAATCTGCTACAACAGGCTACAACACGCGCTGTTGTTTTCGATGCAGCTGGTATTTTTATAGTCGCTGCTTTTGTCAAATTTTCTGGTGTTTTAGCGACAATATTGAGGTCATTAGTATTGTATCTCATGTAACAATAAAGTTTAATGTTAAAATCAACTTAATTTTGATTAGTTCTTAAATGCTTTTATTTCAATTCTCTTGTTTTCTTACCAAATTTTCACTTTAACCACATGACACTATGTAAATGTAAATACATTTAGGCTGTGCATATGATATTGTAAATTAATAGTGTAATTTTAGTTTTGCTAGTTGTTTATTTCAACTACTATTGCCATTATATTCAGCGATATATGGGAATTATGATTTAGGAGTAACGGGATGAGATCCATGGGAGTGTGCGGGTGACACCATGAGTTACTGCACTGGGTGACTCCAACCCTAGTGATGCCACAGCATCTCACCTCCAGCTGTTTATAAACACAAAGACATAATGCCGGCTCATTGTGCCTTTGTCAACTGGTTCTTTGCATGGGTTTTCCTCTCTCCTCAGGACCTACCTGGGGATGTCACAGCACCCTGGGCTTGAGACCACTTCACGAGTGAGCAGGCCCCACATGCTCAGTTGTACCCAGCAGCTTTAGTAAGGTTAATGTCAGCTCTGCATTGGGCTTAACACTAGTACACAGAGATCTCTCCCTGTGCCCAGTCTTGGTAGCAGGCCATCACAAACTCATTTCTAAAACACTTTCTCTCTGCATCTCCAAATTCTTTAATTTTTGAAACACTTCCACGCTGTGGAACTTCAAGATGAGCTGCTGCCTCACTGTCCCAGCAGCCCGGCTTCAGTTCTGACTTTGGGTGCTTCTTCTGCATTCCCTGGTTTCCTCCCACATCACAAAAGTGTGCCACTTGATAGGGTAATTGGCCATTGTAAATTGCCCCTAGTGTAACGTCGGTGGGAACAAGGGGAGAATATATGTTTCAGAGAAAATAAGTAGAATTAAAATGTCTTGAGTGCAAGCATAAATTGAACAGACTGAATGGCTTCCTTCCAGAACAGAAAATAAATATGAAATCTGAAATTTTGTAAGCACTCTTTCCTGACTACTTGCCATCATCATGGTTCTGATTTTTTTTCTACAATGTTAAAATTACTGCTAAAATAGAATGCCTAAAGCCAGGCAAATAATTGTAAGTGCAGTGCAGCGTGTGTTGTCAGTCATGCCACAGTACTTGCATTAATCTTACAAGCTTACTGAGATGAAATTCTAAGAACAGGCTGTCCATTGCTATGTCAGGAACTGAAGTAGATCTTTAATCTACAAATTAACATGTCAATGCTTCTTTAAGATACTTTAAGACTGTTGTGAAGCAAAACCCTTGTTCCAGAGGTAGTCTGAGAGGAACTTTTCAATACAAAAAGACAGAAGCCAGCATTGAATCAACACAATATGCAATTCCACCATTATGCCAATGCATGAATATATTCTGTGCTTTATAAATATTCATGACTTAACCAGATGCTTAATGATTAAATGCAATTGAGTTCAGCTGTTTGGTGCTGGAAGAAGGAAATGCAAGCCATAAAATTGAGATCAGTAATAGCAGAAGTAATCTTTGAATTAACATTCATAAATCTCGATCTGATTGAAAAACCTATGAGCTAGATTGAATGAGACACTTTAAAATTTAAACCACTAAGTACAAACAACTAAGTGTGCAAAGTAATAAGAAGAGCATCCACTTTAAATATAATCCCTGCACATTCGGACTTCCAAGACATAATGTTCTGACCAAATCTCTCATCTGTCCAAGTGTAGCAGCCAACTGTGGTTTCATCAAACACAGGTTTAATTCATAGGAGGAAGTCAAGATCTGATTTCATTATAATAAACTGTTTGGTCCTCAATTTTGAGGATGCTTAAAGTATATTTCTATCTTCTAGGAAATCTAATCTTAAATTTTCTTTTGGGCACCTCATTACTAGGTTGTGTCAGGGGTGCATCTCACTGAGGAACAGCTGGCTTCTCTTTGGCTTCCATGGAGTAGAATATTCAAAACGTGGATAGTCAGGTCAGTTCAGTCAAAAGAAACAGAATCAGACACCGCTCTCTCTCTCGTCACTCTCCCGTTCATTTTCAATGACTACTGTTGGTACAAAGTCACAGGGTACTGCAGAGGATCTGAGCTTCATCTTCACTTAAACCAAAGTAGACAGAGAATAAAAGAGGCGGGGGTTGGGAGAGCGAGGGGTGGGGGTGGGATTCAGCCCTTGATCAGGATTTCAAAATCTTTTTATCCTTTCTCCACATGATATGATCTTTCCTGCACCAGACCACTAAACAAGAAAATCTCCTGCGCCGTTGATTTAAAATGTTTTTCGTCACAATGTAAAACTGGGTGGCTCCTTTCCTGTGTATCTTCTCTTCAGGAACCCAAGCAATGGTGCAGGACCCAACTAAATCTGCTCAGAGCTTCATCGATTCGCTCTCAACAGCCGTTTCACTGAACGGCAAACGTTTCTCAGGCCCAGAATTTCTGCAGCGAAGGAATTACTGAAAGTAACTCTGCTTGGAAGCAGCATGCAAGGGGTTAATCTGAGAGTTTGGCTACTGCTGGGTGATGACTGGATATTGAGTTATCACATTTAAATTTAGTGCTCACGTGCAAAAAGGATTATGCAATTTTGGTGCATCACAACACCCACTGACTGTAATAAATCATGTCCAATGGCATATTCTGCCTCAGGACAGCCAACACTTTCCAATCTGGCAGCAGCGGGAAGGAACTGACAGACAGTTATTGCTGACAGGATGCTGCTGGGCTGAGATTATTTCCAATGAAGGCCGCATCAGTTGATAAGTGGGGTTTGAAGATATTGTTGCATTTGTTTTCCACACTAGATCGATTTGGCATTTGGCAGGCGTGCTACGACAGCAGTGGCCTGCCAAGACCGAAGAGCCTGCTGATGTGTGGACACAACTTCGCGCTCTGTAATGCTTTTGTTTACTGAAGCAATCCTGAATCTTCAGTGGAACCAAGTTTACACACAAAACACCTTCTGCAGCTCATTATGATCAATTACTTCTGGCAATAAACACAGATCCAATTATGACTGAACCAAAAGTACTGTGACTCTGTCATTATAATATTAGTTTTGAGTCTTTATTTTAAACTTATGGATAATGTGCAAACAATGCCAACAGATTCCAACATATTCCTTGGTTGTACAGTAATATATTGAGTACAGATTAAGAACATTCTTTCAGTGCAATAATATGGGAATGATTGAAGTTATTCCAAACGCACACTGACACTCTTTCATTAAACATGTTAACTTGGTCATCTTCCTCAATGATCTGGATGATAATGTTGCAAATTGGATCAACAAATTTGCAGAAGACATGAACATTGAGGAAGGAAGGTTTCAAAACTTAGTTGAATCTGGACGAGCTGGGGAAAAAATTAGCAGCAAAATGACTGATGGATTTAATGTGGTCAAGTGTGAGGTGTTGTAATTTGGGAGGATCAACCAGGGGAGGCAGTGACCTGTGGAGTGTTGCACAACAGAGGGATCTAGGAACACGGATACAAAATTCCTTGCACCACGTGCTGATGGATCGTACAAGAGAGCTGTTGGCATATTGGCCTTCATAAATCAAAGTATTGCCCATAGGAGTTGAGATGTTATGCTGAAATTGTATCAGATATTGGTGAGGTCAAATTTGGAGTATTGTGTGCAGATTGGAAAGTGTGTAGAGAAAATTTGCAAGGATGTTGCAGGGACTTGAAGAGTTGAGTTATAGGGAAAGGTTGAATAGGATCAGACTTTATTCCCTGTAAAATGAGGGTAGATTTGAAAGAGGTATACAAAATTATGAGGGTATAAAAATGGATAATACAAACAGGATTTTTCCACCAAAGTTGGGCAAGACAAGAACAAGAGGACATGTGTTAAAAGAGAAGGATGAAAAGTTTAAGGGGAACATTTTCACTCAGTCATGAAAGCTGTCAGTGAAGATATTGGATGTGGGTTTGATTTCAATATTTAAGAGAAGATTGAATAGGTACGTGGATAGGACTGGTATGGAGGCCAATGGTCTGGATGCAGGTCAACAGGACTATGCAGAATAAGTAGTTTGGCACAGATCAGATGGGCTGAAGGGCCTCTTCTGTGCTGTAGTGTTCTATGGTTCTATAGTCATTACACTTTCTTCTCTGTAATATGTGCTCATTACACCACTTCAATAAGGAAAGTAGGAACACAGATAATGCACAGGTCAACATTTATCCTTTTGACTACCATTTAATGTTATCAGGTTATTGCTGCCTATGGGATCTTGCACACAAATTAACTGTCTTGCTCACTACATTGCAACAATGACTACATCAGTGGTTCATTGACTTTAAGGCTGTGTAATACCCTTTGATCATATAAAATTAGCAACATAAATACTGGACTTTTTGTCCTCTGGGCTTAATGTGGATGCAGTCAAAATGAATAGGGAAAATCTCAGACCATTCTTTGCTTAATTCAATTGGAAAGTAACACCAAAAACAAAAAGGTCATTGCCTCAACAAGGGTTGGCCAAACCGTGGCTTGCAAGCCTCATGTGGCTCATTGGCATGCAATGGGCAGCTCGGAGAAAAATGTGGGTTGCAGAAGATACAAGCACTCCTGAAGCTGCCCCAGGATGCTCCAAATCCCTTCAACCAAACCAGGGCTTCCTGGGATGGTAACAACCTTGAATGCGTAAATGGGAGAGGGGAATGGGCACTGGAGGAACAGCCCCTGCAGAGGAGCGAAGTGGGTTCTCCTTGTTCGAGCTGCGTCACACCACAACAGAGCATCACCAACATGGGGTGTCTAATAGGATGGTTGGGAAAAGCTGAGGGTGTTCTGCAGGGAGCGGCTGTAGAGGTGGGGAAACGGAGGCTGGGCTAGGAGAGCTCAAATGAGGCAAGATGTCTCTCCAGGCATTCTGGCAGAGGAGAAGCAGGATGATGGAGACAGAGAGGAGAATCTGGAGGGAGTCCCCAATGAGGGCCTCATCCAGGCTCCAAGCCAGGACAGAGCTAGAGCTGGCAGCAGCATTGGCAAGCTTTGGCCCCACTGGAAGGAGAGCCAGTACAGAGATTAGACCATTCCATACCCCAGCCTCCAGTCCAAGCAGCTGCTCCCCCCGCCCCACCCCACACCAACCGCCACTGACTGGGAAGAAGGGAGGAGAGGGTGAGATGGGGAAGAGCAGATCTCCTGGCCTTGCCCTGCAGCAAGAGGCAGCTTTACATCGGGTTGCTTCTCACATTGTATGCTTGGCTGTGGACACTGAAATGGTGCAGGAACATTCAGAGAACAGTGGCAGCAGGACTCCCAAAGAGAATCCATCCGAAACAGGAGCAGGAGTCATCCATCTAACCCATTGACCCTGCTCCCACATTCAGTGAGACCCCAGCTGATCTGGCCATGGATTCAGCTCTGTCTTTTTCCCCATAACCCTTAATTCCCCAATGATGCAAAAATCTATCTTATTGTATCTTAAATATATTTTAACAAGGCAGCCACTTTTACCTTGAGCAGAGATTTGCGCAGAAAATTCCTCAGGATTTTGAAAATATTTGTTGTGTTTTTGTATACTTTTTCATTAGGTAATGGTAAAGGTTCCATTCTTGTCACGCAATACCACATTTAGAATGTAACATACATGAAATTCTTTAACTTTTGTCTACCATAAGGCAAACAGAGAATTGCCACTTTGTCCATCACCCCTCACAGAAACCTACAGAACCTCCATGTACTGATCAGTCCTGAGCCTCGCAAGGTCAGACAATCCCGGGCATATTCAGGCTATTAGGTGATTATTGAAACAAATATAAATTAGCAGTTAAAACACAACATGCATGAATAAATATTATTAAGTTAATGTATTTCTTGATATTTCTATAAAACAAAATATGCATGTAAGAGTAAAAACATATACAGTACAACTCCAAATATCCAAAATAGTTAGGTCTGGGCCCATTTCAAATAAACAGTTTTTTTGGAGAACCGGTCATTTTTTAAAAACATCACAGTTACAACAGCAAATCACTTGTAACAGTGTTTAAACAACAACAAACAACAAGGGAAGGCATCTTAAGCATTAAAGTAATGTTTAATTCTCACCAAAAAAAATGCTGACCACTGCCAATCACCAGCACTTCCCCCCCCCCCCAAAAGGCCCCGTTGATGCAGGCAGCCCGAGGGTCACACTCCTGCCTGGGAGTTTAAAGTCCACATTGCTGCTGGGAGCACGAGGTCCGCTGCTGCCATCGCCCGGAGCCTAAGGTTTTCTGCTACCAGCGCCGGGAGTCCGAGGTCCAGTGCTTCCAGCGCCGGGAGTCTGAGGTCTGCTGCTGCCAGGGCCAGGGGCCCAAGGTCCTCTGATGTTGGCGCTGGGAACCTGGCGTCCCCAGTCAGTTTGGTTCTGAAAATATTTTGGATTAATTTCTGGTTTGTTTGGATAACTGAGGATTTTGGAGAATCCAATTTTGGATAATCAGAGTTATACTGTATGAAATATTTTTTCATGTTTTGCGGCTCTCAAACATTTAAAGTTTATTGTATGTGGCTCCTAACATAAAGCAAGTTTGGCCACCACTGGCCTAGACATAATATCCCTCAAACCAATGATTTTATGCGATTGCAGTTGAATTTAACGAAACCAAGTGCTTCTTGCAAACTGGCCAGTGACGCACTTCAAAGAGTTTGTCACAGGTTCCTCTGTGCCCATAATGGGTCTATCCAGAGAATGAAATCAAATGTCTGTCTCCTCATCCTCTGAATTGCCCTCATTTGATGGATTTTATAAACAAAGGGCAATGATCCCTCTCCCCATCACCTCCCCCACCCCTATCCTCCACCACCCACCCACCACCCACTTTTCCCTTGCTTAATAAATGTCCATTCTTCGGAGAATTCATCACAAAATTTATTCTTTAATTTTGGGAAGATCTAAACCAGATATTAATTAAAATTACAGAAAACAATATACCAAAAAACCCAGAGATCTTCCTCCTAAGTAACATAAAAAACAAAGAATTTGGACTTGATTTGGATGGTGCACAAAAAAGATTTGTTATGATAGCTCTAGCCGTAGCAAAAAAATGTATTATGACAACCTGGAAATTAGAAGATAATTTGAGAATACAACAATGGTATATAGAAATGAATAAATGTATTCCATTAGAAAAAATAACATATAATTTAAGAAATAATATTGAAATATGTGAACAAATATGGGAGCCATACATGAAACACAATAGAGAAAACCTACCGGGGACATTTACCACCTAAAATAACGAAAGGAGAAGGAAATGAAAAGAATTGACTCAGTGGAATTTCTTGTTTATTTTTATTGAGTGACAACATTGTTTGACTGGTTTAATGTATCTTAGATTCTGTACTTTAAATGAATGGGGGGGGGAGGTAGGGAGGGTGGGATGGGAGGAGGGGGGGGGGGGGGGAGAAAATGACCCTGTATATATTTGAAAAGGAAAATGTATGTATCTTGGTCAATGTGGTTTATGGTGTGAAAAATAAAAAATTTTAAAAAAAAATTTTGGCATGGTGGGGTTAAATTAGAAAACACAAATGAAAAATATTTTTCTAGCTTATTAATGCAAGAATTGAAAAAAAATTTAGCCTGATTAATTCACTGATCCGTCACTAACAACTGCAAGTGCATAACAAACGGGCTAGCTGGCGGTGGCCAGTGGCCTGTTTCAATGAAATGTGTCTTGTGTGCATTCGTTGGCTGCGGTTTCAAACAAGTTCATTACTTATGGCAAATATTTGCTGTCTTTGAGTAACTTCCTTCAAGTACAGGTACACGATCCTTTATCTGGAACCCTTGGGGACAGTGTGTTCCAAATTTTGGATTTTTCCGGATTCCGGAAAGCCCACCTGAATTGTGCTACCGTATCCACCACCACTCCCTCCCAGTTGCCCGGCTGCCTCCCCCAAGCTCTGGCCGCCTGGCCGCCTCTCTCTCCACTTACTGGATTTTGGAGCTTTCGGATTTTAGATATCCAGATAAAGGATCGTATATCTGCAGTACAAATAAAATGATTGAAAATTCCAAATTATCAGCTCCAAGATACTTTTTTCAATATATTTATTGAGTTATATCAAACATATATAAAAGGGTAGAGTTTCATTACATTCATGTATTTACAAGCATATAAAAAAAGAACATATTAGTATTTATTACAAAAATATTTTTTATTACAAAATCCCATCCAACTAATCTTAATAAATAAATAAAATAAAAAGGCCCTGGGCAGTCCATTCTGAGAGTAAAGTAGGGTTTCCTGGATAAAATCAAATTTACCATAAGGAACTATGAGAGAATCTAATATAAAATTATGATTCTTATGGAAATATTGAATAAAAATTTGCCACACTTCAAATTTAAAAGATGTTTCAAATTTCTGATTCCTAATTTTCTCCAAACTTAAACATGACATGACAGCAGAGAGCCATTGAAGTAAAGTAGGTGGGTTAGGATGCTTCCATTCCTAGCCAATAATGTTGTAAAGGCAATTATTCGCTGTACAGAAATGGCCATATATGCCCAGTCTCCGCTGGTATGATTCCAAAAATAGCTGTTAATAGCTTTGGTTGTAATTCTAACCCTAGAATTTTATTTGGGGTTTCAAAGACACCTTTCCAGAAATTATTTAGATTTGAACATGACCAGAACATATTAGTTAAAGTGGCTACCTTATCTTGGCACCTATCACAAGTAGGGTTTACATTAGGAAAAATATGGGCCAACTTATCTTTAGACATATGCCCAATGTATTACCTTGAAATGAATCAAGGAATGACGGGATAAATTGATGAAGTATTTACTAGTCGAAAAATATGACCCCATTGATTGTCCTAAAGAAATTCTTGGAATTCCAATTCCCAAGCACCTTTAATTTTATCGTTGGATATCAGTCGCAAGTTAATTAACCAGTTATATATTGTAGCTATTAATCATTTTTTCAGGAAACACCTGAAAAACATTGTCTATTGTATTAGATGGGTAAGCAGAAGGATAGTTTGGAAGTAAAGTATGCAGAAAGTCCCTAATTTTCAAATACCTAATAAATTATGCCTTGCTCAAATCATATTTGTCTGATAACTGATGGAAAGGCATTAAACAGTCTCCTGCAAATAGGTCTGAAAAACTCCTTTAGTGTTCCATATTGAAAATGCCTGATCAATCAATGATGCTTTAAAAAAAGAAATTAAGGTGCATTTTACTAGATAAAACAAAATTATTAAACCCAAAAAATTTACAAAACTGGAACCAAATCCTTATTGAATGCTTAAGAACTGAGTTCAGATCTTGTCTATTAATTTTGGGTAAAGAAACTCCCAGCGATAAGGGAAACGAGTGCCCGCTAACTGAATTCCTCTCCAAATCTACCCCTAAAGGATATTTATGTAAGTCTGAATAATAAATCCAAAAGGATATTAATAGCCCAATAATAAAATCTAAAATTAGAGAGAGCCATTCCTCCATCTTTCTTTTGTTTCTGCATTTGCTCAATCTAGGATTTTTATTATCTCAAATGAACGAAAATATCTTAGAGTCTACCTTGTCAAAAATATTTTAGGAATGAAGGAAGGTACTGCTTGTAAAGTATATAAAAGCTTTGGTAAAATTATCACTTTAATTGTGTTAATATGACCAATTAATCATAGCGAATTGGAGATCATCTGGAAAGCATTTGTTTCTCATATTCTATCAGAGGAGATCATTATAATTATACAGATCTTTAAAATTTCTCATAATTTTAATACCCGAAAAGGTAAATTGGTTCTTAACTTTAAAATGAATTTGATCATATGATTATTAATAGGAAAAAGTTCACTCTTATAAAGATTTAATTTGTATCCTGAAAAACTACCAAATTCAGAAAGTAAGGACAGTATAAAAGAAATAGATTGCTTAGGGTCAGAAATATAAACTAATAAATTGTCGACATATAATGAAACCCCTCTTGATATCTTGAATGTCATTTGAGTCTCAAAGGGCAATAGCTTAAGGCTCCAAAGGCAAATTAAATAGCAAAGGACTAAGGGGGGTAGCCCTGCCAAGTGCCCCTAAACAGCCTAAAATAAAGACACTTTTGGTTATTAGTAACGACCGCTTGATAAATTATTTTAATCCAAGAAATAAATCACGGACAAAACTTAAATTGTTTTAATATCTCAAATATGTAGGCCATTCCACTCGATCAAGTGTTTTTTTCAGCATCGATGAATGTAACACATTCAGGTTTTTCAGATAGAGAAGAGTAAATAATATTAAATAATCTTAGAATATTAAAATGAGAATACCTATTCTTAATGAACTCGGTTTGATCCTTACATATAACTTTAGGTAGGATATTCTCTAGTCTTTTGGCTAAAATTTTACAAAGGATTTTTGAATCTACATTTTAAAATTATATTGGCCTGCTGGAGGCACAATCATTTAGGTCTTTATCTTTTTTAGGAATTAATGAGATAAATACCTCATAAAATGTTTTTTGCGAAGTCCCAGAGGATATAGAGTCAGTGAAGACTTTAGATAAATGGAAGGACAGAGTATCATTGAAAGCTATAAAAAACTCCACTGCACACCCATCTGGACCTGATGCCTTACCTGAATGAATGGAAAATATTGCCCTTTTAATTTCCTCTCACTTAATAGGTTCATCCAATAAATTCATATCTTAAAAGAGATTTTTGGCAAGTTTAGTTTTTGTAAAAATTGATTCAAAGCAGTATTGTTATCTGGAAAGTCAGATTTATATAAATTAGAATAAAAAACTGTTTTAATAATTTCATGATAATCCAAAGTAATGTTTCCATTAACTTTATGTATTTTCAAAATTCGTCTTCTAACCATATCTGCTTTTAGTTGACCAGCCAACAATTTACCTGATTTGTCTCTGTGTATGAAAAATTGGTGCTTAGATTTAAGAAGTTGACTCTCAGTAGGGGAGGTCAAGAGCAAATCATTTGGATGGAGTTTTATCCTTTCTTTGTAAAGATCTCATTATGAGTCACTGAATAAAACATTATCTATTTCTTTAATTCTGTTAGTTATCAACATAATTTCTACTTTGGTTTTTCTTTCTCAAATCTGCTGAGTATGAAATTACTTGTCCCCTAAGAAAAGATTTCATCATGTCCCAAATAATCAAATTTGACATTCCCTCTGTAATTTTTAATTTGAAAAATTGTGAGATTTGTTCTTCAATAAAATTTACAAACTTTAGAGCATGCAACAATGTAGCATTAAATCTCCATTGTGAAGAGTTGGATATAATGTCTGGGAACTTCATTACTAATTTCAAAGGTGAATGGTCTGACAACGTGATTTTAAAAATCTTAATACAGGACATTTAAGGAGTTCTGATAAAATCAATACTGGACATTGGACAAAATAATTAAATACAGGACATGTCTTGTATATATGGGATGCCTGGCAACCCTATCCCACAGCACTGCTCATCCCCACAGCAACCTGGACTCACACTATCAGAGAGACTTCCTTTGTCCTATCCAACCCAGCCCTACCCTGCCTGCCATCCAAAACTAAATTGTTGTTAATTTTTCCCAAATGTGCTGAGGGGTCTTTGGCTTGAAACATTCATTCCATTTTTCTTTCTATGGATGCAGCCTGACCTACTGAGCATTTCTAATTTCTTACTTCAGATTTCCCGCTGTTTTCTCGTTTCTTCATTTTCCAAGGAATGCGTGACATTCTTATTGATTCTAGTGAAAGGTTCAGTCTCACTTGTATCTTTACTGAAGTTATTTCCTTAACAGCATATTCATTTTACATTTGGATGGAAGGGTTGAAATTTACTGGCCCCAGCTCACCACTCATTCTGCTGACAGTTGGCTGTGAGGTTGGAGGCTTCGGCTTGCTTATAAAATCCACATGGAGACACTTGGCAAGGCCCTAGATGACACACATCCCAATTACCAATGTGAGTGACTAAAATTCGATCCAAGTGGCTGAGATATTCATCCAATCCAAACTGGCATCAGCTCCACTAGCTGAACTACAATAGTTTAAATGTCCTCTGCACTAGTTTCTATCTTTGTGACATATTTACATATATTCAAAAATGTTTGCAAGTCATTAGTAAATGGATGAGTTTCTTTTAAAAACTGTTGGACCAGTTGATGTTTCTCTTAGCCAACAGCTCAGTGGGCTGCCAAAAACACAGCCATCAGGCTCTTGAACCTCTCCATAAGACCCTGAATTACTCTGGGACCACCAAATGATTTACACAAAATTGCTGGAGAAACTCAGAATGTCTAAAGCATTTTTTATATGGCAAAGATAAAGATTTATAATGAACGTTTCAGGTCTGAGCCCTTCATTAAGATATCTCATGGTTATGTATCTTTATCTTTGCCACAAAAAGAACACTGCATGACTCTCTAAGTTTCTCCAGCAATTCTGTGTAAACTACAGTCGCAACATCTGCAGACTTTCTTGTTTAACTCCACCAAAATTATTTCCTGTGAATATTTACTTATCCTTTTATATTTATTGCCCCCTTTTCCAGCCTTGGCATGGTGTGAGGATTTAATATATATTATTGTAGTTGGTGTATCTCACGTACCTGTTTTGGCTGCAGCAAGTAAGAGGTTCAGTGTGTCTGTACATTGCACTGATGTGTCTGACAATAAGCTCTTACTACAGGTGCACCTCTCCCCTGTCTTCTCTGCCTCACGTCAAGACATGGAGGTCGAAGACACATTGAATGTCAGATGACAGCACACTTGAGCACCCTTTCTGCTGCTGGAGCCAGTCAGCACCTATATCAAAAAAGCAAAGAATGGACACGTTGGAATGAGGGGCTGAGCACAGTTTATACCAGACCTTATCTTAACATCAGATCTACACTGTCCCCCTTCATTTAGATGCGAATCCTGACCGTGATTGAAAAAGGAACTATCATATTTTTTAATAATTTTGCTTTATCTTTATATTTTTGATTGAATTTCAAATTTTAAACAGTTTGAAATAGTGCAATTATTAGAACATTTTTGAACTTTTGTTTAGATACGTCTGATCATCAGTGTTATTTAACATTGCTCAAAAGGCCCAGAAAGTGATCTAAGTACGTCTCCGGGTTAACCAAATGGGCCCTACTTGTGGCTTGTAGACACCCGACTTCATGGGCTATTTTAACCCACAAAAAGTAACTGTGGGTTGGATAAAGCTCAAGCCAGCTGAATGCATATTTCTTGGCTGTTTTAAACATTGCACCACCAGGGCATTAACACAATGAATAGTTCGTGGGAGGTTGTCGGTATTCAAGCATTACTCGGCAACTGCTGATTTTAAATCTAATGGCAAGACTTCTGTCAGATTTCTTTCATTTCCTCCTTCCTGCCCTCTGCTTGTGATAATTAGGTTTTGCTGAGTCATTCAGTGACCTGATGCCTCAGTGGCCTCCGCTAACATATCCTGTCGAAGGGTTTGAAATTGCAAATCTGTTCCGCGGCTGACCTGGCAAAGAGAAGGTGTGTGTCCAGGTGAAGTTGAACGGCAAAGTGGATTGACAGCCTCAGTGCGTTGAATTTACTGGTAAATTCCAGATTCTGCAGGGTACAATGTGGCAAACCTCCTATTCATTAAACAAGTTAAAACTCTAGCAGTTAAAATTCATCAGTAACCACCTTCTGTTCCTGTCTGAATCCATCTAATCTATATTGCATCCCATCCCACTCACCCCGGCAATGATGATCCCTCAGTCCACATTGTTTAAGCAGCTGGTGAAGGATAGTGGTCCAAGAACACTTCTTGTGAAACACCACTGGATTCCTTTTGCAAGTCCAGGACCAGTTTTCTGACTCTTGGTACTTCACCTTGTAGTCCCCCTGTTCGCTCATTTGCAGCGTGAGTTCTGACTTGATATTCTGTCATCAATCATGAGCTTGCAAAAAGCTAAGCATGCAATGTCTCTGTGTGGTCTTGGATCGAGGTCAGACACCAAGCAAAGAGAAGTTGAACATTCTCAGGTGAAAAATTATGAGAGTTAAGCAGAATGTGAGAGATTTCCAGCAGAACATGTTTACAAACATCACAGAATTTCAGTACCAAATTCCACATAACGTACTTAGGGATTACTTGCTGGGCTAAGGCCCTACCATTCATTCAAGTGGTTGCAGGCTGAGTCTCCTCTCCACTGAAATGCACAGTAATATCTGCATGGACAAAACTGCAGGTAAATGGTCTTCTCCCCTGATCTAGAATTCCATTAACTCTTTGATGAGCATTACCAAGTGGGCTTTGTGCACTAAGTGGACAGGAGCTGGGCTCCAGCGAGCATCCTGTTATTTATTTCCTAGACATTGAAGCTACATCAAATATGAAATCTATTTTCAATCAGTTTGTTTATATTCATTATCTGTTTACAGTTATTTTATTTGTTTACATGTTTACACTGTGTACAGTTTTTTGTTGCACAACCACAGGAAAAAGGAACTTTGGGTTGTATGTACTCTGGAAATAAATCTAAAGTCTGAACAGTAGGTGGAGCCGAAGGCTAAGCCAATCTCATTGCAGACTTCCCTGCATCTCCCAAAAGAGACTGAATGCAATAAAGTAGTTTTGCATATGTTATATTTATTTGACGGCATATAGGACACCCTTTTTTCCCCAAAAAAATCACCTCAAAAACCACCCCGGGTTTTATATGTGAAGGTGACATATTGGAGCTGCCATTTTGGGCACTGAAGTCAAGGCTTTCTTGGGACACTGCAAGAGCTGGGATTATTGTTAAGGCTTTTGTAGACAGCAGTTGTCATCGGCAATCACATCGCAGTCTCTGTATTTGCAACAGTGCACTGCGCATGTGTGAGCTCTGCAAAGGCACATTAGTTTCATCGAGTACTAGCAGGGAACAGATTCCACATTGTGGGCTCTCTCTGTCTACCCTGCTTATCATGTTTAGTTGTGTTCAGTAAAGACTTTTATTTGGTTTACCTCACCCACTGACTCGACTTGTTATTAAGCGCGCAATAACGAACAGCTTTCAAGAAGTGTGGAATTAGTAATGCCTTGATTGCACTGAGGACGATCCATTATTAAAGACAGCGATACCAGCAAGACCAAGCAGAGTTTTTGGGCTTTGACAGTGATGAATGTTCAGGCAGTGAAGATGATTAAAGTCTTCGTTACAGAATATTGATGTTTTATTCTGTTTTTGTTTATCATAGGTACTTGTTTTAATTTTTTCTTTTTTTTTTCTTTGGCTTGGCTTCGCGGACGAAGATTTATGGAGGGGTATGTCCACGTCTGCTGCAGGCTCGTTGGTGACTGACCAGTCCGATGCGGGACAGGCAGGCACGGTTGCAGCAGTTGCAAGGAAAAATTGGTTGGTTGGGGTTGGGTGTTGGGTTTTTCCTCCTTTGCCTTTTGTCAGTGAGGTGGCCTCTGCGGTCTTCTTCAAAGGAGGTTGCTGCCCGCCGAACTGTGAGGCGCCAAGATGCACAGTTGGAGATTATATCAGCCCACTGCCGGTGGTCAATGTGGCAGGCACCAAGAGATTTCTTTAGGCAGTCCTTGTACCTCTTCTTTGGTGCACCTCTGTCTCGGTGGCCAGTGGAGAGCTCGCCATATAACACGATCTTGGGAAGGCGATGGTCCTCCATTCTGGAGACGTGACCTACCCAGCGCAGTTGGGTCTTTAGCAGCGTGGATTCGATGCTTGCGGACTCTGCCAGCTCAAGTACTTCGATGTTGGTGATGAAGTCATTCCAATGAATGTTGAGGATGGAGCAGAGACAGCGCTGATGGAAGCGTTCTAGGAGCCGTAGGTGATGCCGGTAGAAGACTCATGATTCGGAGCCAAACAGGAGCGTGGGTATGACAACGGCTCTGTACGCGCTGATATTTGTGTGTTTCTTCAGGTGGCAAACTGGCAAAGCAGGAGGTATGGATGGAATCCCCCCAGAGGACTGAAAGGCTGGCGGTAACGCTCTGCATACCAAACTGCATGAGTTTTTCATGCTCTGCTGGGACCAAAGAAAGCTGCCTCAGGACCTTCGTGATGCCATCATCATCACCGTGTACAAAAACAAAGGCGAGAAATCACACTGCTCAAATTACAGGGGAATCACGCTACTCTCCATTGCAGCCAAAATCTTCGCTAGGATTCTCCTTAATAGACTAATACCTAGTGTCGCCGAAAATATCCTCCCAGAATCACAGTGTGGCTTTCGCGCACAGAGGAACTACTATCATGGTCTTTGCCCTCAGACAGCTCCAAGAAAAGTGCAGAGAACAAAACAAAGGACTCGACATCACCTTTGTTGACCTCACCAAAGCCTTTGACACCGTGAGCAAGAAAGGGCTTTGGCAAATACTAGAGCGCCTCGGATGCCCCCCAAGTTCCTCAACATGGTTATCCAACTGCATGAAAACCAACAAGGTCGGGTCAGATACAGCAATGAGCTCTCCGAACCCTTCTCCATTGACAACGGCGTGAAGCAAGGCTGCGTCCTCACACCAACCCTCTTTACTATCTTCTTCAGCATGATGCTGAAACAAGCCATGAAAGACCTCAACAATAAAGACACTGTTTACATCTGGTACCGCACGGATGGCAGTCTCTTCAATCTGAGGCGCCTGCAAGCTCACACCAAGACACAAGAGCAACTTGTCCGTGAACTACTCTTTGCAGATGATGCCGCTTTAGTTGCCCATTCAGAGCCAGCTCTCCAGTGCATGACGTCCTGTTTTGCAGAAACTGCCAAAATGTTTGGCCTGGAAGTCACCCTGAATAAAACTGAGGTCCTCCATCAGCCAGCTCCCCACCATGACTACCAGCCCCCCCACATCTCCATCGTCACACAGAACTCAAAACAGTCAACCAGTTTACCTACCTCGGCTGCACCATTTCATCTGATGCAAGGATCGACAAAGAGATAGACAACAGACTCGCCAAGGCAAATAGTGCCTTTGGAAGACTACACAAAAGAGTCTGAAAAAACAACCTCTTGTTTTAATGTTCTCTTATTAAAGGTTATCTCGTTAATTAGAGCTGTATTATTATTCTTTTCAGTATTTTTATTGGTTTCAAGTAAATGTTTCATAGGAACACAATAATAAAATTAAGTATTAACAAATCTCACATATTATAATAATAAAGCTGGAGTTAAGACCTATGTTACATTGAAAAGAAAAAAAACCCTCAAAAAAGCATTATACTAATTGTCAATCCCCTCCCTTTGGAGGCTACTGGCTAAACATAAACAGTCCACTACTTAATAAAAAAGGGGAAGGTAATCAATAAGGGTAAAAAAAAATCAAAAGTCAACTAACCTTACTAATTTTGAAAACATTTAAGAAAAGAACCCCATAAGGAAACCAAGCTAAGATTCACTTCAGTAGTGGAACCTCTCTTTTTTTTTCCAGTTAGACATGCCATCATATCAGGCAACCACTGAGTGTGAGTGAGAGGAACAGCATCTTTCCATCTCATTAATGTGGCCCTTTTAGCGATAAGGGAAGTGAGGGCAACTACAGGAAGCAGTCAATATCAGACCCGTTGGTCCACTTAGTCCAAAAAGACCAAGAAAAGGATTTGAAGTCAAAGTAATGTTAAGAACTAAAAACAAAAATTGGAGAGAGAAGAACATAACCAAAACATGTGATACAGTGTCCCTTCTTCAGCTATACATTTATCATATTTGGAAGATTAGAATAAAATTTAGCTAATTGGACTTTGGAATAGTGGGCCCAATGTACTACCTAGCTCAAAGAGAAGATGAATGCACTCACTTCAAAATGAAGTCCCACGTAGTTTTAGAAATTAATTGTTGAAAATCTTGTTCCCATAGTTTTTTTTTAATTCTTCCCAGAGGACTGTCCCTCGATCTTAAAAGTAGTTCATAAAGGACTGATAGCAACTGTTTGTGATCAAGTTTAAAATTATAAATCTTCCCTATCATATTAGGTTCCAAATCTTGAGGGATCCTCAAAATTAAAGAATTCGAGAAGCTCCTAACCTGTAAATAGTGCAAAAAGTGATGTTCAGGTATTAGAAATTTGGTGGATAATTGTCAAAAGAAGCAAGATTTTGATCAATAATAAAAAATCTTTAAAAGATTGGATACCAAATTTTGACTATTGGTGATAACCGATATCTTGAGCCAAAGGTAAAAAGAAGGAATTACCTAAAGTAGGATGAATTAATAAGAATCTATGTTACTCAAAATGGTTCCTGAAATGAAACCAAATTCTCAATGTATGTCTGATAACAAAATTATCAGTTAATTTGGAAGCCACAAAAGGTAAAGGTGGTCCAAGTATCGAAAGAAGAGAATACATTTTAGTAGATTTTAATTTCTAAATTTATCCATCTTAAGGCCCCTAGAAGTTCCTGATGATGTTGGGTGCCCAGTAATAAAACCAAAAGTTGGGTAATTCAAGCATCCATTTTTAAAATATTTTGAACAAAAACTTTAAAATGGGGGAACTTATTTTTCCACATAAATGAGGAGATGAGAGATTCCAGCAAATCAAAAAAGGATTTGGGAACAAAAACCAGTTCAGCTTGAAAAATACATAAAAATTCAGGTAGGATCAATTAATGTCATCGAAAGAGGGGACTGCTGTGCCAAGGACATCTTGGCATTAAGGTAAGAAAGTTTTTTTTTAACAAATTATTAAATTTCTTAGTAATGGTAATACCTAGATAGTTAAATTGATTTTTAACCATTTTAAAAGGAATAATGGAGTCTTAGGAGCAGGATGTGTTCAAAACAAACATCTCACTTTTCTGCATATTTAATTTATAACCTGAAAATTGTCCAAATTGATTTTAAAATGTGTTAAAATAGATGGAATTAATTAGTCAGGATTTGATATATACAACAAGATTGTCTGCATAAAGTGACACCTTCTGGATAGTTCCAGCCCTAGAGATTCCAGAGAAATCAAGCAATATTATTAAAACGAGTTTTACCAATGTCCTAGTTGCATGTTCAGTTCAAGCTTTACCTTTAAATACACTAAAACTAATTTTCCTGAAAAATTGGGGTCCCATACACCATAAAATATGGTATATAAAGAGATGTAATGTGCACACAGCACAAACATCAGATATTATGATCAGTTATTTTCTTTTGAATGATGGATCCAGAAATATACAATAGAGAAAATAAAGGACACACAGGAGACTGCAGATACTGGAACCTGAAGGTGCAACATTTTGCTGAAGAAACTTTTGATGAAGGGTTTCTGCCTGAATCATTGAGTATTCTTTCTCTCTCTCACTCTTGTTGCACTGATCTCTTCAGCAGATTGTGTTTCAATTGGTGTGATTTTCTTCACACCAATCTGAAGAAACTGAAAGACAACTCTTCTCGGGAGGATAGTATGTCTGAGAGTGCAGCCTCTGTCAGTCCTAGTCTGAAGTCTGAATCTAGATTTGACAATGTCACTAATGTGACTGGACAGTGGGATATTAGCAACAATTTGCTCAATTGCTCATCTCCTGGAGAAGGCTCAGCCTTTCCCTCAATTCTACATTGAAACAATGGCAGTTATGTCAGATATATAAAAAATAATCATTTACCATTCCACCTCTCCTGACCCCTGCAAAACCTCACTGGCTGCAGAAGTTCAAAAGTGGGGTTGAGTTGGTTAAGTGGCCCTGGGTCATCTGGGAAGCTTGGCAAATGACTGCATGGGAACTAGTGTCTGAAAATAGCATTAGAAATCGTTTTGCACAACACAATGCCTTTACACTCTGAATAAACTGGTTTATAACCTGATCGATAATTACATTAAAGTCCTCTGTGCAATTCCAGAGCCATCCACTGAGTGATGTAGGTCCTCTTTTAAGTATTTTGTCCAAGTAGGAAGTCTGCCAGCTAAGCACTCACCCTTTGTTCTTCCGCCACTCCTTTCCACTCCTGAGTTTGGATATCCAACCTTCCTCTCTCAGCTCCACTATGAACTGCTACCAATAAGACCATCATTCATAGGAGCAGAAATGGGTTATTCAGCCCATCGAGTTGGCCCGACCATTTAATCTTGAGCTGATCCATTTACCCACTCAGCCCCACTATCTTCTCCCCAAAATCTTTTATGGCCTGGCTAATCAAGAATCTATCAATCTCTGCCTTAAGTACACTCAATAACTTGGCCTCCACAAAACTGCCTCTGGCAACAAATTCAACAGATCTGCCACCCTCTGGCTAAAGGAATTCCTCCACATCTCTTTATCTGTAACTTCCTTCAATGTTGATGTTGTGCCCTCTTGTCCTGAACTCTCCCACCATGGGAAGCATCCTTTCTACATCTACTTTTCTATAACTTTCAACGTTCGAAATGAGATCCCCCCTCATTCTCTTAAATTCCAACGATTACAGGTCAAGAGCTGTTCCTCAAATGATAGTCCTTTCATTCCCGGAATCCTTCTGTGAACCTCCTTTGGACCCACTCCAATGTTAGTATCAGAATGTGAGTTTTAAATTGTTGACTGGGAAAGGGAAACTAGCTGCATTCATTTCTTTTTTGTCTTCATTTCAACAAGGAAAGAGCTGAAAAGAGCCTCCTTATTTGGCAAGGTAGTAAAAGACTTTTGGGTAAGGGACGTAATCCTGATTAATGAATCCCAAGAGAATTCTAAGAAATATACTTATATGGAGCAAATATAGTCTTACCTCTGTAAGACTAGAGGTTATGACTTAAGCCACAAGGTGGACTCTCTTGGAGTGATACTAGCTGCTTGTGGCAATGCTTCTTGTTGTAACAGAATTCTCATGCTTTGCAGAGTGATTTATAATTTGTGCAACTGTATTCATGTTTGCTTTCAATAAACCAAAGGTCCACTTTAACAAGCATATCATTTCTTAAATGAGGAGCCCAAAACTGCTCACAATACACCGTGAGGTCTCACCAGTGCTTTATAAACCCTCAACATCATATCCCTGCTCTTACATTCTATTCCTCTTGAAATGAATTCCAGCATCACATTTGCCTTCTTTACCTGCCTCCATCCCGACTCCGGAATTGCAGAAGTTTCCAACCTCCATGCCTTTCACCCCTTTCCCAGCAATCTATCATTATATCTCCTCTACCAGCAGGTCCAGTCCCTCCTACTTGCACCACCACTCTCACCACCTAGGCCACAGCATGGGTCTAATCAGGCCTCCACAACCCAATCTCAGATTTGCCTTGAGCACAACTGAAGTGTACAGTAAGGACTTGCAGTATGAGTGAAATAAAGTGATGGAAATTAGGAGGACGGTGGGGGGGGGGGGGGGGGGGGGGGGGGAGAGAAATAAAAGACAGAATGAAAATGTAAGATAGCATAGGTTGATTTGAATTGTTTTTAACTTCTCCACCACGTATTACGTTCTGAAGGGATGCGGCTCCATTCTTGATAAATCATTTGTTCAGTACTATTGAGATCATTTTGCCACAATTATAGTTTAATACAGATTTACAATTCAATTGACTTTAAATACACAATCCTTAAACCTTTCAAAATAATGGATTCATAATTTCTGTTTAAATTCTTTGGCTTGGCTTCGCGGACGAAGATTTATGGAGGGGGTAAAAAGTCCACGTCAGCTGCAGGCTCGTTTGTGGCTGACCAGTCCGATGCGGGACAGGCAGACACGATTGCAGCGGTTGCAAGGGAAAATTGGTTGGTTGGGGTTGGCTGTAACAAGGTCGGGTCAGATACAGCAATGAGCTCTCTGAACCCTTCTCCATTAACAATGGCGTGAAGCAAGGCTGTGTTCTCGCACCAACCCTCTTTTCAATCTTCTTCAGCATGATGCTGAACCAAGCCATGAAAGACCCCAACAATGAAGACGCTGTTTACATCCGGTACCGCACGGATGGCAGTCTCTTCAATCTGAGGCGCCTGCAAGCTCACACCAAGACACAAGAGAAACTTGTCCGTGAACTACTCTTTGCAGATGATGCCGCTTTAGTTGCCCATTCAGAGCCAGCTCTTCAGCGCTTGACGTCCTGCTTTGCGGAAACTGCCAAAATGTTTGGCCTGGAAGTCAGCCTGAAGAAAACTGAGGTCCTCCATCTGTTTAAATTGTGTACTTGCTAACCACCTGGTTGTTTTGTTTTAGATAATGCCTCCTGTTTTAACTTCAAATTTCACTGAAAGGTGTCAACATTTTGCTTTATTCCTGATATTGAATTCTCCTGGAGACTAGCCAAGTGACTAGACTTTGTAGAACATCAAACCACTGAATGCTTTCATGCCAATTTCTTTCAGATCATTCACTGACCGTTGATCAGATGAATCATCCTGTCCCAATCCTCTCCTGCCATTTTCAGGGTTTAGGATTTGCAGTCCTTTCCTGCACTGGGTGCCAAATATTGATGATTTGCACAATGAATTATCTAAAATGTATACTTTGATCAAGTTGTGTATTGATAAGATTTCAGCTAAATCAATTTGTCTTATTAAAGTTACCAATTATGTCCTTCCTAATTTACTTGCACCCCTTGAGCAGTTGACCACACCATTTTCCACTAACAAATCTGCAGTCATTCAACTAGGTTGGGGTACATCAGTCCAGTCCTGTTCTGATCAGGTAGTAATGAGCAGAAATTCTCCAGCACTGGTTTCCCTTCCCAGTAAATCCCCCATGGGTCTATCTTTGGCTGCTTCCCAAAAATGTGGTGTGAAAACTTGGTGTTACTTGGGAGATGCATATAGATGACACCTTGACCTGCTGCTCTATCACCTCTCTCCAACCCCTTGTCTCTTTTAATTGTCATGGTGTTAGTCCATACAATGTCCAGAAGTAGAAATCTTTCCAATAACTAAATCTTGAAAAGACTGACTGATTGGTTTCGAACTACAGACCAAAAAAATTCCAAACCCCAAACTGAAAGCATCTTTACAGTGACCTATTTCCACCTCCACAGCATGTCCCAAAACACCACCACTGCCTCAGCTACTCCACTTCTGAAACTCTTCCATGTTTTTGTTCCTCTGGGCCTGGGCTCTCCTCTACTTTTGCAAACTGGGCAGGACCCATGGTCCTGTGATTCATGTCCCAACTCCAACATTTAAGTTACATTCACCCATCCCTTGGGCGCTTATTGACCTCCCTTATGTACCAGTTAATCAGCTCAATTTTATGGTTCTCTCCTGGACTTTCAAATTCCATATGGTGTCATCTATCCCAGTTGTACAACTTGCTCCAAATTTCTAACTCCCTGATATCCCACCTAATTCTAACCCTGACCTCTTGATCATCCCTGAATTTATTTCTTTCACCGCTCTGCCTTCTGCATAATAGACTATGGACCTCCTTCCCTTGGTCTCTCTCTAGATCTACATTTCTTTCCTCCTTGGAAATATTTTTTTAAATGTCTCCTTGGCTTAGCATTTGGACAAATCTATTATTCCTTTATGTGACTGATGAAATTAATATTTAATGGCACTCATTTGAAATCTAATTTCAATTTACAAAATCCAGATGGAATTGCAGTAAAGCATCTCTAAACCAGGACTTTAAAAAGCCCTCCTGTAATACAAACCAAAGCGCCATTTATCTTCTGAATTGCCTTCTACACCTATATGTTAACTTTCATTGATATGTGTAGCAGGATACTTTTCAACATTTGAACATCAACATTTCCCAATCTGTTACCATTAAAAATCTGTACTGTTTTCTGCACTGTTTCCATGTTTTACTTTTTCTTCCATGTTGTTGCCCACTGAGAAAACTTGTCTCTATCCCCTTGAAACCTCTTTACCTCCTCTTCCCTACTGACACTCACTGCTACCAGTGAATTATGCATATGACATATGGTCCCTTCACGCAGATTGGTGATAGTTAATGTGAATAGATAAGGTCCAACACCATTCCTGCAGTACCCTACTGGTTACAATCAGCCAACCTGAGCAAACATTGTTTATTCTCACTAGCTCCTTATCTGCAAACCAATTCTCAGCTAGTCATTACATTACCTCCAGCTCCATACTCACTAACATTTTTGACCAACCCTTTGGGAACTTCTCAAAATCTAAATTCACCACAACCACTATCTTCCTTTTATTTACTTTAATTGTCCAATGGAAAAGTTAAACATGACTTACCTTTCATAAATCCACCCTGATTGCTCAATCCTATCACGTTTTCTCCGTTGGCCTGTGCTCCTCCCTCTGGCCTTTCTTCCCTTCTCCCCCAGCCTTTTAATTCTGGCACCTGCATTTTCCTCATACCTTGAAGGTCTCAGGCCTGAAATGTTTGTTATATATCTTTACCAACCATGGACTCTGCGAGACCTGCTGAGTTCCTCCAGCATTTCTGTGATTTTACTGCATTCACAATGTCTGCAGGCTTTTGTGTTTCATTTAATCCTAAGTGGTATGTTATTGGATCCTTCACTAGAGGTTCCAATATTTTCTATATAGGCAATAGATCAGTAGTTTCCTGTTTTCTCCCTTAAATAGTAGTGTCCCATTTGCTAGCCTCATTTTTGCCCTGACGAGTTATGATGCTGTTGCAACTGGATATGATACAATACTACGCTAAACCCTGTGAATAACACAATAGACCCTCAAATCATGCATGGGTTAGAATTAATGCCACTTATCCATAATTTCCTTGGAGTCATTGTCTTGTGTGGATGCTACCACACTGCTGCATGGCTGTTGAGTACTGAGTTCCCCACTAACAATGAAGGAATGCAGTTCAGTCAATTTGCTGTGTGTTCCGGTCCGGTATGGAACTTATGGCAAATTGTGATTTATGGTCTTCACATGCTCTTGTAGGTCTTACCCTTCTAAGTGATATGAGTTTTGTGTTCAGAAGATGCCATCCAGGAAACCTTGGAATGTAGCTGCAGGTTCTTGTAAATGGTAAATATTCTCGATGTAAAGCTCAAATATTGGAGGGAATTAATATTTAATATAGAGAATGGATAGCAATCAGAGTATTTGCTTTATTCCTGTAATGCTCAGTTCTTGAAGTTGGAGGCACTCTCATCCAGGTATGAAACACAGCTGGTGTGTCTGAAAATATTGGAAAGACTTTGGAAGTTTGCTCACTGCAAACAACCCAAACCTTGCCACCTATTTATGAATGGGGCATTTAGATTTCTCTTCCATGTAATCCTATTGCTTATCAAAGTGATCGTTTCAGAAAGAAAATGATCATTGCCTAGCACTTATATGACATAAATGTTATACACTCTATCAAAGCAACACCTTTACAGCACCAGCGATTGGGACTGGACTGGGGTTTGAATCCAATGCTATCTGTAAGGAGTTTGTACATTCTCCCCATGTCTGCATGGGTTTTCTCCAGGGACTCCAGTTTACTCCCACCATTCAAAAAGAGCCGGGGAGGAGGTTAATGGGTAATAAATAGGGCAGCACAGACTCGTGGGCTGGAATAGTCTGTTACTGTGCTGTATGCCTAAATTAAAAAATTAAAACCAAAGTCTGAATGTTGTCCAGAACTTGCTACATGGACATCATTATCTGAAGAGTTGAAATGTAATTGAACACTACAATAGTCTAAATCTATCTAACAGCTCCTAACTGGTATGCTGTGACCCAATGCAGTAACAGATTTGTATTCCACCACAAATTGTAGATTCATCTTTCAAACTACTGTAAATATCAAGCGAAGGGACTCACATGCTGGTTCAATGAGGAATGACCCAACAAGGAGCAAAAAATTCATGAAGCCAGAGCTGAGAGTTTAATGAATCTGCATATTTCACAATTGGAGCAGGGATCAGTAAACAGAATTAATCAATCTCATGAGATCGATTGAAGTTCTGTAGTGTCACTATATTTAGTTGCAAAATTAGTTGAATTTTTAAAAATGAAATACATTTAAAAACCTTCCCAGTAATGTGTGTATAATTTTGATGTTCAAAAGACATTTGGACAGATATATGGATTGGAAGGGCTTGAAGGTTTTTGGCAAATGGAACTAACCAAAAATGCAATTCCTAATAATGTTTGGGTGTTTGCAACCACCATGACTGAAAATATCAGGTGAATGGTCCATTTCAGGCTTTCATACCAAGGACTCCAACTCAATTCATTCCACATAATTTCAAAGGCAACTGACCACAATCAAGACAAATGAAATCAGGACATAAGACTCAACCTTCCTTTTTGTTGTATGTAATAATGATTTGATTTTATATAAAAGCATTACGATAAATATGCTTGTAAAGGGTATAGGGCAATTCGTCAGTACAGATTCCCATGGCCAGCGTGTATCTGTATCACTGCTCTGCTAAATTCCCTTCAAATAATGTTCTCAGAGAACTAATGAATTAGATGACTGGGATCATTGCAGAAAATATATTTCCCCATATTTGACCTGATTCCTTGAAATTTCAGAGCCCAGATTCACTGCAGTTGAATGCTATGTATATGACTAGATCTGGCCCTGCTTGACTAATCAGTGGGATAGATGTCAAGTTTTGCCTGAGATTCCCAGATGTTAGTGAGAAGACAAAATGGGTGAGCTATAGTGTTTCATCTATTTCAATCCTTACTTTCGATGTCTGGTTTCAATGAAAGCTGCTAGGCCACTGAGAAAGGGTCAATTTCATGGCAATGATAAATTTTGACTTTCAAGGACGTTCATGAAACAGATGCATTTTTTAAAAATTTGTTAACTGCATGGTCATTCATGACTAAGAGCACTATTTTAATTTCCGATTTACTTGATTGACTGAATTTAAATTCTTCAGCCGCAAGGATGGAATTTGAACTCTTATCAGATCAAGTTTCTGAATGACTCATCTGAGAATTTATCTAGATAATACTGTTGCCCTTTAATATTCTTATGACTTCTTAGTTTCTGTTGCAATTGCTAGCTTGGTATTCAGCCCTTATTGAGACTTAAGCCGAGCTGCTCACTCAGAAATGTTTGAAATAATCTATATTGCTGTCAAAGTGATGATGCTTATTGTTCTCAATGGGCATGATTTCACCTAGTGTTTGAAGCCTTGATCTTATTGCTTTCTCTTAAAAGGACAGATTAACAAACAGTTGAAACAGATGGATTGATCACACAATGCAAAATAATAAACCAGTGGGACATATTTTTGATCTCATAAAATTATAGCAGAAACATAATGGGATGAATGGACTCCTGCTGTGTAAACAACTGTCTGCAATTCCTAACATCCATATTTCAAACCTTTCACAATAAAAACAGTATCGGTCAGAAAGAATGTGAAAATAAAACCTTATCTCTGAAATATACTTTCATTTTGGCTGTTACGCTGAGGAAAACACATTTTGGTTTCAAATTTACTCCTCAAATGACCATCATGATCTCTCAGTAACAAACCATATCAAAGACTAAATCTGATTTAGGCTGTGTTTCCTTATCATTTTCACCTCTGCTTTATATATACAGTAAAACTCCTGATATCCAGACCTATGCCAGATAAGTGAATTTTCTGGTTGCTTTGAGATTGTGTGTTGCATGATTGGTGAACTAAGGATGAGGTGCACTAATTTTAAACCGGTATTTTTTACGTACTAGTATTTAGTTCCGTGATTTTTTTTTTGCCAGTTTCTTGAGGCAGCCAGTTGCTTTAATTCCATATAGTACTGGGCTGCACTGATCTGTAAACCAACTGGGTCACGGAGGTGTAAGCTTGCACTGAGCTGGTGTCACAATGGTCCCAGTTGAGGTTGCGGGGGGAGCGCAAAGGACCATGGGTATCGTGCTGATAAGCTCCCAGAGTTCCAATAAAGTCAGTTGGTTGGTTCAGTTCACTCACAGCTGCCTTGTGGCTTTTCTTTCGCTCGCTGCACAGCACACCAACCATTATCTCTCTCTCTCTCTCTATGTGGTGCTCTGCGCAGCTGATGAAACCACAACCACCGCGTTGAGGGTTGTTAACGGCTGTTTATTTGAATTTAGTGCAAGCCCTTTTAAGAGCAGAGCTGGCTCAGTCACTATGTGCGTGGTGACGTCATAATCGCTGCCCGAGGTGCACGCTGAGAGGAAGATTTGAGTCAGGAAGAACCCCTGACAGTGCCATCTTCCCATGGTTGCCCTGCCACGTGGCGTTACACGCGGGGCCAGTTCGTCATGAGAGAGTGTGCCGCCACACAACCCCCCCCCCACCCCACCAGAACCAGTTACACGTCCCGCTGCTTGGGCAGGCAGCCTTGGCACTTGGGCACAGCCATCTGTACTGGCTGTGTCCAATTGGGCCATCTTCAAGCGGTCCACCGTAGAAAGTTGCTCCTCCCTCCCTCACATCCAGAGTAAAAGTTCCACCAGATCGCTAGAGGACTTTATACAGACCTTTGAACGGGCACTGTAATGGTGCCCTCTGGGTCCTCTCCAGACAAACACAAACTCTGCTGAGTTCAGTTCCTTGGGGCGGTGGGATGGCCAGGTGCCAAGGTGTGATGGTGTGATGGGGGTAGAGGGACAAGGGAGGCCAGTTTCCTGCGGAGATCCACCAGCAGGTTCGTGTCCTCGGGTGCTGTGTTGGCTTCTGAACCAAAGAACTCGCCAGGCAGGAAAAGTGGCACGCTGCATACCAGTTCTGCTGACGAGGCTTGCAGGTCCTCCTTGGGTGCCATCCATATCCCAAGGAGGACCCAAAGCAGTTTGTCTGCCCAGTCCGGGCCGGTGAGTCAGGCCATGAGAGCAGACTTTAGGAGCCGGTGAAACCTCTCCACCAAACCATTGGATTGTGGCTGGAAGGCTGTGGTATGGTAGAGTTTAACCCCCAAGAGCCTCACCAGCTGGGACCATAGTGCGGAGGTAAACTGGGTGCCCCTGTCGTTGGTGATGTGCGCCGGCATGCCGAAATGGGCAATCCATTGACTGACCATGATCCTAGCACACGTCTCCACCGAAGCTTCTCTGATCGGGATGGCCTCAAGCCATCTCGTGGCTCGGTCATTGTGCTGTTTGGCCTGGGCTAGCTGTGTATAGTCAAGGCCGGGGGCTAGCATATTGATAGACGGGCACAAGTGTGTCCAAAACCACGTTGTCCTTGCTTGCCCTATGCCGGATGTCGGTAGTGAATTCCGACATGTAAGAGAGGTGGCACTGTGGTCTGGCTGACCACGGGTCTTTGGCCATGGGAAGTGCCTGGGTGAGGGGCTTGTGGTCTGTGAAGACCGTAAAGGATCTGCCCTCCAGGAAATAGCAGAAATGACAGATGGCCAAGTACAGAGCCAGGAGCTCCCAATCGAACACACTGTACTTGAGCTCCGGCAGTCGCAGTTGTTTACTGAAAAAGGTCAGCGAGCACCATTGTCCATCGAGCCATTGCTCCAGAACTCCCCCAACCGCCACAGCTGAAGCGTCCACTGAGAGCACCGTGTGTGTCTCCAGGCGTGGGTGCACCAACAACGTCGCACTGGCGAGAGCTTCTTTCATTGCCGTAAAAGCCTTGTCCACTTCTTCCGACCAGAATAAGGTCTTTTCCTTCGCGGTGATGAGTGCGTACTGTGGGCGCATGGTACAGGTGGCACTGAGGATGAATCGATGGTAAAAGTTCACCATCCCCATGAAATCTTGCAGGCCTTTGAGGGCGGACAGTTTGGGGAAACATTCAACAGCTGCCACCTTCTCCGGTGCCAGAGCGGCCCCAGCCGCCGAGATGGTGTACCCCAGGAACTGCCGCGACTGCTTGCCAAAGTGGCATTTGGCTGCATTGACCGTGAGGCTGAACTCCACCAGCCAGGCAAACAGGGTGCAGAGATGGGCCTTGTACTCTTCGTGGTTGTGAATGGCGATAAGGATATCATCTAAGTAGATGAACACAAAGTCCAAGTCCCTACCCACTGCATCCATGAGGCGCCGGAACGTCTGGGCCACATTCTTTAACCCGAAAGGCATCCGGAGGATTTTGAACAGGCCAAACGGGGTGATGATCGCAGTCTTTCCCATATTGTCGGGGTGCATTGGGATCTGGTGATATTCCCGCACTAGGTCAACCTTGGAAAAGAGCTGCATGCCATGGAGGTTGGCTAAGAAATCTTGTATGTGGGGGACTGGGTACCTGTCAGGGGTTGTAGCATCGTTCAGCCGTTGGTAGTCTCCGCAGGGTCTCCAGCCCCTAGATGACTTGGGAACCATGTGGAGCGGTGATGCCCAGGCACTGTCTGAATGTCGGTCGATCCCCAACTCTTAAAGCCTTGAAAACTCCTCCTTCGCCTACTGTAGCTTTTCAGGCAGCAGCTGTCTGGGCTTAGCGTGCCATGGGGGGCCTTTGCGTGGCAATTTGGTGAAAACTCCATTGAAGCATGGCTCCAAGATGGTGGGGAATTCATGGAGTATATCAGCATACTCATACCTAGCAGCGGCCACGGTGGCGATCTCGGGTCTGACGGCGTCCGCAGTGTCCAAAAGCATGGAGTGGAAAGTGTGGGCGTTGACCAGCCTCTTGCTCTTCATGTTGACCAGGAAGCCTTAAGCCCTCAGGAAGTCGCCCCCAACAGCACAGTGCCCACCAAGGCCAACACAAACCTCCAGTGAAATTTTTCTTTGCCGATCTGGATCTGCACCCTGTGGGTGCTGTAGATCTTGATGGTGGAATCATTGGCCACCTGCAGGGTGGGACCTGGGGATTGGGTATGAATCTCCAGCACTGTAGGGATTAAGTCACTCAGCTCATCCCAGCCCGTGTCCACCAGGAAACACCGGCTGGAATCCTCGTCTCCAAGGAGCAGCTGGATATTCTCTGGCATTTGTTCGAGGAAAATCTGGCAGAAGAGGAAACAAGGCTTATGATCATCCGCCAGGGCCAGCAATTCATCTATTAATGCTGATGAATGGCGGTCCCCAATCATGTCCAGGTGCAAGAGCCTGGAAGCCCATTGCTGGGGGGGGCTGAGGCCAAAAGACCCCAGAAGCAAGTTCTTGAGGGTGGTATATTTACCCTCAGCCGGAGGATGATGGATGAGGTCGTCCACCCTGGGTGCCGTATCTTGATCCAGCATGCTCACGACGTGGTAGAACATCGTGGCGTCCGCTGAGATGTGGAATTGCAATTCCGCCTGCCCAAACCATGTTTGTGGGCGATGGGTGCAGAAGGGGGTAAGCTTGATTGCCACAGCGTTATGCTCAGCCAAATCCATGTCTTTAAGTCTAGAAAGGCATCTGGGTTCGTCAGGGTCACTTCTATGGTGCTCTGCACAGCTGAAGAAAGCACAGCCACCACATTGAGGGTCATTTACAACTGTTTATTTGAATTTAGCGCAAGCCCCTTTAAGGGCAGCACTGGCTTTCACCACGTGTATGGTGATGTCATAATCGCTGCCCGAGGCGCACGCTGAGAGGGAGGTTTGAGTCATGAAGAACCCCTGACAGCGCCATCTTCCCATGGCTGCCCCACCACGTGGCATTACACACAGGGTCAGTTCGCCATGAGAGAGTGCACTGCCACACACACACACACACCCGGTATTTTTGTGTGTGTGCATGTGTGTGTTTAAGTAAAAAGAGATTGTGCTGTGATTTGCAGAAAGAATATGCAAATTCACTGGGATAATTCATGGAATGGAGGTGATGCACCAACTCCTCATGGCCAGCCCGATGAGGTGCCAAACTCAAAACACTTGCTAGATCAGGTCCTCGATTTAGCAAATGAGTGTTCTTAGGTCATTTCCAAAATTTGGTTCATTAATTCTGAAGAAGCTGAGTCAAACCGAATAATAAAAGATCAGTTTATATGCTTGGAATTTTGCCTGGTTGGAACACATTTACAGAAAGTATGTATCCAAGCAGTTTTTATGTGCAAATCATCTTTGAAAGCAGTTGAAGTTAAGGACAAAAATACAGCTGCTGAATTTTCTTTAATGCTCTGGCAAAGGATTCTGGACAAAATATTAACTCTGTTTCTCTGTTCACAGCTGCTGCCTGACCTGCTAAGTGTTTCCAGCATTTTCTATATTTATAAGTGTAAGCAGCTTCAATCACTTGTGAGTGAAATGCTGACCATTGAGAAATGAACCCAGGCACCCCTTGTGCATCTTGCACCTCAGCATAGCAGATGCTTGGCTTGGTCCAGAGTAGATTTCCACACTTTCCTCCACTGCCAGTGGAAATCAGGAGATTTGAATGCTACCAACAAACTTTGCTCAGCAGTCATACAGGTCTTGAGGAAATTAACAACTCAATGTCAACCTGCTGGTCACACCTCTGCTGTTAAATTTCACAGGACAGCCATCCCTTTTCCTCATTATGTTCCTGTTATGCTATATCCTTGGTGGAAATATAAAGGTGAAGAACACTTGTACTGACATCAAGCCAGGAGGTAACAGTCTAAAATTCCTGCAGCTTGAATGTATTTGTTGTTATTCTTTGCTTTGGAAGAACAAGTCACCTTCTGTATTTCATGCTTCCTTTGCCTCCCACACCCTCTCCCCAATGTCCTGAAGACAATGATTCATACAGGGAAAGACTCCAGTCTTTTATCATATTACCTTATCGCAGCTGCCTCTCAAGTTCAGATAAATTTAAATCCTCCCAGGAGCTGCCACTTTAGTAAATTAGGTGAAGGGGTCCTGAATGGAATTCTTTCTCTGGGATGATGAAAAAAAATTGAGAAGGAGATCACCTTGGTTTGTTGGTGGAACAATATCATGGAGGCTTTAGCTTACTCAGCTAACTCGAGGAGCAAAAGTCGGACAGTCTAGATTTCTTGAAGTAAGTAACCTTTTGAGGTTGAAGTGGTTTGGGCTGCTTTTTCATCAGTGCCCAGTTGTTGGACTCAAAGCTGCTGAGTTGTCAGCATCCACAACTCCAGATTCAAAGCAAGCTTTTTCCTGGCAGAATGTCATCATGCATTTCCTCAGCAGCACTCCATGCGAAAAGCTGCTGCATCTTCTGCTGGGTCGCTCACAGTGTATTTCATGGCTTTCATCCCTATATGAAGCACATGTCAAATCACATAGGAATAAAAAGCCATAGGACACAGAGGAGACAAATAATTTTGCATTCACGATGATGAAGCATCATTGACTTGGCATATCTATCATTATAAAGGCAGCTTACATTTAGCTACACATTTTTCAGAATGATGGATCAGAGCCCAGAGCTTGTATTGCCTAATCCGAGTGAATCCAGTATTTTTGCAGTTAATCCATTTTCAGGGAATAAAACCAGTGAATTTACAAATGACTAATTAAATTATAGCAGAACACTATTCAGCCATTCATTCAGATGCAAAATCATGATAAATAATATTTTCATACATCTTTGTAAGCTTGTTTCTCTTGGTACAGATTCCTGAGATGTGAAAAAGTGCCATCTCCCACCTTTGTTTAAAATAATTTGGGAAGAGTAGTTTAACATGAGTTACCAGTGTTTCCATTATAAACATCATAAGAGCTCAACTGAATGAAGACAACATGTTTTTTTAAATATTCAGCAAGGGCTGTGTGAAGGGTGGCCTCAATAAGTTTGTGGGGGTCACTTGATTAATAGCATAATAGGAAGAGAAATGAATCTGATATTGCGCACCTAGTCTTTGCCAAGACTCCACATAAGGGCCTTTAAACAGATACAAGAAGGTAAGTTAAAATGTTGACTGGAAGAGAAGCTGGCTGCATTCTTTTCTGTCTTGTTATCAGCTAGAGGTGATAATCACTTTTTTATTTGGAAAGGGGCATGACCATGATTAACAAATCCCAAGAAATATGTACTTGTATGGAGCAGTCTCTTCAAATATTCTAGAAATCTAGGGGTCAGAATTTTCAAATATACGATTTGTAAGCCATGAGGCAACATTCTTGGGGCGAGACGAGCTGTTCGTTGCAATGCTTCATGCTGTGAAGGAGTTCTCATGCTTTGCAAAGTGATTAAAAATCTGTTTGTTCAGTTATATTTGAGTTTGTTTTCAAACAACCAAAGCTCCACTTTAACAGAGAAGCGATTGTTGCTAAATAAGTCAATGGATATAAAATATGCTTCAATAAACTAAACAAAGAGTTTGGCATAAATAGTTTTGAACTAAGAAGGAATTTTAATTTGGGATGATACACATCACCTTGTTCAAGTTTTAACATCCTTTTGTATTCTCATATTTTTATTAAATGTAAGGATATTCACCCCATCAATACCAGGTTGATTCTCAGAGCAATTCCATTTCCTTGTAAACTGGTTTCCCTGTCACCTATTTTCTCACTCTTGCCCATTAACCTCCCCAATTGTTTGTCCACCTATGCACACTTGGAGTAATTTACAGTGGCCAATCAACCTATCAATCAGCATGTCTTTGGTATGTGGGATGAAATAGGGGGGCTCAGGAAGAAAACCACGTAGTCTTAAGGAGAATGTGCAAACTCCACATAGACATCTCCAGAGGTCATGATCACCACTTACAGTTCCACTGTGCTGGCATGACCTATGAAAAAAATAACATGGAATATCAAATGATAAGTTAATATTTTTAGTAATTTGCTCTCTGTTACAGGATGAATAAGTGCAAAATAATTGGAAATGGAGCAAAGATGCTTTAACATTTGTTCAATGGAATGCTGTGAGTGTTTGTTGACATAGGATAAAGTTACAAAACTGTCAGTTCCAACAAAGCAGGGAAAATCATGGGTTAAGTATCAAAAAGATTGAATACAAATCAAAAAAAAAGATTGCATTGCTGCACCTGGAATTAGTTCAAAATTTAGATTTATTGTCAGAGTACATACATGACATCAAATACAACCCTGAGTTTCTTTTTCCTGTAGACGAGGCAGAATTATTGGTAGTGCAAAAAAAATGTACTCAAGAAATACATGAAAACTACAATACCTATTTCAATCGTTATCAATTCACCTAACAGAGAAATTCTTCAAGGAACTAAAGAAAATAATAAGGAAATTCTTATGGAAAGGGGGGAAACTGAGGATAGCGCTAGATAAATGAACAGAATGGTACAAACAAGGGGGCTTACAGCTACCAAACTTTAATTATTATAGAGCAGCACAATTAAGATACGTATCAGATTTTTATCAAACAAGGGAAAAATCAGATTGGACCAGATTAGAGCTAGATAAAATAGGGGAGAAGGTACCTGAACATATACTATATAAGTGGGATGAAAAGCTGGTGCAACATAGGAATTCACCAGTACTGCACCATCTGCTCAACATTTGGAAGAAGATTCACGTAGAAAGGAATAAAACAAATGATCAACTACCAAAATTAATATTGACGTAAAATCAACTAATCCCTTTCACAATAGAGAACCTTTCCTTTAGAGAATGGGAGAGAAAAGGGATCAAAAGAATAGGAAATTGTTTTTCGGGAAATAAATTATTATCTTTTGAACAAATGAAGGACAAATATGGTATAACTCATGGTACAGTGTTTGCATACCACCAACTGAAAACCTACTTGAAGGACAAATTGGGAAGCAGACTGAGGTTACCAGAAGGAAGCAATTTTGAATATGTGATTACAGACACAATGATAATTGAAAGATTTATAACTAACATGTACATCAAACTGCAAGAGAAAGAGAATGAGGAAACAAGCTGTAAACCCAAACAAAAATGGGAACAAGATCTAAACATAAAGATAAAGAGTGAAACATGGAAAAAGCTATGCTCCGGAACTATCAGAAATACAATAAACACGAAGTTACGCATGATACAATATAATTGGTTACACAGGCTATACACCACACCCCAAAATTTAAATAAATGGGACCCAACAGTATCAGACAGATGTTTACATTGTAAAAAGGAAATGGGAACAACAGTACATGCAATTTGGGCATGTGAGAAAGTGGAAAAGTTTTGGGAAGATCTAAATCAGCTATTAAATAAAATCACAAAAAGCAACATACCAAAAAATCCAGAGATCTTTCTTCTAAGTAATATAAGTAAAGAACTTGGACTCGATTTGGATGGAGCACAAAAAAGATTTATTATGATAGCCTTAGCTGTAGCAAAAAAATGTATTATGTCAACCTGGAAATTAGAAAATAGCCTGAGAATACAGCAAAGGTACATAGAAATTAATAAATGTATACCATTGGAAAAAAATAACATATAATTTAAGAAATAACATCACAGTATTCGAACAAATTTGGGAACCGTACATGGAACACAACAGAGAAGTCCTACCGCGAACCTCCACCGCCTAAAATGACAGAAGGAGAAGACGAAATGAACTGACCCAGTATGTAAAAGTAGAAGACACAAATTTCTTGTTTATTTTCATTGTGTGATGACATTGTTTAATGGGTTTAATGTATCATATAGGTTGAATGTTGAGTGGGTGGGATGGGGGGGGTGAAGGAGGGAGGGAAGGGAGGGGGGAAAAAGGGGAGAAAATGACACTGTATATTCAAGAGGGAAATGTTTGTGTGTATTTTGGTTAGTATGGTTCATAGTGTGAAAAATAAAAATAATTTTTTTTTTAAAAGAAATACGTAAAAACAAGTGCTGCATTTTCACTCCTATAACGTACACAAGCATATAATGCACAGAAAATCATAAATTGTGTAAAAGTATTTTCATATAACGCACACAAGCATCTACCAAGTGGGTGTAGAATACTAAACTTTGACGGACAAAAATAATTTGTATTTACATGGAACATGAGACAAAGCATATAGTATTTGCCACAGTTAATCTCCCACAATTAACACCCAATCCACTTGCCCCAGAGGTGTCATCCATCCATTATATAGATGATATCCTGCTACACTAACAAGCTTTGGAGAAGGATCAATTAAATAGATTGAAGATGGGCTTCAGAGTTAGAAGGATTTTAATTGAAATTTCTCAAGATCAGAGGCACTTGATATGTTAATCTCCTCCCTCAGGGATGGGTCTGAGCAATTAACATTGATAAGGTGCAGTGCCTTAGCCAGAATGTCCTTTTTATAGGAATACCATGGCTTTCAGTACAAAGTATTCGAACAAGATCAAAATTTCCCACGGCCGCTATAAATTGTGCCCATTTTTTCATTGCTCCTATTGCATTCTCATGCTTGCTATATTTCCACGCCCGCTATAAATTGTGCCCATTCTTTCATTTCTATTGCATTCTCATGCTTGCTATATTCCCATGCCCGCTATAAATTGTGCCCATTCTTTCAATGCTCCTATTGCATTCTCATGCTTACTATATTTCCATGCCCGCTAGAAAATGTGCCCATTCTTTCAATGCTCCTATTGCATTCTCATACTTGTTATATTCCCATGGCCGCTATAAATTGTGCCCATTCTTTCAATGCTCCTATTGCATTCTCATGCTTACTATATTTCCATGCCCGCTAGAAAATGTGCCCATTCTTTCAATGCTCCTATTGCATTCTCATACTTGTTATATTCCCACGCCCGCTATAAACTGTGCCCATTCTTTCCTTGGTCCTATTGCATTCTCATGCTTGCTAATAATATTTCCATGCCCGCTATAAACTGTGCCCATTCTTTCATTGCTCCTATTGCATTCTCATGCTCACTATAATATTCCTACGCTCGCTATAAATTGCTGGTGCGTCTTTCCCACAGCTGCTATTAACTGTGCGCATTCTCTGTGCACTTTTACATTCCCACACCCACTATAAATAGCCAGTTTTACTTTCCCACGGCCACTATTAATTGTGCACATTCCTTCAATGTGTCAAAATATTCTCATATAATGCACACACACATATAACACGGGGTGGGGGAGGGGGGTCTACCTGGTTTGGAAAATAAATATAATGCGTGTTATGTGTGTAAAAATACGGTAATGCTTGACCCTAATGGAGTGCAGCATGGAGCTTTTGTTTCTTCGAG
Source organism: Narcine bancroftii (assembly GCF_036971445.1). Classification (NCBI taxonomy): domain Eukaryota; kingdom Metazoa; phylum Chordata; class Chondrichthyes; order Torpediniformes; family Narcinidae; genus Narcine; species Narcine bancroftii. Next base: position 23,303,039 of record NC_091473.1, on the reverse strand, counting down.
GAGACAGATCAACATCCATTAATTCCAGATACCTGGATGGAGGAGAAGTTCAGAAAAGTATGTGTGCTTGCTTTGGAAGAGAAACTGGAGTTTTCAAGATGGTGTTAGAACAAACATAAACAATGCATGTGATGAAGGGACTCGAGTTAAAAATGATTTGGCAATACTTCCTGTAGGTGTTCATTAAAAAGGCAAACGTAACATGGACATCATAAAATGGGAGAGCAAATTTGGGCTGGTGGGTAATGACAGGCAGGTCTCTCACCATCTGCTTCGATCCCCCAGCCCAGGCTGAAAGTTTCACAAAATAGCAACTTACAAGACAGCTGGAACCTCTCAATACAAATAGACATTGAATGTAAGCTGTTACCACGGAGGCACACTGAATCTGACACTGGTGAGCTGAGTTCATGAATCAATTAAGTGTGGTTCCCTGACAGATTTAGTGGGAGGGCAATTGGTGGGGTCAATCTATAATAAACAGTTAATCTTGTACACCTTATTCTTGCTCAAACCACTGCAAGGAAGAATCAAATGAAAATAATTATCCCTGTTTTGAGTTTGCAGCTGAACAACAGATTGTAATTTAGAGCCTGAGAGAGGAGGTAAATCATTTCTGATCTTTCCAAATCACTGAAACACAAAACCACGTACTTCTCTGAATGTGCGGAGGCGGTCTCCAAGCTGCATAATCCAACCCCTCTCGGAGAGGGATAATCTGATCGATCTGAATGTACAGCAGCTGTTTAGGGACAGACTGATGATGCCGTCAGCTCACAACCCATCTCCCCACTCACCCCTCTCCCTCCAAGTCAGGGACAGTGTGGCAACGGGAGCTTGCAGTGTGGTTAGTCGGGGTAGCAGGGACCATTGGGGCAGTGGAAGCTGTCAGTGGGAAGCAGCGGTAGTCAGTGGGGTAGCGAGGACTGTCAGGGCAGCGGGAGCTATCAGTGAACATTGTCAGGGGAAAGGGAGCTGTCAGTGGGGCCCAACGGGGCAGCAGGAGTTGACAGCAGGGACCATTGGGACTGTGGGAGCTGTCAGCAGGTGCCATCGGGGCAGTGGGGCTCAGTGGGGCAGCAGGAGCTGTCGGGGGGCAGCCAGTGCAGGCTGGGACAGGCCGCTTCGGCCTCAAAACGCGACAGAGCAATGGCTGTCTTCCCTACCCATAATCCCCCATGCCGCTAGAACTGTTCTGGAACCACAGAGCGGTTCCAGCTGCCTGGGGGATTATGGGTAGAGAAGACAGCCATTGCTCTGCCGCATTTTTATGACGAGCGGCGCTACAGCACCTGTCAAGTTGGATCCGGAGGGTGCTACGAAGCACCTCTGGATATGAATGAGATGCTGGAGCACCCTTTTTAGGGCTGCTATCTCCTGAAACTAACAGATTGATACTCAGCTGTGGTTCCTGAAAATGGATAACATTAAGCCTTTAGATGTTTTGTTTCTTCACAGGAGCTTTAATTCATGGGAAAACATTTACCAGACAGTATTTGGGCATGGGGCGCAGTTATAACGTAATTGCAAAGAAATTCTCTGTTAAAGTTGATCTGCAGTTTGCTGCACCTTCAAAACACTCAATATTCAATAAATAATCAGCAGGAGCCAACTTGAAGGAGATGCAGGCAAATGGCACAGGTAGTGGAGCTGCGGCATAGCTACAACATCCTGGCTTCAATCCTGACCTCTTGTGGTGTTAGTGTGGAGTTTGCATGCTCTCTCATTCATTAGGTGGCTTTCCAGGTGCCTGATGAGATGTAGGAAGAGAATTAGGCTATTTGGCACATTGAATCTGCTCTGCAATAATTTAAATTAAAAAAAAAAAAAATCAGGTCCCATTTTCTACTCACCTCCCAAAGACATGTAGGCTGGTTAACTTTCCACCGCAAATGAGTAGTAGAATCTGGAAGAGTTGATGGGAATGTGGAGAGAACAAAATGGGTTGAGTGCAGGATTAGAGTGAATGAGTCCTTGATCATCAGCTTGGACCCATTCAGCTGAAGGATCTGTTTCTGTACTATAATTTTATGAGAAGAAAGTTCAGCCTCTCCTTTTTATTGGATCCTTCACTACCACTTTGTAGTTGCTGCTGCCATATTATGACTCGAGATAGCCGGTGACTTTGAAATAATCTTGGCAAGTTTCCTCTTTGGCCACTTCCTTGTGTGGCAGGGTAACAGGATGGGACTCACACTTGCAGCATTGGTGAGCATGTTGGGAGCGTTCTCACCAGTTGCCTTCCATGTAATTTCAATAAAATTTCAAAGACTCTTTGTTGATAACCCTGAGATCACAAACTGAAATAGGAAATGAAATTGGCATCGATTAAATGACAAAAGATGGCAACTGTGGGCACAACTTCGAGAGGGGCAATGAAGACCATCCTACAGATTGAAAAACCTCATGTTGTGCTTTCTGGTCATCTTAACCACTGCTGAAGTGACCTACTGAATTTGACATTTCCCAAGACAATCAACAAATGGCCAATCAATGTAACCTTGCAAGATTTGTATGCATTGAATTTAAAGAGTTGGATGATTAACCTAGCTCTGTTACTTATCAAGGTGCCACATAATGGATGTGACATTAGATTAATCTCAGGACCATTAGAATTATTGCTGGATTTTACAAGTCAGGTCAGGTCTTAAACCTGACAGCTGGCACTGTGTTTCTACACCATTTCATTTTGCCATTAATTCATTTTGCAAATGCATTTCTTACTGCTACATCTGGGTTAGAGTGAAGCTAATGACTTTGCAGGCACCTTGCACAAAAGCCTACTGTGCTCACCAATAGAAAGAATATCAGCTCCCTGGTCTGATTTTCTCTCCTGGCCTTGAAGATCGTATACCAGCTCATCCTTGTCATTTCTAGCAAGGAGCAGATCTTAATTTTATGGTAGATGCAACAGCAGCTGGGAAGAGAAAGCAAAAATTAAATGGTGAACAAGTAAAATTGATAAGGATGGGGCAATTCCATGGTAGAACGTGGGTCAAACATTGAATACAGCCACTTCCACAGTTCATTATTTACACTGATGATGCTGTGATCTTTTTCAATAAAAGCCCAGAGCTATTTCTGCCAATGGATAATTCACTTTTCATCACTTGTCCTATATCTCATGAGAATTTAATATCAAAATAATTTTGGACAGTCTTTCTTACATATGGTTATTGTTCAAACACTGAAATACCTACGAGTACAAGCATTTGAGAAATAGAAAACCCACATTAGAGCCAAGATTTTACATGCATACAGGCATGTGATAACAAATGCTTCATTTTCTAACTCATTGATCAGCAGGCCAGGTCATTGTTTCCACTTGAGACAATAGTGAACCACTGCAATCCTTGGATGAGGGTACTCTCAGAGCTGTTTGAGAGGGAGGAAGCTCAGGAGTATAGACCCAATAGACCATTTCATGACAGGTCTCCGCCTTGAGGCTGGCAACAGGAGCAGATGGAACTTACCTTTCAGATAGCAGCCCTAAAAAGGGTGCTCCAGCATCCCATTCATATCCAGAGGTGCTTCGTAGCACCCTCCGGATCCAACTTGACAGGTGCTGTAGCGCCGCTCGTCATAAAAATGCGGCAGAGCAATGGCTGTCTTCTCTACCCATAATCCCCCAGGCAGCTGGAACCGCTCTGTGGTTCCAGAACAGTTCTAGCGGCATGGGGGATTATGGGTAGGGAAGACAGCCATTGCTCTGTCGCGTTTTGAGGCCGAAGCGGCCTGGTGTGGCTGTCCCAGCCTGCACTGGCTGCCCCCCGACAGCTCCTGCTGCCCCACTGGGCCCCGCTGCCCCGATGGCGCCTGCTGACAGCTCCCACAGTCCCAATGGTCCCTGCTGTCAACTCCTGCTGCCCCGTTGGGCCCCACTGACAGCTCCCTTTGCCTTGACAATGTTCACTGATAGCTCCCGCTGCCCTGACGGTCCCCGCTACCCCACTGACTACCGCTGCTTCCCACTGACAGCTTCCACTGCCCCAATGGTCCCTGCTACCCCGACTAACCACACTGCAAGCTCCCGTTGCCCCACCGTCCCTGACTTGGAGGGAGAGGGGTGAGTGGGGAGATGGGTTGTGAGCTGACTGCATCATCAGTCTGCCCCTAAACAGCCGCAGTACATTCAGATCGATCAGATTATCCCTCTCCGAGAGGGGTTGGATTATGCAGCTTGGAGACCGCCTCCGCACATTCAGAGAATTACGTGGTTTTGTGTTTTGGCAGAGGTTCTCCACATTTACATTTGGACTTTTGCCTTATATGAAAAATGATGAAAAAACAGTGATACATTTCCAAATCAAGATGTGCGCGACTTGAAGGAAACCTCACACATGACGACTAAATTATTCAAACAGGGTCAATGAGAAGCCCAGCCAAATTCAAAATGTGTTCCATCCAAATTGAGAATGCATGGAGGCTCTAAATAAATATTGCACAAGATTCTTCACTGAATATATGCTGACATAAATAGTGCTATTAGATTGAACCTTTTTCCCACCCAGTCTGTATCTGCATGCACCCGCTTCTGAAACAATGGTAATTCATATTTATTCACCTTGTTCCTACATTCTTTTAACATTCTTGTTATTCTTGTTCCTACACCCATTCAACCCTGAATTTCTTCCAAAAGGAGAATTACAACTGGGAGCAGGCCACCAGACATAACCTCCCAAACTTCCTTCCACAGGCACAGTAAATGTAAATCTCCTTCTCCGGCACCCTTCTGTATATCAACAGAAATTTTCTTCTCCGTCTCTTCTAGTTTCAAGATTTGTGTGTATTTTTTGTTGGCACTTTTTCCATCTAGCTCCCAGTTTACTCTGATAGCCAGGCTCAGAGATGCCATCAGATCCGAATCTGCAAATTCAAAGGACCAAACTAGTTTCAGGCACCTTTGCAAAGGTATAGTAGAAAAATCTGTTGCTTTCCATTTCCATGTCAAAATACGCACAATTTTGTGCCAAGCTTTCCTCTTAAATGGGATCTGGCAAACAAAACATGTGAACACTGCAGTTTTGCAGAAACAGCAGGGACATGAATTTTAATGGTGAGTCATTCAAGTAAACATATTGATTGACTCAGAGAAGACAGGATTTCTCACCTTCCTTTGTTACCTCCAGGCATGACCATGAGGAAACTCATTTCATTATTCCTTAGATGGCATGATCTTACTGAGTCCCAGGGGCTCCAATGAGCCTAGATGGAAGATAATTTCTTGTTGCTTAGGTATATGCTGATCTTTAGGGGAACACTGTGAATATGTGTGGGAAGGATAAGTCAAGAATTTTTTTATGATTAGAGAAAGAGGTCAAAAGACTGTTGGCAATCCAACACCTACATAAGCCAACAAAATAATGGAGAAAACTCAATTGGTCAGTGTAATGATACAACCACCGGACTGTCTGTGACTGCTGCTCCTGTCTGCACTCCTACCTGCCTACTGCAGGGACAACCCATTGTACCTGCAGGGAGGTAACCTGGGAGGCTGGCTCCACCTACTCCCTGCCAATCACCAGCCCCATATCAAGGCTCATGCTGGCCCTTGTGTAGGGCACATGGACCCAGAAGGGAAACTGTAGTTTAGCCTTCATAATTTGAGCTTGTTTGTTTGCACTGCAGCGCATCAGTCGGCAGCATCTGTGGTGAGAAAAAGTTAAATTATCTGGTCAATGGACCTTCCTCAAGACAGATGCTTTAAGTTGAAACAAGAGGGAGAAGTGAGTATCTGTGAGGGAGTGTCTGTGATCGATTGGAGAGCATGGTCACCCAGGTGACAATATTTCTGATGTCATCTGATTAACAGACAAGAGGAAAGGTGGAATGAAAAAACTAAAATCACAGACTGGAATTGTGAGATGCAGATGCAAAAAATATCCAGTAGATTTGGCAGCACCCTTGAAATGAGGAAAACTGAGCTGGTTTCTCTGGTGGATGAGAACAAGAGAACAGAAAAAGCTGGTTATCCAAAATAGTTACATTCAGAATTAAATCCCAAGGGCTCTGACATTCCCAGGTGAAAGATGAGGTGTCCTTCAAACTTATTTGAAGTTCAGTGGAGCAACAGAGGAAGAGAAAAACAGGGAATGGGAAAAAAAAGTTATGGGTGATCGCAAGTAGGAGACCAGTCTTGTGGAATTCTTTAATACGTTTTGATTTCTCCCTGAAGGGGTCAGGCTGTGTGCATCAAATGTGGAATATAATATTGGAAGGAGTGCAAGTGAATCACTGTTTCACCTAAAAGGACTATTTTGGTCCAAGGATGGTGAAAATGGGGAAGGTTAAAGGGCAGATGCTACATCTCCTGCAATTGGATGGGATGTGCCATGGAAAGGGGCTAGCTGTTCGAGATGGAAGAGTGAACTCAGGAATTCCGAGGAATTGCTCATTTGAATTGTCCATGAGGGTAAAGCTAAATCTCATTGAGGTGATGGAAATTTGAGGTGACTATCCATTGATTTTGGAGGCTGGTGGGTGGAATGTGAGGACCCCTCAATGAGAACCAGTCCTCATCAAAAGGTCAGTAGTGGAAAGATTAAGAACTTCAAATTCCTGGGTGTCAACATCTATGGAGATTGGTCCTGTGGCCTCCATATCGATGAAATCACAAAGAAGGCTCACGAGCACCTATACTTCATGAGGAAATTTGGTATGTACCCAAAACCTCTTGCAAATTTCTACAGGTGAGCCAGGGAAAGCATTCTGACTGGTTGCATCACTGTCTGGTATGGAGGCGCCAATGCACAGGATAGGGAAAAAAAAAACTACTGAGAATTGTGAGCTTGGCTAGCACCATAATGGCCATTAGACTCCACTCCAGCGAGGTCATCTACAAGCTGTGCTGCGCAAAAGTAGTCTCTATCCTCAAAGACCCCCACCACCCAGGCCATTCACACTGCTACCATCAGGAAGGAGGTGCAGGAGCCTGAAGACGAACACCCAGCAGCACAAGGACAGCTTCTTCCCCTCTGCCATTAGATATCTGAATGGACAATGAACCACAGGCACCACTTCACTTTCTCTTATTTGGAATAATTTATTGATTTTTAAATGTAATTTATAGTAATATTTGCATTGTGATTCTGCTGCAATATAATATTTCATGACATGTTCAAGATGATCTGATTCTGATGAGGTATCCTTACTTTCATAAATACCTACAACATAAGGAGGCCTTTTGGAGCATTGAGTCATCTTTGAGAATTCCCTTCTATCCCATCCCCCAGTTATCTCCCTATAATCTATTTTCTTTCACAAACTCAAACTCCCCCACACGGTCACATGGAGAACTATTGAGGCTCCACACCAACAGCACCTGATAACATCAAGAGCACTGCTGAGCCACATTGGGAGGAGAGTAGAGCAGAGCCACACGACATGGCAGACACATGGTTGAGAGCTCTTTTGCCGGTGAGAGAAGGGAGGCCATAGCAAGAGCAGAAGGAAGATATTTCAATTTCCTGGGGCAGCAATATTTTGGCTTTTTAATCTGATTCAACTCGGCTCTTCTTCCTCCACAGAGCCTGTCTGGCTTTCTGAACTTTCCAAGCACACACTTTGATTTCAGATTTCCAGCAATAGGTATGCCCTGTATTTCGCAATCACAACATCTTGTTTGCAGTTAGCCCTCCTCTGTATTTCCTCCATTTCCATCTCCTCTAAACATGCTAACTGCTTATAACAAGTCTTCTGTTAACACAGATTGTGTCAGATAATTGGTCACCACCCTCTCGTACACATTGCCTTTGTTTTACCCACCCTCCCTGTTCAAAGTATTCAATAAATACTGCCATAACATTAGAGTGGACTTACAAACTTCAAAATTCAAAAAAAAATTAAGACAGTCTACAGTTTGAAACATAACTACTGAAAATGGCATCAACCTGAAACATTATTTGTTTTCCTTCCACAGATGCTGCCTGACTTCTTGAGTATTTCCAGCAGTTTCTATTTTCCTTTTAGAGTTCCAGCATCTGCAGATTTGCTTTGCTCTTTGAAACCAAGGGGAGGGGGAAAATCTGCAAGAAACCATGATTTTGCTGCATAACTGTAATAGCTGCTGTTCCATGAATGTTTGAGCAATATACTGGTATTTAGACAATAAGGACAGACTTGAACCACAAGGAACCATTGAATTAAGATTAAATGGAATTTCTCACAAGCAGAATAAAATGGGAAAGGAAGCTCCCAGTTGGCAGGACCCCCAGCTGGTTTTAGCTGATGATTTTGATCTTGAGGTGCAAGTCCATTGCTCTCTGAAAGTAGCAACACAGTAGATTGGGATACAAAGGAAGAGTACAGCTTATTGCCTTCATTGGGGAGGGCAACTGTATAAAATTTTGGTTGGGCCATATATGGATTATTGAGTGCAGTTCTGGATAGAGAGTGCAGAAAAGCTTCACCAGATTGTTTCTTGGATGAAGTGCATTTCCAGATGGAGAGGATGGACACATTTGGATTGTTTTCTCTGCAACTTCAGCTGTTGAGGGACGACCTAATTGAAGTGAATCAAATTATGAGAGGAAGAGACAGGGTAGATAGTTAGAGTTTTTTCTCCCAGTGCAGAAATGTCAGATACTCAAGTGCATAGCTTTCAGGTGAGTGGAAGAAAGTTGAAAGGAAATTTATGGAGTTTTTTTTTAATACACACAGAGGGTGGTGGATGCCTGGAACACACTGACAGGGAGAATGGTAAAGTAGATATGAGAGCAATGTTTATGAGTCATTTAGATAGGCACATGAACAGACAGTTAATAGACCAAATGCAAGCAGATGTGTCATTTAAATTGGCATCATAGGGACCTATTCCTACGCTGTACTGTTCTACTTCTATACTTCAGAGGACTTACTGTGGCATAGTTCTGATTATATTTAAATTCTGATTTTATTTTAAAAAACTGGCTTCCAGGGGAAAAAAGGAACAGTATAACACAAACAACCTTTTGATATTTGATCCCTCAGTTCACAGTCTTGCTTTCTGTGGTCTGTTGACAGCTCCCTGAAACTCCCGTGGCCATTCTCAGTTAAGGCAACTCGAATGCAGACATTCTTGCTGCCGCAAGATCATTAAAAATGTATCACACCAATTCTCTCTTGAATACGCTTCAACGCCTTGCTAAATAGTTTTCCAGTCTTTAATGTCTGAAGATGACAACAGCCTTTACAATGTTCAAAGTCATTTTGGCAGATAACTTTCCCTTGGGCCTTCCAGAATGTGCAGTAAATGGCTTCCTCCTTTGAATTACTTTCTGATTTTGACAGGGTCTGAACATCTTTTAATGAGAATCTTATACATTCAACCAATGGTTCAGAAGAACCTGATTTGTTCCAGTCTGTATTTCAGCTATTGTTTATTCTAAACTACTACATTTTTTTTTCTTTTTTTGCAAATTTGTGATCATCAAAGGAACTATTCTAGCAATGGGGAACAATTATACACAGAAATGTAATTGGTTTCTGTCAGAACCCAGTGATATTCCATGATTACTCGAGATAAAGCTTAACGCTGTAGAGCCAACTCGATTTGTGAGACCCACAACCAATTCTGTTCTTCCAAACAGAAGAGCAATCAATAACATAGAAAAAAAAATCAGTAGATTGCAAATCAGAGGATAGATGTGACTTATATTTTTAATGTTTTAGTTCAAACTCTATCAGAATATCATAATCAATAGTGGTTGCTTAGAAACTAAATCCTATCTATTGGGACAACACAATGAATGAATGAACCATGATGCATTAGGGATGTAATCTCCACTTCCACATAAATTAGGAATTAGTAACAAGTTGCACTATTTGTTTTAATTTTTAATTTAATTTAGAGATACCGAATGGTAGGTAACAGGCCTTCTGGGCCATGGGCCCATGCTGCCAAAATACACCCAATCATAAAGCCAATGAAATCGTGCAATACTGTAAAACATTTTTCATTTTTTTTCTCCTCTTTTAAAATATATCTGGGATACATTACCGAGGTACAGCAAAAGGATAAATATTCTACAATTCAAGGAGGACTGACCGAGTGGGGTGTGGAGCAGATACACTGCCATCCCTCATTTTTAATGCTTCATCTTACAAGCCAAGGCCGTCTGGACAAAGAGAGGCACCAGAACATCAATCTGCAAAGCACACAAAATATGGATAATTGACCTGCAGGAGCCTGATGCTACCATTACATGGGTAAAAGGTTGCCTTATTAAGGGTGAAATTAGTGTGAAAATTGCTTGACAAATTGGATTTTTTTTTGTCAGGAGCGGAGGTTGAGGAGCCAGCAATTATCAGCTGCAATTTTTGTCATAATTGCATGAACTTCATATGAATTTATAATATTGTACCATTTGCCTTCAAACAGAAATAACTAAGTAAATGACGTTATTCTTATGAATGAATGGTGGGGACCACCATTTAATTTTTCTTCTATTAGCAAAATACAATGCTTTTCTATCCAACCTATGAATTAAATAAAATCTTTAGTTGATAAAACCAGATTTTCTACATTGAAATTATAAACAAAATGACAAGCATCAGCACAGCATGTTACTTTTGTCTCTGAAGATAGGAATGGTTGCTGTCATTTTGTGAAAATCTCTCTGGAAAAGTGAAGAACAGGCTGTCAATCTGTGTGATTCTCTCTGGAAATGAGAATGGTTGCTGCCAGTCAGTGGGATTCCCTTTGGAACAAGGAATAATGGCTGTCAATCTGTGAAAAATATTCCTGGGAGCAACTACTCTCTCTGAAACATGAAATGGTGGCTGTTTGTATCTGAATCTCTCTGAAGCTGGACGTCTCTGCAGTCAATCAGGAAAGAAGATCCACCTTTAAAATTACTCTGTGTGGATTAACTTATCAAATTAATTATGTTCTGGGGATTGATTAGCTCCAAAAATTGGAGCTACTATTTAATTCAATAACAAACCTAACTATGAAAGATAATATCCTACCATTCAAGCCTCTTTTGAGCAAAGCAGCAAGTAAACCAACCACATAGACAATTTTGGACGAAATATTTTTTATGAATGGGATTACTTGATTTTACTTCACCATCAGATGACAGTTCAAAGAGAGAGCTGATGACAGAGGAATTGATAATTATACTGCAGAAGCTAAATATGAGCCATTTACAGTATAACTCCGATTATCCAAAATGGTCCTAATTCGGACTCATTTCGGATGACTGAATTTTTCACATAACAGGTCATTTTTTTTTAAAACTGCCCAGAGGCAATAGAAAATCGCTTGTATCAATGTTTAAACAACAAATAATAAAGGAAGGCTTTTTAAGCTTTAAAATAATGGTTAATACTCACCAAAAAATTGCTGGCCACGGTCGATCCCTGACACCTCCCCACAGCTGTTACTGATCACCTAGACCTCCCAACTGCCACCGCCGATCCCCAACATGTCCACGCTGCTGCTGCCAATCGCTGGGGAGGCTTCCTGGGTACTCACGGGAGAGTCGGCAGGCTCCTGTCTCCCCATGGGCTTGTTCTGGTAGGAGCTATTTCGGCTTCACGTCCTGGTTCTTGATGTTGGACCCAGTCTTTGCCTGCGCACACTCCCCCTTCCAACTGACATCTTCCTACCATGGTCCTGCTCCTGCCAGGGAGCCCAAGAAAGGGCGGAGCTTTTTTGAGTTGGGTTCTGTGAAGCAGGGGAAGCGACTACTCTCCCTCTACTCCCCATGCCCCCGCATTTTAAGCCCAGCAGCACCCCCAACTCACAGCCCTCCTGCACCACATAATTTTGAACTGTGAGACTGCGGCATCTGCTGCAGATGTTGTGGTCTCACAGTGTCATCGGAGCTCCCGACACCTGACTCCAAATCCTTCCCTCAGCCTACCGCACACATCCATCCGACGTGCATGTGCAGTATAATAGGCTGAGGGGAGGTTTCGGAGTCAGCATGGGAAGCTCCAGTGTGGCGAGGAGGGAGGCAGGGGGAGAGGATATAGGGAAGGAAGAGGAGAGGTGGGAAGGTAATGCCACTGAGCAGGAGATTCCGCTTCTGTCCGAGAGGCTGCTCTCCTTGATGGTGCTGGGACAAGGGATTCTTCTGACCCCTTGTGGCTGGGAGACTGTGGCATGCAGTTTGAGGAGGGGTAGGAGAGAAAAGTCATTAGGGGAAGGTAAAGAAGAAATGGAAAAAGAGACAGGAGGGAGTTAATTCAAACGAGGACAATCGTCATTCTAATTTCATGTTGAGTGAATTTTTTTTCCAACCTGTGAGGACATTTTGGCTCTGAAAAAATTTTTAGATAATCCAATTTTGGATAATTGGAGTTGTACTGTACTTCAAAGAATTTAATGCATTGACCGAACCCTATTCTTTTTTAAATTATGACATAATGCAGTATCAAGTTATATTTGAATTGAAAAAGTGCAAATCAAGAAATCCAAATAAAGATAACTTTTTCAAATAAGAGAAGGTTAGAGACCCACTCCAAAGACTCTTGCATAAAATTCCAAAAGCATTGACACCACTGTGCAAAGCTGAGGTGGTGTTGGAGGGGCTGCCTTTTGGATGAGATATTAGACCAAAACTCCACTGGCTTTCACAGATACAAAATATCCAATGGCTCTATTTTGAAGAAACAGCACAAATATTATTCCTGTATTATCTAAAATCAAAAATTATTAAAACAACTTACCTTTAACATTGCTGGTGGAGGGATCCTGCTGAACCAAATCTGGTTGCCACAGTTCAACTATAGTTTATAAAGTGTTCAGGAATCCTAAGTAGGACATAAAAGTGGTCATATGCACATCATTTATTGTTTACAGCTCAATTTGATGCAATCTACTATCAATTTTTTGATTCCATTACCATAGTGACTTGAGCATTGTGCAATTTATATTCTTTGGCTTGGCTTCGCGGACGAAGATTTATGGAGGGGGTAAAAAGTCCACGTCAGCTGCAGGCTAGTTTGTGGCTGACAAGTCCGATGCGGGACAGGCAGAAATGATTGCAGCGGTTGCAAGGGAAAATTGGTTGGTTGGGGTTGGGTGTTGGGTTTTTCCTCCTTTGCCTTTTGTCAGTGAGGTGGGCTCTGCGGTCTTCTTCAAAGGAGGTTGCTGCCCGCCAAACTGTGAGGCGCCAAGATGCACGGTTTGAGGCGTTATCAGCCCACTGGCGGTGGTCAATGTGGCAGGCACCAAGAGATTTCTTTAGGCAGTCCTTGTACCTTTTCTTTGGTGCACCTCTGTCACGGTGGCCAGTGGAGAGCTCGCCATATAACACGATCTTGGGAAGGCGATGGTCCTCCATTCTGGAGACGTGACCCATCCAGCGCAGCTGGATCTTCAGCAGCGTGGACTCGATGCTGTCGACCTCTGCCATCTCGAGTACTTCGACGTTAGGGGTGTAAGCGCTCCAATGGATGTTGAGGATGGAGCGGAGACAACGCTGGTGGAAGCGTTCTAGGAGCCGTAGGTGGTGCCGGTAGAGGACCCATGATTCGGAGCCGAACAGGAGTGTGGGTATGACAACGGCTCTGTATACGCTTATCTTTGTGAGGTTTTTCAGTTGGTTGTTTTTCCAGACTCTTTTGTGTAGTCTTCCAAAGGCGCTATTTGCCTTGGCGAGTCTGTTGTCTATCTCATTGTCGATCCTTGCATCTGATGAAATGGTGCAGCCGAGATAGGTAAACTGGTTGACCGTTTTGAGTTTTGTGTGCCCGATGGAGATGTAGGGGGGCTGGTAGTCATGGTGGGGAGCTGGCTGATGGAGGACCTCAGTTTTCTTCAGGCTGACTTCCAGGCCAAACATTTTGGCAGTTTCCGCAAAGCAGGACGTCAAGCGCTGAAGAGCTGGCTCTGAATGGGCAACTAAAGCGGCATCATCTGCAAAGAGTAGTTCACGGACAAGTTTCTCTTGTGTCTTGGTGTGAGCTTGCAGGCGCCTCAGATTGAAGAGACTGCCATCCGTGCGGTACCGGATGTAAACAGCGTCTTCATTGTTGGGGTCTTTCATGGCTTGGTTCAGCATCATGCTGAAGTGGACATCTATTATGTTAGTTGTTAGCAATTTGATTCTGCCTGCCATACAGTCACGTTAGCTTCCAACACTGGGTTGCAAATAGGAGCAGAAAGCCACATTTATTTTCTCTTCCTCAACGTAACTGAGGTTAGTTCAGTCAGCACAGAGGAAAGATAAAATCTGCCATACCTTTTGGTTTGTCTGTTCACACGTGTATCTAACTAAGCTATCAGGAAGGGTCCATTTTTTTTAAAAAAGTAGCTTCACAACATTACTAGTTCACAAATCAGAAAAAACATAGATATTAAAAACAGCTTCTTTACTTTGAAAACTTGAAAATGGTCTCACCAGTTAATCAGTTTTGTTTCTCTTCCCATCAGACTCTAGAACCCTTGCTTCTGACTGTCAGCTCCAACTGCAGGAAGAGTACAATCAATCGACATCAAGTTGAAGAACAGTCGAAGGCAGCCTCTGTCATGCTGGAATTCACAAAGGCTATAAGTATTCTCTCTGCTAAACAGTCTGCCACTCTTTAAAATGAACATTTAAAAGCAAAACAAGTAAGTGTCCATAGTTCATTTTAACATTCTCATTCTTTCAACTCAGAATGAAGAGTAGATGAAAGAACCACTGTGTGTTTTATCGCTGTACCAAGAGACACCCACATTATGTACATATTAAGAAGACCAGTGATGCCTGTCATGCATTGCAAACTCAACAGACCAAGACGCAATGTAGTTAATAAAATAAAATTACTTGATGATTCACAATATATGATATGAAAAAACATACAAATGCTGGAGAAACTCAGCAGGTCAAACAGTGCCTTTATGTAGCAAAGATAAAGATACATCACCAATGTTTTGGGCTTCAGCCCTTCATTAAGGTGAGGGGGAACATGAGAAATGTCTGAATAAAATGAGGGGTGGCGGGTGGTAAGGGTGGGAGATAAGAGGTGGAGGGGGGACACCACAGGAAAGTGGGGGAGGTCGAGGCTAGGTGGAGAGAGAAAGGAAGTAGGAACTGGAATAACTAGTTATGGTGTGGGGGGGGGAGTGGGAAAAGGAAAGCTGATTAGTGGAATGCAGTGAACTCAATGTTCATGCCCTGGGGTTGGAAAGTGCCCAGACAAAAAATGAAGTGTTGTTCCTCCAATCTGCAGGTGGTCAGGGTGGAGTAGTGTGAAA
Organism: Narcine bancroftii; assembly: GCF_036971445.1. Taxonomy (NCBI): domain Eukaryota; kingdom Metazoa; phylum Chordata; class Chondrichthyes; order Torpediniformes; family Narcinidae; genus Narcine; species Narcine bancroftii. The sequence continues at coordinate 23,287,870 of NC_091473.1, read as the reverse complement.
GGCCATGGACAGACATGTGAGCTTGAGAGTTTGACTCAGAATTGAAATGGTTGGCTATGGGAAGGTTGCTTTTGTTGCAGACAGAGAGGAGGTGCTGGGCGAAGTGATCTCCTAATCTGCTACCGGTCTCTCTGATCTAGAGAAGGCCACAGAGGGTCCACTGCGTGCAGTAAATGAGTTCTTTGAAGGTACAGGTGAAGTGTTGCTTCACTTAAAAGGTCTGTTTGGGACCTCGGACTGTGGTGAGGGAGGAGGTGTGGGTGAAGGTTTTACACCTCCTATGACCACAGTGGAAGGTGCCGGGTAGGCGATGGGTGGGGAGGGAAGAGTGCACAAGGGAGTCACGGAGGAAGCGGACCCTACAGAAGGCTGAGAGGGGAGGAGAAGGAAAAGTGTGTCTGGTGGTGGGGTCCTGTAGTAAGTGCCGGAAATTCTCGCGGATATTGTGTTGGATGCAGAGGCTGGTGGGGGGTAGTATGTAAGGACGAAGAGGATTAGAGAGACAGGTCACAGATTAGGAGATCGCTTCGCCCAGGACCTCCTCTCTGTCCACAACAAAAGTGACCTCCCCGTAGCCAACTATTTCAATTCTGAGTCACATTCAAGTTCACGTCTGTCCATGGCCTTTCACACTCCCCACCATGATCACCCGCAGACTGGAGGAACAACACCTTTTTCTTCTGAGCACTCTCCAACCCCAGGGCATGAACATTGAATTCACTGCATTCCACTAATCAGCTTGCCTTTCCCCCCCCCCCCCTCCCCCAGTTCCTACTTCCTTTCTTTCTCCACCTAGCCTAGACTCCTCCCCCCTCCACATATCATCTCCCACCCTCTCCACTCCCCCTCTCCCTTTTGTTCAGACATCTCTCATGTTCCCCCACACCTTGATGGAGGGCTCAAGCCCGAAACGTTGGTGATGTATCTTTACTTTTGCAACATAAAGGCATTGTGTGTTTGACCTGTTGAGTTTCTACAGCATTTGTGTTTTTTTTTCACTTAACCACAGAGTCAAGAGAATCCTGTGTTTTACCCCCCCCCCCCCCACAATATATGACTTTGTTACTATTTTCCAGAGATAAAGATATAGCTTGTGCTTTAGTTCAAATACTTTCTAAATATTCTCTGCCTAATTAATACGTGAGAGGCTCAGAAGTTAACATTTGTTTTAGAGGTTGTGATTTTGAAACTATACCAGTTGACAGCAATAAAATTCTAACTTTCCCCAGAGATTGCCAAGTCCTTTCTACTGATCTTCTACTGCACTGGATTCCCAGCTAAAGCAATTCATTTTACGGTTGTTTTTATCTATCTCCTTTCAATGTGGCACAGCAGAAGCTTCCATTACAAGTGCTGATGGAAGGGTCCATGATTTGACATGAGAAGAGCATATTTAAAAAGCTTTTAATATATCTGTTTAGGAACGGGAGGGAACTCTCAGGTGGAACGTAAGCTAGAATTTCCTTAGAATGGTTCTCTCACCAAACATACTCTTGCTGGTATTCAACTGGGTGTGGTGGAAACACAGTACGTTAGGTTGGACATGATATGAAATACTTGAGCTTGTTACATGAGACAAACTGTTGATTTATTTTATGCTTTCTTGCAATAGACATTCCAATTTAATTTTTGTAAAAACGGATGTTAACAGTGCTATTTGAAATGTCATACATTTATTAATATTTTTCACATGTTTTAGTTTTTAAGGGTAACAGAAGTGTTCTTGAATTCCTAATACAGGGTACCTTAGCACAGGTGGTCACACTTGCTTCATCACTTTACCTAATTCAATAAGATTAACGATAAAGGTTCCATTATTGGAACATAGTACTACATTTAGAATGTAACATACATGAAATTCTTTAACTTTTGTCTACTGTAAGGCAGACAGAGATTTGCCACTTTGTCCAATGCCCCTCACAGAAACCTACAGCATCTGGTGTTCCTACAAGTACTGGCCAGGCCTGAGCCTGCTTAGCTTCCAAGATCAGACAATCCCAGGCATATTCAGGCTGTTAGGCTTCAGCACAGAAAAGAAAGGAATATTAATGGGTGCATGACTCTTGTATTTGTGGCATTCAGCGAGTTGACCTTCTCACTGATGAATGATGCATACTGGAGAACAGTTTCTTAAACTCTGGGTTTTAGCACAATTCAACTGTAATGCATGTTATTTCTCAAGAAATTAGAGAAACTCTCATTGTGGTATGATTAGTGTAGTGGTTAGCACAGCTTCTATTACAGCACCAACGACCCTGGTTTGTATGATCTCACAGTGTCTATGTGGGTTTCCTCTGGGTGCTCCAGTTTCTTCCCGCTCTCCAAAAATGTACAGGGTCGGTAGGTTAATGAGTGTATTTGGGCAGCACAGGTTGTAGGCCAGAAAGGCCTGTTACCATGCTGCATCTCTAAAGAAAATTGTCAAACACAAGAAAATCTCTGTATATGCATCTATTTGGAGATTATATCCATTCTTCTTCTTTCTTTTCTTTGGCTTGTCTTCGCAGACGAAGATTTATGGAGGGGTAAATGTCCACGTCAGCTGCAGGCTCGTTTGTGGCTGACAAGTCCGATGCGGGACAGGCAGACACGGTTGCAGCGGTTGCAAGGGAAAATTGGTTGTTGGGGTTGGGTGTTGGGTTTTTCCTCCTTTGTCTTTTGTCAGTGAGGTGGGCTCTGCGGTCTTCTTCAAAGGAGGTTGCTGCCCGCCGAACTGTGAGGCGCCAAGATGCACGGTTTGAGGCGATATCAGCCCACTGGCGGTGGTCAATGTGGCAGGCACCAAGAGATTTCTTTAGGCAGTCCTTGTACCTCTTCTTTGGTGCACCTCTGACGCGATGGCCAGTGGAGAGCTCGCCATATAACACGATCTTGGGGAGGCGATGGTCCTCCATTCTGGAGACGTGACCTACCCAGCGCAGTTGGATCTTCAACAGCGTGGATTCGATGCTGTCGGCCTCTGCCATCTCGAGTACTTCGATGTTAGGGATGAAGTCGCTCCAATGAATGTTGAGGATGGAGCGGAGACAATGCTGGTGGAAGCGTTCTAGGAGCCATAGGTGATGCCAGTAGAGGACCCATGATTCGGAGCCAAACAGGAGTGTGGGCATGACAACGGCTCTGTATACGCTTATCTTTGTTATGGATATAATATTATATCCATTAATGATGATCTTAAACGTGCTGACTTAGAAAAAGTACATTTCTTCATCTTTCCCAGTATCAAATAGTACAATTAGAAATGGTATTTGCATAATCTGATGCCTCCCTCCTTCCTTTAGAATGCATCAACTAATCTCTGATCAATTAACTTCTATTCTAAAGAGATTTTTAAAAATTGTTTCTGAACTTTTTTCTTGCTCACGCATTATAAATTTTGTACCAGGCTCTTTCACTAGCCATTGGTGAATTCACTGAACTAACTTGTTTCAGGGTTCACATCTTTTGTAACTTTATAAAATGTTGTCATCGACATGGAGGAGTGTTAAGAGTTCAGAATAAAGCAACTGCTCATTAAAAAGGATTTGAATTGTGGTCCATGCTCCTGTCGAATTTATGCCTGCGATCGGGATTTATACTTGAATAAATATTGAATGTTGCCGATGATACCAAACTGAAGGCAGGCTAGGTCACAATAATGAGGGGCCTCCAGCAATTGATAAGCGATGGGATTGGTGAACAAATTGTAGAAGCAGTTTAATGTAAAACATTGAACAAGAAATGTTAAAAGGGCAAAAAATAAATAACTCATATAGCAAGATTACATTTGGAACATAAATATCTTGCAGATAAAAAGGTTAAAGAGAGTATTGAAGTAACTAATGGCTGGATGTATAAAATGTAAGTGCAAGGAGGAAAGCATAAATTATAGATGAAATATTTTGTCCGAAGGTAAGCTCCTAAATCCTTGAATTATCTCAGTTATTTGTCTTTGATTTTTATTTTATGAGGTTGTCATACCTTTTTTGATGTAGGATGAGCACAGATTTCCAAAATTTATTTTGCATTCAAAATCAGTCAAACTTGTTGGATTTAAATGCCCTCTGCAGGAATCCCATCTTATTTGCCTGTGTAGCATGGATTCATTATGATGTTTCTGGGAATCAGGAAGCACAGTGGTGAAGGAAGAGAAGATAGGCTCTTCCCAATGGAAGATAACCAATTGACTACACTGACCAGGACTCAGATGAGGTGAATGCAATTGTTTTATTTCATTCGCCAATCTGGCTGGTCATGCATTAAAAGGAAGATGCACACATTTAATGAATTAAAAGAAGTTAGTAGCATATGGATTTGTCTGGTACAAATCACAAATTCAAAAGTTCAAAAGTTTTTTGTAAAGGAAGAATATTATTGGAAATAAATGATCTGTAGAATGGAATTTGGTCAGGCCCCTTATATGGAGGTAGAAAACATCAATGGATAGAAAGGCATGTTTTTATATTTGCAACTTTCCTCGGTCTTCACAGGAATGCAAATAAAATTCCTTGGACTTTTCCCCCCCGCAAAGGTTGGCTCTTAAATCGTGGATTTATCTCATTTATCATCTCCAATTTCATTTAATGAGGTTGTCACATCTTTTTCGAGGAAGGATGAGCAAAAAGGAACAATGATTTCCAAAACTGACTTTGCCTACAAAGTCAGTCGTACTTTCCAAATTTAAGTGTCCTTTAAAGGGATCCCAAACCTTTTTTACCTCCTTTATAACTATTTCATACTATTACACCTTTATAAAGAATCATTTTCATCAACTTTGCCATTTCTTTTCAATCATGTTGGACACAATATTTTTGTTCTTCAATTTATCAATTTTCAATTAATATTATTATTTAAAAATCTTTTTGCTTATTTTGGTAGGGTTGGAACCAGTTCAGGTGATCATCAAGTTTAAGAAGGTCCACATCCACATTATACGGGCTCTCCTGCCTCCCTTCAAATTGTACCCCCTTCATATTTTACAAGTTTTTCATTACTTCTTATAAGATACTTTGCCCTGTAGCAATTCACTTGAAAATCCGCCTCTCATATTTCAGTTTATCGTTATAATTCAGCCAAGCCTTTCTGAAGCCAGTTAATCACCTTTTTATTATCTATATTGTATCACCAGATCTGAGAGCATCCTAGATACAGTTTTTTTTTAATGCAGAGAGATGGGAAAAGTATGAATAAAAAAAATATGAAAAGCGTCAGAGATGGACCATATGTGACTGGGGAGTTGACAGAAAATGTGAGGTAACTTTTGAATTCTGTGAGACCTGTGATACTTATAAAGTATTCAATGTACTGGTAAAAAGAAAAGGTTGAGGCAGGGGTCTTGAGTAGGTCTGAAACAGTGTTCCTCATATCCAACAAAGGAACAAGCATAGCCTGGGCACATGAACATTCCCAATCTATACCTTAGATCTGGGGAAGTGAGCAGATTGAAAGAGAGTTGTTCAATGTTCAAATGTTTGGTCCACGAAAGCAAGAACCCTGGCTGAAATTCCTTTTCCTAAATCGAGGAAAACAGAGAACAAGGCTCATTGGGACCATGGCTCTCTGGTATATTTGCTTCAAATCAATGCTCTATTTCTGAACCAAATTGGACGAGCTCTGAAATCCCAGTGCGAATTTCTCACTGCTATTCCATCACTCTTTGTTAATAAATAAACATGGCATAAAAAATGAATGCTGGAGACACTCTCCAGGTCAGGAAGCATCCGTAGAAAGAGAAAGAAAGTTCACGTTTCGTGTCAGTGACTCGGTGTCAAGATCTCTTTGAGCTATTCTGATAAGGGACATCCTTGGCAAAGTTGCTGTCAGACCTGCTGATTGTTTACAGCATTTTCTGATTTTCAAGCCATAAACATTCCTTGGTAACTTCAACAAAGCTCTATACCAACTGGAAAGCTGCCACAGAAGTCGGCTCTTTAGAGATAGAGTTGTGGCATAGAAAAATGCTGGATTTGTCCTCAATTACTTTAGATTCTCTCATTTGAGCTTGTTTTTGTCCAGTCATAGATGTTGGCAGCTGAATGCAACTTTTTGAACTGTGCATCATTCAAACTAATGAGACCTGCTGTAAAGTACATGAATGGAGCACTCCTAGGTGATGTGTCAGTGACCATTTCAGCATAGCTTGGACTCTCAATTTACAATCTACTGATATTAATGCAGCGTATTAATGCACTAAGTTGTCATCCACTCTTGTTATTACCTTGACTACCTTTAATCCTTTACTATTACATCTGTGAGCATAATTCCATCCAGTCAGTATTTCTGTCATATTTGGAGATGTAATTGAATGGGCAAAAATGGGAACTTGCATCCAGTACCATGATGCCATCCCCTCCTTTATCTTTGGTGACAAGAAAGCCAGACATTATCATTTAGAAACACTTCTACAGATCATTAATTACTTCATTGTAAAAGTAACATCAGATTGGCATACTTCCCTCACGGTAGATGCATGCTTGTTATCATTCATATTGCCGAGAGATTGGATTTGTATCTGTACAATTGACAATGGGCTGTGGTTTACCTGCTCTCACCGTCAGACAAGACATGTTAGGTTTTCCATTGGGAAATCCTTGCTCCCTTTGCTTCTCTGAGTAAATTACTTCAGTGGATTAATGCCAACCAAATTAATGCCAAAGCAAATTAATGCTGCTGCAGTTAAGCACATGGCATTAGCTGACAAATGCAAACTATAAAAAGTGCATCTATCAACATTTCATGACAAATTTGAGGGTTCTTTGCAAAAAAAGCTGTCTTCTTTATATCACATGCTCAATGCAGGTCTGTAACATACCTTTGTTTGATTGTCTTGTCGATAGCAGTTAAGCTCAGCAATAACTTCAGTTTCATGGATAGAGAGAGAGGTCTTTCCTGAGGCCAACACTGAGGACAAATATAATGAAAGTCAATCAATAATACAGTATACAAAAAGATGTCTTCAGTATTAGACTCCCCATAGCCTTCTCTTAATGACTGGACATTATCACATATAAATATTTCTATAATCTCATTACTGCCATAAATCTGGCATTACTTTCTCTTTTCTTTTTCCGCAGATGCTGCCTGAGCTTCCAAAATTTTCCAGGATTTTATTTTTGTTTCATATTTCCAGCATCTGCAGTTTATTTGATTTGCATTATTTCTACACCCTTACTTGTCTACATTGTCCTGAGTACCTCCTGTTCATACTGCCTCGGCCAGGCACTTGCAAATCTGACTGGAAAGTGCTTCTGCATGCAGAACAACATCACCACAGCTGTTCTGCAACATGTAGTGGACTATTCTCTCTTCAACTTCCTTCATTAATCCATTCACATGACAACTCTGCAAACATTAGGATCACCTGACCTCCCCCTTTCAGACATCCTTTTCACATTGGAAACCCGCTAAATTGGCATGTGAATACCCGTTTTTATATACCAGTAAGGTCATTCACACTGAACCAAGAAAAGCCAGTTCAGTGCGCCCTTTCACATTACCTTCCCGATACCGCAGAGCAAAGAGGAGCCAAACCTTAAGCAGTGATGTCCTGAGTGACATATTATGTATGTGCAGGGCAGTGAAATCATAGCAGGAATAAAGCACATACATGCACAATTTATGAAAGAGTGAGGGAAAAATGCACACAATTTAATAAAACATAATCATACAATTTATAAAAGCGTGGGAAATTCTAGTATAAGTATTGATCGAGAGAAGTGGATTTCTGTTTCAAATTTTTATTAAATTTTACAAGAATAATGCAAAAAGTAGAAGCCATATTTATCTAAATATAAATAGGTAATATGAAACAGGAAATAAGGAAAAACTTATATAAGAAAATCTGTTACATAGAATCAAATTTTTAAAAAAGGAAAATAATCAAGTAATCGTTTAATCAGTGATAACATGTGGCAAATTGAAAAAGATATTTAAAAAATGATACTATACTACAAATTCTATTCCCTTCCCTTCTGAAGTTATTTGCCAAAAGCATACAATTTCACTAACATAAAAAAACACAAACTCACAAGATCTAAATGATCTTATAGATTATGAAAAAATTAATAAAAGGACCCCATAAACTTGAAAAATTTAAATCTGTTACATTAGAGGAGCGTCTGATTTTTTTCCAAAGTTAGACATGCCATCAGGTTATATAACCATTGAGTATGAGTAGGAGGGACAGTATCTTTCCATCTCATTAATATTGAGCATCTAGTAATAAGGGAAGTGAAAGAAACTACATGGGATTGAGACACAGTTAATTTCAAATCAATTACCTTAGTTGATCCAAAAAGAGCAATTAAAGAAGGCATAAGATTTGCATTAAGATATCTTTCCAAAATTTTGAAAGAAAAGACAAGACCAAAATATATGTAATAAAGTACCTTCTTCAGTTTTATATATAACACAATTCAAAGAAATACTAGGATAAAATTTAGCCAATTAAACTTTAGAAAAGTAAGCTAGATATACAAACTTAAATTGTAGAAGTGAATGACGGGCACATAAAGAGGAGGAATTTACCAATTTTAAGATAGGATCCCATGTAGTATCTGAGAATGAGAGCTGAAAATCTTGCTCCCATAATTTTTTAATCTTATTTAGGGAGTTATCCCTAGACTTTAATAGTAAATCATATAGACCTGATATCAGCTTTTGTGACTTTAAAATTATAAACCATCCCTATCATATTTGCGACAAGGTCCTGAGAAAGACTCAACAATATTAAAAAATTTTAAAACTCCTAATTTGTAAGTATTTTTCTTTTTATTAACATTGAAATTTCATATCCAAAAAATACAGAGTATATACAGATATATGTTAAAAGTCAAGAAGATTCATTATGCTTAAATCATATAATTTCAGCCAAAGTACCCTGCATTTTAATCAAGCAGACTATATTGCATTGATATTCTATTATTTTATTATAAAAAAGATTGGTAGATGCCAGAGAAGTCAGCTTTCCAGTTGCTTGAGATTCACTTTTATAATGCCTAACCTGAACATCTGTCTTAAGAATAAACAGTTTAAAAGATGAAAAAAAACTATGCTGTATTTACATTAAAAAAAACTTTACTTGCATAAATAGATGAACCTAAAAAACAGGTCACATTCTTTGAAAACATTTAATCCTCATTACATCTAATGGATTTGATATGATTACATTATATTTTGTATTTTGACATGAATACATGAATGGAAAATTTAAATGAAATACTAAAAACAAAAAACACCATTACTGCATCTGCAAGTACCTAACCCTCCATGAGCTGCGTTGAAGACAAACAACAGATAATTAACCCCCTCCCCCAAGTTTACAGATAAAGCCTTACTAATATACTTACTAAGCAGGGATAAGGGGACACTTTAAGAGAGTCACACCAACAGCGAGCGGCAACAACCAGCTCCTCATCCTGTGCAACACCATTTTATTCAAACATAACTTTATTCAAACAGCTGCTATGAGCAAAGCATGACCAAGGCACTATACCAGCTGATTTATTTACTCCCGCCTTCACCAATATGCTGAACATGAAGCTAGTAGATTACTTGAGCTGCTTACCATGGCCAGGAGTGTTGCAATTTTAGAACTTGGGGTGATGGGAGCGTATAGTTACGGACTTTAATCAGGCAACACCTCCAGGACATTCTGCAACCAATCCCTTCCTTCCCATGCCAAGTATATAAAAATATACTCTTTCTCATTTATGTCCAAATGGATCTCCAATTTTTTTTACTAGCTTGGCTCTGCAACAATGTGTGCTTAGGTTCTAAGCCTGAGCTAGATGGTCTAAATAGCAGTTTGTGCCAAAGGACGTTGACTTCACCAGACACTGAGGGGCTTGTGATCTCCCTCTCATGAAGCACAATTGAAAATAGGAAAGTCGATTAGAATAGTTTTCTGAGCAGTTGCATCTGCACCTGGAAGCAGCACAAATCATGTAGATCACTAATCATTAAGGGGGGTTAAAATAAGAAGAGATTCTGAGTGCACTACTATAGCCTCAGCTAACACAGCCACTCCTCCTCCACTGAAACAGCAGCCTCCTTCCCCAAGACTTGCAGGCCTCTCTTGTCCTCTGTGGGTTATCTCTCTTTGTTATGAGAAAAATAAACCAACTGAGCCAAGTCGCCTTTAGATAGATGGTGTGGAGAAACATCCAAGTGTGAATATGATGTCCATTGTATAGGTATGATGTTTCATGCAAACACACACAAAACATTCAGAAACTCGTACATTCATGGACTTGCACACTAACATTTTCACTGTTGAAAAATCAATTGAAACTGAGTGTTTAAGGTCATTGGAGACAAGATGAGATTAATCTGTACAGCTGGTGAGAAATTGAAACCAGGGAAGCATTTCCCAACCTGGCTTTGCTGCACACTCACCTCAAGAGATGTCAGTTTAAGATTCTTAACCAACTTTTCAGTTAATTGGTTGACAGCAAACCTCCCAGAATCCAAGCTGCTTTGCAGGCATGGTTAGTTAACCAGAAGACTGTACAGTAACAATGTACAACGTTACTTTGTACAAATACTCAATGCTCATCATTATGAAAGCGAACTGTTGGAACTTGGTCTACTTTCATATTGATTTGGAATACTTGCTGACTTTACTGAGGGAATATCCTTAGAGTCGTCAATAGGATAGTTCCGAGGACTGTAGGATATGCCAATGGTGACACAGATGGACAAAACAGACTTACAGTACCAGTTACTTTTTTTGCTTCAAGTTTAACACAACAAATTCGCATTGTATGGGCAGCCACGCGAGGAGGAAGGGTTCAAATGAGAGCTGAAAAGAGGCAAAACATTCTGTATATTTCCAAGGCTTTGAGTAGATGTTGGCTGCAAGGGGACCTGATCATTCATATCTAGATTTTTTCACATAGCTGCTGTCAAGTAAACGAGCTTCCACTATCACAAACTCAGCAGTTTGACACCCAATTGCATTGCATCATTTTGAGGTACAGCTTGCTGAACATTGTACCATGACACTCCTCAGGATGTTTTTAATTGCAAAACCTATTGAAATGTAGAAATTAATACAAATGATTTAATTTTATGTGTTAAAGGCTCCCTGATATGGCAAACTCCTTGCAAATTTTTGGAAGCAGAACATTGTACCACGACACTCCTCAGGATGTTTTTAATTGCAAAACCTATTGAAATGTAGAAATTAATACAAATGATTTAATTTTATGTGTTAAAGGCTCCCTGATATGGCAAACTCCTTGCAAATTTTTGGAAGCAGAACATTGATAGGCAAACATAGTTATAATTGTTGGATAGACCGCTTGGCCCCTGGCAATCTAAAATTCCCAAATTTCTTTCTTGGAAGTCTAAATTAGCCACAGCAGTAACTAAGATACTCCTAATTGCATCATTACTTAAGGGTTTGCAAGAAGCAAAATTCATCAGCGGCTTCGTAGCTATCCTTCTGCTGAAGAGAGGAATCCTGTCCTTGTCTCTGATTTACTCCCATTTCAGAAATCCCTGGTTCCAATTGGGTCACAGAGGTTATTTGGGGGTCACCTTATTTGATTGACTCTGGTTCTTAATTGGAATAATACCTCAATCAGCTCTCTGTGTCAAACAGGGGTCAATCTTGTGCTTCTGATAGGACCCAAGTTTTAAATGAAAAATGCCCATCGTGTTTCTAATTACAAACATGGGCAGGGGTAGACAGTGGGTTGGGAGAGAACTGTGCCAAATCTTGATGTCTTGCACTTCACCACAGCCTAGTCACTGGCATCTTATAGTAATGAAAAATGATGATATTGCACTAATATTATCAATGCAGCAACCTTTAAACTGGAATTGAAGAAATTGACATGTGTTAATGGCAAGAAATAGGGAAAAAAAACCCAAAATTGATCAAACTAATCCTAAATTCCAAATGGTTTTAGGAGTTCTCTTGAGGAAAAGCAACCTCACAAAGCCGCTTCATCGAGTTCAAGCATGATTCTGACTGCTTTGTGAAGGTCTCCTCAGTTATTTGGCTGTAAAACGATGGTTGAAGAATGCACAATGGCTCCTGGGATCTATGCACTTGAGAGATGAAGGAAGTGGGGAAATAAACATTGCAAAAAGACTTTGAGACATACCACATTTTGCGTTCGTTTATTGTGCAGTATCTCAGTCTTATTATCAATAATGTTAACTTGGAGTTCAAAACAATAATGGTGAAGCAAAAGAAAAGATTTTTAGGCCTGTTTACAATTCAGGGATGCTGTAAAACAATCAGAATGTGCATGTTGGAAACCTGCTGATTATACTAACTTCAGGGGATTGGATTTGATTCTGACCCTGGGCACTCTCTGAGCAGAGTTTGCACATTCACTCCATCACCTCATGAGTTTACGTTGGGTTTTCCTGTTTTCTCCCACATGCCAAAGTTGTTTTGATAGGTTAATTGGCCATATAGATTATTGCTTAGAATCAGAATATATCATCATCGACATGTCACAAAAGTTGTTGTTTTGTAACAGCATTACAGTGCAAATGTTGCTTAAAATTTACATTTAAAAATAATTAAATTAGTGCAAAAATGAGAGAAAGTGAGGTTGCGTCTGTGGTTCCTTGTCTTTTCAGAAATCTGAAGGAATGCCAAAGGGGAAGAAGCTGTCCTTGTGCCGCTGGGTGTTCACCTTCAGGCTCCTGTACCTACTTCCCAATGGTTGCAGTGTGAAGAGTGCACGGTCTCGGTGGTGAGGGTCCTTAAGGATAAAGGCTGCTTTCTTAAGGCACCGCCTCTTGTAGATGTCTTCAATGGAGTGGAGACTGATGTCCGTGAAGGCGTTGACCGAGTTCACGATGGTTTTTTTCTTGTACTGTGCATTGGCACCTCCATACCAGACACCATACAACCAATCAGAATGTTCTCCACAGTGCAAGAGTCTTTGTTGACATTCCACATCTCCTCAAACTCTTCCTCTTGAAAGTCTAGCCATTGGTGAGCCTTCTTCGTGATCACATTGACATGGGGGCCCCAGAGCAGATTCTCAGAGATGTTCACAATCAGGAATTTTCAACCCTTTCCACTGCTGACCCCTTGATGAGAACTGGTTTGTGATCCCTTGATTTCCCCCTCCTGAAGTCCACAATCAGCTCCTTGGTTTTGCTAATGTTGAGTGCAAGGTTGTTGGTGTAACACCACTCAATTAGCTCCCTCCTGTACATTTCCTCATTGCCATCTGTGATTCTGCTAACGACCATGGTGTCATCAGCAAATTTATAGACAACATTTGAATTGTGCTAGCCACACAATCATGGATGAATAGTGAGTAGGGCAGTGGGGTAAGCATGTATCCTTGAGGTGCGTCTGTGTTGATTGTCATTGAGGAAGAGACATTGTTTCTGATTCATATTCACTGTGGTCTTCCGATGAGTAAGTCAAGAATCCAGTTCCAGAGGCCCAAGTTTTGGAACTTGTTGACCAGCACTAAGGGGACGATGGTGTTGAAAGGCAAGCTGTTATTGATGAAGAGTAGGCTGATGTATGTGTTGCTGCAATCTAGGTGCTCCAGAGCTGAGTAGAGAGTCAATGATATTGCATCTGCTGTGGAGTAATTGTGACGGTAGGTGAAAAGCAGTGTGACCATATTTTTACTTTGGTGTGAGTTAATTCTGGCCATGACCAACCTCTTAAAGCATTTCATCACAGTAGATGATGTGAGTGCTACTGGGTGAAAGTCATCGTGCCAGCAAACTCTACTCTTCTTGGGCACCATGATGATTGATGCCCTTTTGAAGCAGGTGTATACCTTTGATTACACCAATGAGAGATTGAAAATGTTCGTTAACACCCTGACTGATTGATTGGCACAGATTCTCAATGCCCTGCCAGGTACATCATCAGGGCCTGACACATGGCGAAGGTTCACCCTCTGAAAGGATGTTCCGACATTGGCTTCAGAGACAGATATCACAGGATCATCAGCTTCTGCAGGGATTCTCATAAGTATTGAGGAGATTCACTATTCCCCTTGAAACAAAGGCCAACATAGAATTTGCTTTCTTTCCTGGCAATCCAACCTGGTGGTTAACCACTATGTTTTCCTGCATAAGAACCCCCATGTCCTGTTGCACTTCCACTTGAAATAATTACATATAATTTATGTAACAATTTTGAAATCTTTGAAAAGATTTGGGAATCATATTTACCAACTGTAGGAATTAAGTTGTAATTGCCCAACTTGAACCTTCCAACTCCTAAAATCAAGAAAATTAGTTGCATTTCATTTGATGGTTTTGGTAAATTTTTAAAAATAATATCCCGATGTTTTCTTTCTTTTCTATTGGGTTGTTGGGGGTGGGGAATTTTTTTTTAAAAATCACAATGCATTAATTTTTCATTTTTGAATTAGAAATTTAGGGACAAGTTTTTAATGCATGTGAAATTAAATACAATTTTCAAAGAGAAGCTTAACATACCAAATAATACATTTTGCTTATTATCAAGAGTTGTGGATAGTGAGGAGGGTTTTCATGGACTACAGAAGGATTTGGACTTGTTGGGAAAGGTGGCAGATGGAGTTTAATGTAGTAAAGTGGGAGGTGCTTCATTTTGGGAAGAAGAACCAAAGTAGGATGTATGCAGTGAGGAACAGAGGGATCTTGGAATAATGGTTCAGCATTCCTCGAAGGTGGGTTTGCATTTAGATAGGTTGAGAAAAAGACTTTTGGTATACTGGCCATTATAAATTATAGCATAGAAAATAGGAGTTGAGAGGTGATGTTGAGACTGTTTAAGGCATTAGTGAGGCCAAGTTTGGAGTATTGTGGGCAGTTCTGGTCTCCAAATTATCGGAAGGATATAAATAAGGTAGAAATGGTGCAAAGAAGGTTTACAGAAATGTTGCCTGGATGGCAGTATCTTGAATATGGAGAAAGATCGAGTAGACTGGGTCTTTATTCATTGGAGCGAAGAAGGTTGAGCGGGATTTGATAGAGGTATTTAAAGTTATGAAGGGAATAGATAGAGTAGATGTGAATAGGCTCTTTCCCCTGAGGGTAGCGGAGATTGGAACAAGGGATCATAAGTTAAAGGTTAGGGGGCAAAACTTTAGGAGTAATATAAGAGGAAGCTTCTTCACTCAGAGAGTGGAATGATCTTCTGGAAGAGGTGATCAATTCTGTCATTTAAGAGGAGGTTGGATGAGTACATAGATGTGAGGGGGTTGGAGGGTTATGGGGATGGGAGTGGGTAGGTAGAACTAGTAGAGTTTCACATAAATCGGTGCGGACTAGAAGGTCCAATATGGCCTGTTTCCGCACTGTAAATTGTTATATGGTTATCTTTCTTCTTTGGCTTGGCTTCGCGGATGAAGATTTATGGAGGGGGTAAAAGTCCACATCAGCTGCAGGCTCGTTTGTGGCTGACAAGTCTGATGCGGGACAGGCAGACACGGTTGCAGCGGTTGCAGGGGAAAATTGGTTGGTTGGGGTTGGGTGTTGGGTTTTTCCTCCTTTGCCTTTTGTCAGTGAGGTGGGCTCTGCGGTCTTCTTCAAAGGAGGTTGCTGCCCGCCGAACTGTGAGGCGCCAAGATGCACGGTTTGAGGCGATATCAGCCCACTGGCGGTGGTCAATGTGGCAGGCACCAAGAGATTTCTTTAGGTAGTCCTTGTACCTCTTCTTTGGTGCACCTCTGTCACGGTGGCCAGTGGAGAGCTCGCCATATAACACGATCTTGGGAAGGCGATGGTCCTCCATTCTGGAGACGTGACCCATCCAGCGCTGCTGGATCTTCAGCAGCGTGGACTCGATGCTGTCAGCCTCTGCCATCTCGAGTACTTCGATGTTAGGGATGAAGTCGCTCCAATGAATGTTGAGGATGGAGCAGAGACAACGCTGGTGGAAGCGTTCTAGGAGACGTAGGTGATGCCGGTAGAGGACCCATGATTCGGAGCCGAACAGGAGTGTGGGTATGACAACGGCTCTGTATACGCTTATCTTTGTGAGGTTTTTCAGTTGGTTGTTTTTCCAGACTCTTTTGTGTAGTCTTCCAAAGGCGCTATTTGCCTGTTTTGCGGAAACTCCCAAAATGTTTGGCCTGGAAGTCAGCCTGAAGAAAATGGTGGTCCTCCATCAGCCAGCTCCCCACCATGACTATCAGTCCCCCCACATCTCCATCGGGCACACAAAACTCAAAACGGTCAACCAGTTTACCTATCTCGGCTGCACCATTTTATCAGATGCAAGGATTGACAACGAGATAGACAACATATGGTTATAATGACAAAAATTCAATGGTGGTGGGTGGGGGGGTCAATAGGCATGTTTGAGAGAGAATGAGCTGCAGAAGTACATGGTATTAGGAGAATAAGATGAATTATATTACTCCCAAAAACAAGTATTGACTCATTGTCTCATTACAACACAAGGAAAATCTCTACAGAGTAACAGTAAACATGCTTAAACTTTGAAGGGGCAAGAAACTTGTGAATGACTGTTACTTCATTTACCACTATCCAGTGGTACTTGTCAGATGGAGGCCAACTCATAACAGTTCTGGGAATCAAAAAATCCACTGCGCAACAACAGATGCTGTTCCAAGACAGAATGCTTACCCTTGTTGATGCAGAAAGAGCTTTGTTGATGTCACACTGTACCTGAGTCTGAACACAAAATGCTTCCTCTGCCTGGGTCCAGCGATCTTTACCTGGGTGTAGTTTGTTTATCTATCATCTGGGCAGCATAATTTGTTCAGGATCACTACATGTGAAGAAGTTCCACCTTGGACACACCTTTCATGAAGCAAAGCAAGCCCATTCAAAGTCAATTAAAGGATTAACTCAGAACTTTCCAGAATGCAATTATATCCCAACAAACTGGGTCAATACAGTGAGTGATGATTGATTGCTTCCATTGATCAACATTACAACCTCATGCACGCTCTGCTGAAGTGAAAAATAACAATGAAATTAGAGGCATGCAACTTCTTTAATGAAAATAGGTCAGTAGCAATGACCTATCCTTTTAATTTTACACTAGAACATCAGGAAATTAACATTTAAAAAAAGTCAAAGGACGAGAGGAATTCTTGCATGATCGCATTTTAGAGATAAAACTGAAATCACAAATTCTGGAAGTCATAAATAAAAGCAGGAACCTTTGAAACGCAAAAGCACTTTGAAATCTTTTGAAAGAGAAATGCATGCTAATTATTTCGGGACTTGTATTTGCTGGCCCTCATTTTATGTGTTCACTATCATGTTAATTTTCCATGATTTGAGACAAGAAAGTTGCAGCGTAAATGGATGATCTCTTCAAGTGTTATATGGTGTCCAAATATATGTATAGTCTGGGAGGTCATTTATTGATAGATAAGAGATAGTAACCAATATCTGAGCCATTTAAAGGCAGCTTGGTTTGACCAAGTGCATGTTACAACTGTGTTCTCCATTTGCCCAATGGAATGTGCAAAAAGCCTGCTTCAGATCTGGAAAAGTGTTCATTTTGTTTAGATATTACAAAAACAAAATGGAATGGTAATACTCAAGCTTTACACCTTTTATTTCAAATTTCCAATATCACTGTTTTCTAGCTTTTCATTTATTATCCACCCAGATAATAATAATAGAAAATTAGCATCATTAACAGCAAAATTCTCTGCTATTGTGAGGAGATTCTTTACTGAGGTACGAAGTGTGTCTTGAACTGAAGTGGGGGCCAGAATGCAATAATGCAGTAAACTGTCATATTTTTACATTTATTATGCTCTGGAATTTTTATTTTCAGTATCAAGAAATATAGGAGTAAAAATATATGAGCAATACTTATTTTAATCTCTTGAGAAAGAGTTCCATTTAGGCACCATCTTTCATGTCTCAAACCATCTAAAAATTACATTAATGAAAAAAGCAATTTTAGAGCACAGACGTTTTTATAATAATATGGAATGTGACAGTACTCCGAAAAACTACAATCATCAAGTAATAATTGATTGAAAAGCATTATTTTTCCAAAATTGGGGACGATTCCCCTGCTATTTAAATTAATGCCAGGGGATCTGTGACATTCACCTGTGTATTTGATTATTTTTATTTCTGGCCTGAATTACCTATGTTTTCCTAGTATTAAGATTAGGATAATAGGGACAGGAATGGAAAAAGCATAATTTTGTGCTCTGTAATACCCTATCTCTATGTTATGGAATGATTTGTTGGGAATATTATACCTATAAAATCTGATAAAGTTGCTAGAAGGAATTCAGACTTTAACATGTCCCTCTGTTGGGACTGGTTAAATCAATGCACCACAGTTTCAATCCAGGATTTTCTATCTACGCGTCTTAATTATTTGTTATCACATAACCACTGAGACTAAATATCTCAAAATGAGATTAAATTTTGCTTCTTATTACGTTTGATTTTTTTTTAAAGCTATAAATGAAAAACCCAGAAAATCAGAAAACAGAAGTTATCAATTGAATGCGGCCTCTCATTAAAGAGGGACCAAGTACATATCACAATATAGGAATGTCTCCTTTTCCAGCCAACTCTGGGATTCAGTTTGAGATCATAAGGTTGTCTTCACCAAACAAGTCCTTATGGCTCTTAAAACATTCCAACAACAGCAAGGATCAGTTGGCCTTCACATTAATTGCATAAATGATTTTGCTATGGGGTCAATTTAACAATAATTGAAAAACAGCAACTATATTGTAGATTTGAGACCAATATTCCATTAGTTTTAAAAGCAGAGTGAAAGTGCTGACTGATGTGAGGCAATTTGTTGCCCTTTCCACTTCAGTTGCAGTGCTACCTATTGCTCAGAGTGAGAAAGTTCATTCTGGCGGAAATAACAGTTTGGAAAGATAAAATTAGGTCAGAATGCCCAAACTACGAAGGGGGTGGGGGAAAGTCCTTCAAATAAAACTTTCTGCTCTTCCTTCCGTTTCCCATTTAGTTGTCCTTTAGAAAATAATTTCATATTCATCCTCTAATTTCCATACCTTCCCTCCCACCCCCATGCTTGTTTAGAAAATTAGCTCCTTTCTCGTTGAATAAGCAACTAATGGGAAAAATCTATCATGGTTTAACCTCTCAAAACAACTTGCTAAATGAAAATCTAAGTGTACTCTTGTCTCTGCTCATTCAGTGGAAAAGCCTCATTTTCTCACCAGTTATCCTGATCTATAACTCTTTAGTTATCCAGAGGCCTTAAAATTTCCATACATTTTATACAGCCAAGTTGAGGAGAATCCTATCTGAGGTGAACCCACACAAGGCAGCAGGACCAGATAATATACCCAGTCAGAGACAGAAGGATGTGAAGACCAATTGACAGAGATCCTCAAGAAGATCATCAACATGTCAATGCAGCAGTCCATCATCCCCACAGGTTTTAACGCAGCTACCCTCTCCCCAGTAGCAAAGAAAGTGACAGTAATGACCACTGACTGCCCCTTGGCACTGACTTCTACTATTATGAAATGCTTTGAGTATCTGGCAATCAAAGCGTATCTCACCCATTTCAATTTGACTACAGACAGAACCATTCGAATGATGCTATAGTCTTGTCCCTCTATTCCATCCTGATCCATCTAGAGAACGGAGCTTCATATTCCAGGCTGCTGTTCATCGACTGAAGCTCATCTTGCCTCATATCAGAGAGGCTGGTGGGGAAGCTGTCCTTGCTGTGACTCAGCTCCTTTCTCTGTATCTGAATTCTGGACTTCCTAACAGAAAGACCAAAGTCTATCCAGGTTGGCAGCAGAACATCAAGCACCATCACACTGAGCACTGGGGCACTTTCAGGGATGTGTGATCAACCCTGTTCATGACTGCAATGCCAGATGCAGCTCCAACAGAGTCACCAAGTTTGGAGATGATATGAGAGTAGCTGGCCTCATCACCAACAATGATGAGTCATGGTGCGAGAATAACAACCTGAGTGTCAACATGGATAAGTCAAAGGAGAGGACTGTCGACTGCAGAAGGACCAGAGACAACCACCCTCCCCTACACATTAAATTTAATTTTTTAAAATTTTAAATTTTAGAGTCTTTAGACATACAACACAGTAACAGGCCACTTTTCCCCACAAGTCCGTGGCACCCAATTAGCCTACACCCCCGGTACCTTTTGAATGGTGGGAGGAAAATGAAGCCCCCCACCTCCCCCAGGGAAAACCCACATAGACATGGGGAGAATGTACAAACTCCTTACAGACAGCTTGGGATTTGAACCCTTACCAGCTGGCATTGTAAAGGTGTGGCACTAGCCACTATGCCAACCATGTTGCCCAGTATTGGAGAGAGTGGAGAACACCAAATTCCTCTGTTTCAACAGATGAAGTGGCTTATTCTGGACACACATCTCTTCTCATCGGGAAGGCACAATAACAAATGCACTTCCTTCAAAGTTTGAAGCAGGCATCCTCTCAACTTTCTACAGGAGCTCCATCAAGAGGCTCCTGGCCCACTGCATCACAGTGTGGTAAGGTTGCTGCAAATCAATGGATTGGAAGTCAAATCACAGGACTATAAAAGAAGATTACTGAGGTCTCCCTTCCCCCATCAATGTGAATTTTCCAGGAATGTTGTCTGTAGAGGGCTCGCAAAATCTCTAAGGACACCTACCACCCCGCAAACAGCATCTTCCAGCTACTCAAATTGGGAAAGAGATACAGATTTTGATCCAGCAAGCTGAGGAACAGTTTCTTCCTATGGACGGTATGATTGCTGAACGACTGCTAAACTACTAAAAACAACTCCCTGCGACTCTACTATTTATTCATGGTATTTATTTTTAATGAACAGATACAAGACGTGTATATAGGTTCTGCGTAAATGTATTTATGTCTGAATGTGTTTTTGGATCATAGAGTGTATTGTACTGATACAATCAGATGATAAATAAACTTGAAATTAATCTGCAATACCTAATGAGATATAAGACACATTTCCCATAATTCTTCTTCTTCTGGCTATCCATCCCATAGAGAAGATAATGCTTCCTTTCAGTCAGTTTGTGCAGTTTGATATGATAGGATACCCCACTCCTCAGAAAGAAGCAGCATATGCGTGAATGGATTTTAGGTGAGTAGGGGGTTACACAGGTCCAGACCCATCCTCTCAACATCCCCTTCTGGATCCAGTGGCATGGTGAGGTCCAAGACAGCTGGAGGAAGTTCTGTTTCAGTGAGTGGGATGCCTTTTCTGCGCTTCATGGCATGTGTTTGCTAGATGGCCGTTGACCATACAAGAGGGTTTGCATACCCTTTGGCAGGTCTTTTCATCTGCAGGCAAGCTGGTGGGGGAGCTGGTTTAGTTGCCGACACTTGACCATGCGACAAGTAGTACTGGGTTACATAGTCCCAATAGCAATCAGTCGAGTGATCTGACATAATTATAAGACAAAGAGCCTTAAAGGAGTTGAATATTTTGAGTGTGCGATGGATGTAGGGAGGGATAGTGAGGATGTTTTCCCCAACTTCCCTTTCCTGATGGGTCTAACAACACAAGACGTAGGAGAAAAAAGACCATAAATTCTCTTAAAACTGCTCCACTATTCATTAAATATGGTTGTCCAGGCTAGTCCACTAGAGTCCAAAATTCTGTAGTTCACAGCCTTAAATCTGCCTTAACAACCCTGTGGGGAAGGAAATTTCAAAGATCCTGAAAGAGGAAATGCCTCCTCAATTACTATGTAACCATTACACTCTCAATCCATATGGCCTAGTTCTAAATTTCTTCTTGTGGCATAAACTTTCTAGCCCAATCACAATTTTACATGTTTTATGTGATTATCTGTCATTCTTCCACACTCCAATGATGAGAGGTCAATAAAGAAACACAATCCCTGCAGATGCTGAAATCGTGTGAGCAGGCAAAGAATTGTCGGAGGAAATCAGTAGATTAGATAGCATCCATGAGTAGAAATGATCAATCTACATTTTGGATCTGTACTTGCTCCATAGCTTCCTCACAAGAGAACATTTCGTCTCAGAACTTCAGTGGAAAACTAGTCACCTATATAGACAAGGAATTATTTTGGATAAAACAGCTCATCGATCTGTTATTGCACAATCCATTCAATTTGGTGGAAATACTAAAATATGAATAGTGGCCTCTCCTCATACAGCTACACAGAAGAGATCAACAAACCCAATATTGAGTAAGAATTGTACCATGGCTGATTGCTGTGGTTCACTCCCTCACACAGCTACACACTAACAAGAGACTCAAGTAAATCACAAAATTCTGCAGGCACCTAAAAACAAAATTCTGGAGAAGCTCGGAAGGTTAAACACTGTCCTTTATGTAGAAGGATCTTTGCTACATAAGGGACACTATTTGACTCACTGAGCTTCTCCAGTGTTTTTACTAACGAGAGACTAAAATGCTTTATAAAATTAATTTACTTGCAAATGATTCTAACTATTTATATTTAATTTTAATTATTCTGGCTTCAGAAGAAAACACTGGATCCCTGACAGAAAATCTGCCACTATTCTATGAAAATTGATGTATTTTTTTTTTGCCACAGAGGGTGCTCTGCTCCTTTATAAATATTCAATGTAATTATAAATTCATTATCATGCTCCTTTGTGGTATTAAGAATATTGGTTTTCACAGAATATTATGAAGGTAATGAATAATGCACAAGCCCTTCTGAGTATCAGCGCTCCAACCGCAAAGAAACACAATGCAAACAAAATGAAACGTTAATCCATGTTAAATAGGAAAACAATTTCACTTCCTTTTATTTCTGTACTCTCTGCACACAAGCTCATTCTATGCCAGCTTTTTTAAATAATGCATTTTTCTCTGAATTTACCCTTTGTAAAATGGCATCTAATTATTTTCTTGCAAATAGGTCACAGACAGATGAACAATTTGGACGTCGTTTCTCAAATGCAAATTCATCGGATCACTGGATGTCAAGAGTGAAATTTCCTTCTCTGATATTGGAAAGGGTTTGAAATACGATCCAGAGTTGTGGGTATGGCAGAATAGAACTGCACTCAACAGGCCAGAGGTCTACAGACTCAGTTTGTATTGGATCTAAGCTAACATGTTCCCTTGAAGTCAGCATTCAAGAAAGGGAGATCAGTCGAGTGTTTGCATTCTGTTCATTGTCAGCTGTGATGCATCATCTGAAGATTATAGGGCAAAGTCCTATTCCAGTAACAAGTCAACCTCTGGGCACAAGGGAATTTTTTTTTAAACGACCCAAGTTCCTTGCTTTTGAACAAGCCTTTCATGGAGGCACGATGGATCCCTCAGTGGTATTTTAAAGAGAATTACTCCAAAGTCTCACAAATATTTGTGATCTTGTGCACAAATCAAGAGCTGTGCTCTTCACTTCCAATGTACTTTGTTGGTTGTTGAAACCTTTGGGGTGTCTTGACCATTTCAGAAATTATGCATATGCATGTGAGGCCTTTCTTTTTCATCACCCTGCAAGAAAGAGCAGATTCTGGCTCTCCACGTTCTTCTCACTTTGTTTTACCATATTTGAAGATTCTTGTAGCACTGTTCACAAGCAAATAATCTTTGTTGATATGAGGGAGACTCATTGCCCTGTTGGAGTCAGTTGATCACCTGATGGTCGGGTGAGGTTGATGCCAAAGACAGCAGCTCTCAGCACTGACAAGGATCTCCAATTACGATAGGTCTATATTTGACCATGACCTTAAATTTGGAATGTTTATAATAGTCCCTTATTATTCTATTATTTTTATGGATCTTTCTTTCCATCAGAAAAGCAAAGTAATCTGCTGAGTTTCTCCAGCATTTGGTTTCTAATTTTTGATTTTTGCATAAAAGGGTTTATATTGCAACATTAATTAAATTCACATTACCTTCATTAGCAAAAAAGATTGATGTGCTTACATTATAGTGATTCTCAAATGGGAATTAAATAGCATTCTTCCTGCTATTAATGAAATGTACTTTTATTTAATCTGTTTTTCAGTATATAACAGCTATCCCCATTTTGAGCATTACCCTGATTGTTGAAAGAATATTAGTCTATCGGGCAATAGAGAGTGCTCATGAAAAGCTGCCACTTAGATATAGCAATTCATCCTCAAGAGTTTATTTTAGAAATGTGATGATAAGTAGCAAGCTGAAATTGTTATTTTTTATATTCATCTACATCAGTTGCAGATTGTCAGCTGTCTTTTGACTGCAAGAATCCCATTTGAGATAACTAAGCCTCATTGACAGCCTGGCACCGTTATCATGCAAGTTATCTTCCCATTTGTATCGATTATGTTTTCATTTTTTTAAAAAACAGCATTCACGTGATTTTTTTCCCATTATGAAGAGCTTCGGATATGCCAGCATTGGTCGTTTGTACTGGAATGACCAAAACCTGCAATTTTCTGTGTCATTCCCCCTTTTAAACAGCAAAAGGGGTGGGACATACAATTTAACAGCATCGGCATCTGTGTCTAGTGTCATGTATTACATATCGTATTCTACGGCATGTTAGACCCACTTGTTTTTTCCCAAAAATGGCTCAAAAATATTCCCCCGGTCTTAAATTTCAGGATGAAATTAGGATGATTATGGTGAATAACGCCAACAGTAACATTGTCAGTCCCTGCACTGGTCATTGTTATGCTGAGAAAGTGAGAGATGAGTCTGGACACAAGGGTTTGCTATCAAATGTTATTTTTATTAACATACAATTAATAGAAGAGCATGGGAAATTGTAGAGGGAATATGTAGAATTTGTGAAAGCGCGTGAGAAAAACACACACAATTTAATAAGATATACGCGCACAATGCATAAAAGAGCATGGGAAAATCTACTGCAAGTATTGTTCAAAAGAAGTGGATTTCACATACCACCTTCAGTAATCCCTTACTAATCACCTCTACCTATCGTTAGAAGCTGATGGTGTGCTGTCAGTGGGGAAGTGGGATTCAGACTGTTCAAACTGAGGACAAACCCACAGACCAGCTTGCTCACAATCTGGCAGATCTAGTGTCAAATCTAGGGTTAGGGTTCAGGTTAGTTTGTCAATATGCAGGCAGCAGGATAACCATTCCTCTTGAGTTCACTGGTCTCCTCTCTCAGAGGTCTTTGTTATAAGGCTCCAATAGCTCAGTGTTTAGAGCACTGGTCTTGTAAACCAGGGGTTGTGAATTTGTTCCTTGCTGGGTCCTCATTTCGTTGAGGGGCACTGGACAAAGTGGTGACTCTCTATCTCCTTATGGTAGACAAAGCTAAAGAATTTCATGTATGTTACTTCTAAATATAGTATTAAGTGACATTAATGGAACCTTTACTATAAAATGTCACCTTTGGTTGGCCCATGCTTTCATTACCCTGTGCCTGTTTCTATTCTAAGTGAGATCAGTGGCTTTCCAGTACTTGTGCATTTTGATATGCCCTGGGGTAAGTTTATTGCCTGCATAGTAGGTGACCTAATATTCACACCTTAGGGTTCAGTGTGGGATTTGGGATAGGGTTAGGGTTAGGCAAAGGGTTCAGATCAGGGTTAGCGGCCTACAACAACAGAGAGCAGCAGGAGAGAGCAGGACAGTGGGCTGCGGGAGAGAGCAGGCAGCGGCCCACTGGTGCAGATCGGGACAGCAGGCTGCGGGAGAGAGCAGGCAGCACTAAAAAAAAATTACAGTGCACAATATACATCATGACCCGAGTTGGATCTGGAATGCCTACAGTGCAGTTTACGCTGCAGGTGGTTTGCTAAAATTACCAGGGGTCAAGGCAAAAGAGAGACAGGACTGGAATGGCACCCTCATTCTGGAAAAAAGGGAATATTGTAATATCCCGGAACGAAGTGGCTGTGTAAAAAGCACGTGACTCCAGTTCCCCCCACCACCCCCCCCCCCCACCCCCCACCCCCAGTCCCATGCTTTGATTTGATGTACCTCCACTGTGCATCAAGGGGCTATGTGATTATGTGTCAATGCATCAAAGTCATGCCCCCTTCTATCCTCCAAGGCAAGAACCTGCATTCAATACACATCAGTGAAAGATGATATACTTGTTCATTACTGCAAACTTGATACGGATGTAATAGAATCATGGAGTCGTAGAATTGTACAGCATGAAAACTGTCCTTTTGACCAAAACTGACCAAAATGTTTAGCAATGCTATCCCATATTTCTCTATTCCTTTCCTATCCATATACCTGTCCCCAGTGCTTTTTTAACTGCCTTGATTGTTCCTTCCTGCACCACTTACCCCGGCAACTCATTCCACATACATCACCCAAAACCTGCTCCTCGTTGACAGCCTGGTGGAGTCATCACACAGTGACATGCCATGAGTGTGAAGCCACTCCATTGTTGTTGAAGTCAAACTATATCTGATGTCAGGAAAAATCTGTACAACATTCCACCATCAAATGTCACACACAGAACACTGGGTTTCCAACTGCCAGAACATTTCATTCGAGTCACCAGGCAAAATCCTGTCAAATTATTTATGCAGCCAAGATGAGTCTTTTGAGTGGGGAAGCTCTGCACCATGGAAGAAAACTCTCTCTTCAAAACAAATCAAGAAATTTGATGCAGCAGGTGAAAGCCTAATAAAGGCAAGCTGTCAGAATATCTATGAGCTAGTGAGAGAGGAGATATAAAGAGCTCATATGTATGTATGACTGAATTTTATAGGAAAGTATCATCAGTTTCCTGCATGTCTGGCCAGATTTCCTACACATGTCTATGCAATCTGAGGCCTCCCAGCCTTGCACCTGGTGTAGAATGGCTGCCCCATTGATTTCAATGAGGCAATTTAGAAACATTTAGATGTTTTGACGGCTGATTCAACTGGTACAATAGCTCAGTTGGATTTTTTTTCCAGCTGTGTTTTCGACAGATCACAAGATGCCATTTACCCTATGATAAGAAAGATATAACTGGTATTGTTCTCATTACAGCAAAAAAAGAGAAAATTAATGGAGGGTTTCAAAATTCAGAGCCATTTTAATGGAGGAGTAATTAATATGGATAAACTGTTTCCACTGGGAGGGCGAGTTATGTATGAATCAGAAGAAACAGATTTAAGACAGACTGGAGAGACATGGCAAATCTTTTTAATATACCAATGCTCTATCAAAAATGAGGTTAAAAGCCACAATAGTAACTTTAAAGACAGTGAATATGAGGAAAGAATGAGCAAATGGAAGTGATGGGTTGGTTCTTTCAATGATCTTCTTCTTTGGCTTGGCTTCGCGGACGAAGATTTATGGAGGGGTAAATGTCCACGTCAGCTGCAGGCTCGTTTGTGGCTGACAAGTCCGATGCGGGACAGGCAGACACGGTTGCAGCGGTTGCAGGGGAAAATTGGTGGGTTGGGGTTGGGTGTTGGGTTTTTCCTCCTTTGTCTTTTGTCAGTGAGGTGTGCTCTGCGGTCTTCTTCAAAGGAGGTTGCTGCCCGCTGAACTGTGAGGCGCCAAGATGCACGGTTTGAGGCGAGATCAGCCCACTGGCAGTGGTCAATGGGGCAGGCACCAAGAGATTTCTTTAGGCAGTCCTTGTACCTCTTTGGTGCACCTCTGTCACGGTGGCCAGTGGAGAGCTCGCCATATAACACGATCTTGGGAAGGCGATGGTCCTCCATTCTGGAGACGTGACCCACCCAGCGCAGCTGGATCTTCAGCAGCGTGGACTCAATGCTGTCGACCTCTGCCATCTCGAGTACTTCGACGTTCGGGATGAAAGCGCTCCAATGAATGTTGAGGATGGAGCGGAGACAATGCTGGTGGAAGCGTTCTAGGAGCCGTAGGTGATGCCGGTAGAGGACCCATGATCTACGGCAGGACTAAAGGGCCAAATTTGACCACATTTAAAAATTTCTGAATCCAACAAACTTAGAGGAATGGGTATAGCCGTAAGTGGAGGATGGGGCTTAAAATTCAAGCCAGCATATTATCTATGTGGTAAACTACTGTTGTGCCATGATTGCTGCTGCCGGCTGGACACACATCCTGAGCCTGATCCTGCCCATAGCATGTTCCCTTTCTCTTTGCTTCGATCAGTCAATGAAGTTGATGGTAGTTTCTGTCTTTAGTTAATAAGAGCCTCATAGTTTCAAAATATCAGCCTTTTGTGATGGTACATCAATTTTATTAACTAAAAAATTTTTAAAAAGCAAGGAACAGTATCTGAAACTTGAGAACCTCAGCATCGACCCCTAGTGCCAGACATCCCAAACACATTCAAACTGTGGCTTTGCTGCTTAGAAAATTTCTTGGTGGCGGCTGCGGATGCCATCACCATTGTCGCTAACCAACTGAGACTAGTCCTCTCGTGTGTCAGGCCCCAAGTGTTTCCATTGCTCGGTGACCCCAGCTCATACCAAGCAGCTATGGAGACCCTCAAGACCCAGTATCACAGGAAGGTTAATGAAGTCTATGTCAGTCATCTCCTGACCACAAAAAACAACAACCTGGTGAGTCGACTGCCGAGTACCTGCAGGCCCTTCAGATTATGTGTAGGATGTGTGACTGTAATGCCATCTCGGCCGCCCAGAATGCAGAGGACCTCATCACAGACACATAAGTGGCTGGTATCCATTCCGGGTACATACGGCAATGGCTATTGGAGCAAAATTTTCTTGATCTGCTAAGGGCGATTGAATTTACAGAGACACTGAAGGTGGCCCTCCAGAACTCAGATGACTGCTTGGGCACTGCTATCCTGGGAAAGGGCGTCAACCTGCCCTGTGAGTGACCTACACCATCCCAATACTCTAGTGATCTGACCTTGGCCACCATTGTGGGAGATCTCTCCAAGTGTTCTTTTGCAGGCTTGGTCAGCAACTGAGGAAATACTGCCCTGCCAAGGATGCAGTGTGCTCCAATTGCCAGGCCAAGGTGCATATATAACGCCACAGTTTTCCTGTCCAAGCCATCCATGAGATTTAGCATTTTCCCTGCACTCCAGTGATGCCATGTGCGAACCCTGCGGGCCACCATTTTGGTTTGCACGCCAAACGGCAGCTTATATCTGGGAAGCTGGTGTTTGGCGCGCAAACCAAAATGATACTTCTCAGGGTCAAAGTCAACCATCTCGGGGCCGAGGGTAGCCATCTCAAGCATGGGAGCACCCACCAGACCTGGACAATGAATCCATACTGGCCTCCATCGCCCTGAATCAGGGGACCCCACACAAATTCGCCAGGTCCATGATGGACATCCAGGAAAACAGGCATGGTATCAACTGTTTATTCAATAGTGCAAGCACAGACAGCTTTATCCACCCTGATAGCACTAAACAACTGTCCCTTAAAGTACAACCTGCCAAGCACAGGATAACACTCGCATCCAAATTGTTCATGGCAGACACCCAGGGACCCTCACTGTTGGAGGCGTAGTATACAAACATTTCAGACTGCTCATTATGCCACAACTCTGTGCCCTCTTGCTACTTGGGATGGATTTCCAGTGTCTACTTCAGAAAGTCACTCTACAATTCGATGGGCCCTTCCACCCTTTACTATCTGCAACAAACAGTTCACAGAAGGCCCCCTGTGTGTGGTCTCTCGACCCTCAAGGTCGACCCCTCTCCACTGTTTGTCAACCCCGATTGCAAGCCACCAGGAGTAGACAGTACTCTATGGATGAGAGGGTGTTCATTAAGGTGGAGGTTCAGCTCTTATTGGATGAGGGTATCATCGAGGCTAGTAATAGCCCTTGGAGGGCCCAGATTTTCGTGGTGAAGAATGGGGATAAGAATAGGATGATCATAGACTACAGCCAGACCATCAACCAGTATACGCAGCTCGATGCTTATCCCCTTCCCCACATATCCAATATGATCAAGAGACTGCATATGGTCAACCTGGACAGCATGCATCCGCTGATGGAACTACCCCCTCCCATATACCCTCAAAGCTCTGAAGAGATGCCTCAGGATTTTCTCATACTACGCTCATGGGTCCCCAAATATGCTGACAACATTCGCCCATTGGTCAAAAGGAGCACATTTCCCCTGTCCAGAGAAGCCCAAGCTGTCTTCAACAGCATCAAAGATGACACCGCCAAGGCACCATGCATGCCATTGATGAGTCCACACCATTCCTAGTGGAGAGTGAAACATCTGACTTTGCCTTGGCCGCCACACTCAATCAAGCGGGCAGACCTGTCACCTTTTTCCTCATGAACCTTCCATCGAGAAGGAGGCACAGGCCATCGTGGACACTGTAATGCCACTGGAGGCACTATCTCACAGGGAAATGTTTCACCCTCCTCACAGATCAACGAGCGGTAGCATTCATGTTTCGTAACAAGCAAATGGGCAAAATCAAGAATGATAAGATCCTCAGGTGGAGAATCGAACTGTCCACTTACAATTATGATATTCTCTACCGGCCCGCCAAACTTAACGAGCCCATGGATGTTCTTTCCCAAGGAACCTGCGCTAGTATTCAATTGGGCAGGTCTCCACAATGACCTTTGCCACCCCAAAGTTACTAATTTTTTTTCCATTTTATCAAATCTCAGAATTTAGCATACACCATTGGAGAAGTCAGGACTATGCCTAAAATTGTCAGTCTGTGCTGAATGCAAACCCCAGTTCAACCGGCTGGACAAAGTGCATCTGATCAAGGCTACCCATCCATTCAAACGTCCCTCCCCTCCTCCAACCAGAATGTCTATTTCCTTACCATCACCGATGAATATGCCCGTTTCCATTTCGCCATACCTTGCCCGGATATGACCATAGTTTCAGTTATCAAGGCCCTCCGGAATATCTTCACTCTCTTTGGGTACCCCGGCTTCATCCACAGTGACTGTGGTGCATCATTCATGAGTGATGAGTTGCAGCAGAACCTACTGGCCAGGGGCATCACCATGAGCAGGACCACCATCTACAATCCTAGGGGTAACGGGCAAGTAGAAGGGGAAAACATCACAGTATAGAAGACCATCCACTGAGGTCACGGAGTCTATCTCTATCCCAATTACAGGAAGTCCTCTCAGACAGACTTCACTCCATCCAGTCACACCAACAACACTCCTCACAAATGGATGTTTGTTCTCCCTAGGAAGTCTGCATCAAGGACTATGCTGCCCATCTGGCTTACCTCCACTGGACCAATCTTGCTATGGAAGCACACCAGGCAATCTAAGACTGACCCACTGGTCAAGATAATCCGTCTTCTCCATGCAAACCCCCAGTATGCTGACTTTGCTTTCCCTGATGGGAGCGAAGGCATCGTCTTGATCCGGGACCTTGCTCCATCGGGGGCCTCTCCTACCACCAATTACTTTCAACAGACCCCCCCCACTTCAACCTCATGGGCCCCAGTGTCTACAGCTGACCACATCCTAACCAAGGCCACTGTTGTCACCAACGATGCACCAGCTCCACACTTCCCCACCACCCCACCTGTCTCCACCCTCACAAGCTGCTAAGGATGCTACAGAGCCCCCCACCCAACCATTGCCACATCGCTCACTGCAGCAGATGAATATATATAGTTGTCTCACATTTTTTCTCACCCCGCAGAACTCTTCTTAAAAAGGAGGAGCAAATGTGGTAAACCACTGTTGTGCCATGATTGGCTGCTGCTGGCTGGACACACCTCCCAAAATTGATCATACCCATAGCTCCTTGCATGTTCCCCTTTCTCTTTGCTTTGATCAGTCAATGAGGTTGATGGTAGTTCCTGTCTTTAGTTAATAAAAGCCCGATAGTTTCATAATATCAGCCTCTCGTGATTATTGATTGTACATCAATCTATACCCAAGATTCTCTTACCTTCAACCTTACACCTGATTTTTATACAATTTACCTCTGAAGACTGCCCTTAAACAATGAATCAATCTCCAAGCAAATTCCTCATAATGTGCTTGGCTGACTTCTAGTCCATCAAGGTTTATTTCCATGTCCAATATTTTTAATAGTGATAAATAAATATGGGAATGGAATCTATATTAACCACATTATTTTCACTGCCCATGTGATTTCTCTATAGTCCTCATGGGGAAGTACCTAACAGTATGGCAGCATTCACATATCCAGCCAATGGATCACCTGCTCAAATATGGTTTTAATACAGAGTGTATTTACTCCAGACAATTATGCCCTCAGGTTTATCCTCAACAGCTCAGACAATTAACAAACCTTTACCCAGTAACTTTGGTCAATCTCGGCAAAGTTATTTTTTTTCAGGACATGAACTTCATAATCAAAACTGAGCTATTGTAGGAGCTGTTGGCTCACTGGGTAACTTTCACAGCACATCTTCGGTTCAAACCCCTCCACCCACAAACCCCCCCCAAAAAAAGGTTAATAATAAAGTCATGGGCTGACCTGGGGAATCATGAGTGTGTTCTGCACTAAGAGTGATGCTAATTCTTCTAATTTGCCAGAAAACTGAGGTCCTAGCTTCCTTCATATATAAAAAGTACTAGTATTACTGCTTGTCCTGCTTCCGATATGGCAACAATGTTCAAAAATACATTATTTGTAAAGTGTCCCAGGAAGTCTTAATTTCATTGATAGTTTACATTCTTCATGTTTTCATCAAAAAAAATCAAGTTAGACAACAGACAATATATTAATAATCAAATCCAATATTTTTTTCCAGCAAATAGCATCCTTAGATTACTGAACAGGTCACAAACAAATGGATGAAAGCTGGTGCTTTAAATGTACATCCTTCTGAACGCATGCTTCTCCACTGTGCCAGCTATCAATCCAAAGTTTGAGCAAAGACCAGCAGAAGGCATTAAACAACCAGAGACAGGAGAGCTTCAACTCCACCGTGGAAGATAATGGAGAAGACACTTCTGACACCTGAACTCAACATCAAACTCAGTATCTTGGGTTTCTGACAACCACTGGTCTTACTTTGTGAAAAGGAGATGCGGATGATATTGCTGTCATTTTAACCATGGCTCTTGTCAAAAGATCAAATCCCATTGGACTTGCTCTGTCATCCACTTTGCTATTAATTTATCTTATCTCAAACTCAACCAAATGTTCTGTTTCTTTGACTCTATCATTCCTTAAGACCTGTCAACATTTTTGGTTCTGATGAAAGATCATTAACTTGGAATTATTAACTCAGTGTTTCTCTCTACACAGATTCTCTTTGGCTCCTGAGAACTTCCAACATTATCTATTTTTATTTTAGATTTCATTTTATTCCAGATTGCCTTCATCACTTCAGCTGCAATCTCATTCCACACCCCCAACACTCTCTGTATGAAGAAGTTCCCCCTCATGCTCGCCCTAAACTTTTCACCTTTCACTCTTAACCTGTGTCCTCTGGTTTGTATCTTTACCCGTCTATATAGTTCCTTTGCTTTTGAAAACTTTTCTTAGATTGTTTTGTTGACTATTGTGATCAGATTGTAATCTGTGCAGATAAAGCATACATTCATTACATGCCACACAGGATTGACTATTAAGTACAGTGTACATATGCTATATTGTCCATACTATACTGCACATTCAAGATTCTTTTTATCATCATATAATAAAACAGAAAATGTATTACAAGAAATTTCCTTCAGTCTTCCGTAAGGCAGACAAAGATTTAGCGTCAGCAAAAATTGCCTGGTGCCCCTTACAGTTCGAGAAAGAAAAGAGAGAGTTCCCCCAAAATCTCAGATTCAATGGATTTACCTCCGGTGCTCTCGCAACCTCTGCTGCCACACAGCCTTAAGTCCAAACCATTAGCAACACGAGCTCCAGATCCAAACTTCCGACATGATCAGGAAGCCTTCACATCCCCATTCTGATACCTGGTATCCCTTCAGCCAGTCTCAAGCCGTCCACAGCCTGGTGAGAGTCCCTTGACCATAGTCAGCTTGCGCAAGTTCCTCACCTTGAGTCATCAACAGCCCGCTGCCTGTGTGTTCTTCAGCCTCAGGGACTTTGCTGATCCACTCCCATGGTCACCGTCCCATCTGCTTCTCCTTCTCAAACAGGGGTGGGTCTCCCAGATTTCTGGTGCCCTGCACCAGTCCTCCACTTCCCTGGAGGATGCAACCATTTGTGGGCACTTTTGAACATACCCGCCGCCATCTTAGGCCCAGACCCTGCAGTCGCAGGAATGAACTCCTTGCTAGTTAGATTATAATATTCACTGTACAAGTAAATGTATATTCTATTGCACCAATATGACATTGAAAAATTACACTGAACATACACATACCTCATTACCTACTTCAGTTTAAGCATAGTTCCCTACTGCATATTATATACTGCACATCCATGAAAGGGAGTGATATTTCATCGAAGCACAATATTGCAGACCACAGGTTTAAAATAGACAATATGCAACCCTCTTACAAATACAATACAACATACCATATGCAGTAAAAATTCTGCTAATCTGGCATGCTCAACAGTTTGTGTGCACTCGCAGATTTTCAAGTCTATTGGATATTATTCCTATTAAATATTCCAACACTCTTTTAATTCTCATTCTCAACTTATCTCACTCTCCTGTCCAAATTAGGCACAGAGCATTGCCCAGTGGTGCAGCCAGCATTTAGACTCTTTAATATGGAATTAAAATTGGTCACATCAGTCCGCAAATGATCAAAGTCACAGCTGGTGATATCCTATGCCAAAATAGTTAACCTACTGAGAGCCTAACCAATGACAGTGATTTGCATGGCATTTTGCCTTGGGGGCAAAAATCAACAAGATGCCGCTGATCACTGTTGCTGGAGCCAGAAGCAAGCTTAATACCTGCTAACAATGCTCTGTACTTCACAGCTATTAACACAAATCTTGCTGCATATTTTAATTCACAGTAAGGGGGTATGATTAGCGAAATATTAACTCAGGGCAATGATGCCAATTGTACAAACAGCAAATCAGAATGTTGAGTTAACTTGCATATAGAAAGGCAGAGATATTGGCACCAATAAAGAACAATGATCACAAGTGGTTACTTTCTACATGTAATTTTTCCAAATTCATCCATGAAGCTCAACAACAGTCACGTAAAGAGCTGCGTACTCTTGACTTTGTGTAGTTTTCAATAAATGTATCCTCTCCAGTCAGGATCAAAACTTATTTGGTTATGATACCATCCGTGGTCACAGATGATAATGAATTTATTGTCAAACACATTGCACGATGTACATATGCCCAAAATTCTTTCTTGTTGCAGCCAAATACTTGTCAAAACTAATAGTAAACTAATTGAATTAAATTAAACAAAAAATATATAAGATAAATAAATATTCACAGCAATCCTATTGCAACAAAGTGACTTGTAATACCGCACACAGTCCTTGATTAGTGTACCAATCAAGGAGAGGTTCAAGAGTCTGATAGCTGTCAGAAACAAATTGTTCCTCAACACTAAAGTCTGCAGACACCCTAATTTAAGTAAAAGCATAATGCAGGAAAAACTCAGCATGTCAAACAGTGTACTTTATATAGCAGAGATAAAGATATATAGCCAACACTTTGGGCTAATGGTGATTTTATTTGAACCTAGAGATGCTGGGTTTTCAGGTATCTGTATCTTTGGCTTGGCTTCGCGGACGAAGATTTATGGAGGGGGTAAAAAGTCCACGTCAGCTGCAGACTCGTTTGTGGCTGACAAGTCCGATGCGGGACAGGCAGACACGATTGCAGCGGTTGCAGGGGAAAATTGGTTGGTTGGGGATGGGTGTTGGGTTTTTCCTCCTTTGCCTTCTGTCAGTGAGGTGGGCTCTGCGGTCTTCTTCAAAGGAGGTTGCTGCCCGCCAAACTGTGAGGCGCCAAGATGCACGGTTTGAGGCGATATCAGCCCACTGGCGGTGGTCAATGTGGCAGGCACCAAGAGATTTCTTTAGGCAGTCCTTGTGCCTTTTCTTTGGTGCACCTCTGTCACGGTGGCCAGTGGAG
Organism: Narcine bancroftii; assembly: GCF_036971445.1. Classification (NCBI taxonomy): domain Eukaryota; kingdom Metazoa; phylum Chordata; class Chondrichthyes; order Torpediniformes; family Narcinidae; genus Narcine; species Narcine bancroftii. The sequence goes on along the minus strand of NC_091473.1, from coordinate 23,252,083 downwards.
AGCTCGCCATATAACACGATCTTGGGAAGGCGATGGTCCTCCATTCTGGAGACGTGACCCATCCAGCGCAGCTGGATCTTCAGCAGCGTGGACTCGATGCTGTCGACCTCTGCCATCTCGAGTACTTCGACGTTAGGGATGTAAGCGCTCCAATGGATGTTGAGGATGGAGCGGAGACAACGCTGGTGGAATGTACAGTAAGTACAGGTATCTGTACTTACTGTCTAATGGTAGCAGTGAGAAGAGGTTGTGACCAGGGTGGTGGGGGTTCTTTAAAGATATTTGTTGCTTTCTTTTGGAAGTGTCTCGCGTAGATGTCTGCAATAGATGGGAGATCAAATGGACCTGGCTATGTTTGCTACCTTTTGCTGTCTTCTGCATGGCTGGGCACTATATTACCAAACCAAGCTGTGATGAAACTTGCCAGTATACTTTCCACAGGTAACCTTTTGATTACTATATCTCCTCAGACTTCTTAAAAAGTAGAGGAGCTGGCATGCCTACTTTATGCTTGCCTCAATTTGTATTGGTTCCACAAAAGGTCTTCTTAGACATGGACTCCTAGGAACTTGAATGCCTGACTCCGTCCACTTCCTTCCCATCAATGCAGACAGAATCGTGGCCCCTCAGCCTCTCCTCCCAAAAATCAACAAGCTCCTGGTGACGTTGAAAGGAAGATTGTTATTCTGCCACAACCCAACCAGAGTCAGAGCTTCGAGCAAAGAAACTGGCCCCTTGCCCCAACCTCTCCATGCCCACAAAGTTGCCGACCTGCACTGGTCCCAATTGCCTGTGTTTGGATCAGCGGTAGAAATTTAATAATTAGAATTTATTGTTATGAACAAGTCACGAAATTTGTTGTTTTGCAGCAGCGTCAAAGTGTAAACATTCATGTAAACCACCTTACAAAAAATAAGTTAAAATGGTGCATAAAGAGTTAAAGAGTCTTTGGATCATTAACCATTCAGGAATCTGATGGCAGCGGGGAAGAAGCAGTCTTTGTTCTGCTGAGTGCTCATCTTTAGGCTCTTGTACCTTTTCCCCGATAGTAGCAGAGTAAAGAGGCCATGGCCTGGGTGGTGGGGGTCCTTGAGGATAGAAGCTGCTTTCTTGAGACACTACCTCTTGTAGATATCCTCGATGGAGTGAAGTCTGGTGCCTGTGATTCTGGAGATCTTACTTGTTCTAAGTATTGGCTCCTCTATACCAGACTGTGATGCAATCAGCCAGAATGCTCTCCACTATAGAAGTTTTAGAGAGTCTTTGGTGACATACCAAATCTCCTCAAACACCTCACAAAGTATAGGTGCTGGCAAGCCTTCTTCGTGATTGCTCCAGAACAGATCCTCGGAGATGTTACCACCCAGGAATTTGAAATTCTTGACTCTCTCCACTACTGAGCCCTCGATGAGGACAGGATTGTATTCTCCTGACTTCATCCTGAAATCCAAAATCATCTTCTTGGTTGTGCAAGGTTGTTGGTATAACACTACTCAACCAGCTGATCTATCTCCCTCCTCTATGCTTCCTTATTGCCGTTTGTGATTCTGTCAACATCCATGGTGTCATTGACAAATATGTGGACAGCAATGGAATTGTGCCTGGCCAACATAGTCATGGGTGCAAAGTGAGTAGAGCAATGGGCTAAGTACACATCCTTGAAGTGTTTCTGTGTTGATAGTTAATGAGGAGGAGACACGGTTTCCAACTTGTACTGACTTCTGTTGAGGAAGTCAGATCCAGTTGCAGAGGTGGGTGCAGAGGCTCAGGGTTTGGAGCTTCTTGACCAGCATTGAGCGAATAATGGTATTGAAGGCTGAGTTGTAGTCTATGAAGAACATCCATATGTATAAGTTGCTATTTTCGAAGTGATCCAGAGTTGTGTGGAGAGCCAGTGATATTGTGTCTGCTGTGGAGCGATTGTGTCAATAGGCGAATTGCAGTGGGTCCAGATCTCTGCTTCGGTACGTGTTAATTCTGGCCATGACCAATCCCTCAAACCATTTCATCACGGTAGATGTTGGTGCTACTGGGCGATAGACATTGAGACAGCTCACTCTACTCTTCTTTGGCACCAAGATGATTGATGCCCCTTTGAAGTAGGTGATAACCCCTGACTGCAGCAATGAGAGGTTGTGGGATCAAGTTCCACTCCAGAATCTCCATTAATTTTCCTCAGTGCATTCCCATTAGGCTTCATTAATCACGATAGATATTAAATTGACCCTTGAATGTTGACATTAAAGATCCCTCGTCACTATTTCAAAGGAAATCTCCCAAGTGAGCCCAGTGCCCATCCTTTAAACCACTTCACTAAAGCAGCCAATGATCAATCTCACATTGCACTTTGAGGCAACCATGTTAACCTACCACTGCCACATACCTGACTTTGCAGCAATTCAAATGGAACTTGCTGGCTGCAATGCAAATTATTTCATTCTGCGAGGAGCACCCAGTCTTATCCAGCATTCTTATTAGCCTTATTAAACACCCACAAGCTTGCAGCTCCCAAGAGAGGAGACTGGATAGTAATGAGAACTAGAACTAGAAATGTTGACAAGAAGACAAAAGATGCTGGAAGAACTCTGAGTCAAGCAGCATTTGTGGAAGCAAAAGATGAATGCTGATGCTTCAAGATGCATTACAACTGAGGGAGGAAAACTGCCTGATTTATCTTCCTGTTTCCCTCGGCAGATGAAATTGAGCACAAATCATCTCCTGTTGTTGCCTTAAACAATTGAAATTAAAGCAACATGGAGCACAGCATCTGAGTTACTCACAGCTCCAGGACTTGGTGCAGTCTTGACCTCTGGTACTTTCTGGATGAAGATTTTATGTTCTCCCTATGACTACATGGGAATCCTCTGGATACTCCGGTTTCTTCCCACATGGAATGAGATTATTGGGATTGTTCCATGAACTATCACAGAATCAAAAAAAAAAACACCAATGGCCTCCTTTTATGTTGGAAGGAAATGTGGGGAATATGGAACAATAATTGGGCCACAAATTCAAGACCATTCAAAAATGTTTGGCTCAACATCATGATGCACTGAATCACCATGGAAAACTGTAAAGCAATTGCCTCCAGAGTTTGAAGTAAAACCCTACATATGTGTTGAAGTAAAACCCTACATATGTGTTGAATTCACTGCAGAAAATGTTGCTTTAGTTTCAAACTCAAAAAGAAGAGGAAACCCATGTGGTCACAAGAAAAAAAATGAAGCAAAAACAAGTAGACACAAAAATATTTGTCTCTGGATTATATTGTCTAAAACATCAAACAATTAATTACTTAAATTATGATATGTAACATCATCTTTTCTCATTCCTTGGGCCTGGTAAAGGACAGACTGTTTAGGTGAGCTGAGTACTTTTAGGGTCCTTGCATTTGAAATGCAAGAAATTTAACTATCTACCAAAAGCAAAGCATTTCCAGTAAGCTGCCTTGGCATCAACCTGGATCAAAGCAATTTTTGCATTTAGTTCTCACAATCAGTTTTACAGGGTCAGTTTCAACCTTAACCTTACAGCCAGTTTATTTGAATGCTCAGATCTGTCACACTTGTCCTCCGTTAGGCTTTAAGTCTCATTTGAAAAAGACTTTTCAATCACCTGTTTCTGAACGTAGGTCAGACACCTCTGTGAAATTAGTTTGGGCTGTCTCAAACTAGCAAAGAGAAACATGGAACTGCTCAACAAAACTACCTCTCTTTTAGAACCACTGAATATGCCACTCAGAGAGCCTACAAGATGGCCTATGTGAGAGGTGGGCAAACCACACATTACACTTGTTATGGTGGAGGCGAGGGCCCTTGCCATCCCTGACTTAGGATTACCCTTACCTGATGAAACGCAAGTTGCACAGCTCGTTGAGCTTTTGCCTCACAGCTCCCAGCTGCCAGGGTTTAATCAGTGGGTGTGTGGAGTTTACAAATTCTGCCTGTGACTGTATCACTCCCCCACCCCCCTGCCTCTCACCCATATCAGCCCAGGTGCTCCAGTTTCCTCCCACATTCCCAAAAACATTCAGGTTGGGAAGTTAAGTGGTCACCTAAATAAGCCCAAGTGTGCAGATGAGTGCTAGAATCTGAGCAGTGCTGACAGGAATATGGGGAGGATGTATGGAATTGATGCAGCATGGGTAAATTAGTGGATGAGCGTCGGTGTAGGCACAGTGCGCAGAAAAGACCATTTCCATGCCTATGATCCTTTAACCGAGATTTAATAATGGAGGCTATTGTAAAAGAAACTCAAAAATGAACATGATTAGTTTATGCTAATGAGTGTTTCATTTGTTTTCCTGAGGTGCACAATGAGGGAAAAACCATTGAAGGGATATCTTTGGCTTGGCTTCACGGACGAAGATTTATGGAGGGGGTAAATGTCCACGTCAGCTGCAGGCTCGTTTGTGGCTGACAAGTCCGATGCAAAAATATGATTGATTTGAGAAATGGCCCACAACAAATATATTAACTTGTCACTGACCAGTTAAGTGCTGGCACATAAACATGCAAGTGTACCTTTAAGTACTGGGTAAACCCAATACAGTAAAAGTCCAAAAATCCAGATAACAGAAATCCTGACAACCCAAGAATCCTGACTCTCAAACATTTTAAATTTAGCAGGCTTCTGTATGCACAAGTGTATAAGTGCCACAGATGCACAGTGGCCACAAGCAACCATGCTTAATACAGGTAATCTTATCACAAAGTAATTCATTTGTATATTGTATTTTTTATTTTACAATGTTAATTTTTATCCAATTTCAAGCATTACATTATTTTTTTTGTAGTGAAAACATTTTATGTTTACATTTATGTCAAGTGTTGACTTTATTTTTCTGTTTTGATAAATGAAGCACACCTATATTGGCTAATGAATAACTATCATAATTCACCTGTTCATCTCTTCCTTACTCCTTAAATTTGAATTGTAAAAGTGCTGCCCAAGAATCCAGAATATCCAAAAATCCAGACCGACCCAATCCCCAAGCAGTTCAAATTTTACGACTTTTATTGTAGTATAACCTTCGAAGTACAAGATACAGTTTTACAGATTGAAAAGGGCCACAGTCAAAAAGAATGCTGTGTTATTAGCTCTGCCTCATCCAAGTGATGGTCCTTGAAGCAGTACCATTGAAATCTACAGATTCTTCATAGACTTTCAATACAAGATATTACTGTGTGAAAGTTCCAGGATTCAGTTGTGGAGCCAGGTTATCAGAGTAGGAGCAGGTATGGTGAGAATGGCAGAGAAATGATACAACAGGAAACTTCACAGCCCTTGCCCAATCAAATCATTCACCCTGCATATGGACAACATGGATGTATTCTCCAAACAACTGGCATCAAGGCCTCATGAAAGAGTATAAAGGAACATACTGATGGGATAACAAGGAAATATGATGCAGTTTCTGATGTTGGAAATGAAGAGTGAAACATTGGTGAGGGCATCACAATCTACTGATAAGGCATCATATGTAAATACAGTGCAGATCAAAATGGATGTTACAGTCCAATGCCATCCAAAGTTTCTAACGGAATCCAAGCCAAACAGGTTAATAAAATGGATCTAATAACTGAAGGAGTAACTCATAATTCACCAGCAGGGAGACAGCAAGTGAAAACATTTGCAGCTTCACTTAAACCTTAACTTAAGTGCCAGTGAGGAATAGGCCCAGAATTGGTAACAGTGGCATTATCATCCTCATCAAGTCACGTGGATGCGACAAGCTGGTTCAGTTGGAAAATAGTCAGTCATATGAGTGTTGAAGGCAGGAAGACTTCAGTTCATATGGGTGGAAAAGGAAGGAGACTTTACTGTGAATGCCATCCAGTCTCAGCAGGCATGTTCAGTGTGGCCCAGAGTTACGGGAACATAGAGAAGGATGCATTGAAGGGGTAAAGTCCTGATGAAGCCAATACCTGGCAAAGAAGGCCGTCCTATATGCCTTTCAAGCAGAGTCTATGTACTTGGGAGTCACAAGATGAAGAGATACAAATAGACGTGCTTAATGGTATTTATTGCATCTTTGAAAAGATGACATCTGTGACACCACAATATTGGTTGAATGATTAATATCAATATACTTGATAAAATAAATCATGATATTGGTAGAAGGTCTATAATCATCTAAAATGCCATTGATTAACCTTCTTATTTTTTTCAAGAGACAATCAGTTCTTAAATATATGGTACTGTAAAGGGATTGTTAATGTTATTATGAAGATTATTATGAAAGAGGTCAATTAATGTCATTTGAGCAATTGGAAACAAATATGCTACACCACGTAATACTCTTTTTGTTATTTTCAGTTAAGAGCATATTTGAGAAATAAGTTGAGATCAACAATGTTTCTGTACAGCTGTACTGTAGTGGAACTTCTTATTAAGAGTGGGATTGTTAAAAAATTTATTTCTCTTATATATTCATTATTACAAGCAGAAACTCCTAAACTAGGATCTAGGCAAAGATAGGAAATAGATTTGAATATTGCAATAGATCAACAAGTGTGGGAAAATTTATGTAGGGACCGTATGACTAATATGATTGATATAAGATATAGACGAGTTCAATACAATTTTTTACATCAATTATATCTTACACCACTGAAGTTGAATATATTGATATCAGACTTAATTGGATCCATGTTTTAAGTGTGGAGAAGATGCAGAATCTTTTATACATTCAACATGGTCTTGTCCCAATGTGAGATGTTTTCGGGTGACTAAACGTAACTTTTTGGAACAAGTTACAGGAATTGCTTTTCCGCTAAGTCCTGATTTATTTTTATTAGGGAATATTGAAGGTTACAATTCCCAAATTGAAACAATCAATTTATCAATTGAAATTTATTAAATGAGAATTAGCAGTAGCAAGAAAATGTATTGCAATTACTTGGAAATCAGATTCATCTTTAACTATGCCAAGGTGGCATGCTGAAATTCAAAATTGTATTCCTTTAGAAAAAAATATTTATAATTTAAGAAATAAATACTTTTATGTTTTTTACAAATTTGGCACCCATGTACTGAAATAATGGGATTGAATTTGTAATGATATCCTTCTAACCCTACAGAATTCTCCTCTTTATGTTATAACTGATGATTTGTACTGAACAACATCCCTGTGCAATCCAATTATCTTTCCTTCTTTCTTTTTTTCTTTTCTTTTTATACCTATGATTTTTTTTTCAGTTTATATATTTTTTTGAGGGAGTGGTTGGGTGGGAGGGAGAGGTTTTGGGGATGAACTGAAAACCATCATGGATGTAATCAATTTTTAAAATATCTATAGTATTATAATAATTGTTGTTACTGTATGTATAGAATATTTTTAAAAATATGCTTGGTGAGTTGTTCAGCAACAAGTCACGAGTCTGGCATGTTTCCAGCACTTCTCAATTAGGTAACCAGAAAAATGTTGTCTATCTAATTGGAAGCCATGAGTAAATGGAATGGTTGGTACCTTGTCAAGTGGCCTGAGTCTATTACACATGATGTAAGAGGGCACGAACGATCATAAAAGGAGACGTTCAGAGGGAATCAATCTGTTTTTACAAGAATCATGGCCTTGAGCAGCAAGGGTTCTAGACATCAGGTTGCACCACACCCACTCCAGCAAGCCACTCGGTTGAGCTTAGAAAACACAAAGGAATCCTCAATTACCAAACAACCGCTGATGAGGAATACTACCTGTACTTCAACACAAGCAGAACATGAAAAAACAGCTAGTGAATGGCTGCAATTAAATTATTTTAGGAAGGAAAAAATCATTGAGAATAAGTAAAAAGAGTACTGCAGAAACAACAAGAAATATTTTCAACAATTTATTGTCTGTAGAAAAAGATTTTTCATCAAATGTTATATTTATACAACTATTAATATTTATTTAATTTTTAAAATGTATTACCTTATTTTCTGTCAGCATCTTGTGGTAACTGAACAACAAGGACATCGACATGAGTATTAAAAAAGCAGCCTCTATCTTCAAAGACCCCCACCACCCAGGCCATGCCCTCTTTACTCTGCTACCATTGGGGAAAAAGGTACCGGAGCCTAAAGACGAGGACTCAGTGGCACATGGACAGCTTCTTCCCCGCTGCCTTCAGATTCCTGAATAATCAATGAACCAAAAACACCACCTTATATTTCATGCACTATAATTATTATTATTATTTTACTTTTTATAATAATGCCATAAGATGGTTATAATATATATGTTTACACTGTGATGCTGCCACAAAAAACACCAAATTTCATGACTTGTTCATGACAATAAATCCTGTTTCTGATTTTGAATTATGGGCGGTTCCTGGGATGATGCAGAGACAGAAATCCAGAACTGCTGAAAGATCATTAACCATGTGAAAGACACCCTTTGGCCTGCCTGAAACCTATTCTTCCAGCACACAGAAAGATCAGTGAGGGAATGATACTGACTGGCATTTTCAAGCTGCAGAAATACATGCAAAGGGATGCACGAGGCTTGGCACAGCCAAAGCAAGGAGGCTGTGGGAAGGATCACAATTTAGTGCCCTTCAGTTTCCAGGCATTGAGTGGCTGAGACCAAGGGGGAAGACCCTGAAACAAGAGAAGTAGGAAGATGACAAAATACCACAAAGGTGGTAATGAATTGCTTATAAGAGAACTAATGTATCAATGCACATTGATGGAAATCTAGTGATGTGACACTTTTCTTTGGCTTGGCTTCACGGATGAAGATTTATGGAGGGGTAATGTCCACGTCAGCTGCAGGCTCGTTTGTGGCTGACAAGTCCGATGCGGGACAGGCAGACATGGTTGCAGCGGTTGCAAGGGAAAATTGGTTGGTTGGGGTTGGGAGTTGGGTTTTTCCTCCTTTGTCTTTTGTCAGTGAGGTGGGCTCTGCGGTCTTCTTCAAAGGAGGTTGCTGCCCGCCGAACTGTGAGGCGCCAAGATGCACTGTTTGAGGCGATATCAGCCCACTGGCGGTGGTCAATGTGGCAGGCACCAAGAGATTTCTTTAGGCAGTCCTTGTACCTCTTCTTTGGTGCACCTCTGTCATGGTGGCCAGTGGAGAGGTCGCCATATAACACGATCTTGGGAAGGCGATGGTCCTCCATTCTGGAGACGTGACCCACCCAGCGCAGCTGGATCTTCAGCAGCGTGGACTCGATGCTGTCGACCTCTGCCACTTGAGTACTTCGACGTTAGGGATGAAAGAGCTCCAATGAATGTTGAGGATGGAGCGGAGACAATGCTGGTGGAAGCGTTCTAGGAGCCGTAGGTGATGCCGGTAGAGGACCCATGATTCGGAGCCGAACAGGAGTGTGGGTATGACAACGGCTCTGTATACGCTAATCTTTGTGACGTTTTTCAGTTGGTTGTTTTTCCAGACTCTTTCGTGTAGTCTTCCAAAGGCGCTATTTGCCTTGGCGAGTCTGTTGTCTATCTCGTTGTCGATCCTTGCATCCGATGAAATGGTGCAGCCGAGATAGGTAAACTGGTTGACCGTTTTGAGTTTTGTGTGCCCGATGGAGATGTGGGGGGGCTGGTAGTCATGGTGGGGAGCTGCTGGCTGATGGAGGACCTCAGTTTTCTTCAGGCTGACTTCCAGGCCAAACATTTTGGCAGTTTCCGTGAAACAGGACGTCAAGCGCTGGAGAGCTGGCTCTGAATAGGCAACTAAAGCGGCATCGTCTGCAAAGAGTAGTTCACAGACAAGCTGCTCTTGTGTCTAAGCATGTGAAAAAGACTGAACTGCTTTCCTTTTTTTAAATAATTTATTTTGAATAATGTTTATTTCTGCAAGAAAATGTCTAGAGAAAAAAGATGAGGTGTTCTTCCATGAGCTTGCATGTAACAATCCATGGGCAGAAATATCAGAATGGTAGTGGGATGCTGGGTGAAAATGGTAAGGATTGGAATCTCAGGGGTGCTCTTGCAGATTAAGTGCAGTGGCTCTGCCCCATCACCACACAATCTAACTTTGGATTCTCCAATGTGGTGGAGGCCACTCTGTGACCACCAAATATAGTACACAAGATTGGAAGAAACACAAGTGAAATGCTGAGAAGTAATATTCCATGGCAATCCAACACATAGCTGAGATTGTAATTGTACTCTTGGATGTGACAAAAAAAATTTAAGCACCTTAGTCAGTGAGGCACTAAAGTCAACTTTTTAACCTCCATCCCCCCATACCGAAGGCCTTAAAGCTCTTTGTTTTTTCCTCGACAAGACCCAACCAGTTCCCTGTCAACCACCACCCTCTTCTAGCTGACAGAAATTCTCCTTTCTCACTCATCCCACTTTCTCCAATTCAAAGGAGTAGCTACGAGTACCTGCATGATCCCCAGTTACGTCTGTTTTTTTTGTTTGTTATGTGGAGCAGTCCATGCTACAAGCCTTCACTGGGAAGGGCCCTCAATTTTTCCTCTGTCACATTGACTACTTTGGTGGTGCCTCATGCACCCATGATGAGCTCATTGAGTTTATCCACTTTGCTGCCAACTTTCACCCCAGCCTCAAAGTCAATTCACTTGGTCCATTTCTAGCAACACAGACACCGTTCCTCGATCTCTCTGTCTCCATTTTGGGAGACAAACTTCTTACAAACATTTTCTACAAACCCACCAACTCCCACAGATATCATGACTACACCACTTCCCACCCTGTAAGGACTCTATTCCACACTCACAATTCCTCCATCTGTTGCTCCTGCTCCCAAGATTAGGTCTTCCATGCCAGATCATTCAAGAAGTCCTCCATCTTCAAAACAAATGTGGCTTTCCCTTTACTACCATCAACTAAACACTCACCTGAATATCCTCCATTACTCACACATCTGCCCTGTCCCCTCTCTCCTCAGCTGCAATGACAGAATTCCCTTGTCCTCACCTACTTCGCATCTAACTTCCAAATCCTACATATTATTATCCACCATTTCCGCCGTGATCCCAACACTAGACACATTTTCCCCTCTCTGCCTTCTGCAGAGACTGTTCCCTTTGTGAATCCCTCATCTACTTCTCCCTACAACAAGTGCTACACTGATGCCCATATATCCTTCCTCATGACCATTCGGGGCCCCAAACAGTCCATCCAAGTGCAGCAAAACTTAACTGTCGTTCTGCAGGGGTCATCTACTGCATCTACTGTTGTGGTCTCGTCTAGACTGGACGCAGACTGGGCAATCTCTTTCCATTTCAGCTCTGTCCACTGCAATCATGGGAATCTTCAAATGGCCATCCATTTCAAATCCCTACCCCATTCCCTTGTTGATATGTCCATCCATGGTCTCATGCACTGCCAGAGTGAGACAGCCCACAAATTCGAGGAACAAATCCTCATATTCCATCTGCATACTCTCCAACCAGATGGCATTAACATCTACTTTTCTGGGTTTTGTTAGCCCCACCCCCCCATCATCTATCCCTATATTTTTTTCATTCTCCCTCTCTACCTTCCCCCTCCATTCCTATTCCTTTTGTCTCCTTTCATTCATAGAGCCACCCCCACCCCTGATCAATTTCCATCATTCCTCTCCTGTCCATGTCCAGTTATTGCCTTTTGTCTGTTGCTTTATGCTCCTCCCCGCTGCCCCTTCTTTCCTTCTCCCCAACCTTTTAATTCAGTCACTTTCCTGCTTTTTACTCATAACTTGAAGAAGTGCTCAGGCCCAAAATATTGGTTTTATATGTTCATCTCCTAAGGACACTGCGAGACCTGCCGAGTTCCTCCAGCATTTCTGTATTTTTACTGAGCACCTTAGTCAAATGTGCAAAGGAATTGAGTGATATTTGCAGATACAAACTATGGTCCAAGGTGGGCCTTCTGTAGAAAATGGCAATGTAAACTTCAGAGGCAAATTGCAGACGGATGCAACAACAATGTCAGAAAAAATGACACCAGTAAAGTAGGTGAGCTGTATGGAGCTGGGGTGTCAAAGAGTAGTGGTGTCTGCAACTGCACAAGGACGAGCGAGGAATTTAGAACTGGTCTGTATAAAATGGTGATTTAAAAGGTCTCTCGTGGCACATGAAGCAGGAATCTAAATCTCTGAAGTCTTCATAATTAGGCACCAGAAGTTAGAGAGACAGTTTAAAGGAGAGGCATTGCCTTAGGAGAAAAAGAATTATCGAGATGTTGTTCTTTCTTTGAAGAATGTGAGAATGAGTTTGAATTAGCTCAAGTTAAATTTAAATCCTGAATTTCGAGATGGAAGTCAGATGTCCATCTGCATTCCATCCTGCAATAATGAAAGAAGAATGGAGCTCAGCCTTCCTTTCAGCCGTCTTCACCCAAATCTTCTCAGTATGCTGTATAATTACTGTCAAATAGAATGACAGGCGTTTCAAGATCAAACCCGCAACCACAAAAAGGCATATCAAACAGGGGTAAAGATGAACAATTACTTTATTAACAAAAATTCACCTTCAAACTTTAAGTCAAAATCCCCCCTTTTATAACAATGCCCACTGGTTACTATGCAAATTTCTATAATGGTATAAAAGTAATAAATTTCCCAGCCTAAATATAACATATGCAATTAAAGTCTAAGTTATATTTCCAACTAGCCCACAGAAAAACTTAAGACACAAAATAAACACACAAAACACACAAGACTCAAAAAATTTCAATCTCAACTGAAGCAACGTTGAGAGAAAGAGCGGGAGAGAGAGAGCAGACAAAATTCAAAGTTGTCTTGTGTTGCTGGCAGAGAGAGAAACTACTGGCTTGGTCCGGATCCTTCTGGCTGCCTTCTGAATGTTCATCCTTTTTGAAATCCCAACATTCTAAACTGTCCTCCAGACCATGACGCATGCTCTGGGCCTTCTTCCACTCCACAGCAACCCCACTGACGGTTTATCGTCCAAGTCCAGAAATTTTTAGATCATTTTCTGCACATGCCCAGTCCGTCTCCTTCACCTTGGCTTTCTAAGGCAAACTGTCACTTTTTAAACATAAAACCACACAACACATAGGCCAATACACAACACAGAACTCTGTAACGCAGGTCTTAAACAACTCACAGTTTCTTGTAAAGAGCAGATTTGTCATTCCTAACAGTGCAATGTTGGGTGAGGTTTTAATTTGCCTTAATTGCTCATTTGAATTTTGAATTGTGCAGCGTTGCCAATGTTGCTGAAATTAGCTAAATACAGTGAGTCCAATCTGAGCAATAATACAGAACTCAAGGCTAAATGAAAAATTCTTAGCAAAATACTCTTGCATTTGATTAAGATTCAAAGATGTTACTGGCCATCTGAAACTGGATATTTCAATAATTCTGGAAGGTGGGTTCTCCCTGTCCTCCTTATTTAAAGGTGCTGATTCATCCAAGTGTCAAGCTAATGATGCAAGAATTCTCCTATTGTGCGAAGCGACATTCAGATGGCAGCACTGAAGACGCTGTTCTGGCATCTAAAAGATCCGCAGCGGGGAGAGGCGCTGTGGAGCAAACACCAGCTCCAGTTGACTATGGCTGTAGTCCCGCCCGCTTTCAGATACCTAGGGGGAGCGCTCAGAAGCGGAGTGTACACCTACCCGAGGAGGGTTGGGTATGTACTCCTCGGGTCAGGGTTATCTGCTTTCAGGTGCCCTTCCAACAGTCGCATTCGTGTATTTTAGGCAGCTTTACATTGGGTATTCTGGCCACCTGAAAGTGGCTAAAGATAGCCTCCCTTGCCAACTTTGTTCCAAATCTAGAGAGCAACAGGAAAGATGCTCTTTGGTCTGCCCACAACTTGTTGGTTTTCCAGCACAGTGAGATGTTAGTGAGGGAATGCTGCCAACTGAGGGATGCACTGAGGTTTGGTGCAGCCAATGCAAAAGCTCGATGGGGAAGGACCAGACCAGGATCCTCCCACCAATAGAAATTGAGGGGCTGAGATTGGTGGGGAAGCCCTTCAAGCAAGAGGAGAGAAATCCTTGAGAGGGCCACCAGAGTGACAATGGTGCTATAAATGGTTAACACTGTAATGTACAATAAAAGAATGTGCAAACAAATATGACACTATGAATGTAAAATGACTTTGCACTGCTTTGCACCTTGATGAAGGGCTCAACCCTGAAACATTGGTTATGTATTTTTTTTTTGCTGTATGCAACCACATTTCAGCTAGTGTCACAGCGGAACAAACAGTAAGATTTCTGGATAGTTAATGTACAAGGACAAAATCACTGAGAAAAACTGCAATGTGTGAATAGATACTGTATCTGGTTGAGAGTCCAGCACCACATATTGGGCCATCAGAAAGTGGGAATGATAGAAAGCACAAATGCCTGCCATCCAAGTCTCAAATTAAACAGCAAAATACTTGTAAACCTCCAACCCTCAAAAGATATCTCTAGATATCTTTTGGCCTTCTCTCACCAAATAAAAACATAACTGTTTTGCTTTAGAGCAAAAAATGGGCAGTCAGCATTTTGTGTCAAGTTCCTACAGGACTGCTTTTTTTATTCTATATTTCAGCATCTGCAGTCACTTATGTCTACGTTTTTCTGCTTAGGCTTGCTCCATTAGCAGAACTTTCCAGATAATCTACTGCAATATTTTAAAAATGAGAAGTACCTTTAGTTTCTACTGCAGCACATCCATCGTTCATCAATGCATCAGAACATCTATGGAATTCACCCACTGAGGAAATTACTTCCCCCAAATGTCATCCCTTTTCTGATTCAGTGTTGCCTTTCATCAGTTTTCCTAGCTCTCTATCTTCCAGTGGTAGTCACCTACAATGTACTCTCCAGTGCCCCAACTGCTTCCGTGTCTGGAGTGGTTTTGAAGAAGGGTACCATTTTGTTTGCACCAATGGAGAATGGGTTGTGAAGTAGTGAAACCGAATGATGAACCAATCTACACAAATGCTCATAGTAAAACACAAAAGTCTACAGACACCATGGTTGAAGTAAAAGCACAATGCTGGAGAAACTCAGCAGGTCAAACAATGCACTTTACATTACAAAGATAAAGATACATAACCGACATGTCAGTAGGCATCCGTACAAAAAAAGATAAGGGGGAGGAGGATGGTCCTAAAGGCAGGAGATATAGGTGGAGAAGGGAAGGGGGGCACAGCAGCAAACAGGGAGAGGAGGGATGCCTGGGTGAATAGAGAGGAAATAGGGTGGAGAGCTGAGGGAAAAAAAGACAGGGGAAGGGAAGGGAGGGAGAATGGAGAGTAGATTAGCAGAAACCGAAGAAGTTGATGTCAATGCCAAATGGCTGGAGAGTGTCCAGATGGAAAATCAGGAGATGTTACTACTTCAAAACTCCATCCTGATCTCACCCTCATCAGGTCCATCTCATTGACAACATTCTCCCCTTTCTGGATCTCTGTCTCCATTTCAGGAGACAAGCTTTCCACCGACATATTTCAAACCCAACAACTCCCACAATTACCTCAAGGACACTTCCTCACACACTGTCCCCTGCATCTCCACTGCATCTGTTCCCAAGATAAGATCTTCCAGTCCTGATCTTCCAAAATGTCTGGCTTCTTTCACAAGTATGGCTTCCCCTCCACCACCATCAACTCAGCTCTCACTCGCATCTCCTCCATTTCCCACTCCTCTGCCCTGGGTCCCTCTGCTCCCAGACACAACAAAAAACAGGATTCCCCTGGTCCTTAACTACCACCCCACCAGCCTCCACATCCAACAGATTATTCTCCAGAATTTCTGGAACTTACAACAGGATCCAATTATCAGCCATATCTTCCCCGCTTCTCTCTTCTCTGTCTTCTGTAGGAACCATTCCCTCTATGACTCCCTTGTGCACTCATCCCTCCCCACCAACCACCCCCCATCCCAGCACTTTCCCCTGTGGCCACTGGAGGTGGCTCACTTGTGCCCACACCTCCTCCCTTAGCACAGTTCGAGGCCAATAGGTCTTTCAAGTGAAGTAGAACTTCACTTGTGCATCCACAGGAGTGACTTACTGCATCCGGTGCTCCCTTTATGGCTTTCTCTACATCGGAGAGACTAGACACTGACTGAGAGATTGCTTCGCTGAGCACCTTAACTCTATCTGCATCAGTGACAGGGGCCTCCCAGTGGCAACCATTTCAGTTCTGCATCCCACTTCCATACTCATGTCTGTCCATGACCTCATGTACTATCCCACCAAGACGACCAGTAAATTGATTTTCCGAATGAGCACTCTCCAGCTGGATGGCATTAACATCAACTTCTCCTGTTTCTGCTAACTTACTCTCCATTCTCCCTCCTTACCCTGTTTTCAATCCCTCAGCTCTCCATCCCCTTTTCTCTCTCTCTACTCACCTAGTCATCACGCCTCCTTTTGCTTGCTGCTGTGCCCTTCCTCCCTTCTGCACCTATTACCTCTGGCCTTACTCTCCCCACCCCTACCCCCTTACCTTTTGGTTTAGATACCTGCCTTACTTTAATTAAGGGCTCAAGCCAGAAATGTTGGTTACATAAAATACTCTGTTTGACCTGCTGAGTTTCTCCTGCGCTGCATTTTTATACAATTGCCCATTATTGTAACCATGTGCAGCAGTAACATTTCATTGCTTCACTCATTGGCTCCACGTTTGTGGCAGATGCATTTTCATAATCCACACCTTTAGGTTTGTTGCTATTCAATTTAATACCAGAGATGAGATTGTGCCATGAGACAGTAAAACATCTTGACTTTCAAACTTGTGCACATCTTCTGATACTCAGACCATCAGATTGCCTTTCAGTAAGCTTCCAATGCAACACAATTTTCTCCAGACACTACACCAGGATCACTAAAAACTGCCTTGTTTAAATCCTGTCCGTAGCTTTGCATCTTAGATCTTGGTAACAACCCCTTCCCCCACCAACCTCTCCCTCCAATCCCATTCACCTTTTTATCAATTTGCTCTGCAGAGCTGCATTGGGATGTCTGGAGCGGGCAGCATGTGCCTGGCTAGCAGTTCTGTGGAGGAAGTGTCCAGGAGCCTGGAGTGGCTCTGTCGTATACATGGCCTGAAGGTTCAGGACAGTATGCCATCTTGGAATGTGGGGCCCGGGGGTGGGTGGTGGGGTCATGGGGGTCTCTTTATCATTACGGTGCCAAAGCCGAATGGGTTGTATGGATGTGAACTATGTGGCGGTTCTTCTTTTCAAGTCACTGGACTTCCTAAAATCTAAATCTCTGAAATGTGATTGTCTCCACTGTGCCTATTGTCTAATTTGTCATCTTTTACTGTGTATTTAGTATTGTTTTTTCATTCATTATATAGTTTTGTGTAGGTATGTTTTAGTCTTGTGCAGTTTTGTCTGGAGCAGAAATGGCGTCTTGTGTTGTCGAATGTGTAATTGTGTAATGTGGGTAGTAGCATTGTAGTTTCTGGAGGATATAATTTTGTTTTTAACCTATGTATTGCACACTGGTTTTAAATGATAATAAAGGCTACAACTACTTGATGGATGACTACCTCTAATGTGAAGTGTCCCTATTCAGCATTGTGAAGATTGAAAGCATGATGACCTCAAATGTTAATTTATTACTTTGATTAGGAATTCCTTTTTTTCTGTCCTTGTCAAACTGCTTAGTTTTTGGTTGCGGGTTTAGTTTTTTTTAAATAATAAAATATTACTGTAATATAATTTGTTTAATTAAGAATGCGGGTACCTTGGTTGAACTGGTATGATCTAAGTGTAATGTACTTTTTTTTTCCACTTTTAATAAGTACTCTGTATTTTTCAATGTGGAACTTAAATTTCAATAAAAATAATGAAAACTATTGAAAAAGAAAGCTTGATGAGCTGAAGATCCTGACTTTGTTGCTTGGTTTGTAGTTACGCATCAAGAGATATTTATAGACATTTTTCTTTCACCCAGGAAAATATTCTCTTCAATTCTGAAGTAAATCAATTCATGCACAGGTTCAGTTTCCAAAGGTACATATTTCCACCCATCATTCATTCCAACCATCAGTAGCATTTTATTCAGAAAGCGTTTATTTTTGAAGCATTTTGCACAACAGCTTCCTTTAGCTTTTCTTCCATCTGCTCAAAATCATTTTGCATCCAATCTCAAAACAAGCTCAGAAACTTTGAGAAGTGACAAAGAGGAGAACAGGATTCAGATAAGAAATAAATGATGGACAGATGGAAGCAGATGGGAAGGGAGTCCCGATGATGTGCTGGTGATAATTGGATGGAAGCAGATGATAGACAGGGGTAAAATGACAGATGTTTAGCTGGAGGGGAATATGGAAAAGACAGAAAGACCAGTATTTGATTGCAAGGAGAGACCAGAGCAAAAATAAGTAAGGAGTACAAGCAATTGGAAAATTCAATGTTCAAACCATTCTACTGTAGAAGGCCTAAGTGGAATATGAGGTGGTGTTGCAGTTTGCATTAGGACTCTCTCTGAGAGAGGAAAATGAGGACAGACAAGCCACTGTGAGATTAAGAAGGGGAGGTCAAATGACATGCAAACGCAAGCTGAGATGGCCATTATGAATAGAACATTTATCCTCTGGAAATTGGTTGCCTACCCCACATTTGGTTCATCCAATGAGGAGGAGGACAACTTGAGATAACCAAATTGCAATAGACAAGTTTGCCCTGTTGTCACCATTATCCATAGATTTCCTCATCTCTGGTGCTTTCAAATTTCCACAAAGCCTCACTCAACTTCTAAGTCTGCTACAAAGCAACAAATTGCTTTAGTGTGGAATCTTTATTATAGAAAGGAAACTGCATAAAGACATACAGAAAAGATAGATTTGCCACATTACACCCAAATATTTTTCATGAGAACGAGTTTATTGTCATATACACTGTACAAATGCACCAACATTCTTATTTGCTGCAGCTGAACAGGCACTTTTAAAATTTACAGTAGCATACATAATTGAATCAAAAAGAGACAATTAAATGAAAAAAGAGAATTAAAAACAGCCTCTAATCTTAATATTCGAATATATGTGTTTCCACTACAACTTTGCAGTCCATCAGCGTAACAAGGTTGTTACTTCCTTCCTCAAATTCAAAGACCTCTCAAGATCATGTCCTCATCTATATCTATGATGAGGATTTAATTTTCTATCTTCAGTGTCAAATACCTTTGGCTTTCATACAAATATTTTATTCAATATGTTATGCAGAGGAATGCAAAAGAAAACCAATAATAGACTACTTGGTTCCTCAAACCTGTCTTGTCATTCATCGTGACAATAGTTGATCTGTCCCAGGCCTTCTCTGCAGGGTCCACTCAGTCCTCAACTCGCAGATCTTTCAAAGATGTATCTATCTCCTCTTTATACACCCTCAGTAATGAATGTCCACAACCCTCCAGAAAAAGAGAATTCGAGATCTTACCACCCTCTGTGGGAAGGAATTCCCATGCTTTTCATGATTTGTCATAAAATGCAAGTTACAGATCAATTAAAGATTTGGTACATATTGAAAGGTGACACCAGCTTAATCTAGTTTAAGCACTCTTACCTTCTAATCAAGAGTTCAAACCTCAAGCCAGGAATAGCATCTACAATCTAAGACAGCAAACCCAGAGTACTATGTAGTATTCTGTTGAAGGTAAAGTGATTTGGCTGAGATACATTCAGCCATGAACCTCATTTGCAATTTGCTGGATCTTGTTCTGTATTTATTCACTGTTCTATTTCCTTATGAGAAAACAGTCATCAAACTTCAAGAGGAATTCTGTTTCAGTCATAGTACTTTGCCAGTTCCTTTGCTTCACATGTTCAAAGTACAACTTCACCATTTTAAAACCCTGCCAAACAAATCTCACTTGAAAAGCATGCAAATCTAGAATATTCTGACATTGTTTACGCCCATAAAATGTGTCAGCAAAATGTTCAAAGTGTGAATCAAGAAATACAATTGAAAAAATATACATAAAAATTGAGCATAATGGGGAGTAATTGTATCTCATGCATATTATTCGGGTTTTATTCTGTAGCACAAGAGGAAGGAAAAGGAAAAAAAAATCACAATATTCTGATTACTTGTTTCAAAAAATAATTCATAATTTTTGCACATGTGTAAAACAAACAAATCAAAATAAACTAGCCTGGGACACTTGAATGAGAAAATGGGTATTAACCCATCTGCTTGGGGAAAACATAAGCAGACCATTTGGTGTTTCAAACACGAGTTCAATGGCAGCATCATTTACAACTCTAGAATTTGCTAATCTGATTACTGTCAGCTGCAATTTCCTAAAAGAAACAAACAATTTTAAGAAATGTCATGTCCTACCAACATTTAGATAATTTTCCCAATTGGTGAAAGTCACAGATTTTGGGGTGGAAAAAGTGACCATTCAGAATATATGCAATTCACTTCAACTTCCATAGATAAAGCTAACTGGTTGGGTTGACATACAAATTAGGCAGAGAAAAAAAAACTTTAACTTACCTTAAACTTAATCCTTCCATTTATCGCTAACTTGAAGCTTTAGGGGGATATAGTAGGCAGGCTATGAGAATGGATGGGAAAGTGACATATGCAATACAGTATACAAAAATATGAGAGTTCCCACTTTGATAAGTGGAGTATATTTTTAAGTGAGGTGAGAGAATGTTGGTGGTCAGAGGGGCCTACTAGGTGAACAAATCACTGAAAATTAATATGCAGGTATAATAGCTATTAGGAAAGCATACATTGGTCTTTGTTGCACAGAGGATTTGAATACAAGAATAAAGACTCTAATGAGATCATGCTTGCAATATTAACTTGTAGATTTGATCACACAAATCAAGGTGGGACATATGTGTTGCAATAGAAATTTACAGACTGATTCCTGCAATGAAGGTGTTTTGTCCTTTGAACACATGTTGAACAGACTGGGTCTATACTCACTGGAATCTAGAAGAATGATGATTCTTAAAGGGCTTGACAAGATGGATGGAGAGTTGATGTCATCCCTGGTTCAGGAATCTCAAAACAGTTGAATTACTCAAAATAAGGCATAAGCAATGCAATGGAACACTGCCATTACTGCCATCAGAGAGCACTGTGACAGAATATGTGTTTTATATTGTATATAGATGTTTTTAGGATTTTTCAAATGTCATTAAAGATGGGTATAGTGCTGGAGGATTGGGATGTTGCGTGTGTGGTTCCTTTGTTTAAAAAGGGTTCGAGGAGCAAGCCTAGCAATTATCAGCCTGTAAGTTTGATGTCTGTGGTAGGTAAATAGATGGAAAGCGTTCTAAGAGATAGTATGTATAATTATATGGAGGGACAGGGTCTGATCAGGGACACTCAACACAGATTTATGCTTGGAAGGTCATGTTTGACCAATCTTGAATTTTTTGAAGAGGTGACTAGGAATGTTGATGAGGGTAGAGCAATGTATGTTGTCTATATGGACTTCAGTTAGGCCTTCGATAAGGTTCCACATGGGAGGTTAGTTAGGAAGGCTAAGTCCTTGGGTATTAATTTGGAGATAGTCAAATGGATTCAACAGTGGCTGGAAAGAAGGTGCCAGAGAGTAGTAGTAGATAATTGTTTGTCAGAATGGAGGCCGGTGACAAGCGGTGTACATCAGGGTTCGGTATTGGGACCATTGCTGTTTGTCATATATAATGATCTGGGGCATGGGTGGTAAATAGGATTAGTAAATATGCAGATAATACTAAAATAGGGGGAATTGTGGATGATGAAGAGGGTTTGCAAAGATTGCAGAGGGATTTAAACTGCTAGAGGAGTGGGCAGAAAGATGGCAGACAGAGTTTAATGCTGATTAGTGTGAGGTGCTTCATTTTGGAAAGAATAATCAAAGCAAGACATATGTGGTAAATGGGAGGGCATTGCAGTGGAGCAGAAAGATCTAAGAATAATGGTGCATTGTTCCCTGAGGTAGGAGCACATGTGGATAGGGTGGTGAAGAAGGCCTTTAGTATGCTTGCCGATATAAATCAGTGCATAGAATACAAGAGTTGAGAAGTAATGATGAAACTGAACAAGTCATTGGTGAGACCAAATTTAGAGTACTGTGTGCAGTCTGGTCATCAATTTATAGGAAGGATATTAACAAGATAGAGAGAGTGCAGAGAAGATTTACAAAAATGTTGCCTGGGTTTCAGCATCTGGAATACAAGGAGAGATTGAGCAAATTAGGTCTTTATTCCTTGGAACGGAGAAGGCTGAGAGGAGATTTGATAGAGGTGTTTAAGATAATGAGAGGGATAGATAGAGTTGATGTGGAAAGGCTTTTCCCATTGACAGTAGGAGAGATGGATACAAGAGGTCATGGGTTGATAGTTGATGGGCAAAGGTTTAGGAGTTACATGAGGGGGAACCTCTTTATTCAGAGAGTGGTTAATGTGTGGAATGGGCTTCTGGCAAAGGTGGTGGAGGCAGGGTCAATTTTGTAATTTAAGAAAGAGTTGGATAAGTATATGGATGAGAGGGGGATGGAGGGATATGGACAGAGTGCTGCTAAGTAGGATTGGAGGAGGGTACTTGGATCAGTGCGGACTAAAAGGGGCAAATTGGCCTGTTTCTGTGCTGTAATTGTTATATGGCTATAAAGTGTGGCAGGTTTTTTTTAGTGTAGGTCACATACAAATATTTCAAAACAGATCTCATTTAAAATACTGGAGCTCTGCTCAAGCTAAACAGACTGGCTCCGAATACCTTTGCAAAAGCTTTGGGGTGTGGCCAAGGGACTTCACTAATGGATTGTTGTTTTGAAAAGCAACAGATGAAAGAACTCGGAGCATTAGGTTCAGAGCCACAGTCTGAGGGCTTTCTGTTTCTAAGAGGGTCATGTGATTTTGCAAGCAGAGAGAGTAAAACAGGCTTTTCTCTGTGTATGAGAGAGAGAGAGAGAGAGAGAGAGAGAGAGAGAGTGTTTTACAGTTCAGCAGCAGCAGCTGGGACTGGAACAGGACAAGCTGGCAAGCTTGTGAAAAAAAAAACATTTTGAAGATGGGTTGTAAGTGCTTAGTTCAGCCTGGTCAAAACCCTTGTGGTCCACACAAGAGGAGAGGACTGGCTGCCTAATGTTTCACCTGAAATAAGAGAAACAAAAAGAAACTTTTGTGGTGACCTGAAAGAAAGAAAGAAGTTATCATCTGGAAAACTCTGATGGGGTAAGTTTCTTCGGCGAGACACTGAGATGGCTGATTAAAAGGGATCAGATTGTGTCCAGCGAACAACAAATCTCTCTCTGCAAACCGACAAGAACCTTCCTGAGCGGTAACCATTTACCTTACAAGCACCAAAGCCTGGTGAAATTCATAAATGTTAAATTCTGTGCACAATATAAGAATTGCCTGAACTTCTCTAAACTTATACACATACACGTTCACTTAGAATTAGAAGGGGGTTAAGTTAATAGTAAAAAGATAAAATTTGTTCCTGTTTTCATGTTTAAAGAAAATTAAAAGCAACTTTTGTTTAAGTAACCATTTGTCTTAGTGAATATCTATTACTGCTGGGTTTTGGGGTCCTCTGGGCTCATAACGGCAGCACTCCCCCAGGACATGCTTTGTTATAGCTGGTGCCATCTGGAAAGAGGTATAATTGACACACGACTCATACCACCAGGTTCAGGAACAGTTGCTACCTCTCCACCATCAGACTCCCAAAAAGAATCTGCACATTACTTGCTATTGAATATTTATTTTCTGTACTACACAGTTTGCTTGCAATTCCCTCTTGCTTATATTTCACTCTTTTGTATGCAAATCTTTTCTTGAGTAGTTTATTTTGCACTATCAATAAGTACAAATTCTGCCTGGCCCACAGGGAAAAGAATCTCAGCATTATATGTGATGTCATACATGTACTCTGATAATAAATCTGAACTTTGAAAAGAATCGAGAAAGAATTTTCTTCAGTCAGTGACAATTGGTAATTGATAGGTTTTTGGCTGTTAAGAGAATCAAGGGATAGGAGGTTAGTGTAAGATCTAAGGTTATCCCTGGTTTTAATGAATGACAGAATAGGCATAAAGGGCTCCCATTTCTCATGTTCTTAATCAGAGTGAAAATATAAAACACACAGAGCAGTACCATTTGTTTCTCCTCACCCTCTTCTTACTTTGTTTCCTGATGCACTATATCCTGTTGGGAAAGAGTTGTGAGGAAATTCACTGGTGACAATTCATCAGTAGCCATTCCATGCACACAATGGTTGACAGTGAATCAACAAGCCATCTACCCATGTTGAACAGTGCCAAACACAATCTGCTGGAGGAACTCAGCAACACTGGGAGAAAAAGAAAGGTCGTCACCATTTTTGATCCTTTATCTAACCTTGCTGGGATGTTCTGTTGTGTGGGATATATTGTTTACCGTCAAATGTGGCGTATCTAGTTTGCAAAAAACCAACACCATTCCTTTCTGAATGAAAGCATTTGGTAGTGTTGTCAAAGAACAGAAAGTAAACCCAGTTTTAGGGATTTGTTGAATCATAATAAGGGAATAAAGACGAAATCTTTGAAACATATTAAAGTACTTGCAACTTTTGTGTCCTTCTCACTTCAACGTTTTAAAAAGGAGGTTAAATTACTCATTTTTGTGATCACTCACCTTGTGGAGTAGCCGTGGATTTACAGAAGCATCAAATCTGCAGAGAAGGCTATTATCTTTTTCTGCACTTTATGTGCTCAGCTTCTAACCAACACCTGGGGTGCCCAATTACAGAAATAAGACTTTATAACCATAAGGCTCCTGAGAAGAAGAGTCTAAGTGACATTGAAGTGCTTTGTGACTGGAAAGGGTTTGGATTATGATTGGCTCATTGCCCAATGAGAAATCTTTGTCCTGGCAGAAGAACTTATTCATCGACCATTAATTGGCAAAGTCACGGGCATGCACTAGCTCGGTGATCTCATCAAGTTTCTCGGGTGGCTCTTTCTTGTGTATATTTATTCTCAAGATGTGAATCCTCAGCATGCCTGAACTGGTAACCTTGTGCTTTCATCCTCAACTATCAGCTTCGTCAAAGGCAACTCTCCTACAATAACTCCTAGAACATAGAATATTACAGTGCAGTGCAGGCCCTTTCGCCCACAAGGTTGTGCCCATCTATAAAAACCAATCCAATCCATTCCCATCTCATACCGACCGATAACTCTATTTTATTTATAAACAGAAAAGTTAGTGAAAGAGAAGGAAAGGCAATGTATGGCCAAGTCATGATGGCTGAAAGGAAAGGCTGACTATGTCACATTTTAGTGACAACCTGAAGATGAGCCCTTGCATAACTAATGTGCCACCACATTGAATACTTCACCCCTGAATGAGCATGAAGATGAACAGCTAAGTGAGGGAGGCCAACAGATGCAGAATCTGTTGGTTGTTACTGCACAAGATCTTCTAAAAACAAAAGAGGAGGCATTTGTTCTCTCATGAAGAGCCGGTGTCTCCCTCAGCAAAGAGCATGCAGCCAGGCCAGCACTAATCAGCAATCAGAGGCTGTGACGCAGTGTATTATGTGTAAGTACAATGTTTGCATTGTATTTCTGAACTCCAAAGAGCTGAGCGGAAAGGGGTTGAGAGATATCAGATTCAAATCCAAATAGAAAAGCTAAGAATCAGCATCGGCTCTTTTGCACAATTTCTGGCCACAGCTGATTTCACAATTATGTTTTGTTTTGTTTTTACACAACCGCTGCATTCTAGGAAATTATTACCATTTTCCTGGAACACATGCTGTGTAAAAAGGTCAGAACGGGAATGAGCGTGCCATTCCTGTTCTGATATTTTACCTCCTACACTCCTAGTAAAGTTAACTACAGGCATTCTGTGAACAACAGGCTAATGAATAGCATGTATTGATGACTTGCGTTGCAAGTCCGACCTCTTTAATTACCACACTTCCAGTAATGCTGTCTAAATTCACGTAAGGAAACGGAGATTTCAAGTTTTGGTTAATTGTGTGTGAACTGTAACATTTTTCACACTGGTGGAGCAAGAGCTTAATGATGAAATGCAGGAGGGTAAAGGAGAAAAGAAGACATAAACAAAGGTTGGTGAAGAACTAGAGGTGCAGAAAACACAGCACATGAGCAAGCCATTCAGCCCACCCAGTCTACACCAACCGTGAACCTTCTTTTTACAATAAACCCTCATTACTCTCATATTCTCACCAACTCCCCCCAGATTCTACTACTCACTGACACACTTGAAGCAATTAACAGAGGCCAATTAACTTAACAATCTGCACATCTTTGGGATGTAGAAGCAAACCAAAAGAAACAGCTGGAAGAAACCTGCACAGTCAGAGGGAGAATCTGAAAACTCCAGCCAGACGACACCACGGGTCAGGGCTAATCCTGCGCCCCTGGTGCTGTGAGGCAGCCTCACCTCTCCAATGTGTTGCCCAAGATAATTAATTACCAACAAATAATTAGCCCTTAATAATTAATTCAGAGTAACAATTGTTTGAAGTAATTTCTTGAAAATGTGATTTTAATAGTCTCTAAAGTTACAATCTCATCTCAGTGTTAAGAAATGAACTAGATTGGGCTGAATGGGCTACCTTCTTATGTGCTCTTATCTTCTTTAGCTTCCATCCTTATTCAGCTGAAAGATAATCTGTCTCCAGTAGCTGTTCTCAATGCCCAGAAGCAATAACTGCGAGGAGCAACTACTAAAAAGCAAAAGTAATTTAAAATGTGTCTGCAGTAACCATGAAGACAAGACACTGGGAGTCTCATTAACATATTTATGCAGAGGTAAAATCTCAGGACTCAAATAAAACTGTGTCACACTGATCTGTGTGTCATCAATTCAACAGTCCAATAATTAATAAACAGTGGAATCTCTAAGTAGTTTAAATGGTTTTATGCCTATTTACCCAAGGTTGGTCAGTTTGACTTTTCACACAGTGAATCTACACTCTGCCTTTGAGGAAAGGATACATGTCTCCTTCCCCTTACAACCATGAGGGTAATATTGCACACAGATTCCACTGTTGAATGTCAGAAATTGAGAATTCAAATAGGATGATACAAAATGACACAGGAGAGAACAGCCAGTTCATATTTCATATGTCTATTTAACAAGATGGCCCTTTGATGTAACTGCTTTGATCTTATTGTACTCGATGAGAGTGGTCAACTTTCTTTGACAAAAAAAAATGACACCACGACTTTGTTGTCAGATTTTGTCCAAAATAGGTCTGCTTCCATTTTGAAAACATTTTTAATCTACCATGTAAAAGATAGGGACAGCTTCCTCTCTCTGTGGGACCAATATTATACTACCTTCTCATGAAAAATTATGGTTTGCATTGGTCTACAGTGAGACCGAATCTCTGTGCCGCAATTACTCTCATAGCTGTATAATGATTTGCATTTGTATGGTGAACTTAAAATGAAGAATATGCCAGTGTACTCCACAGTAGGATATAGAGATCACTGTTACTGGGCCAGAGAGGAAAGTGTTCAGGACAACCAAAAGCTTAGCTAATTAAATCAAGTTGGGTTTTTTTTAAAGTTATTAAAATTCAAGAAAGTGTTTCACATAGTAGTTTCATTGTTTTCCATCATCCATTTTGCTTCACTGTCTTTCTCTCTTATTTTATTTTTGCTTCCTTTTTTCTATTTTAGGGTTTATCTTTCTATGTTTTGAAACCAGGCTGCCATGTCCTGTCACTCTTCAGCATGAATGTTCTCTATCTGATCTCCAGGCTCTAACCACTCTCCATTTTCTAGTGCTATCTCATTTCCAGTCTTGTTATCCTTCCATCATTGCCTCAGGATTCTGCTCCACAACAGTACAGGTTGACTGTACTTTGCAGCTACATCCCTGTAATAACTCAGCTCTGTTCGGTTTCGATATCACAGCTACATCCTGACAGCCTTCCTCAATCTTCTCTCACTCCTTGCCCAGAGGGGCTGCTCTTCCTTTTCATTATGCCATGATTTATAGTGAAGCACCAGCAGTAAATCTTGTTGGATAAATCTTGTTTTTGTTTGAATCAAAATTGCATTGTCATTAAAACAATTCCATGATTTCCATCCCAGCAATTGTACTGTAACTTATATTGGTTATTAGACATTCATGGTACAACGTAATTAGTTACTGAATGTATACATTATTTGAAACTCTGCTTGACAGTGTTAGATTAAAGTTGGGCTCCTATAGGCATCCACAGACAAGGTCTATAGCCAGAAATTTTTGAAAAACATTGCCATTATTTTTACCTTTTCCAGGTATGGGAAAGGTTTTAAATGTTAACATTCCTTTTTTTCTTTTCCCCATTTACTAGATTAATGGAACTTTTCCATCATGCATCATGTGGAGTATTTCAACTGGACAAGTAACTTTGTTTTTAACCTGCCTGCTGGTTCCCTGTGGACTTGGTATGAACTGCATAGAAGCTGGCAATACTTCAATTATCAACTGAGCAGAACCACTCTTTCTATAAGAAGGGGAGCACCAGTGTCTGAGGGGAAATGGAGTGATGGCAGGGGAAAAGAAATGAGAAGTTCTCAGTAGATCTCAAACTTTTATTGGTAGAGCTATCAAGAGACCTTTTGTGCCTACACCACCAAGTTCAATAGTGTTTAAGCCACATTAATCATTTGATTCCAGGTATGAATGACTACCTCATTAAACAATTTGAACTTGATTGGGGAGTTAATAATTATAATAGCACATTCAAAAGACAAAGAGAATTTAAAAAGTTTCCCCCTATTGTTAACTAAAGGCATCTGATGGAGAGTGAGCAAGTCTAGATAGTACTGCCTTGAACTGCAAAACACTCCAAGAACAAATAGACCACCTGCCCAAGCTTATCAATGAAGACTTTTACATGATTGACTGAAGAGGAGGCTCTCAGTAAAGCAAATCAGAATTTATTCTCATGAACAAGTCATGAAATTTGGTGTTCTTACAGGACAAGAGATCAAGACAGTCAGGAAACTGGCAAATCAACATTTGTTTTGGCACATCACACGATCCCAACAAAAGAAGGCAACATGTAATCTCTTGTTCTGCCATTCAATCACTTCCATCAAATCCAAAACCTATCATTCTCAAATATAAATGTATACAATAATTGAAAATCTACATTGTTCAGATCCAAACCATCTACCTGGAAAGTTCTCTCTCAAGTAGTTGCTCCTTTTCATTCTGAGAATTTAGCCCAAATTCTAGACTACCAAACTAGGGAAAACCCCCACTCAACATTTACCCATTCCAGCTACGTCAGATGGGATTACCTTTCATTCTTTTAAAATCAAAGAATAAAACCTTTGTACTCAATCTATCCTCACTTCACTATGTTCTCTTTCAGATGATAATCTATACACCACCCACTCGAAGGCAAAAAAACATGTTATACCTTATCTATCAAAAGAAATCAAAATTATATTCAATCACTGCAAACCCATAAGTAGTTCAAGCAAGATGCCCTGCATTTCTTTACACACTAAAAATGTTGCATTAAAATACTTTATTCTATTAGTCTTAATTTCTTGCTTGACTTGCATGTTAAAACTACATGTTTGGTGGACAGAAAAAAAAACTGTGTTCATTTGAAGACCAACATTAATATTTAATTCCCTGTTTAAAAATACTACTTTGCTTTGCTACCTGGCCACCCAAAGGGAGTAATCCTACATTTGTCTACATTTTATTCTATCTGCTCATTTCTTGCCCACTTTTGAATTAAGTCTTTATCCCTTTCCAAAATCTTTGCCTTCCATTCTTTCTTTTTCAATCTTTTTATTGATTTTAAGATAAAGCAATAGACAATGCACAGAAATAAAAAGGATATACAATTGAAAAAATTATAAAATACAACAGTCAGTGAACAATAAGTGTCTTCATCTCCTCATACTCAAAGAAAAAAAGTACACATCATAGTTAAAAAAAACCTCTATATTAATCTAAAAAACAAAAACAACAAAAAACTGGAAAGGCTTGGATCTGCGTTAATCAAACACAAGTCCTCACCCAAAAGAGAAAAATAATGGTATCAGGAAGGGACAATAAATCAGAAAAAGAAACATTAGAAATTATATATGAAAATATTGTATAAATGGGCATCAGGTTTCTTCAGATTTAACAGAGGAATCAAATGTAGCACTTCTAATTTTCTCTAAATTCAAACAGACCATAGTTTGAGAAAACCATTGAACGAGGTGGAGAGGATGAGCAAGTGTAGGTTCTTGGGAGTCACTATCTCGGAGGATCTTTCCTGGAACCGACACACCAATGGCATCATGAAGAAAGCCTCTACTTCCTCAGGAGTTTGCGGAGGAGCTCGTGGAGTTGTTCAAGTGAACCGGTACGGACTTGAAGGGCCGACATGGCCTGTTTCCGTGCTGTAAATGGTTATATGGTTATAGTAGGCAAAGTGGGGTCCTTCCATTTAAGAAGAATTGCTCTCTTGGTCATCAGGGTAGTATAAACTGTCATCCAATGAGCAGAAGCTGGACAATGACCTACACCTGCTCCTAAAACTCCAAAAAGAGCAGTTGGGATTTGGTTATAAATCAATTGCTGAAAGAGGACCAAAGATATCTTTCCAATATCTTTCCAGAACCAAAAAGGACCAAAATATATGGGTCAATGAAGTGACTTGTGAATTACACCTAACACAGATTGGATTAAAATTAAGGAAAACACAGGCAAGCTTGTCCTTGGACGTATGCATCCTATATGCTACCTTAAAATGAAGAAGGGAGTGTCGAGCACACAGTGATGAGGTGTAAAGTAGTTTAAAAATATTTTCCCACTTCTCTGCAGGAAAGGACCGTTGGAGCTCCTGCATTTAAAATGTCACTTGAGACTGGTCACAATTTTAATAACATATGACATATAATTGCTATTGAACGCTTCTGAGAAGGGCTCAAACAAAAAAAAAGAGCATCAACTATAGCCGACTGATACAGCAGGGGTAATACTGCACTCAAAAAAAAAGTCTTATTTGATCCATGATCTAAACAAATGTGAATTAGGCAGACCATATTTGTTTGGAGGTTGATAAAAAGACACAAGATAATCTTCCATGAACAGATCCCCACATTAGGAAAAGCTCAGTCATTCACAGATTGCTGAAAAAAAATAGATAAAATAAAACCAGATAAAGTCAATTTTTTTTTTAAATCATTAAACCTCCAGAACTGAAACTATATCCCTAATGTGTGTTTGGGTATAGGGTTAGTTATCAATTTACTGACCTTGGTAGGTGCAAAAAAAAAAGGAAACTCCCAGAAGGGAAACTATCAAAAATTTCTAATTCCAAATTTACTCATGATGAACATAGGAACATAGGAAGTAGGAACAGGAGTAGGCCAAAAATGGCCCATCGAGCCTGCTCCGCCATTCAATACGATCATGGCTGATCTAATTTATGACCTAACTCCACCTACCTGCCTTATCCCCATATCCCCTTATTCCTCTATCATGTAAAAATTTATCTAACCGAATTTTAAATATGTTTAATGAGGCAGCCTCAACCTGTTGAGAGAGTTCCAAACATTCACTACTCTCTGGGAAAAATTATTTTTCCTCGTCTCTGTCCTAAAATGTTCAAGTTTTTTTTAAATTTAATATTCCGTTCAAGCAGTAATTACAATGACTATCATACAAATATTTAAAAAAACAAATTGATTACATACATGGTTTTCACCCACCCCAAACTACCCCAAAGAAAAAAAATATACAAATTGATAAAAGTTTAAAAAAATATTCAAATTGATAAAAAAAATAATAAAATTATAGGTAATAAAAAGAAAGAAAAGAGAAAGTAAAAAAGCATCTTTGGATTGCAGAGAGAGATGTCATCCAGTACAATTCATCAATTCAAACATAAACATACATCGAATATTAATTGCCAAAAAGTAACATCTAAGGTTAGGTAATGCCAAACCCCTATCCTTTTTCAACTTCTGTAGCCTTCCCTTCATAACTTACTTTCCCACCTATCAACAAGTTTGAATACATTACACAAGATTTCCTCATTTAAGTTATTAAATGAGTTGCAAACAGCAAAGACCCCAGCACTAATTTTTGTTGCACTCATTAGCACAAATTTTCAAATTTTCTCTGAAACCCCCTCCCCCCTTCCAATTGTCCCTTCCTTTACCTGTCTCTCCATTTCTCCCCTTTTCATTTGTCCAGTCACCTCGTACCTCCGCCCTTGCCCTCTCCATGGATGCTACCTAACCTAGTGAATGTCTCTAGGTCTAAGATTTGCCCAAGTACAGCATCTGTACTTCTTGTGTTTCTCCAGTGACATAAAACTAATATTTCTCCTTTACTTGACCCACTATAATCATTCCCTCACAAAATATTGAAGTTGCCAAACATGATTTGTCTTTAATAAAGTCTCTTTAACTCTGTCTAATCTTATTATAATTTTGCAAGTGCTGTATTACCATTTACTTAATAATTAATCCCCACTGCATTTCAACTGACTGATATCAGACGAACAAGTCTCTATTTTGTTTCTCTCCTTTCCTTTTGAATATCCCCATGTTACATTAGCTACTTTATAATCCATTGGAACCATTCCAGAACCTTGATTTATTTATTTTTTTTTCAGTTGAATTACTAAATGCAGTTTAATTTGTGTTTTTATTCCTATTAGACAAGAATGCATTATCAAACAATCTTTTTTTTTTAATTTGTATTTGTGAGTGAGATAAATTTCTTTCTCCTGCCATGCTCTTGGTATAATTCCAAAGTTGATGAAGACATTTTGGCACTGCAATGATTTCATTCCTTCCTTCCATTAAGATGTTATGATGTTTATTTCAATTGTTACCAATTCCCTTAACAGAGAAATTCTTTAATGAACTCAAGAGAATAATAAGGAAATTTTTATGGAAAGGGGGGAAACCGAGGATAGCGTTAGATAAATTAACAGAGAGGTACAACCAAGGTGGTTTGCAGTTACCAAACTTTAAAAATTATTATAGAGCAGCACAATTAAGGTATTTATCAGATTTTTAATCAGACAAGGGAAAAACCAGATTGGACTAAGATAGAGCTAGATAAAATAGGGGAGAAGGTACTGGAACATATACTTTATAAGTGGGATGAAAAGCTGGTATGATATAAAAGCTCACCAGTACTGCATCATTTACTCAATATATGGAAGAAGATTCACTTAGAGAGGAAAAAAACAAATTACCAACTACCAAAATTATTATCGACACAAAATCAGCTAATCCCTTTTACAATAGATAACCTTTCCTTTAGAGAATGAGAGAGAAAAGGAATTAAAAGAATAGAAAATTGTTTTTTGGAAAATAATTTAATAACATTTGAACAAATGAAGTACAAATATGGAATAACTCATGGTACAATGTTTGCATACCATCAACTGAAAGCCTTCTTAAAGGATAAATTGGGAAACAGACAGATTATCAGAATGAAGTAGCTTTGAATATGTGATTACAGAAACAATGATAATAAAAAGATTTATAATGAACATGTACATCAAGCTGCAAGAGAAGGAAAATGATGAAATAAGCTATAAACCCAACAAAAGTGGGAAAAAGATTTAAACAAAGATAAAAAAAAATGAAACATGGGAAAAGTTATGCTCTGGAACTAAGAAGAATATAATAAACACAAGGTTACGTGTGATACAGTATAATTGGTTACACAGGTTATATATCACACCCCAAAAGTTAAAAAAAAAAATGGGATCCAACATTTGTTGGATGTTTTCGCTGTAAGAAGGAAATGGGAACAACAGTACATGCAATTTGGGCATGTGAGAAAGTGAAAAAATTTTTGGAAGATCTAAATCAGGTATTAAATAAAATCACAAAAAGCAACATACCAAAAAATCAAGAGATCTTTCTTCTTAGTAATATAAGAAATAAAGAATTAGGCCTCAAACTGGATGAAGCGCAAAAAAGATTTATTATGATAGCCTTAGGAGTAGCAAAAAAATGTATAATGTCAACTTGGAAATCAGAAGAGAACCTGAGAGTATAGCAATGGTACATGGAAATGAATAAATGTATTCCAATGGAAAAAATAAACATGTAATTTAAAAAATAAAGCACATTATTTGAACAAATTTGGGAACCGTACATGAAACATAACAGAGGGCTTGCCTCGGACCTCCACCCCCTAAAATGATAAAATGATAAGAAGACAAAATGACCTGATCCAGTGTGTAAAAGTAGATGACACATTTTTCTTGCTTATTTTCATTGTGTGATGACATTGTTTAATGGTTTTATTGTATCGTATATGTTGAGCGTTTAATGGATTTGGAGGGGGGTGGGAAGGGGGGAGGTAGGGGGGAAAAGGGGAGAAAATGCCACTGTGTATATTTAAGAGGGAAATGTTTGTATGTATTTTGATTGATATGGTTCACAGTGTGAAAAATAAAATTAAAAAAAATTTAAAGTTGTTACGTTAGGAAATATTCCCCAGATATTTCCTGCATGCTAAGAAGTTGTAAATATCACCTCCATAAAAGCAGTGGTCAGATTCCTTCTTGATCCAGTGTAGTCCCAAAAAAACATGCGAGGTTGACTATTTTATTATGACAGGAGGTGGCCATTTGAGTCATCAGGTTATACAGAATGGAAGCCCGTGGGCAACCATCCATATTGATCCCCTCTTCCAGCATTTGGCCTGAGGCCTTCAAATACCATGGCAATTCAGGTACTTGTCTAGCCACTTTTTAAATGCTGTTAGCAACTCAGCTTCCTCTACTCTCTGGACAAAAATTGATTAATCCCAAACTGCCTCTACGTCTCTTATTTGTTCATTTCATCAATTCCAAATTAATGCAGAGCAAATCCTATCAGTCTCATTATCCCTCTTAATTCCCCTGGAACCCTGAAACATTCTCTTTTAAATGCTTGTCTACCCCTCCCATTCAATTCTTTTGCCACTTACCTGCACCAAACGTACAGTAGCCAATTAACCCATTTGGGCAGCTTTGTGACCTGGGGTGGAAACTGGAGCATCCAGCAGAAATCCACTCACTACCTCAAGCAGAGCATGCAAACTCCTCACAGAGAGCACTGGAGGTCAGTGTTGTGGAGCCGTGAGGCAGCAGCAGCTCTAACTGCCACACCACCGTGTGATTGGAGGAAATTGCACTATTCCAATGAAAGATGGGTAATGACCGTAGAAGGCAAGATTGGTGGTGAACTGAAAGAGGAACTTGTGCCATTGCCCAGTCCAATGCAATTTTTATCTTTCCCATGAATTTGACAAATGCATATTGTGCATGCAAAATACTTTCCAACTCAGAAGCCAACATGGAGAACATCAACAACAGTAGAATATGATATGCTAAATCAGAACCCAACACACATTCCAGTTAATTCAAATGGTTCATATGCCCTTCAACGAGCAACTTATCAATTAATCCTAATTTTCAAATGTATTGCAAAATTCTATCAAATCATATCAATTAAGAACAGATCCATGCTCTGACCTTATATTTTCTTCCAAAGTTCAAAAGTACAAAAAAAAATCAGCCAAAAGAAAATATGAAGTGACAAAAACTCAAACCTTTGTGGAGCTGATGAGTGTTCTATGACACCAAATTGTCCACACATTCCTGTTTTACCTCCAGAGAAACAAACCTAAAGGGAGTTTTGGGCACTTACGCTGATAATCTACAGTTTAAAATCTTATTTCCATACTCCAGAGGGCTGTAACTCAGTCTGCGACATCACAGCCACCAGACTTCACTTCATTGAGGACATCTACAAGAGGCAGTGCCTTAGGAAAGTGGCCTCTATCCTCCAGGACCCCCACCACCCAGACCTTGCCCACTTCACTCTGCTACCTTCAGGAAAAAGTACCGGAGCCTGAAGACGAGCACGCAGCAGCACAAGGACTGTTTCTTCCCCTATGCTACGGCATCAGATTTATGAATGAACAATGAACCACAACACTACTTCACTTTGTCTTTTTCTTGCATTATTTTTATTTATTTTGAAATGCATTTTATAGAAATATTTGCACTGCAATACTGTCCAAAAAAAGTGATATGTTCATGTCAATCAATTTTTAATTTTTGAAAATATTTATTGAAATGAAAAAGTATTGATTGAATAAAAGGAATAGGTATGACCTCGGTATCCTGCAGCACAGGTCACTTACGTAAAACCGTGGGGCAAAATAACCAAACCGCTGGAGGAACTCAATGGGTGAAGCAGCATCTGTGCAGGCAAACATATTGTTGAGATTTCAGGTCAAGATTCTCAGATGCTGCTTGGCCCAAAGAGTTCCTTCAGCAGTTTGCTTTCTGCTTTTAATTTGACCCTCTGCAGCCTCTTGTGTCTCTGGCAAACCATCTATTAAAAGTACTTCTGCTCAACTAAAACTTGCTATCATAACAATCCGGGAATTAAGCCAGGAGCTGTTTATTTATTTGGCTAAAAGCAACAATGCATTTTGCACTGGCTAAGCCATCTGGCAAACCTAGGCCACATCATTTCTTTCTCAGCATTAAGTAGATCTGTCAACTGTTACAATGTAGCTGGTACAATCACAACACTTTTTTTTAATCTATTTCGAATGAACAGAGATACAATTCTGTTTCTATGTGATTAAAATTCATGTGCTAAATGAGTGCATGTGATCACTGTACTGTGAGAGACACTGGCTTTGGATCTGCCACCAAACCAAATTTATGTCCATGACTCAGATGGATATAATGGATACCTTGATAATTCTCAACAATAAACAGCCACGTTCCCCAAGGAATCTGCTCAATGATTATTCTACAGCCAGCATTATTAATATAGATGATCGGACCATTATCTTCTTAATTCCATGGGGCTAAGTTGTCTTTCACCATATTCCTAATTATAACATTGCAAAAATGCTTCAATGGTTCTAAGTGCTGTGGGACAATCCAAGATCAAAACAGACTCTTCAAAACAAAAGCACGTTCTTTTCCTTTGATGTGATCACATCGTGTGAAGTAACCTTCCACCTTAAGATGATTATGACAACTTAACAGTGATCAGAGTTAATCAATCATAATATGGGCTATTTATGTGGAAGGTTTCTTTTCCAGGATGAATGATTTTCTGCATTGCTGTAAAACTGATATTTTTCAATACATGTTTAATGTACAGTTACAAAATTTAAAAAAATATT
Organism: Narcine bancroftii; assembly: GCF_036971445.1. NCBI lineage: Eukaryota > Metazoa > Chordata > Chondrichthyes > Torpediniformes > Narcinidae > Narcine > Narcine bancroftii. The sequence goes on along the minus strand of NC_091473.1, from coordinate 23,215,058 downwards.
TCCCATTCTGATCTGTGGGTACAAATTTATTTCAGATCACCTTCATAGAGATTGTACATTGTAAAGTACATTGCATAGCACTTTCAGTTCATTGAATTCAGCATACATTTGCAGCCTTATACATTTAAGAAACAATCTTTAAACCCTTCATGCATGGTTTTTAGACTTAGTAATAAACAGTAAAGAAAACTTGTGCTTTTACATTTCACTTGGTGGTAAATAAGGGAATAGTTTGATTTTCCAATGGCCCTTTAGAGATACAGCACAGTAACTTGTCCTTCTAGCCCACGAGCCCATGCTCCCCCTCCCCCCAATTACACCCAAATTAACCTATAACCCCATACATTTTGGAGGGTGGGAGGAAACCAGAGTACCCAGGGAAAACCTATGCACACATAGGGAGAACATACAAGCTCCGTGCATACAGCGTCAGATTCGAACCCACGTCACTGGCACTGTAATAGAGTTGTGCTAACTGCTATGTGCTACCCTCCTTGATTGGAAGAGTGGTTTTTGATCAGGATAATCTGCTTCTTCTTCAAAGTGATATATGCAAATAAATAGAAACAATGAAGTAAATATTAAAAATCCTTCCATGGGCTAATCCTGGAGGCTCAAGAGTGAGACAATAAAGAGCATTCTTTTTTAGCTGTTTTTGAAAAGAATGCTCAGAAGAGGTAGATTTTTTTTTAAATAAAACAGCTGTGTTAAAATAAACACAAGCCAAAGTACCTTTCAACCATTTAACTCTTTTGAAGAAGACAACAACCGCATTGGCCACAGCAAGAATTTACCAACACTTTTCTGGTCTCTCAGGAGTAAACATTGGCAACAGCTCACAAAGAAATTTTTTGCTCTTCATTGAAATAGTGTTGTAAGATTATATACATGTAACAGAGGACAGGTGTAGCTGGGAAGATCCCAAACTCCTGTGTGGCTAACTTTTTATGCTTGCATCTTGCAATTGAATGTATCCATAATCTGATGAAAGTACGGAGGCTGAGACCTCAGCCCATATTTCTGGAATTTTACCCAACAATGGTGGGAAGAAACAAGAAGGATACAACATTGTGGTGATCTTCTGCTGTGAGGGAGGGTCAAAGAACTAACTGCGACTTGGCCTTCAACAGGGAACCATTATACAGCAAGCTCCGTATTTTGTCTGCAGCAGCGTGACAGAAGAAGTGAGCCTACTTTCGGGAGCAAAACTCCAAGCTCATGTTCTCACCAGTCAGTGTGCAACACCATCCTATTAGAACAGTCTGGGCTGAAGCTTTAACCTGGTATTGTGCAGGAGATGAACAAACATCGGACAAAATCATTAACTTTAAAAAAAAATGTATGGTGACCTTTTTTTTGGAGTCATTTATTGAATCAACATGTTCATGTTTCCTGAACCAACAAAAAATGCTGTTAATAACAACAAAAATCTAATGTTACATTGTGCTATACAGAATAATAAACAGCAAATAAATAGAGAAGGGACAGAAAACAGGAGAGAGAGAGGGAAAGAGGGAGAAGTGAGAACATAGAATTAGTCCATTGAGGAAGGTTCTCATGTTTAAGCATGGTTGGTAGAAGCAATTTACACACATCAGGAATTGCAAAATACAATTATTCCTCTGCATGTGTACAATTTTGTAGAAAATAATGTATTCCTTTCTACATATACTTATCAGTCTCATTGTCCAACACCTGTGCTTGGCTGAATGCTCTTTGTAATAGAAGTTCCAAAGTGTGATAGAGGAGACAATTCTCACTTCCCACAGAGAGCACAGTGCACATTTCCAACACCAGCGGTGCCCGGGGCTCACTTGATGCTCACTAACATCAGCTCCTAGCGACTTCAGGCAGACACAACCCACACAACACAGACACGACGCATTTCCATACAAAATACATTCCCTGTAAATATGTACATGTGTATTTCTACAAATAAACACACTTTTCACTCAAACTTGATTGGTATTGGCATGCATGTTCACTGCAGAATATTCCCTCTTACCCATCTGCATGGAAGCTCTCAATGCAAAACTATACAACTGGTCCAAATTCAGAAGGATTTTTTTTTTTTTAAAATGCAACATGGTTGCAGACTAACCTCTATTCCTCAAATTTACAAAAGAAAAAAAAAAATCAGGGAAAAGATAGGGTCATTTTACCTCATCTATCTGGCTTCTTCTATAAATCTAAAGATATGAAAGGGATTCTGACATAAACGACAATTTTAGGTTTGATACTGAATATCTTGTCATAAAGAAAAATTGAGCCAAGAGAAGAATAAACCCCTTTTCAGAAAATGAGTGGTTACTTGAAAGGAGAGGTGTGGGAATTTTAAGATAAACTTAGAACTGGTCTTCAACCTTTTACTTTCCACTCACATACCACTTTAAGTATTCCCTACGCCATAGGTGCTCTGTGATTAGTAAGGGATTGCTTAAGGTGGGATGTGGGTGGAAAGAAAAAGGTTGAAAACCACTGTTTTAATTGTACCGAATTGACTCATTATGTGCACGGTTTCATACCTCCAAAGGAAATGGGCCAATGACAATTTTTCTCAAGCAAAATATTTCAGTAACAATTGGGTCTCGAGCAGTGATTCTCAACTGACCCTTCCCACTCGTATACCACCTTAAGCAATCACTTACTAATCACAGAGCGCTGATGACACAGGGATTACTTAAAGAGGGATGTGAGTGGAAAGAAAAAGATTCAGAATCACTGATTAGATGGGTGAAACTTCTGCCACTGACATCTTTTGGGCAAGCTTGTGAAATATCCTTCCCAATTTTTCAAAATGAAATGAAGACAAGTTGCATTGAGAAATTAGCACCTCTATCAAGGTTATCACTTAAGCTTGAAGCACAAGCGAAGTGAGAGGAACCATAAACACGTTGCACTTTTTAAACCCCATACCCTCACCAGAAAAAAACCCCAGTGTCAAAAGCAGCCTGAATCAAATCAATGAAAGAATGGAAATCGATGAAAGAATCAGACCATTGAATCAGTTGGAAAATTCTTTTGCTATTTGAGTTGCATTTCAAGCTTTGATATATGAATTGGAAGCAACTTTCTGAGAAATTAATATTTATATTTGATATTAGTTCATATTCCAATGTTAAATGCAGAATGTCAGGCCTCAATTATGGTATTTATATCAAAGCAAAAGGACTTCATAGATAAGCAGAGATACAATGCAGAACACATGCAAAGGTTCAGCTGGGAAATGATGATGCTACAAATAAGTCAAAATAAAAGTTATAAATATTGCAGAAACTCCCCATTAATCCAGCTGATAAAAGAAGACTGTGGAAAAAAAAGGCCCTAGATTTGATTCCCAATTGGATCATTATTGAAGTGGCTTCAGCTAATGTAAGAACAGTACTATCTCTTCAACCTCACTAGACGGGAAGGTGAGACATCAATACAGGTCTAACGTTTAGCTACTATTCAGCTCCCTATAGGAAAAAGAACACAAGAAGGCCAGTTTATTATGGCCATACCACCTCTCACTGCCTTGTTCACTACCTCTATTTTTTCCAAATTATTTATGATTATTCATTAAAGTTTTGATGAGTTCAATTTCTGTGCTCTCTTCGGTAAGGAGTGTTTGTTGTCTCCACAAAGGACTTAGTGGCATGTTTTTGAAAGATCGCCTTCATTCAATAAATATAAAAGGTACCAAAGAGATATCAAGGCAGGAATGAAGAAAAAGAGCGGAGAGAAGGAACAGAGGGTGGAGAGAGAAAAGTGGGGAGAAGAGGCAAAGCGAGAAGAAAATGATTCTTGACGATGTTCAAGAATCTAGAGAAAACTATGGGTTAACAGGACAAACAAATGGTACTCCATCCATCTAAACGATGAACATTGACAGCCTCGGTCAACTCACGTCTAATTATTATGCCAAGTATCAATTTGTCCAGTGTCATCGAAAGACTTTCCTCATCTCTTAAGTAGACTGTCAACCAAAACAATAACCCATGAAACTATAATACCAACTTATTGTATCTAATTTTTGCCTGGATTATGCATATAGTAAGATTTTCATTAAGCTAACTGGTAGGAGAAGAATTTATAATACAGTACTTATTTAGTAATATTAAAGCATTCATCAAAATAATTTTACTCAATTTTACTGGACAGGTAAGAAGATTTAAAATATTCAAAACAATACTTGTTTTTGGTGTCAGACCTTGGTCAGGTTCTTGCGTATTGAAGTTACTGGTGGAGACAATAGATGACATACATTTCTCATTGCTCATTGAGGAAAGGGCCAACCAGCTGCACTGGCTAACTAAAAGCAGAGTGGTCCTGATATCCTTTGTGAAACGAGATATAAAGTGAGAGATCCTATTAGATCACTGAAGTCAGAAACTTTGCAGTCGAATGCTGAACACAGCCTCTTTGTTTCAATGGAGGTGCATTTGCTTCAGGAAGAAAGAAAATGTAGCCATACAAAGCAACAAAAAGAAACCTTTTTGAACACGTTTGTTCTCCACTGCAGATCCAACAACAAAAATACTGATAGGAATGAGCTTCACTAAGTAAGTCCTGTTCAAGAAGGTTAATTTTCAAAGGGCAATCATTTTCAGGGGACAAAACAAAGGGGAAATCTTGCACTTTACCATCTTGCCAACTGGTACCTTCCCCAGCATCTTCAGCTGAAGCGACGAGAGCAGCAAATCGGATGATTTTGAAAATGGGAACCGGAGCAATCCGGTGCCTTCCTCGGCGAAGGAAGGAGCCGGGAAGAAACGAACGAGTATTCTCCATCCTTCAGCCAGACATACAAAATCAATATTGACGGGATGAAGTTCGGTGAGGGAATGAGAAGGAGCTCCAACTCGGCACTGGTCCTCGCTGTCTGGGATGCACCTCGATCGGAAAGGCTTTCACGAAACGGTCCCGCTGCAAAGGGACAAAACCCGCGTTCAGCCCCAAACATTCAGTCGGATCCAGGGTCGCCAGCGCGGCTCACAACAAAGGACACCATCTGGAAAGCACCAGATCTTCGGCGGAGACCCAATCCAGGCCCCCGCACTGACTCTTCACCTCAGTGGCAGCCGAGCTCCCCTTCTCTCCTCCCTCTCTCCCTGTCAGGTCTCTCCTCTCTCTCTCTCTCTCGGACCCACTCAGAGTTTGAAAAGGCACAACGCAAAGCAAGTTTCACCCTACCTGGGAAGGCCAGATGTCACGAGTGAACAACTCCGGATTAGACGTGAAGCGCCTGCCCCCTCTGCTGTTTACTCCTGGCCCCCTCGGTCGTTGGATGCTGCAGCCTGTCGGGGCGGAGCGAGGCCCCGGCACCGATACGTGCTCCCCTTTCTCTTTCACCGGGAGCTTCCGCGGCTGCGGCTGCACTGCGAGAGAGAAGACACACACGAAACGTTCCCTTCAGCCTCACGGGGAGAACAAAGCACCGCTGGCATGCGAGGCGGCGAGCCAATGAGGAAGCAGCGCTGGAATAAAAGGGAGCTTTACCTGGGCTGGGGCCCTTTTCTGTGGGGTTGAGAGCATTTGAGCAGAGAAGGGGGGAGCAAACTCCAATCAGCACAGTTAATAGAGCAAACAAGGAGTTGCTTTTCTCTCCGGATAGGAGCAGGACTGAAATGCCAGCTCTTATTTTTGTAAACTGCTTTCATTGGGCAGGATTGATATGGTAATACAGCAAAGCCGGTCATACTTGCTTTTTGCCATGGCAACCAGGATGGCGAGTTTCAGGGAACAAAGGGCAGATTTTGTGTTGAACCGGGAAAAACTTTATTCATGAAAAATATACGGACAAGAAATAGAAATTGCCTCGTGGCTTTCTTCCCGTTCGGAGTGTGCGTTGGGCATGTTGGCAAGTTCATGCCTTCTGCGTCCAAGGCACTACTCATGTGGCCCCCTTGAAGCAATACGCCCTTCAAGTGTTTTCCCCAACCCCTCCGTGTCCAGCGAGCTCCAAGCCACGGTGAGCAGAAGGAAGCCGGGGCCAGCTCGCCTCCGCAGCAAAAATTTCATTTGCACTCCCCAAAGGTTGCCCCCCCCCCCCCCCCCCCGTATTCTTAGCTGTTGATATCGTAACCCGAACAATGATCTCCCAGTGGTTTGATGGGGTGCAGCAGCTGGAGTTCAGGTTAAAGAGAGAGATAGGGGGTGGGAAAGGAACAAAACCAGGACAATGCCACCCAATCTTTCAAGATGATGTTTTGCATGACTCTTTAAGCCTTCGCATGGTCATTATGATGGACAGATGTTATTTTCATTGACAATACTGGAGTACAAGAAAAAAATGGAAAATAAAGGATACGGCGTGGGTTTAGGTTTCAGATTCGGGGGAAAGTGGAGTTTCTGGGTGAAAACGGGAACCTTGAGGGATAGTCGACAGCTGTGGCAGGGCCTAAATGACATAACCCGCTACAAAACCAAATCCAGTGCAGTAGGAGATGGCAAAGCTTCACTCCCTGACAGACTCAATGCCTTCTACGCTCGATTCGACCACAAGGACAAGAACCACCATCGCACACCCCCATGTCTCCTGATGATCCTCTCCTGTCCATGTCTGATGATGATGTGTCAGCTGCCTACAGGAAAGTGAACCTGAGGAAAGCACCTGGTCGGGACGAAGTATCTGGCCGAGGATGAACCAATGTATTCATGAATGTCTTCAACATCTCACTCTGGCAGGCATGGTGCCCATCTGTTTCAAACAGACTTTAATTGTACCAGTGTCCAAGAAAAGTATGACTATCGACCAGTGGCACTCTCATCAACAGTGATGAAGTGTCTTGAAAGGCTATCAGCTTCTGTCACAGTGTCAACGTGAATCCATTCCAATTTACCTATGAGCAACAGGTTTACAGCAGATGCCATCTAACTGGCTCTACACAAATCCCTGAAACACTTGAACAGCAAAGATGCATACATCATGATGCTCTTTATCGACTATAGTTCAGCATTTAAGACCATCATCCATCCTCTCAAAACTGACCAGCAAATTACCAAATCAGGGACTCAATACCCCACTGTGTAACTGGATCTTTGATTTTCTCACCTACAGACCATAATCAGTGAGGATTGGAAAGAACATCTCCTCCACAATCTCCATCAGTACTGGAGCACAACAGGGTTGTGTTCTTAGAACCCTGCTCTCCTCCTTTACACCTCTGTCTGTGTGCACAATAATGACACCATCTCCAAAGTCACTGATGATACCATGGCAGTGGGTTGCATAAAAAGAGGCGAAGAGTCAGTATAAGGTAGAGAGATTGAAAACTTGGCCGAATGGTGCATCAACAACGACCTCCCACTCATTATCACCAAAACCAAGGAGCTGATTGTTGACCTCAGGAAGGCAAAACTAGATGTGTACGATCCAGTGATCATGGAGGAATCAAGAGGATGAGCACAGTTAAATTCTTGGGAGTCACTATCTCAGAGGATCTTTCCAGGACCCAACATACTAATGGCATTGTGAAGAAAGCACTTCACTTCCTCAGGAGTTGCGGAGGTTTGATATGATATCCCAAACCCAGGCAAATTTCTACAGATGTCTGCTGACCAGCTGATTCACGGTCAGGTATGGGGACACCAATGCCTCGGAGTATAAAGCCCTGCAAAAGGTAGTGGACACAGACAAACCCCCTTCCCACTATTAAGAATGTCTATGAGGAACGCTGCCTTCGGAGAGCAGCGGCAATCATCAAGGATCCACACCATGATCTGTTCTCACTGCTACCATCAGGAAAGAGGTATAGGTGCTACATGGTTCAGGAACAGCTGCTACCCTCCACCATCAGACTCCGAAAACAACAAACTCAATCGGGGACTCATTGTTTTTTTTAATTCTCTCTGTATTGCAGTCAGTTGATTACATTTGTTTAGTTGTATACACATGTGTACATTGTGTACAGTCTTTTTGCACTTCCAATAAGTGGTAATTCTGCCTTGCACACAGGAAAAATAATCTTAGGGTTGTATGTGATGTCTTGTATGTACTCTCACAATAAATCTGAAATCAGTTTAAGGCATGTTGTTGAGGTGCAGCAGAAGGGGATTTCTTCTGTTAATCCGAAATTGACAATGGGCTCATGCTGGTATAACAAGCTACATTTTCATTCACTTTTTAACCTACACCTGCACTGTCATCAACCTGCATTTTCTCGGAGCTGTGCCCTGCTTAATTGAGGATGTTAAGGATAAACCTTCTCTTCCCAGTGCTCCGTCTTATTTCCATTGCTATTGATTTTAATGATGGTGATGCCCAGAAATGGCTTACAGATGGTGAGAAATCTTTTCTAGCTTGCATCACAAACCAGGATGGAGAGTCTTGATTCCCATTTTCTAAGAGTCTGCATGCATCCAAGGCACAAGGGTAATTGGGCTACAATTTGAATACATTCTTAGCATCAATCTACCCTAAACTAGATATAGTGGAAATCAGATACACTTGTTCAAGTGAATTGCAGGTAGATACATCCTTTAAAATGAGTTTCCCTTCGGTACATTAGGAATCCCCCAAAACACAAGTCTGGGACTTTCATCACAAGGAGTCCAGATGTTATACACCCCACTGTGGAACAATATCAGTCAGTCCCATAGGTTGGCAATGCAACTCTATTTGAAAAGGTTGGTAACAGAAACTTGAATACATGTACACTGTTTTTTTTTTCATGTGCAATATGAATAAAGTAATATCAGTGCAATTGTGTGTCTCCAAAGCTGGAGTCAACCATTCTACATGAAGCACAGATTGATGATGACCACAGTGAAGCTACATCCAGTCCACAAAGTGATTCATTGCCACCATAAAATTTCCAACTCAAGCTATTCTACAACTTTAATTATCAGCCTGATCCAAATAGCCTTTGGGAGGTCATACGTTCAAGCACAAATGAGCTCAGAATCCAGACATATTCGTCAGTGCAGCACTAAAGAGATTTTTGTTATCAGATGTGTTTATATTTCAAACTGTTATGATTTATTCTTTAACCAATATGACCAAAATAAATTCACTAGGAAGTTTGCCTCTTGATGTTTATGAAATATTTCTGTATTCAAGCGGGTTGTGTTTTCCTATAAAACTGTGTCAATAATGTGCTGCAAAACATTAAACTATCCCAGTTTGTAGAAGGCTGTACAGATGTATAATTTCCTGATTTCACACAAGTGACATTTGATGATTCAGTGTGGAACTAAGGTTATTTTGCTCAGAGAGAGATTCTCACCACTTGGTATTGAACTAAGAACATCAACCAGCTTTGTAAATCCTATTGTGCTTTCTCTCTGTTTTCATGTTAGAGATTTTTTTTTAACTTGTTATTGGTATGTTTGTCTTTGGCAGCGCTATTGCAGCCCCTGGTGTAAGACCACAGTGCTTGTTTTTAGCACTTCCTCTGCTATTGGTAATGTAACAATTGGAGCAAATGACGTACTTGAGGAGCATTAAAAAAGCCAGGAAAAAAAATTCAAGAAATAAAGCAGGAAGGCTACGTGAAGGCATGAGATTGCTTTGGCAGATAATGTAAAAGAAAATCCTAAGGGTTTCTACAGGTATATTAAGAGCAAAAGGATAGTAAAGGATAAAATTGGTCCCCTTGAAGAAGATCAGACTGGTCGGTTTGTATGGAGCCAAAAGAGATAGTCTCAAGACTTAAATTAATCTGAGTATTTCCAGGTCAGTACCAGAAATGCAGTAGAAATCTCTCTCTACTTCACCTATCTGATCACATTCCTTAAACCCCAGACCATCAAATCGCAAAATTCTGTAGACACCGTGGTTGAAGTAAAAACACAAAATGCTGGAGAAGTTCAGCAGGTCAAACAATATCCTTTATGTAGCAAAGGTAAAGATACATAACCGACGTTTCAGGTTTGAGCCCTTCATCAAGGGATGAAAAAATGCCGGCAGGCATCTGAACAAAAGAGTGGGGGTGGGAAGGGAGGTTGGCAAAGGCAGGAGATGATAGGTGGAGCAAGGAGGGGGAAGGGGGATGGCTGGGTGGGTGTAAGAACTGGAAAGACAGGAAAGGGGGAGGTGAGCAGCTTTAGTGGAAAGCAGTAAAGTCAATGCTAATGCCATCTGACTGGACAGTGCCCAAACAGAAAATACGGTGTTCCTCCAATCTGCGGGTCATCAGGGATGGATAGTACACAAGGCAATGGACAGACATGTGAGCACGGGAGTGACTCAGATTAGAAATGGTTGGCCACTGGGAGGTCACTTGTTGTGAATGAAGCAGAGGTGCTGAGCGAAACAATCTTCCAGTGTGCAACTGGTCTTTCCGATGTACAGAATGCCACAAAGGGAGCTCTGGATGCAGTAAATTAGTCCTGTGGATATACAAGTGAAGTGTTGCTTCACTTGAAAGGCCTGTTTGGGGCCCAGGACTGAGGTGAGGGAGGAGGTGTTGGCACAAGTATTACACCTCCTACAGGCACAGGGGAAGGTGTCGGGGGTGCAATGGATGGGGAGGGATGAGAGCACGAGGGAATCATGGAGAGAGCAGTCCCTGTGGAAAGCCGAGAGGGGAAAAGGAAAAACTCACTCACACACTCTCACTCACACTCTCAATCTGGTGATGGGATCCTGTAGTAAGTGCCGGATATTCTGGCGGATAACGTGTTGGTTGCGGAGGCTGGTGGGGTGATAGGTGAGGATGAGGGGATTCTATGTTTGTTGTGTCTGGGGGGAAAAGGGTGCCAGGACAGATGAGTGGAAAATGGAGGAAATGCGGGTGAGGGCTGTTGATAGTGGTGGAGCAGAAGCCAAGTTTGTGGAAGAAGGCAGACGTTTTGGAAGATATGGTCAGGAACACATCATCTTGGGAACAGATGCAGCCGAGATGGAGAAATTGAGAGAAGGGGGATGGAATCCTTGCAGAGGTCAGGGTGTGAGGAAGTGTAGTCCAGGTAGTTGTGGGAGTTGGAGGGTTTGTAAAATAATTCGGTGGAAAGCTTGCCTCCCAAGATGGAGACAGAGAGATCCAGGAAGGGGAGAGTGTTATTGGAGATGGACCAGTGAGTTTAAGATCAAGGTGGAAGTTGGCTGTGAAGTGGATTAAGTTGACAAGCTCATCGTGGGTGCATGAGTCAGCACCAATGTAGTCGTCGATATACTGGGGGAAGAGTTGAAAGGCTTTGTCTGAGTAGGCTTGCAGCATGGATTACTTCACAAAGCCCACAAACAGGCAGGCATTGCTGGGACCCATGTGGGTACCCATGGCTACTTCTTTCATTTGGAGGAAGCGAGATGAATTAAAGGAGAAGTTATTTAGAGTGAGGACAAGTTCTGCCAGGTGGAGGAGGGTGGTGGTAGAGGGTGACTGGTTGGATCTTTGGTCCATGAAGAAGCAAATTGCTTTCAGATCTTCTGTGTGGGGGATAGAGGTATAAAGGGCTTAGACATCCATCATGAAGATGAGGTGGTCCAGTTCAGGGAATCTGGTCATTGAGGAAATGGAGTGCATGTGAGGTGTCACGGAAGTAGGTGGAGAGGGATTTGACTGGGGAGAAAAGATAAGTCATGGTAAGATTAAACTAGTTCAGTGGGGAAAGAGCAAGCAGGAACAGTGAGTTTGCCCAGATGGTTGAGTTTGTGTATCTTGGGTAGAAGGTAGAAATGGGCAGTGTGGGAGTGCGAGAGAATGAGCTGGGTGGCTGTGGATGGGAGATGACCAGAGATTATGAGGTTGGAGATGGTGCTGGAGACAGCAGCTTGATGTGTAGTGGTGGGATCCCCTGGGACGGGTCAATAGGAAGAGGCATCTGAGAGCTGTTGACTGGCCTTGGCAAGGTAGAGGTCAGTGATCCAGACCACAACTGCGCTGCCCTTGTCTGCGTGTTTGATGGTGATCCCTTCCTATATTTTTCCCAATATTTTACTCCAGTCATTTTCAATGAAAATAACATCAGTCAAGTAAAGTTTCATTTTGCTGGTCTGCACCATTGTGAATTAGTTTAAACTGACTTTAAATCATTTTGTTTCAGAGGCTAGCAGGGAAAGGAGAGAAAGTGTTTATCCAATGTTTCTGGAGTGTCTATTGCAATAAGTGAAGTGATACAACATAAGTGCAGATGGGTCATATCTCCCAACGAAGCCTATTTTTATCACTGAGTTCTTCAGGCTACTGTCACCCATTCTGCAGGGGGTTTTTTTGATAACTTGTTTCAGGTAAGATCACTCAGTGTGTTTAGAATTCCCTCTGTTCCCATAAATGACAATAAAAAATAACAATAATCGAAGACAAAGGACTCACACCTGGCTGCATGCTGCTGGAGGACAGCCTCTAGGAAGCTCGTATCAGGACTAAGCTTCATGAGGATGTCATGTTGAACACGGCTCCCAAATGGCATCCGGTACTGACAGCACCTTCAATCACATAAGGTTTTCCGAACCAGGTGGGTGAATTGGATGCCTGAAGCTTGGGTTCACAGGAAGCTGATGGAAGCAGCATTCAAGAATGTAGTGTGATCCATGGACATCTCTCTTTCTCTTATGTTTTTTTACATATAACTAACTTTTTTTTTCCATTGTGAAGTGTTGCACTTATCTTCTGGAGTGGTTGTTCAGACAGAAATGGCCAAAACTCCTAATATCTGGATATCACTGTGAGTTTAGACTAAATACTTGAGGTGCAGCATTTACATAGGCTGGTTGTGTGACATACAGTGTCACTGCAAATATGTAAGTAGTCATCGTCAACCTGCCAGGTTAAAGTTAATAGGCCTTTTTATAGTGTAAAAAAAAACGAATGTAAAGGCAGATATTCTCCGCCCTTTCATCGCTTAACTTACCTTGTTGAAAACTCCGTGGGGAGATTCAGGAAACAGACTCCGATCCGTCTAGAGGGGTAGAGCCAGAGGTGGAGCAACTCTCTCCACCTCCTCCTTGAAGGCAATGCCGCCAAAGGTGGCTGCAAAAGGTTGGGCTGATGACACTACACTGACATCATCAGACCATGAGCAGGAGCAGGATTTTTAAAATCCCGTATGCCATAATTACGTTGCACAGGAGATCTCCCTGAGTCCTAAGACTCCTTGAACAGATCTCCACCAGCACTCTTACCTGCTCTTCAGTTGCCATTTCGGGTGTAGGCTGCTTTCCCTTCTTGGCATGTATGGATGATGTCATGGCAATGGGCAGAGCTACTGCATTATTCGCTCCACCTCCCTCAGCTCCGGAAGACGCCTCTAGATGCTGCTGAGTTGAAAGCAACACTGGATCCGCTTTGTAGGCCTTCTCCATAAAAGGTAAGTTCAACTTTCCCTTCGTTGCGCCAACTTCAAGTCAGCGTTACACCATAAAAATATCTATAGATACAGTGGCATCTAGACCTTTCGATAAACCCTGCTGCACAACTGTTGTTGGAGATGAGTGTCTGTTTCATATAATGGGGACTAGTGAGCTTTCAGGACCTGTGCATCGGACATCATCACGACCCTGTTGCTACGGATCGCCTGCAGTTCAGTTTAGACTGCAGGAGTTCTGTAGAAATGTTTAGGGAACCAGAAGGTAAACTTTCAGAATGGGAATGAGTCCCTCATTTCTGTTCTGATCCTTTTACACAGACAGCATTCCAGAAATTTGGGAATAATTTCCCGGAATGCAGCAGCTGTGTAAAATACATATTTCTCTTCTCTTCTCAGAGTGCCACTGCATTATTGGTGCCACTTTGTGTGCCTGACAGATCAAGCAAAAGAAAACAAATATTATCTATTTTGAGTGCATGACAACAAAGGAATCTTGAATCTTGATAACAAAGGAAGTTATGTGTGTGTGGACTTCCAGAAGACCCACCCAAGGTGTTCATGAACAATGCTTGAGTTCAGGGAATTGAAAGCAAATTACTGACCTGGGTGCTAAATGAACTGAATCACATGTCCAACAATCAGTAGCCCCTTTTACACTTGTGTCCCACTAAATCTGCCATTCAGTGTCCCGGGATAGGAATGGCATTTTTGCTGTTCACACGACCACTCCTAACTGGGACACTGCACACTTTCACACTTGCAAGGAGCCATCCCTGGGGTTAGGAGTGTTCAACCTTCTACCGGTGATTTCATGATGCATCGAGCGATGGTGGACCTGCCCTAAATCCTGATCAATGTATTATGATCTTACATAATTAAGCTTTATGTCCAGCACAGTATGAGCCCTTCAGCCCCTGTTTTTGTGGTGCCGACCTATATAAACCTTTATAAGGGATCGTGGGAAAGAGCAACCAATAAATAGCTACTGCGGACAATTTTTAAACAGCATAGGAAAGTTGGTAGCGCCATCGTGCACAATTTATACATTGTGAGAAAGTTGGTAGCTCTATCATGCACAATTTATACAGCTTGGGAAAAAGCGATGTTGGACCTGGCTTCCCAGAATGCTGTGCAGCAGTGTGCTGCTGCATGCACGGAACACTCATGGAGGGGTTTCCCTGCCGCACGCCATTCTGGGAAGGCAGACCTGCCATCGTTTTTTTCCCATGGTCTTTCATATTGTGCGCTATAGTGCTACCAACTTTCCTATGCTGTTTAAAAATTATCCACTATTTTGCTCTATAGTTCCCCTCCTTTCCTGCTGCGACTTTCCCACAGCAAAGTTTATACCTTTAATTTAATCTTTTCTTCCTTCATGTTCCTACACTCATGCAAAAACTTGGGTCATTTCTGTCCTAGAATGCAATTGCCAGTTCTACACTTACCTGATTGTAATGCCGGCGTCTGCAGATGATTTTCATCCTACACTCGACCCTTTTTAGGCCAATTAGCTTTTAATTCCTGGGACCACTTGCAAGTGTGAAAGGGGGGAGTGAATCTCTAAAAGATTCACTTTTTGAGCTGGGGCTACAACAAACCATCACATTTACAATGTGAGGTCAAGTTGCCAAAGGCACAAAGACAACATTGAAAGAAGTGTAGATTGAACCACTGAATAACAAAAGAAATTATAAGATTAACAAAATAAAAAGGAAATGGTCAGAACATCAAAATCTTCACAGTCATTGAGGAACCTATGGATATTATGGGAAGCATGAAAACTAATTTGCACCAGAAAGATCCCTCAGACAGCAGTTATCAATTAGAGACAAGTAACAAGCCCTGATAATGCCATGGAATTTCATCTGAGTGATCTGATGGGCCTTTGGTTTAATTTCTGCTTCCCAGAGTCCCAGACTGAATGAAGCCTGAACCCTTCTGCCTGAGTATCTTGGGTGGGAAGTGAATACGGAACCTTCTGATTTAATGTGTGAGACTGTTAAATTGCACATTATGGACGACTGGGTTTCACTAGACATGAAAGAGATGGATACCAAATGGTGAAAAGTTAAACAGTGGATTTTGGATTGAGAGAGAAGTTATGTAGCAGCAGGCCAAAGTCCTTAATAGGCCACGCCTGGAGTACAATATGCAATACTTCTCTGAGCTTTAGTAGAGTCCAGCCTGGAATTTAGCTGAGTTTGAAAAATTAAATTACAAGGAGTGATTTCACAAACTAGAATTCCTAGAATTTGAAAGGCTATGCTTATTTGATTGAAAATAGTTGGAGAGGAAATAATGGTTAAATAGGTCTAATGACATTCAAAGTTTATTCATTTTGTGCAATGCAGGCACCACTAGCAAGAAGAGCATTGATTGCCTTTGAGAAGATGGTGGTAAGCTTTTTGATCTACTACAGGTCTGTTGAAGGTCCTCACAATTGATGGGTGAATGGAAAACATGGCAGTGGTTTGAGTGAATGTGTTTCTAATCAAGGGGATTAGTTTGTCCGAGATGGAACTGAGCTTCATGAATATTATTGTCAATGCACTCAGCCAGGTAAGTAGAAAGTCCTCCATTGCACTCTGCCTTGTGTCTTTTTTTTAATGAGGTGATTGTTTCAATTCTATTGAATTCAGTCGTTCAGCATCTGGAAGAATGATTCTTTTCAGGGTGACATATATTGGGTCATCTATTGAGAAGCAGAAAGACTATCAAGAGCATGTTTCACTCACAATCTCCAAAATGTCAACAAAAATAAATTCTATCTTTAGCACACCTATAGATTTATATTTATTGATGCACAAATCCTTATTACATTTTGTTTCCTTGGTTTTTGCAAACTTCTTGTATGATTTGAAAAAGTATTGTTACTTCAACAATGGAACTCATCAAACAATCTGCTTGTCAATCAAACCATAGTTTTTGAAGTTCAGTTGCATGAAGACTTCAGATAGTAATGTAGTCAACACAATGAATCATATTTTTCCAATATAACCATATATCCGTGTGTGCTAACATTAATATCCTCTTCCTCCTTACAGCAAAGAGCAATTAAATCTCTCTTACTCGTGACTTAATAGCCCTTTTTATGGAGCAATGCCACATTGCAGCTGGCTGAACAAAAGAAAAAAAGGCAGACTTATCTTTCATGGAGAAGGCTACTCCAGTGTTGCTTTTATTGAGGGCAGCATCAGGAACTGTTCTGCAGAGCTGAGGGAGGCGGGGCAAGTGATGCAGTAGCGGCGCCTGTCGCCTTGAGGTCAGACATACACACCAAGCAATGGCCGATTTTATTGCCCATAATCCCCATGCAGCGGGAACTGCTCTGGGAATGCAAAGCAGTTCCCGCTGCGTGGGGGATTATGGGTAACGAAGACACCATTGATCCACATAAAAACAAAAAGAGGCTCACTCCGCTGGGATCCACCACACCCTCGTCAGCCTCCTTCTAGCCTGGCTCGGTGAAGGAACAAGGGGTGGAGGGCGAACAGGAAGAGGACATTTCCAGTGGTAGGAGGGAGCCCTAACCCCAGCACCAATCACCGTGGGTGCCCTGGTCATGGCTCCTGAGTTATGGGCTGACGATGTCATTTCGATGTCACTAGCCAGCCCTAAGCAACCGCATTCAGCAGTGTTGCCTTTATGGGGCAAGGCTCCACCTCTGGGACTACACCCCGGAAGATTGGAGTCAGTTTTTATAAAGGTGTGGTGGTACTCCACCGGCCTACTGCAGGGGGCAACCTCTGTACCTGCAGTAATGTAAGGGGACAGGACAACACCTGGCCGACTATCAATCAGTCAGCCTGAATGATTAAGCCCCACCCGGTCGGGTGTCAATCACCCTCCGGGATATAAGCCTGCACTGGCCTCCCGAGGCCTCACTCAGAGTTGCTGCAGCCACAGTCAGCCTGGCTCTGTGGAAGTCTTTGTGGATTAAAGCCTGTTGTACAGTCTTTATCTTTGTGTGTGTCTGATTCTGGCTAACAGTGCATCACAATTTAATCCACTCCACCCGGAAGCCCAAATACACTTCAAGATCTGGGAGCACATGGTTGAGGCAATCATTGAGGCACACGAGGGCGACTTCCTGGTCTCTGATCAGAAGAGTTTGGTCCTACTCCGGTCAAAGATAGCTCCCTATGCCTTCCAGAACCAAAGGCTGCTCCATGTACAAGAGCGCAATGGACACTCTCGAGAATTTGTACAAGCCCCCCATGAATGTGGTCCGTGCAAGGTACCTCCTCAACACCCGAGTTCAGCAACCCAGGGAGATGGCTGAGTCTTACCTGGGACACTTGAGAGAGTTGGCCCGATCGTGTCTGGCTGAATCCGGGGTAGGTGTAAAGGAGGTCGAGGTTGATCTGGGACGCCTTCGTCCGAGGGCCATCTGGCAGAAGCTGCTGGACGACAACATCTATGCCCTAACCAAGACTGTGGAACTGGTCCAGACCCTGGAAGCAGCAGCACTGCACGTCAAAGCCTTTGAATCCAGGTTCCCCTAAGCTCCCTCGTGGCCCTCTCACACTGCAGCAGCAGCCACAGGCCAAGCTGGGGAGGAGAACGTCACTGCGGCAGGCGCCCAGCACCCCTGTAAGTACTGTGGGTCCTGGTGTGGGTCAGATCGACAACCGCGCCAAAACTGCCCAGCTAGGAACCAGTATTGTTCCCGATGCGGCAAGAAAGGCCACTTTGCAAAAGTGTGCGTCTCTAAACCTGCTGGCAGCTCAGCGGCCCTCTATGACCTTCCCACCTCTCCCGCGGAACCCCCCACATGCGCGTGCTGTGCGAAGCCCTTATCTCCGCGACGACTTCCCCCTTCCCCGACTTCGACTGTGCAACATCCGGCCCTGCCAGATGCCCCGAGCATCTGCACCAGCCCCCGCCCTCGCCGGCACCGCTCACTGAGAACTACAGCAACGCCACTTCCGGCTCACAGTGTGACGTCACGTCCGGCTGATGTAACGACGTCACTGCCGCCGGCCGTGATGATGTAATTTCCCCAGCGCAGCGGACACGGCTGGGGAAGGAGGCCAGCCACGCAGTGGCCCCCCATGTGCCGCCGCCATCTTGAGCCAGGCAGCGCCTGACACGGAAAGCCCCCGACGACGTTGAAAACCACGTGGTCAACACAGGCGATGACCAGGCTGCCCTACCGACGCTCCCCATGCCTCCGGGTGCCATCAGCTGCCACCGCCGCACCCAGCAACCAATGGCAACGTGGTCAACATGGGTGATGACCAAGCTGCCGTATCGACACACTCCATCCCTCCAGATAGTGACGACTCTGACTCCAAGACGGTCTTGGCCACCACCACACTGACCAGGGACGTCCCCCATGACTTCGGGCGCTCGATGATGGACATGCAAGTCAACAGGCAGGTAACAAAGTGCCTGTTCGACAGTGGCAGCACCAAGAGCTTCATTCACCCGAGAGTGGCCCACTCCCTAAGGTTAAAGGTCCACCCCACCACCTGCTTGATTGCCCTCACCGCCAAGGATAAGACTGTTGGTACCCTCAGGCACAGCTCGGTCGATATAATGGTGAGAGGGGAGTCTTACACAGGATTCAGGCTCCTGGTCATGCCCAAACTCTGCGCACCACTCCTCCTGGGCCTGGATTTCCAGTGCCACCTGCAGAGTGTCACCCTTGCCTTCAGGGGGTCCAAACCTCAACTCACAATGCACAGCACGCCAACCTACCAGCCCCTGCCAACCTGCGGCCTCTCCACATTGCGCATTCCCCCGCCGGTGCTCTTTCCACATCTTGCGCTAGGCTGCAAGCCGATTGCCACCAGAAGTAGGCACCCTCGGGCACTGCTCAGTCAATATAATGGTGGGAGGAGAGACTTACACAGGATTCAGGCTCCTGGTCATGCACAAACACGCGCACCACTCCTCCTGGGCCTGGATTTCCAGTACCACCTGCAGAGTGTCATTCTTGCCTTCGGGCGGCCCCAACCTCCACTCACATTGCACAGCATGCCTTCGGGCGGCCCCAACCTCCACTCACATTGCAC
Source organism: Narcine bancroftii (assembly GCF_036971445.1). NCBI lineage: Eukaryota > Metazoa > Chordata > Chondrichthyes > Torpediniformes > Narcinidae > Narcine > Narcine bancroftii. The sequence continues at coordinate 23,195,805 of NC_091473.1, read as the reverse complement.
AGCATGCCAACCTGCGGCCTCTCCACACTGTGCATCACCCCACTGGCGTTCGTTCCTCATCTTACGCTAGGCTGCAAGCTAATCATCGCTAGAAGTAGGCGCTATTGCACTGCAGGCATGGACTTCATCAAGGCGGAGGTGCAGCGACTCCTGACAGAAGGCGTTCTAGAGCCCAGCAACAGCCCTTGGAGAGCCTAAGTCCTGGTTGTCAAAGGGGGAAATAAGCCGAAGATGGTCGTGGATTACAGCCAGACCATTAATCGGTACACCCAGCTGGATGCCTATACCCTGCCGAGGATCGCTAACATGGTCAATGAGATAGTCCACTCCCGGGTGGATTGACCTGAAGTCAGCGTATCACCAAATCCCTATCCACCCGAAAGACATACCCTACACCGCCTTTGAGGCGGATGGGCGCCTGTACCAGTTCTGCCGGGTTCCTTTCGGGGTCACGAATGTGGTCTCCATCTTCCAGCGGGAGATGGATCGCATGGTAGACTGGCACAAGCTGAAGGCGACGTTCCCATAACTGAATAACGTCACTATCTGCGGCTGTGACCAGGACCATGATGCTAACCTGGAAAAATTCATCCAGATGGCCGCAGAGTTGAACCTCACTTACAACAAGGAGAATGTGTGTTCAGCGCCACCCGCCTCACCATCCTGGGGTACATTGTGGCCCATGGAGTCGTCGGCCAAGATCCGGAAAGGATGCACCCTTTAATGGAGTTACCCCTCCCTGCCCCCAAGCTAAAGGGCCTCTGCAGGTGCCTGGGCCTGTTCTCTTATTACTCACAGTGGGTCCCTTGCTTCTCGGACAAGGTCTGCCCACTGGCCCAAGCCAAAACTTTTACCCCCCCACCTGAGGTGCAGGCAGCTTTCACCCGCATCGGGCAAGACATCGCGGACACCACGATGCAAGCTGTGGATGAGGACTCCCCCTTCCAGGTAGAGAGCAATGCCTCTGAGCTGGCCCTCGCTGCTACTCTCAACCACGGGGGGGCGCCCCCTCGCCTTCTTCTCCAGGACCCTCCACAGCTCCGAGCTAGGGCACTCCACCATTGAAAAGGAGGACCAGGCGATTGTGGAAGCGGTCCACCCCTGGTGCCACTACCTGGCCAGCAGGAGATTCACGCTCCTCACAGACCAGCGGGCCGTGGCGTTCATGTTTAACACTACCCACAAGAGCAAGATCAAGAACGTCAAGATCCTGCGCTGGAGTGTTGAGCTGGCAACCTACAGCTACGATATCCAGTACCGCCCCGGGAAGTTTAACGACTCCCCTGATGCCCTCTCTCGCACCTGCGCATCTATGCATGACGATAGGTTGCAGGCATTGCTTGAGTCCCTCTGCCATCCAGGTGTCACCCGGTTGTACCACTTTGTTAAGTCCCAAAATCTGCCATACACCATCAGGGACGTCAGGGACATGACCGAGGCCTGTCGGGTCTGTGCGGAGTGTAAACCCCGCTTCTTTCGCCACCCCCACCCCCAAGCCCACGTTGTAATGGCTACTCGGCCTTTCGAGCGTCTCGACATGGACTTCAAAGGGCCCCTGCCTTCCACAAACCAAAACGTTACTTCCTCATGGTAGTGGATGAGTACACACACTTCCCTTTCACCATCCCTTGTCCGGACACCTCCACGGCCACCGTTATCAGGGCCTTGGGACAGATCCTCACCATATTTGACTACACCGCCTTCATCCACAGCGACCGGGGGAGTCTAGTTTCATGAGCGACAAGCCGCGCCAGTACCTGACGGCGAGGGGCATCGCAACCAGTCACACGACAAGCTATAACCTGAGAAGCAAAGGGCAAGTGGAATGCAAGAATGGGGTGGTCTGGAAGGCAGTCCTCCTGGCTCTCAAGTCAAAAGGGTTGGCCATTGAGTACTGGCAGGACGCCCTGCCCGAGGAGCTCCATGCCATTCAGTCACTGCTGTGCACGGCTACCAACGAGACCCCTCACGAACGTCTGTTCTCGTTCCCCAGGAGGTCGGCGACTGGAATGTTACTCCCAGCATGGCTCATGTCCCCGGGAGTGGTGCTTCTGTGTAAGCATGTACGGACACACACGGCTGAAGCCCTGGTGGAGCAGATTTTCCTCCTTCATGCAAACCATAACTACGCTTACGTTAGGTTCGGCAGTGGCAGGGAGGACACCGTCTCAACCAGGGACCTGGCACCAGCAGGAGCACCCACCACACCACGCCACCCTCCAACCCAGGACAATGCTGACCGGGCATACATCCCTCTCCCCAGGCAGCAGGGCCTCCTTGACCACCAGGGAGCCGCTTCAGCCTTAGGAGATGAACCCGCTCCCCCACCCATCCAATACGACCCACATATGTCGACCCCAGCCCCCCTGGCCATCTCTCTGCGCGGCACCACACCAGTCAGTCCTACGACAGTCACAGAGACTCCGGTGGCCGCCGAATCGTCTCAACCTGTAAATATTGTACGTACATAGTTGGTGCGATTCCTTGTTACTGCCCCCCACCGGGACAATTTTAAAGAAGGGGGTGAATGTGCTGGTACTCCACCGGCCTACTGCAGGGGGCAACCTCTGTACCTGCAGGTGTGTAAGGGGACAGGACAACACCTGGCCGGCTGTCAATCAGTCGGCCAGAATGGATCAAGCCCCACCTGGTCGGATGTCAATCACCCTCTGGGATATAAGCCTGCGGCGGCCTCCCGAGGCCTAACTCAGAGTTGCTGCAGCCACAGCCAGCCTGGCTCTGTGGAAGTATTTGTGGATTAAAGCCTGTTGTACAGTCTTTATCTTTGTGTGTGTCTGATTCTGGCTAACAGTGCAACACAATAGGTAGGTGCAATGATGTGAAGGCAGAAAGCATCCACATTTACATTCGCTTTTTTTACCATTATAAAAAGGCCTAATAACTATGCTTTACTGTGCAAGTAGATGGTGACTTGCAGTCAAAAGGCCCACACAGGTTGTGGGTTGCTGGCGACTTGCGGTCAAAGGACCTACACAGGCTGTGCTGCGGACTGTTGAAGACTGGCTCATAGGAACCAGATATTGGAACTTGGATTGAAGAGGGTGCTGAGGGCAAGAAAGGCTCCTGAAGGGCCTCAGGCATTGAAGGCTTCCTGATTGAATTGGAGCTTTGGATCTGGATCTCAGGAAGCTGACGAATTGAACAGGGGTAAAAACATAATGCTGGAGAAACTCAGCAGGTCAAACAAAGTAGGTTATATAGCAAAAATAAAGAAACATAACCAATGTTTCGGGCTAGAGCCCTTCATCAAGGTATGAACTAAATGTTGGGGGAAAGGGGCAGAGGGAGGAGCACTGGTCCACAGACATGAGGTAATAGGTGGATAAGGGAGGGAAGGTACACCAGCCAACGGGCAGTGGGATCTATGCAGGTACAGCAGCTGCACGAGCACTGGAGGCAAATCCATGGACGCTCAGTGGTTCTGAAGGGACTCCCTTTTGCTTCTGTTTCTCTTAATGTAAAGGGCACTGGGCAATACTAATGCCAACTCTTTGTCTGCCTTACGGATGACTAAAGGAAAATTTGTGTTATATTACATTTACATGACAATAAAAGAATCTCAAATCTTGAAATTTCTTGATCAGGTGACTTCCTAATTACTTAATGTACCTGCATGCTAACTTTCTAGGTTTCATATGTATAAGGCCATCAGATCCCTCTGTGCAACAGCATTCATTAGTGTCAAATTATTTTAATGATTCGCTGCTTTTCTACTCTTCCTGATAATTTGATGTAACCTAGTGTTTCCTCATATTATATTCCATCATCTTTTAGACTTTCTTTATTACATTTTATTTAATGTCACTTTTTTTTAAAGCTGTGGAGATATTGCTAATGAAGTGGATTTCCATCCACATTAAAGCACAAATGTTTCCTCTGCCATGTTTATATTCTGTGTTGTAGGTGACATAGTGAACCTTCAACTATTTGTGATGTGAATCACACCAGATGCTGCATCAGTGAGGGTATAAACGTCTGTACAGATTATGCCCTTCGGAAATATAGAGTGGACAGGTAATGGTGTCAATACTATCACTGCCTTTTTGCATCTGAAAGGATATCTTCACAGACGAACACACATTGGGCAGTTGGAAGAATGCACAGCAGCTCTCTCAGAGGAGTTTCCAAACATTTGGAAGTCGGTTATGATTTCACAAATATTTGATCCTTTATTGAGCTCTTTGAAGTTTTGTTAGTCTGCAGAGAGTGGTGAGGCACATCTGAAGCATTCTGTCCTAACTTCAAAGCTTCTGCATGAATAAGACATCAGAGCACCTCTTAGAAAGGAGTGATTGGTGAATGAGCAGGAGGCAGTGGAAAAGCTGTTAGAAGGGATAAAGGTGGATATGGAAGGAAAAGAAAGCTCTCAATAGGTTTCTATATTTACGGAGAAATTCTTCACCTCAGTGAAGAATTATGTTTGAGAAGCAAAAAACAAATTGCTTGAGAAACTCAAGAATTTCAAGCAGCATCTGTGGAAGCAGAGAGAGAGTCAGCATTTCAAACTGAGCTCCTGATCAGGGGTCCAACCTGGAACGTCAAACACCCCTCTGTCCAGTGCATGGGTTAATGAGGCTGTATCCTGAAATGTTTGGGGTTTCAGCTAAGGAGATGTTGGGTAGATTGGACCACTACCCTGTGCTTTTGGAGAAAGAATTATCTTATTTAAATATATATAAATAAATAAGATAATTCTTTCCACAATACCCCAGTGTGTAGGTCCAATTTACTCAACTTTTGCTTAGCAGCTATCCCTAACATCTCAGAAAACAATCTCATTAACCTTCTCTGCTCTGCCTTGAAGGCAAGTATATCCTTATTTAATGAGGAGTCAAAGACTGTATGTCACACTTCAAGTCCGATCTTACCAATCCCTATAGTGGTGTAGCAAAACTTCCCATGAGCAGTTTTTCATTTGACTTCCTAATTACTTAATGTACCTGCATGCTAACTTTCTAGGTTTCATATGTATAAGGCCATCAGATCCCTCTGTGCAACAGCATTCATTAGTGTCAAATTATTTTAATGATTCGCTGCTTTACTACTCTTCCTGATAATTTGATGTAACCTAGTGTTTCCTCATATTATATTCCATCATCTTTTAAATTTTTTTATTATATTTTATTTAATGTTTAAGAAAAGAAGGACTTAATTAATGTATATATGAATATATACAATAAAAATCCTTGAAATGTACATTGAGCCTAGATATAACCCCTCCGTACCTTAAGAGAAAGGAAAAGAAATAGTGGACAGAGGGGGAGATGAAGAAAAGGGAAAAGGGGAAAGAGCTGGTATCAACATTTAATACAATGAAAAAAGAAATAAAAATATTAAATTACTAATAAGGGATGAAAATTAAATATAAAATATTTAATAAATAGACTAAACTATCTGGGCATTTAAATAATTCAGATAAGGCATGACAAATCTCTATGATCACGTTATATAAATTTCTAAGATTATAAGTAATTTTCTCCAGGGGTATAAAACTTTGCATTTCCATATTCCAATGATCAATATGTAAGAGGGAATCAGATTTCCATGTTACCGCTATACATTTCCTGGCTATTGCCAAAGCGATTTTTAATACATTTGGATTGACTTTTGGGGAAGTTAACATTCATGACAGCCAAATACCTCAAAAGAAACTGATGGGCAGTAAATAACTCGAGAGACTGAGACTCTGATCAACAGGCTTTAATTCACAATGGACAAGGACCTCATCCTATGCGTGACCCAGGCTTTCTGGGGACGGGTCAAGGTGTTAGAGGCTTTATACAAGATCAAAAGAAGGAGGGGCCACAGGTACAGTCACAGAATGGGACGGAACCAGGTAATCAGGATTACAGCAGTTCACCACAAGAAGAAATGTGGATCAGGAGGGAAGTCCACCCCATAATTTTCATTAATATTTCCTCCACATTTATCCAAAAAGGTCTTAATTTCATGCATAACTAGGTAGAATGTACCAATATCTATGCTACACCTAAAAACATATATTTGAGATTTCCAATTTACTATTATGTAACTTTTGAGGTGTGAGATATAGTTATATTCCATTATCGTTAAGGCCACTCACTTAACCTGTTCGTGACCTGTCCCCTTCACAATTAATTTCCCACCTATCTTTGTATTCCCCAGCAGAATTAAATACACTTTAATTCTCTTGCTCCCTTCACTGAAGTTCACTAAGTTAGGATGGCACAGAGACACAGTAAGAAGAGCTTCAGTCACCTGGATTCAACCCCGATTTGGGGTTCTGAATGTATGGAGTTTGCACACTCTCTCTGATGGGATGGGTTTTATCCCGATGCTCCAGTTTCCTCCCACATTCCAAATTCTTTTAGGTTGGCCGGTCAATTGTCTGTTGCAAATTTCCCCTGTAAGTGGCAGAATCTAAAGAGAGCAGTTAGGAATAAAAAGAAAATAAAACAGGTTAGAGTAGAATTAATGAAAAGAGTGCTTAATGATCTGTATGAATTCAATGGGTCAGAGGTTACATGCTACATCTCTCTCCAACTCTGATACAAATGGCAAAGGCTTTATAATTTGTACATCTCTGTATCACTCCAATAGTTTCAACATGCCAACCTGAAATTATCCATTCATTCTCACTCTCCTGTTAGTTGACCTAATCCTGTACAACCTAATTTATTCTCAGCAAGATAACAAGCTCTTGTGTTGAGCAGTAACCTTTTTTGTGGCACTTTTTACTAAATGTTATATCCGTATTAGATAAAATGCTAAAATCAGTGACTAAAGTATTGGTGATGGAACACAACAATAGAATTAGACAGAATCAGTATAGATTTATGAAAGGGAGTTGATGCTTGACACATCTGTTCGGAGTTCTTTTGAGGTTGTAATTAGCAGAGAAGATAGGCAGGAACAAGTGGGTGCTTTTGGAGCTCAGGAGGCCTGCACAAGAAGATATTAAACAGAACTTGAGAACATGGCTGTGTGAGTTTTTATCGACAAGGAAATAAAAATTACTACAGATGCAGGAAATACGAAACTGTGGCAACGCACATCTCTTGTGGTGAACCAGCCCCACTTGTATCATCGCGCTGGCGGGGCAGCTGCAGGAAGATGGGGCTTGCCGATTATCTCGTGGCTGAGGCCACAGCTCGCGCCCCAGACAACGCGATGATGTCACTGCCGCACGGGGCAGAACTGCCGTTGACCTTAAAGGGGCCCGGGTGGAATTCAAATAAATCAATTCACCTCTACCGTGTCCTGTGGTGTGTAGCAGCCACTACATTGGTGACCCCGCAGAGCCCAGATGTTATCTGATGGCAATCAGCGCTGTGGCAGTGAAACTCCACCCCCTTTTGGACCCATCTACTCCACATTTGGTTCGGGCAGGTGGAGGCACAGTTTCATCTCAGACAGATCACCTCTGACTCCATAATGTTTTACCATGTGGTGAGCGTCCTCGATGAAGAAACTGCAGCCAGAGTGGATGAGCTGATCCACGACCCACCAGTGGAGGGCAAATATGTCACCCTCAAAACCCTCTTGCTCGACACCTTCGATTTCTCCTGTTGGCAATGCGCGGCCAGGCTGATGCACCTCGATGGCCTGGGGGACAGAGCCCTGTCCGCTCTAATGGGTGAAATGCTCACACTGGCAGAAGGCCACAAACCCTGCCTGATGTTTAAGCAAGCCTTCCCGGAACAAATTCCGAAAGACATCCACCTCCTGCTGGCAGGCGAGGACTTCTCAGACCCCTGGAAAGTTGCAGCCCGCGCCAATGTGTTTCGGAGAACCAAACAGGAGAACGAAGCCATCTTGAATCAGGTCACCCGTCCTGGATCCAGCTGACCACAGTCCGCCCCCAAGCAGAAGCCGGAGGAGCACCAAACCACCTGGTGTTTCTACCACCAACACTGGGGAGCCCAAGACCGCAAGTGTCGACGGCCCTGCTCATACCAGGGAAATGACCACGCCAGCCGTTATTGATGGCTGCGACAGCTGGCCACACGAACAGCCTCCTGCATGTGATCGACAAGACCAGTGGACAGCATTTCCTGTTGGACACCAGAGCAGAGTTGAGTGTGCTTCCCCTGACAGCCCTCGAATCCCGCACAAGAACACGAGGCTTGACCTTGCGGGTAGCGAATGGCACCGAAATAAATGCTTTCGGCATGCGAAGCATCCAGGTACACCTCGGGCCAGACAAGTACCGGTGGAAGTTCCTGCTGGCATTGCGCTGCTGGGAGCCGACTTCCTTTGGGCGCACAGCTACTAGTAGACCTTAAGGGCAAAAGACTTGTACATGCCTGCACTTTCCAGACCCTCTGATTCGAGTCTTCCAGCATGCCTGACCCAGGGATAGCCACTGTCTGCATGCCCAAAAGTGAGTACTCCCGCATCCTGGATGAGTTCCCCGCCATCTTTCGGCCACCATGCCTCAGCACAGCTTCCGCCACCACTTCGCCACACAGGGCCCCCCACTCCATGCCAAGGCTAGATGACTGCTGCCAGAAAAGCTGCAGCTCACTAAAGAGGAGTTCTCCCACCTCCAAGCACTCGGCATAGTCTGCAGATCAGACAGCGCCTGGGCTTCTCTCCTGTAGATGATCCCAAAGGCCTCTGGGGGTTGACGCCCTTGTGGGTACTACCGTCAGCTCAATGATGCAACCACACCTGATTGATACACCATCCCCCATATACAGGACTTCACAGCCAACTTGCATGGCGCTAAGGTCTTCTCGAAGGTCGACTTGGTGAGGGGCTACCACCAAAGCTGCCATCATCACCCCGTTCGGCCTCTTCGAATTCCTGCAGATGCCTTTTGGTCTGAAGAATGTGGCCCAAATGTTCCAGTGGCTCATGGATGCAGTGGGGATAGACCTGGATTTCATATTCATTTATCTCGATGATATTCTCATCGCCAGTCGAGATCACCATTAGCACAAAACCCATCTCCGCACACTGTTCACCAGCCTGATGGAATTTGGCCTCACCATCAATGTGGCCAAATGCCAGTTTGGGAAGGAGTCATTACAGTTTCTGGCCCATACCATCACTGTGGATGGGGCAGCACCATCACTGATCAAGGTCAAGGCTATACAGCAGTTCCCCAAGCTGGACACTCTCAAGGGCCTGCAAAAGTTCACAGGGATAGTTAATTTCTACCACTGTTTTATCCCGGGGGCTGTCCGCATAATGCGCCCACTGTTCACCCTAATCTCGGCAAAAAAAAAAGGCTCTCGAGTGGACAAAAGAGGCCGAAACAGCTTTTCCCACACAAAGACGCCCTCGCTAGCGCAACTCTACTGGCCCACCTACGGCCTGACGCACATACAGCACTCTTGGTGGACACGTCCGCCACAGCCATTGGGGGTGTCCTCGAGAAATTGGTCAACAGACAGTGGCGCCCTCTAGCGTTCTTCAGCTGGCAACTCCGACCTCCCAAAATGAAATACAATGCCATCAATAGGGAGCTCCCAACCCTGTACCTTTCCTTCAGGCATTTCCGCTACTTTCTGGAGGGCAGGCCTTTCACTGCTTTCACGGACCATAAGCCATTCACACAGGCCCTCGCCATGGCAAAGCACTCTTGGTTGGTGCACCAGCAGTGGCACCTTTCCTACTTCTCGGAGTTCACCACTGACATCCGACACTCGGTGGGTAAGGACAATATCGTTGCTGACGCTCTTTCCAGACTCACTATCTACAATTTATCCCCCGGCCTGAACTACGCCCAATTAGCTCAGGCCCAGAAAGGGGATGAAGAGATGCAGGCCTTCCAAACCGCCATCACCAGCCTGCGCCTCGAGGACCTGAAGCAGCCAAGACGCGCTACTATGTGATGTCTCACCACGCCCGGTAGTCCCCCCGCAATGGAGGCAAAAGGCATTCTGAATGGTCCACAACTTGCCCCACCCCTCCATCAAGGCATCAGTATGCATGGTGCGTAAGCCGGTTCTGGGGCGGGTTTGTGTGGCAGTGCACATCTCTTGTAGCGAACCGGCCCTGCTTGTATCGCCGCGCTGGTGGGGCAGCTGCAGGAAGATGGCACCATTCAGACTTGCCGATTACCTCATGGCTGAGGGCACAGCTCGCGCCCCAGGCAATGGGATGATGTCACCGCTGCGTGGGGTGGAACTCCCGTCGACCTTAAAGAGGCACACATGGAATTCAAATAAATCAGTTCAACTGAAACCTTCACTGTGTCCTGTGGTGTGTTTCAGCGTGTGTAGCAGCCGTTACAAAATATCAAAAAAAAACTGGAACCATTCAGCAGGTCAAACAACATCTATGGAAAGAGAAACAGAGTTAAACTTCCAGGTTTGAGAAGAAATAAATATTTCTTACTTGAAATATTAATTCAATTTCTCTTTCCACAGATGCTTCCTGACCAGCTGAGTGTTCCAGCATTTTCTGTTGCTGATACTTGTATAAGATGAAGATTGGTTCAATGAGAAGAGAGAGAGAGAGATAGAGTGGAAATAGACAGGTGAGAAGGCTGTTACTTGTCAGCTGTCAGAAAGATTAATGCTGGGGGCTCCAGCTTTTCACAATCTTTATCAATGATTTGGATAAGAGGATGGGTGTAAAACATCCATGCTTGCTGAAGCTGTGAGGCTGGGTGGCAGGGGACATTGTGCGGGGAATACAGAAAGCTTCCTGAGGATATAAACAGACTAAGTCGATAGTTGAGGACATGGGAGGTTTAATATAAGGTGAAAAAGTATGTGGTTAGCCACTTCAGTCGAAAAAATAGAAAAGCAGACTATCCATACGAACTCTCGTATTCATGAAACAAAATTTATTTATTTGTATATATGAATACTTGTCCTGCATATGTATTGTTTGTCTGTATGTGTGTGTTATATCTGTTTGTGTGTCTGCAAGTTGTGCACCAAGGACCGGAGAATGCATTTTTGTCGGGTTGTACATGTGCAATCAGATGACAATAAACTTGACTTATCTTTACTTAACTATCTAAAGGAGTGGTTCTCAACCTTTTTTTTTCCATTCACATACCACTTTAAGTATTCCCTATGCCATAGGTGCTCTGTGATTAGTGAGGGATTGCTTAAGGTGATATGAGAGTGGGGAAAAAAAAGTTTGAAAACCACTGTTTTAATCGTACCTAATTGACTCATTACGTGTACGGTTTTCATAAATCCAAAGGAAATGGGCCAATGACAATTTTTCTCAAGCAAAATATTTCAGTAACAATTGGGTCCAGAGCAGTGATTCTGAACCTTCCCTTCCCACTCACATCCCACGTTAAGCAATCCCTCACTAATCACAGAGCACCGATGGCAGAGGGAATACTTAAAGTGGTATGTGAGCGGAAAGAAAAAAGGTTGAGAACCTTTGGTCTAAAGTTCACTTTAATCAAGTCATGCCTGTAACCTACAAAATTTAAATTTAAATTTGACTCCTGGTTGCTGGTGCTCTAACACTAAGCTAAATGTGTCACCATCATAATTAACCTCCCTCCCCTAAGTTTAGAGATAAAGCCTTATTAATATATCTACTAATGTACTAATAAAGATAAAGACTGGCTAAGCAGGGATAGGGAGACACTTCAAGAGAATTACCCCAACCTCAAATGGCACCAACTAGCTCTTTATCTTGGGCGCTGCCATTTTATTTAAACTCAACTTTATTCAAACAGCTGCTATGAGCAAAGCACGTCCAGGCCACTCTGTTGGCTAAATGTTTGCTTCAATCATTGTCACCTCAGAGAACATTTCCAATTTAAAAGTTTTATTAAATGATTGATTAATTTGTTATTTATTTATTTTCCCTAATTTTTCACCAGTTGCTTGATGCTGATGGTTGCTTGAATTCCGGATTACTGTGCACTCCCACTTCCCACATCCAAAAAGTAAAATAAAGAAGAGAAACAAAAATAATTGGTTGAAAGGAATATCAGAAAATTAAATTATTTTGTTAAAGATTTGACAGCATTTGCTTCTGAATTTCTGATACCATTCAAAATGGGATGCAGAGGATATTCTAACATATTTTTTGATATATTTTCTTGTAATGATTGGTTTCAGAGATATATGTGGCTTGTTAGACACACAAACAGATTTCCTCTGATCAGTCACTTCAGTGTCTTGCCGAGGAAACCTGCCCCATCATGGGTTTTCCAAATGATAACCTCTTCTTCCAGGTCACCACAGAGTTCCTTTTGTTTCATTTATTTCAGAAGAAACACTCTTGCCAGCCATTTCCTCTTGTAAGGACAACAATGGTTTTCAACAGGCTGAACTCACAACCCGTCTTCAAAATTGGGTTTTCTACAAGCCTGCCAGCTTGCCATGTTGCAGCCTCAAAAGCTACTGCCGAACTCTTCCCAAGGCTCCAAACCTAATCCTTGAAAGATTTTTATCAGCACTTGAGCCCGGATATTTGTGAAGTGATCTACAGTAAAGCCCCCTCAATCTATCTCTTTTAAAAACATATAACCCGTAACAGTACCCACTACTTTGGGAGTGGCAGGCGCCATTTAGATATGCCTCCTATAATTGAACAGCTGACACGGTGTGCAGGTTGCGGGATGTGGAGGTCCAGCTTGATGATGTGACATCCACTGAAATCTTGATCAATATTCTGGGTAGGTGAGTAATGCAGGTGCAGTGCATTGAACAGTATCAAGGCCAATGTGATCAATGGTAGGGCCATTTGAAGGTTGAATTCACCATCAATTGACCATGTTCATGCATATGTGTTCACCAAACTTTGGCTCTTGGGGTGGCAACTTGCCCTCACCACTACAGCTGTCTCTCCAGAATGTGGGCTTATCACATGAAGAGAAGGAATGGCTTCCATTATCTCACCTTAAAAAAAAACTAGGGCAGTGCTAGAGCTGCTTGTATGGACCTGGGGAGACCAGGGAGCTGAGACTGTACCTCTCATGGGGTTCTACCACCCAGTCCTTCTGACGACGGCTCTGTTCAAGGTTGTTAAAAGAGCTGACGATGTTTTATTTAAAATCCTACAACTGCGGGGACTGGACCCAAGATGGCAGTGCCTGTGTTCAGCAGCAGCCACAAGGGGTTGCAAACTCCAGGGGAGCAGCAGACTGGCACAGGGCACCAGTAATGGGGAGAAACCCCTCCCCCCATTGAGAAGAAGCAGAGGAGATGAGCCTAGGGATGGTAACCACAGTAGCAGATCACTGATGGGCTCTCTGGCTGAAGGACACATGCAAGCAGTGAGCTGTTGATGAATTGCGGGCAAGGAACCCACACAGGCTGTGGGTTGCTGCCTTCTTGAGGTCACAGGACTCACACTAGGCCGCAGGCTGCTGGGGACTAGCTCGAGTACCAGGTATCAGAACCGGGATTCAAGAGGGTGCTGAGGGCAAGAAGGGCTCCTGAAGGGCTTTGGGTGCTGAAGGCTTCCTCATCATGCTGGAGGTTTGAATCTGGGCTGGAGTTTTGTGCAGCTGCGAGGCTGCAGAAATGCTGGTGGCAAATTCAGTGACTCTGTGGGGACTCTCTTTTGCTTCTCTTTCTCTGACTGTAAGTGGCACTGCTAATGGTGAATCTCTGTCTGCCTTAGAGCAGACTAAAGGCAATTTGGTGTAATATTACATTTCTGTTTTATCTGAGAGGTGACCTGATTGAAGCAGACAAAATTCACAGGGCTCGACAGCGGAGGTGCTGGATTAATGCTGGATGAGTTGTCCAAATTGTTAGGTCTGCTTTGTTCATGAATGAGTGAGACAAACACCAGACTGAGTCGAAATCAGGGTTCTTTGTTCTTTATTACCGGATTGTAACACTTGCGACTAAACATTGTTAGTCGGAGAATGCATTCTGCCGTTATCAGCAAAATGGTGATTTTTTATACCCTTGGATACGTGCTTAGAACATCATCATATCATTACTTGTCCAATGACTAAAACTGTTGCTATCCTTTCCCTGCTAGCTTCCTGCCTCTCAATCCATCAATGTCTCTCTTATCTTGTAAGTACAAGGATGCATTCACATCTTGTTACAGCCCCGTACATTCCCATCTCATGATGTTTTACCTAACAGGAGTACAAGGACACCTCCCCTTCTTGTTACTGCCCTGTACAGGGTAACTCCCTACACATTCCCATCTCATGATGTTTTACCTTACAAAAGCCAGGGTTTAAGGTCACAAATAATGGGATATTACAAATCAGGATCGAAATAAGGAAAATTTACTTCACAAAGTGGGTTGTAAATCTTTGGAAATCAGAGAGATAGAGAGGCTCAGTTACTGAACGCAAATGGATAATGTGAAAAGAATGTGAAAAGATTTGGACATAGTGCTGGAAGGATAGGATTGGAACCAGTTCAAGGGCCTGAATGACTTATTTTTGTTTCCTATGTTCTTCCAATGTCATCACAGAGATTCCAAGGGGCTTTCTGCCTCCTTTAACTACACCAAGGTTTCCCAAACATGGTTCCACGGGAAGTTGTAGGGGACCCACAGAAGAAATGACAGGGAGTAATAATGATTTATCTGTTTTTCTTAAAATTACTTATTACCTCTTGCTTTAATTCAATTTGTTTCCAGGATGGCAGTAAATGAGTAATTTTGCACCCGCCCACTCCCCTCTCCCACCCCCACCAACTGCAGCACTAGTGTCCCTAGAGGGTTGCGGACCGCACCGAGTGATGCTATCAGAGGGTTGTCACCAAAATCACATGATTTTGTCTCCGCGTGCTTGCATTTGTCTGAAACACCGGAGGGAGTGGGAAGTGTGATGGCACGGCGGCCAGAGGAGGTCCGTGGCAGGTATGGCACCCACTTCACATTTCTCCAGTTTGTGCCACCCCCGCAGTTAACCTAATGCTCCCTGATTAGATCTCTTCTGAAGCTGACTCTGGGGGTTCTGCGATTTCCAGAAGCTCCCCTAAAAAGTTTGGGAAGCCCTGAACTACACCATTCCTCTTCACCTCCTCCAATATGGCCTGCAGCATTACTTCCCAAACCAACATCTGTAGCAATCTGCACCTCTGATGCAAACTCAATCCACCACTCATTTAAAAGATACTACCAGGCTTTAAGACACATTTTAAAGAGAAGTAGTGATGTAAAAAGGGAATTCCAGTGCTTTAAAGGCAGCTAGTAACTAAAAGCAGAGTTCCTAGAAGTAGAGCAATTAAATTCAGAAATGCTCAAGAGATCAGAATTGGAGGAGCATAAATACCTCAATACATTATATATCAGAGAGATTACAAAGGTGTGGAAGGTTAAAGCCAAGGAGGATATCATTTTGGAGGTGTCATTCTTGGGGTTTTCTGAATCTTGGTCAGTGATGCAATTCAGTTCTGTAATTCTTTAGCAATGGCCTTAGTGATGTAGGGACTGGGGCCGTTGTGATTTTGGGACCATTGGTGAAAGAGGAGGAGCAAGGGACTCAGGAGAGCTGTGAGTGTTGGGAACCAGCTGGAGGTGAGTACATTTACAAAGGGAGTGGAGGGCAAGTTTTTTTAATTTTTTAATTTTTTAATTTTTCACACTATAAACCATATTGATCAAGATACATACATTTTCCTTCTTAAATATATACAATGTCATTTTCTCCCCCCCTTCCCTCCTCCCCTCCCTCCCTCCCTCACCTCCCCTTCCATTTATTTAAAGTTCAGAATATAAGATACATTAAACCCGTCAAACAATGTTGTCACACAATAATAATAAACAAGAAATTCCACTGAGTCAGTTCTTTTCATTATCTTCTCCTTCTGTCATTTTAGGTGGTAGATGTCCACGTTAGGTTTTCTCTATTGTGTTTCATGTATGGCTCCCATATTTGTTCAAATAATGTAATGTTATTTCTTAAATTATATGTTATTTTTTCTAATGGAATACATTTATTCATTTCTATATACCATTGTTGTATTCTCAAGTTATCTTCTAATTTCCAGGTTGACATAATACATTTTTTTGCTACAGCTAGGGCTATCATAACAAATCTTTCTTGTGCTCCATCCAAATCGAGTCCAAATTCTTTGTTTTTTATATTACTTAGGAGGAAGATCTCTGGGTTTTTTTGGTATATTGCTTTTTGTGATTTTATTTAATATCTGGTTTAGATCTTCCCAAAATTTTTTCACTTTCTCACATGTCCAAATTGCATGAATTGTTGTTCCCATTTCCTTTTTACAGCGAAAACATCTATCTGATACTGTTGGGTCCCATTTATTTAACTTTTGAGGTGTAATGTATAGCCTGTGTATCCAGTTATATTGTATCATACACAACCTCGTGTTTATTGTATTTCTCATAGTTCCGGAGCATAACTTCTCCCATGTTTCATTCTTTATCTTTATGTTTAGATCTTGTTCCCATTTCTGTTTAGTTTTACCATTTGTTTCCTCGTTCTCCTTTTCTTGTAGTTTAATATACATGTTTGTTACAAATTTTTTGATTATCATTGTGTCTGTAATCACAATTTCAAAATTACTTCCTTCTGGTAACCTCAGACTGTTTCCCAATTTGTCCTTCAAATAGGATTTCAGTTGGTAGTTTGCCAACATTGTATCGTGAGCTATATTATATTTATCCTTCATTTGTTCAAAGGATAATAATTTATTTCCAGAAAAACAATTTTCTATTCTTTTGATCCCTTTTTTCTCTCATTCTCTAAAGGAAAGGTTATCTATTGTAAAAGGGATTAGCTAATTTAGCATCAATATTAGTTTTGGTAATTGGTAATTTGTTTTATTCCTTTCTACATGAATCTTTTTCCAAATGTTAAGCAGATGATGCAATACTGGAGAATTCCTACGTTGTAACAATTTTTCATCCCATTTATATAATATATGTTCAGGTATCTTCTCCCCTATTTTATCTAGTTCTAATCTAGTCCAATCTGGCTTTTCCCTTGTTTGATAAAAATTTGATAGGTATCTTAATTGTGAGGCTCTATAATAATTTTTAAAGTTTGGTAGTTGTAAGCCTCCTTGTTTATACCATTCTGTTAATTTATCTAGTGCTATCCTCAGTTTCCCTCCTTTCCATAAAAATTTTCTTATTATTTTCTTTAACTCCTTAAAGAATTTCTCTGTTAAGCGTATTGGTAATGTCTGAAATAGGTATTGTATCCTTGGGAAAATGTTCATTTTAATACAGTTTATCCTTCCTATCAGTGTTAGTGGTAAGTCTTTCCAATGCTCTAAGTCATCTTGTAATTTTTTCATTAGTGGATAATAATTGAGTTTATATAGATGGCCGAGGTTTTTATTTATTTGTATACCTAGGTATCGCATTGCTTGCGTTTGCCATCTGAATGGTGATTCTTTCTTAAATTTTGAGAAATCCGCATTATTCATTGGCATTGCTTCACTTTTATTTGCGTTAATCTTGTACCCCGACACTTCTCCATATTCATTCAATTTCCTATGTAATTCTTTTATTGATATTTCTGGTTCTGCTAAGAATATTATAACGTCATCTGCAAATAGACTGATTTTATATTCCTTGTCTTTTATTTTTATCCCTTTTATTTTATTTTCTGTTCTTATCAGTTCTGCTAGTGGTTCTATGGCTAATGCGAACAATAAGGGAGATAGTGGGCATCCCTGCCTTGTTGATCTGCTTAAGTTAAATTGTTTTGATATATATCCATTTACTGTCACTTTCGCCAATGGCCCCTTATATAATGCTTTAATCCAATTAATATATTTCTCTGGTAAGCTGAATTTTTGTAGTACTTTGAATAAATAATTCCATTCTACTCTGTCAAAGGCCTTCTCTGCGTCTAAAGCAACCGCTACTGTTGGAGTTTTATTTCCTTCTACTGCATGAATTAAGTTAATAAATTTACAGATATTGTCTGTTGTTCGTCTTTTTTTAATAAATCCAGTTTGGTCTAGATTTACTATTTTTGGTACATAGTCAGCTAATCTGTTTGCTAATAGTTTAGCTATTATCTTATAATCTGTGTTAAGTAAAGATATTGGTCTATATGACGCTGGTGCGAGTGGATCTTTCCCTGTCTTTGGTATTACTGTAATTATTGCTGTTTTGCATGAATCTGGTAAGCTTTGTGTTTTATCAATCTGGTTGATTACTTCCAGAAGGGGAGGAATTAATAAATCTTTAAATGTTTTATAGAACTCTATTGGGAATCCATCCTCTCCTGGTGTTTTATTGTTCGGTAGTTTTTTTTATTATCTCCTGTATTTCTTCTATTTCAAATGGTTTTGTTAATTTATTTTGTTCCTCTGTTTGTAATTTCGGTAGTTCAATTTTAGTTAAAAATTCATCTATTTTGTCTTCTTTCCCTTCGTTTTCAGTTTGATATAATTGTTCGTAGAATTCTCTGAAGTTTTCATTAATCTCCGTTGGATTATATGTGATTCGCTTGTCTTTTTTCCTTGATGCCAATACCATTCTCTTAGTTTGTTCTGTCTTAAGCTGCCACACTAGAATTTTGTGCGTTTTTTCTCCTAGTTCATAATATTTCTGTTTTGTCTTCATTATGTTCTTTTCCACCTTATATGTTTGTAGTGTTTCATATTTCATTTTTTTATCTGTCAATTCTCTTCTTTTAATTGTGTCTTCCTTCATTGCTAATTCTTTTTCTATATTTGCTATTTCCCTTTCCAACTGCTCTGTTTCCTGATTGTAGTCCTTCTTCATCTTAGTTACATAACTTATTATTTGCCCTCTGATGAACGCTTTCATTGCGTCCCATAGTATAAACTTATCTTTCACTGATTCTGTATTTATTTCAAAGTACATTTTAATTTGTCGTTCAATGAATTCTCTAAAATCCTGCCTTTTAAGTAGCATGGAGTTTAATCTCCATCTATACATTCTTGGTGGGATGTCCTCTAACTCTATTGTCAATAACAGGGGTGAGTGGTCCGATAATAGTCTAGCTTTATATTCCGTTTTCCTAACTCTCTCTTGCATGCGAGCTGATAACAGGAATAGGTCTATTCTTGAGTATGTTTTATGTCTACCTGAATAATATGAATGTTCCTTTTCCTTTGGGTGTTGTTTCCTCCATATATCCAAAAGTTTCATTTCTTGCATCGATTTAATTATAAATTTGGTTACTTTGTTCTTTCTGTTAATTTTTTTTTCCAGTTTTATCCATGTTTGAATCCAAATTAAGGTTGAAATCCCCTCCTATTAGTATGTTCCCTTGCGTGTCTGCTATCTTCAAAAAGATATCTTGCATAAATTTTTGATCTTCTTCATTAGGTGAATATACATTGAGTAAATTCCAAAACTCCGAATATATCTGACATTTTATCATTACATATCTCCCTGCTGGATCTATTATTTCCTCTTCTATTTTGATTGGTACATTTTTACTGATTAATATAGCTACTCCTCTAGCTTTTGAATTATATGATGCTGCTGTTACATGTCCTATCCAATCTCTCTTTAATTTCTTGTGTTCCACTTCAGTTAAGTGTGTTTCTTGTACGAATGCTATATCAATTTTTTCTTTTTTCAGTAAATTTAACAGTTTCTTCCTTTTGATTTGGTTATGTATTCCATTAATATTTAAAGTCATATAGTTCAACATAGCCATTTCATACTTTGTTTATCTTTCCTTTCCGTTTACTCATCATCACCTTTCCTTCTTATCCATTTCTGCTTTCTTTTTTTGAACACATTATAAGACAACATTTCTAAAACATAAAATATTTCCATTATTCTCCTATCTAAAATTCCTTTAACCCCACTATCCCCTCCCCTTCCTGAGTTGCCCTTTGTCCCTTGTCGGGCAACCATATCTCCCCTCTCCATTTGGCTTTGCGAATTCACTCGCAAGCGTCAACTGATTTCGCAGTGACCGTAATTCTTCCCCACCCAGCGCCCCCCAGAAAAATTTTTAATCTTTATATATAACAAAGGTCACTCTCTTAATTCCCCCATACTTCCTTTCTTCCCCTTCTTAGTTCTTACCTATACTCTATTTTTTAAATATATATACATACACACATACACACATACCTACATACATATAGTTTGTGGTGATTTTTGTTCTCGTTACATGTCTTCATCTCTCTGTCTGCTTTGTAGTTGTTCTGCAAATTTTTGTGCTTCCTCCGGATCCAAGAATAGTCTGTTTTGCTGCCCTGGAATAACTATTTTAAGTACCGCTGGGTACTTTAGCATAAATTTATATCCTTTTTTCCATAGGATCGTTTTTGCTGTATTAAACTCCTTCCTCTTCTTCAGGAGTTCAAAACTTATATCTGGATAGAAAAAATTTTTTTGACCTTTGTATTCCAGTGGTTTTTTGTCTTCTCTTATTTTCCTCATTGCTTTCTCCAATATACTTTCTCTTGTTGTATATCTTAAGAATTTTACTAGAATGGATCTTGGTTTTTGTTGTGGTTGTGGTTTAGGGGCTAATGTTCTGTGTGCCATTTCTATTTCCATTTCTTCCTGTAATTCTGGTCTTCCTAGGACCCTGGGGATCCATTCTTTTATAAATTCTCTCATATTCTTGCCTTCTTCATCTTCCTTAAGGCCCACTATCTTTATATTGTTTCTTCTATTATAATTTTCCATTATATCTATCTTCTGAGCTAACAGCTCTTGTGTCTCTTTAACTTTTTTATCAGATTCTTCTAATTTCTTTTTTAAGTCATCTACTTCCATTTCTATGGCTGTTTCTCGTTCTTCCACCTTGTCCACTCTTTTTCCTATATCTGACATGATCATCTCTAATCTATTCACTTTTTCTTCTGTACTTTTTATTCTTCTTTTTATTTCACTGAATTCTTGTGATTTCCATTCTTTTACTGATTCCATATATTCTTTTAAAAAAAAATATCGATGTACTTGGCCTTCCCTTCATCTTCCATTTCTCTGTGTTCTTCCTCTTCTTCTTCTGAGTCCACTCCAGGATCTGTGTCTTTTACCTCTGTCTCTTCTGGTTTTCTTGTTGGGTTGTTTGTTTTATTTTGTTGGGTATTTTTGGTCTTCTTATTTTTACTAGAAGTGTCTTGATGCTGATCTTCTTCCTCTGGGTTGGTCATCTGTTGTTTCTTTGATTTCTTTTTACTCTCTTCTTTCTTGTTCTCGTTATTTTATATGTTTTCCTCTTGCTGCTTTGTTGTGGTTGTCAATTTCAGCTATGGAGATCGACTCCTCAGCTGGTCCCCCATCCCGTCAGTGTTATTTTTGTCTTGCGCGGTTGCGCACTTTTTTTTGGCTCCGTGAGCCATTCTTGTAGTCCCGAGTTCGGGGCTTCGACTGACCTTAGGGAGCCGGCTTCTCTCTCCACGGTGGGCCTCCTCGTACAGGTAAGGCCTTCACCTTCTTCTTCCGACGTCTTTTCTTCTTCTCTTCTTCCCGTTGCTTTTGGCTTTTCTTTCTTCACTGCCATTTTCTCCACACCTTTACTTTCACTTTATTTTGGTTTTTGTGTTTGTGCCTTTGTTTTTTCACTGTCTTTTTTTTACTTTTCCGGAGAGGGCTGGAGTTCCCTGACCGGCCACTACTCCATCATGTGACTCCCCGTGGAGGGCAAGTTAAGGGTTAAATAGAGCGGCAATCAGTGGGAGGAATAATAAAGATAAGGGGCAGTGACAAATAAAAAGAGGGATAGGTTAAGCAGAACACAGCCAATGTGGAGAGTGGCCCAATGTGGAGGGTAGCCAAGTGTAGGAGTGGGACTTAGAGGCTTTGGCTCACAAGGCTTCAGCAAATGGAGGCTGATTCCAGTAAGGTGAGGCCAGGTAAGTATTTGTATTTAAATTAGGAAGAGTTAATGGAGACAGCATCTAGGGTAGTGGAATGCTCTGATTGAAGGATGTGGGAAATCTGGGACAGCACAATTGTTCCTGATGACTCAACCAGCAAGAGGTGTATCCAGCTGCAGCTCCTGGGAGACCAAGTTGGGAACTGGAGCGGGCTGGATGAACTCCGGATCATTTGGGAGGTAGAAGCAATGATAGAGAGAAGCTTCAGAGAGACAGTCACCTCTAAATGTCAGGAGCAGGTAACTGGGTGAGTGTTAGGAAAAGGAAGGGGAATAAGTCGTCAGTACAGAGCACCCCTGTAGCTGTTCCCCTCAGCAACAAGTTTACTGTTTTGGATACTGTTGTGGGGGGATGATCTACCAGGGACAAGTTGTGGTGGTCACGTCTCTGGCACAGAGGCTGCCCCCTTGGCTCAGAAGAGAAGGAGGGAGGAGAGTTATGATGATTGAGGATTCATTGGTTAGACAAATGGATAGGAGGTTATGTGAATGAGTTTGAGGCTCTCGGATGGTATGTTGCCTCCAAGTGCCAGGGTCAGGGATGTCTCTGATTGAATTCACAGCATTCTGGAGGGATAGGGTGAGCAGTCAGATGCTGTGGTCCACATGAGGACCAATGACATATATGGGAGAAGTGATGAGGTTCTGAGGAGGGAATATGGGGACTTGGGTGAGAGGTTAAAAAGTTGGACCTCAAAAGTAGTAATCTTGGGATTGCTGCCTGTGCCACATGCCAGAGAGGGTAGGAATAGAAAGTTGTGGCAGATGAATGTGTGGCTGAAGAGTTGGGGCAGGGGGCAAGGGTTCAAATTCATGGATCATTGGGATCTATTCTGGGGAAGGTCTGACCTGTATAAAAAGAATGGGCCGCACCTGAACTGAAAAGGGACCAATATCTTGCTGGCCAGGTTTGCTATAACAGTTAGGGAGGGTTTAAACTAGTTTGACAGGGGGGTGGAAACCAGAATGTGAGGGCAGAGGTTACCTCCCCACCTCCTCCCCCCCCCACTCTTTTGTTTGGACATCTGCCAATATTTTTCCATATCTTGATGAAGGGTTCAAGCCTGAAATGTCAGTTATGAATTTTTACCTTCGCTATATAAAGGACATTGTTTGACCTGCTGAGTTTTTCCAGCTTTATGTTTTTACTTCAACCACAGCGTCTACAGATTTTTGATTTTTACTAGTGGAAGGAAAGTATTCTTCCTGGAGGAGAGTGACTAGTGGAGTACTGCAAGGATCTGTCCTGGGACCCCCTGTTCTAGGTGATTTTTATAAATGACCTGGATGAAGAGGCAGAGGATGAGTCAATAAAATTTGCGGAATATACAAAGGTTGGAGGAGTTGTGGATGGAGCTGAAGGTTTTCAAAGGTTACAAAAGGATATAGGATGCAGAGTTGGGTGGAAAAGTGTGAGGTGATGCATTTTGGAAGGACAAACCAGAAGGCTGAATACAGGGTTAACAGTTGAGAGTGGATGGTCAGAGGGAACCTTGGGGTCCAAATCTATACATCCCTCAAGGTCACCACACAGGTTGATAGGATAGTGAAGAAGGGAATGGGATGTTGGGCTTCATTAATAAGGGGATTGAGTTCAGGAGTAAAGAGGTCTTGTTGCAACTTTACAAATCTCTGGTGCGACCTCACTTAGAGTATTGTGTTCAGTCTGGTCACCTCATTACAGGAAGAATTCGGAAGCTATGGTGAGGATGCAGGGGAGATTTACAAGCATGTTACCTGGACTGGAAATTAAGTCTTCAGATGCAAGGTTCACAGAGCTGGGACATTTTTCTTTGGAACGTAGAAGGATGAGAGACTTAATCGAGGCCTAGCACCTGTTTCTCAGGTCAGGAGTAGCAAGCAACAAAGGACATGAGTACTAAGTGAAGGGAGGGAAGTTTAGGGGAGACATCAGGGGTAAGATTTTAGACAGAGTTGTGGATGCCTGGAATACCTTGTCAGGATGGTGGTGGAGGGTGAAACCTTAGTGGCATTTAAAAGATTCCTAGACAGGCACATGGATGGAAGAAAAATAGAGGGTTACAGGGTAGGGAGGGTTAAGTACTTTTTTATGAGGAATATATGGGTCAGTGCAACATCAAAGGCTGAAGGGCCTGTACTATGCTGTATTGTTCTATGTGGTTCTTAAAGCAACTTTTTTCTGGTAATTACCTTGATAACACCCACAGCCACAGCCTGTCTGATGTCATGGACTACAAAAGTGGATATTCAAGTGGATATTCAGAAAATCTCTCCACCCACATGAGCTTATTTGGAAGGGTAAGGCGAAGGAGGCGTAGATGTACAGGTACAAAATCTTTTATCTGAAATGCTGTAAATTGAAAACCACCAAAAACCAAATATTGTCACAACCGCCCCCAACATTCAACACCACTGCAACTGGCCCTGACGTTCAGTGCCACTGTAACCCACCCACCCCCAAACATCCGGCACTGTTGCAACACCCCAAAATGGAGGATAACTTAAGGGGCAGAAAGGACACTTACCTGTTAAATGCAGTGTCCCGAGGTCAGGGTCTCTAGGCCATGTGCAACCATGTTTCTTCTCATGCACATGTGCAATTAGGGGAAAAGTGTGATGGTGGCACACAGAGGTTAATGGCAGGTAAGCCCCCAACATTCAGCACTGCCGCACCCACCCAAAGTCCAGCACTGCGGCCACTCTGACATCTAGCACTACCGCAACTGCCCCCAACATCCAGTATTGTCGCAACTGCCTCCGACATCCAGCGCCCCTGCAACCACCCCAGACTCCAGCATTGTCATAACCGCCCCCGATATCCCTGATGTCCAGCGCCGCCACAATCACCCCAACATCCAGCAGCACAATTACTTAAAAGTACCGCTGATTATTAGGATTATTCTATAATTTGTAAAATTCCAAATTCTGAAAATTCTGAAAAGTGTCTAGTCCCAAGGATTTCGGATAAAAGATTAAGCACCTGGCCCATTCAAAGAATACTATCATGACTGGCTGATTTAAGTCATTTGGATGCTCCAGTGACTCCGTCTAGTTTCGGAAGGTTGCTTTTGGGTTCAAATCTTTAATTTTTTTCTATAAGGTAAATGTGATTGGAGGGAGGGGGGTGGATTAGACTTAGTTTTAGTTTTTTTTCCTTTTTTTCTTTTTATTCCTTTTTTAGATAAATCGATTATATACAGGTTTAATTATGGTTGTCCTACTTCATATTATCACATTAGACAGATATTACTGTGTTATGACCAAGGCTTGCTATATCGGTCTCTATCCAGAATTATTTTTAAGAAATAATGTTTAATCAACAATTATATATGGATTTGAATTCTTTGGCTTGGCTTCGCGGACGAAGATTTATGGAGGGGTAATGTCCACATCAGCTGCAGGCTCATTTGTGGCTGACAAGTCCGATGCAGGACAGGCAGACATGGTTGCAGCGGTTGCAAGGAATAATTGGTTGGTTGGGGTTGGGTGTTGGGTTTTTCCTCCTTTGTCTTTTGTCAGTGAGGTGGGCTCTGCAGTCTTCTTCAAAGGAGGTTGCTGCCTGCCGAACTGTGAGGCGCCAAGATGCACGGTTTGAGGCGATATCAGCCCACTGGCCGTGGTCAATGTGGCAGGCACAAAGAGATTTCTTTAGGCAGTCGTTGTACCTCTTCTTTGGTGCACCTCTGTCTCGGTGGCCAGTGGGAGCTCGCCATGGAACACGATCTTGGGAAGGCGATGGTCCTCCATTCTGGAGACGGGACCCACCCAGCGCAGTTGGGTCTTCTGCAGCATGGATTCGATGCTTGCGGACTCTGCCAGCTCAAGTACTTCAATGTTGGTGATGAAGTCATTCCCATCAATGTCGAGGATGGTGCAGAGACAGCGCTGTTGGAAGCGTTCTAGGAGCCGTAGGTGATGCCAGTAGAGGACCCATAATTCAGAGCCAAACAGGAGTGTGGGTATGACAACGGCTCTGTATACGCTAATCTTTGTGAGGTTTTTTAGTTGGTTGTTTTTCCAGACTCTTTTGTGTAGTCTTCCAAAGGCGCTATTTGCCTTGGCGAGTCTGTTGTCTATCTCGTTGTCGATCCTTGCATCCGATGAAATGGTGCAGCCGAGATAGGGAAACTGGTTGACCGTTTTGAGTTTTGTGTGCCCGATGGAGATGTGGGGGGGCTGGTAGTCATGGTGGGGAGCTGGCTGATGGAGGACCTCCGTTTTCTTCAGGCTGACTTCCAGGCCAAACATTTTAGCAGTTTCCGCAAAACAGGACGTCAAGCGCTGAAGACCTGGCTCTGAATGGGCAACTAAAGCGGCATCGTCTGCAAAGAGTAGTTCACGGACAAGTTGCTCTTGTGTCTTGGTGTGAGCTTGCAGGTGCCTCAGATTGAAGAGACTGCCATCCGTGCGGTACCGGATGTAAACAGTGACTTCATTGTTGAGGTCTTTCATGGGTTGTTTCAGCCTCATGCTGAAGAAGATAGTAAAGAGGGTGCGAGAATGCAGCCTTGCTTCACGCCATTGTTAATGGAGAAGGGTTCAGAGAGCTCATTGCTGTATCTGACCCGATCTTGTTGGTTTTCGTTAATTTGTGATATGCATATGATATAACATGCTTTTTTTGCTATATTAGTAGACTTTGTATGTAGGATTATTATGTTTAACTGAATAAAAATATTTTTAAAAGAAAAGATTAAGCACCTGTATCACCTAAACTTAAGACAATGCAAATCAACAAGTACACAGCTGAACAGTGAACCAATTTACACATGCTCAACAGGCATTCATATAACATTATTTGAATTAAAGGCTGTAGCCTCCTCTATATATATTCATGTTCTCCTGCTCAAGACACTTTTTGTATCATTATGTTGGGGTGCAAAAATTAAAGGGTTAATATAGTCCAGAAATGACTGAAACCTTGGAATTTAAAAATAATCTATTTCTGTATCATTTTCTCTTTGGACTTAATCATCTTTCCTGGCTGCGAACCTGTTCTGATAATGAAATCAAAAGACATTACAGCATGGTTCTATTTACATTTTATTTTTTATAACTGAACTCTGCATATCAACTGGCACTTAAGAGCATATTTCACACTGCATCTACTTGTACACAAATGCAAGCAGAATGTTAAGTAAAAGCACATACACAATAAAGTAAATAACTCCCACAAATAGGTGAACACGCACACCAGTCTCATAAACAGGTTATTTAATCTTTTTGAGTGAACCTAGGATATGTTTCTTTGCCAACTAACCAACGCCTTAATTCTTTTCATCTCCACCTTTAGCAAAGTCAAAAGGCTTTCTTGTTCCCAAAATCGAGGCTATTTGATCAGCTACCAACTGCCTCCCCATTGCATTTTACAGGATTGTACAAAACAGTATGCCTTTGCCCATTCACTCTCTCGTGACTCTTTTTCTCTCATCTCACACATCCCCTTAGCCTTTCTCTGATCTTGTCTTATCCTTGAGACCCATCTCTTGCTTTTTTAAATTCCATTCCTATCAAACAACTAACATTTCCTTTCCTCTCCAAATGTTGTGGATAGTTGTGTCTCCTTAAAGTCTGTCTCCTTCAGTTTCAAAATCAAAAAAAAACAATCCTGATTCCCATAATGTCCCTGCAAACTATCACTTCTGCAATGTGACATTCATTTCAAATGAGCTTTAATGACACAGTCCGTGTCCATCCTTCCAATTTTTGCATGGACAGCACTCAGCTCCATCACTGCATCATTACTCATGTCCACTGTCTGATCAGGCTAATAGTTCATCACTCAGTCAGAACTGAGCTGCATGTCTTCCAGCTGAACAACAAGAAAATCAAAGGTAAAATCTTCAGTTCTCATGTGAACTCCACCCACTCACCACCTTATTTCTGACTGATTTCAAGGATGATGGGAAGATGAGTGCAGTTGGTGAGGAGTGACTTTATGGAAGTGGAAATGGGATGGATGGATGGATGAATGAGAGAAAAACCGAAATCCAAAAGACAGCTATTTTCTTCCTACCTTTC
This sequence comes from Narcine bancroftii, assembly GCF_036971445.1. Lineage (NCBI taxonomy): Eukaryota > Metazoa > Chordata > Chondrichthyes > Torpediniformes > Narcinidae > Narcine > Narcine bancroftii. Next base: position 23,168,090 of record NC_091473.1, on the reverse strand, counting down.
TCGATCACATGCCTGGCCTAAAATACTCATTACCAAAAGGGATGAAATCTGTCGTTGAATGTTTAGTGCAATTAAGAGATTTTGTTGGTGAACAGATGAAGATTAGGTCGTTTGTAACTGGAGGCACAGGTTGCATAAATCTGTAACATTGTTGTTTATAGTTGAAACAATGAATGATTTGCAACAATAAAAACACAGGCAATAACATCAGTTCTACAGAAGTGTCATTTTATGCAGGGACATGAAAAAAGAATTGAACAGTTGGGATTCATATTCAGCCTAAAGTGTATCTGTGTTGATTGTAAGTATGCTTTATTGTACCAGGATGTCTTTTGGTCCCCTGCAGGAAGATGAAAGAATATTTTGTTCCTTTGTTTCAGTACCATAAATCTACTATATTTCTCATTGAAGCAGTGGAATGGAATATGTTCCCAATATCAATATTTTTCAGAGATGCAGCATGAAAGCTGGTGGGCTACACAAGGCTGCTCAGATCAAACCAATGAGAAAAATTACAAGAAAAGATGAAAGCTATATTATCGCTCTTCTATTATCATGAAGATATCATTTCTTAATAATAGGCCTTATATTTTGTTGATTTACATATAGAGTTTTTTTATGGACTCAGTGAGCCACATGGCCTCCCTCTTTTCCTTATGTGCCTATGATTGGATAACCTCATTTACTGTTTTGCCCATACATCTCTGGTACTATTTTCTCACAGTATGAGGAAATCAGGCTATTTCTCCCTTATTAGAAGGCCTTTGTTTTCGCTTTGAGCCCAGCTGATGCTCGAAAACTATTCCTATGGGGCGTCAATCAAAGGCCAATGATCTTAATACCATTTTTCTCTACACAAACACCCCCAATAGGTTGAGTATTTTCAGCCATTTTCTTTTATTTCAGATATCCAGAGTCTAAAAATAGGATTTTGCATCAAAGAATAATAGTAATTGGACAAGTGTCCATTGTTCCACCAGATTTTAACATAAAGAGAGTAAATCTTCATTAATCCTTTTTTTGTTCTTCACTTTCGTACAGAGGAAAAGGAAACCCTATAAAGTCTTGCAACAAGCCACAAATAGCTAATGTTGGAACTTCAAGAGAAAATAGAATGAATTGGCCATATTACCTGCCTTAACATACTCTTCCATTTAATTCGACTATAAATGATCTCTATCCATCTGTGTTTTCCATAGGGCTTGATAGTTTACCTTTGAAACATCTAGTAACATCTGGTGCTTCCTTTGTGGCCTTCTCTACATCGGAGAGACTGGGTGCTGACTGGGAGATCACTTCTCTGAGAAACTTCACTCAGTCCACATCAGTGACAAGGATCTCCAGTGGCCAACCATTTCAATTCTGCATCCCACTCACACATGTACTATCCCACCAAGGCCACCCGTATATTAGAGGGAACAGCACTTGATTTTCTGTCTGGGCACTCTCCAACGAAGGCATTAATATTGGCTTTGATTTCTGCTAGCCTACTCTCTGTTTTCCCTCCTTTCCCTTTCTTCCTCCAGCTTTCCGTCCCTCTCCATTCACAGAGCCATCCCTCCTACCCATTCCTGTTGGTGTGCTCTCCCTCCCTTATCAACCTAATACCACCTGCTCCCCACCATTCTGTTTGGGCACCTGTCTACATTTTTTCATACCTTAATGGAGGGTTCAAGCTCAAAACATTAGTTTTGTATCTATTATTGCTATATAATAATACTGTGACCACGATGTCTGCAGATTTCTGTGATTTACTGCAAACATCTTACTTATGTACTTTCTTTTTTATTCAGCCTGTGTTGCATAGTCAGTTTGTTTGTATTTGTTGTCTGTTGGCATTTATTTGTTTGTTTACATGTTTACGCTGTATATAGTCTTTGTTGCACTACAAATTAGTCGTAATTCTTATATGTGATGTCATGTACATACTCTGGCAATAAATCGGAAATCTGACAGTATGAAATTTGTTCTAGTAAACTCAGTTGATGAACTCTTAATCACTAAACATTTGAAGAGTAGTAAAGAGAAAGAGAGGTGGGAAGGAGTTACAGAATTCTGGATACTTTTTATCATAATTTTATCATTATAAGGTCCCATTCCAATTATAAAATCATTTATTCTTAATCAATTCCCAGAGACATTGGTTTGTCTTTATTTAATCAAATCACTTAAATTGTCTGTTATTAAATCAAACATTTTTAAGTAATGCAAGTTTTTACAAGCCATACTTGAACTATTTAATCTTTGGCACTCTCTCACAGGGTGCCAAGGAGAGCCCAGGAAATGATTTCACCCTCTTTCTGGCATGAAACATGTTACCACAGTACTAATACACAACCAGATTCCCAAAAAAATGTGAAGAATGGATCTTCACAGTGGTGTGAGTGGGGCCACTTCACTGGAAGGTACAGAATAACTAAAGGACAGGGAACATAGCATGCAACCATGATGTGAATTATATTAAAGGCTACAGATGAGGTTTTGTACTGTGGATTGTTGAGGACCATGTGACCTCTCCATCTGGAACCTAGTCAGAAATCATCTCACCTGCCAATCAAGATCAATCCTTCCCCACACGTCAGTGCATACCTGGTCATTGGCCTCTTTGATTGCCTCATTGAAACCTGGGCCAGACCCTCCACCTGATGGCACTATAAAACCCACCACATGTAAGTCATCTGCTTCTCTTTTCTGGGACAAATCCGAGCTCCACTCCAGGATGGGAACAGTGGGCAACCTTGGAGTGTCATTGGTAAGGTGTGCGCAGACAAAGGGTTGGGAGCTGTAGTATGGTGAGTTTAGAAATGACGATCCCTAATTTAGTTTAGATAAAACCGTACCTGCTAGAGATAGAAAAGGGCAGTGGGTATCGTATGTTGTAATTTGATTGTATAGCTTTCTATCTGTGAGTGGTTGCGAATGTGTCATTTAAACCAGCGAGTGCATGCATGTGTATGTCATTTATTTCTGTTGCGACTTCCCTACTCGGGTAAATAAAAAACTATTGTTTAACCAGCCGTGTTTCAGATTCATTGCTCTTGGGATCCATTGAACCGGTTTCACACACCACAACTGGTGCTGCGAGCTGGGTCCTTAAAGTTTCGACTAAATACAGCTGCAAGGGAGATGCTTTGAAATCAGAGCAGGAGTGCTATTGTAGGCAGTGATGATAGGATCCCTGGCTAAACTGGCAGTAGTGCAGGTTTTGGGAGCTTGGCAAGCATGCTGGCGAACCACAGCAAACTCATAGATTGGTCCAAGCACCTAGACCCACATGGTGAGAAAATGGGTCACCACGTGGTGGCCATCCTCAAGAAATCAGGATTGCCAAAACCTAAGAAAAGTCAGAGGCTTTCTTTTTGGCTGCTAGCGACTGTCCTGAGACACCAGTGTGAGATCATAGAAAGATTGTGAGAGTGCCCAGAAAACTAGGGAGATGGAAGCATTCCAATAGTGCTGCTGTACACTGCAAGAGGGAGCACAGGCTGCCCAAGCCTGAACCACTGACCTCAAGGTGAAAGGGACAGAAGTAGACTGCAGGCTGGTTAAAATGCAACAGCTGCATGCAGCTTGCCCGACCAGATGGCAGATACACCTGGTAAAGGTCCAAGCCATTGTCTGGCAAGGGACGGGCTTGACACATGGCCGGGGGAGGGGGGATAATTGGATGGGCAGTAACGTGAGTGAGGAGGATGAAACCTGCCCGAGGCGCCCTCCCTGCTTCACACCAGAACCTCTGCAGACTACGTGGTCATAGACCTGCCACGAGGGCACCCCACTGACCGTAGGGAACAGGGAAACAGAGAAAATGGGGAGACCTGGAATGGACATACCTGTGACTGATGTGAGAACACGGTGACATGGGAATATTCAGCAAAAGAGCTGACAGTGATGGAGACAGATACTGCCAGCACCCAAGCAAAGACCTGGCCGCATAGTTACACAGGCTCTGGGCTGAAGGAGCCGCCAATGTGAACCTCTCCCATTAGGAAGTGAGTGCCTTGGGTAGCTTATTGGATCAGAAGACAATTAATAATGCCCTGTGGGTGCTACCGGAAGGAGTCAGCCACAGCACTTCCTTGTGGGATCATGTGGTGACTGCAGTGTAACTCAATACCCCACTCTGCTAGAATGGGACCTAAACCTCCGGCCACAGTGGAACACATTTAGTCAGGGTCATCAGGGAATAGGCTCTAATTACAAGCATATATAAGGGAGCCTGTGACTGCCATTTCCCTGAGAACACGAGGGTGACTGATACCCAATGTTATATACAGTGGAAACTTGGGACTATTTTATGATGGAGCATGAACACTGCAAGACTGTAAGAGCCGCATCACACTTGAGTGGTGAGCATGCTCAGTGATATGCATTGTAAGAGCCACATCACACTCAGTGCAACAGTGTATTCATACATGACACGCAGCTTGACCTGTACTGATGTAAATAAAAGTTTGTGCTGTAAACTTACAAGCTTCTCTGAGTGTTTATTAAGACCTCCAATGGTACAACTAAGGACATAACATGGTGGCAGTGGTGGGATTGACAGAAACCCACATCAGATAAGGGAAAAATCCCTATAAACTAAAATAAACACGAAGAGAAGGAGCAAAGGAAAAAAAATGCATTACCTGATGACCAGAGCTGGAGAAGAAGATGGCCGCAGCAGCATTACACCCAGTCATGGACTGGGAAGCTAATGACTTCATAGAGGCTTTTAAAAAGTTCAAGCAGAAGTGCAACCTATCATTCAAAAGTCTCCTCAAGGGAATCACACCAAAGGAAGTTACATCCTTCTTTGAATGGGGGAACGAGGACTAGACCTGTTTAACAGCTGGGAGCTGGCTGAAGGGGAAGAAAATAACCCAGAAAGGATATTAGAAACTTTTTCCTCTCATCTGGCACCGCGATCCAACCACAGAATAAAGCGATATGAGTTCCAGGGATTAAAACAAGAGCTTGATGAGTCGGTAGATAATTTCCTCACAAGGCTAAAGAACATTGCAGCAAAATGCACGTTCAAAGAAATAGAGGAGAGAATAGTCAACCAACTAATCTGGGGAAAGGCTCATCCTGAAGGGCAGAAAGCACTCATAGGAAAAGACAGCTTGAAACTAGCAGATCACGGAGACACAGCTAGGGCCTTCGAGGCTACTAGGAGGCAAATGCAATCCCTTTCCGTGCAGGCCAACATGCAGCACAGTGATAGAAGGGTCAATACCATAAAGCACATGCAGAGAAAGTCACAGACATCCAAGAACCGCAGGAAGTGAGGTAGAATACACCCCTTCAATGACCGCAAGAAATTCCCCGCGTATGGTTCAAAGTGCAGGACCTGTGGGAAGGTCAGTCATTGGGAAAAGATGTGTGGGTCTGACATGAGAAGAGAAAGAAACCAAGAATACAGAAGGAAAGTACATCACGTCAAGGGAAGTGACAGCAGTGACTCTGACTCACTGACACTCGGCATCGAAACAATACTCCTTCATGAGATGTCCAAGAAAGGGAAGAGAGAAAAAGATGAATTGCGCACCATGATCCAAGTTAAAAGAAAGTTCAGAAACAAACCAACGCATTCAACTTGAAAATAAAGTTGGATACTGGATCACAAAGCAACATCCTCCCCCTTAGACTGTACCGCCAAATGTTCCCCGAGTACATAAAGAATGGATACCTGGAGGAAGGCAAACTAGAAACTGCAAATGTCACGCTCACAGCCTATGGTGGCCCCGTGATTAAACAACTAGGAAAAGTCCAAATAAACGGCAAACATAAAGGAAAGAGCATTATATTCACATTCTTTGTGATTGATGCTGACGGACCAGCAATCCTAGGCCTAAATAGTTGTCAAAAATTACAGCTAATCTCTGTAAACAAAGAGATCAGGGAGAAGAAAATGTCCAAGAGGATCAATAGTGACACCCCAATTGAGCAACGCCCTCCGATCACAAATAAGGCCGAGCTCATGGACATGTACCATGAATGTTTGATGACACAGTCGGGTGCTTTGGGAACTTTGAATACCACATTACTATAGGCCCAAAATACAAACCAATAATCCATGCTCCATGGAAGGTGCCAATAGAGCTGAAACAAAAGCTAAAGCAGGAGCTGGAAGAAATGGAAGAAAAGTGAGTAATAGCAAATGTAGTCGAGCCAACTGACTGGGTAAATTCTATAGTAGTAAAAGAAAAACCGAATGGCCACCTAAGAATATGTCTGAACCTCAAAGTCCTAAACCAAGCAATCAAAATATCAATGCTGGAAGACATCACTTCTGAACTAGCGGGATCCAAAATCTTCAGTAAGCTAGATGCCAAGAATGGGTATTGAAATGTGAAGCTGGATAAATAATTGACACTGCTAACAACTTTCAACACTCCATTCGACCGGTACAAGTTCCTGCGCCTACCTTTTGGCCTAAAGGTGAGCCAAGACATCTTCCAGCAAAAGATAGATGAGACCTACGGGAAATGCAAGTGTGCTGTCGGCAGATGACATCCAGATTTTTGGCAGAGATGGGAAAACCCACGATCTCCACCTACATGAGGCCATGGAGAGAACAAGAGGGGCCGGCATCAAACTCGATGCAGACAAATGCATCATTAAGGTGGAGGAGTGCCAATTCTTTGGAATGGTGGACACACCTGAAGGGGTCAGGCCAAGCCTAGAGAAGGTAACACCTATTGCTGAAATGGAACAACCAAAGGACATAAAGGAACTAAGAAGTTTCCTCGGCCTGGTCCAATATATGAGTTCCTTCACCCCACATGTATCAGACCACACAGCTGAAGGAGGATGTGGAGTTTCAGTGGTCACCATCTCATCAGTGAGATTTCAACAAGCTTAAGGAAGTGGTCTGCAGAGAAGTAGAACTGAGCTACTATGATAGAAGAAAAACTGTCACATTACAAGTAGACGCTTCCATCAGAGGCCTCAGGGCAGCATTGGTGCAGGAAGGAAAACCGATATCCTTTGCCTCAAAAGCCCTGACATCAGCAGAGACCCAGTAGGCCAATATTGAAAGGGAGCTGTTGGCAGTCGTATATGGAAGCAAAAAGTTCCACAAATTCCTCGATGGGAAACAGTTTGTGGTAGAGAGAGATCATCGCCCGTTGGAACACATCCAGAAAAAAGCCTAAGCAAGGCACCAGCCAGACTACAGAGGCTACTCCTCCGGCTCCAGTGTTATGACTTTACCTTGAAGTATAGGCCAGGGAAGGAAATGGTGCTTGCTGATGCTTTGTCATGTCTTTCCCCAAATGAAAAATACAAAATGAAAGACATGGAAATCAAGATACATTACCTCATCAGGGTAACTAATAACAAACTAAACCAAATTAAAGAAGAAACTGCAAAGGATGAGGAGCTGCAGCTGCTCTCCCAACAGGTGACACAGGGATGGCCAGAAAGGATAAAACAGGTACAGCCTACAATACGTTAGTATTGGTCTGTCAGGGACAACATAACCCTGGCGAATGGTGCACTGCTGGCAGGGTCTCGGCTGATAATACCAGAGACAATGAAAAAAGAAATTCTCCAGAAAATACACCAAGACCACATGGGAATGGAGAAATGCAAACTTAGAACAAAATCAGCAGTTTACTGGATAGGCATGTACAAGGACATCAAAAACATGGTGGCTACATGTCCGGCATGCCAGAAATACCGAAATACACAACAAAAAGAAGAGATGATACATGGGGAAGTACCCACCAGGCCATGGCACACAGTGGGAGCAGACCTGTTCACAGAAAACCAAGAATGGTATTTGATTGTGTCCTGCTACTACTCCAAATTCCCCTTCATCGGGAAAGTGAAGGACCTGAAACCATCGACCATCACTGCTGCAGCACGTGCGCTCTTCACAGAACAGGGGATACCCGAACAAGTGAGATGTGACAATGGGACTCAATTCACATCGCATGAATTCAGAGAAATGGCTGCAGAATATGGGTTCACCATCACTACTTCATCACATTACCCCAAAGGCCATGGATCCATTGAGAGGCATGTATAGACAATTAAACGCACTCTCACAAAGTGTCAAGAGATAAAGGAGGATCCCTATCTCGCCCTTCTGTCACTGCCAGCCACGCCTTTGAGGGCTGACATGAAATCCCCAGCAGAGCTTCCAAATGGCAGAAAGTAGTAGACAACCCTGCCAAGCAAAATCCATCCACCAGACGACCAAGAGGAAACAAGAAGAAAGTTGACTAACATGCAAGAGGAAAGTCGTCAACATTATAATAAACATGCACAAATACTAACAGAACTCTTCATAGGGCAGCATGTGCATGTTCAAGAGCCAGTGATTAAAAACCTGGAGTCCAGCAAAGATTGTTAGAGAAGCTGAGATGTCAAGGTCATACATCATTGAGACAGAATCTGGTAGGCAGCTGAGATGAAACTGAACCCACATTTTCCCAACCCCAGATCTGAAAGTGCCAGAAACACCAGCAGCTTCTAAAAATCCAACAATTTGTGAAGGAACATGAGTAGAAACCCCAACCAACAACACCATAACAACTGAACAGCAGGCAACAGAAGAACCGGGGCAAACAACACCACCACCCACAACCGTACTAACACCACTAAAGCAAAAACACAACAAGGTCTATTAGGTGGAGAAACAACATCCTACCACCAGTGCGATTCCACTGAAAGGAAGATAGAACTGCAATTGTATAATTAGAATATTTAATTCTTAATGGCAAGTGTAGGTAAAGAAGCAGAAATAATTTATTTTTAAGAAATTTAAATCTTAATCTTTAGACATTTTTTTTAAAAGAAGGAGGGATGTTATATACAGTGGAAACTTGGGGCTATTTTATGCTGGAGCATGAACACTGCAAGACTATAAGAACCGCATCACACTTGGGTGGTGAGCATGCTTAGTGCAACAGTGTATTCATACATGACTAGCAGCCTGACCAGTACTGATGTAAATAAAAGTTTGTGCTGTAAACTTACAAACTTCTCTGACTGTTTATTAAGACCTCCGATGGTACAACTGAGGACATAACACCCAGGTAGGCCAGTGTCCACAGCTAAGGGTGCCATAAAGCTAGGGCTCCGTTTGCTCAATGGCACACTGGATATGCGGACATCGGGCCTTGCCCTGTGAGATGGTATGGCTGTTGCTTTTCTAGATATATTGTGCCTTGAATCCATCACCTTAATGACCTCAGGGAGCACCCAGCCTACATCAGACACTGGAGTGGAAGGGCAATCATTGAGGCAGAAAGGTCCTAGATGATCGCTATTGTAATGGGAGCTGTTTTTAAAGTGAGGCTGGGAGGGGTTTGCATCCTGTCTGTCTTCCTTACTTCCCGTGTACCTTATGTATGTAGTTTGGAGGGCATACTGTGTGTAAGAGGAGAAACAACAGAGGAAGAAGACATTTATGGTTTTGCTGCTCCAGATAAAGTTGTTCTTTTGAGCTTGAAGTTGTTGAATGGTTCTTTTTCCAAGTAGAAGTTACCATACATTTTTGGCAATGACGGGAACCGTTTTTGTGGAAGCGTTGACCCGTTTTGAACCAGAGCTGTCCACTTGGATGGCTACATTTTGGATTATCGATGAATTCATGGAAAGGAAATGAGGATTGGCTGGAGTATGAAGAAAGGTTGAGACACTTTTTCTGTGCTAATGGAAATATGGGGGAGGCTAGGAACCGTTCTTTTCTCCTGAGTTGATAAGGAACTTAACCACACTGCGGAAACTGAGGGAAATTCTATTTGATGAACCGGTCAAGCTCATGTTAAAGACCTCAATCCAAAACCTTCTGTGATAGTCCAACGGTTTATTTTTTCAGGAAGCCCGCACAGCCTGTGGCCAGTTTTGTGACCTCGCTTTGACAGCTATTACAGCATTGTGATTCGAGGCAGTATTGGATGATATGCTCCATGATAGATTGGTATGCAGCGTTAATGACCCCATATGATACTTCTTGTTGGGGGAAACCCACACTCCTGACATTCAAGAAAGCCATAGAAATGGCTGCTAATAATGCCAACGATATCCAGAAAGGACATTGGGTGGGGTGGGGGGGCGGGGGTTCACAGTCAGCGGCAGTGTACCAAGTCAGGAGGGAGACTGGTGTACAGCAAAGCAGGTGGAATGTTTTCGGTGTGGAGAGATGTATTATACAAATAAGTGTAAATTCAAAGACTGTCTGCTATTGTTGTAGCAAAAAGGGACATTTAGATAAGAAGTACAGGAGTTCAAAGGGTAAGGTCAAGCCTGGGCAGAGTGTGCTTACAATATTTTGGAGTAGAAACAGGTGAAGAACCACCTGCACCATATCCTGCCACAGTCACTGTCAGGGGAAAGGATATTAAGTTTGGGATTGATTCAGGAGCCACAGCATCAGTCATCAGTGAGGAGACCTACAGGAGAACATGAGGGTCCAACCTGCCTCCCAACTGACCAACAAAGCTCAAACAGGTCCTATAAGGGGCAGTCCATACCTCATGGAATGTTATATGTATATATTTCAGCTGAGGATCAGAAGGCAGAAGCCAGGCTGGTGATAGCTAAGGGTAGTGGGCCCAGCCTGTTGGGCTGTGATTGGCTTCATAAACTCCAGCTCAATTGGCATGAAATTAAGTATGCATTCACGGTGGAGGACATTCTGCAGTGGTACAGTGATGTTTTCAGGGATGAGCTGGGCACATTGAAGGGCGTCAGTGAAACTCAATGTTGACCCTGAGGCCTCACCACTTTTTTTTAAGCCCAGGGTGGTGCCCTACACTATGAAAGACAAAGTCAAGGAGGAGCTGAAATGTTTACAGTGGTTGGGCATCATTGAGTCTGTCCAGTTTTCAAGGTGGGTGGCTCACATTGTTCCCGTTTTGAAGGCAGAGGATATGTAGGGACTATAAGGTTACGATGAATTGGGTCTCGAAGCTAGAGGAGTACACATTGCCACGGGTGGATGTCCTGTTTATGACTCTGTTTGGGGATAAGCTATTCACAAATCTGGATATGAGCCAAGCTTACCAACAGCTGCTGCTCAACGAGGATTTAAAGGAGTATGTCACAATTAATACACATAAGGGATTATTTAAATACAATTGCCCGTTGTTGGAGTGGTGTCCAGCCCTGTCATTTTCCAAAGGACAATGGACACCTTGCTGCAGGGACTCCACAGAGCAGTGTATTTGGATGATATTTTGATCACATGGGCCATGGAGGTGGAGCATCTGGCTCACTTGGAACAGGTGTTGAAGAGGTTCTTAGATGCATGGCAAATGTGTGTTCCTGCCACCGAATATCACAGCTGAGGGGATCTGCCTGGTGGAGGACAAAATGAGAGCTGTTAAGGAGGCCCAAAGCCCAAAGGGAGTCACAGAACTTAGATCATTTTTTGGCATGGTGAATTATTATGGCAAGTTTCTTCCTGACCTATCAAGGGTTTTGGCCCCACTGTACAACTGTTGTACAATATCACCAAGTGGCTTTCAAGGATGTTAATGAACTCCTCCACTCAGCGAAGCTGCTGGTTCACAATGACCCAGATAAGGAGATCACCCTTTCATGTGATGCCTCACCCTATGGAGTAGGGGCTGTTCTCACATATACTGGAGGACTGTTCAGAGAAGCCAATTGGTTTTTCTTCACATACCCTACGGCTGCAGAGAAGAGATATTCACAGCTAGACAAAGAAGGTCTGGCCATTGTTTTATCAGTCAAATGTTTTCATCAGTACCTCTATGGACATGCATTCACAATTTATACAGATGAGTCTGTTCAATGAGACCAGATGCATCCCACCACTAGCATCAGGTAGGATACAGCATTGGGCTCTCACATTGTCAGCCTACCAGTTCACTATTGAGTAGAGAGCACGTGGGGATAATGCAAATTCCGATGTGCTGAGTCATCTACCTTTACCTGAGACACTGGATACTAGAGATGGTGTTTTCATTGGAAAGGCTGTCAGAGACACCTGTAAAGGTGACTCAGATAAAGCAGTGGACAGAGAGGGACCCAGTCCTGTCTCAAGGCAAGACTTTCCTTTTACAAGGATGGCCCAGCATCATGGAAGAAGAGGAACTGAAGTCTTGTGCTAAATGTAAGACAGAATTGAGTTTGCAGGATGGCTGCATTTTTTGGGGTGGGGTGGGGGGGAGCAAGGATCATTGTGCCTCCCTCTGGCCATTCAAAGATTGTGGAGGAAGTTCATGAGACTCATCCAGGGGTATCTCAAATGAAAAGCCTTGCAAGATCCTACGTCTGGTGGCCAAGAATGGATCATGCACGCAATGTCAGATCAATCAGAAAATTCCACCAGCAGCTCCTTTGCACCTAAGGGAGTGGGCAGATCGCCCCTGGTCGAGGCTACATTTGGACTTTGCTGGCCCTTTTATGTTTCTAATAATGGTGGATGCGTATTCCAAATGGATAGAAACTCATGTCATGGGCATCAATGCAGCTCATTCAACCATAGGCAAACTCAGGCAAGTTTTTGCAGTCCAGGGGTTGCCTGACACTCTGGCCACTGATAATGTCCCGACATTTATCAATGAGCTGTTCAGTGAGTTCATGCAGCAGAATTGCATTCATCACATTCAGACAGCCCCTTTCCACCCAGCCTCAAATTGTTTGGATGAACGGGCTGTTCAGACAGTGAAGGAAGACCTGAAGAGGATGACAGGGGACTCTATTAGTATCAGGCTTTCATGTTTCTTGTTTAAATACGGCCTTACGCCGCAGACTACAACTGCACGCACTCCAGTGGAGATGCTGTTGAGGCGTAGGCCCAAGTCAAGATTGGACCCACTGTGTCCAGACATGAAGACAAGAGTGGTGAGAAAGCAGGAAAAGCAGAAGGAGGGACATGATCAACATGTGCGAGAAAGACAGTTAAAGCCAGATGACAATGTCTATGTGAGAAACAATCAACAACGTCTGCCCAAGGCTCATCTTAAATAGAGTGGGCCCGTCTCCTATGTTGTTAAGCTGACTGATGGACATGTTTTCTGCAGACATCAGGACCATGTGCACTTGCATCATACATACTCAGAGACAGATAGTTTAATGGAGTTTCCAATGGTGAGACAGACAACTGTGGAAGAGTGTTCCCCAGTCATTTTTTCCAGAGACTGTGATAGTACAGATCTATCACCAATGTACATAGTGTATATAGTTACTGTATCTAGACTGTGCTTACAGCGATTGGCTGAGAGCTAAGCCACACCTATTGTCTGGGCTTTAAAGGATTGTGTCCCTAGCCAAGTCGGATCATTCCAGACTGGTCGGCCACCTGTGAAGAGCTCCGGTCTTTTGCTAATAAAATTGTAGAGCTCGTCGAAAGAACCAAAGACTTGTTGATCCAAACCAAGGCTTTGTCTAAAGGTCTCCCCACCTCTCACTGGCAAGAGGTTTTCACTAGTGCCTTACACTCCATCCGCTCCCTCCTATGTACTGCAACAAATGCCACCCCCCACGAAAGGATGTTCCTTTTCCCGAGGAAATCCGAATCAGGAACCACTGTACCGGCATGGCTCACCGTCCCTGGCCCCGTCCTTTTGCGACGCCACGTCCGGCACTCAAAGAACGACCCCTTGGTCGACCGAGTGACTCTACTCCACGCAAACCCACATTACGCCTACGTTGAGTTCCCAGACGGGCGGGAGGACACTGTTTCGGTGCGGGACCTAGCTCAGGACGCGGTAGACCCAGCAAACCCCCCAACTCCTTATTCTCCAGGCCCCGTGCCGCAACAGAAGGACCAACAGCACCCCAATGACCCGGGCCACCCTGCCGACAACACGACTGGGGAATTGAGCGACGGAGCAGTCGCACCCGACGAGCCCGCTGGCGACACCACTCCAGCGACCCCAATCCCGGCACCACGGCGGTCACGCCGGATGGTCAGACCCCCTGACCGCTACAGTCCTTGACCTACCCCTTCCTTTCATTCTCTCCCTCGTTTTTGTTTTTTTTTCCCAGGGTCAATTCTCCAAGAAGGGGTGAATGTGATAGTACAGATCTATCACCAATGTACATAGTGTATATAGTTACTGTATCTAGACTGTGCTTACAGCGATTGGCTGAGAGCTAAGCCACACCTATTGTCTGGGCTTTAAAGGATTGTGTCCCTAGCCAAGTCGGATCATTCCAGACTGGTCGGCCACCTGTGAAGAGCTCCGGTCTTTTGCTAATAAAATTGTAGAGCTCGTCGAAAGAACCAAAGACTTGTTGATCCAAACCAAGGCTTTGTCTAAAGGTCTCCCCACCTCTCACTGGCAAGAGGTTTTCACTAGTGCCTTACACTCCATCCGCTCCCTCCTATGTACTGCAACAAATGCCACCCCCCACGAAAGGATGTTCCTTTTCCCGAGGAAATCCGAATCAGGAACCACTGTACCGGCATGGCTCACCGTCCCTGGCCCCGTCCTTTTGCGACGCCACGTCCGGCACTCAAAGAACGACCCCTTGGTCGACCGAGTGACTCTACTCCACGCGAACCCACATTACGCCTACGTTGAGTTCCCAGACGGGCGGGAGGACACTGTTTCGGTGCGGGACCTAGCTCAGGACGCGGTAGACCCAGCAAACCCCCCAACTCCTTATTCTCCAGGCCCCGTGCCGCAACAGAAGGACCAACAGCACCCCAATGACCCGGGCCACCCTGCCGACAACACGACTGGGGAATTGAGCGACGGAGCAGTCGCACCCGACGAGCCCGCTGGCGACACCACTCCAGCGACCCCAATCCCGGCACCACGGCGGTCACGCCGGATGGTCAGACCCCCTGACCGCTACAGTCCTTGACCTACCCCTTCCTTTCATTCTCTCCCTCGTTTTTGTTTTTTTTTCCCAGGGTCAATTCTCCAAGAAGGGGTGAATGTGATAGTACAGATCTATCACCAATGTACATAGTGTATATAGTTACTGTATCTAGACTGTGCTTACAGCGATTGGCTGAGAGCTAAGCCACACCTATTGTCTGGGCCTTAAAGGGTTGTGTCCCTAGCCAGGTCGGATCATTCCGGACTGGTCGGCCACCTGTGAAGAGCTCCGGTCTTTTGCTAATAAAAGCCTTGGTTTGGATCAACAAGTCTTTGGTTCTTTCGACGAGCTCTACAGAGACATACTGGCAGAGGGGCCTGGGTCCACTGAAGAGGATGAACATTCTCACATGGAAACACAGACCCCTCTTATGCCCCCAACACCAGATCTGCCCAAAACACCATCTTCAGCAGTGCCTGCTGAGTCATCGAGGGTTGTGCATAGATCACAGTGCAATCGCAAACCTCCTGACAGACTAAATCTTTGATTGGGCAGTTTTTATTTTAGTAGACTGAATGTGCGATCTGCCACGGTTTTTACGTTTTTATATTATTAAAGTGTTGCTGAGATGTTATTATAACTTTTAGGAGTACACAAGCTAATGACACCATCGTTCTTTATACTTGCGGGATGTTTGATTCTAAGGTGGGAGAAATGTTGTAATGTGAACTGTTTTTAAAGTGAGGCCGTGTGCCTTGTATATAGCTTGGAGGCCATGTTGTGTGTAAGAGGAGAAACAACAGAGAAAGAACACAAGCCTCTGTGTATTTATGGTTTTGCTGCTCCAGATAAAGTAGTTCCTTTGAAATTAAAGTTGTTGAGTAGTTGTTTCTCAAAGTAGAAGTTACCACAATAGTATTCCCCCAGTATGGCACTGCCCGCCTGTCCCAGGAAGTTATCCAGATGGCTCGTGTGCTGGAGACACTGGCCAACGAGACAGCTGTGACACTGTGACTTATAGAGGATGGACTGACTTGAGTGGCAGCAGAACTGACGGTGACCTGCATCATTACCTTGAAGAACCGTATGGCCCTGGTCTACCTACTCATCACCGAAGGTTGCACCTGGCAAAGGCCGGTGCACTTACATCCCCAACGAATCAGGGATCATCACTCATTTGGCTGAGCATAGCCAAGAGCTGGTGGGTAAAACAGAAAACTCAAGATACCAGTTCCTGCATTATGACTCCTCCTTTGGGCCTTTTGGGGCCCAAAGAAGTTAATGGGCAAATTACTGGGAAACAAGTGGAGGAATGGGATTGATGGGATTCCTCTGAAACCAGTATTTTTTTCTATAAATATATATTAAAAACTCTCCAAATGTTAAATATCTTTAAATATATAAATCCACACACCGTAAGGGCTGGTATTAATCAAATAGCCTCTTTCCAACTCATGAGAAGTATGACATGAATATTTTAGATTACTTGGGATAATTGAAGTTTTCAATTATAACATCCCTATAATCTTTGCGCTTCTCTGTAATATCTCTATATACTTGCACTTCTACATCTTTCTCGATTGGTTGCCAAAAAATACAACCAGCAGTTTAATATTCTTTCCATTATTTCTGACCCTCCAGTTGAAATGGCACTTCTCTTGACTCACCCTCACATTAACATAATCTATCAATATTATAATATACTTCTTAAAAAAATGCTAGCGCTGCCAGTACTGCTGTAGGGGGCCAGGTCAACCTCACACACGATGGGCTGAATCACCGTAGTGAACACTGCCACAGATGCAGACCTGGGAGAACAGAGAGCGGAGACACAGCGCTGCTCCGCATGGTCAGTAAAAGGGGCCGACGGTGTTTTTTATAAATCCTGCAACCACAGAGGTCAGTACCCAAGATGGTGGTGCCTGTGCTGGGCAGCGTACAGGAGTGGTTGCAGTCTCTGGGGGAGAAGCAAACCGGTGCAGGGCTCCAGAAACTTGGAGAACACCTCCTGTTGAGAGAGAGGTGACCCTACTTACTGGTGACCATGGCAACGGACCAGCGAGGCCTCAGCGGCTGAAGGACCTACAAAGGCTGCAGGCTGCTGAAGACTGACTCATAGCAACCAGGTATCAGAAATAGGATTCGAGAGAACACTGCAGGCAAGAAAGGCTCCCAAAAAGCCTTGGGTGCAGAAGGCTTCCTGATCATATCGATGATTTGGATATGGAGCTTGGGCCGTCAAGGGTTTGAACAGTCTGTGTGGCTGCAGAGACTATGGCAGCACTGGAGGTGAATTCACAGGCACTCGGAAGGGACTCTTTTTGGCTTTTCTTTCTCCTGCTGTTAGGGGCACCAGGAATTGCTCCTGGCGTCTTTGCCTTTACGCCAGTGAAAAGCTGAAGTATATCGTGTATATAATATTTCAATGTATTATTACACGACAATAAAAGGGAAATTGAATATTAAACCCTGAAAGATGGGAAAGAACGAAACAACTGTAATACTGCAAGAAAACGTAAACATTGCCACTCACCTGGTAGATGTGCTGAGATGGAGCCCACACAATATGCCCTTTCATAGAGAAGAAAGGGCAAATGTAAGACTGAGAGTCTCTGACTTTACATCGCTGCACTTACCTCCATAAAAGGTCTGAAGGTTGATGGACTGCTGGAATACACTTCAGCTTCCATCCGAATGGGGGTGGATGCACTTAAAGGCGAGTATAATCACTCCACCTCCTACATAAAATGAATGCTGCTGAAAGCGGCTGCAAAATGGTTGGCCAATGATGTCGCAATGAGGCCGTCAGCCCGCAACGCAGGAGCGCAAATTTTAAAAAAAACATATGGTTAATAGAGGCTATGATATTGTGCAGGGGACTGCCTGAGTCCTAGGACTGCTTGAACAGATCTCCTCTCATGCTCTTACCTGATCTTCAGTCGCCATTATCGAGTAGAGGCTGCTTTCCCTTCTCGTCGCATTGACATAATGGTGGTGGGTGGCACTACTGAGCTGCCTCCCTCAGCTCTGGAAACCGGCTCCCGACTCAGCTGTGAATAAAGGGACTGCGGGTCCGCCTTATAGGTTGTCAGGATAAAAGGTAAAATTGCCTTTTTTTTTCACTTGAGACATCTATAATGCTGTGTTTCATCATAAAAAGGTTTAATATGACTGAAACTTCAAGAAATCAGAGGGTGTTGATTCATGGTTTAATCCAGTCTTTCCCAATTAACTCTGTGATATTGGTTAATTCTGTATAGACCACACATAAACATCACTCCTACTTGCACCAAACAAAATAAGTTATAATAATAAAAAAAACAAGTGATTTACAATTTGTTAATAATTATGAACATAAACCACTTGATTATAGTAGCCCCCTCCCCCTTTTGTTCAGACATCTCTCATGTTCCCCCACACCTTGATAAAGGGCTCAACCCTGAAAAGTTGGCGATGTATCTTTACCATAAAGGCACTGAGTTTCTCCAGCATTTGTGTTTTTTCATCGTAAAAACTGTTCCTGTCTGCACATAAGCTGCTTAATCTGCTGTGCAATTCTACTCTCCTTTTACAGGCTCCTCAAATCAGAACACAAATTTAAGGGGCACCCCTTCATGTATGTTCAGAGAAAGTTGAATTGCCAATTGGATTTTCCAACTTTAGGCAGCTAACTCACCTTTACTGTCTGCTTGGAACGGAACTGTCTTTTATTTCAGATGGTCTTTCCTGCTGAACTTTACTAATGCAAATACATCACACTGACAAAGAAGCTTAATCTCATTTTAATTGCCACTTAACAACTGCATAAAATCAAACACAATCTGCTGAAGGAACTCAGTACCTGAAGTCATCTGGTTTGATCCTGTGTCAGACATATTCCGTTTGTTTCACCCATCCCTTTCCTGCTACCTAAAGTTAGCTTTTAGAAGTAGCTCTTTCCTAATTCTGATGAAGGGTCCTCGGCCTGCATCATTCGCTGATTCTCTTTCTGCAGATGCTGTATGGCTTGCTGAGTGTTTCCAGCATTTTGTGTTCTTGTTTAATAATAGTAGGCAGTCCAACATGCTCTGCTGTTCTATATTAAACACAAAGGTGTTTGGATGGAAAGTGCAAATGATATAAATAGAATGGAGTGCTTGTTTCCATTGTACTTCTCTGGAAATGCACCCCTGTCTCTTACATTGATATACTTTCAACTGTGAATTGGCATCAATAGATATCTGCTCTTCCAGTCCATTTATTTTATTCTCTTTCCAGCAGATAAATAGCCCATTTACACCTCCTAACAAGTGCACCTATCTTATTAACATTCAGTTACAATTATAAGCCTTTCCTCCTTTATTAAAGCCTGCAGTCCTTGGAAATTCCATCTCAATAGTCATTGGTGAAAGTATTGAATAATACGGAACAAGGATTAGCATAAAAATCTACAGACTGTGTGCAATGCTTTGCTTTAATTCCATCCTTTAAGAGATATTAAGGGAAAGAAAAAAAATTGAAATATGGGCTAAATTTAGAAAATGCTGGCGATGGGCCCACTGGTCAGGCGGAATGTGAGGAGGAAAAAAATCAGGATTAGTGTTCCAGATTCTGATGAAAGGCCACAGAAAAATTCTCTCTAGTTGGATTCTCCTGGGCATTTTCTGTTTTCAATACAGGGAAATGGATCCAAATAAACACAGTTCTCCTGGGCTGCTGGCAAGGTGTGTTGGAGATGCCTTATTGATTCCAAGAGACAAACGGCTGGCATTTCTGGTGCCCTTCCAATGATAAAATTCACACAGCTGATAACTAGAGACCAAATGGAGCAGTCTGGTACAAAAATGTCACTAGCAGCCTCGTTCGCCTTTCAGTAGAGCTCCAAGTGGGTCGGCAATGTATAAATTAGTTGGGACAAAACTGCAGCAAGCCCTCTGCATTCATCACTGCTTCCCCCAACACCTCTGGTGTGCACACTGCTTTTTATTGTCCAGTTCCCAAATAAAAAAATGAAGGAGGTGAGGAGTGAAACGAGCTCAATGTCTTTCTAGGTGAATGTGCAGTGTGAGGTCAATAAAAACGCTGGTGCGTTTCAAGACAGAACTGGAATATAAATGGGCAAATCAAACATCAGTATTCATACAGACAGTGATATGAGGCTCAAAGGCAATAAGGTTCTCCCCCACTCTCTGTTAATGACAAAAGAAAGTGTATTTTGATTGCAATTTTATGTGAGGAGAATGGCTGCCACCAGCCCCCTACTGTGCCATTCATTTCCAGCAATACTGATGTAGCCCTCACACAGGCAGTAATCTATCTGTAATTAGCAGCTGCTGTCTCCTGTCACATTATATAAATAAATTGTCTGCACTCAGCTGACGGAGATGATACTTGATGAATGAACCCTGCGGCGTTCTCAGTTGGTACTGCAGGTGATAAAAGGAAAACAGACAGCATCTTAAATCATAATTTAGAACAATTTAATGCTCAGCGATGGCAAGACATTTCACAGATTCGGAAAATGCGTCACACTTTTGCAGCATGCAACTGGAGAAAGGGCAGAGATTTGGGGGATAATCTTGTGGAAAATGCCACATCGGATCAGCTCACACAACTGCTATTAGGTGTTTCATGTTCAACGAAGTGGTTCAAAAGCAATAACACCATACTTTTACACAAGGAGTGATATGGGAGATCATGCTCATCTCTTGGGGATCTGTGCGGCTGCCAATCAGTGGCAGTAGGATTTGGTGGCACAATGGGTGCAACTCATAGAGCTGCTGCCTCAAAGTTCCAGGGACTCAGATTCAAGCCTGGACTCCAGTCTGGCCTCTGTGGAATTTTCACACCTTCCTGCAACAATGTGGGTTTCCTGTTTTCTGCCCACATCCTGAAAGAGGCACTTCAGGCAATTTCTGCTGATGGCAAATCTGTCTGCCTTACAGCAGGCAAGAGCAATTTCATGTCATATGACACTGTTTTATTACAATGACAATAAATTGAATCTTGAATCTTGAGATGGTAGGTTAATTGAATTCTGTACATTGCACATGATGTGTAGGTAAGTGGTGAAATCTATGGAAATCAGGGACTCTTTTGCATCTCTTTGACGGTATGGGATGCAGGGCAATGCTAATGGTGAATCTTTGTCTGCCTTATGGTAGACAAAAGGCAATTTCATGTAATAGTACATTTCTGTTTTTATTACATGATAATAAATAGTATCTGATCTGAACTGATGGGAATAGGGGGTAAAAAAAAGACTAATGTAGATGGGTATCAGTTTCGTAAGAACACACAGCCAGTTTTACAGCATCCATAGGAGGTAAAACTATATCACCAACATTTTTGGCCTGATCCCTTCTTCAAGGAATAAGTAAAGAAAATGAGAGCATAAGAATAAAGAATGAAGACTGGTTGTAGGAGGAATCTAGTCCAACAAAAGGTATTAATTGAATGTAATAGGAGGATAGGTGAGAATTGATTTTTGGCTCTGTCATTTCAGTCTGTTTTTACTACAATCACAGTGCCTGCAGACTTTGGTGTTTCACTTGGATATCAGTGTAGACTCAGTGTGCCAAAGGCCCTGTTCTCATGCTAGAAGACTCTATCACCATAACAACAACTTCCCCAAGAGAATTTGACTGGATAATGTGCCAAGCAGCATCCCTTCACTTCAACAGAGTTATCCACCACTTTGTTCAGTAGAACGGGAAAGATGGCATGCAATAGAACCACTTCACACTCTTACCTTTTGCATAATTCTTAAGGCAACAGCTTCAGCACTGGAATCAAGAAGTTACTAGAAGATGATCAGCGCTGGACCTAGAGATCCTGTTGGTAAATCAGATTCATTAAGAAGCTATTGGAATGTTGAATGGCACTGCCCAGGCTTTAAATTTTTAAATTCATTTAGAGATACAGCACAATAACAGGCTCTTCTGGCCCACGAGCCCATATCGCCAAATACA
This sequence comes from Narcine bancroftii, assembly GCF_036971445.1. NCBI lineage: Eukaryota > Metazoa > Chordata > Chondrichthyes > Torpediniformes > Narcinidae > Narcine > Narcine bancroftii. Next base: position 23,146,398 of record NC_091473.1, on the reverse strand, counting down.
CCATATTAACCTCCCAACCCCGCACATATTTGGAAATGTGTAGCCTTCCTGCAGATGCTGGAATCTGGAGTGAAAATTAAAATAAATCTCTGGTGGAACTCAGTGGGCCTGGCAGCATCCATGGGCTAAGAGGAATGATCGATATTTCGGATTGAGACATTGCATTAGGTTAGAGAGTGAGGAAGGGAGGATAGACAGTACAAAGGGGAGAAGGGGAGAGTGAGGCAGGGGATAAGTATGATAGGTAGACCTAGGTGGAGTGAGGGATGATAGAAGTCTCTTTTCCCCTTCTCCATCTCCTAAGAAAAATATGTGTGTGATGGGTCGATGGATTAGGAAGATGGTGGAGAAGGGTGGGGAGCAAAAGCTGGTTGATCCCATTCATTTTTCTCCCAATCCATTTGGATCCTCCAAATCTTTCTTTCACACCCACTAGCCCCAAATATCATCCTGCTTTGTCCCCTCTCCATCTGGTTCCAAGCACATATCAGCCATACACTTTTCCCAATGGGTCCCCTATCCTTTGTCTCTTCCGGTTCGAGTTACCCATGTCCTCCTTCATCTGGTTCCATTTATCACTTTACTTATTCAACCAGCATTTATTGTCTTCTGTCTCCACCTTCACCCTTCCCTCCCAACTGGCCCTTTCTGCCTGCAGGGATGGAACAAAGTTGCTGGCAACCTAATGAAGGAGCTGTGGACACTCCCCTCACCATCAAGGACTTCCACATCATAAGGAAATTCTGCTCATCATCCTCAATGAGAGAGCAGAAATATTTTCTGTTGATGGATCTGCCTGGGTTCAAACCCATGAGGGAATTCAATGCTAGTCCCAGTGCCCTCGATCTCTCCTGTTACTCATCGAATTTTAAGTAGATGAAGTTGTCCATTCATGAATTAAGTGCAAGGGTGGTGTCACTGAAGCTGCCCTGAGAGAGTGCAGCAAAGATCTGCTGGAGCTTCTTGGGTAGATCCCATGGCAAAGCAACTGAATATCAACATGACCTTGGTCTCCCTAGAGAGAGCAGTCCAGGCAGGAGGAATCCCAGAGTATCACCACCTCAGTGATGACAGGTTTGGTTTGTGAATCAATTGTTCAGTTGCATACGCTCTGAAGTAGGGCCTTCACAGATGCCTTTGGCCCATACTCAGAGGTCCCTTGTCAACCTGGAATGGCCAGAAATTGCTATAATGATGCCTACAGTGAGCTGCTAGTACAAAGACTCCCATTGTATTATCATCTCCGCAGCCAAGTGCTGAGAAAGCATTCGCTGTTGGTTTAAGTACACTCTTGGGACTTTAGATGGTGTTGTGAAGCTTACAATCATATTTCCCATTGTCAGCAGAGAATTCTTCTAAAGAACAAGAAAAGCAGCAAATGAGGGCATGTGCTCCTGATTTTTACACAGAGCCCCATAGCAGTCGTGGAGTGGAGCTTGCAGCTCCTTTTTATACCATTGCAGGGATAAATTTGCAACACACTACCAATGACATCATGAAGTGTACATCGACTGCTGTGAAAACATTGCTCGTTCATGTGAAGAGGAGGTGAAAGTGTTTGCCTAATGTCATGTCTTGTGTGTTGTTAGACTTTATTTATATTGGAAGTTGCAGCAAGAAAGACTTGCATGGCATCTGTATGTTGTACCTATGTATAATGAAAATAAGCTTCATTCATTCCCCTGGAATTAATCAGATTCAGATTTCAGATATATTGTCAGAGTGCATTCATGACATCACATACAACCTTGAGATTCTTTTCAAGGGCGTGCCATGTGATGACATGGGGCTAGACTTGGAATCCCTTCTCTCTCCGTAAAAGTTTGAAACAAGAGTTAAAAAGGCTGACGTGATTAAAAGAAAATAGAAAGAAAAGCCGCTGGAAGGCCTACAGAACAACTCAGAATGCCACCGATGAATGATAAAATAATTACTATCTTTAAAGAACTTGAACAAGAAAAGGAGGCTGATAAATAAGAGAGGCCTACCTTGAAGAAGGGATCCTGAGGCTGCGCAAAGGGTAGGAGCCCACGGGGATAAGCCTGGAGCTGGGGAGACCTTGGACGTCACTGTGCAAGACCTCCCCCGACAATGGCCGCCTGACATGGGAGAAGAAGTGACTCTGCGCATGTGTGAGGAGTCATGAAATGCGCAGAGCACAGAAAAAAATTGAGGTAATTTCAAAAAAGGCTTAAGAAGCCTCGAGCCCTAGCAATCGAGAAGAAGAACAGGAAGAAGAGGAAACATATAGAGAACAAAGAGTTTTGACTAAAAAACCAAGAGAAAATAAAAGAGACATATATCTACAACAGAAATTAAGAAATATATGGATACTTTTCAGCAATCTCTGGTGCAATTTGCAATGGAAGTTAAAAAATGTAATGAAAGTATAATTGAAAATAGGGTTATACAAAAAGGAGGAAAAATTATTGTCACAAATGTATAAAAAATTTGAAGTGGTGGAAAAAATTTTTATGGAATAAGTAAAAATGTTCAAGCAGAAGCGGCTGCAACAAAAGATCAACTAACTAAAAAAATTGATATGTTAGAAAATTTCAATAGAAGAAATAATATGAAAATTGTTGGATTTAAAGAAGGTGATGAAGGACAAGACATGAAGAGATTTTTGCAATGTTGAATCCCACAACCCTTGCGGGTAACTGAATTTCAAGGAGATATTGAGATTGAAAGAGCCCATAGAGCATTACAACCAAAACTGCAGCCAGATCAAAAAACATGTTTGATACTGGTCAAGTTACTTAGTTACAAAGTGAGAGAAAAGATTCTGGAATCGGCGGTGAAACAAGTGAAAGAGAGGGATTCACCATTAATTTACAATGGAAAGAAGATCTTCTTTTACCCTGATATAAGTATTGATTTGTTGAAAAAAATGAAAAGAATTCAATGCTGTTAAAAATGTGTTATGGAAAAAAGGCTATACTTTAGTTTTAAGGTACCTGGCAGTATTGAAGAATTTTATTCCTGATTGAAAAAATAGATTTTTTTTGGAACCCGATGAAGCAAAAGTGTTTGCAGATTCATTGCTGGAGAATGAGAGATGAGAACTGGGTGATGCTTGAAATGAGAGAAGATGCAGAATGAGGATATAAAGAAGATATGCTTTGAGAGAAAGAGAAAGAGAGAGAGTATTAGGGAGGAAAGTTCTTACCCGATAGATCTATGAAAAACTGAAAATGGTAATTGGTAGAGATTGAATAGATCGGAGGCAATAAAAGACAGTATATTTTGGGGGAGTTAGTTGGGAGCATGAGCCTGGCCTCTGTGGAGTCATGTGAGTAAGTGTGGTTTTGATCCTATAATTAATAGTATATATGAAAATAATTAAAGTAGACATAGTTTTTATACAAGAAACACATTTGACAGAAAAAGAACATGAAAAATTAAAAAGAGACTGGGTAGGGACTGTGGTAGCATCATCATTTAACTCTAAGGCTAGAGGTACAGCAATATTGATAAATAAAAACCTACTCGTTAAAATACTGGATACTAGTATAGATTGACCACCGCCAGTGGGCTGATAACGCCTCAAACCGTGCATCTTGGCGCCTCACAGTTTGGCGGGCAGCAGCCTCCTTTGAAGAAGACCGCAGAGCCCACCTCACTGACAAAAGGCAAAGGAGGAAAAACCCAACACCCAACCCCAACCAACCAATTCTCCCTTGCAACCGCTGCAATCGTGTCTGCCTGTCCCGCATCGGACTGGTCAGCCACAAACGAGCCTGCAGCTGATGTGGACTTTTTACCCCCTCCATAAATCTTCGTCCGCGAAGCCAAGCCAAAGAAAAGAGTATAGATGTAGCTGGAAGATATGTTATGGTAAATTGTCAGATCTATTCGGAACAATGAATGTATATGCACCAAATGGTAAATTTATGCAAGATGTTTTTATGCATTTATCTAATACTGAGGGGAAAGTTAAACAAGGGTGGAGATTTTAATTTTGCTTTAGACCCTAAATTAGATCGGTCAGGAGATAAGGTGATGAAAAATAAAGAAGCAAAAATGCTAAGAGATTTAATGAAATATATGGACCTAGTGGATATCAGGAGAAAAATGTATCCAAATGAAAGGGATTATTCCTTTCGATATAAAACATATTCACGAATAGATACATTTCTAATTTCTACACAATTTCAATATAGAGTCCAAAAGGTGGAATATCAAGCTTGAGTTTTATTGGATTATTCACCTTCAATTTTGTCAATTTTGTTGGAAGAAGAGCAAAAGATAGTTGTAGATGGTTAATTACAACTTTATTGAAGAAAAAAGAATTTTGTGTTTATATGAGGCAACAGATTAAAAAAAAAAATTTATTGAAACCAATAAAGATTCAGTTATGTAAGTTTATACTATGGGACTCTATGAAGGCATATTTAAGAGGTCAAATGATAAGCTACACTTCTAAAGTAATGAAAGATTATATAAAAGAAGTAGATCAGTTAGATAAAGAAATAACAAAATTGGAGAAGGGAATTCAATTGCAAAAAGTTGAGGAGAAGAGAAAATTGCTAGAGTCAAATAAATTAAAATTTAATTCAATACAGACATAGAGTGGAGAGGGATATAATGAGATTGAGACAAAAATACTATGACTTGGGTAAAGGGCTCATAAAGTTTTAGCAATTAAAAATGGAACAAATTTCTCGAACAATTAGTGCAACTAAGAAACCTACAGGTCAGATTACTTATAAAACTCAGGAAATAACTGATAATTTTAAGGAACTTTATGCTAAATATTATCATTCAGAATCTACGAAAGATAATCATAAAATAAAATATTATTTGAGACAAGTTAAACTGCCTATGTTAAAGGAAGATGAAAACTTGTCAGAAAATTTTTCTTAAATAGAAGTTTGTGAGACCCTAATGTCTTAACAGGATAATAAGGCACAGGGTGAAGATCGTTTTCCACCAGAATTTTATAAAGAGTTTAAGAATTTATTAATGCTTGTATTAATGGCGGTATTAGACCACATGAAAAAGGTACATGATTTACCAGAATCATTTAAAACTGTGTTAATAACAGTCATCCCTAAGAAAAGGAAAGATTGTTCACAACTTTCTTCATATAGACTTATATCATTATGGAATACAGATTACAAAAGTGTATCAAAATTACTAGCTAACAGGTTAGCAGAATATTTGCCAAAATTAATAAATATGGATCAAACTGGTTTTATTAGGAATGGAAAAGTGGCAGACGATATTGTTAAATTTTTAAGTTTGATAAATATAGCACAAAATAGAAAGATCCCAGTGGTGGTGGTAGCATTAGATGCAGATAAAGCATTTGATAGATTGGAATGGGACTTTTTATTTGAAACACTTAATGCTTTTGGAATTCCAAATACTTTTATAAATTGGAAAAAGGCATTATATGATCATCCAAAAGCAAAAGTGATCAGAAATAAACAGATGTCAAAACCCTTTTTGTTAGAAATGTGCTCTAGACAAGGTTGCCCATTAGCACTTTTTTTATTTGCATTAGCAATCGAGCCATTAGCAGAACTAATTAGAACTTATAAAGAAATTAAAGGTTTTGAAGTAATAAAAATCATAACATTAGTTTATTTGCAGATGATGTTATAGTATATTTAATGAGACCAGAAATATAATTAAATAAGTTGAATGAGAGATTAAAACAATATGGGCTAGTATTGGATTATAAAGTCAATGTTGACAAAATTGAGGTGATGCCTATGATGGATATGGATTATTCTCACTGTAAAAGATTGACAAAATTTAAATGGAAAAATGATGCAATTAAATATTTGGGAATAAAAATTAATAGAAATATTAATAATTTGTTTGTTTAATTATTTGCCATTATTAAAAAAGTTGGAAGAGGATTTGAGAAGACGTAAAGATTTACCAATAACATTAATAGGATGAGTGAATTGTATTAAAATGAATATTTTTCCAATATTACCAATATTTATTTCAACCATTACCTATTCATGTACAAAAATCATTCTTTCAAAGTTTGAATAAAATAATATGAGAGTTTATTTGTAAACGCAAGATGTCAAGAATTGGTTTGGAAAAATTAATGTGGAAATTTGATCAGGAAGGAAAAAGATTATAAAATTTAAAAAAAATTTCAAAGCAGCTTTATTGAGATTTTTGTCCTCTTTTTAATCAAAGGGGTGAAAAAGCAGCTTGGGTTCAGATTGATATGAATAAAATTGGTGAACTTATCCTAGAGCAAATTCTGTATAAATGGAATAGTGAGTTGTTCAAAGGAACTAAGGAGACATTAGTTTTAAAACATTTATTCAAAATATGAAATGGAATCCATATTGAGAGAGGAATTAAAATGATCAATTACAAAAAATGTTGATAAAACAAAACCAACTTCTACCTTTTACTTTGAATAGTTCTTTATTTGATAATTGGTAGAGTAAAGATATACAGAGCATAAAGGATAGTTTTTTAGGATCTTTTTAAAAAACTTTTGACCAATTAAAAGATAAATACAATATACTTAACAATACAATTTTTGTATGTTATCAATTAAAGTCGTATTTAAAAAAGAAATTGGGAACAGATTTCAGACTTCCAAAATGAAGTCAATTGAAGATATAATAACAGAAACATTTATGGTCAATAAATTTATTACCAATATGTATATCTTCTCTTCTTCTTTGGCTTGGCTTTGCAGACGAAGATTTATGGAGGGGGTAAATGTCCACGTCAGCTGCAGGCTCGTTTGTGGCTGACAAGTCCGATGCGGGACAGGCAGACACGGTTGCAGCGGTTGCAGGGGAAAATTGGTGGGTTGGGGTTGGGTGTTGGGTTTTTCCTCCTTTGCCTTTTGTCAGTAAGGTGGGTTCTGCGGTCTTCTTCAAAGGAGGTTGCTGCCCGCCAAACTGTGAGGCGCCAAGATGCACGGTTTGAGGCGATATCAGCCCACTGGCAGTGGTCAATGTGGCAGGCACCAAGAGATTTCTTTAGGCAGTCCTTGTACCTTTTCTTTGGTGCACCTCTGTCACGGTGGCCAGTGGAGAGTTCGCTATATAACACGATCTTGGGAAGGCGATGGTCCTCCATTCTGGAGACGTGACCCACCCAGCGCAGCTGGATCTTCAGCAGCGTGGACTCGATGCTGTCGACCTCTGCCACTTGAGTACTTCGACGTTAGGGATGAAAGCGCTCCAATGAATGTTGAGGATGGAGCGGAGACAATGCTGGTGGAAGCGTTCTAGGAGCCGTAGGTGATGCCGGTAGAGGACCCATGATTCGGAGCCGAACAGGAGTGTGGGTATGACAACGGCTCTGTATACGCTTATCTTTGTGAGGTTTTTCAGTTGGTTGTTTTTCCAGACTCTTTTGTGTAGTCTTCCAAAGGCGCTATTTGCCTTGGAAAATCTGTTGTCTATCTCGTTGTCGATCCTTACATCTGATGAAATGGTGCAGCCGAGATAGGTAAACTGGTTGACCGTTTTGAGTTTTGTGTGCCCGATGGAGATGTGGGGGGGGCTGGTAGTCATGGTGGGGAGCTGGCTGATGGAGGACCTCAGTTTTCTTCAGGCTGACTTCCAGGCCAAACATTTTGGCAGTTTCCGCAAAACAGGACGTCAAGCGCTGAAGACCTGGCTCTGAATGGGCAACTAAAGCGGCATCATCTGCAAAGAGTAGTTCACGGACAAGTTTCTCTTGTGTCTTGGTGTGAGCTTGCAGGCGCCTCAGATTGAAGAGACTGCCATCCGTGCGGTACCGGATGTAAACAGCGTCTTCATTGTGGAGGTCTTTCATGGCTTAGTTCAGCATCATGCTGAAGAAGATTGAAAAGAGGGTTGGTACGAGAACACAGCCTTGCTTCACGCCATTGTTAATGGAGAAGGGTTCGGAGAGCTCATTGCTGTATCTGACCCGACCTTGTTGGTTTTCGTTCAAAGGAACGATATGTATATAAAATATGTATATAAAATTACAAGAAACCACAAAGAAAAAAGGATTTATAGAAATCAAAAATGCGATGGGAGAAAGATTTAAATATACAAATTCAAGAGGAAATATGGTCAAAATTGTAGCAAATACAGTTAATGCTAAATACCAAATGCTTCAATATAATTTTCTTCATCAATGATATTATACTCCATATAAATTAAAATGACAACCCTAATTATTCTAATAAGTGTTTTCGATGTACAAAAGAAATAGGGACTTTTTTTTACATTCAGTGTGGTCTTGTGAAAAAGTGGAAAGTTTTTGGAATGATTTGAGTCTATTATTATGACAAATTATGGAGATAAAGATACAAAAGGATCCAAGATTGTTTTTGCTTGGGGATAGATATGTAAAGGATATGCATTTGAAATTGGATAAATACCAAAAAAAAATTTAAATATAGCAACAGCAGTTGCAAAGAAATGTATAACAATAATATGGAAAGTTGAAAATGAAGTATTATTAAGTAGGTGGCACAGTGAAATGCAAAATTGTATGCCTTTTGAAAAAATTACATATAGTTTAAGAAAACAAGTTGAAAATTTTTATAGTATTTGGAAGCCATATATGGATTTTATGAATAAGTTTCTGTCTACCTCCTCCACCTTATCCTCTCAATTAGAAATTAATAATAATAATTAATGAACATATATATGATCATACTATTGTATATGTTGTAGTAGACATTTCTTTTTTATTTTTTCTTACTTTAGGGAGGTAGGGTGGTTGGGGAGAAAAATTAAAAGTTTTTTTGTATCACTACGTACAATCAATCAATTAATAATGTATTCATTGAATTTTTTTGTCTAATTGATACAAATGATAAATAAAATAAAAAAATAAAGAAAAACCTTGAGATTCTTTTCCTTGCAGGCATGGCAGAATTATCACTTATTGGTGGTGCAAAAATAAATTGTACTCAATTAACACATGTAAACAAATAAAGTAAACAACTGTGCAATACAGAGAAAAAAAGTGCAAAAGTAAGAGCCCTTAAATAAGTCAATGATTGAGTTTGATGTTGAGGAGTCTGATAGTAGAGGGGTAGCAGATGTTCCTGAACGCGATGGTATGAGTCTTGGGGCACCTTTCCCTCTTTCCTCATTGCAGCAGTGAGAACAGAGCATGTGCTGGGTGATGTGGATCCTTGATAACTGCTGCTGCTTTCCGATGGCAGCGTTCCCCATAGATGTTTTCGATTGGGGGGGAGGGGTTGGCCGGTGATGTACTTGGCTGCATCCACTACCTTTTTCAGAGATTTAATCTCATGGGTATTGGTGTCCCCATTCCATACTGTGATGCAGCCAGTCAGCACACTTTTCAACATAAATCTGGAGAAATTTGCCAGGGTTTCCGATGTGTCCAGTATGATCATAGTTGGAGGTACAGCATGTTAGAAATGGCTGCCACACATTCCAATTTCTGAACTTTAAGCACCGATTCCAAAGTCAGAAAGGCCTAGGGGTGAGGGGATGGCTGAGGACCACAGCAATATTGTAGAAATGGAAGGAGGACCGTTTGCAAATAGAAACTCATGAGTCAGTGAAGTGTTTCAGACAAAAGCTGTAGGATTCACATTGTGACCAGAACACAAATGGATGTATTGACACAATGAGACCTTGCACAAACCTCTTTCACCAATGACACTTCATCAGAACAGGTGTCAGCCATCTGGTTCTTCGTACTTGTTACATGTTACAAATAAGATTATATGTCCTCTGGAGCTATTTTGATCAACACCAGAGAAAGTCTCGAACATTGGATTAATGGGAGATGCAAAATCATGTTGTTCTGAGGCTCACAAAACAAAACATGTGACTATCATTCAATCCCTGACATGTTACCAGTGTCTTACACCTTTCTTACACTTCTACATTTAAGCAAGATTTGACAATCCTAGACAAATACACACTCACATATGTACAATTAAATGGGGAGATCAGGAATCTGAGTAATTCAAGATCCTTTTATTGTCATAAAAGGATGAAAGGCAGACAAAGAGTTGCTATTAGGAGGCACTTTCAGGTGGCCAAAATTCCCCGATGTAAAGCCGCATATTATACCCACATGCGGCTGTCGGGAGGCCACTTGAAAGCGCAGGAGGCACATGTGAGGCAAACTTTGTAACCTTTCTTCGAGAGGGATGATCGCCAGAGTACTGAGGTCCGCCCTAGTACATGAATGGAGCCGCCTGAAAGCGGCTGTTAAGGGGATGACAGTCAGCTGGCGAGCACATGACAGCTGCCCCTGCACCCTGCCATGGGATGTCAGGGCAGGGGCAGCCGGCGCAGGCTGTCCCCACACTGATTCCGCAGCCCCGCTCTCTCCCAACAGCCCAATATCAGTCCTCACACTGTGGGACACAGGACAGCTGACAGCCCGCGCCGGCCGCCCCAGTGTGGGGACTGACATAGGGCTGTGGGGAGAGAGTGGGGCAGCGGGATCATTGTGGGGACATCCTCACAGCCAACCATCCCAAACCTGACAGCCCTAAGGGACAGGAGCCGGAGTGCACTCTGAGGCGCCTCCCCTGAAACCGTCCCTTTCAGATGGCCAGCGCTGCGCTTTCAGCGCTGCCACCTGAACGACCATTCCTCAGGTCTGAATCCACTTCTGCAGGCACATTCTTGGTTGAAAATGCACCTGAAAAACCCTAGTGTCATTCCTTACAGTAAAAAAGAGAAGCAAAAGAGGGTCCCTTTAGTCACTGAGTGTTCTTGGATTTGCTCCTGCAGCCTCTGCAGCCTCGTTTGATCCATTGGCAACCTGAGCACCAGATCAGGAAACCTTCAGTGCCTGAAGACTTTTGTTAGCCCTTCTTGCCCTCATCACCCTCTCAAATACCGGCTCTGAGGCCTGGTTCACATGTGCAGCCCAGAGCCCATGCAGGTTCCCTGACTGTAAGTCACCTGCAGCCCATGTGGGTTACCTGACCTCAAGTTGCCCGCAGCCTGTTATCAGACCCTCAGCCGTTGAGTCCCTCGCTGATCCATCGCCGTTGTCACCGTCCTGTAGGGTGGTCTCCTCTGCTTCCCCCCTTTCAACAGGCTGTGTTCTCATTTCTAGTGTCCTGTACCAGTCTGCTGCTCCTCACAGCACACGTGCCACCAATTTGGGTACAGACCTCTGCGGTGGCAGGATTTTAAAATAAAACACCATTGGCTCCTTTAACAGGCTGTTTAAAATCTGTACAGAGCCGTCATCATTAGGACTGGGGTTTTGAACCCTTTGAACAGTGCTTCATCATGCTCTACACTCTCCCAGGTCTGATGAAGCAGGAGCACTGGCAGTGCCACCGTTTTTTTTAGTAAAGAAATCCTGGCTGATCTTCCTTCCACAATCAAATTATGTCTCTGGAATTAGATCAGCCTGGTTGTGGCCACCATGGTTCAATATCAAATTGACCTATGTCTTTACCCATAATACTACTGAAACTTATTACCAAATGAACATTTTATTATAAGTAAAATGGAGTAAACAGGAAAGTCTAAAGATTCCAAGAATGAAGTAAAAACACAATGCTGGAGAAACTCAGCCGGTCAACAGGTCAAACAACCCTTGATGAAGGGCTCAAGTCTGAAACGATGATTATGTAGCTATATAAAATACACTGTTTGATCTGCTGGGTTTCTCCAGCATTGTGTTTTATTTCGCGACTCCCAACAATACCTCACTCCTGTAAGGAAATACATAACACCATAGAACACTGTGGCACAGAAACAGGCCCTTTAGCCCATCTAGTCCATGACAAGCTCATGAGTTCCATTTTGTTGTTGCCTTCTTTAGTCAACATCCACAGATGTCATTGGCCCAATGGAAACTCGCCGCAATGAAAAACAAAGTGAAAGGGAAGAGAGAATTCTGCAGTCACTGGAAAATGTTGCCCCAGTCACTCAATCCCTAATCATTCCTGGATGAAAAGTTATTCACAGTGGTGTGATGTGTTTATTTATGCAGTGTGAGGGTTTTCTTTCCAACCATGGATTTTGTTTCAGACTTTCACAACTATAAAATTTGTGACAACAGCAGTTGGTGGTTGTCCTCCACAATAAAGAAAGCAACAACTGAGTTTGCTAAATAAATAGGGTGGATTCCAAGAGACAATAGTTGTTTGCCATCTGACAAGCAACTAATGTCAGCAGTAAAACAGGCTCTATTATTATAGAACATGGCTCTAGTCTGGGGAAAGTGCAAAGTGTGCAAGCTAATTTATTTTTTGTTTTTATGGCAAGCCAGTGATCATCCTGACACTACAGTAAAATCACACGCAGATGACACCAGAAATTAAACCTTCTCGAAGACTAAAATGGCATAGAGCTAGCAAAATTTTTAAAAAAATAAACACAATCTGCAAAATGGACATCTAAGGGTCACAGCCTTCCTCGTAACTATTTTCAGTAATGGGTTTTTTTTTTCATAATGGACTTTCAATTCGTTGGAACACAGGACTAAGCAATGTCAGGCTTTCCACAAAAAACACATTAAATTAACAACACCATTGTTTATCTTTTCAATCTGACAGCATCAGGGACTCTGAGCAAGAAGACTCTACATTTGGTCTCCACTGACCATTGAGTTAAGGTGGAGACAGTCTGAGAGCCATTAGTGGTCCTGGGTTATGGAAGGGGATGTGAGCCAGCACTAAATTTCAGTGTCCTTTGCTGGTGAACTACTCATTTGGAACTAGACACAATACAGTGGTGAAACACCATTCCCTCTGTGGATGTTGCTAACCCAAGGAGTTCCTCCAGCTTTTCTTTGTTCATTCAAGATTATAGCATTTGTAATGCTTACGTTTCTCTACAATACAGTGAAATATAAGCAGACTATTCAATTATTTCCATCCAACAAACATCCACATCTTTAAACCTCCCTCTGGACCATGGTCCCACAAACTAACAACAGGCATTGTCTCCCATACTGCCATAGGTCACATGATATTACGAGATCTTTCCCCTACAACTTTGGTCTTCCCTATTCCCACATCACCCACTTCCACCCCCTACCTCAGATCCAAAGACAGGCCCATCTAGGTGGTCCTATTGTTTCAGCCTGCTTCAGCCCTCCTAAACTTACTTCCAACTTGACTCAATTTTGTCCCCGTGATCCAGTCCCTTCCCACTTCCCACTAGCGCTTCTGATCCCCTCCACTATTTCAACAGTTTCCATCTCAACTAGCTCCTCATCACCCATGTGAGGACAATCTGAAAGCCTCCCATTTCTCCCTTGAGCAAAGGCCCAACCAGTTCCCTTCCACCATCCGATTGGCAGAACTTATCCTTTTCATCATCATCTTCTCCTGTGATTCCTCCTACTTTCTTAGTTTAAAGGTGTAGAGATGGGCACATACATAAGGCCCAACTATGTCTATCAATTTGATGTATATGTGGAACAGTCCTTGTTCCAGGCTTATTTTGGGAACCTACCCCCACCACCCCCCCAACTCTCTCTCTTCAATAAATCTACATCCATAAAGAACTTGAAATCGCTTTCTGTAGCCATGGTCCAGCTCTGGCAATTCCCTCCTTGGTCTCTATCTCAGGAGGTAAATTAACCACTAAGATCTTCACCAAGCCCACAGGTACCTTTGACATTACATCCACTCACCTTTATTCCAGCAAGAATTCAATTTCTCTTCCTAGATTCCAAAGATGAGGCTTTTTACCCTGGTGCCTCGAAAGTGTCTTGTTTAAACCTGAAATGTACCTTTCCCTTCACCAATGTGGATGCAACTCTCAATGGTGCTTTTACTATTTCCTACACATCTGCTCTGAATCCCTCTTCCCCTGGACAGAACAAAAATGGAGTTTCCCATTAGATATGACATTGTGACAGAGACTTTTGTGCACGCAACCTGGCCATGTGCCAAGGTGAGACCCTTTTGAATGGAATTGGGCCAAGCCCTGGGAAAATAATCATAGGTAAAGAATTCCCACAGAACCCAGAACTCTTCCTGTTGGGAAACAAAATGCATTTAAGACTTACAATGAAGCTATCAAAAATTCAAATTCAATTCATCATGATCGCATTGGCCGTGGCCAGGAAGTGCACAGCAGTTGCTTGGAAGTCCGACTCCTACTTGAGCAATGAACTTTGGAACAAAGAAATGGAGAAAATTACCTACAACCTAAAGAAACAATATGGTACTTTTTTGAAGGTCTGACAGCCCTATTTGAGCTATATAGAGGGCACAGTTGCTCTGCTCTGCTCTTCCAATTCTCCCCTCCATTGGTGAGGGAGTGGAGGGGGGTCCATCCTATTCTAGCCAGGGAAAGCTACAGAAAAAGGAAGGCAGCCTATGTGCTCGCTGCTATAACATGATAAACTCACAAATCTCCAAATATACTTTTGTTGTCAGTGTCTTGGTCACTTGGTGTATGTACAGTTTGGTGTTTAAATGTTTAACACCAGGGGAGGGGGGCGAAGGGGGGGCGAAGGGGGGGGGAAGGGAATAAAAATAAAAACACTCAAACTCCATGAGAGGACTGCAAGAAATTAACAAATTTGAAATGTAATTAATGTAGATATCATTGATATTGACAATTGTTGGAGTTTGTGTGGAAAAACTATAAATAGAATATTTTTTAAAAATGGAGTTTCCATGGTACTCACCAATCTTCACATTCAAGGCACCTTTTCAATTTCTGTCCCCTCCAACATGATCCCACCACTAGTCACATCTTCCCCCTTCCTCTCCTCTCTGTGCTAATCCCTGGTCGGCTCCTCTGTCCCCACCTGCCACTCCCTGTTGCACCGAATGTTCCCATGCAAGAAGAGAAGCAACATCTGTCTATTTACCTTTTCCCTTCCCGGCATCCAGAAACCTAAACAATCCATCCAGGTGAAGTAGCAATACATTTTCACTTCTTTCAGTCTAGTTTAAGCATTTGGTGTTCACCATGCAGTGTCATCTACTATGTAGAAACCAAATGCAAATTGGATGATCACTTCGCAGAGCACCTGCAGTCAGGCTAAATTGAATTCTGAGCTTCCTGTTGCATTCCACTTTAATTCTCAATTCTACTCCAATTCCTACCCATTAGTCTGAGGACCTCTCCATTCCCATAGTGAGGTCCAATGTAAATGAGAATCTTCAGTCGCATCACGTTGCAACCCTCTAGAACACACATGTCAAACTCAGGCCCGTGGGCCAAATTTGGCCCGTGATATAATTATATTTGGCCCGCAAGATCATATCAAATATGTATTAGAGCTGGCCCGCTGGCCGCCTCGCCAATATAGCGCATGCACAGCTAATACTACAAATCCCAGAATGCTTTGCAAATAAGTTGGCATCAGCCCGCTAATCGCCCCCACCTCCTCTCTTTACTTTCATTAGCATCTGCGACCTGTCACCCAACTCACATGTAATAAACCCCTTACGAAAAATGGCCAAACAAAAGACAGAAAACAGGACCTTTCAAGACAGGTGGGAGGCAAACTCTGACCCCAGAGTTTGATGAACTTGCATCTAAAAAGAGATGCCACTTGGAAGATAATGGAGTTAAGCATGGTTTGTAAATAAGTGGATGACACCGAAATTGGTGGTATATAAACTGGGAATGTGGAACGGCTGATGGAATTAAATTCAGACAACTTTGGGATATTGCAGTTTGCTAAGTTAAAAAAGGGCTGGACTTGCAAGGACCTGGGCACTGTTAAGGGAAAAAGAGACCCTGGAACACAACTACAGGGTATATATTTCCATGAATGTGATGCTGCAGGTAGACAGGGTCGTGAAGAAAGCAGTTGGCATGCATTCTTTCATCAGTCATTGCACTGAGTACAGGAGCAAGGATATTATGTTGAAATTGTACAGGGCATACTTGAGACCATATTTGGAGAATAGTGTGTAGTTTTGGTCACCTAATGGAAAAATATGCTAGTTCTGGTTGGGCTTGAATTGTAACTGCAGTCCTTCTCATTAACACAAACTTGTCAACCTTCAAAAGAACTTGTGTCCAAAATCTTCTGACTCAGATGAAAAAATGTGATTGATTAAGTCAGTCATACTAGAGCACCTTTCTTTTTTCACAAGAACATAGGAACATCAGAAAGTAGGAGCAGGAGTAAACTACATGGCCACACTACCCTGCCCCATCATTATTGGCTGATCTGCTTCAGGTCATATCCTATGTTCTGTCCAGGTTCCGCAATGCAATTCCCTAACCTTTGATCTTCCCTCATTCTCGTAGACTCCATAGAATATTGATCTAATTTCTTTAGCCACTTGTGATAGGACAACCCTCTCCACCCAGGAATTTGCATAGAAAATCTCTTAGCCATCCAAAGCTAATGTACCCTTTCTCAAATAAGGGAACCAAAATTAAGTACCATATCCAGGTGTGTCTTCAACAGTATGCTCACAATTGTAGCATTCCTATTTCTGAATTCCAACCCTCTTGCAATAAAAGCTTCCTGCCATTTGCCTTCCTTGCCACTTGCTGCATCTACCTGATAATTGTTTGTTAATTGCACACAAGTACACCAGGATCCCTTGTTATTTTGCTGTCCTCTGTGCATTGGCCCCTCACATGGTCAAATGAAATCACTGATATTAATTCAACTGTTTAGGTCCCAACATATTTTCCAGCACCCTCCTGTGGACCTGAAAGCCTGCATGTGTTGCTGTGTGCCAGAGAAAGAGAAAGACATAAGGTGTTTTCATGCTGGGCCTCTTCTTCGAGGCTGGCTGCAGAGGTGGATAAAAATTTTAAACTTACCTGTTCATGGAGCAGCCTTAAAAGGCTGCTCCAGTGCTGCTTTTATGCAGAGTGGTGCTTCGCCCGGAGCTGCTGAAGGCGGGGAGACTGTTGCCATGGCACCACCCATCATAAATATGTGGCAGAGCAATGGCCATCTTCCCTACCCATAACTCCATGCAGCTGGATCCGGTCTGCAGGTTTCCCAGAATGGTTCCAGATGTGTGGATGATTATGCGTAGGGAAGATGGCCATTGCTCTGCTGTGTATTAAGCCGCTGGTGCTAACCAGCGGCTCCATAGACCCAAGTGGTCCGATGAGGTGCCGGAGTGGCCAGTGGGGTTGTCACAACCTGCCACAGCCACCCCTGATGGCCCCCGCCAGGCCTCCCCTGCCCTGACGGCTCCTGCAGTCACCCCTGCCCTGACATATCTCGCTGGCCACCCTTGCCCTGATGGCTCCTGCTAGCCGTCCCTGCCCTGAAGACCCTGCCAGCTGGGTCATGGAAGGAGAGTGGTGAGTAAGATGGGTTGCGGCCTGATGACATTACTGTGATGTCATCAGCCCATCCCTAGCCAGCTGCTTGCAATAGCAGTATATTCATGAAGGGTGGAAGAGTGCAGTGCTTCGCTGCTGACCCTCCCTTGGGAGGGATTGCATTTGGCGCCTTGGAGCCAGCCAGGGTGCCTTTTTTTTTTTTAAATTTTTTATTTTTCACACCATAAATCACAATAGCCATGATATACACTTTTTCTTTTTCACACATTTACAGTGACTTTTTCTCCCCCACCCTCCCTCCTCCCAAGCTACCCCCCCACCCCCCCCCTCATCCATTTTAGGTATACAATCTAGGTTGTATTAATTCAGTCAGACAATGTTGTCATTCAACAAAAATACACCAGAAATTCTACCGAGTCCATTCTTTTCTTTCCTTCTCCTTCCATCAACTTAGGTAATGTTTGTCCCCGGTAGGTTTTCGCTATTGTATTTAATGTAAGGCTCCCATACTTGTTCGAATATTTCAATATTATTTCTTAAACTATATGTTATTTTTTCTAATGGAATACATTTATTCATTTCTATATACCATTGTTGTATTTTCAAATTATCTTCCAATTTCCAGGTTGACATAATACATTTTTTTGCTACAGCTAGGGCTATCTTAACAAATCTTTTTTGTGCATCCTCCAAATCAATTCCAAATTCTTTGTTTTTTATGTTACTTAGGAGAAAGATCTCTGGATTCTTTGGTATATTGTTTTCTGTTATTTTATTTAATATCTGATTGAGATCATCCCAAAATTTTTCTATTCTCTCACATGTCCAGATTGCATGAATTGTTGTTCCCATTTCTTTTTTACATCGAAAACATCTATCAGATACTGTTGGGTCCCATTTATTTAACTTTTGTGGTGTAATGTATAGTCTGTGTAACCAATTATATTGTATCATACGTAGCCTCGTATTTATTGTATTTCTCATCGTTCCAGAACATAATTTCTCCCATGTTTCCTTTTTTATCTTTATATTTAAATCTTGTTCCCATTTTTGTTTAGTTTTACCATTTGTTTCCTCATTCTCCTTTTCTTGCAGTTTAATATACATATTTGTTATATATCTTTTGATTAACATTGTATCTGTAATCACATATTCAAGGTTACTTCCCTCTGGTAAACTCAGATTGCTTCCTAATTTATCCTTCAAGTAGGATCTCAGTTGGTAATATGCCAGCGCTGTATCTCCAGTTATATTGTACTTATCTTTCATTTGTTCAAAGGATAAGAATCTACTTCCTGAAAAACAATTTTCTATTCTTTTAATCCCTTTTTTTTCCCATTCTCTAAAGGAAAGGTTGTCTATTGTAAAAGGGAGTAGCTTATTTTGCGTCAATATTAGTTTTGGTAATTGATAATTTGTTTTATTTCTTTCTACATGGATCTTCTTCCAAATATTGAGGAGATGATGTAATACTGGAGAAGTTCTATGTTGTACCAATTTTTCGTCCCATTTATATAATATGTGTTCAGGTATCTTTTCCCCTATTTTATCTCATTCTAATTTCGTCCAGTCTGGTTTTTCCCTTGTTTGATAAAAATCTGATAGGTATCTTAATTGTGCGGCTCTATAATCATTTTTAAAGTTTGGCAATTGTAAGCCTCCTTGTTTATACCATTCTGTCAATTTATCTAGTGCTATCCTCGGTTTCCCCCCTCTCCATAAAAATTTCCTTATTATTTTCTTTAACTCTTTGAAGAATTTTTCTGTCAGTTGTATTGGCAGTGCCTGAAATAAGTATAATATCCTTGGAAAAATGTTCATTTTAATACAGTTTATCCTTCCTATCAGTGTTAGTGGTAGATCTTTCCAATGCTCTAAATCGTCCTGTAATTTTTTCATTAGTGCATTATAATTGAGTTTATATAATTGGCCTAGATTTTTGTTTATTTGTACACCTAGGTATCTTATTGCCTGCATTTGCCATCTGAATGGAGATTCCTTCTTAAATTTTGAGAAATCCGCATTATTCATAGGCATTGCTTCACTTTTATTTACGTTTATCTTGTAACCCGACACTTCTCCATATTCCTTCAATTTCTTATATAATTCTTTTATTGATAGTTCTGGTTCTGTTAAGTACACTATAACATCATCCGCAAATAGACTGATTTTATATTCCCTGTCTTTTATTTTTATTCCTTTTATATTATTATCTATTCTTATCAATTCTGCTAGTGGTTCTATAGCTAGCGCAAACAATAAAGGTGATAGTGGGCATCCCTGCCGCGTTGACCTGCTTAAGTTAAATTGCTTTGATACATGTCCATTTACTGTCACTTTCGCTAACGGTCCCTTATATAATGCTTTAATCCAATTAATATACTTCTCCGGTAAACTGAATTTTTGCAATACTTTGAACAAATAATTCCATTCTACTCTGTCGAAGGCCTTCTCTGCGTCTAAAGCAACTGCTACTGCAGGTGCTTTATTTCCTTCTACTGCATGAATTAAGTTAATAAATTTACAAATATTGTCTGTTGTGCGTCTTTTTTTGATAAATCCAGTTTGGTCTAAATTTACCATTTTCGGTACCTGTTCTGCTAATCTGTTTGCTAATAGCTATTATCTTATAGTCTGTGTTTAGCAAAGATATTGGTCTATATGATGCTGGTAAGAGTGGTTCTTTCCCTTGTTTTAGTATTACTGTAATTATTGCTGTTTTACATGAATCTGGTAAGCTTTGTGTTTCATCAATCTGGTTGATTACATCCAGGAGGGGCGGTATTAATAAGTCTTTAAATGTTTTGTAGAATTCTATTGGAAATCCATCCTCTCCTGGTGACTTATTATTCGGTAATTTTTTTATTATCTCTTGTATTTCTACTATTCCAAATGGTTCTGTTAATTTATTTTGTTCCTCTATTTGTAGTTTAGGTAGTTCAATTTTAGTCAAAAATTCCTCTATTTTCCCTTCTTTCTCTTCGTTTTCAGTTCGGTATAATTGTTCATAGAATTCTCTAAAGTTTTCCTTAATTTCTTTTGGATTATATGTAATTTGTTTGTCTTTTTTCCTTGTTGCCAATACCATTTTCTTAGCTTGTTCTGTCTTAAGCTGCCATGCTAGGATTTTGTGCGTTTTTTTCCCCTAGTTCATAATATTTCTGTTTTGTCTTCATTATATTCTTCTCTACCTTATATGTTTGTAATGTTTCATATTTTATTTTTTTATCCGCCAATTCTCTTCTTTTAGTTGTATCTTCCTTCATTGCTAATTTTTTTTCTATGTTTACTATTTCCCTTTCCAACTGCTCTGTTTCCTGATTATAGTCCTTCTTCATCTTGGTTACATAGCTTATTATTTGCCCTCTAATGAATGCTTTCATTGCGTCCCATAGTATAAACTTATCTTCCAGTGATTCCGTATTTACTTCAAAATACATTTTTAATTGTTTTTCAATAAATTCTCTAAAATCCTGTCTTTTAAGTAGCATGGGGTTTAATCTCCATCTATACATTCTTGGAGGGATGTCCTCTAGCTTTACTGTCAATATTAAGGGTGAATGGTCCGATAGTATTCTCGCTTTATATTCTGTTTTTCTTACTCTATCCTGCATACTAGCTGATAACAAAAATAGGTCTATTCTTGAGTATGTTTTATGTCTAGCCGAGTAGTATGAGTATTCCTTTTCTTTTGGGTTTTCTTTCCTCCATATATCCAAAAGTTTCATTTCTTTCATTGATTTAATTATAAATTTGGTTACTTTGTTCTTCCTGTTAATTTTTTTCCCCGTTTTATCCATATTTGGATCCAAATTCAGGTTGAAATCCCCTCCTATTAGTATGTTCCCTTGCGTATTAGCCACCTTCAAAAAGATATCTTGCATAAACTTTTGATCTTCTTCATTAGGTGAATATACATTAAGTAGATTCCAAAACTCTGAATATATCTGACATTTTATCATAACATATCTCCCTGCTGGATCTATTATTTCCTCTTCTATTTTAAATGGCACATTTTTACTAATTAATATAGCCACTCCTCTTGCTTTTGAATTATACGATGCTGCTGTTACATGTCCTACCCAATCTCTCTTTAATTTCTTGTGCTCCAATTCAGTTAAGTGTGTTTCTTGGACAAATGCTATATCAATTTTTTCCTTTTTCAGTAAATTTAGTAGTTTCTTCCTTTTAATTTGGTTATGTATTCCATTAATATTTAAAGTCATATAGTTCAGCGTAGCCATTTTATACTTTGTTTATCTTCTCCTTCCGTTTTTCCATCATTACCTTTCCTCCTTTTCCATTTCTGTTTTCTTATTTTCAACTCTTTATAAGACAACATTCCTACAACATCCAACATTTTCCTTATTCTCCTATTTATATCTTCTTTATCCCCAATCTCCCCTTCCCCTCCTGAGTTGTCCTTTATCCCTTGTCGGAGAACCACATCTCCCCTCTCCATTTGGGTTTGCGAATTCACTCGCAAGCGTCAACTGATTTTGCAGTGACCGCTATTTCTCCCCACCCAGCCCTCCCCAGAAAAGATTTCACTTTTCATATGTAACAAAGGTCATCTTTTAATTCCCTCCTTATTCTCTCTATTCCATTACCTTCCCTTATTCATTCTTGTCTATACTATCTATATTTTCCTCTAAGTACAGATACCTTCACGTATGCACATTTTATCTATTCACTCTTATACCTCTTTACTCACATACATATCAATCGTGATCATTTTTACTCTCATTACCCGTCTTCATCCCTCAGTCTATTTTTGTAATTGTTCTGCAAATTTTCGTGCTTCTTCTGGGTCCGAGAATAGTCTGTTTTGTTGTCCTGGAATAAATATTTTCAATACCGCTGGATGCTTTAGTATAAATTTATACCCTTTCTTCCATAAAATCGCCTTTGCTGTATTGAACTCCTTTCTCTTCTTTAGGAGTTCAAAACTTATATCTGGATAAATGAAGATTTTTTGCCCTTTATACTCCAGTGGTTTGTTGCCCTTCTCTTACTTTTTCCATTGTCTTCTCCAGTACCTTTTCTCTTGTAGTATATCTTAGGAATTTTACTACAATAGATCTTGGTTTTTGTTGTGGTTGTGGTTTAGAGGCCAATGCTCTATGTGCCCTTTCTATTTCCATTTCTTGCTGTAGTTCTGGACATCCTAGGGTCTTAGGGATCCAATCTTTTATAAACTCCCTCATATTCTTGCCTTCTTCATCTTCCTTAAGGCCCACTATCTTTATGTTATTTCTTCTGTTATAATTTTCCATTATATCTATTTTTTGAGCTAACAGTTCTTGTGTCTCTATCGCTTTTTTATTAGATTCCTCCAATTACTTTTTGAAGTCTTCTACCTCCATTTCTGCTGCTACTGCCCGCTCTTCCATCTTGTCCATTTTCTTTCCCATTTCTGTTAAGGTCATATCTATTTTATTCATTTTCTCTTCTGTGTTGTTTATTCTTTTTCTTAAATCATTAAATTCCTGTGTTTGCCATTCTTTAAATGACTCCATGTATCCTTTAATAAGAGAAAGTACCTCCTTTATCTTGCCTTTCTTTTCTTCTTCTATTTCACTGTACTCTTCCTCTTCCTCTTCTTCTTCCTCTGGGTTGGCCATCTGTTGTTTCTTTGGTGCCCTTTCCTTCTCTTCTTTCTTGTTTCCATTGTCTTCTGTGGTCTCTTCTTGCTGCAGGTGTTCTGCAGCTGTCGTTGCCGGCTGTGGAGATCGACTCCCCAGCTGGTCCCCCCTCCCGTCGGTGTGTTTTTTTTCATGCGCATCACGCATGCGCGAGGAGTCGCGCATGCGCGGGTTGCGCACTTTTACTCGGCTCAGCGAGCCATTTTTGTAGTCCATTATCTACCGACCTGAGGGAGCGGGTTTCTCTCTCCACAGCGGGCCTCTTCGAACAGGTAAGGCCTTCACCTTCTTCCTCCGTTGTCTTCTCTTCCTCTCTTCTTACCGTTGCTTTCGATTTTTCTTTTTTTGTCGCCATCTTCTTTCCACCTTTATACTCACTTTTCTTTAACTTTTATTTCTGTGCCTTTGTGTTTTCCTTTGTTTTTCCCGACTTTTCTGGAGAGGGCTGGAGTTCACTGTCCAGCCATTACTCCATCACGTGACTCCTCCCAGGGTGCCTTCTTGAAGCTAGGTCTCCCAAGGCAAAGGTGAAGAATCTCCACCTTTACAGTCAGGTTGTTTGACTGTATGAAAGGGCCTATAGAAAGAAAGAACTGAAGAGAAATGGAAAATAGCCGTACTGTTTCTCATAGACCTTTATCAAGCTGCTTTCTACTTAATAATTACTTCATTTCCAAGAAATATCTGAAGCCCAAGATCCATAGATTCACCTATGCCCAGTGAAAATTGGTAAATATAAATGAATGCCAGAAAAAACATCATATGTGGGTGAAGAACAATGGATAAAGACCCGAATGGCTGAATGTTGCAGTAATGACTAGCAGGATAGATCTGACCAAGTAAAGGTACAAAAAGCAAAACAGACAAATGGATTGGGGATGACAACCATAGAACATTACAGCACAAAAACAACCCTCTTTTTGCCTACTCTCAGCAGAAAAAGCCTTCCTACATTTACTCTGTCTATCCCTCTCATAATTTTAAATGCCTCTATCAAATCTCCCCTCATTCTTCTATGGTCATGGGAATAAAGTCCTAACCTGTTTAACTTTCCCTGTAACTCAGTTCCTGAAGTCTAGACAATATCCTAGTAAATCTTTTTTGCACTCTTTCTATCTTATTGATATCTTTCCTGTAGTTAAGTGACCAAAACGGCACACAATACACCAAATTTGGACTCACCAATGTCTTATACAACTTTGACATAACTTCCCAGCTCCTATACTCAATACTTTGATTTATAAAGGCTAATATGATAAAATCTCCCTTTACAACCCTATCCTTCAGTGACACCACATTCAGGAAATTATGTATCTCTATTTCCAGATCCCTCTT
The DNA here is from genome assembly GCF_036971445.1 of Narcine bancroftii. NCBI lineage: Eukaryota > Metazoa > Chordata > Chondrichthyes > Torpediniformes > Narcinidae > Narcine > Narcine bancroftii. The sequence continues at coordinate 23,122,247 of NC_091473.1, read as the reverse complement.
TTATACTGCACTCTTCAGTGCCCTACAATTTACTGTACATGTCCTTTCTTGGTTTGTCCTACCAAAAAGCAACATCTCACACTTATCTGCATTAAATTATCTGCCATTTTTCAGCCCATTTTTCCAGCTGGTCCAGATCCCCTTTCAAGATTTGTAAACCTTCTTTGCAGTCCATAACACCTCCAAGCCTATTGTCATCTGCAAACTTGCTGATCCAATTTACCACATATCACTCAGATCATTGATATAGATGACAAACAACAATGGTTCCAGCACCAATCCCTGAGTTACACCACCAGTTACAGGTCTCCTGTCTGAGAAGCAATCATCCACTACTACTCTCTGGCTTCTCCCATCCAGCCATTGTTGAATCTAGTTCACTACTTCACCAGAATTACCTTGCCTCTGAACCTTCCTGACTAACCTCCCATGCAGGACCTGTCAAAGGCCTTACTAAAGTCCAAGTAGACAACATCCACAGCCTTCCCTTCATCAACATTCCTGGTAATCTCTTCAGAAAACTCAATAAGATTGGTTAAACCTATCACACAAAAAGCTATGTTGACTATCCTAATCAGTTTCTGGCCATCTAAATAATTGTATATTCAATCTATTAGAATACCTTCCAATAATTTACCATTTCTACTGACATCAGGTTCACAGGCATATAATTTCCAGGGTTACTTCTGGAGTCTTTTTTAAACAATGGAACAACATGAGTTACCTTCCCATCCTCTTGCCCCACCCATGGCGAAGAGCATTTTAAATATTTCTGTCAGAGCCCCTGCAATTTCTACACTAGTCTCCCTCAAGGTCCAAGGGAATATCTTGTCAGGCCCTGCAGATTTATCTACCCTTATTGGCTTTAAGACAGCAAGCACTTCCTCCTCTTTAATCTCTATAGGTTCCATGACCTCACTGCTTGTTTTCCTTACTTCCCATAACTTGTGCCCTTTTCCTGAGTGGATACTGATGAAAAAAAAAGCATTTAAGACCTCTCCCATCCCTTTTGTCTCCATAAAAACTGACCAATCTGATCTTCAAGGGGACCAATTGTCCTGGGTAAACTTGTACCTCTCACTTTGTTCATTTTAGATTGGTCACAGTGTTTGAGCTACCGAAAGAAAACAGAGACACACGCCGAGAGCACTTCAGTTTATACAAATCTTTATTACTAAATCTAAAGCTGATTTCAAACTACAATATGCAAGCCCTTCCCAATTATACTTATTAATACCTGGACTGGTCCCAACTGCCGAAGCGAGGCAACGACTGCACTCTTGTAGTAGGTTGTCTGGGTGCCGGTAGCAGCTTCTCCACCTCCCTTGACCAGGACATTAGTTGGACTCTAGAAGTTCTCCTTCTTGCTGAGAGATGTTGCCTCCCCTCAGAGAGTCTGAAACTTCAGCAGCGGGACCACGGCTTATATTACCCAAAAACTGCTTACTCAAGCACCTATACCCTGCGCAAAAAAAAAGATAACCGAGCACGCCTAGGCTTCTATCAAATGCCACAACTTTTCTAGCTTATCACTCTGAATACAATGGTTTACTTAGCTTCAAGGTCTTGCCTGACAGTCTGCGACCAACAATCCCATCAATCTCAAACAGCAACCGGCTAACAAGCAGAAAGATTAAAAGTTCTTGGTACCAGATGTCTTTTTGTCAGATAACTGCATCTCTGGGCCCCATGGTGGAATTTAGCTTACATTATTCTCAAAGTAAATTACTGATATTCAGCCTTGCATAAGCAAAAGCATGGTTTAAATCCTCCATTACACCAATTTTTCCCCTTATTATCCTTTTGCTCTTAATATACCTGTAGAAACCCTTAGCATTTTCCTTCACATTGTCTGCCAAAGCAACCTCATGTCGTCTTTTAGCCTTCCTGATTTATTTCTTGAGGTTTTTCTGGCATTTTTAAATACCCCTCAACTACCTAATTTGCTCCATGTTGCCTCTACCTGCCTCTCTCTTCTTCTGAACCAGTACCCAATATCCCTTGAATACCAAGGTTCTCTATGCCTGCTAACCATGTCTTTAATCCTGACAGGAACATACAAACTCTGTATTCTCAAAATTACCCCTTTGAAGATCCTCTATTACCCCGCACTTACTTGCCCAAAAACAATTTATCTCAAACCACTCATTCCTCATTTATCATTTCCTCAAAATTGGCCTTTCTCCAATTCAGAATCTCAACCTGAGGCCCAGACCTATCCATCTCCATAATTAATTTGAAACTAATGGTATTATCACCATCGAACACAAAATGTTCCCCTATACATACTCCTGTCACCTGTCCTGTCTTGTTTCCTAATAGGAGACCCAGAATTGCAATTCTCTCTAGTTGGTACCTCTATATAATGATTTAGAAAACTTTCCTGAACATATTTGACAAATTCCAAGCCATCTAGCCCTTTTACAATATGGGTGTCCCAGTCAATATGTGGAAAGTTAAAATCTCCTACAATCACAACCTGATATTTCCTGTAGTTGTCTGCTATCTCTCTACAGATTTGCTCCTCCAATTCTTGCTGACTTTTGGGTGGTCTATAATACAACTCCATGAGTGTGGTCATACCTTTCCCATTCCTCAGTTCCACTTATACAGTCTCAGTAGACTAGCATTCTGGTCTGACCAGCCTGAGCACAACTGTGAGATTTCCCCTGATGAGCAATGCCACTCCTCCTCCTTTCACCCCCTCCTTTCTATCACATCTAAAGCAACGGAAGCCCGGATCATTGAGCTGCCAGTCATGCCCCTCCTGCAACCAAGTTTCACATATTGCCACAATGTCAAAATTCCATTTACAAATCCATGCTCTAAGCTCTTCTGCCTTTTCTACAATACTCCTTGCATTGAAATAGATGCATCTGAGAATATTTCCACCACATTCAAACTACTGATGTCTAACAGTGCATGCAATTTTAACATAATCTTTTCCCTCCTCCACTCCTCTTTCTGATCTGGAACTCTGGCTCCCCTCCTCCTACTAATCTAGTTTAAACCCACCAGAACAGCACTAGCAAAACTTCCTGCAGGGATATTAGTCCCCCTCCAGTTTAGATGCAAATTGATCCATCAGAACAGGTCCCACCTTCCTGGAAGAGAGCCCAATGATTCAGAAACCTGAAGCCCTCCCTCCTGCACCATGACCATGTATTAAGCTGCATTATCCTCCTATTTCTAACCTATCACATGGCATGGGTAGCAATCCTGAGGTCACTACCCTGGAAGTCCTGTCCTTCAACCTAGCACCTAACTCCCTGAACTCTCCTTGCAGAACCTCTTCACCCTTCTTACACATGTCATTAGTCCATACAAGAACCATGACATCTGGCTGCTGACCCTCCCTCATGAGAATGCTGTGAACTCGATCCGAGATATCTCAGACCCTGGTAGTAGGATGCAAAATATCATTTGTAATACTCAATCTTTTCCACAGAGCTTCTTATCTGTTCCCCTAACTATGGAAACCCCTATCACTATAGTTTGACTCTTCCCCTCCTTTTTCTTCTTAGCTACAGGATCTGACTCTGTGCCAGACACCTGATCTCCATGGTTTTTCCCTGATTGATCATCCCCCCCCCCCACAATAGTATCCAAAATGGTATACTTGTTATTGAGAGGGGCGGCTACAGAGGTGCCCTGCACTGCCTGCCTGTTCCCTTTCACTTTCCTGACTGTCACCTATCTACCCTCCTTCTGCCTCCTAGGTGTGATTGTGTCCTTGTAACTCCTGTCTATCACACCCTCTGCCTCCCCAAGGATCTCCAGAGTTCATCCAACTTAAGCTTCAATTCCTTAACTCGCTTGCCAGGAGCTGCAACTGGATGCATTTCTCGTAGATGAAGTTCTCAGGGATACTGCTGACTTCCCTGATGACCCACATTTTGCAAGAGGAGCATTTTCCTGCCTTGGCTGCCATTCCCACTGTTCAGGTAATTCCTTTGAGTAATTCTACTGTTTCAAGAGGAAATGTTGATATGACAAGGGATATTGAAAAACAACTACTCATTTCCTTACAATCCAAGAAAATCTCTTTACAATTGGACAAATCCACTCTGCAGAGAATAATGCTCCTCTCCTGGCTTATGCAAGATTCTGGAATAGAAACAAACTGATGGAAGAGATGATGTTTGCCAGGATTAAAACAAACACTCAGGGACTGACTATTTTTGAACAAGTTAAGAATTACATAAACGAGAACAGAGTTCTATTCGAGAACATAATTCCCTGTGCAACTGATGGTGCCACTTTAAAGGTTGCCTGATACAGAGGGTTCATCACATGCCTGAAAAATATTATAGCCTCAATCTTTACAGTTCTTACAACTCATTGCATCATTCATAGGGAGAATAGTGGCTAAAAACTTTGGAGGATGTTTACATGTTTCGCCTTCAATTGGATAGAGACTGTAAACTTTATAAACAAACAAACAAACATGCCCTTCAAGACCATCTATTTCAGCAGCTGTGTGAAGAAAATTATTAACATTTCCAGGCTGTCCAAAGAAAATTGTCTTCATTGTTTAGTTGCATTTTTGGACACAATTGTTTCCTTCGTTCTCATAAAGAGCATGGAGAAAAACTCGCTGATGCAAAGATCTGGTAGATATCTTGGACAAACTCAATTTATTGAACAATTTACAATGAAAACACAATAACCTCATTGATAAGTAAGGAAGCCATAGTTTCTTTTCTTAAAGGGCTTGATGTCTATTGGAGCAATATCAGATGGCAGGAATTTTTAGTGTCCAAATCTGAACATGAATGTAGAGGCACTGAGGAACAATGGCATTCCTTTTAATGTGAAACTCCTCAAGGAAATGCACACGTATCTGCAGAAAAGATTCAATGACCTGTAAAACCTCAATATCTCACAAAGATAAGCGTATACAGAGCCGTTGTCATACCCACACTCCTGTTCGGCTCCGAATCATGGGACCTCTACCGGCATCACCTACGGCTCCTAGAACGCTTCCACCAGCGTTGTCTCCGCTCCATCCTCAACATTCATTGGAGCGCTTTCATCCCTAACGTCGAAGTACTCGAGATGGCAGAGGTCGACAACATCGAGTCCACGCTGCTGAAGATCCAGCTGCGCTGGGTGGGTCACGTCTCCAGAATGGAGGACCATCGCCTTCCCAAGATCGTGTTATATGGCGAGCTCTCCACTGGCCACCGTGACAGAGGTGCACCAAAGAAAAGGTACAAGGACTGCCTAAAGAAATCTCTTGGTGCCTGCCACATTGACCACCACCAGTGGGCTGATATCGCCTCAATCCGTGCATCTTGGTGCCTCACAGTTCGGCGGGTAGCAACCTCCTTTGAAGAAGACCGCAGAACCCACCTCACTGACAAAAGGCAAAGGAGGAAAAACCCAACACCCAACCCCAACCAACCAATTTTCCCCTGCAACCGCTGCAACCGTGTCTGCCTGTCCCGCATCGGACTTGTCAGCCACAAATGAGGCTGCAGCTGACGTGGACATTTACCCCCCCCGTAAATCTTCGTCCGCGAAGCCAAGCCAAGAAAAGAAAAGAATATTGGATATGATAACCATTTGAGGAACACCCATTGATGCTGATGTAGAAATTCAAGAGAGGCTGATTGATCTTCAGAGTGATATGCCTGTTGTGTGGGAAGGGAAACGTTCAGTGGGTTCAAAGAGCAACGAGTCTGGATAATGGCTGAACACAGGAAGGATCTTTATTAAAATACACATAAGAGGATCGCAACAGGGATAACACACACTAATGCTCTCAATCACAAAACACAGTATGGTCAGCCACATCGGACTTAACACTACCGAAACTAGCAATGGCTTACACTCATACAAGCACAGTGCCACCCAGTCACATCAGACTTAATACTACCGATACAGGTACATGATCCTTTATCCGGACATCTAAAATCTGGAAAGCTCCAAAATCCGGCAAGTGGGGACCAGTGGTCGGGGGAAGGGGAGACGGCTGGGTGAACGAGGGCCGCGGTCGGGGGAGACTGCTGGGCGGCTGAGGGACTGGCGAATAGGGAAGGCAGTCGGGCAGCCGAGGGACCGACAGTCAGGGGAGACGGCCGAGGGACTGGCGGTCATGGGAAACATCCAGATGGCCGAGGGACCGGTGGTCGGGGGAGATGTCCAGGCGGCTGAGGGACCGTGGTCGGGGGAGACAGCCGAGGGTCTGGTGGTCAGGGGAGATGTCCGTGCAGCCGAGGGACTGGCGGATGGGGAAGGCGGCTGGGCGGCTGAGGGACGGGCGGTTGGGGGAGACGATCGAGGGACTGGCGGTCGGGGGAGACGGCCGGGCGACTGAGGGTCCAGTCTTTAGGGGAGGTGGGCCAGGCGACTGGAAGGGGATGGGGGTGGATACTGAAGTACAATTCGGGTGGGCTTTCCGAAATCCGGAAAAGTCCGAAATTCGGAACACACTGTCCCCCAAAGGTTCTGGATAAAGGATCGTGTACCTGTATTAGCAACTGTGCACAGACTTACAGAGTTGGGATCAGAACAAATCTAATTGGGGGGGCATTAGGGTAACTGCAGCAGCGGGAGGGGGGCACAAACTGCCATTCATGTGGCAGTTTCGTGTGCCATTCGTGTTCAGATTGGGAGTGTGCACAATGGTTGTCAATATGTACAAGAGGTCAATATGTATAACCTTACTGCCCGATTGACATTTTGTACATTTAACCAATCCTATGCAAATTCTTTACAAGTACGGAATAAAACGCTGGATGGGTTTGCTAGTTTCTGCATTTGGACTTGCAACTTAAACACCTTCAACTTTGGGTTTAAACTGTACTCCTTCACTCAAGTATTGTTGCCAGTATCTATGGGAATAAAGCTATTTTCAAAAGCAACCATTTTGTGCTTCAGATGTATTTATCATCTCAATGCAATATATAAGATGAACACTGAACCTCAGTGAAACACAAAAAAAAACTACTGCTGATATAATACAATGTTGCCTGACCCACTGAGATCTCCCAGCATTGATTTTTTTTAACCAAACTTAAACTTTAATCACAATAAATTAAATACAGAAGGAAAATCGATCAAAGTTCTGTATCCACACACTTCCATCACTGTACATTGTTACATTCAATTCTATTTACACCATTACTCCACCTTTTGTTGTTTGAAGGGCTTCCCCTTGGTCTCAGCTCTCAGTTGTGGGCCCAAATGGCCAGAAACTCTCCCTTTCTAACCACACATAAGCTGCTGATAATAAGACTTTGCCGTCAACAACCAACACGCCAACCCAGTTTCAATTTAAAAACATGAGGCAAAATCTCTCTCTCTCTCTCTCGCACACATATCACTATGCACCAACACTGCACAAAATACAAGCCACCTCTTTCTCTCTCTTTCTCACACACACAGCACTGTGCACCATCATTTGATATAGACTATATACTCCACTCTTACTGAATAAATGCTGAAAGATCCAAAAATCATTTAACAGTTTGTGTAATAATCATGAAGGTCAAGGCTGGCATCATAAAGTGAATTAAATGCATGGCTTACCTTTGGAAGAGTTGCAGGTGGCAAATGTTGGTGCTGAATTATCCTCAGAATGGTGTCTGTTATATAGTCAGGATAATATGAACTATTTTGTAACTGTGTAAGAATACAGCCTTCTAACTGTAGTGCACCACTGTGAGGCATATGTATATGTATATGTGAGTGTGTGAATAGTTTCCTGAGATGGTGGTAGGCATCAGTAAATAAAGTCTCTTTTGTTATTTGAATCTTGCATCTCTAAGTTATTTAAGAAGCCTCCCAAGTAACACAAAGACATAACAGTGTCATTCCACTCAGTTGTGCATTTTCAGGTTAAGTCCCTCTCAAACACTAGCTGAACCAACTGGACCTTTCTTTTGTGGAGCATTGTGCGTCTGTAGTCCGAAAATATATTTCTCAGAGTGGAGAATGAATTCTTGCACATTGCTGTGGAGGTGCCAAATGTTAAGGCATGTTTGAAAGCAGTTGGTACACTGGGCATTAAGCTAAGATGTGCTCATTCGTCCAATCCCCCTCAATTGGCTGTGATTGTATTTGTGAGCTGAAAAACTGTTTAGCAAATTCGTACACTCTCAATTATAGGTGGTTGTGACAAGTCTATAATATGCTTCACAGCCTTTACGTCAAGAAATGTATCATTTTCTGGATTCAGTACAAGTGTACTAGCCAACTGTGAGTAGCACTCGCTGAATCTGTATGTTGGTGGAGCATTTATTACATAAATGGTATGTTGGCCTTCATATCAAGAGGGTTTGAGTATAGGAACAAGGATACCTTACTGCAGCTGTACAGGGCCTTGGTGAGACCCCACCTGGAGTATTGTGTGCAGTTTTGGTCACCTTATCTAAGGAAGGATGCTCTTGCAATGGAGGGAGTGCAGAGGCGATTCACCAGGCTGATACCTGGAATGGCAGGAATGACTTATGAGGAAAGATTGCGCAAATTGGGATTGTACTCGCTGGAGTTTAGAAGATTGAGAGGGGATCTCATAGAGACATATAAAATTCTGGCAGGACTGGACAGAATGGATGCAGATGGGATGTTTCCAATGATGGGAAAATCCAGAACCTGGGGCCATGGTTTGAGGATAATAGGCAAACCATTTAGGACCGAGATGAGGAGGAATTTCTTTACCCAGAGGGTGGTGAATCTGTGGAATTTATTGCCACAGAGAGCAGTAGAGGCAGGTTCATTAAATATATTTAAGAGGGAATTAGATATATTTATTCAGTATAAGGGTATTAAAGGTTACGGAGAGAAGGCGGGGATGGGGTACTGAACTTTAAGATCAGCCATGATCTCATTGAATGGTGGAGCAGGCTCGAAGGGTCGAATGACCTACTCCTGCTCCTATCTTCTGTGTTTCTATGTTTATGTTTTAATCCATCTCTCCAAGCACTGAATCAATAGTGTTATCGTACAGTTTCTGAAGTTCTGTTTTTAGCGTTATCATCCTTGTGTCCTGTAGTTCCCATAATGACATAATTATCCATAGTCATGTTCACTTTCTGACTCCATTTAGGGATTGTGGGTCTCAGTGAGGCGCTGTGATCATGTCTCACACCTTATTAAACTCCTCGTCACAATGGAATTTCTGTACACAAGCTGTTGCATGAGCCACAATACTTAAACCTGTCATCAAGTCAGTGTCCTCTTTCTGCAGAAGCTTGTTTGGTAGGTCCAACAGGGAAAGAACTGTGTGCACTAACTTGGCAATGAATGTGAAACTGGACTCAGTCATCTCACTCAGTAGGCCCACAGACTCAATTTGTATCTCTGCGACACAGACCAACACAAAGTCAAAGGAGATGTTATGTCACTGAAGGATTTTAGAATGACTAACACAGTGGCAAGTTGTCCTGTCCATCTCTATTCCAGAAGGAGTTTAAGATGCACAGCTTTATAGTGCATAGCGATTGTGGGCTTCTTGCAGAATTTGTAGAGGGAATCACACATATGAAAGAAGTCCACTACAGCTGCCTCTGCTGGCATTGTGTGTACCATCATTACATGTAGCTGGTGGTTAAATCAGCGTACCTAGTTTCTCTTGCAGTAGCTTCTGGACATCGCCATGTTTCCCAGACATCAGAGCAGCCCCATCAAATACCTGGCTTAGAATCTTTGATTAGTGCAGTCCGACATCAATTAGCTCTGCCAAAATGGTGTCTGCTAATGTATGTGTGCCACTTTTGCCAGCTGTTGCCATGGTGACATATGTGACCTCATATGACTCATTTACAAATCAAATGAGACATGCAGTGGGGTCATGGGTTCCATCTAGTTTCAATGTGTAATAGAAATCTCCTAATTCCTCCACTATAGCCTCTGTAACCACACTTTTGAGTGTACTTATGAGTTCATTTACATGTCGTGACAGGTGTACATGACATTGCGTTCGATAATTTTCACAACCTCAGCCAATTCAGGGTCCTTTTTAAGCATGTTGTCCAGAAAGGAGAGGAAAAGTCCACTCCCCCACCTTGACATGTTATCAACGGCCTCTCTCTTCCCTCGAAAAGGTAACTGGTTTTCTGCCAAAAATCTGAGAACGTCATTGAGAGAGGAAACATAATACCTGTTCTTTCAAAGTTGGTCTACGGTGACAAGTGTCCTTTCCAGTACGGACATGCCTCTTCCGCTCCTTCCATAGAAGCAAGAAATGTGCTCCTTTAAGGATTCGTGTTTATGATATCCCAGATCTCTCTCCACAGCATTTTTCCAGTTACAAAAGTCCACACTCACAAAGATATCCAGTGTCCAAGTCCTCCAAGTGGTGCTAGACAGCTGACAGCAAAAACAAAATGCTACATTGGCCTTGATGCTGTATTCAACCCAGTCTCAGTTGTGATACAAAGCAGAGAAAAGTGAAAGCTTCCAATGACTGAAAATGATGGCAGGGTACTGTTGTAAGATGATTTGGTTGGGCTGATAAGTCCCGAGGTCATCTATTGCTTTGGGTCATCATCCACAGTTAGCGCTTTCTATAGCAGGTGCATCATGGCTGCTTGCAGAAGGAGGCTCTGGCTTTCAAGAGGTGGCCATGCAAGGCACAAGCACATTTGCTCTCTCTTCCATTGGAGGAGGTCTTGAAGAAGCAGGTAAGTGAAGCCATTTTCTTATATTCATTTCTGTGCTGTATGTGTCCTTAAGAATTGATTCACAATGGAGGAACAGTAAACACAATTTATTCAGATTTAAACATGCCCCACACGCTGCTCGCAATCTCGAACCAATTTCCATTATGACGTGATGTGTGCATGTGCGCTCCATGCATTAACAACGTAACTTCCTTTCTGACGTCATGCGCATATGTTTTTCTTCTTGTTTTTATTTCATTTAGCAAAAAGATTTTAACTTTTAAATGGAATTAATAAAATGCAAAGTTTTGTGCCAAAGGCTTGGCCTGTGGGTGCGTGGGTGGGGAGGGGGGCACAATAACTCATGGGAGGGGGAGAGCATGGTCCACAAATGCCCCCCCCCATTACCTTGGCTTTGCAAGGATTAAAATATGTGACCCGCTATTCCTTTTCTAACGTGGGCACAGCTTCAATGCTATCTACAACTCTAATGTACAACAACCCTGTTCCCTATGTAGTGCACACCTTACCAATGACTCCACAAGCGTTGTCCTCCGTTTTTGACCTGGAGTGGAGCAGGGTTCATTTCAGAGCAAAAGAGAAAGATTTGATTCACGTGGTGGACTTTATAGTACAGTTAGCTGGAGGGTCCGATCCTGGTAATCACGAGGTGATTAAAGGGGCCAATGATCATCCATGCACTAATGAATGGGTAGAGTTCAACCTTGATTGGCAGGTGATGCAACTTCTGACTAGTTTCCAGACAGAAAGGTCACATGACCTTCCACATTCCCACCAGTTTCTAGGCAGAGAGGTCACATGACCTTCCACATTCCCACCAGTTTCTAGGCAGAGAGGTCACATGACCCTCCACAATACACATTACTACGTTGTAAGTTTAATCAATTAAAAAAAAGATTTTGGGGTTAAGAGCAATCTGCCGAAGAGATTTCTAAAACTATGGGAAAAGGCCAAAGTATTTTTCATTGCCTTTCCCTCAACATACTAAATTGAATGTGTCTTCAGCAAGGAAGTTTAGTTGACAGGAACATGAAGCCAAAGGTTCTCATTCAAATTTTCATTTTAGAGCAATTATGCATTAAAGTTATTTTTATTAAGTTTTCACATCCTCAGGTTTAAGGTTCTCTAATGACTCATTGTAAACAGACCATTGCACTCTAAGAAACCATTAAACATTTTTTTGTAATATATATGTTCATGTTTGCTTTTTTTCCTACACATTCAATAAGAATAATTCCTTATTTCTCTCTGTTTAGGAATCACAAGCCACAGAGGTTATGCTCAGAGTAAAAGTTTTGTTTTCTTTTCACCTCACATATGTTTTTAATGTTTTTTTAACATAGTCAGTAGGAGAGAAGTACAGAAGATATCAACTCAAGTTGACTGCTTCACAGTGAAGGGGCTCATAAAATTTGAGCCAAGTCGTAAGGGGACCATAGCAAAAAAAATAGTAGAGAATAGCTGAGCTACAGTACAATGCAGCCCCTCAAATCACGTTAAGATACCACACATAGCCACTTTTGGTCACATAATTCTAATTTTATATAATCTACAGTTCTCCTCAACACTGGGACTCAAAAGCACAAGGCATGCCACTTTTGGTCACATAATTCTAATTTTATATAATCTACAGTTCTCCTCAACACTGGGACTCAAAAGCACAAGGCATGCCACTTTTGATCACATAATTCTAATTTTATATAATCTACAGTTCTCCTCAACATTGGGACTCAAAAGCATAATGCATGCCACTTTTGATCACATAATTCTAATTTTATATAATCTACAGTTCTCCTCAACACTGGGACTCAAAAGCACAATGCATGCCACTTTTTTGAGCATACGATTACTGGTAGAAATCTTCTAGGAATTGATGTCAGTCTCTAATCATTAACTGCACCTGTTTTTTTGTAATCTTTGGGACATTTGGCTTCACGGGTGTGTGTGAGTACTCAGGTATGTTTAATTGCTTCATTGTTCTAGGTATAAGAGAGCTAGGCCTCCTTCTAAGCTTTTGATCACCGTTGGAGTCTGTACTTTCCACTCTACAACATGAGAACCACAGTTGTGCCAATGAAAGTCAAAGAAGCCATTATAAGGCTGAAAAACAAGAATAAAGCAGTAAGAGATGTTCCCCAAACCTAAGGATTAACAAAATCAACTGTTTGGAACATCATTAAGAGTGTACTGATGAGCTCAGTAATCACAAGGCGACTGTAAGGACCTGCAAAATGCACCTAAATTTATTTTGAGAATATACCTCTGTCCTCCAAGGTGAGAGCCCCGAGCAGGGGCTACACAGGTCAAGGGAGAGACCTGGGCATCACAATTAGTTAGAAATGCTGGTTGGACTGGTGTAGAAACAGTGTGACAGCAGTGATTAATTCTAGATACAGATTGGTTCAATACAACTTCTTGCACCAGCTCTACCTCACACAGCACAAGATCCATAGGGCGAAATCAGAGGTCTCAGAGATGTGGTTTAGGTGTGGGCTGAAGGTGGGAACGTTTGTTCACGCAACTTGGTCCTGTGTAAAGGTGAGCCCATTTGGGCAGGATTTAGCTAATATACTAAGCAAGAAAACGGGAGTAGCCTTCCCACCGGATTGACGTTATATATTTTGGAGAACCTTATGGACACAAGCTATAAACTATCTAAGTTCTAAATTAAATTCGTATTAGTTGCTTTGTCTGTTGCAAAAAAATGTATAGCGATGACCTGGAAGTGTGACTCCCCTCTCCTTATCAGTCGGTGGACTACAGAGATGTGCAGCTATATTCCCTTGGAAACAAATCACGTACAATATAGAAACTGACACAGCACCTTCGTCAGAATTTAAAACCATACTTTACGCACATGGGAGTGCAATTGTAGCCGCACCCCGACAAAAATACCAATAGGTGGATTAATTTAAAAAATTATATAAGGGAGTGGTACTACTGCTTCTCTGGATGTCTATTGGAAGCATTGACACCACATCTAGTCTTTTTTAATTTTGTGACTGGTCCAATCATAGAGGGCCAGACTGGTGGTTGGTTGAAAATGTTCCTTTCATGGGTTTTTCTTTGGAGGGGGGAGTGGATGGTGGGAGAGGGAGAGGGGAAACATCACAAGTTTGTAGTTAGTTGGTGGATTTTGTATATATTGAAAAAATGTGTGATTCTTCTTTCAAAGAAGACCTTCATTGCCAATGACAGAAGAATTCTCATCATAATGAAGCAAAATCACCATATGCCTGTCCGACAGTTCAGAAACACTCTTCAAGAGGCAGGTGTGGATGTGTCAATGACAACTGTGGCAGAAGACTTCATGAACAGAAATGCAGAGGCTACACTGAAAGATGCAAACCGCTAGTAAGCCACAGAAACAGGACTGGGCAGATTAGTTTGCCAAGAAGTATTTGGAAAGAGCCTGCAAAATTCTGGAAAAAGGTGTTGCAGACAGATGAAAGCAAGATTAACCTGCATCAGAGGGAGGAGTCACGTGATGGAGTAGTGGCCGGACGGTGAACTCCAGCCCTCTCCAGAAAAGTCGGGAAAAACAAAGGAAAACACAAAGGCACAGAAATAAAAGTTACAGAAAAGTGAGTATAAAGGTGGAAAGAAGATGGCGACAAAAAAAGAAAAATCGAAAGCAACGGTAAGAAGAGAGGAAGAGAAGACAAAGGAGGAAAAAGGTGAAGGCCTTACCTGTCCGAAGAGGCCCGCTGCGGAGAGAGAAGCCCGCTCCCTCAGGTCGGTAAATAATGGACTACAAAAATGGCTCGCTGAGCCGAGTAAAAGTGCGCAACCGCGCATGCGCGAGGAATCGCGCATGCGCGATGCGAATGAAAAAAAACACACCGACGGGAGGGGGGACCAGCTGGGGAGTTGATCTCCACAGCCGGCAACGACAGCTGCAGAACACCTGCAGCAAGAAGAGACCACAGAAGACAATAGAAACAAGAAAGAAGAGAAGGAAAGGGCACCAAAGAAACAACAGATGGCCAACCCAGAGGAAGAAGAAGAGGAAGAGGAAGAGTACAGTGAAATAGAAGAAGAAAAGAAAGGCAAGATAAAGGATATACTTTCTCTTATTAAAGGATACATGGAGTCATTTAAAGAATGGCAAACACAGGAATTTAAGGATTTAAGAAAAAGAATAAACAACACAGAAGAGAAAATGAATAAAATAGAGATGACCTTAACAGAAATGGGAAAGAAAATGGACAAGATGGAAGAGCGGGCAGTAGCAGCAGAAATGGAGGTAGAAGACTTAAAAAAGAAATTGGAAGAATCTAATAAAAAAACTAAAGAGACACAAGAACTACTAGCTCAAAAAATAGATACAATGGAAAATTATAACAGAAGAAAAACATAAAGATAGTGGGCCTTAAGGAAGATGAAGAAGGCAAGAATATGAGGGAGTTTATAAAAGAGTGGATCCCTAAGACCCTAGGATGTCCAGAACTACAGCAAGAAATGGAAATAGAAAGGGCACATAGAGTATTGGCCTCTAAACCACAACCACAACAAAAACCAAGATCTATTGTAGTAAAATTCCTAAGATATACTACAAGAGAAAAGGTACTGGAGAAGACAATGGAAAAAGTAAGAGAGGGCAACAAACCACTGGAGTATAAAGGGCAAAAAATCTTCATTTATCCAGATATAAGTTTTGAACTCCTAAAGAAGAGAAAAGAGTTCAATACAGCAAAGGCGATTTTATGGAAGAAAGGGTATAAATTTATACTAAAGCATCCAGCGGTATTGAAAATATTTATTCCAGGACAACAAAACAGACTATTCTCGGATCCAGAAGAAGCACGAAAATTTGCAGAACAATTACAAAAATAGACTGAGGGAGGAAGACGGGTAATGAGAGTTAAAATGATCACGATTGATATGTATGTGGGTAAAGACAAAAATAGACTGAGGGATGAAGACGGGTAATGAGAGTAAAAATGATCACGATTGATATGTATGTGGGTAAAGAGGTATAAGAGTGATTAGAGACAATGTGCATACGTGAATGTATCTGTACTTAGAGGAAAATATAGATAGTATAGACAAGAATTAATAAGGGAAGGTAATGGAATAGAGAGAATAAGGAGGGAATTAAAAGAGTGACCTTTGTGACATATGAAAAGTGAAATCTTTTCTGGGGGGGGCGGGGTTTGGGGAAATAGCGGTCACTGCAAAATCAGTTGACGCTTGCGAGTGGATTCGCAAATCCAAATGGAGAGGGGCGATGTGGTTGTCCGACAAGGGATAAAGGACAACTCAGGAGGGGAAGGGGAGATTGGGGATAAATAAGATAGAAATAGGAGAATAAGGAAAATGTTGGATGTTGTAGGAATGTTGTCTTATAAAGAGTTGAAAATAAGAAAACAGAAATGGAAAAGGAGGAAAGGTAATGATGGAAAAACGGAAAGAGAAGATAAACAAAATATAAAAGGGCTACGCTGAACTATATGACTTTAAATATTAATGGAATACATAACCAAATTAAATGGAAGAAACTACTAAATTTAAATGAATAAATGTATTCCATTAGAAAAAATAACATATAGATTAAGAAATAATATTGAAATATTCGAACAAGTATAGGAGCCTTACATTAAATACAATAGCGAAAACCTACCGGGGACAAACATTACCCAAGTTGATGGAAGGAGAAGGAAAGAAAAGAATGGACTCAGTAGAATTTCTGGTGTATTTTTGTTGAATGACAACATTGTCTGACTGGCTTAATGCAACCTAGATTGTATACCTAAAATGGATGAGAGGGGGGGGTGGGGGGGTGGCTTGGGAGGAGGGAGGGGGAGAAAAAGTCACTGTATATGTGTGAAAAAGAAATAGTGTATATCATGGCTAATGTGATTTATGGTGTGAAAAATAAAAAATTAAAAATTAAAAAAACCTGCATCAGAGTGATGGAAAGAGTGAAGTGTGGAGGTGGAGAGGAACTGCCCAAGAACCAAAGCACACCACCTTATCTCTGAAACACAGTGGGTGTAGGTGTTATGGTCTGGACACATATAATTGCCACAGGTACCGGCACACTTCATTGATGATGTATTGCTGATGGCAGTAACAACATTAATTCGGAGGTGTTTTGTACAGAAATATTTTACCTGCTTAAGTTTGAGCAATTGTCTTCAAACTCTTTGGATGGTGCTTTATCCTACAGCAAGACAATGATCCCAAACATACTGATAAAGCAACAAAGAAGTTTTTCAAAGGTAAAAACTGGAAAATCCTTGAATAGCCAAGTCAGTCCCCTAATCTAAAACCAACTGAGCATTCCTTCCATATGTTGAAGAGAAAACTTAAAGGGACAAGCCCCCAAAACAAGCAGGAGCTGAGGATGGCTGCAGGAGAGGCCTGGCAGAGCATCACTAGGGAAGATACTTAGCACCTGGTAATGTCTGTGAATCACAGAGTTCAAGCAGTAATTGTATGCACGGAATATGCAAGAAAGTACTAGACATGACTTCTTTAAAATGCATACCTCTGCTATGTCCCAAATATTATGGTGCCATGAAATGAGGGGATCATGTATAAAATGTCAAACCAAAATATATACAAATACTTGAATAAAATCTGGAATGTGCCCTTTAATCATACATGAATTGCTTGATTATAAATTTAAAACTGTGGAGCACATGGGAAAATAAAGGAAAAAATAGGTTCTTTGTCCCAAACATTACGTAGAACACTGAACACATACTGGCTTCAGAATGTAATACATTACCATGTGAATTCCATGTTAACTACAGACAGAAAATTATATGGATCCCCTTTCCATATTAGAAGATTAGTTTAAATCAATGAGTTGTTCTAATAAGAGTTATGAACAAAACGCTAATAAAACATTAATAATCTGTTTATAAAAATTTCTCAATTTCTAATTTGAATCAAGCCTTCTAAAAGCAAACTGTTGCTTGATTATTTCTCTCAACAACCTGACACCAAATTTTAAATGAGAAAATCTTCAAATCACACCAGGCACATTGTTTTAGTACTGGTAGTTCTATACCTCTCATTGATTGTCAGCTCCAGCATTAATCTGTAGATTTATGAAGGTTACAGGGCAGAGGACAAGGTGGCGTTGGAAGAGGTGCTGGGATCCCTGGACTCTGATCTCTCTTCTGCTTCTCTTTCATGTCTTGGTAGTGGTTCCATGTTAATGCTGCCTCTTTGTCTACCTTTAAAAAGCAAACAAAGGAAAACCTTTTTTGTGCACATAACAAAATATAGAATCTTGAAATCAAGTCTTCTTATTGGCTTGCCAGTTCAGGCTCTAACAGATTCAAAGTTCAGATTAATTTCCAGACGTGAAATGATACACAAGCCTGAGAGCGAGGTGGAATTACTACTTATTTAGTGCAAAAAAAACTGTACACAATGTACAAATGTAAACAAATAATGAAATGTAAACAACTGTGCAATACAGAGAGGGGAAAAAAGCAAACAATAAAATAAATCGTAGGAGACCTTAAATGAGTCCCTGATTGAGTTTGTTGTTGAGTAGTCTGATGGTAGAGAGGTAGCTGCTCTTCCTGAACCTGTGGGCCAGTCTTGTGGTGCCTCTACCTCTATCCTGATGGCAGCAGCGAGAACAGAGTGTGTGCTGGGTGGTGTGGATACTTGATGATGGCTGCTGCTCTCCGACGGCAGGGTTCCCCATAGATGTTCTCAATGGTGTGGAAGGTTTTGTCTGTTGTCCTGAACTATGCCTATGACCTTTTGAAGAGCTTTATGGTCAAGGGTATTGGTGTCCCCATACCAGACAGTGATGCAGCTGGTCAGCACTCTTTCCACCACACATCTGTAGAAATTTGTTATGGTTTGCAATGTTATACCAAACCACCCCAAACTTTTGTGGAAGCATCGGCAAACTTTAACTTGTTCCTCTCAGAATGAGTTGTCAAACCAAGGTGGTCTCCTCCTTCATTTATGACCACAGAAGAATATAATGTACCTTTTATGATTTAACCTGATAGCTCCTTCATCAATAATGAATGAAAATAATACACTTTAATAGTCTTAACTGCGATTCAATTAAAATAGCAATTTCCATTAACCTAATTCTTGAACCTTTATTTTGCATTGAAGTCATCAAATTACATTTATGATGAAAACAGCTAAATTTATTGCTACCAACGGATGTTTTCTCTTTGTAACATTGCTTCCATAGCTTCCAAGCTGATATTTGCAATACAAGTTCAAATTTTCATTGAATTCAAAGTAAATAATGAGTACATCTATAATGATCTAAAGAACCATGATCCCTTGTTATTTTGCTGTTCTCCATGCATTGTCCCTCACACATGGTAAGGTTAAAATCTAAACATAAGCTCTATCAGAAGGGATCAAAATATTTTTCTTCTCTTTGTTCCTTACACAGAAGTCACATATAGGAAGTTACACTTAATCTATTCTCTATGCCAGATTATTAGAGTATTAAAAGACCCTTTGGCCAAGGGAATCCATGTTAAACATTAAGCACTCATCTCTATTAATCTATACTAATGCCATTTTATTTTTTCCTCATTCCTATCATCTCTGCTCAGATTCTACCACTTCACTGGCACACTGGGGGCAATTTACAGCAGGCAATAAACCTACCAACCTGTACATCATTGCATGTGGAAGGAAAATGGATCATTCAGAATTAATCTTCATGTAAACATCATATAAAAAATGCCTGAAACCAGGTATGAGCCGAAGTTGTTGGAGCTGACTGAATGCTCAATTATCAGTGCTACTATACTGCCTTAATTGTGCTACCCATGAAGAAAGAATAAGCTTTAGGGAAAAAAAGGTACACAGTATGCAGACACATAAATTGCTTTGCAAACTGTCTCATTTGTTAAGATTGGCCATTTTAAAGGGCTACTCATAAAACAAAATCATATTTAGGAACTTGTGGACTATCAGCTGCACTCTGCATTCAATGAGAATGTTCTGATTACAGCTGATAATATTCCCCGCAAACTCAATAGTTCCTTTAAAGTCACAAAACTCATCCTTCAATGGCACCAAATATGTTTGGTTTACTGATGCTTTACTTTCCATCTTGAGAAGTCAATTCTGCTTTGGAGAAAGCCATCACTAAAATCTACTGGTCACGAAAAATAGCATAGAAAGCTAATTGTGTAGCTGAGGTAAAAGAGAATGCTTTAAATCAATTTTTTAAAAAGTTCTCAGAAACTACCAGCAACATCCTTATGAACCACACCCTCACCAACTGATTTTCCTCTTTACACAATGAAAAGAATTCCATGCTGATCTTAACAAAATGGAAAACACAATAAAAATATTAATGTTGGTATAAATCCAATTTGCCATTGTGAACATTGTGGTGGAATTCAAAGAAAATAACAGGTACAGTATAATTGCAATGTTCTTAATTGAGTCTTGAAAACAAAATTTATTCTGAACAGCAGCTCTCTCTCAGAAAGTTGATACCAAAAGACATAAAGTAACAGTGACAATTCAGCAACACGGTTCCAATGACACAAGAGAAATTCTCCTGTATTTAAATCTCGCAATCTTTCATGATGGATGGTTCTCTCTATTATCCGAAGCAACCATTCTCATCCTGTTTTTGGGTATGCCCACTTAGGATTCTGTTCAAAGTTATGAGTCTTCTTCTCTGTGGAGCAGTTGAATTTAGTTGCTTTATTCTTTTCTTTTCTCCTCTTTTTCTTCTTTGGCTTGGCTTCGCGGACGAAGATTTATGGAGGGGTAATGTCCACGTCAGCTGCAGGCTCGTTTGTGGCTGACAAGTCCGATGCGGGACAGGCAGACATGGTTGCAGCGGTTGCAAGGGAAAATTGGTTGGTTGGGGTTGGGTGTTGGGTTTTTCCCCCTTTGTCTTTTGTCAGTGAGGTGGGCTCTGCGGTCTTCTTCAAAGGAGGTCGCTGCCCGCCGAACTGAGAGGTGCCAAGATGCACGGTTTGAGGCGATATCAGCCCACTGGCGGTGGTCAATGTGGCAGGCACCAAGAGATTTCTTTAGGCAGTCCTTGTACCTCTTCTTTGGTGCACCTCCGTCTCGGTGGCCAGTGGAGAGCTCGCCATATAACACGATCTTGGGAAGGCGATGGTCCTCCATTCTGGAGACGTGCAGTTTGATCTTCAGCAGCATGGATTCGATGCTGTCGGCCTCTGCCATCTCGAGTACTTCGATGTTGGAGATGAAGTCGCTCCAATGAATGTTGAGGATAGAGCGGAGACAACGCTGGTGGAAGCGTTCTAGGAGCCGTAGGTGATGCCGGTAAAGGACTCATGATTCGGAGCCGAACAGGAGTGTGGGTATGACAACGGCTCTGTATACGCTAACCTTTGTGAGGTTTTTCAGTTGGTTGTTTTTCCAGACTCTTTTGTGTAGTCTTCCAAAGGCGCTATTTGCCTTGGCGAGTTTGTTGTCTATCTCGTTGTCGATCCTTGCATCCGATGAAATGGTGCAGCTGAGATAGGTAAAGTGGTTGACCGTTTTGAGTTTTGTGTGCCCGATGGAAATGTGGGGTGGTTGGTAGTCATGGTGGGGAGCTGGCTGATGGAGGACCTCAGTTTTCTTCAGGCTGACTTCCAGGCCAAACATTTTGGCAGTTTCCGCAAAACAGGACGTCAAGCGCTGAAGACCTGGCTCTGAATGGGCAACTAAAGCGGCATCATCTGCAAAGAGTAGTTCATGGACAAGTTGCTCTTGTGTCTTGGTGTGAGCTTGCAGGCGCCTCAGATTGAAGAGACTGCCATCCGTGCGGTACCGGATGTAAACAGCGTCTTCATTGTTGAGGTCTTTCATGGCTTGTTTCAGCATCATGCTGAAGAAGATTGAAAAGAGGGTTAGTGCGAGAACGCAGCCTTGCTTCACGCCATTGTTAATGGAGAAGGGTTCAGAGAGCTCATTGCTGTATCTGACCCGACCTTGTTGGTTTTCGTGCAGTTGGATAACCATGTTGAGGAACTTTGGGGGGCATCCGAGGCACTCTAGTATTTGCAAAGCCCTTTCCTACTCACGGTGTCGAAGGCTTTAGTGAGGTCAACAAAGGTGATGTAGAGTCCTTTGTTTTGTTCTCTGCACTTTTCTTGGAGCTGTCTGAGGGCAAAGACCATGTCAGTAGTTCCTCTGTTTGCGCAAAAGCCGCACTGTGATTCTGGGAGAACATTTTCGGCGACACTAGGTATTATTCTATTTAGGAGAATCCTAGCGAATATTTTGCTTGCAATGGAGAGCAGCGTGATTCCCCTGTAGTTTGAGCAGTCTGATTTCTCGCCTTTGTTTTTGTACAGGGTGATGATGATGGCATCAGGAAGGTCCTGAGGCAGCTTTCCTTGGTCCCAGCAGAGCTTGAAAAACTCATGCAGTTTGGCATGCAGAGTTTTGCCACCAGCCTTCCAGACCTCTGGGGGGGATTCCATCCATACCTGCTGCTTTGCTACTTTTCAGTTGTTCAATTGCCTTATATGTCTCTTCCCGGGTGAGGACCTCATCCAACTCTAGCCTTAAGGGCTGTTGAGGGAGCTGGAGCAGGGCGGATTCTTGGACTGAGCGGTTGGCACTGAAAAGAGATTGGATGTGTTCTGAACATCGGTTGAGGATGAGATCTTGTCGCTGAGGAGGACTTTGCCGTCTGAGCTGCACAGCGGGCTTTGGACTTGGGGTGAGGGGCCGTACACAGACTTTAGAGCCTCGTAAAAACCCCTGAAGTCACCAATGTCCGCGCTGAGCTGGGTTAGTTTGGCGAGGCTAGTCCACCACTCATTTTGGATCACCCGGAGTTTGCGCTGAAGGTGGCTGCATGCGCGACGGAAGGCTCGTTTCTTCTCTGGCCAGGACGGCTTTGCAAGATGAGCCTGGTGGGCAGCTCGCTTCTTTGCCAGCAGCTCCTGGATTTCCTGGTTGTTTTCGTTGAACCAATCCTTGTTTTTCCTGGAGGAGAAGCCCAGTACCTCTTCAGTGGATTGCAGTATGGCAGTCTTCAGCTGTTCCCAGAGGGTTTCAGGGGACGAGTCCTTGAGGCGGATTGCATCCTTGAGCTTTGCTTTGAGGTTTGCCTGGAAGTTTTCTCTCACTTCGTCTGACTGCAAGTTTCCAACATTGAACCTCTTTCTGGGGGCTTTACTGTTCCTGGACTTTGGCTTGAAGTGAAGGTTGAGCTTGCAGCGAACCAGCCGGTGGTCAGTGTGGCATTCCGTGCTGGGCATGACCGTGGTGTGGAGCGCATCTCATTTGTCTCTTTCTCGCACCAGGACGTAGTCTAGGAGGTGCCAGTGTTTGGATCGGGGATGCATCCAGGTAGTCTTCAGGCTGTCCCTCTGCTGAAAAAGGTTGTTTGTAATGACAAGCCGCTGTTCTGCGCAGAGCTCCAACAGGAGATGCCCGTTGTCGTTGCACTTGCCGACACCATGTTTGCCCAGGATTCCTGGCCAGGTTTCTGAGTCTTTGCCGACGCGAGCATTGAAGTCGCCAAGGATGACAACCTTGTCGGCTGTAGGGGTGAGTTGAATGAGGTTGCACAGATCAGTGTAGAACTTGTCCTTTTCTGCTGGTTCCGCCTGGAGGGTTGGGGCATAGACACTGATGAGGGTGATGCGACGCTTGTTTTGAAGGGGGAGTCGCATGGACATGATCCGGTCCAAGTGGCCTATCAGGAGGTATTCGAGTTTGCAGGCAATGGAGTTTTTGACCATGAAGCCTACACCAGATAGGCGTCGTTCATCCATAGGCTTGTCAGACCAGTAGAGTGTGTAGCCTGCGCCGCGTTCTTGGAGGCTGCCTACATCTGCAAGGCGGACTTCACTGAGAGCGGCTTTGTCGATGTCAAGTCTGAGGAGTTCATGTGCGATGAGGGCAGACTGACGTTCAGGTCGGTGGCTGTCAGCCTTGTCTAGCATGGTTCTGATGTTCCAGCATGTTAGCTTGAGTTTGTAAGCATCTTTTGAGGGGGAAGACGTGGAGGGGGAGGACGTGGACATGTCCTCGGGCCTGCGCAAAGGAGCTTTTAGGTGGAGTGGAGTGTGCGCAGTACTGGCCCCACCCTTTACACCCATGGTTCGTGTGCCGTGGCCAAGCAAGCTGGGACGTGGCAGCGTGGTCCTTGGGTCATAGGTTTTATATTGGAGTGGCCTCCTCCTATGCAGGTTTCTTACCTGGGCTGGAGGGGCCTGCCTCCTCTCCTAGGTCGGACCATACCTGCTCGCAAATCACCTGTGGACATGGCCTAGGTAAGTTTAATTGGGTTCTCTAACTACCTCTGAGGTAGGTCAAGGACCCGGTTGGATTCTGATGGGGTTGACCGAGTCACACCCTTTCTTACTGCTGTGTAACTGGAGTGTAAAATGTAAAAAGCGAGGGGGAGGTGCCGGCCCCGGCCTCGGTCGAGTGAGGCAGGCGGAGGCTCCAGTCCAGGCAGAAGCGAGGGGGAGGCGGTGGCCCTGGCCTCGGCAGAGTGAAGCAGGCGGTGGCCACGGTCTGGGCAGAAAGCAGCAGGCGGCGGCCCCGGCCCCAGTCCGAGCAGAAGGTAGGCGGTGGCGGCCCTGATCCGGGCAAAAATGAGGGGGAGGCGGTGGCCCCGGCCTCGGTAGAGCGAAGCAGGCGGAGGCCCCAGTCCGGGCAGCACTTTTCTTCTACTGACTACATAAAGAACTATTTTATGATATCTGTCCAAGGCCCCCCTTAAATGTACTGTGACCCCCCCACAAGGGGGCCATATGGCCCGTTGAGAATCATGGTCTAAATTGCCTTTCTTCTCATTTCTTCATACACAGAAGCTCACATGTACAGGGTTTATTCTCCAAATCATATCACTAAAGTCACATTGACTTTAGTGTCATGGTGACAGGCCCTGGAAACACAAGAGGCTGCAGATGCTGGAACCTGGAGTAGAACACAATCTGCTGGAAGTACTCAAACAGGTCGAGCAGCATCAGTGGGAGAAAAAGAATGATTGTTTTTCAGAACCCTTCATCAAGACTTCATCCCACCATTTCTGTACCAACAATTAAGCACCCATTTGCACAAATCTATGCTCATCCTATTTTATTCTCCACGCATGGATTCTACCACTTCACCTGGACAGTAGGGGCAACTTCCAATAACCAGCTAACCAATCTCACTTTGGGATGTGGGAAGAAAATGGATTAATTGGAGGAAAATTGATTAATCAGCGGGGAAACCCACATCATCATAAGGAATGTGCAAACTTCACAGACAACATACAAGGTTAGGATTGAACCCAGGCTTTGGAGCTGTGAAGCAGACGTTCTACTAGCTGTGCCACTGTGCCTCATCACACTAATCAAAAAAGAACTCAAGAATAAACTAAGGAAAGATATTGCATGGCAAGCAGATAAATAGATTGCTTTGCAAACTCTCTCAAATGTTAAGACTAGCAATCCTAAAATGCTACAAAGAAAACAGAGTTATGCCTATGGATTCTTGGACTGAGCATCAAGTTCTGCAATTTTTTTCATGGAATATGCTAATTGTAATTGCTGATATGTATTCCAATAACTCACCAGATTTTTGCTTTGTATTTGTGATTTAGTAATACATAAGTACACAGAGATTGAAGTTTCTCTCATGGTTTAATACAAGTTAAAGGTGGCTCCCCAGTACACAGCATATATTGCGACAGAATACAGATATGTTTTTGGGAGATAAATTGGGGCAAGGTTTATGAGTGTAGGTCACATGCAAACACTTTAAAACAGATCTTATTTGAAATACTAGAGCTCTGCAAATGCTAGACATATAGGCCTCACAGCCTTTGCAAAAGCTTTGGAGTGTGCCCAAGAGACTTCACTAATAGATTGTTATTTACAAAAAGGCAACAGATGAAAGAGCTTGTCAGAGCCACCTTCTGTCTGGAGGGGAACGTGCTGTTCTAAGAGGGTCATGTGGCTTTGCAAGCAGAGAGAGTTAAACAAGTGTTCTCTCAGAGAGAGAGAGAGAGAGAGAGAGAGAGAGAGAGAGAGAGAGAGAGAGAGAGAGAGAGAGAGAGAGCAAGAGACAGACACTTCTACAGTGTTACAGTCAACAACAACAGTTGGGACTGGAACAGGACAAGCTGGCAAGCTTCTGGAAAACCCCATTTGGAAGACGGGTTGTGATTTCTTCGTTCAGCCTGGTCAAAGCCCTTGTGGTTCATGCAAGAGGAGAGGACTGGCTGTCTAATGCTTCACTTCGAATAAGAGAAACAAAAAGGAACTCTATGGTGACCTGAAAGAAAGAGGCTATCATCTGGAGAACCTTGAGTGGGCAAATTTCATCAGCAAGACACTGAAGTGGCTGATGGAGTAAATCAGTTGTGGATGTCCTGGAACAACAAATCTCATTCTGAAATCTGACAAGATCCTTCCTGAGCGGTAACCATTTACCTTTCAAGCACCAAAGCCTGATGAACTTTATAAATGTTAAATTCTGTGCACAGTATAAGAATTATCTGCAACCAGTGAACTTGGAGGAATGAGAATTTGAAGAATTCCAGGATGCCATAAAAACAGCAAAATAGTTTAAAAAAATCAATTTGCCATTGTGTAAGTTGTCATGGAATTCAAAGAAATATGTGAATGAAACTATAATGATCAAATATGAGCCTTGGAGAACAAAATTGATTCTCAATGACAGGTCTTACAACTTTGACAAAAAAAAGACTGAAAAAAAAAACGATCAGATTCCAGAAACATGGTGACAGTGGCAGAAGAGACATTGTTCTTCGATTTCATTGCTCTTTAGAAATGGATGGAGTAGGTAAATGATGACAGCAATTAGTGGCAAAGTTGTTTAGATGCTAACAAGGGCAAATACAAAGTTCAACAATACAGAAATATCCAATTACAAAATAAATTCCTGCATATGTTTAAAATCGGAAATAAAGTAAATGCTGGAAATATTCAGCAAGTCATAATATTTAAAAAATACTTAGACATATAGCACGGTAACAAGTCCTTCTAGCCTACGTGCCACTGCTGCCCAATTACATCCAATTAATCTACAACTCCTGTACATTTTTGAATGGTGGGAGGAAACCAGAGCCCCCAGAGGAATGTACAAACTCCTTTCAGACAGTGCCAGATTCAAACCCCAATTGCTGACGCTGTTAGCTGTTACCACCCTGATAAAGGATCTGTAAAGTAAGGAAAACTGTGTTCGGGTGAACTAGTCTTGAATTCTTGCACTTTTACAAATTGAGTTGATGATTTCAGATTATTGTTCTGTGTTTTACCTCCACTCGTCTTTCATTTCCTTGCACAACATGTCCTTTCACAGTCAACAATCAGGATCTGATGCCCTGACTTACTGTTTTTCTCTGGGATGAGAACCATCGAAGATTAGGCCATTCAATTATAATCTCCATTGTTGATCAAGTTTAGAATAAAACCACATGCTAGGTTTGTCATTGAAGCAGTCCAAGGGCCTTAATTTTCATTCTCCATATGAACTCTTAACTAATAGAATCAATTTCATATGATGAAACCCTCCACACAAATTAAAATCACTTTGAGCAGTTAAGAACGGTGCTCAGTTGAATATAGCCATGATTAATCATGATCTATTGATGATGAAGCTGTGATGCATTTCAGAGAAGGTTCTGCAGATTTTAATTTGGACTAGAGTTCTTTGCAAGCACTGAATTATTGCCATAACCTTTTAAAGAGCGCCACAGGGTATTTTTTCCCCTCAAACCAAGATAGCAACAAAAGACTAATATTTCAAAGTGTGAAGGCCTCCAGTGGAGGTAAACCAATTGAGTTCCTCATGTACCATGCTGGTAAAATGCCAGCTGAATTTTTAAGATTGCATTTAATTATTGTCAACCTAATGTGAATTCCAGGAACAAAATGAATGTTTGATGTCTTTTCCTCCTCTATTAATAAAAGACAAAATGGTTTACTCAGACAGAGGGGGTGCCTTTATTTTTTAAAATCTCTTTCAACAAGTTACTTAATCAAGCAATAGGCTTCACTTGACGAGGTGTATGCATTCAAGCAATTCCTAATATCTTCTCATTACTTGACTTTTCTTCATTGATAACATTACAGGGTATTCATCTTGACTTTTCATCTCAAAGATCAGTCATTTTGAGAAATACAAAAACTGCAGATGCTGGAATCTTGAGCAACCAAAGAGCTGTAGGATGAACTTAGTGGGTTAGGCAAAATCCATGAGTAGAAATGTCCAGTCAATGTTTTGGCACAGGTCCCTACATTGAGATTTAAGTGCGAAGGGGGGATATCAACATTATCGAGGAATAGAAGAAACTGGGAAGGGCCAAGAGGTAATAGGATATTGGACTGTAGGTGAGGGAGGACCACCATGAGGGGGTAAAATTAGGGGGAAAATTAAGAAGGGAGAGGTTGAAGATGAGAAAGGGACAGTTGAACCAGATAGAAGTGGGAGTTACCTAAACCTAGAAAAAATTATGTTCATGCAGTTGGGTTAAAGACTTTACAGGATAGAATATGATGTGTTGTTCATTGAGTTTACATTTGGCCTAACCTTAGCAATGAATGAGACTAAGAACAGACTTATTAGTGTGGGAATATTGAAAAGAATGGTTGGCTACTGGAAGTTCAAACTTAGACCTTCAGTGTGCAGATATCAGATGAAGCAATCACTGAATCTACATTTGGTCTCACTGACTTGGAGGAGGCCATACCAAGTACACAGTAGATCAGGTTGGACACTGTGCAATGCAAAACGTATCTGCGCAGGATCTTGGTAGAGGTGAGGGAGGAGATATCAGAACAATTTCTGTGATTACATTGGGAAGACTGCAAGAGGGTAGAATGGTGGGAATCCTGGAGAGACTGATCCCTGTATGTAGGAGTGGGGAGGGGAAGATATAGGTGGTGTTGAGATTGTGCTAAAGCTGACAGAAGGGTCGGAGGATAATGTGTTAGTTGCGAAGGTCGATAGGTGAAAAGTGAGGACCAGAGGGACTCTGTCATTGTTCTGTCTGGATTGGGGGGAGGGAGGGGGGGAGATGGAATGAGGCCTGAGGTGTAAGAAATGTTTGAGATAGGGGTACTGGCTTATCAATAACAGCTTAGGAAATCTACATTTTTTAAAGAATGAGGATGTTTTGGATATCTTGGAGTGAAAGACCTCATCCTGGGAACAGATCCAGTGGAGACGGAGGAATTGGGAGAAAGAACTAGCTTCCTTAAAAGAGACAGAGTGGGAAGGGGGATAATCCAGGTAGCTGTAAGATTCAGTTTGTTATTAAAAGATGTCTGTAGAGTACTTGTCTCCTAAGATGGAGACTGAGAAGTCCAGGAAGGAGAGAGAGACATCAGAAGTAGTTACAGTAAATTTGAGGGCCAGGTAGAAGTTAGTGAAATTATTGAGTTCTGCACAGGTACAAGAGGTAGTACCAATGTACTGTAGTTGTCAATGTAGTGGAGGAAGAGATGGGGAGAGATAGGATTGGAACAGGGATTGTTCGACAAAAGCAACAAATAGGCAGGAAGAGCTGGGGCCCACGCAAATGCTCATGGTTTCACCCTTGTTCTGGAAGGAATGGGAGGAGTTAAAAGAGAAGTTGTAAAGGGCAAGGACGTGCTGTGCCAAGTGAAGGAGAGTGTTCATAGATGATGAATGAATAATACTTAATGTTATTCTGTCTGAATCAGCTCCTCAGGACAGAGGGGAGAAATGTTTTTGGCCTCGTCTTGCTTTGCATATTCCAACAATATAAGGAGGGGTTAATAACATCAGCATTTAGTCTGTGATTTTCCATCATTAATGATTCTAGGTGAGGGGTTCTTGGTTTCTTCACCTGCCCTTTAAGAATAGTCTGATTGTATCAGTATCTTTGCGTGACCATGCAATAGATTTAGAAGCAACCTGAAAGCAGTTCTTTATTTTTCCACAGAGACACTTACTGGAGCATGTGAAAGGATTTCGTGGGAGCAGAATGCAATCTGGGATCTATCTGAAGATCTGAACATAACAGCAACTATCCTAAGATTTTAAGATCTCTTGCTGCAAAATGAGTGTCAAATTTGAATGTGTGGGGAGCTCAGCTGTCCAGCGTGGGCTGGTTTAGTCATTCAGGGATAATAGCAAAATATCTAGCAGATACAACTATTCTTACCCTGCAGAATTATGTCAGAGATGTGTCACCTTACATTTGTCTTTGTTTATTGGATGGAATTTGCCTCCTTTCTTAACACCCTAGAGTGGTCTGACTACGTTTGGATCTCATTCCTATTTTTTTCTTAATTAACATGTTCTGTCAGGCATGGTGCAACCAAATCCACATTTTAACCCATTGATGTCCATGCTACTTCTGCTTAACAGAAGGTTATGGAGCACCATAGATAGTGATAGTGAGGAAAAGATGACTTCTTATCATTTTGTTCTTTGCGATCCTTCAATTTACAGAGTTAATTATATCAGCAGCCATTCTCTTGTTTATGCACCTTTGATTTCTAAATTTAATCCGATAGTCCAATGCCACAGAGTTAAGTGATCCTAGTCCATTCTAGACTGGGGCCTGTTTATTGTAGATTTTGAAGCCCTGCTCAGCACAACATGGAGCCAGGTTAAGGAGAATGAAAATAAACGTAAATTGGTTTTACTGTTCATGAGTCCTGCACGGCTAAAGTAAATGCGATTGTTTCCTAAATATTTCTCAAGTGGCCAATTCTGTATCCAATTGACCAGCTCAACCTGGATCCCATGTGATCTGATCTTCCAATCCAGCCTCCAGACCTTGTCAAAGGCCTTTCTGAAGTCCCCATGTACAACATCTATTGCCCTGCCCTTAGCAGCTTTCTTTTTGTGAAGAAACTGAACCCCTAGCCAAGAAACATTTATGATGGAAGACAACAGCTGAGTGCAGATACTGTATAATTATCCCCTTTATTTTCAGAGCATTAAAACAACAATATCGTATTTAATTCTTCCCACATTCCAGTCACCTTTTCCCTGATTCTATCACTCAGCTACACAACTGAGATCATTTACAGGGACCCAATTAAAGAGCTTTACTCATAAAGATCCTGATAATTTCACTACTTTTGTTTACAAGTTCCATCCTGTCTTCACCTTCACTTGGTCAATCTCTGACTCTTCTTTTCCTTTACTAGATAACCTTGCCTCCATGTCAAAAGGTAGACTCGTTACTAATACCAATTACAAGCTTACCGGCTGCCACAGCTATCTCAACTACTCTTTCATTTTGTCCAGCTCTGCCAAATTTACTCCAATGTGGAGTGTGATAGTACAGATTCTATCACCAATGTGTACATGTACAGATTGTAGTGTAGGATGACTGTGATTGGCTGAGAGCATAGCCACGCCTACTGGCAGGTCTTAAAGGGTTGCTCCTCGCCAGACCAGGACATTCTGGACTGGTCGACCTACATGTGATATGCTCCAGTCTTTTAGTTAATAAAAGCCTTGGTTTGGGTCAATAAGTCTTTGGTTCTTTCGACACACTCTACATGGAAGGCTTTCCATTCAGATGCCTATGAAATGACTTTCATTTTCCTGAATGGTGACTTCTCTTCCATCATTGCTAACAAAGCCCTTGACCCCTATCACATTCATCTGTACTTACACCCCCTCCCAGGACAGAACAAGGATTGCCTCATTCTTGCCCTCCACTCCACCAACCTCTGCATTCAACGAATTGTTCTCTGCAATATCTGCCACCTTCAGAGAGATTCCAGACCCAGATACATCTTCCCTTCTTTTCTTTCACCATTTCACAGGAACAGTTTCCCTGGCAACATAATGTCCCCAACAACCATCCCCCCTTCTTACACTATCAATCGCAGGTGAGGTGAGATTCATCCTTTCACCTCTTCCTTCCCAATGTTCAGGGACCTATATAGCATTTCCAGGTGATGCACTTCTTCCAAAGCAGTGCACTTTATTCATGTTAAACAGAGAAGACAAATGCAGGTTGGGAGATCACTTTGCAGAACACCACAAATTGAGGCTAAGCCTTCTGTTGCCTGCCATTTTAATTCTCAGTCCCTGCCAATCTGTGGTGTCCCGTACTGTTGCAATGAGATCCAATAGAAGTTTGAGGAACAGCTCCTCATATTCTGTTTGGGGTTGGTGCAGCCTCTGGTCTCCATATGGATTCTACAAGTTTGGGTAATTTAATTTCTCTGTCTGAATCGGGTGCCTATCTGTGATTTTGGCTCAGTTTGTTTGCTTTAATTTTCCTTTTTATTTCTCTGAAAATGGGGACACGTCCAACCTAACCTGCAGGTCTGTCTTCCTGCTCTACATTTTGAAACTCCTATATTATTTAGTCTATGTTCTAACTTTCTAACTGCTCCCATTCATTCATTGACTAAATAATCTTATCTTGGGCGTATGCCCACTGTCATAGAGTCAAACAACATGGTCATTTGGCCCATCACATCTGTACTGATTGCCGATCATCCATTCTCATTCCATCTTCCAGCATTTGACTCATCGTCTTCTATGCCTTGGCAATTTAAATGCAGACAATGACTCTGCTTTCATCATTCTCTTTGGCAGTGTCTTCTGAATATTTACTACCATCTGGGGAAAAAGAACCCACTCAGATCCCCTCTAAATCTCTTCCCCTTAGCCTAATCCTCCTGTTTTATTTACCTCAAGTAAGATAAATTGTTCCTGCATTCCACCGTTTCTATACCTCTCCTGACCTCAATCAGGTCTCCTGTTAACTTTCTCCTCTTCAGTTCTCAGGTCTCTCAACATAACTGAATGGTCACCCTGGTTCTACCTTATTAAGAGACATCCCTCTTCCCTCATCCTCTCTGGAG
This sequence comes from Narcine bancroftii, assembly GCF_036971445.1. Taxonomy (NCBI): domain Eukaryota; kingdom Metazoa; phylum Chordata; class Chondrichthyes; order Torpediniformes; family Narcinidae; genus Narcine; species Narcine bancroftii. The sequence continues at coordinate 23,089,843 of NC_091473.1, read as the reverse complement.
CTTAATGAGCTTCGTTTCTCTCCTTCACAGTTCTGACTAAATGTCTTTGACCTGAAATGTTAATTCTATGTCTCTTCCCACAGACCTGACATGCTGGGTATTTGCAGAATTTTCTGTTTTAATAGGCTATCAATACAGACGGGTTGGTGATGTGAGAGGAGAAAGAGGGAGCCTGAGAAAACTTACAGAGATGCAGGAAGAGCATACAAACTTCACTCCAAGAGTACTGGAGGTCAGAATCAAACCCAGATGAGACAGCAGCTCTGTCATCTGTGCCACTGTGTAATTCCTCACCCCCACCCCCAAGTATTTTTGGCCTTAATCATTAACTCTTTTACTGCCCTGAGATGCAGTGCTGTCTGTATATGAGTGCTGTCAGGATTTTCTGATCACTATATTTCATAGAACATTCTTTGGTTTTCCAGTTTCAAAATGCCCTCCTTGATTTTTCAATCTCCTTCCTTCATTGAAGGTAAACGTTCTATTATTGGAATGTAACATGCATGAAATTCTTTAACTTTGCCTACCATAATGAAGATTGAGTCTGTCACTTTGTCAAGAAATGAGGCCCCAGCAAGGAACGAACTTACATCCCCTGGTTTACAAGGCCAGCACTCTAAGCACTGAACTATCAGAACCTCTCTGAAGCAAATTAACTTTGACATGTGAATCAGTTGTTATTTCATTTCTTGACTTGGCTGTGATAAATCTGTATTTGTACTTGCAATGAAGCACACGCAACCATTCAAGGGTAATGGTAATAGTACTCCAATATGAATAAATTATTCATTTACTCAGTTTGAAATTCTAATAAATTGCACATTTTTTTTACACCAACCCCATTCACACCTCTCTCCAATCCTGTTCCTCCTGCTCACTTTCCAAGGTTAACCTGAAGACTTTAGTACTTCATCGAGATAATCTGAATGCTCCTGTTATTGTTTGTTTGCAGCATCATATGGATTTCAACTGATACATCATCTGATTTGCATTTTAATTACTTTGATTATTTCTTTCACATTGAATTTCTCTGCCTGAACAGCTCATGCATAAAGTGGCTTTATCTACGACTCTCTAAGGCCAATATGAAAATTCTCCCATCCACAGCAGGATCTTAAAAATGAGCATCTCCCACTTGGCTCTAGATATAGAAAGTATTGCCGCATTTCCCCTCTCCAATCTGGCTATTCTGTCTAATTTCCAGATAGCCAGTTCACAAATGGAAGCTTTTGCTCCAAGTTTAAGTACTGAGAAAATTCTGGGTGAGCTTTTGATCCTTGCAGACCATAATCCTTCTCTCCATCTCTCTTTCCTCTCCATAGTCCTTCACATCCAGCTCTTCCAGAACTCCGTTTAGTTTCACAACTCTGAGCTTCCTTCTGAATATGATTTGAAAAATGGTGTAAGGTTGCTACCACAGGCTAAATATATTAGACAAATTACTTATTCTGAGGAACATATCTTTCTGGAAAATATTTCTCCAAATTGGCTATGAGAGAAAATGAAATTTCAAGTTGTTTCACATCAATTGTTTTGATTTTATTTCATCAATAGTGTCAATTAAAAACTGAGCTTCAATTTTCTCCATTGGAGAGTTAGTTATTGAAATTGACATTCTTATTTTCATTAGCCTCTCCATTGGTGACAATGTGCCTTAATATCAAATACTTTCATTGTACTTGTGTCGATAATAATACATTTTGGACAATTTACTGCAAGTTTTGAGGAGTCAGGTAGGTGGGTCCACTTGGTTGGGGTTTGCTCGTTCAGGGCCGGGAAGACAAAAGAAAGGATGTGGTGTTTTTGCGTAAGATTATGTAAACAAGTCATTTGGTCAGAGGACATTGTGATGCTAATGTAATATTTGGTAAGGGACACTTATGGCATGTGCTGGAACACAACAGTATTGAAGATAAACTTCATAATGTACCACAATCGTCAGCAAGAAACAAAAATCTTGATATTAAAAAAAATGGTTTTATCTCACAAACTCTGTGAAAACTCCATGGCTGCAAACAAATATGGCAAAATATAATATATATTGAGCCTGAAACATTAAGTCTTATGACTGGGGGCTCAGTAGTGCCATTCAGCATGGGTCAGATCAAAGGGAGACAAACAGAGCTTGAGGCAGCTGTGCTTGCCTAGCAGGTGCCAGCACTTGTTACTAAACCTGCACCAGCTGATTTTTAAGGCAAAATGAATGCAAGTGAAACTGGAACCCTTTTTACACTGACATGTCAAGCCAGGAATAATCCCCCTTTAATATGCCTCACCTACCTGTATAAACATGTCGAAGGCGGACTGGTGGATAATTTCAACCTGTCTTTTATCTGTCAAGCAAAGTAGTATCAGAGGCGGAGCGGGCCGAGGGTAAAAGGATGAGCCTTGTTGCTGGATCCAAATGGGAAAGGAATGTGACGTCCTGCCTCTTTTGATCTGGGAAGCCAGCTTGCTGTGTAAAAGGACTCAATGACCCAGCATTTCTTCTGTTTTGTGTGAACAAGCAAGCTGGCTTCCAGAGATGTGTCGTGTATACGGCAATAATGCGGGTTTTTGGTGTAAAAAATGTATGTCTTCAAATCGTGAGACAAGCTGAGAATACAACTGCAAACACAGGGCATTTTGAGTAATGCCGCATTGTTTTGATGGGAAAAGAGAAAATGGCAACTTAGTCACAAACAGACCTCTTATGCAGATGGGGTGGACAGCCTGTAAGGAGAGGATGGAAGACATTTTCATGGCCAATAATTTTCTGAAGCTGAGTCAGTGCTGAACAGGGAAAAGCAGTGAATGCTGGAGTGAAAGATCAAAAAAAAAATTTCACTGATAAGAGGCTACAAAATGAATTGAATATAAGTCACTCTGCAAACAGCCAGATTTCTCATTTACAGAACTAGTTCAGGTATTTACAGGATAATTCAACCCACAACCATTTGAGTCAGTGGATGATTTTAAATTCAGTTCATTACCAGGGAAAGCTGGGAATCACTAGGTGCTTTCAAACTGCCTTGTAAAATGGGGTTAACCCCAAAATTTGCCCGGTTAGCGCCCCACTCACAAGGCAGCTTGAAAGGATCCAAGCTGGTCAACATTGTCCAAAGCCAACTGGGTCCCTGCCCTACCTTGGAGGTGTGATAGTACAGATCTATCACCAATGTATATAGTGTATATAGTTACAGCATCTAGACTGTGCTTACAGCGATTGGCTGAGAGCTTAGCCACGCCTACTGTCTGGGCCTAAAGGGATGTGTCCCTAGCCAGGTCGGATCATTCCGGACTGGTCGGCCACCTGTGAAGAGCTCCTGTCTTTTGCTAATAAAAGCCTTGGTTTGGATCAACAAGTCTTTGATTCTTTAGCCGAGCTCTACAATTTTATTAGCAAAAAGAAAAAAGAATTTTTTTTGAAAGGGATGGAGCGTTTGACTCGGCCAGAAAAACTTGATATCGACCCATAGTCAGCTACAGCCTTCAAAGCCTTTAAGTTCTGGCTGCTGAACTTTGAAAACTTCCTGAGATTCATTCGGGTGGAGGAGGATAGCCAGCGTCTAACAGCATTGCTGTCTATGGTGTCCTTGAGAGTCTACGAGAACATCCAGGATGAGACCACTTACATCGCAGCCATAAAGGAACTGAAAGAACTGTATGATCAACAGGTGAACAGAGTTCATGCCCGGTTCGTGCTTGTGTCGAGGAAGCAACAGCCTGGCGACCTCGTCCGGGATGCCTATGTGGCCGGGCTCCGACCGAACGAAGTGAGGCTGCGCTTTCTCGAGCAAGGGGTAGAAAAACTAGAGGACGTGGCCCAGATTGTGATCACAATGGAGGATGCAGCCTTAAAGTCCAACGAGTTCTTTAGGGACTGGACCCCTCGTTCTGATGTGAGTAGAGTGCCCTTCTACCCTTCTACCCTGTCGGCTGCTGCACTTCCCCCTGCGAACCCAAAATGTTATTTCTGCGGGAGGGACAAGCACAGCAGAAAAGCCAGGTGCCAGAAGTGCCTTAAAAATGGCCACTTTGCTGCAGGTCTAAAATGGCCGCCAGCAAACACAGTGCCTCGTGTGAAGCCCAACCGCCACTATCCCATTCAAACTCTTCTTCCCCAGAGGTCTCGTCCAATGAGAGCGAGGGCTCCCCTGCATGGCAACGCCTGATGTCACGGAGACGCCGAACCCGGAAGGGGCAGCCCACCCTTGCAACCATGGTGTTGGCCCGCCTCTCGCCCCCGTGCGGAACACTCGACCCGGCCTCGGTCCCGACTGTGGCAACCGCTGCTGCTGCCGCCGCCACAGACACCCCCGGGGCCGACGCTACTGCTGCTGCTGCCCACTCCCCGTCTGCCGCTGCCTACGCTGCTGCCGATGCGGCCACCACGACCGACTGGGGACCTGCTGCGGCCAACGCTACCGCTGCTGCTGCCCGCTCCCCTGCTGCCGCCGCCTACGCCGCCGTCGGTGCGGCCACCACGACCGACTGGGGACCCAACCGCGAGCAACTACAAACCCCACTACTTACCTTTCATACGCCGACGCCGCCACAACAGCACTTCCGGGAGGTCCTCCAACCTGCTCCTCCAGCGTTGACTATGTTATGACGCCATTCCGTTACGTGATGTCATCCTGTTGCGTGACGTCATCACACAGAACTCCCCTGTCAACTGGATCAGTGGCTGCTTCTATAACACTAAACCAGCAATGCTCTCATCCCCTCACTAAAGCAATGGAACTGATTAAAGTGCATGGACACTACACCAATTGCTTATTTGACTCTGGGTCAACTGACAGTTTTATCCGGCCAGATCTGGCCCTCCGTTGGGGACTTGACATTATCCCCACTACCCAGAGGATCTCATTAGTGACGAGGTCGCACTCGACCAGGATAAAGGGGTATTGCATCGTCACACTGGAAGTACAGGGCGTAACGGTCACCCACTTCAAATTATTCATCCTTCCCCAATTGTGCGTCCCAGTGTTGCTGGGATTAGACTTTCAGTGTCAGCTCCGAACGGTGTCCCTACACTTTGGGGGACCCATGCCCCCCTCAGTCTGCCATCGCCTCAGCCCCGAAGCACCCGAGCAACCCGCCCCTGTGCCCCAGGGCCAATCCTGCGGCCTTTCCACACTCCAGATTGCCCCGCCAGCATTCTTCGCAAACCTCACCCCTGGCTGGAAGCCTGTGGCCACAAAAGTCGTCAATATAGTTACAAAAACAGGCAATTCATTAGGAGTGAGGTGCGTAGATTGCTGGATGAGGGCGTCATCGAACCCAGTTCAAGTCCCTGGAGAGCCCAGGTGGTGGTTGTCAAGAACGGGGAAAAGCTGCGGATGGTGGTCGACTATAGCCAGATCATTAATCACTTCATGCTCCTGGATGCATACCCCCTGCCACGCATCACGGATGTGGTGAACCAGATCGCCCAATACCGCATATTCTCCAGCATTGACCTACGTTCGGCCTACCACCAGCTCCCGATTCGCTGTGAGGACCAACCATTCACGGCCTTTGAAGCGAATGGGCGGCTGTATCAATTTCTCAGGGTACAATTCGGGGTCACGAATGGTGTTGCGGTCTTCCAGCGGGAAATGGACAGGATGGTGGACCAGAACGGGCTAACCGCTACCTTCCCGTATCTGGACAATATCACCATCTGCGGCCATGACACGCAGAACCACGACGCCAACCTAGACAAATTTCTTCAAACTGCCCGTCGGCTGAACCTGACTTACAATTTGGACAAGTGTGTCTTCCGGACCACACGACTCGCGATTCTAGGTTGCGTGGTGGAGAACAGGATAGTCATGCCAGATCCTGACCGCATGCGTCCCCTAATGGACTTACCCCCCCCCATACCCAGAAAGCGCTCAAATGCTGCCTGGGCCTTTTGTCATATTACGCCCAATGGGTTCCACACTACGCCGACAAGGCGCGTCCTCTTATCAAGACCATCTCCTTTCCCCTCTCGACCGAAGCCAGAGCGGCTTTCGATCGAATCAAATCCGACATCGCCGCTGCGACGCTGCACGCGATCGATGAGTCTGTCCCGTTTCAAGTCGAGAGTGATGCATCCGACTTCGCCCTAGTAGCCACCGTAAACCAGGCCGGTCAGCCTGTAGCCTTCTTCTCCAGAACCCTCCAGGGTCCAGAGAGTAGACACTCCTCGATCGAGAAGGAGGCCTAGGCCATAGTTGAAGCGGTGCGTAGTTGGAGACATTACCTCGCTGGGAAGCGCTTTACACTGTTGACTGATCAACACGCGGTCTCCTTCATGTTCAGCAACACCCAGCGTGGTAAGATAAAAAAACGACAAAATCGCCAGATGGAGAATCGAACTCTCCACCTTTAACTATGACATCCTGTACCGGCCTGGTAAGCTCAACGACCCGCCTGACGCGCTCTCCAGGGGGACGTGCGCCAGCATACAGATGGACAGACTCCATGAGGCGCTCTGTCATCCAGGGGCACTAGGTATGCCCACTTTGTGAAGGTGCGTAACCTACCCTACACAGTCGAGGAGATCCGCTCCATGACCCGAGCCTGTTCGGTGTGCGCTGAATGCAAGCCCCACTTCTTCCGTCTGGATAACTCCCACATTATCAAAGCCACCCGCCCCTTCGAGCGTAGACTTTAAGGGGCCCCTACCGTCGACCAACCGTAATAATTACATCCTTACGGCCATCGACAAGTACTCCCGCTTCCCGTTCGCTGTGCCCTGCCCAGACACCACTGCCACCTCAGTGATACAGGCCCTTCACAGTATTTTCGCCATTTTCGGGTACCCCAATTCCATCCACAGTGATAGGGGGTTCTCATTCATGAGTGCAGAGCTGCAACAGTACCTTCTGGAGTGTGGTATCGCTTCAAGCAGGACCATCAGCTATAACCTATGCGGTAACGGCCAGGTCAAGAGGGAGAATGCCACCATAATGGAGTGCGGTTACACAGGCTCTCCGGTCTAAAGGTCTCCCCACCTCTCAGTGGCAGGAGGTTCTCACTAGTGCCTTACACTCCATCCACTCCCTCCTATGTACTGCAACAAATGCCACCCCCCACGAAAGGATGTTCCTTTTCCCGAGGAAATCCGAATCAGGAACCACTGTACCGGCATGGCTCATCGTCCCTGGCCCTGTCCTTTTGCGATGCCACGTCTGGCACTCAAAGAACGACCCCTTGGTCGACCGAGTGACTCTACTCCTCGCGAACCCACATTACGCCTACGTTGAGTTCCCAGACGGGCGGGAGGACACTGTTTTGGTGCGGGATCTAGCTCAGGACGCGGTAGACCCAGCAAACCCCCCAACCCAACCTTCCCCAACTCTTTATTCCCCAGGCCCCGTGCCGCAACAGAAGGACCAACAGCACCCCAACGACCAGGGCCACCCTGCCGACAACACGACACGCCACGAATTGAGCGAAGGAGCAGTCGCACCCGACGAGCCCGCTGGCGACACCACTCCAGCGACCCCAATCCTGGCACCACAGCAGTCACGCGGATGGTCAGACTCCCTGACCACTACAGTCCTTAACCTATCCCTTCCTTTCATTCTCTCCCTCGTTTTTTTGTTTTTTTTTCCAGGATCAGTTCTCCAAGAAGGGGTGAATGTGATAGTACAGATCTATCACCAATGTATATAGTGTATATAGTTTCAGTATCTCGACTCTGCTTACAGCGATTGGCTGAGAGCTTAGCCACGTCTACTGTCTGAGCCTTAAAGGGTTGTGTCCATAGCCAGGTTGGATCATTCCGGATTGGTCGGCCACCTGTGAAGAGCTCCTGTCTTTTGCTAATAAAAGCCTTGGTTTGGATCAACAAGTCTTTGATTCTTTCGACGAGCTCTACAGGAGGTAGTCAAGGAACCCAGTTAAACTTACCCAGGATGTGTCAACCAAGGGAAACCACAGCTGAAGTGTCTGTGGTGATTGGGAAGAGAGAGGGTCGCTGCCAGGGACTGGGGTGGAGGGGGGGGGGTGAGTGGTTGCTGCCATGAGGGGGAGAGACAGGGGCCACAATCGGGGGGAGAGGGGTCACTGCCATGGGGGGGTGAGGTCAATGTCACGGGGGTTACAGGGGTGCCACGATTAGTGGGAGAGGGGTCACTGCCGCGGGGGGGTTGGCTGCCGCAGGTTGGGGGTGAGTGTGATTGATGCTGGGACGGGGACTGACAGCTGGTGCGGGGGGTGGTAGGGGACAGGAGAGACTATTCTACGTGATGCATCAGTTACCACTTCGTCTTGGGGTTGGGATCTCCCTTAATTTACAGGTTGGCAATTTCCTGGGGCTATTCCCCCTTCAGCTTGGAGGTGTTGGAGGTACCTTTGCCTCATTAATCACACCTGGGTCCCAGGAGGGCTACCTGGATGCTGCAGCTTAAAAGCACCTACTGAGTGATTTTGTCATCATACTCACAGACCTCCGACGTAATTGTAACTTCCACATTTTTAGATTATTTACTTGGAGACTGATTTGTGTGTTGTCTAAGAGGTAAGATGACCCAGTCAATGCCATTACATCAGGCCTTGTATTTGGTTTGAGACAGAAGGCAGCCAAGAGTGGCAGGGAATTCCTTCCTGTGCCAACCAAAATGATACAGTAGCTTCGACTCAAAGGACAACCTCCAGAGCATTGGCTCAGAAACAAAAACAATCTCATGACTACAAGTGTCTCATATCATTTTCATGGACACACGACAATGAATGCTCATGTAACAATTCTTAAAAAGAGACTATATTCTAATCATGTCAGGGAATTAAGACAAAGCAATACTTTCTCAAATAAAACACAAGGGACGTGTTCATTATTGTGTGCTTAATAACAAGTCGAGTCGGTGGGTGAGGTAAACCACAGAAAAGACTTTACTAAACACAATCAAACATGATAAACAGGGTAGGGAGAGAGAGAGCCCACAGTGTGGCATCTGCTTCCTGCTAGTTCTTGATTCAACTAACAAGCCCTTGCGGAGCTCACTGTTGCAAGTATGGTGGCTGCAATGCAATTGTAGTGGGTGCAGAGCAGCTGATGGCAATGGCTGTCTACATCCCTTTTCTTGAGTTATCCCCTCCCCACCTCCCGCATGGTATAGTGAATGCATAAATAACTTTCACGAGTACAACAATATATACATTCAAACCAGTTCAGTCCTGGTATTTTGGGTTGGGTTTACAGACAAACCCAGAGTCCATTTTATAATAGCACTCTGCTGATGTGGAGACTTGTCCTGATTGTCTCCACTGTTCAGTCTCATGGGCATTGTCCATCGTCTCTCCTGTGGTTACCAGGGGGCTCATGTTGATCCTGGCCTCACATTCCAAGTCCAAAAATGCCGATTTGTCTGGGATGGGTTGATTTGGGGGTGGCTCTCTTACTTGGAGGATGTGTCATCTGTTCCTCCTGTATATTTTCCCTCTTGAACGAACCAGGTATCACCTGGGTTCCTGGCATGGTTCAAATTGTTCCATCTTTCTCAGCTGGTTAAATGTCCTAAGTGACATGACATTGCATTATTATTTGCCACTGCTCAGGTCAAGCTTTAAAGCTGCCTACCTTTTTATACATGCTAGTTAGATGAGAGAGAGAGAGAGAGAAAGAGAGAGAGAGAGAGAGAGAGAGAGAGAGAGAGAGAGAGAGAGCCCATAGCATGGCGGCTTCTCCCTGCTAATACTCGATTCCACTAGTGCACCCTCGTGGTGCTCACACATGCATAGCGTGCTGTTGCAAGTACAGAGGCTGCAATGCGATTGCAACAAGAGCAGAGCAGCCAACGGCAGAGACTGTCTACAGGAGAGAAGGCAGTCTTGAATGCAGAATAAGCATAAAGAGAACATACGAACTTACTGGCAACCCTAGAGTCCTAATACAGAAATTCTAACAGTGGAAGCTTCCAGCATACCAACACTGATGACTACATTATTTATAGTACCATTCACAACTTTTGATCTAACTAGTTTGTATAAAAAGGTAGGCAGCTTTAAGGCTTGACCTGAGCAGTGGCAAATAATAATCACGTCACATCTATTAGGCAACACCTTCTTCATTAAGAGAGAATGTAGCATGTTCCACAAATTTTCTATTGGATTAGCCATGGTATACAGCCCAGCATCAACCACCTGGGAGGGCAAGAGCAGTTACTATTAACCAGTAAAATACAGGAATTTGTCACATGATAATATCTCCCAAAATGGTTCTGAAGAATGTTTCATTGGAACAGCCCTCAGATGAGGAATTTGTCCTTGTTAAAATATGACTGTTGACAACAGACTCGCCAAGGCAAATAGCGCCTTTGGAAGACTACACAAAAGAGTCTGGAAAAACAACCAACTGAAAAACCTCACAAAGATAAGCGTATACAGAGCCGTTGTCATACCCACACTCCTGTTCGGCTCCGAATCATGGGTCCTCTACCGGCACCACCTACGGCTCCTAGAACGCTTCCACCAGCGTTGTCTCCGCTCCATCCTCAACATCCATTGGAGCGCTTACATCCCTAACGTCGAAGTACTCGAGATGGCAGAGACCGACAGCATCGAGTCCACGCTGCTGAAGATCCAGCTGCACTGGATGGGTCACGTCTCCAGAATGGAGGACCATCGCCTTCCCAAGATCGTGTTATATGGCGAGCTCTCCACTGGCCACCGTGACAGAGGTACACCAAAGAAAAGGTACAAGGACTGCCTAAAGAAATCTCTTGGTGCCTGCCACATTGACCACCGCCAGTGGGCTGATAACACCTCAAATCGTGCATCTTGGCGCCTCACAGTTTGGCGGGCAGCAACCTCCTTTGAAGAAGACCGCAGAGCCCACCTCACTGACAAAAGGCAAAGGAGGAAAAACCCAACACCCAACCCCAACCAACCAATTTTCCCCTGCAACCGCTGCAATCGTGTCTGCCTGTCCCGCATCGGACTTGTCAGCCACAAACGAGCCTGCAGCTGACGTGGACTTTTTACCCCCTCCATAAATCTTCGTCCGTGAAGCCAAGCCAAAGAAGAAGAAAATATGACTGCATTTTATTAAATATTTGAGTACATTACTCAACTTAAATCTGGGTAGATTTCATCCAGATCATGCCCAGAAATTCATCCTTACATCATTTTGTAATAGTGAATGTTGAGATTGGAGTTAAATAATTGTGCAGCTTCACCACATTGTTTTTGGTCATTCGCATCATTCATCTGAATTAAATAATTTAAAAAAACATCATTGGTGCCATTATGAGTGTGATTTGTTTTTCTTTATTTCCTCCCAGTGGCAACTACTTCGCAATATTTGCAGTTCTCCCACATCCACAAAATTACTGCAGTCTCTCCTCCTTATTTCTACATATTTTCATGGAACTGCATAAATCACTGACGTTTGAATTGCCATGAATATATTCCATTTCATCAACATGAGGAAAGACCCTTCAACTCAGCTTGACAAATCGTGGACAATTTCACATACCCTTCTGGGAATATTTCTTTCCATCCTGACAGTGAAATAAGCAAAGCTTAAGGGCTGTTTGCAACCCTAACCCTGGTATCTTAATAGGGCCTTTTCATATCCCAGCCATTCAGGAACCATTATGTCCCACTTAGCATTTATAGCAGCTCTATTTGTCTTTTTGCTCATAACCTCACTTGTGTTCCTTGTCACTGATTAAAATTTTTTCCTTATAACACAAAAACAGAAAATGAGACACTCAGCAGGTCGAGCAGTATCTGTCAAGAGGAATAAATCTCTCAATACTTCAGTTGTTTATCGCTTCACCTTTTTAGAACCCATGTTATTTTCATTTTGATGTTTGTTTACACTGTTTACAAGCATTAACATTTTTATTTGGGAATTAATCTGCATCTGTAAGGCTCTCTGGGAGACAAAATACACCAGGTTTTACTTACTTTCAATTTTTCAGATTTTATTGTTGGCTTCCTTCATTCACTGTACAATGTTTAAACCATAATGCAGTTGACAGCAATGTAAATGATTCTGATCCTAAATGAATGGGCACATTTACTCCCTTAAATCAGCTGCAGGATTTTGTCCTGAGATCTTCAATATCATTCCTGAATGAATGGGCTCTGACCATTTTGGGCAAAATAGCCTAATTTAGAGCCATAGGACCTTTATGATTAAACCTTGTATACATTATTTGTTATGCTGTTGACATTTGATCCTCAGTCAACAACTGTTTCTAGCAAGTTCTAAAAGTTTACCATGATCCATGTAAGTTTCTACATACCCTCCAATGAGAGATGGAAATTCCCTCCAATCAGCTTTGCAGAAATGCATCATCCTCTGCGTTGATAATGCCTTCTCCACAACAGCAACGAATGCTTTTGTAGAACCCAAATGCTGTCCTGCAAGAGGATTGAACAATAAGATTAGAAGTCCAAGCCAATGAGAGAAAAAAATTACAATTCTGCTCTCAGCTCTTTCAGTTGAATGTTTCACCCCTTTCTTATAAATTGTGGGTTCATAAAATGTGGCTGGACTCAGGTAGGTGAGATATTGAAAGGCAAGATGTGTCAAGCTGCCAGTATTCTGTCTCAAATTATAACTTCAGACAGATGGAACAAACAAAAGTGGAGAGGGTGTGTTCTGGTAGTGTTATATCCTCTGAGGCAAGCACCTGTATCTCCTGTATTAACAATGCAAGTCAATAGGGACACATATTCTTTGACAGATAACAGAGGGGTATTTACTGCCAGATGTCATTGCCTGAACAAGAGATCAGCTTACTGCCAGTCTCTTAATGAGGCCAGATTTCACCCTTAAATATTTATATTTGATGTCAAACAAGAAATGAAAGATGGGCTCCAGCTGATTGAAAGATTAATAACCGCTCATGCATTATTTAAGCAGATAATTCAGCTCTGTTGATTTGGGATGAAAAACAGCCAGCAGATTTCTATGATTATATATAGCCATAACAAAATATAAAGCAGTTTTAAAGATCTAGCTACTTAAGTGGAAAAGGATGTACTTCTTCGGGATAATCAGCATGGCTTTGTGTGAGGAAAGTCCTATCCCACAAATTGGACTGAGTGTTTTTGAGGAGGTTACCAAGATGACTGTTGAGGAAAAGGCAGAAGATGTTGTCTACATGGACTCTGGTAAACAATTTGACAAAATTCCTCTTAGAAAGCTGGTCCAAAAGCTAAACTCACATGGGAACTACGGTGAGAACGTAAACTAAATCCAAAGTTGGATTTATCATAGAAGACAGGAGAGTGGTGAAGGAGTGTTCTATGTCTGGAGGTCTGTGACCAATGGTGCTCTAAAAAGGATCTCTGTTGTTTGTAATATGTATTAATGATTTGGAAGAAAATGTAAGTGGCCCGATTAATACATTTCTAGATGACATATAAATTGTAGGATAAAGGATACAGTGGAGCTATCCAGTAGCCTCTTTAGTGGGAGCAGATCTTCCATTTACTCTTGCTAAGATTAGTAGACATACCTTCAATCCAGTACTTAAACATACATTATGGATTTGGTTTCAATTTCAGAAGTTCTTTGACTTGAACATTTTTATTTTATCTAGCACCATTTCTCTTAATTTTTTTTCAATCATCTATGATTGATCAAGCCTTCTCTTTTTGGAAAGTTAAAGGAATTGTTTCTTTTTCAGATTTGTTTATAGATGGTAGTTTAATGTCTTTTGAACAATTATCCAATAAATATAATAGACCTAAGTCACATTTTTTTAGTTTCAAATTCTTTGGCTTGGCTTCGCGGACGAAGATTTATGGAGGGGGTAAAAAGTCCACGTCAGCTGCAGGCTCGTTTGTGGCTGACAAGTCCGATGCGGGACAGGCAGACACGATTGCAGCGGTTGCAGGGGAAAATTGGTTGGTTGGGGTTGGGTGTTGGGTTTTTCCTCCTTTGCCTTTTGTCAGTGAGGTGGGCTCTGCGGTCTTCTTCAAAGGAGGTTGCTGCCCGCCAAACTGTGAGGCGCCAAGATGCACGGTTTGAGGCGTTATCAGCCCACTGGCGGTGGTCAATGTGGCAGGCACCAAGAGATTTCTTTAGGCAGTCCTTCTACCTTTTCTTTGGTGCACCTCTGTCACGGTGGCCAGTGGAGAGCTCGCCATATAACACGATCTTGGGAAGGCGATGGTCCTCCATTCTGGAGACGTGACCCATCCAGCGCAGCTGGATCTTCAGCAGCGTGGACTCGATGCTGTCGACCTCTGCCATCTCGAGTACTTCGACGTTAGGGATGTAAGCGCTCCAATGGATGTTGAGGATGGAGCGGAGACAACGCTGGTGGAAGCATTCTAGGAGCCGTAGGTGGTGCCGGTAGAGGACCCATGATTCGGAGCCGAAAAGGAGTGTGGGTATGACAACGGCTCTGTATATGCTTATCTTTGTGAGGTTTTTCAGTTGGTTGTTTTTCCAGACTCTTTTGTGTAGTCTTCCAAAGGCGCTATTTGCCTTGGCGAGTCTGTTGTCTATCTCATTGTCGATCCTTGCATCTGATTTCAAATTAGAAATGTTCAATGCTTTATTGCCTAGCTTTCCAACATTGTACCAACCAGATTTAGTTGGTACTTTTTCATTTGAACCCTTCCTATAAGGGTTTAATGGTCAGCATTTATAATAAGTTGTTAAAATTGCAATCAAATTCTAATGACAAAATTAAAAGGGCCTGAGAAGAGGAACTTCAGTTACATCTTCCAGAGGAATCATGGAAGATCTTTGGTTTGGTTAATACCTCTTCAATACGTGCTCATCATTCTTTGATTCAGTTTAAAGTGGAACACTGGGCTCATATGTCAAATTGGCCCATATTTTTTTCTAACATTAGTCCTATTTTTGATAGATGTAAATCAGAAGTGGCTTCTCTAACTCATATGTTTTGGTCATGCCCTATGTTGGAGAGATATTTTTAAGACATTGTCAGCTATACTGGATATCAGTTTGCAACCTAACCCATTGGAATTTTACTTCCAGAAGTGGGATGAGTTCCCACTTCCATATATCTGGTTGTAGCCTTTTCTACATTGCTGGCTAGAAGAGCTATCTTATTTAAATGAAAGATTCTAATCCATCAACCCTACCTTGACTCAGTGACTTTCCCAAATTATGTCATCCAAAGTTAGGAGTCGTACATTTGATACTTCTGTAAATTTAAAGAGACTTGATGACCTTTTATAAATTATTTCCATATGACTTAGTTAATATAAGTATTTTCCTTTCCGGACTATATTTTATTTCTTTTCTCTTTGTTGGTGAAGACCGGGCTATTAAATTTTATTAATAAATTCTCAGGATAGGTGTCCAGTCTTTTTCTTTTTTTTTAAGATTAGGTGGGGTTTTATATAATTTTTTTTGAAGATTTCAGTTTGAGAAAATATTCATTAATTGTCATGTAATACAATATGTTATATGATGTCACATAGTGATATTTTTTCCCTTTATGATTATGTACTCCTATTCTCCTAGTATATTATTTACCTATAACATGATTATTAAAAAGAATGAACAAGAAAGAGAGGATACAATGGTACATTTAGATCAGTTGAAAATTTTGTCAGAGAAAAGGCAGATGGAGTTTAATTCAAATAAGTGTGAGGAGATATATTTGGCAGGTAAAATGTAAAAGGAACGTAAGTTTCAGGAAACTGAGGTCCACTGATGTACACAGCAATCTTGGGGTGCAAGAATGTGGCGACAATCGAGTATAAAATTTGTGAAGGTGCATCCCAACTATATAAATCATTTGTTAGGACATATTTCAGAATCAAAATTGATTGTCATGAACATGTAACAGAATTTGTTGTTTTTCAGCAACATCACAGGTGCAAATATTGCTATAAATAAATTTTAAATAAATAAATAAATAAGTCCAAAGACGAGAAAGTGAGGTAGTGTCTGTGGGTAAATGTCCATTCAGAAATCTGATGGCAGATGGTGATTTTGTGCCACTGAGTGTTCATCTCAGGCTCCTATACCTCCTTTCTGATGGCTGCAGTTTGAAGAGGGCATGGCCTGGTTGGTGAGGGTCCTTAAGGATAGAGGCTGCTTTCTTAAGACACTGCCTCTCGTAGATATCCTTGATTGATGTCCGTGATGGCACTGGCTGAGTTCACAACTCTCTGTAGTATTTTCTTGTCCTTGACATTGGCATCTCAATACAAGACAGTGACGCAACCAATCAGAATGCTCTCCATGGCACACCTGTAGAAATTTGCAAGATTCTTTAGTGACATACAAAATCTCCTCAAACTCCTCAGGACGTTTGGCAGTGGGCAAGCCTTCTTCATGATTGCATCAATGTGGAGGACCCAGGATAGATCTTCAGAGATAATGGCATCCAGTAATTTGAAGTTCTTAACCCTAAGCAGGCATCCTTGAGGTGCAACTGTGTTGTTTGGAGTATTGGGTGCAGTTCTGGTCACTGCACTATAAGAAGTATGTGGAGCCTTTGGAGAGGGCATGGAAGAGGTTCACCAGGATTTTGCCTGGATTGGAGTATTTTAATTAAAAAAAGAGGTTGGATTAACTTGGGTTGTTTTCTCTGAGGTGTGATCTAATAGCTGTATATAACATGATGAGAGGGAAAGGTTGAATGGTTTGTGAGAATCTTTATCCAAGGGTGGAAATATCAATATTAGAAGGAATATGTCCTAATATTTTAATGTGTTTAGCTTCTATTCTAACTTATATTTATGTAAATATTTATGTAAATGGTCCTGGAGAAACATTATCTCATCTTTACCGTGCGAGCACGGTATGAACGATAAATAAAAGTGACTTGATTTGATTAGTTTTAAAGGAAAGGGGGATGGTTTAAAGGAGATCTGAGAGGTAAGACTTTTTTAAAAAGTTGAGGAGAGGTAGGTGCCTGGGACACACTGCCAGCAAGGGTGGCAGACCATAAGATAAAGGAGCAAAGTAGACTATTCAGTCCATCGAGTCTATTCCACCATTCCATCATGAGTTAATCCATTCTTCTACTCCACCTCACTCTCCTGCCTTCTCCCCATAACATTTGATACCCTGAATATTCAGATACCTATCAATCTCTCCCTTAAGTACACCCAACAATCTAGCCTCCACAGCCACCCATTGCAGCAAGTTCCACAGGTTCACAACTTTCTGGCTAAAGAAATTCTTCCACATCTCTGTTTCAAATGGGTTGCCCTTCAATCTTTAAGTTGTGTCCTCTTGTCCTTCACTCCCCAAACATGGGAAACAACTTTGCCACACCTGCACTGTCCAGGCCTTTCAATATTTGAAATGCTTTGAAGAGGTCCCCTCTCATTTTTCTGAACTCCAAGGAGTACAGTCCAAGAGCTGTCAACTTTCCTCTTTTCAATTCAGGAATCCTTCTTGTGAACCTTCTCTGAACCCATTCCAATGTCTGCACATCCTTTGTTAAATAAGGAGCCCAAAACTATACCCAGTACTCCAAGTGAGGCCTCACCAGTACCTTATAAAGCCTCAACATTTCTGCTTTTATGTCCTATTCCTCTAGAGATGAATGCCAACATTGCATTTGCCTTCTTCACCACTGACACAAACTGGAGGTTAACCTTTAGGGGATCCTGCACAAGAACTTTCAAGTCCCTTTGCATCTGCGAATTCTGAATTAGCTCCCTATCCAAAGAATAGTCAGCCCTTTTATTCTTCCTACAAATGTTCAAGACTAATCCACTTTCCAGCACTGAATTTTGTTTGTCACATCTTTGCCCATTCTTCTAATCTATCCAAGTCTCTCTGCAGCCTCTCTGTTTTTCTCCTCACTACCTGCCCCTCCCTCCACCTATTTGTGTCATCTGCAGGTATGATAGCAACATTCATGGGGTGTTTAGACAGATACATCAGCAACCAAGCCACAGATGGATATAGACCATGTGCAGGCAGATGAAATTCGCTTAGATTGGCATCATGGCCACACAGGTGTGGTGAGCTGAAGTGCCACTTTGTGTGCTGCAATGTTCTATTTCTGTGAGTGACGATGAGGAAATAGCTGAAGGCACCACAATTATGAAAGCATGACAATAAGATCTAGCAGTTTCTATGGCTAGGCTTGTCTGGGTGAAATATAAACTGCTTAAGATTTTTATCAACTGTGGATAAAAGCATTTCACAGACAGCCAAACAAATCTAAACTGGATTCCTTGTTGTGACATATTTTTCATCTTCATCCCTGCTTCAGAATGTCAGTGGCTTTTGTTAATTCAATGCACTCCTGGCAACCATTTACATAGTTTTCTTTCATCATGAAACCATCCTAAACTCTGATGTTCCCATCGTCCTTCACTGGCTTAGAACTGTCTCAGTAAAGCAGCAGCCCAATTTTATAATTTTCATCCCTGCTCTCAATTCTCTCCAAGGTCTCAGCCTCCATAACTCTCCAATTCTCTAGTGTCCTGCACTGTTAGCTTTCATTCCTTCTGAGATTTGGTCAAACCACCATTGACCCTGGGACGACTGATGTCCATGTCCAAAACTCCAAATTCCAGTTCTAAATCATCTGCCTCACCTCCTATCTTTCTACTTTCAAATAATCCCTTGAAATAAACTCCTTCAATTTTAGCTTGCTCTCTTCTAACACCCCTTCAAACACATTGGCTGCAACAAGGGTGTTACCTGAAGTGAAGGTTTTGCTAATGTTGGAGATATCAAGTTGAAAGGCAGATACTATTGGACCCAGCAATATACCAGTTGCTAGCCAGTTCTTCCAGTTAAATGCAAGTATTCCAGTGATTACTCATCGTCTTTAGACGTGATAGGCCACCCTAATGTTTGCTTTCTTGGATATTAAAGGCCAATCACTTGTCTCTAAATCAGTGCATGGTCCAAGCTGTATAACGAGCTTTTCTTTCCCCAAATGGTATCAATGAAGCAGTTGGCTTTAACGAGTTGATATCCTGACAGTCACTTTGAACAAAATTAATATTTCAATTAAAGTTACAACAGTTCAATTTGAATTCCTTTGAATTGAGGATTGCTCGATTATTAGTCCAGTAATGCGATTCACAGCAAAATACTATATTTCAATGTGATTTCAGGTTTGCACCACAAGTGTAAAAGTCAAATTTTATGCATGACATCCTGGTATCATACACAGGCCAGCTTGGCTTAAATTAATGGACTCTATTATCAAAGGATACCAAGAGATATTAGTGTCGGGAGATGTGCTGTTTGTGTATATCAGATCAGCCATTCTCAATGGGGTTCCTACGGCCCCCGTGGAAGCCGCAGCATACTTGTGTACAGTAAAAGCCTTGTTTTCTTTTCACCTCACAAAACATAAGTTTAAAAAAAAATATTTTTATGTTGTCTGTAGGAGAGAAGTGCGGAATAAGCCAAAACTTGACTACTACTTCACAGGGAAGGGGCCCCACACACTTTGTTCAGAGTCCTAAGGGAGCCATAGCTAAAAAAAGGTTGAGAATGGATCATTCACGCTACTGGTAACAATGGAAAAGATGGTCATTTGTTCAAAAAGATGGATTTGTGAGGATTGGAATGTTGAAGCCAATGCAAGGACTGGGTGTGACAGGGTGAAAGAGTTAAGATGGCAAAGTGGTGAGAACTTTGAGAGAATATTGAAATGATAGGGAATGACAATAAGAGGTCAATGTGGATGTAGGAATTGATATGAGGAAACAGTTCTTTGATTGGGAGACATAAAGCAGTGAGAACTGAGATCAGTGCTTCATGGAAGTGAGTTTATGGAAGGTCAGGGGCAATGAAAAAAAAGATCATGGTTTAAGGGAGGATGATGGATAACCAAATCTGAGTATTGAATGAGGGAATAAGAACAACAGTGAGGAAGATCAGTGGAAGAAGTGCATAGAGCTGGATGCCAGTGAAGAGTAGTAGCCATGGATTGTGAATAAGTAACAGGAAAGTAGAAGAGTTAGAGAGTAAAAGGAAGATGCAGTTATTGGAATTTAACTCAGAAATTTAATGAAAAATAATTACTGCAAGATAAAGAAGGGAGGTCAAGAAGATGAATTGCAGAGGTCTGGACTCAGAGTCAGCAGGAGAAATAAAATGTCATGGATTTGCTTATGGGGAGTTAAAAGGCATGAGAAATCAGAAGAATACATATAGTTGTGGCAGGGAACATTTCAATGGGTGAGTGGTAAGACTATGTTACTGGAGATCCACCATAAGGAATTAACATATTCCTAAAAATGAAGAGAAGACACTTGGAATCCTATTGAGTGAGTCTAAGAACCAAACATGGCAGGGGGATCAAGCAATTCAAGGTCATCAGCAGTGGGACAAGAAAATATCACAAATTTAGAATAATGGAACATTAAACTTACAAAATGAAATGTTCTTGCTCAAGCAATTACCATATTTCTTCCCCGTGTTTAACTTCATTGTCATTTGGTAATTAATCAACACAGCCATGATCAATTCAAGCAATTATATTTTTTGGCTGGAATCAATGCTTTGACAGAAAGGGCTGCAAAACTCAATTTGTTTGAGAAATATTATACAATACAGAGGTAATGAGAAAACTAAATTCACCAAATTGAAAAATAACAAGTTTAGTAATGAGTTCATCTCATCTCACCTGGCTCCATTTCAAGCCCGCAATTGTTTGGTTTCTTTCTCTGAACCTACACATTAATCAATTGTTGGTAAATGTGGAAATGTGCTGCAAAACACTCCAGTTTGCAAGATAATTATTTGGGTAAAAGCTCAGAAGCCTCTCACAGCACTCAAGAAAGCTTTCACAGTAGACAGTGGCATTCTGGGAGAGTTTGGCTCCCTTTATCTATTAGCAGAGATACAACAGAAACAAGAATGTCAACTCATTTTCCTAATGGTTGCCAAAGGGTGAAGAAATTGTGTTTACCCAATTAATTTGAAAAGTCTTCTTTGTACATCTTTCACTGGACTTTACAAATTTCTGTCACGGATAAATAAAATGCTGGCTGGAAAGAAATTTGAACATTTTCGGCATCCTGATTTTTGCAGTCTGAGGCCTCTGTAGAATTCCCCATTTCTGTAGCTACAGGTGGTTTACAGCAGTCGAAGAGAACAGTGCCCAATAATCAATTAGACAACATGGAAGGTCATTTTGCCCATATTTTCTACATCCCTTTGAAATCCAATTATTCTATCCCCTTTAGCCTCACCCCAGCTAATGGTGAGGTTATATACACTTCTGCCAGTCTCTCACTCTCCACAGAAGGTAAAGAGTTTCCTGAAAGTTTGGAGGAAACCGAAACTCAGAACATGAAAAGTATGTATCTAGTTGGGTGTTTGATAAGCTATAATCCACAAAGCTATGAACGAAGAGTAAGAAAATTAATATTCAGGAAGCTCCAGCCTTCTGTATTTTTGGATTCTACCAAACTTTAAGCCAATAAACTGCATGTTATAAATATACTCCTGAAAGTATTCAACATTAATATCCTGTGTCTGGATATTCAATGAAGATTAGCTTTTGAAAAATTTGCAACCTTTGATCTTCATACAGTCACATTTTTAATCTGAGACGATTTTGAATGTTGGACAAGGGACTGAGAATTAAGTCAAAACTACACTTCTAAAAATTGACTGCATCACTCTTCCCAAATTTGCAATGAAAATTTCTTTGGTGGTAACAGAGCAAAGCTCCTCTTTCCGTAGATTTGCAACTTGATTTCATATTACAATTCAAGCTTATCTGTCACCCCTTCTCTGTTAATGAATATACAACATCATCTGAGTCAAATAGACATTTGGAAGCTGGAATTTGCTTGGCTGCTTTTTAATGGTGTGAAATAGCATCACTGATCACCCTTAAAACTGTTTTTGTAAATCTTTTAAGACTTCAAATCTTCATTCCCAAGGTTCCCAAAACAATATTTTCATGTTTCTTTGTGTGACTTCATGCTATGCAATTATGAGCAGAGCATTTTCTATTGAACTACTGCAAATTCTTGCAGTTTCCAGCATTAAACATAGCAGCTGCAATCTCTGCAGCTGGGTCTGAAGAGGACATACCATAAGCAAGAGCTAAAGGGGAGTGATGCTGCTGAATGAATACATGTTGCAACAGTGGGAGGTGGTGGGGTTAGAAGAATGGCCCTTGGAGTTCAGAGGAACCAAGACAGGTCGGTAAAGAACAGGAAGCAAATCATTGTTACCAAGAGCTCCTGCCAGGATATTGCCAGGGAGGTCACCATAAAGTTCTATTCACGCCTGCACTTTGGAGGAGTCAGCAATGTAGGCATGATCCCATGCCCTCTCGTCTGCTGCAGAGAAAATAGATAAATCTACTGAAGCCATGTAGAGTATGGAGATTGAGTGACCTTGATCTACTGAATGTAGTAATGAAAAGCATATTGAAAATGTGGCAAGAATAAGCAGTGGCAATGACAGTGAGTTGAAAACCTGGTAGTAATCATGACCCTGACTTCGACAAGCAGACAAGGCACACATATAAGAGGTATTTTAGCTTGTCAGATGTCACATATCACAGAAAGGACAAAGAACATAGATTAGTAAAACTGGTTATTCTTTGGTGAATAAGAAATGCTGCTTTGTTGGCCAATGAGATTGAAAACTCATGAGAGACTATTTTGCTGTGTAGCACATCTCCTGATGCCATTTGGGAGAGTTAATTACACATAAAAGTCACAAGGAAGAACAAAATTCTTCACAGCACCAAGAGATCCAGAAATGAGCACAAAATTACTCCATTCAGATTTCAGCCAATTTTCAAGAGCCCAGCACCATTTATTTTTGAATTGTGGAAATAAATTGTGTATGAACCACGTATTAATTTTGTCTTCTATTTTAACATAAACACCAATCTACTCTATTATTCCAATAAAGGAGTGAAGTGGAGATTGGATACAGGTTTGTTCAGCTCCTGCACTATGGTTATTGTCACTGAATTTCTGAGTTATTTTTTCTTAAATAGATGAAGCATTGACCTAGGATTAAAAAAGTATCCGGAATCAAAATACAAATCAAAGAATCCATGACACATCCATACAAGTACAAATGTTCTTGATTTATAATGAGTGTCTGTAAAAACTAGGTACATAAAACCTCAGAGCTTTTAATACGAAGATGGATGAGGAATGAGAGCACAACAGACAGTATAAAATAAGGCACAGCCCATTTCAGACAGAGATGACATAAAATTCTTTCTCAGCGTGTTGTGAGACTTTGGCACTCTATTTTTCAATGGATGGTGGAAGCCCAGCTTTTGAATATTTTTAAGGCAGAGGTTGTTAAATACTTGATTATTTAAGGGGTGACATGTATCGGGGTAGATGTAAATGTTGACTTGAAGTTACAATTTTGACTTGAAATGTGGTCTCACGGAATGGAGCAAGGGGCCAATGGCCTACTCCTACTCCTACTTCATAACTTCCAAGTGTGGCAGACGGAGTGACAAAACACAAACCTCTTGTGTGCAAGACCAATGCATCTCCATCTCAAGCTGATGAGAATATAGATACTATCCATGGATGTTATACCAGAGCAGTGAATGCTTCTCAAAAGTATAGGCTATACAACACTTTAAGATGTACTGAGGTCATGAAAGGATCTACTTAAATGAAAGGCACTTGTCACTAGAAATTGAATTGCATAGCATTAATTTTTAAGACACAATGTAATCCAATTTTGATCTTATGCGGAGTTGCTTATGCTAGAGATCAATTCTTGGTGAAATCAGGCTACATGCACGATTGATCTTTGTGCCAGTCATGCTCACACATTTGATGTTTTCTAGGTGTAAGCACATACCCAATGATTTCATTATTCATGAAAAACATACAACTTCATACACCCTTGTGATAGTACAGATCTATCACCAATGTACATAGTGTATATAGTTACTGTATCTAGACTGTGCTTATAGCGATTGGCTGAGAGCTAAGCCACACCTATTGTCTGGGCCTTAACGGGTTGTGTCCCTAGCCAGGTCGGATCATTCCGGACTGGTCGGCCACCTGTGAAGAGCTCCTGTCTTTTGCTAATAAAAGCCTTGGTTTGGATCAACAAGTCTTTGATTCTTTCAACGAGCTCTACAACCCTGAAAAGACCAGAGCCAAAAACTCCATATTAAAACTGTCATGCAACAGGCTCAGTAAAACTGGAAGACATTGTGCATGGTTAGTAGGTTAATTGTGTGTATTTGGGCAGTGCGGGCTTGTGGGCTGGAAGGGCCTATTACTATTGCCACATCTTCAAATTGGAAAATTAGAAAAAAAAATATCAAGAGACCTGACTGGGCAAATTTGAAACTGACCAGACACAGCTCAAACACCTTCCCAAAAAAAGCATCGACTCGTATTAATTTGTTAAAATGTACATGGTATAGGAGCCTTAGTATTGACACGATGCCTTCAATCTTTAACTGGAAGCTTCTGTGGCCACAAATGACACCACTTGGCATGTTTCTAGGGACTGAATACACAATGGTGCATTTAAACCATGTTGCCATTGTTGCAGTCTCCAGAACTGACCAAGTGACAGACCCTGAATCATAGGAGTCCTCTTCCTATTGCCATCATCTTCTCCTCAGCATTAATAGCTCTCTGCACAATCAAAGCAGAGCTTTGGTTACATATGCCTTGGTGTGCACATATCTCAGCTTCTGCAGAAGTTAGAGAAGTTCAGACGTTCTGCTATTTCTGCAGCAGAAGATTTTGTTCATGTTTGGCAATTTATTGTTCCTCCAAAAGAGAAACATTGTGGGGGGAAGCTTCTCACTGTTCACCTCAGGAGAGTTCACAGTCTCAAAATAAAACATTACTCCCTTAAAATGTAACATGGAGGCATCTCTTCACTCAGAGAGTGGTGAATCTCGGAACTCCTTGCTCAGGTGGGGGGAGGAAGCTCAGTCACTGAACATATTGAAGACTGAGATTAATAGATTTTTTCAAATAATATGGGAATCAAGTGATTTTGGGTTAGTGGAGGAAATGAGTGCCAAGGAGAACAATCTCACAGAATGGCAGAGTAGGAACAAAACATTTAATGTCACCTCATTAGAAAAAAAATGCATTTGTAAATCTCAAATGTCACACAGAAGAAAGAGGAGAACACTAAGTATTAGATTTTGATGTGGAAAGTGAGAGTTTTGATTCATGAGTCATGGCAAAATGACTGAGGAAAGATTGAGCTGTTCCTTTGAGGCATGTTCCACTTCATCCAGAATAGAACAAGTGCCTTGGTGAATTGAATAAATGGATAAGTAGATAGAACATTAAACTAAAATTGCTGCTGGGGATGGGGATTAAATTGGGGATAATTATAAGTTTAAGGAGAAGAGTAAAACCCACAGAGTCACGTAGAATTAATGATAATAAGAAAGCAGTGAATAAAGTTAAATCAGAGAAGTGATAATGTTAAAATGAGAGGCACTTTTCCTGAAGCACAAAACATAATAAGGTTAAAGAATTAATGGTATGAATTAAGATAACAGAGATTGATCTGAAAATCCTCATGAAGATGAGACTCCATGCTAACCATGGTTTTGAACGAAATGTTGACATTCATTGGACCTTGCTCAGCTGTTTGCATCTTGCATTAACCCTCTGTTAGAGGCAATATGAATTGATACAGAATGATTCAAAAGTATTTCCAGAATATACATTTTTACGTTTTCATTATTGTTGTGTGTGGAGGAAATGTGGCCTCTCTGACTGTCTGGAATATGTGCATTGCAGGTGGCCACGTGTCCTCCCTGTCTGAAACTTATTTGGAAGTTTCATCACCTGTCAATCAAGGTTGTACTCTGGCCACCCATTAGTGCACACCTTGCTGTTGGCTAATTTAAATCACC
Source organism: Narcine bancroftii (assembly GCF_036971445.1). NCBI lineage: Eukaryota > Metazoa > Chordata > Chondrichthyes > Torpediniformes > Narcinidae > Narcine > Narcine bancroftii. Next base: position 23,064,101 of record NC_091473.1, on the reverse strand, counting down.
ATGGGCCATTATTGGCTAAAAGCACAGATTAGCACTGTATGTAACACTATTGCACTGCACATTCTCCCCCTCTGTCTCATGGTCCAAGCATCAGACATTGCTCTGTGCCAGATCGCTACTGTGGACATTGCTTGAAGTGTCATGGGTAAGGTATGCATTACACTAAAGCTTCAATAGATCAATACTTGTAGAGATCGGCAACGCCATTGGTACAGGGAACCAGGTGTGTGTGTGTAAGAGTCCCTGTTTGTAGTGTGTGAGTGGGTCGAGTATAGGTTTACCATTGTTGGAATCCATCCAAAGTCTGAGGTGAATGTCTATATCGTCGCTTAAGTGAAATAGTGATCGAGTACCATTTAACGTTCTCCTGTTTGTTTCCAATGTGTTAATAAAAGTTATGTGTGATTGTAACTCTTGTGTCCAAACTCATCTCTGTGAACCCTTTGAATTTGATACTCTTCCAAAGTGGGGCAAGCCACAGTTTATTATTTTTAACTAAGCAATATATTTTGTCTGTTCAAAATTAGAACAAAGAAACTTACTGCCTAGTAAAATTCAACAGGATTATAATTAATAGGCAACCATCAGCTGATTATCCAAATAATGCAACACAGTATAGACTTTGACTCTTCAATTCTCATCTTAGTAGTCATGAGCCAAATTTTGCAATCTTCTCAATCAGGTAAAATCAAACTTACACCCCAATATATGTCTGGTTACATACCTTAAAATGTTCTGTGATACTGCACAGTAAATTCAAGACATTATTCTTAGAAAAAATTATTTGTCAGCATGAACAAGAGATGGGGAGATTGACCATTATCAATGACTGTGGGCAGCACTGAGTAAAACGATAGCACACTGTTAATGCATCCGTAACCAGTCCAAATGGATGAGATATCTGCAGCATCAGGAGGCCACAACAAAAATACATCTTCAGTTCTTCCAGATTCATCAAGAGAATAATGTACTCTGGTTGTAACCAAAGATGGTAAAAGGTAAACTCATTTCTCATATTGTTGTATCAAATTCAATGACAATACACCCAAATCATAATGATCATCCCCTTTCCTTACCTTATCGATCCACACATTTGCTAAAAATGTCTCTGTCAACAGGAAAAACTTCATTAGTTCAACTACCTTTGCTGCATTCTACTCTCATTGTTGCCCACGACAAACAACCTGGAAGGATGGTGTTTTTCCTAAATATCCATCTCTCCCCTGCCTTCACCATGCGCTCTTCATAGATACCATATCCACAGGTCTGAAACTGCTTTCATTCAACTCCCAAGTACTTATTTTCCTTTTATCATCCCATGCTGGCTCATACCTGTAACTTGGTTTTTTATCCTCAGGAAATATTTCCATTCCTTTCTAAAAATTCCCCATTTGAAAATCAGACCATGGATCCCTTCAACCTTCGGACTCCTGTACCCCTCTGAACCTACCTTTCCTTGATTGTGGGGTGACCTCACAAAATCATCTCCACATCCCTGTCTAATGAGATTTCTAGAGAACATGCAGTTGTAAAACAGCCACCACTGGAATCACAATGAGTATTTGCTGTATAACCCAAATTATTCACTCAATCATCTGTCTGTACACTGTTGTGCCAGTTCTCCTCAGATTCCATTCCTCTGATCCCAACCTATTCTGAACTTATCATCATTAGAATTCCTATCTTCAGCTGTTTGTCCCATACATTCTGAAGTTACCTACTCAGACTCTTGCTCATCTCCAGGGAAACACTCTTTTTGCAGATACACCCTTGAATTGATTTGGCTTCCAATTTTACCTAAGACATACTCTTGTCAATGTTTTTCTACACTGTTGAATGGCACAATTGTGCATCAAGCAGAGCTGCTGTCTTGAAGCCCCATAGTCTCTGGTTCATTCCCGACCATGGGTGTTTTCTGTGTGGAGTTTCCATATTCTCTTTGAGATTGGCATGGGTTTTCTCCAGGTGTGCCGGTTTTGTCCCACACCTGAAAGACATGCAGGTTGGTGGGTCAACTGGTCACTGTGAATTGCTTCTACTGAATAGATTTTTAATTTTTAAATTTTAATTTAGACATACAGTACAGCACGATAACCAGCCCTTCCAGCCCAAGAGCCTGTGCACCTAAATAACCCATTAACTTACAACCCCTGTACATTTTGAAGGTTAGGAGGAAACCAGAGTACTCAGAGGAAACTCATGCAGAACTGAATTCGAATCTTGTTGCGCGAGCCACTACGCAAACCAATGAGTGGTTGAATCTCGGAGGAGTTGATTAGAATGTGGGGAGAAGAATAAAGATTAATGCAAGATTTGTGTTAGATGCAACTCAATGAGCTGAAGGGCCTGTTTCCATGCTGTCTCCCTCGGTGATGCTATAAGCACCAAATAAATATGTTTGTCATATTGGAAGTTGCATTTCTTCTCCAGTTACTCATATTCAGTATTTGCTTAATATTGTTAATGAACTTAAGCAGAATGCTAATGTGGAAGTGAAGATGTTACCATAGACACAATAAGTTTCATTAATCTTAGCTCAGCTTCAGCAAAACATCTGACACTCCAATAACGGAAAAGAATCTAGTGAAGGGTATGGATGCTTAGCCCTCAATCACCATGAGGATTGGTTGCCATCGCAAGATGACTTAATCCTGCAGATCTACCACCTCAAATGTAGATCCTCATTCTTTCAGCCAAAAGCATTTTTACCCTATCACCAGTAATTTTATCGTCAATATAAAGTGACACACAAGCCCCTTTCACACTTGCATCCAAGTAAATTGGCCATTCACTGTCAAGGAATAGGAATGGGGGTTTGGCCTTTCACACTAGACCACTCCTAACCAGGACACTGAACGCTTTCACATTTGCAAGGGTTTATCCCTGGCGTTTGGTCTGTTCTACCTTTAATAGGAAGTGCCTGCAATGCAATTACCCATTTCACACTTGACTGATCTCAACACCGGCGTCTGGGATTGTACTAAGGGTCGATGCTGGCAAACCCCAGCGTGAGATGATGTCATGAGGAGATTTTGCTTTCACACTTGCCACTTTAAAGGCTGATTGGCGTTCGATTCCTGGGATCACTGGCAAGTGTGAAAGGGGCTACAGATTTTCTTTAGAATTCATTGAACTTGTTCACAGCAGGGTCCAGATTTGCCTTAAATCTTGAAGATACCAAAAAAGGCCAGGATGCTTGACAACCCTTCACTCTTGACATTAAGAATTGGTGAGGGGGCTTGGGGGGGGGGGGGGGGGGGGCGTCACATGATGGAGTAATGTCCGGTAGGAGAATATCAGCCCTCTCCAGAAAAGAAGAAATATAGTGAAGAAAATACAAAGTTCAAGAAATATAAAACATAACAAATAAAAGATAAAGTTGTAAAGAAAAGAAAGAAAATGGCACCCAAGAAGAAAAAAATAAAAAGAAGAAAAGATGCCAGAAGAGAAAGGAGAAGGCCTTACCTGCATGAAGAAACAGGGAGCTGTTGTGGAGAAGAGAGCCCATTCTCCAAGGCTGGTGATGACACTGGAGAGTCACGACCCCCCCCCCCCACCCCCCAACCGCTGGACTGCAAAAATGGCTCTCTGAGCCAAACAAAAGTGCGCAGTGCGCTTACTAAGGAGAAGACCGAAGGGAGGGGGACTCAGTTGAGGAGCGGGCAAACACAACGTGACCAGCTGAGGGATGCCGACACTAGGGCTCTCAGCTGGAAGAAGAGGAAAGCGACAGGAAAGGGAGTGAAAGGCCCAACAGATGAGTAGCCCAGAAGAAGAGGACCAACAGCAAGAAGCCAAGCAAGAAGAAGCCCAGCAAAGTGAGACAAGCAATTCATCAGGAAAGTCAGAAGAGTCACAGATACAAGGAAGAGAAGAAGGAGACACAAACACAGGTGCAGACACGGAAGAAGAGGAAGAAGAAGACCAAGATCTAGAAGGTAAAACAGATGGACAGAATATAAAAATTTTTTTCAAGAACAAATGAGAGCATTAAAAGAATGGTTGACATTAGAATTTAGTGAAATGAAAAGTACAGAAGAAAAAGTGAATAGAATAGAGCTAGTCGTGACAGAAATAGGGAAAAGATTAGAAAATGTGGAAGAACGAGAAATGGCTGTAGAAATGGAAGTGAATGACTTAAGAAGAAAATTGGAAGAAAGTGACAAAAAAGTTAAAGAGTCACAAGAGATGTTAGCTCAGAAAACTGATATGGAAAATTATAGTAGGCGAAACAACATAAAAATAGTGGGCCTAAAGGAAGATGAAAAAGGCACAGATATGAAGGAATTTATAAAAGAATGGATCTCAAAGGTCCTGGGAATGACAGAAATACAGGAAGGAATGGAAATAGAAAGGGCACACAGAACACTAGCTCCGAAACCACAGACACATCAAAAACCAAGATCCATTTTATTTAAAATTTTTGAGATATACGGCAAGAGAAAATATACTGTAGTGGGCAAAGAATAAAATTAGAGAAGACAAAAAAACCATTGGAATATAAGGGTCAAAAAATATTTTATTATCCAGACATAAGTTTTGAACTCTTAAAGAAGAGGAAGGAGTTTAATACAGGAAAATCGATCCTATGGAAAAAAGGTTATAAATTTATGTTAAGACATCTTAAAATATTTATCCTTGGGGAGGAAAACAGACTGTTCTCGGATCAAGAGGAAGCAGGAAAATTTGCAGAATGCCTGCAGGACAGAAGGAGAGATAAAGAGATGCAACAAGAATGAAGAATGGCGATAAAAATACATATAAAGATGTAAAAATAATGTATATGTAAGAACTGAAGAAGGAAAAGAGGAGGGAAGAAAGGAAGTAAGGGGGAAGCTTTGTTATATGTGTAAAAAAAAGTCTTTTCTGGGGGGGGGTGGGTTTGGGTGGGATAGAATAACCGTCATTGCGAAATCAGTTGACGCTTGTGAACAGGTTTGCAATCCAAATGGAGAGGGGAGTTGTGGTTGCCCAGCAAGGGATAAAGGGCAACTCAGAGAGGGGGGAACATTTGGGACTAAGGGAATATTGGATGTGGGAGTTGTTAAAGTATTTTTTTGTTTTAAATGTGTTGTCATACATTGAGTTTAAAAAGGGAAAACTGAGAGATGAAAATAGGGAAAAGGGGGATGGTGGTGGTGAAGAAGCGGAAATGAGGTCTAAACAGGGTATGAGATGGCCAAGTTGAATTATATGACTATAAATATTAATGGAATACATAACCAAATTAAAAGGAAGAGGCTATTAAATTTACTTAAAAAAGTAAAAATAGACATAGCATTTGTGCAGGAAACGCATCTTAACTGAAGTGGAACATAATAAATTAAAGAGAGACTGGGTAGGGCACGTAGTGGCAGCATCATATAATTCAAAAGCCAGAGTTGTAGCGATATTAATTAATAAAAATGTACCAATCAAAATAGAGGTGGAAATAATAGATACAGCAGGGAGGTATGTAATGATAAAGTGTCAGATATATTCAGAATTTTGGAATTTGGTCAATATATATGCACCTAATGAAGAGGATCAAATCTTAATTTGGATCCAATGTTGGATAAAACTGGACAAAAGACTAGCAAAAAGAATAAAGTGGCCAAATATATGGTTAAATCAATGCAGGAAATGAAACTTATGGAGGAAGCAGCACCCAAGGGAGAAGGAATACTCATATTATTTGAGTAGGCATAAAACATACTCAAGGATTGATATGTTTTTGTTGTCGGCCCATATTCAAGGGAGAGTTAGGAAAACTGAATATAAAGCTAGATTGCTATCTGATCATTCAACCCTGTTATTAGCAATAGAACTGGAGGGCATCCCACCAAGAACATATAGATAGAGGTTAAACTCCATGCTACATAAAAGGCAGGAATTTAGAGAGTTTATTGAACGCCAAATTAAAATGTACTTTGAAATAAATACGAAATCAGTGAAAGACAGATTTATATTATGGGTTGCAATGAAAGCTTTCATTAGAGGGCAGATAATAAGTTATGTAACTAAGATGAAAAAGGACTACAATCGGGAAATAGAACAGTTGGAAAGGGAGAGAGTAAGTACAGAAAAGGAACTAGCAACAAGGGATGATATATCATAAAGAAGAGAATTGGTGCACAAAAAAATAAAATATGAAACATTACAAATGTATAAGGTGGAGAAGAACATAATGAAATTAAAGCAAAAGTATTATGAACTAGGAGAAAAACACACAAAATATTAGCCTGGCAACTTAAAACAGAACAAGCTAAAAGAATTGTATTGGCATCAAGGAAAAAGGACAACAAATTACATATAATCCAATGGAGATTAATGAGAACTTTAAGGAATTTTATGAACAATTATACCAAACTGAGAACGAACGGAAAATGATAAAATAGAAGAATTTTTAGCTAAAATTGAACTGCCGAAATTGCAAGAAGAGGAACAAAGCAAATTGATAAAACCATTTGAAATAGAGGAAGTATAGGATATATTAAAAAAGAAGATGAACAATAAAATGCCTGGAGAGGATGGATTCCCAATAGAATTCTATAAAACATTTAAAGAGTTATTAATTCCTCTTCTCCTGGAAGTAATGAACCAGATAGAAGAAACTTGACAGATTCATGTAAGACAGCAATAATTACAGTAATACCAAAGATGGGGAAGGATCCACTAACACCAGCATCATATAGACCAATATCTCTACTTAATTCAGATTATAAGATAATAGCAAAATTATTAGTAAACAGATTAGCCGACTGTGTACCAAAAATAGTAAAACAAGATCAAACTGGATTTATTAAGAAAAGACGAACAGCAGATAATATTTGTAAATTTATTAATCTAATTCATGCAGTTCAAGGAAATAAGATACCAATAGTGGCTGTTGCTTTAGACGCAGAAAAAGCCTTTGACAGGGTAGAATGGAATTATTTATTCAAAGTATTACAGAAGTTCAATCTACCAGAAAAATATATTAATTGGATTAAAGCATTAAATAATGGACCATTGGTGAAGGTAACAGTAAATGGATATGTATCAAACCAGTTTAAATTAAGTAGGTCAATTAGGCAAGGATGTTCATTATCTTCCTCACTGTTCGCTTTAGCAATAGAACCACTGGCTAAACTGATAAGAACAGAAAATAAAAGGGATAAAAATAAAGGAGAAGGAGTATAAAATCAGCTTATTTGCAGATGACATCATAGTATACTTAACAGAACCAGAAATATCAATAAAAGAACTACATAAGAAATTGAAGGAATATGGAGAAATATTCTGACGCAAATAAAAGTGAAGCGATGCCAATGAGTAATGCGGCTTGTCCAGATTTTAAAAAAGAATCAACATTTAAATGGCAAACACAAGCAATCCGATACCTAGGTATTAAGATTAGATCATAATGTAAGTCACCTATACAAATTAAATTATCAGCCATTAATAAAGAAATTGCAGGAAGACTTAGAACATTGGAAAGAATTACCACTAGCGTTGATAGGGAGGGTAAATTGCATTAAAATGAATGTCTTCCCATCTAAATCAGATATTAAATAAAATTACAGAAAACAATATACCAAAGAATCCAGAGATCTTCCTCCTAAGTTACATAAAAAACAAAGAATTTGGAATTGATTTGGAGGATGCACCAAAAAGATTTGTTAAGATAGCTCTAGCCGTAGCAAAAAAATGTATTATGTCAACCTGGAAATTGGAAGATAATTTGAAAATACAACAATGGTATATAGAAATGAATAAATGTATTCCATTAGAAAAAATAACATATAGTTTAAGAAATAATATTGAAATATTTGAACAAATATGGGAGCCTTACATGAAACACAATAGCGAAAACCTACCGGGGACATTCACTACCTAAATTAACGAAAGGAGAAGGAAATGAAAAGAATTGACTCAGTGGAATTTCTTGTTTATTTTTATTGAATGACAACATTGTTTGACTGGTTTAATGTATCCTAGATTTTGTACTTTAAATGGACGGGAGGGGGGAGGTAGGGAGGGTGGGATGGGAGGAGGGAGGGGGGGGAGAAATGGCACTGGAAATGTTTGAAAAGGAAAAAGTGTGTATCATGGTTAATGTGATTTATGGTGTGAAAAATAAAAAAATTTAAAAAAAAAATGAATGTCTTCCCAAGGATACAATACCTATTTCAATCATTACCAATTCCCTTAACAGAGAAATTCTTTAATGAACTAAAAAGAATAATAAGGACATTTTTATGGAAAGGGGGGAAACCGAGGATAGCGTTAGATAAATTAACAGAGAGGTACAACCAAGGTGGTTTGCAGTTACCAAACTTTAAAAATTATTATAGAGCAGCACAATTAAGGTATTTATCAGATTTTTACCAGACAAGGGAAAAATCAGATTGGACCAACATAGAGCTAGATAAAATAGGGGAGAAGGTACCGGAACATATACTTTATAAGTGGGATGAAAATCTGGTACGATATAAAAGCTCACCAGTATTGCATCATTTACTAAATATATGGAAGAAGATTCACTTAGAAAGTAAAAAAACAAATTACTAAATACCAAAATTATTATTGACGCAAAATCAGCTAATCCCTTTTACAATAGATAACCTTTCCTTTAGAGATTGGGAGAGAAAAGGAATTAAAAGAATAGAAATTATTTTTTGGGAAATAATTTATTAACATTTGAACAAATAAAGTACAAATATGGAATAACTCATGATACAATCTTTGCATACCATCATCTGAAAGCCGACTTAAAGGATAAATTGGGAAACAGAAGGAAGCCGCTTTGAATATGTGATTACAGGCACAATGATAATTAAAAGATTTATAACGAACATGTACATCGAGCTGCAAGAGAATGAAAATGGTGAAATAAGCTATAAACCCAAACAAAAATGGGAAAAAGATTTAAACATAAAGTTAAAAAATGAAACATGGGAAAAGTTATGTTCTGGAACTATGAAGAATATAATAAACACATGGTTATGCATGATACAATATAATTGGTTACACAGGTTATATATCACACCCCAAAAGTTAAAAAAATGGGATCCAACATTATCAGATAGATGTTTTCACTGTAAGAAGGAAATGGGAACAACAGTACATGCAATTTGGGCACGTGAGAAAGTGAAAAAGTTTTGGGAAGATCTAAATCAGGTATTAAATAAAATCACAAAAAGCAACACACCAAAAAATCCAGAGATCTTTCTTCTTAGTAATATAAGAAGTAAAGAATTAGGCCTCAAACTGGATGAAGCGCAAAAAAAGATTTATTATGATCGACTTAGCAGTAGCAAAAATATGTATAATGTCAACTTGGAAATCAGAAGAGAGCCTGAGAATACAGCAATGATACATGGAAATGAATAAATGTATTCCATTGGAAAAAATTACATATAATTTAAAAAATAAAGTCACATTATTTGAACAAATTTGGGAACCATACATGGAACATAAAAGAGAGGGCTTGCCTCAGACCTCCACCTCCTAAAATGATAAGAAGACAAAATGACTTGATCCAGTGTGTAAAAGTACATGACACATTTTTCTTGTTTATTTTTCATTATGTGATGACATTGTTTAATGGTTTTTTTGTATTGTTTATGTTGAATGTTTATTGGTTTTGGAGGGGGGTGGGAAGGGGGCAGGGAAGGTAGGGGAAAAAAAGGGGAGAAAATGGCCACTGTGTATATTTAAGAGGGAAATGTTTGTATGTATTTTGGTTAATATGGTTCATAGTGTGAAAAATGTTTTAAAAATTTAAAAAAATAATTGGTGGGGAAATTATGAACTATTTGTGCAAGATCCTAGTTGATGAACAATGTGAGTGTCAATAATTGTAGGAATTACGGGATCATGCAAATATATCTGTGCCTCCTTTACAGCTCTGAAATTGATCTTTGATAGAGATCTCCCGGTCACCATTATGACTGGGGATCTAATCTAGTACCTGGCAATGAACATCTATACTGAGTTGAAATCTGTTTCTCCTTGGCATTCAATTATTTCATCAATGCTCACTTCCTCAACGGCAATATCCTAGGGATGGGCATTGACTCGAAAATTACCTGAGCCTGCCACTTAATCATGGCTGCACAGGCAATATATGAGGTTGACTGTGCCACAGCAAAGGATAATCTCTCTTCTAACAACTGAAATGGTCAAGGGTATAGGATAAAATCTCTACAGTTCCAGATATAGCAAAGAATGATTGAGAATGCTCTCTTCTTCAACAAGAACAGAAATACTCAGCAGGTCAGGCAAGGGAACCAGAGTTTTTAATGCTCTCCACTCATCATTTTGAGTGATTCTCCAAAATTCATAAATGCCCTCCTTTATTCAGAACGCAGCTGTTGTATTGCCATCCCAAAGGACCATGCTGTCTGCTAACATTGCCACAATGGCTTAATGAGTGCTGCCTTCCAACAGGATGGCAGCAATGCATGAACATTTCTCTCTCTCTCTCTCTCTCTCTCTCTAACTTTACAAGGAGAAGCTTCGACCATTGCCACCAAGAAGTACAAGGGCAACTTTCACTTGGCAAGGGGACTCCATGTCACATGGAAACATGTTCCCTGAGTGCTTTCTGTGCTTGAGCAGTTGCTGCCACATAGCAACCACATCATTTTTGACTTCTGAAATATTATCATATTTGATTTATGATCAGAGGAGTTGAATTAATATCATATTGTCATTTAAAATTCTTAATCTTTTATCAACTGCAAGATGTAAATGAATTAAATATGAAAGTCTAAAAGCAATTACTGTGCAAGCAAATGCACTTAGTGCTGCAGGATTAACAGATTCACCTTTGGTTTGTGGAATCTATTGATAATTTTTCTCCAAGATTAAAATTAATAGAGATGTCTGAAAGGTGATGTGGCAGAACTTGTATCCCTCTAAGTCATCAAGTGTCTGGCAGCAGTACTTGAGTACGTACAGCAAAAGGCGTAGCCATGTTGGAACAGAGCTGCTCAAATAATGGACCATTTACCTCAGTCATATAGCTCATCAGAATCATGCTCTCCCATCCCCATCAGTAGCTGGCCTGTTAGCCCATTTAGTTAGTTTGCAGTAAAAAAAATGTTATGATGCTTGCCTTGTCAATTTGGAAATTCTGCCTGGCCTGAAGAAAACATGAGAATTTTAAAAAATCTATCAAACTCAATTAACAATTGACCAGGCATAAACTGCAGTGTGCAAAAGAGGGTTCCCAATCTCTACTATCCTTTGGATAAAGAAATGTCTCCTTTAAGGTCTAGTTCTGTCATTCAGACTTTGTTGCTTGATTCTAGGCACAGAAACATTTAGAAATGCATATTAATTCCCCTTAAAGCTAAGAGAAGGGGTGGAAGAGCATAGGAGGAAGAGAGTGTATGGGGTAATAGAGGAGGCCAGAGGAGATATCACGAGTATATAGCAGTACAGATGCTGTCTGATCCATTGATTTCTTCCAGTATCATGATTTTTGTTCGAGATTCCAGCATCTGCAGTCTTGTATCTTCATGGGAAAGGAGATGGGTATCAGAACCTCAGAATGCATTACTCTTCAAACCCCCGAAAAGCTATTAACCACATCTGTTCATTATCTGTTCCTGTCTTCTGATTTCTACATCGACACTCACCAGGCCACTGGTATCAGTGAGAACCACAGATGAACAATGTTACATTAGGAAACTTCCCTGGCAGATTGTCTGGTTATACAAGACCTGAGGACTGCATGACAATTTTCCTAGACTGTAATTGTAGTGAACAATGCTGTAAGTGATAAATTTATATATCTGGAATAACTTTTCCTCCTCTCTGAGGAGCTCTTGGCAACCTTATGTTTGATGTTTACTTTCATTTTAGTTATTGCTGCTTGGATTTCTCTGACCTTATCCTTCCACCTAGAGATTTTTCCAAAGTTTTGTAAAACGTTTATTCACTTTGATTATTGTTCTTTATTTCTGAATATAAATCAATTGGCCTTTTCAGACAATAAAAATGACCATTTCTTCAAAGTCACTGACTTGTTAGGAGTAGTTCATTGTATTACTGTCATGGATACCACACACTGCTCGATTCTAACTGCGCCCACCCAAAACTTCACATTCCAGATTTTATTATTTGTATTCATTTTGGTTTGACCATGTAGAAATTACAGCACTTTTTATAAAAAGTCTCCTCATTTTAGAGCTCCATAATGTTCGGGACATTTGACTTCACAGGTGCTTGTGAGTACTCAGGCATGTTTAATTGCTTCATTGGTGCAGGTATAAGAGAGCTAGGCTTGCTTCTCAGTATTTGATCACCTTCATAGCCTGTGGTTGCCATTTTTCAACATGAGGACCAGAGTTGTGCCAATCAAAGTCAAAGGAGCCATTATGAGGCTGAAAAACAAGGATGAAACAGTAAAAGACATTACCCAAACCTTTTCTTTCTTTGGCTTGGCTTCGCGGACGAAGATTTATGGAGGGGGTAAAAGTCCACGTCAGCTGCAGGCTCGATTGTGGCTGACAAGTCCGATGCGGGACAGGCAGATACGGTTGCAGCGGTTGCAGGGGAAAATTGGTTGGTTGGGTGTTGGGTTTTTCCTCCTTTGTCTTTTGTCAGTGAGGTGGGCTCTGCGGTCTTCTTCAAAGGAGGTTGCTGCCCGCCGAACTGTGAGGTGCCAAGATGCACGGTTTGAGGCGATATCAGCCCACTGGCGGTGGTCAATGTGGCAGGCACCAAGAGATTTCTTTAGGCAGTCCTTGTACCTCTTCTTTGGTGCACCTCTGTCACGGTGGCCAGTGGAGAGCTCGCCATATAACACGATCTTGGGAAGGCGATGGTCCTCCATTCTGGAGACGTGACCCACCCAGCGCAGCTGCATCTTCAGCAGCGTGGACTCGATGCTGTCGGCCTCTGCCATCTCGAGTACTTCGATGTTAGGGATGAAGTCGCTCCAATGAATTTTGAGGATGGAGCGGAGACAACGCTGGTGGAAGCGTTCTAGGAGCCGTAGGCGATGCTGGTAGAGGACCCATGATTCGGAGCCGATTACCAAAATCAACTATATGGAGCATCATTAAGCAGAGAGGGCTCACTAATTGCAAAGGGACTGATTTGCCATGAAGACCTCGACTGCTGATGTCAAAATTCTCATGATAATGAAGAAAAACCCCCAAATGCCTATAAAACAGATCAGAAATACTCTTCAGGAGGCAGGTGTGGATGCGTCAATAATACTGTCCACAGAAGACCTCATGAACAGAAATACAGAGATTACACTGTAAGATAAAAACCACTAGTTACCCACAGAAACATGATGGCCAGATTTCAATTTGCCACAAAGTATTTAAAAGAGCCTGCAGAATTCAGGAAATGGACTTGCAGTTAAAAAAAAAATGTTATGATGCTTGCCTTGTCAATTTGGAAATTCTGCCTGGCCTGAAGAAAACATGAGAATTTAAAAAAATCTATCAAACTCAATTAACAATTGACCAGGCATAAACTGCAGTGTGCAAAAGAGGGTTCTCAATCTCTACAATTCTTTGCATAAAGAAGTGTCTCCTTTAAGGTCTAGTTCTGTCATTCAGACATAGTCAAACCAAAATGTACACAAATACCCTTTAATAATATTGGGAATATGCACTTTAATCATGTGAATTCTTTGATTACAAATGTAAAACTGTAGAGCACAGGGTCAAATAAAGGAAAAAAAAAGTCTGCCCCAATCATTATGGAGAGCACTGTACATATTTTGAGTGGTTCAAGAAGTAGTCCACTTGATTTATGTGTTTTTGTCAAGCTGATTGGAATAAGGGGCAGGATCCATGGATTAGCATCTATGTTAACATAACATCTTTGCACATTACAATGGAGATTACAATGCAAGAAATGTAAATATCAACGCATCATCTATCTCCACTTCATTGCTTCCATATGGAATCATAGGATAATTGGCCTCCATAAGAGGCCAATCAACCTATCATATCTGGCTTTGAAAGACCTGTTCAATCAATCCCACTCTGCCGAATTTCCTGACAGCTTTGCATTTGGTTCCCCTTCAAGTATTTATCCCTTTGAATCTCTTTTGAAACTTAGTGTTGAATATCTTTGTACCACCCTTCAGACAGTGCATTCCAATGAAAATAACCTGGTCAATAAAACACCTCTCCTCACAGTGACTCTAGTTCTTTTGCATATTATCTATGGTTAGTTGTGAAAAAGTTAATATCTAATAGCATTTTTTCCTCACTGGGCAACCAATTTGCCCTTTACATGAGCATCTTGGAGCTCTGCATTTTGCTCACATCAGGCAGTGTGGGAATTCATATGCACCATCTTTTATAATTCTTTGAGTATAAGCATGTGTATGTCCTAATAAAACTTGCGCCATTCTCTGAACTCAGTGGGGATTTGTTTGTCGAGAGCCAGGAGATCATTATTTCAGCTGGAATCAATGCTAAGAATAACATCAAATAATTCTCCCTCTTAAAACTCCATTTCTGCTCTCATAATGAGAAGATTGAATCTTCAGTGATTTCACAGAAAAGAAAAAGCTTGATTAAATTGAGCAGAGATATATCATATTCCAGATTATTTAAATGCACAGATATTCTGAATATAACTTCTGAATTTTAACTCCATAAATGATATATGTCTCAAGAAACAATTTCAGCCTCTAATATCTGATGGCTCGAGATAAATTCAGGCTCAGTTTTAAATGAACATAATTTCTTGCTGTAAAAGATCATGACAACATGAGAGATGACAACATAAAAGCTGAGGATTTCAGCGGCAGGTCACCTGAGACCAAGGCTGCCCCGATGATGTGGGATTTGAAATGGACAGCGTTAATTTTGCAGCAAAGATGCAAATGGATTGAAAAATGACATAAAGGCTGCAAATTGTATGTTCTCTTCTTATGTAGTTGATATACATTTTGGAGAAGAGAGTGTTGATATGGACAAAACTTACCTGGACATGAGGGCCAGGAACCAAGAATGTTTATTTGGAAGAATGAGAGCTTAGAAGAAGCGCAAGACCATGTTTCAGGCCATAAATTGCATCCGTGAATTCAGGTGTGAGAAGGGTAATGAGAATGGGGGCAGTGAGTGCATGAATTGGGTCTCACTGAGGAAGGAAATGTAAGGGAATATGGAAAGAAGTTCCGTGGAAGTGCAGTGGACTCAGAGGAAGTGGGCTCAGTAGACTAGAAGGAGGAGGAGTGGAAAGAGCAAATGCAGCTGAATGAATTGCCTATATCAAGGTTTCAAATTTATTATTACATAAGTAAAGAAGCTAAAAAGATTGCAGTAGAGAAAAGAAGATAAGACTAATCATTGCAACTCAGGATGATGGTTGTGGCTGATGAAAGCAATGCCCAATGGTGCTGGTTCAACCAGACCTGATGATGATAGACTGAAACAGTCACCTGACAAATCCATTCACATCCACATAGTTTGTTACGGAGTGAAACAGGGCAATGGTTTGGATGGGAATTGGAGCAAATGTGGAAGTAAAAATGTGATTGAGTATATCAGTGGCTGCAGAAAGGTTGTGTTAAAACCAAGGATCAATAGGTCAGGATTTGAAGGAGAAAGGTGCTATCTATAATCAGGTCTCTGCACTCAATTCAATTCAGACCACCTGACCACCACAAGGCCTCCCTAATATCCCAGCA
This sequence comes from Narcine bancroftii, assembly GCF_036971445.1. Taxonomy (NCBI): domain Eukaryota; kingdom Metazoa; phylum Chordata; class Chondrichthyes; order Torpediniformes; family Narcinidae; genus Narcine; species Narcine bancroftii. The sequence goes on along the minus strand of NC_091473.1, from coordinate 23,048,464 downwards.
GTGGACTTCTTCCTCCCTTGAGAGTTGGTTAACAAACAGCAAACCAGAGAATGGGGGTTAACATCAAATTTTGGGTTTGCAGGCTGCTACTGGTGGTCAGCAAAAGTGCAGAGTGAATACCAAATGAACAATGACACAGCAACGGGCACCAGTATCCTGACGTCAAACACCATCAGGGCTCAACCGAATATTAAAATATTAATTTATATGATTACTTAATGCATTAGATATTCCTCTCAGAGAAAATTCAGCATTTTCACTATAATCCATAAAAGCAAGAGAGTAATCTTTCAAATCTGTTTTGTTCACAGGCGCTCAGGAAGTAAAGCCCTTGGATGAGAAAATAGCGCAGCTTTATTTTTCCTTGTTATTTATCACTAAGCTCAAACAATGAGTCACAATTCCACATGGAGGGGAAAGATCATCATCCTCTGAAGCCTTGTTTCCCTGAAACAAAGAAGCCCTGCCAACCATTTTCCAGTACAAGTGCCCTTTCTCAGAGAACAAAAGAGGATGAAAAATATCAGCCTTTTCAGGAAGATTAAAAACTCTCCAGTGCAGTGTGATCCCTGCACAGGCTGATAGTACATTCAACTTGATTGCTGAAACACACCAGCTAAATTGAAAAGCTGAAGCTGGTTTTGCATTATCAGCCCAGACCTGTCCTGCAGTCCTCACTATCTCCCATTAACAGGCTGCTCAAGACTTAGCAACCACACAATGCAAAGCAACAGTTTGTCAAAAGAAACAAATTTTTCAGTTTGTTTTAAATATGAAGACATTTCACATCTCTTTTTAGTTCAATTGGTGGGTGGAGTCCATGGTTCTATAGGGATTTAAGGATTTTGATGAGTTTTTGGTTCACCTGGCGGAAGAACTGATAAAAGGATATTTTTTGTACAAATTTACCTCATGATTACAGACAATGTCTTCTGCTCCAATGTCATCAGATTGCTTGTTGGCATTTTTCAAAACGTTTTCCTGGCTGTTTATAATGATTGCAATTGAAGAAGAAAGAAGTGACATGACTGATGAAGAAAATTAAATATTTTCCAGGGCAAGTTGAATCCATATAATTCTATTATTCTCACAAGCACCAGGAAAAAAGTCGAGAAATCAGTTTAAGCAGGTTAAAGACATTTTAAATAAAATTGAAAGAGTCAAAATCAAAATGCATGCATCTTAGCTGCAAATGCCTCATTTAACATCCAAATGGGAATCCTGAAATTTTATAAATACCTTTGCTTTGCCAATAAATTAATAACCACTGACAGAATAATAACAGATGAGTGAAATAATATAACTTTGTCAGCAAGTGGAATAAACATCAGAGAGAATACTGATCTGGCACAGTGATGTAATGAGAGGTGTCTCCTGGGATGGGTTTGCAGTGGTTAGGAGTTCAACAATATCCTGACACGTGGAAAGAGATAGCCTTGATGATTGAACACAACTTCAAAAAACACAGCTGACTTTACACGTACCTTAAAGCACATCAACTCCAGTATCTCCTCTGACACACCACCTATCCAATATCCAATCCTTGGTGTATGGAAATTTCTTAACACTAAACAAATTGGAAATACTGTTGCCCTTGGTCTGCAGCAGAACCTTCATTCACTAACCCTGTGCCCCCAGTCTGATCACCTTCAAGCCTGAACTATGACATTCTGTTTGAGTCTGAAATGGGTTTCAAAGCCCATTACTAAGATTTCACCATTCACCTCCATAAAATGAAATAACACCAGTCTTATCCCAACATACATGTGCTGATATCCTATCCAAGCCTCTTTTCTTTTTGCTTAGTTTAACTGTTACAATATATATCAGGAAATTCCCCATCTTTTATCCTCCATTAATTTCAAATTACTGTATATCTTAGAAACATTGAAAACTTACAGGACAATATAGGTCCTTCGGCCCACAAAGTTGTGCCAAACATGTCCCTACCTTAGAAATTATAAAGCTTTCTATTTTCTCTATTTTCTATGTACCTATCCAGAAGTCTCTTAATTGACCCTAATGTGTCCACCTCCACTACTGTTGCCAGCAGCCCATTCCACGCACCCACCAGTCTCTGCATAAGAAAAACGTAATCCTGACATCTCTTCTGTACTACTCCCTAGCACCTTAAACCTATGTTCTCTTGTGGCAACCATTTCAGCCCTGGGAAAAAGCCTCTGACTATTTACATGATCAATGCCTCTCATCATCTTAAACAGCTCTATCAGGTCACCTCATCCTCCGCCACTCCAAGTTCATTCAAGCTGTTTTTATAAGGCATGCTCCCTAAATAAGGTAACATCCTTGTAAATCTCCTATGAACCCTTTCTATGACTTCCACATCCTTCCGGTAGTGAGTTGACCAGAATTGCACACAGCACTCCAATAGGGTCTGACCAGGGTTCTATATAGCTGCAACATTACCTCTCGGCTTCTAAATTCAATTCCATGATTAATGAAGGCCAATACACTATATGCCTTCTTAACCACAGAATCAACCATCACAGCTGCTTGGACCATCCTATGAACTTGGATCTCAAGATCCCTCTGATCCTCCACACTGCCAATAGTCTTATTATATTTTGCCATCATATTTGACTGACCAAAATGAATCACTTCACACTTATCTGGGTTGAACTCCATCTGCCACTTCTCAGCCCAGTTTTACATCCTATCAATAACCTGCTGTGACCTCTGTCAGCCTCCACACTATCCACAACACCCCCAACCTTTGTGTTATCAGCAAACTTACTACCCCATCCATCCACTTCCTCATCCAAGTCATTTATAAAAAACACGAAGTGAACAGATTCCCAAGGAACACAACTGGTCACTGATCTCCATGCAGAATATGACCAGTTTACAACTGCTCTTTGATTTCTGTGGGCAAGCCAGCTCTGGATGCACAAAGAAATTTCCACTTGGATCCCATGCTCCCATACTTTCTCAATAAGCCTTGCATGGAGAACCTTATCAAATGCCTTGCTGAAATCCATATACACTAGATCTACTGCTCTTCCTTCATCAATGTGTTTAGTCACACATCCTCAAAAAAATTTAGTCAGGGCTGTAAGGTATGACCTGACCTTGACAAAGCCATATTGACTATTCCTAATCATATTATACCTCTCCATATGTTCATAGGTCCTGCCTCTCAGGATCTTCTCCATCAATTTACCAACCATTGAAGTAAGACTCACTGGTCTATAATTTTCTGGGCTATCTCTACCCCTTTTCTTGAAGAAAGGAACAACATCTGCAACCCTCCAATCCTCTGGTACCTCTACTGTCCCCAATAATGATTCAAAGGTCATCACCAGAGGTTCAGGAATCTCCTCCCTCGCCTCCCACAGTAGCCTGGGGTACACTTCATCTGGTCCTGGTGACTTGATGCTTTCCTAAAGGTCCAGCACATCCTCTCTCTTAATATCTACATACTCAAGCTTTTCAGTCTGCTGCAAGTCATCACTGCAGTCACCAAGATCCTTTTCCATGGTGAATAATGAAGTGAAGTATTCATTAAGTACCTCTGCTATTTCCTCCGGTTCCATAAACACTTTCCCACTTGATAGATCCTTTTCTTTCATGTCTTATCCTCTTGCTCTTCACATACTTGTAGAATGCCTTGAAGTTTTCCTTATCTGTCCCACCAAGACCTTCTCATGGCTCCATTTGACTCTCCTAATTTCCTTTTTAACCTCCTTCCTGTTTGCCTTATAATTTTCTAGATCTCTAACATTATCTAGCTCTCTGAACCTTTTGTAAGCTTTTCCTCTTGACTGGATCTATTACAGCCTTTGTACACCATGGATCCTGTACCTGCCATGACTTCCTTGTCTCATTAGAACATACCTATGAAGAACTTCACACAACTATCCCCTAATTATTTGCCACATTTCTTCCATACTTTTCCCTGAGAACATTTGTTCCAATTTAAGCTTCCAATTTCCTGCCTATTAGCATCATAATTCCCCTCTCTCAAATTAAATGTTTTACTAACTTGTCTGTTCCTATCTTCTCTAAAACTATTGTAAGAGAGGTGGAATTATGATCACTGTCTCCAAAATGCTCTTCCACTGAGAGATCTAACACCTGATCAGGTTCATTTCCCAATACTGAATCAAGTCTCTCCTCTGTAGGTTTACCTACATTTTGTGTCAAGAAACCTTCCTGAACAGACCTAACAAACTCCAACCCATCTAACCCCTTGCTCTAGGGAGATGCCTATTGCTATATGGGAAATTAAAATCTCGCATCACAACAACTCTGTTATTACTACTCCTTTCCAGAACCTGTTTCCCTACCTGCTCCTCGATATCCCTGTTCCTATTGGGTGGCCTGTAAAAAAACACCCAGTAAAGTTATTGACCCCTTCCTATCCCTAATCTCCACCTACAGAGACTCTAGACAATCTCTCCATGACATCCACCTTTTCTGTACCCGTGACACTATCTCTCATCATCAGTGCCATGCCCTCACCTCTTTTGCCTCCCTCCAGATCCTTTCTGAAACATCTAAAAACCGGCACTTGAAGTAACCAACCTGTCACTGAGCCATCCAACTCTCTGTAATGGCCATCACATCATAACTCCAAGTACTGATCTACACTCTAAGCTCATCCACTTTGTTCACAATACTTCTTGTGTTAAAATAGACACATGTCAAACCTTCAATTTGAGCATGTCTCTTCTCCTTCACCTGCCTAGCCTCCCTCACACACTGTCTCCAAGATTTCTCTATTTGTAAGCCAACTTCCTCTTCCCCAGTCTCTTCAGTTCGGTTTCCACCCCCAACAATTCAAGTTTAAACTCTCCCCAGGTGCGTGCCCTGCCAGGATATTAGCCCCTTTGAGATTCAAGTCCAACCAGTCCTTTTTGTATAGGTCCCAAGTGCCCTAAAAGAGGTCCCAAAGGTCCAGAAATCTGAATCCCTGGCCCCTGCTCCAATCCCTCAGTCATGTTTATCCTTCACCTCATTCTTTTCCTTAATCCACACAACATTCCTATCATCCATCACCTTTGGATTTGCTTCTGGTTTGGTGAATTTTCATTCTGTTTTCATATCCCTCCATGGTTTCAAGCCTCCCCATCTCCGTAAGTTCGCCTGCGCAGTGGGTATGATCTTTGAGCCCTCTTTGCCCACAGGGGAGCCCGAGGATTTGAGAATGGAAAATGTGGTCTCCTTGTTTAAAAAAGGTAATAGGGAGAATCTTGGAAATTATAGACTAGTGAGTCTTACGTCAGTGGTGTGCAAATTATTGGAGAGGGTTTGTAAGGATGGGATTCACGAGCATTTGGAGAAGTCCAGTCTTCTCAAGGATAGTCAGCCTGGCTTTGTGAAGGGAAGGTTGTGCCTCACGAGCCTAATTGAGGTTTTTGAAGAGGTAACAAAAGAAATTGATGAGGGCAGGGTGGTAAATGTGGTTGGTCTATATAGATTTTAGCAACTCACTTAACAAGGTCCCCCATGAGAGACTTGTTTAGAAAGTCATGAGGCATGGAACTTTTGTTGTGTGGATAAAAAAAAATTGGCTTGCATTTAGAAAGCAGAGAGTAGTGGTGGAAGGAAAGTATTGAGTGTGGATGAACAGAGGGACCTTGGGATCCAAATCTGTACATCTCTCAAGGTTGTCGTGCAATTTGATAGGATAGCTAAGAAGGCCTATGGAATGTTGAGCTCCATTAAAGGGGGATTGAGTTCAAGAATAGAGAGGTCATGTTGCAACTCTACAAATTTCTGCTGACACCTCACTTTGAGTATTGTGTTCAGTTCTGGTCATCTCATTATAGAAAGGATGTGGAAAAACCATGGAAATGTGCTTTTCCTCTCAATTTTTTTCAAAAGAAAAAGATAAAACACTTGTCCACAAAGATAGTCAAAAGGCAAAAAAAAATTTCAGACAAGAAAACTTATTTAAATCATTCATGATAAATACATGAGATGTTGCTCATCATTACCAATAGAAAAGCAGCTCATAATGCCTTTGAGCATCATGAGGATTTATGTAACACAAAATAAAAGCATGAATTAAGCAAGATAACTTCCAAAAGTTAAAGAGCAATTTCAAAGGAACTGACAATGTAAATATGAATAAAACTCATGTCATAGAAAAACAGTAGTGGTGAAAGTGTTGTGGGTCAAAATATATCACCCATTCAAGTTATTCTCAGTTACAAAAATTCATCTATTGACCTCTTGTCTCTAACAATGCTCTTCAGAAATGCTAACATACATAACATAACATAACAATTACAGCACGGAAACAGGCCATTAGGCCCTTCTAGTCCGCACCGAACCAAACACCCCTTTCTAGTCCCACCTCCCTGCACAATGCCCATAACCCTCCATCTTCTTCTCATCCATATACCTGTCCAACCTTTTCTTAAATAATACAATTGACTCCGCCGCCACTATTTCTCCTGGAAGCTCATTCCACACGGCTACCACTCTCTGAGTAAAGAAGTTCCCCCTCATGTTACCTCTAAACCTCTGCCCCTTAATTCTTAACTCATGTCCTCTTGTTTTAATCTTTCCTCCTCTTAACGGAAATAGTCTATCCACATCCACTCTGTCTATCCCTTTCATAATCTTAAATACTTCTATCAAATCCCCTCTCAACCTTCTACGCTCCAAAGAATAAAGACCTAATCTGTCCAATCTCTCCCTATACTCTAGATGCTTAAACCCAGGTAACATTCTGGTAAACCTTCTCTGCACTCTCTCCACTCTGTTTATATCCTTCCTATAATTAGGCGACCAGAACTGCACACAGAACTCCAAATTAGGCCGCACCAACGTCTTATACAATCCCAACATCACCTCCCAACTCCTATATTCCATGCAATGATTGATAAAGGCCAGCATACTAAAAGCCTTCTTCACCACCCTTTTCACGTGAGTTTCTACCTTCAGGGAACGATGTACTGTTACTCCTAAATCTTTCTGCTCTTCTGTATTCATCAATGCTCTCCCATTTACCACGTATGTCTTGTTCTGATTCTTCTTACCAAAATGAAGCACCTCACACTTATCAGCATTAAATTCCATCTGCCATTTTTCAGCCCACTTTTCTAAGCAGCCCAAATCCCTCTGCAATCCTTGAAAACCTTCTTCATTATCCACTATTCCACCTACCTTAGTATCGTCTGCATATTTACTAATCCAATTCACCACCCCATCATCTAGATCATTAATGTATATAATGAACAACAATGGGCCCAATACAGATCCTTAAGGCACACCACTGGTCACCGGCCTCCAACCTGACAGACAATTATCCACTACCACTCTCTGGCCTCTCCCTTTCAGCCAATGTTCAATCCATTTGACTATCTCAAAATTTATACCTAAAGACTGCACCTTCCTAACTAACCTTCCATGTGGTACCTTATCGAAGGCCTTACTGAAGTCCATATAGACAACATCCACTGCACTATCCTCATCCACATTCCTAGTCACCTCTTCAAAAAATTCAATCAGATTGGTCAAACATGACCTTCCTCCCACAAATCCATGTTGAGTGCTCCTGATCAGACCCTGTCTATCCAGATGTTTATAAGTACTATCTCTAAGAATTTTCTCCATTAATTTACCTACCACAGACATCAAACTTACAGGCCGATAGTTGCCAGGCTTCCTCCTTGAACCCTTTTTAAATAACGGAACCACATGCGCAATATGCCAATCCTCCGGCACTATCCCCATATCTAATGACATTTGGAAAATTACCGCCAGAGCCTCTGCTATTTCCTCCTTCACTTCTCTCAATGTCCTGGGGAAGATCCCGTCTGGTCCCGGAGACTTATCCACCTTTATATTCTTCAAAAGCCCTAAAACTACACCTTTTGTAATCTCTATATTCCCCATATTTACCCAATTTGCTTTTTTTATCTCACATCTCCCAATATCCTTCTCCTTAGTGAATACCGAAGAAAAGAAAAGAAATGAAAAGAAAAGAAAAGAAAAGAAGCTTGTGGATCTTCCCAGAATCCGTGTGCATAACAGACATAATTCCTTGGCATTGACTTCACACCATTGGACAGGGGTCTGCATAAACACTTGGGACAATGTATTGTAGACAATTAATCGCCTAAGCAATGGGAGGTGAGAGAAACCCAGAGCACCCAGAGGAAAACCACACAGTGATAGGGAGAATGTGCAAACTCCATACATACACAGATGGAGAATAGGATTGTGAGGTTGCTGCTCTACCAGCTATGTCACTGTGCCTCCCTTCTTCCCTGAAGTCCTCTTCCTGGCTCAATGTATTTCATTTTCCTCTTCCTTAGCCTGCCCTTCATTCTAGTTCCACTTTGTCCCTTATTTTAAAGCCATTGCTTGAATCCTTTTTGGAAATTGGTACTTGCATGAATAACATTCAATTATATTGTTTGCATTTCAATAATGATTTATTCTACCTTTTTTATCTATATACCTAACTATAAAATCCCAAGTAACACTTCTTTCTTTTTTCTCTCTTTCAATAATTGTTCCCCTCAGTGTTCATTACTACAGTCTCCTGTGGGGCACAGAAATGTACAGCCTTCATTGTCAATTGCTGACAATCTCAAGAGGGTTCCTATCCATCTGCTCAGAGAGCAGGTGCTGCATGAGATCAGGATCAAACTTAGCTTTGTTGCCCGCTACCACCAAAAAACCCAATGGCATCAACTGGTCAGAATCACGCATGACTTCAGTGATTTCACAGAGAATCCTCGCTGTCGAATTGTCTGCTTCAAAGGCACATTTTTTATATAAAAAAAGTCATAAGATGTGTAAAAATTTAAAATAGTCTTGTATTCAAAATGACAACAAATGATTATCTGGTAGACTGCAAGAAGCACCAAGCAAACTTTTTCAGATATCGTTGAATGCTGATTCCACATCCCAATTAATATATTGTGAAGCCCAAATTGTGGACACAAATTAAAAATGAGGAAAATTTCAGACAAAACTGAAGACCATGAGCGAAATAAATCACTATTAATGGAACCCACCCCAAACAAAAGTGTTTTTCACTGGCAAACCTTTTTCAGCTCACACCACATTCAAAAGAGGAAATTAACGAAAAATCACATGTCCAGTATCTCCTGAAATACAGATTAAAAGTGGAAATTACCCAAAATTTTCCTGTCTAACTTCAAGATATTTGACCCTCTACTTAAGTAACTTTGAGGCAACACCAAAATATGTGATAACCAAATATGCTTAGCTGATGTGGACACCAGAGGAGAAACATACATTCAAAGAAGGCTCTCTTCCCCCTGTACAAAAAAAAGCTAGAAGATTTATTCAACTTTTTCCAGATGACAAATATTTTTTACATTTCCTCTATCGCTAGGATTATTGTTTCATCCTGCCATGAATCAATGCCTTCAGGAAATGAAGAAAGAGGAGCCAATTTTTTTTAAAATGTAGAGAATCAGAATTTCGGGGCAAATAAAAAAACTGAAATGGCATGAGATGGTTTAATAAAGCCATTTCAGTTGATGGTATCGATTTATTATTTTTTGGTGGGGAGATTATTTTATGCCAGGATATTTTATACAGCCATTATTTTACTTAATACAAAGCCAAACAGCATTAAAACAAATTATTATGAAATGAACCAAAAAAACTGGAGGGGCTCAGTGGGTCAGGCAACATCTATAGAGAGAACTGCTCAGCCAGGACCCTTTGTCAAGACTAAAGTGGGAAGGGGAGTTAGTAAACATAAAAGAAGGGGTGGTGGGGAAAGGGCCAAGAGGTAATAGGATACTAGACAAATGAAGGTGAGGGAGGCAGAGAGACAGGTAGAGGAAGGTGGCAGTTGATGGTTTCAGAAAAGTACAATTGAAGCAGATGAAGGATAACAGTGGATTAGAGTGGAGTTTACCTAAACTTGTCAAACCCAATGTTCATGCCTTTGGGTTCAAGACTATCCAGATGGAACATAATATTTTGTTTCTCAGGTTTTTGTTTGGCCTCACTCTGACATTGGATGAGGCTGATGTCAGACATGTCTACGGAGGAATGGTGAAGGGAAATAAAGTACATTGTTAATTGGAGCCACCACTATGTTTCTGTGTTCAGTTGGCAGCATAAGATTTGCAAAAGTACTTTTTCCTTTGCAGTTGTAATTAGGAGATGCAATTAGTTGTTGGCAAGGTGCCAGTTCTACTGATACTTTTTAACATAAGGGAAGGGTCAGAACATGTGAGGGTAGACTCTAATCCCAAAATTTATCAGATTATCGAGTTTTTACATAATGTTCTTGAAAATTCTGCATCACTGATCCACAAATCCTTATAATCTGGGGTACTCCATTTGTTACTGAGTGACATGATGATATATGGAACACAACAAGGATCCCTTGCTTCGTGAGATTTATCATGTGCTGTGCATGAAATCATAATCCCTTTGAAATTAGATTAGATATTCTCATTTACCACAATTGAATATTTCGGCTCTGATCCAAGTGGTGTTTAATTTCCATAACCCAGCAAGGTAACCAATAAAATATATAATTCAAAGAATCGTACATTGCTTTTCTCTCCTTCAAACATAAGATACCATTTTCTGCCACTAGCTACAGACTAACATCTTACCCTGTGGAGCCAATTACCATTTAATCTGACTTAGTTATCTTGTTTTTTTGCCAAAACTCTTAAGAGACAGACTGCCTTTCCATTACTGCCTGTAAGACTGATACTGTCTGTAGCTTCAACCCTAAGCCTGTTTAATTCTTTAATTCGGGGTTTCTATCAAGTTGCCTGTCAAGATTATTCTCTTCTCAAAGGATTCAGAAGAAAGCTGTCAGCCAATTCCTCTACTCCAGGCTGGCCCTACTCTTTGATCTGTGTCATAATGACTGTAGACCCATCATTCACAAGTATCCTTTAACAAAAAGTAGTTACGTCTGCTCCCATATAATTAGATTATGTCATTCATCAATACTGGATGTAAGCATATTTAACTATTACAAATATATTTGTGATTCGGTTATCAGGCAGATCAAACAATTACAATGTTTTAGGCAACTATTGTGTGAGCTTTACAGTCATACACCTTGTGAAAATTACCACACCTCATGCACCTGAATCTGTATTTATGTGTTTTCCTCAGAAAAATATTTCTAGATATTACACCCTACATGCTTATGCAGCAATAAATACATATTTAATATCTGACAGACCAGCAACTTGAACTTATATTATTCCTTCAGCAGAACAAAACATTCCCCGTGGCTTCACTGTTGTGTGAGGAAGCAAGACCAAGACATTGGAATATCAGGGTCATTAATTGTTCAATCAAAACACCATATTTTAGGAAGGATATTAGTGAAGGAAAAAAAGAGTAGCAGCGGTGCACCAGGAGGGAAATACACAATTTTAGAGTTCAGTTGCAGAAGGCGCGGCCATTAATGGTATCACGAGAGCAACATTGGGGGTGTGCTGATATGTCACAAGGTTCTGGAGATGAAGGCATGGAGAGATTGAACATAGCTGTATTCAACTATGAGCCAGCACAAGTCTTGAGTGAATAAAACCTGGTGGAAGTTAAGATATGAAGTACAATGTTTTAGATGATTGCATGTCCATAAGTGGTGGCAGGAGCAGGAAGGACTGCCATTGGAATAGACAGTTTTAGAGGTTACAAGGACACTGATGCACAGCAGATGAACTAAAGCAGGGTTAGTGACAATAAAGCTTGGTGTTCTTACTGATAATCTGGATACGTGTTTCGAATCAAACATCATGTGACACTTGCAAAGTGTTTGGTTCAGTTTCAGCTCTGCTGAGCGGTGAAACACACGAGTGGATACATTTGATGGCAAAGGAACAGCTTTGATCCTCTAAATAATTACCTGGAGGAGCCAGAGCTTGGATGAGCTGTCAGTCAAATTTGAGACAGTGGATGGTCAAAGTGAAGTGGCAGTGAGGAAGAACCAAATGTTTTCCGTCTACATGTAATAATTGATGCTGTATTCCCAGATGAAGCTGCCAAAGAGCAGTATGCTGATGAATGTTGTCAAAGGGTCAGACTTAGATCCTTGGGGTCACCAGAGGTAACGGTGCAGGAGCAGAGAAAAGAAAGCAATTAGCAAGATAGAAAACCTATGATGCACAAGGAGACCATATGATTCTTTGTACCTGTGCCAGCCAATAAAGAACTACCCAAATCAATCCTATATTTCACATTTTGGTCTCTAGCCCCCTAGGTCTTCAGTGAACACCTTAAAATTGATTAAATATGATGAGGTGTTCTTCCTCTACCGTCATTTCTAGATCTAGATCCCACCAATAGACAATAGACAATAGACAATAGGAGCTGGAGTAGGCCCTTTGGCCCGTCGAGGCATCACCGCCATTTTACAGATCATGGCTGATGATGACAACAATGTGATTATCCAGACAGTCCTCGGGTTAAAAACAAGTTCCAATACCTAGGTTTGACTTTAATTTGAATTTGTATGCAAGTTGGAACACATATAGAACATTATTACATAATACTATTTTAAAATTTCAGACTCATATGATTGCCCAAATTGGTAACATAAAAAAATTGGCCAAAAAAGAAAGGGTGTTTGAGCATGCCTTCATTAATTAGTCCAAATCTTGATCTTCAGGAATTCAATGCTATTAACCTAACTAGATTATTTAAATCTTTACAGGGAAATGAATTATATCCTTAAGACAGTATGATTCAAATAAGATTATTGTATTTTAACAAATACTTCATATTTCTTTCTAAGACTATAAGTTATCTTTTCCAGAGGGGAATAACTTGCATTTCCATATTCCACCGAGTAATAAGTCAGGGGGGGGAGTCAGACTTCCATGTAACAGCTGTACATCTCCTGGCTACCACTAGTGCAGTCCTCACTGTCTTTATACAGCGTCAGTCAAATGTTTATCTTAGAATATAGTATATAAAGTATATATTTTACCTTTATATGCATGAAAACACTTTTCAATGCACTAAAACATAATAATGCAGTACATAATAATAATGCAGTACATAACCATACATATAAAATCAGCTGTGATGGTTCTGAAGGTGTGGCGTTCATCCACGCTGCTGCTTATGCTTCACCTTCTTCACCCTTCTCTCCCCCACCCCCCACCCCGGCTGGGCTGCTCATCCTCTCACCCACCCATCACTTTGCTCAGGTCACGTGCAGCGTAGCCTGACATCGGATGTGCATTACTGGCTGCCTGATGATCGGGGAGACATTGGTAATCCATAACACAATACTTCACCAAAGCTTGGCTAACAGCTATACTAATTAGAAATCTGCTGTGCAGAAATTCAATTCAGCTTAAAATACCCTTGTATCAATATGAGTTAATACTAATAACATTAAGAAATAAAATCCTGGACCCTTAGCACCGTAAAGAGGTCAAGTGTATCGAGGATTGTTACAATCGAGGACAACTTATGACATTTGAACAGCTAAAAAATAGATACGATTTGTCATATAGAACTTTCTTCTGCTATCTTCAATTAAGATCTTTTTAAAGAGATGGTTAAAGAGATGGTTATTGACCCTGTCAATGTGTAGTGACATGGAAGTTCTTCCTCGAAAGGGGATCACAAGTAAATTTATATCTAAGATGTATTTCCTATTGTGGAGCAATAGCTTGAAATTGGGCTGACATCAATCGAGGGAAAGGGAAAGGATTCAAGAACAATATTGGTCAAAATTGTGCTCTGATAATATATCATTTATTAATGTTATATATAGATTGGTCCAATACAATTTTATGCACCAATTTAACCTTACACCGCAAATATTACATGGTATAAAATCTGAAATTCTGGACTTATTTTAGGTGTGGTATAGAGGTTGGAACATTTATTCATTCAACCTGGCTATGCATTAAAGTAAGTTCTTTTTGGTATGCCTTGGCAAAATTTTTGACAAAATTATAGAAGTAAATTTTCCATTGGAACCTGAACTGTATTTATTGAGCAATCTTATGGTTCTTGGCACAAAACTATCAACATATTAAACACAGTGAGGACTGCACTAGTGGTAGCCAGGAGATGTACAGCTGTTACATGGAAGTCTGACTCCACCCCCCCCCCCCCTGACTTATTACTCGGTGGAATATGGAAATGCAAGTTATTCCCCTCTGGAAAAGATAACTTATAGTCTTAGAAAGAAATATGAAGTATTTGTTAAAATACAGTAATCTTATTTGAATCATACTGTCTTAAGGATATAATTCACTTCCCTGTAAAGATTTAAATAATCTAGTTAGGTTAATAGCATTGAATTCCTGAAGATCAAGATTTGGACTAATTAATGAAGGCATGCTCAAACACCCTTTCTTTTTTGGCCAATTTTTTTATGTTACCAATTTGGGCAATCATATGAGACTGAAATTTTAAAATAGTATTATGTAATAATGTTCTATATGAGCCTTAGAAATATTAAAATAAAATAGTCAAAAAAACTTAATTCAGCAGATATCTTAAAGCCTGCCAATGGAAAGCGAGCTCTGCTTGCACCAAAAGTAGGTGTCATTCTCCTTCCGGTCGGCTTGTTGGTTCATAACTATGGGTTGTTTGCAAATTGGACGTTTTCAACCCAGGGACTGCCTGTACATTGTATAACATATATCGACTCAAAAATTCTTATTTGCTGTAGCTGACAAATACTTTGTGAAAAAAATGTAACTTATTGTTAAATTAAAACGAGATAACAAATACATAAGATAATAAATATATAGTTATAATAGTGCAAGAAAAAAGTGGTATTACCTTCATGCCAGACAGTGCTTTTTGTGGTAACGGAGGTAGTTTATGATTAAGGCACTAAAAATTGGTTCAAGAGCCTGAAAGCCATGAGAAAGAAACTGTTCTTGAACCTAGACATGCTGAACTTCAGGCTTTTGTAACTTCGTCCCACAAGATAGTGGCTAGAGAAGGATGTGTCCAGGGTGATGGAGGTCCTTTATGATGTTGAGGTCCTTTATGATGTTGGGTGCCTTCTTGAGGCAGCGCTTCTTTGGATGGGAGGTCAGAACTCGTGATATTTTCTAGGCTCATGGTGTTCAATGAAAACAGATGGATGCACTGAGATGAAAGAGAGTGAGAAATTAATGCAGGGAAGGAGGCCATTCAGCCCATTGTATCTTTTCTGGCAATCAAAGAGGATGACGTGGTAAACTGTGATATGGGTACAATCAGACTGAGAATGGTGAAATCAAACAGAAAAGCTGTAAAGACTCAGAATCCATAGAGAATGGAAATAATGACATTTCATCATGGTCAGATAGGGTCACTGTAAAACGGAATGGGAATCTAATTAATTATAATTTTTTTTTTACAGGCCTTTTCAGCCCAATGAGCCTGTTACTCCCAATTAACCTACAACCCCCATAATTTTTGAAGGGTGGTAGGAAATTAGAGCACCAGAGGAAACCCACATGGGGAGATGAATGATTAAAAAGTGTATATTTGATGGAAAGCATAACAGCTAAACTCCAACTAAGGACTGCAACTGCGACACTTTCAAGTAAATACAAACATGAATAAGGTTCACCAGCGGCTGAACTTTGTGAAGTTTTCTAAATTTAATTTTTATTTCCATATGCAATCACATCATGTGAGCATACAAACAAAATAGATCACGAACACATCAACCTATCTTATTCGAGTTCTATTCATAGAAGCATCACAGATTTAGGAACCCAATTAACCTTATTCTAACCAATATATAGTCACCTATATATTTAACTATACACTTCTTCATTTTCTCATTCCGACACTTTCGAGAGGGTCAGAGTAAATCTTATTGAATTTATCACTGTGTCATCAGTACATATGCACTTGTATACAATCACAATCTCATCAGTATACATTACTCCAATTACACGTAGAGTGCACTGGGCAAACTTCTCCCCACCACTGAATAGATTATATTCTTAATCAATCTCAGTAACTGGAATTTTACCACTTGATGTTGAAATCATCAATCTTAGTTGGAGTTTAGCTTATTATACTTTCAATCAAATATACACTTTTTAATCTTTTTGTCCATTGTTGAACAATTGATGGTTTTACATTTTCCTTAATACTATAATCTTCTTTGCGATCAAGAGCAACACCCTAAGTGAACATGGTTTTTGGTATCTATATCCTCTGGAGTCACTCCCAGTACAAAATATGCTGGCTCCAACGGTAGGTCTTCCCCCATGATTTGCTTAATTTTCACCTGAATTTCTCTCCAATATTGATATAGTTTGGGCCAGGCCCAAAAACATATGGGTATGATTGCCTATCTTCCCGCATTCTTCCAGCAAAATTCTGAGGTGCCAACACCTGAGGAGTCTTAAATACTCTCATTTTAATTTTCTGTTCAAACTCTCTCCAGGTAGGGCTACTTGTTAACTTGTGACCATCAAGGCATGTTTTTTTTTCCCACATTTCATCTGTACTACAGATATTCATTTCTAATTCCAATTTCTGTTTTATTTCCATTGTGTTTCTTGTTTTGTTATCTTGAAGCCATTGTGGTGGTACACCACCGGGCTACTGCAGGGGGCAACCTCTGTACCTGCAGGAGTGTAAGGGGACAGAACAACAGCTGGCCAGCTGTCAATCAGTCAGCCTGAATGGATCAAGCCCGACCCGGTCCGGTGTCAATCACCCTCCGGGCTATAAGCCTGCGCCGGCCTCCCGAGGCCTCACTCAGAGTTGCTGCAGCCACAGCCAGCCTGGCTCTGCGGAATTCTTTATGGATTAAAGCCTGTTGCACAGTCTTTATCTTTGTGTGTGTCTGATTCTGGCTAACAGTGCTCCACAATTTAATCCACAAAATTTTCCCACGGCGGCTATGGAAAAACTCCTGTGTGCAGGGAGCCTTGAGGTCGACCCACGCCACCCAGAAGCTCAGACACGCTTCAAGATATGGCAGCATGCGGTTGAGGCAATCATCGAGGCACATGAGGGCGACATCCTGGACTCCGATCGGAAGAGGCTGGTCCTACTCCGGTCAAAACTGGGTCCTCGCGTCTTCCAGGCAACCAAAGGCTGCTCCACATACAAGAGCGCAATGGACACTCTCGAGAACTTATACAAGCCCCCCACGTATGTGGTCTGTGCAAGGTACCTCCACAACACCCAAGCTCAGCAACCCGGGGAGACGGCTGAGTCTTACCTGGGACACTTGCGAGAGTTGGCCCGACCGTGTCTGGCTGAACCCAGGGTAGGTGCAGAGGAGGTCGAGAGGCTGATCCGGGACGCCTTCGTCCGAGGGCTATGCTCGATGGCCATACAGCAGAAGCTGCTGGAAGACAGCATCTATGCCCTAACCAGAACTGTGGAAGTGGTCCAAACCCTGGAAGCAGCAGCTCTGCACGTCGAAGCCTTCGATTCCAGTTTCCCCCAGGCTCCTTCATACCCCTCTCACACTGCAACTGCAGCCCCAGGCCGAGCTGGGGAGGAGAATATCGCTGCGCCAGGTGCCCGGCGCCCTTGTAAGTACTGTGGGTCCTGGTGTGAGTCAGATCGACGATCGCGCCAAAACTGCCCGGCTAGGAACCAGTATTGTTCCCGATGCAGCAAGAAAGGCCACTTTGCAAAAGTGTGCCTCTCTAAACCTGCCAGCAGCTCAGCAGCCCTCTATGACCTCCCCCACGGAACCCACCCACGCACACGTGCCAGGGGGTGCCATGGTCCCTGCGACAACTTCGACCGTGCAACATCCGGCCCTGCAAGCGACCATCACAGCGTGTGCCCCAAGCATCTGCACCAGCCCCAAACTCACCGGCGCTGCTCACTGAGAACTTCAGCGACGTCACTTCCAGCTCATGGTGTGATGTCACTCCCGGCTGATGTAAACACGTCACTGCCGACAGCCGTGATGATGTCACTTCCCCCGGCACAGCAGACATGGCTGGGGAAGGAGGTCAGCCACACAGCGGCCCCCCACGTGCTGCCGCCATCTTGGGCCAGGCTGCGCCCGACATGGAGGGCCCCCAACGATGTTGAGAATGACGTGGTCAACACGGGTGATGACCAGGCCATCCTACCGATGTTTCCCACACCTCCGGGTGCCATCAGCTGCCACAAGCCACACCCAACGACTGACAGCAATGTGGTCAACATGAGCAATGACCAGGCCGTCCTACTGACGCTCCCCACGCCTCCAGAGGCCATCGGCTACTGCACGCTGCACCTCACGACTGATGTTGAGGTGGTCAACACGGGCGATGATCAGGCCGCCCTATCGACGCTCCCCATCCCTCCGGATAGCGACGACTCCGACTCCGAGATGGTCCTGTTGGCCACCACGCTGACCAGGGACATCCCCCACGATCTCGGGCGCTCGATGATGGACGTGCAAGTCAACGGGCAGGTAACAAAGTGCCTGTTGGACAGTGGCAGCACTGAGGTCTTCATTGCCCACTAAAGGTCCACCCCACCACCTGCTCGATTGCCCTCGCTGCCAAAGATATAACTGTTGGAACCCTCGGGCGCTGCTCAGTCGATATAATGGTGGGAGGAGAGACTTACACAGGATTCAGGCTCCTGGACATGCACAAACACTGCGCACCACTCCACCTGGGCCTGGATTTCCAGTACTACCTGCAGAGTGTCATTCTTGCCTTCGGGCGGCCCTAACCTCCACTCACATTGCACAGCATGCCAACCTGCGGCCTCTCTACACTGTGCATCACCCCACCGGCGTTCTTTCCTCATCTTATGCTAGGCTGCAAGCTGATTGTCGCTAGAAGTAGGAGTTATTGCGCTGCAGACAGGGATTTCATCAAGGCAGAGGTGCAGCGACTCCTAGCGGAAGGTGTTATAGAGCCCAGTAACAGCCCTTAGAGAGCCCAAGTCCTGGTGGTCAAAGGGGGAAGTAAACCGAGGATGGTCGTGAATTACAGCCAGACCATTAATCGGTACACCCAGCTGGATGCCTACTCCCTGCCGAGGATCGCTGACATGGTCAATGAAATAGCCCACTACCAGGTTTTCTCCATGATTGACCTGAAGTCGGCGTATCACTAAATCCCTATCTACCTGAAGGACAAGCCCTACACCGCCTTTGACGGGCGCCTGTACCAGTTCCATCGGGTTCCTTTTGGCATCACGAACAGGGTCTCTGTCTTCCAGAGGGAGATAGATCGCATGGTAGACTGGCACAAGCTGAAGGCAACGTTCCCATATCTGGATAACGTCACTATCTGCGGCCGTGACCAGCAGGACCACGATCCTAACCTGGAAAAATTCCTCCAGACGGCCGTGGAGCTGAACCTCACTTACAACAGAGGAGAAGTGTGTGTTCAGCACCACCCACCTCACCATCCTGGGGTACAACATGGTCCATGGAGTCGTCGGCCCGATCCGAAAAGGATGCGCCCTTTAATGGAGTTAGCCCTCCCCACGTTAAAGGCCCTCTGCAGGTGCCTGGGCCTGTTCTCTTATTACTCGCAGCAGGTCCATCGCTTCTCGGACATGGTCCGCCCACTGGCCCAAGCCACAATTTTTCCCCTCCCTCCTGAGGCACAGGCAGTCTTCACCCACATCAGGCAAGACATTGCGGACTCCATGATGCAGGCTGAGAATGAGGACTCCTCCATCCAGGTGGAGAGCGATGCCTCCAAGGTGGCCCTCACTGCTACCCTCAACCAAGGGGGGAGGGCGCCCCATTGCCTTCTTCTCCGGGACCCTCCACGGCTCTGAGCTAGGGCACTCTGCCATTGAAAAGGAGGCCCAGGCGATTGTGGAAGCGATCCGACACTGGCGCCACTACCTGGCCAGCAGGAGATTCACGCTCCTCACAGACCAGTGGGCTGTGGCATTCATGTTCAACACTACCCACAAAGAAGATCCTGCGCTGGAGAGTCGAGCTGGCAACCTACAGCTACAACATCCAGTACTGACCCGGGAAGTTTAACGACTCCCCTGATGCCCTCTCTCGCACCTGCGTGTCTAGGCATGATGACAGGTTGCAGGCATTGCATGAGTCCCTCTGCCATCCGGGCGTCACCCGGTTGTACCATTTCGTTAAGTCCCAAAATCTGTCGTACACCTTCAAGGGCGTCAGGGACACGACCGAGGCCTGTTGGATCTGTGCGAAGTGTAAACCCCACTTCTTCCGCCCGCCCCAGGGCCACATTGTAAAGGCTACTCGGCCTTTAGAGCGTCTCAAAGGCCCCTGCCTTCCACAAACTGAAACGTCTACTTCCTCACAGTAGTGGACGAGTACTCATGCTTCCCTTTCGCCATCCCTTGTCCAGATACCTCCACGGCCACTGACATCAGGGCCTTGGGGCAGATTTTCACCATGTTTGGCTACCCAGCCTTCATGCATAGAGACAGGGGATCTAGCTTCATGAGCAATGAGCTGCGCCAGTACCTAACGGCGAAGGGCATCGCGACCAGTCGCATGACAAGCTATAACCCAAGAGGCAACTGGCAAGTGGAATGCGAGAATTGGGTGCCTGAGGCACTCCATGCCATTCATTTACTGCTGTGCACGGCTACCAATGAGACCCCTCATGAACGTCTGTTCTCATTCCCCAGGAGGTCGGCGACTGGAATGTCACTCCCAGCATGGCTCACGTCCCCGGGACCTGTGCTTCTGCGTAAGCATGTACGGAAACACAAGACAGCAGCCCTGGTAGAGCAGGTTTTCCTCTTTCATGCAAACCATAACTATGCTTATGTTAGGTTTGGCAGTGGCAGGGAGGACACCGTCTCAACCATGAACCTGGCACCAGCAGTAGCACCCACCACATCACGCCACCCTCCAATCCAGGATGACGCTGACCGGGCATACATCCCTGTCCTCAGGCAGCTATGGGGCACGCAGGGCCTCCTTGACCACCAAGGGCCCGCTTTAGCCTTAGGAGACGAACCTGCCACCCCACCCATCCAATACGACCTGCATACGTCGACCCCGGCCCCCCGGCCACCCCTCCACACGGCACTACACCAGCAACACACACCCCTGCCACCAGCCCCCCCACTTCCCCTCTGACCAGTAACCAGGAGCCAGTCCTACGATGGTCACAGAGACCCCGGCGGCCGCCGAGTTATCTCAACCTGTAAATATTGTATGTACATAGTGGGTGCAATTCCTTGTTACTGCGCCCCCCCCGGGACAATTTTAAAGAAGGGGTTGAATGTGGTACACCACTGTCGTACTGCAGGTGGCAACCTCTGTACCTGCAGGAGTGTAAGGGGACAGGACAACACCTGGCCGGCTGTCAATCAGTCGGCCTGAATGGATCAAGTTCCACCTGGTCGGGTGTCAATCACCCTCTGGGATATAAGCCTGCACTGGCCTCCTGAGGCCTCACTCAGAGTTGCTGCAGCCACAGCCAGCTTGGCTCTGTGGAAGTCTTTGTGGATTAAAGCCTGTTGTACAGTCTTTATCTTTGTGTGTGTCTGATTCTGGCTAACAGTGCACCACAGCCATCTGTATAAGTGAGCTGTCAGGTTCTTCTTTATCTCTCCCTCCATAGTTGTGTAGATTTTTTTTACATATCTGCTCCCAATCTGCATGTGTCTCTAAGGAATCTCAAAAAAATCCATCCCAGAAAAACCAAATTCTTTCTAAAGATGTTCATATGATTTTAAAGTTGCCCCACAAAAAAGGCTGATGCACAATAGTTAGCCCTTTATCTGCCCATTTTCTAAAACCGTTATCTACTTTTCCAGGTAGGAATTCTGGGATAGCTACTATTTTTAATGCTCTGGACATAGTTAAAAATGTTTCATAGTTTTCTAATAGCCAACCATGTTTTCATTGTGAATTCAATCCATTTATTATCTATTTTTAATTTCTTCCAATTTGCTTGGCTTAGGAATGGTAGACCTTCCAGAGAAATACAGTACTGGGGCATGAATTTTGTTCTATACTCACTCAACCCATTTTCATATGCATTTGTTAACCATGTTATCAGGATCCTCAGCTGTGCTGCCCAGTTATAATATTTCATGTTGGGCAAATTAAGGCCTCAACAATAACAAAATCTTAAGTCTAATCTAGGTTTTTTTAAATTTTGCGTTACGAATCTTGTTATCAATTTGTCAAGAGTTTTAAATGCTATCATAGGAACTCCTATCAGCAAAGATTGGAATTAAAAAAGCAGTCTGGGCAAAACATTCATTCGGACTGTTCATACTCCATACAGTTTTAAGATGGTGGGAGTGATTGTATCGCTGAGGTTTCTAAAGCCCTCTCTGGACCATTGAAATTTGACCTGGTTATCTATTTGTGATGGCCATGTACCCGACAGCATCATTGCTTCCGATTTTGAGTCATTAATTTTATAACCAGTTATTACTTCATTTTATTTTAAAACTTCCATCGGTCACATACAGCATGACACTTCATGAAGTGTTTAAGGAGATTTGGTATGACACCAAAGACTCATGAAAACTTCGACAGGTGTACAATGGAGAGCATTCTGGCTGGTTGCATCACTGTCTGGTATGGAGGTGCGAATGCTCAGGACAAAAAAAAACTCCAGAAGGTTGTTAACTCAGCCTGCGACATCATGGCACCATCGGGGACATCTTCAAGATGCAGGGACTTAAGAAAGCAGCCTCTATCCTAAAGGACCCCCACCCATCTTAACTTTGCTACCATTGGGAAAAAAATACAGGAGCTTAAAGATGAGCACTCAGCGGTACAAGGACAGCTTCTTCTTTGCTGCCATCAGATTCTTGAATGATCAACGAGCCAAAGACACTGCCTCACTCTGACTTTTCGTGCGCATTTTGATTTAATTTTGTAAGGTGGTTTATATGAATATTTACACTTTGACGCTGCTGCAAAACAATGAATTTCGTGGCTTGTTCATGACAATAAATTCTGATTCTGATTGGAAAGGTACAGAATTTAATTTGAACTGAATTTTCTTGGTGAAGGATTCTCTTGGTTAAAAATTACCCAAAAGTTTACCATTTCTACCAGAGTCCCATTACCTTATTGTTTCCTGGAGATGAAATCACTAACTAACAAAACAGGTAGGTTCCCCATATTAATTCATAAAAGATCAAATTATGTAATTTGATCCAGGTTAGCAAGAAATCTTACTCAACAGGCAACTCACTGAGGAGGAACATTGACAGGCTCTACGAAAGCTGACTTTAAAAGAACAACTCATCTGTAAACACTCAGGATATCAAATATTGTCCATTGCCACTGTGAGTAGCACATTTCGAAGCCACTTTTGAATTTCAAATTTGGTGATCGGTCATCTTTAATTCATATTGGTTAGCCAACATTAAGTCTTCACTAATTCTCATAAAAGTTGTTACTGCATCAGAATGAAAGAGTGGGTAGAAGAAGGGGAGCACTGTAGCAAGGAAGAACAGGCGACATGGTTATAATGCAAGAGCTTATGGAAAGCCATAAACGGTACAAAGGAATCTTAAGCCACAAAAGTCATCAGCAAGTTGTTGACAGGTGACTTAAACAACATGTTGGAATTGGACCAGCCACTCATGTGGGACCTACTGCTCATTGCCCCATGGTTTGCCTCTGACACTCAAGTCATCACAACCTCATCCAAATCTCCTAGTTAGCATCATTGATCTGCAGAAGTCAAGTCAACAGTGTTGTGAGTGCCTCAGCTTTGCAAATGAAGAGCTTTGAGATCACCAGCAGGCTTCCCATGCCAACCCCATCCTCTTGGTCAAATATGGCAGATCACTTTAATGCACCCAAAGGATAAATCAGATGAATATTTTAATATTAAGGGCTTCTCCTGCATTAATATCCACCATAGAAAGATAATAATCCTTGCAGATAAACACCCCACCCCCTCCCCCCCCCCCCCCCACCCAGTCATTTCACTGCACCTGAATGATAAAGACTATAGTCGGACTTTGTACTTGAGTTGACCACTGGGCAACAGCTATTCCTGATAATGCTTTGTCACCCTGCCTCCTCTGTTTTGAAATAAAAATACAGCAGGACTCGTAATATATTTTGACAATGTACTGTGTAAAAAAAGAGAGGAAATAGAATTCTATAGAATAAGCATGTAATTTTATGCTTAAATGCTTTCCATATCAGAGAAGATAACTTTGTATCATATTCTCACAGGAATATTGTTATTAGCTTGCAAACAAAGAACTAAGATATCATTTTTGGTAATAGTAAAGGCAGCAGGAGGGAGATCAAATGCATCATTTAGTGACTTCCTTGCACATATTTGAAAGATGAATTTACAAATAACTACATTGAGATAAGGTTATTGAAAATCACAGCAGGCTCAGTATGTCTGTGACTCTAATAATTGTTATTAAACTAGGCCTTATATCCTGCAGTGTTGCTTTGGGTGAATTAGAAGATTTTCTGGGTTTTAACAGTGAGGATGTACCATGGTGGAGCCACTAGTTTACTGTGCTAGTACCAGTAGCTAAAACTGATTTGAGATGTTACAGTTAATTGGTGCTTTAGGATCATGTTTTACAAGTTTGCCTTTTATTCTACGAATTGCAGTTATTTCATATGGATCGTATGATGCTGTAGCCCTGACCCTTCATTTCATCCTGACCCACCTAGAGAATGATGCCTCATACGCCTGGCTGCTGTTCATTGGCTTCAGCTCAGCAATTAACCATATAACCATATAACCGTTTACAGCACGGAAACAGGCCATGTCGGCCCCTCAAGTCCGTACCGGTTCACTTGAACAACTCCACTAGCTCCTCCGTAAACTCCTGAGGAAGTAGAGGCTTTCTTCATGATGCCATTGGTGTGTCATAATATTTTCTCTTGTCGTGTAACTCAGGAATTTTACTAAAACGGATCTTGGTTTTTGTTGTGACTGTGGTTTTGAGGTTAATGTTCTGTGTGCCCTTTCTATTTCCATTTCTTTCTGCATTTCTGGCATTCCCAGGACTTTTGGGATCCATTCTTTTATAAATTCTTTCATATCTTTGCCTCCTTCATCTTCCTTTAGGCCCATTATCTTTATATTGTTTCTCCTACTATAGTTTTCCACTATATCCATCTTCTGAGCTAACAACTCCTGTCTTTCTTTAACTTTTTTAACACTTTCTTCCAATTTTCTTTTTAAGTTGTTCACTTCCATATCTACCGCCATTACACGTTCTTCCACATTTTCTAATCTTTTCCCTACATCGGTTATGACCAGCTCATCATACCTCAAAGGCTGGTGGATAAACTATCTATGCTGGGACTCAGTACCTCTGTCTGCAACTGGATCTTGGACTCCTTTCTTTATTGAAAGACCACAGTCTGTCCGGGTTGACAGCCAAACCTAAACCACCATCACACTGAGCGCTGGCATAAGTCAGGGCTGTGTGCACGTCCCACTATTGTTCACGCTATTAACTCATGACAGTACTGCTAGCTTCAGATCCGACGAAATCGTCACGTTTGTGGATGACAAAATGGGACTGGCTGTGCAACACAGAGAGAATTAAAAAAACCAATCAATTGCACAAGTAAGAGTCCTTAACTGAGTCCCTGATTGAGTTTTTTGTTGAGAAGTTTGATGGTGGAGGTGTAGCAGCTGTTCCTGAACCTGGTGGTGTGAGTCTTGGGGCATCTATACCTCTTTCCTGATGGCAGCAGTGAGAATAGAGCGTATGCTGAGAGTTGTGGCTCCTTGATGATTGCTGCTGCTTTCCAATGGTAGCATTCCCTGTAGATGTTCTCAATGATGGGGAAGTCCTGGGCTGTTCACTCCCTTTTGTAGGGCTTTTTGCTCGGGATCATTGGTGTCGCCATACTAGCCGGTCAGCACACTTTCCACCACACATCTGTAGAAATTTGCCAGGGTTTCCAATGTCACACCAAACCTCCACAAACTCTGAAGAAGTATAGGTGCTGATGCGGTTTCTTCACGATGCCATTTGTGTGTTGGGTCCTGAAAAGATCCCCCGAGGAAGTGATTCCCAAGAATTTAACTTTGCTCACCCTCTTCACCTCTGATCCCCCAATGATCACTGGATTGTACACCTCTGGTTTTTCCTTCCTGAAGTCAACAATCAACTCATTGGTTTTGGTGACACTGAGTGCAAGGTTGTTGGTTGTCATTCAACCAAGTTTTCAATCTCTCTTCTCTATGTGGACTCATCTCCCCTTTTTATACAACCTACTACCATGGTATTGTCACCTAACTTAGAGATGGTGTTGCTGTCATTCTGACCCACACAGTTGTAGGTGTAACACAAGTAGAGCAGGGGGCCAAAAACACAGCCCTGTGGTGCTCCAATAGAGATAGAGATTATGGAGAAGATGTTCTTAGTAATCCTCACTGATTTTGGTCTGGAGGAGAGGAAATCCAGGATCCAATTACACAGACGTGAGGTGAGTTCCAGGTCTTGGAGTTTGCTGATCAATTCAATTGTCGATAAAGAGCATCCTGATCTCCGTATTTTTGCTGACCAGGTGTTCCAGGGTTTTGTGTCATGAGATGACATCCGTCGTAGACCTGTTTCTTCGATAGGCGAAATGGAACGGATCCATGTCACCACTCAGACAGGAGCTGATATGCTTAAACACCAGCCTTTCAAAACACTTCACCACTGTTGATGTGAGTGCCTCTGGTTGATAGTCATTTAGGCAAGTTACCACACTCTTCCAAGGTACTGGTGCCTGATTGAACAGGTGGGTACCACACTCTGCCAGAGTGAGATGTTAAAGATTTATGTGACTACATTGGCAAATTGGTCAGCAGTCTGCACATCATCCTGAGTTAGGGAGAGGAGCGATCATCAGGGACATGGAAGTGTGCAGTGATGGTTATTTCTTGTTCTTATGGTCAAATCAGGCATAGAAGGCATTGAGTTAATCTGGAAGAGAAGCTTTGCCATCTCCTACTGCACCAGATTTTGTTTTGTAGCAGGCTATGTCATTTAGATTCAGTCGCAGCTGTTGTGAATCCTTTTTAGTTCCCATTTTCATCCGGAAATTCCACTTCCCCTGGAAGATGGTTTTCCAAAGGTCCTTTTGTATTGATCTGGATCTCCGAACTTAAATGCCTGTGATCTGGCTCTCTGCAGCTTCCGGATTTCATTGTTCATCCAAGGCTTCTGGCTGGGGAAAATCCTGAAAGATTTGGTGGGGACACACTCGTCCACAGCTGTTTTGATAAAGTCCGTGCCAGTCCTGGTGCAATCATTCATAACCTCAGTTGAGTCCTTGAACACCACCTAATCCACTGACTCGAGGAAGTCCTGTAACTGTTCTTCATCCTAATGTAACCACCTTCTAGCTGACCTGATCACTGGAGCCTTCCTTTTTAGGCTCTATTTGTATGAAGGCAGATGTTCCTGCACTTTTGCCCAATGACTGCACCAACAGTGTTTACTTCATTGTTAATTTTTTTTGCAAAAGAAATATTTCAAAATCTGACTTGAATAATTCAGCTGGCTCCTCTTCAGTCTTTATCAGCTTTTCCTCCTGTCTGGATGTTTGCTTTGCAAAAGTAACTAAATGGCCATTTTTAACATTTTTCTTTTTATCTCATGTCATATCCTTTTTCAATTCTCACTCATTACTTTGATAGACATATGAATTCAGTATGGACAACCTTTAATATATTGCTCCAAAATCTCCTATAGTGTGATTTACAATAAATCAGGGGAAGGATTTTAATTAATCAGCTTTGATCTGTTCTTTGGATCTGCAGAAATGATGTCCGGTGCCAGGCAGTATGAGGGACATGATCTGAAGGGGGAATTCAAGATCCTAGAGACTTAAAAATGCTTTGAATTAGAGCTCTGTGAGACAAATTAAGGGTCAACTCCATGGCAGTAAAGGAAATTTTGCTTATAATGTTATGTAATATTTATTGCTTTAATTAATTAAAAACTATATTTTAGATATTATAAACTTCAGTTACTTAGATATAAAATAATATATTTCTTTTTAAAAACAGGAAAATAACAAAAGGATGAAACTGTAGGCATTAAATTAATATGCATTTGTTATAGTCCACATATTCTCTCCATCCCCATTGCAGTGGAAAGATATGTCAATCTAAATGACCTTTCAGCATTCTGTTTCAAATTACTCATTCTATTTTTTTCTTCTTTAAACAGTTTTTACTTCTCATATTTCAAACTAATCAATTCCTACCTTGTACTGTGATTTCTTGAATTTTGAACATCTAGCCATTCAAATTTTTTAAAGGGATATGTCAATTATGTGTAAATTGAACCACCCACATAGCCTTAAGTTTAAATTATTCCTCTCTCAAGACAGTAACCAACAAAGCAGGCAATGTTACATTGAGTTAAGCATGAATAACTTGAAGTACTATTATTATTTTGTATCACTTTGACTAGTTTAGGGAAAGAATAGCCAAACCAGAGAGACAAAATATTCATATTTGATAGTCATGAATTCCAGAGCTGTCACAACTGAGAAAGAATAGTTCAGTTCTGGGGACTGTGTAATAAAATTTCAACATGGAAAAGGGGTAGGAGGAAATATGCATGCAGTTTGATAATTGGAGGGAAGAAAAAAAACCAGAAACCATGTAGGAAGTTTTATGTCAAATGTATTGACACTACAGACTGAAATATTTTGATAGATTTCAGAGATGAGATGACCTACCACCTTACACAAAGACTTCCTTTGCTATGCATTTTGTACTTCAAATCTAGGACAAACTCAAAGAAACTTGAAATAAACAAATGAACTAAGATTATTGAAAGACAGGGAATAAGGAGCTATCATAGACCAAAAGAGGGGATATCTTTTGTCTGGGTTTAGGGAAAACATGGATAAATGGTCTCTGAAGAACAAAAAGAGTATAAAAAAAAAAACCAACAATATAAAAAGTAATTTGAAGGCAACAGAAAAGGTTTAGATTAGATGACCAACATAATGGGACGAGAGTGTACAATAGATTGGGGTCTAAAATGGGTATCTGATCAGGTTTAGTTTAGATTTAGTTCAACCTAAACTTTGGTCAGTTTAGATTAAAATTATTTCCATGGTACCTCATCTGTTCTATTTTACATCACAAAGATTTGTAATCAGAAGTTAGGCGGTAAACGTGGATTAGAAACGTTAACATGGGCAAATGACAAAAGGGAAGGTTATTCATGTGAAGGTGAAAATTCTGATTTCAGATTTATTGTCAGAGTACATACATACCCACACTCCTGTTCGGCTCCGAATCATGGGTCCTCTACCGGCACCACCTACGGCTCCTAGAACGCTTCCACCAGCGTTGTCTCCGCTCCATCCTCAACATCCATTGGAGCGCTTACATCCCTAACGTCGAAGTACTCGAGATGGCAGAGGTCGACAGCATCGAGTCCACGCTGCTGAAGATCCAGCTGCGCTGGATGGGTCACGTCTTCAGAATGGAGGACCATCGCCTTCCCAAGATCGTGTTATATGGCGAGCTCTCCACTGGCCACCGTGACAGAGGTGCACCAAAGAAAAGGTACAAGGACTGCCTAAAGAAATCTCTTGGTGCCTGCCACATTGACCACCGCCAGTGGGCTGATAACGCCTCAAACCGTGCATCTTGGCGCCTCACAGTTTGGCGGGCAGCAACCTCCTTTGAAGAAGACCGCAGAGCCTACCTCACTGACAAAAGGCAAAGGAGGAAAAACCCAACACCCAACCCCAACCAACCAATTTTCCCCTGCAACCGCTGCAATCGTGTCTGCCTGTCCCGCATCGGACTTGTCAGCCACAAACGAGCCTGCAGCTGACGTGGACTTTTTACCCCCTCCATAAATCTTCGTCCACGAAGCCAAGCCAAAGAAGACATACATGACATCACATACAGCCCTGGCTTTCCTTTCCTGAAGTCAACAATCAGCTCCCTAGTTTTGGTGACATTGAGTGAGAGGTTGTTGTTGGTGCACCATTCAGCCAAGTTTTCAATCTCCATCCTGTACGGTGACTCATCTCCTTCCTTTATTCAACCCACTACGGTGGGATCATCAGCAAGTTTATAGGTGGTGTTATTGTCATATTGAGCTACAGAGTTGCAGGTGTAAAGTGAGTAGAGCAGGGAGCTAAGAACGCAGCCCTGTGGTGCTCTGATACTTTTCAGGATTGTGGAGGAGACGTTCTTACCAATCTTCACTGATTGTGGTTTGGAGTTTGCTGATCAGTTTTGAGGGGATGATGCTGTTAAATGTTGAACTGTAATTGATAAAGACCATTCTGATGAATGCATCTTTGTTGTCCAGGTGTTCCAAGGGTTTGTGTAGAGCCAGTGAGATGGCATCTGCCGTAGACCTGTTTCCATGATAGGTGAACTGGAATAGATCCATGTCACCATTCAGACAGGAGCCGACATGCTTCATTTCAAGCTTTTCAAAACAATTCATCACTCTTGATGTAAGTGGTACTGGTCGATAGTCATTAAGGCAGGATACTGCATCTTTCTTGGGCCCCAGTATGATTAATACCTGTTTGAAACAGGTGGATACCACGCCCTGCTAGAGTGAGATAGTGAAAATATCCATGAATACTTGGCTAAGTTGGTCAGCCCAGATTTTTAATACTCGCCAGGTACTCCACCCAAATAGGAGGAAAATAAGGGCACTGGAAAACACAAGTTCATGGTAAAATTTGAAGTCTTCAACCTTATTTGAAGGAATCAGAACAGTCTTAAATTTGAGTACTTCAATCACAGATGATCCCTATGTTTGAAAACAGTAATGGTGCCTCCAGACGTTAATTGTCACGTTTTCTCTCACATGATACTTTTTTACAAAATTACAAAAATCTCTGGAGCAGGCAAAATCATTATATTTTTAGTGAATAGTGGCTTCAATTATGGAAGGAAAAGAAGAATTCCAGAAGGAGAAAAAAAGAATCATTTAGTTTTGCACCCAATGAGGAAGGAATGGCATTTGCCATTCACCTTGCTGAGTGCTAGTCACCAAGGTTTCACAATATTTAGGACAGTGGATGCCATTACCCAGGCTCTGATGCAGTAAAGCTCCTCTCTATAGTGGATCTATGCCATCTGTGAGTAGGTAAGAAAATGAAGAATCTTACTGAATATTAAATATTCAAAAACACATCTTACTGAAGAATCCTCATGCAGAGGACACAAGAGCAAGATCAAAAAGTATTGCCTGTAAACATAAACCAGTTATGATCATTAAGACCCCAATTCATAGGATTTCTGTTTTTTGCCAAATTAAATGAATGTGGGGACAGCCAAGACCACAGTGGGCAGCAGTTAATGATGTGGCCTCAAAGCTCTAGCCCCCTGGAATTGACCCTTGCCTTGGCTTCTCTCTGTGTAGGAAAATGGTTGAAAAATCAAGGAGGAGCTGATGGGCATGGGCAAGAAAAATTGTTGCTGGCTGAAAGGAAAAATAGGAAAGTGATAGAACGAGACAGATCTGACGGCTCAGCTGGGAGCCACAATGTATCTGGTGGGTTGAATTGCCTTATCGTTATAAGTAAGTTATTGTACATTCTTAATTGGACACGAGAAGATAGTGGTGTGCTTTCTCTAACTGTAACAGTCTACCAGGAGCAGATAGTCCAAACTACTCTTAAGTTGGCAGATTAAGGCTTTTTGACATAGCAATGGTGATGAGCTAGATATATTTCCAAGGCTGATATGTGATTTGGAGTGGAGTCTGTCTTTACTTTTTAGGCAGTCAAAAGTTTTCCAGCTGGTGGCAAGATACTATGCTGTATCTTATGAACTATTCATTCTGGCCATTTTATTCCCTGAATAAACCACTGATGAAATCCTCCCTCATGCTTCTGTACCACTACTATTTGGATTATGAGTCTACATGTCCAGCTCTGATGTCCAAAATCCAGCTCATCAAAGTCCTGCCATTTCTGAAAATTCAGATAGCCTTGCTTTCCTGCCTCACAGCAACACATCAATCCAGTTCCTCAGGTTCCAAGTGGACCCAACCCTACCTGAAGCACTTTGGAAGTGGATTACAGGAAAAACAATTGACAAAAACTAAAAATATCACATTTACCTTTGTTTATCAAACTTCTTTTTTACATTATAGAGAGCCTATATCTTTGGTTCTGAGTGTGTCAGATTTTGCATATCATACTTATATCTGAAGGACAAGAATCTGTGCATAACTTGTCAGTCCTTTTGTGCAGTTTTGTTTTTTCAGAACGAATAAAACCACATTCACACCATTATTAAATTTTGAGGGTACATATTATAAGTTGTCCCAGTTTTACATTGATTTTGTCCATAGGTCGTAAATACATAAAAATCATTTAACAGTAACCATGCCTCTGGTATTGTAATGAATAGCATCAAAAGCACATCAGATTGATAAAAAGAACAATTCCAAATAGTTGAGAGAGAGTGGGGGGGGGGGGGGGGGGGTGGTTGGGGGAAGGACTGGTTCTGCTGTTCATAGGAACAAATGGAGATAGAAATTTATGTTGAATATTTGATTGTAACAATATTATGAGAGCTTGTTCCTGTGAAGGAGTATCCATAAGTCAGGCATTTGTAACCCACAGTTCTGATGTGTTAAAATTTAAGCTTTAGAATAATGATTTGATCTTGGTTAAATATTAAATATTCAAAAACACAAGAGCATCATCCAGGTTGATATTTAAATGCAGCACTGAGAATGTTGAACTCTCAGATATGGCATCTTTCTGATGAGGTATTATTCTTTCACTGCCCTCTCAGGTAAGGAGCCCAGAACATACATTGAAAAAGAGCAACATCGTTCTCCTGATTTGACTGCTAATATTTACCCTTCAACCTTTCAGGTCACTTGTTTCATTTTCTATAAATCCAGCCTACCTATACTTTTCATACATGTCAACAGTGATTCAATATCAAAGAAGATTTTATTGGTTATAATATAAATGTAAATTAACTTCTCTTTTGTTCCTACTTAAATACAGAGGTAAACTTAAATTCATAAACCCCATGAAACTAAATACTTGAGACACAGATAAACATTTATATATACAGTATATAAACACACACACACACACACACGCACACACGCACACACGCACACACGCACACACACACACACGCACACACACACGTACACGCACACGCACACACACAAAAGAAATAGCCTACTTTGTATGAAATATCATGACCATGATATTTCACACATCACTGCTATATGTTTTTTTTAGAGACTAATTTCCTATCACTGAAATATCTTCAGCACTCCTTAGGAAAGGAGGCAAACAGCTGACAATATTACAGTCAATTGGTCTGTATTTTACCTCTGAATGTAAGCAGCTGGTAAATACCTGTGCAGTTTCCTGGAAAGATGGATCTGGTTAGTAATGTTACTTTTATGTTCCAGATGGTAGGCTCCAAGGAAACCCCAAGAGACAAATAAAACCTCGGAATTTCTGCTGGGTTTTGACCAGTTGCTTTCTACCAACCAATTGCACTCTTTTTTCCAAAATAGATCAGCCATGGATTATGAAGAGGTCTTTAAAATGTTTTGAAGTCAATTAAACACCCTAAATGTATAGCAAACAAAATAATTGCTGGAGGAAGAGCAGGTCAGAGAGCATCCATTGGTAGAAATGGTCAGTCGATATTTTGGGTCTGAACCCTTAAGCATTGATAAAGAGTTCAGTCCCGAAACATTGACTGACCATTTCTATCTATGGATGCTCTCTGATCTGCTGAGTTCCTCCAACAATTCTTTGTTTGCTCAAGATTACAGGATCTGCAGCTTTTGTGATCCCCTAATTGTATATTTTAATGAGTCATATCATAGAAAAGACCACCTAAATCATTTGAATTTCTTTAGAATCTTTCACAACCTTAGGAAATTGCAAGTTACTTCTGAAATGTGAAATAAATAGAAAATGCTGGAACACTCAGCATCTATAGAGAGGGAAAAACAAAATGCTTC
Source organism: Narcine bancroftii (assembly GCF_036971445.1). Taxonomy (NCBI): domain Eukaryota; kingdom Metazoa; phylum Chordata; class Chondrichthyes; order Torpediniformes; family Narcinidae; genus Narcine; species Narcine bancroftii. The sequence goes on along the minus strand of NC_091473.1, from coordinate 23,014,645 downwards.
AGATCAATGACTTCTCATTGATATGAAAACACACAAGGCCTGAGAAAGATTTCCACTCTCTGTAGCACTTTGCTTTGGCTTTTGTAGTTCAATCACTGTTGCAGTGGAGGACACAGTAAGCTCCCACAAGCAGCAATGAAGAGTAGATGCTCGGTGGATGGATATTGACCATGGACACCAGGAAGGACCACCCAGAGCTTCTTCAAAATGGTCTGTAATATCTCATATATGCACTTGAGAGACCAGACATGTTCTCAGCTTAACATTAACAGGGCAGCACAGCTAGCATAGCAGTTAGCACAACGCAGTAACAGTGCCAATTATCAGAACTGGAGTTCGAATCCCATGCTGTCTGTAAGGAGTTTGTATGTTCTCCCCATGTCTGCGTGAGTTTCCCCCGCGTGCTCCGGTTTCCTCTCCCCTTTAAAACATACTGGGGTTGGAAGTCAATTGGGTGCAATTGGTGGCATGGGCTGATGGGCTGAAAGGGCCTGTTACCGTGCTGTATGTCTAAATTTTATATTAATATCAACTCTTCTAATTGTGCAGCCTTGGACTGCCAGCCAGAGTGTTGTGCTCAGAAGCAAGAAAGCCACTAACCAGAAGGTATTTAAGTAAAAGCAAACAATGTGCTTCTAAAATTCTTTAGGTTTGGTCAATGGGAAACAGTACAGAGATTTAATTTAATTTATTTTAGTTTGTACCTGACCTAATATTTGGAATAAAACTAGTATTTTTCCATGCTTCAGAAATCAAATGAAGGATAAGTGGTGAAATGTGATTATGCCTTGTGATTAATCACCTGAATCTGTTGCTTAGTCACCCAAACACGTTAGAAATGACTTCATCACAGGGACAGATGAGACCAGTAGATTGCTCTGAACAATTATTGATACTGAATACATTTTGAAGCTTTGTACAACTTGGAGCTGAATTGAAACCATTTATCCTGTGATTAAACTGTGCACACAGATACAATTTATTGTTGTGCCTGGGCTGGAGAGATATGCGAGGCATGCATGTGTGACTAAGAGACGCTATCATAAGCTGCTGCAGCTCTCCTCCTGCAATGCTGGGATTTTAGGATAAGGATTTCTGTGCATCACAGAGAATGATGACAATACCATGTAATAAAAGAGAACCAATGGGTCAGAGAGTACTTCATTTTGGGAAAAAAATCCAGCTGCTATCTTGGGTTTTCCATTTTAGCTCAATTAGATGGTGTCAATGGACACCCCCGTAAGTATTTATAAATTTATGTAAGGATATTGTAGTGTAGTGTTTGCATTACTGGACGAGCACACTGGAGGTTTCAACCAATATTTCAGAGAACTATGGCGGGTATCAGTAATATCACCATGAGAATGCCAGCAAATTCAATCTGGTTCACCAATTACTTTAAGGGGGGATGGGCAATTTTGTCTGGATAATAAGTGACTCACATAACAACATGGGTTCTTGAAGTTGTTTGCTTAACCAGTCAACTAACAGCTCGGCAATAAATGGGAGCCTGTTGCCCATATACATTGGATAAAAAATAAAAATTAACCGTAAATATTGCTTGACATCATTCTTTATAGAATTTCTTAAAGGACAACACACTTATCCATATAGTTTGGTGCATCTGCACATTGAAGAATGATGGCATTTTAAACCACATGTGGGGCAAATAAACTGACATGGCCTGCTCCTTACATTTGTTGTGTGATTTGCCGCTCTGTGCACCATTTTGATGAAACGTTAACAATGCTGGATTTCATGTGAGAACAATCAAAAATTGTAATTTCTCATAACAAATACATTGCTCAGCAGTCTGAGTGTCACAGGTTCTTTTTAAGATTAGGACAAAATGATGTCTTAGTAACGTTGCTTAGAAATGGTGACACCTTACAGTGATGACTCTTTGCATGCAGCTCTGATGGGAATGATCAAATATTCCTGTTCAGAACCACTAAAATTCAACCCCAGAACGAGAGCCATAAAATTAAACTTACCTGCGAATAAGGATGTCCTAAGATCGCTAGCAGACCTCGGAAATGGAAGAATCGCCAGTCTCTGTTAGACCGGGCAACCTTTAAACAGCCAGCGCTCAGGCAAGTTCAACACTGCAGGAGTCAGTGATCAGGCCATTTCAACAAACAGCAGATGGTCAGTGCATTTAAACATGGCTGGAGATTTAATGGGACATTACATGGTTGAAGTAACAATTAGCACAATGACTTTATAGCGTCAGCGATCAGGACCGGAGTTCAAATCCCGTGCTTTCTGTAAGGAGTTGGTACGTTCTCCCTGTGTCTGCGTGGGTTTTCCCTGTGGGCTCTGTTTTCCTCCCATTGTTTGAAACGTACTGGGAGTGTAGGTTATTTGGGTGTAAATTGAAAGATAAGGGCGAAATGGCCTGTTACAGTGCTGCATGTCTAAATTTAAACACTATGGGAATTACCTGCAGCAGACCCATGGGCCATGTGAACAAGACCTGACCACATGGACACAGGGGGGGGAGCTACAAATTAAGCTGAGAAGCTGGGCCCTGAGGCTTATCCTCCCTACCATCTTCCTGGCCAATGTAAAATCCTTGGAGAACAAACTCAGTGAACATCAGTGAGACATCAGGGAGTTCTGTGTGATGTGCTTTACAGAAACATGGCTAAATGCAGACATTCCAACACTGTTCTACAGCCCAAGGGCCACACCCTCCATCGTGCTGTGGTGTCAGGAAAAACCAGGGGAGGCAACATTTGTGTCATCATCAATTCACAATTGTGATGGTTATGTCCCAATCATGTTCCTCTGGCCCAAATCATCTGGGGTTCAAGTGTCACCCATTCTACCTGCTGAGGGAATTCACCGCCATCAACCTGGTCACAACGTACATTCTGCCCCAGGCTAACACCAGGCTGGCACTGGAGGGACTGAACACTGTGATTAATAGCTATGAGACAACACATTCTGATGCCTTCCTGATCATTGTAGGGGACTTCAATCAGGCCAACCTGAAAAAGTCTGACAAACTATCACTAACATGTCACATATGAGACCAGAGGAGCCAACACACTCGACCACTGTCACCACACCATGAAGAATGCATACCAAGCCATACTACAACTGCACTTCAGCAAGTCTGATCACCTTGCTGTACTTCTACTCCTGGAGTACAAGCAGAGACTGAGGACCACAGCAGCAGTAGTGAAGATGGTGAGAATATGGTTGAGGGAGGTGGAGGAGCATCTGGAGGATTGCTTTGAATCAGAGAACTGGAACATATTCAAGAATTCATCTATAGACTTGAATGAAGGTGTGACCGACTTCAAGACCTGCATGGAAGAGTGTGCCCAAGTGCATATACTAGGTGTTCTCCAACCAGAAAATTTGGATAAATCAGAGAATTTGAAACCTGCTGAGGGCATGGTCAAGGGTGTTTAAGGCCGGGGATTGTGATCTTTACAAGTCTAGGTAGGAAGGTTATCTCTGAAGGGGCAATTCTGGTGGAAACTGGAGACATATACACACCAGCCATGGCAGGGAGTGCAGGCTACAAAGTGAGGGCGAACACCATTGATGGCTGTGATGCTTCATTACCTGATGAGCTGAACACCTTCTATGTCTGCTTTGAGAAGGAGAACCCAACAGTGCCTATGAGAATCCCTGCAAAGGCTAAGGACGTCTCTGAGTACGATGTCAGAACATCATTCAGGAGGGTGAACTCTCACAACATGACAAGCCTTGATAGTCTACCTGGCAGGGTACTGAAAATCTGTGACAACCAACTAGACGGAGTGTTTACGGACATTTACAACCTCTCATTGCTGCAGTCAGCGGTTCAAAAGTGCATCAGGAGGAAGTCAGGGAACTCAACCCAGTCCTCTGTAGTGAAGAGGGTCAAGGACTTCCAAGTCCTGGGTGCAAACTTCTCTGTCCTGGAGTCTCCATGGTGATGCAATTACAAAGAAGGCACTCCAGTGGCTATACTTTGTGAGGTGTCTGAGGAGATGCGGTATGTCACCGAAAACTCTCAAAAACTAAGGTATACCATGGAGAGCATTGTGGCTGGTTGCATCACTGTCTGTCATGGAGATGCCAACACTCAGGACAAGAAAAATTTCCAGAGGGATGTTAACTTGGCCTGTGACATCACAGGTATCAGACTTCACACCATCAAGGACATTTACATGAGGTGGTATCTTAAAAAAGCAACCTCTATTCTTAAAGACCCTCACCACCCAGGCCATGCCCTCTTCATTCTGCCACTGCCATCAGATTTCTGAATAATCAATAAACCAAAGACACTGCCTTCTTTTCGTGCACTATTTTTAAACTTATCGTTGTAAGGTGGTTTATATGCATGTCTGTACTGTGATACTGCTGCAAAACAACAAATTTTGTGACCTGTTCCTAACAATAAATTCTGACTCTGATTCTACTGCTTAGGTTATTTCCCCTTTGTCCATTTGTCCTTTAATCGGGTCTTGGGGCTATGGTGAAACTGACAATAGTTAGCATAAAACAGACATTGAATTTCCTAACTCATCATTCCTTTTCATTCTGGGTTGTGATTAGAAGGTACTTCAGATAATAATACTGGCTGATTTTGCAGAATTATGCAGCATTCAAGTGAGATTTCTATACTATTCTTCAGAGGACCAGATCTTATTGAACATATCTTTCAAAGACCTGCCATGATATTTGTTTTACAGGTGAAAATAATTCCTGGACTCTAACTGACAATTAGAGAACCACTATAATGGTGTGTAGTATGTGTTGGGTCTTTGATGTTATGTAACAGAACCAAAAATTCTATATATCAAAATCAATACATGGTCTTTTATCATTTTCTCCCCCCCCCTCCACCCTCTCCCTCCCACACAGAAAAAGAAACCAATAAAAGAAAAACAAAGAAGGAAAAGAACAAAGCAAAAAAAAACTAATTTTAAAACAATACTGGATATTACCTTGTGAATAAATTATGACCTAATTATTCTAACACTTTCAACCATCATTATATATTTTAATTATAAAATATATAGCAAAATAAAACACTACTGTGTAATACATAACACTCGATCAAAATCTAAGGATATATATAAGAAAAAAAAACACATCTAATAAAGTAATAAAATGAGAAACATTAAAGTGAGGTCAGAGAGTGACAAAATACACACTAAATTCTACCAGCTGACATAATAAGTAATATCACCAATCTTTTACATATATGGAAACCAAATTTTCAAAAAATTATCATATTTGTTCTTTAAATTATATGTAATCTTTTCCAAAGGCATACAACTTTGCATTTCACCATGCTATCTGTCTAATACCAAATCCATATCCAATTTCCATGAAACAGCTATTCGTTTCCTGGCCACTGCCAACGCGATCTTTAAAAATTCTTTTTGAAACAAATCCAATTTTAAATCTGGACTAATGCTTGATATATCCCCCAAAAGAAACCACATAGGGTTTCTCGGGAATTTAACACGTATTACCTGTTGAAGAAAATCTATTAAATTAGTCCAAAAATAATTCAACTTGGGACATGTCAATGTAAAATGTAAAAAGGTGCCTGTGTTCTGTTTGCATCGAAAACACTTATCTGAAATATCTGACTTCAATCTATTAAGTTTTTGTGGTGTTATATATAACTGATGTATGAAATTGTTTTGTACCATTCTATATCTAATATTTATTGTATTTTTCATACTATCGTAACATATTTGTGTCCTTTTTTTATTATTCATATCTATACCCAGGTCCCTTTCTCATCTTTGTTTAGGTTTATAAAAATCTTTCCTCTTACTCCCCTCAAAAGTAATAAATACATAACTAATATGAACTTTTTTGTATTCAGATTTGATGTTATTGTTTCTATTTCATCATCTTATAACAGTAAATAAGATGTAGTTAATTTTTCTCATAGATAAGCCTATAATTGATAATATTCGAAGTTTTTTTAGTATTCCATACTTTGCTTTCAATTGATCAAATGTCATTAAATTTTTTCCTTGATAACAGTCTTTAATAACTTTTATTCTTTTTTTTAACCAGTTAATAAAATTTCTATTATTCAACATAAACAGGATCAATTTATTTTGCACCAGTGGCATTCTCACTTATTCATACCCCTCAACTCCCATCAACGTATGTACCTTATGTCACATTCTGGCCAAATGTTTAAATATTCGTGTGCCTGTTTCTCCACTTAATAATACTTCATTCCATTTGTATAGATATTCTTCAGATTATTTTTCACCTATTTTATTCATTTCTATATTAACTCAAGCCACTTTTTATCCTTCCTTAAAAAAATAAAAAAATCATAGCTGGGCTGCTTTATAATAATACTCAAAATTTGGAATCTCTGGACCTTCCAATTCAAAGCTCCAAGGTTAATTTTTCCATAGAAATCCTTGACATCTTGCCTTTCCATAAGAATTTCCTTATAATTTTATTTAGATCCTTAAAAAAAGCTTTTTAGGTATATCAATGGGTAAAGATTGATATACATATTGCACCCGTAGAAAAATATTCATTTTGATACAATTTACTCAGCCAATTAATGTAATTGGTAAATCAACCTATTTTTAAAAATCCTCTTCAATTTTCTTAAACAATGGTCCATAATTAATTTTAAAAAGATTCTCAAATTGATAATCAATTCTAATTCCCAAATATTTTATCCCACTTTCAGGTCATTTAAATTTCGTATTTTGTCCACATTGGGTATTATCACCAAAAGTCAATGACATGATTTCACTTTTATCACAATTAAATTTATATCCTTAAACTGCTCTGTTCTGTTCCAATGGCATATGTAATTTACCTAATGAATTTTCTGGGTCTGTCAAATAAACAATTCTATCATCTGCAAATAAACTAATTTTATGTTCATTAGCCTCCATTTTAATACCCTTAATATCTAAGTCTATTCTAATTAATTGAGCTAATGGTTCAATTACTAATACAAAAAAGAACAGACTTTGATCTTGTTAATTTAATATAATCAGACATAAGACCATTTGTCACTACTCTTACTCTTGGATAATGCTTTTATCAAATTTATAAATGTTTGTCCTAAGCCAAATTTAGCAAGTGTCTTAAAAAGAAAGTCCCATTCTACTCTAACAATTGCTTTTTCTGCTTCTAAACAGTTGCTTCACTTAAATTGTCTTTTTTTGGGGGGCTAGATAAATTAAACTAATCAACTTAGTTACATTTTCTGCCAATTTTCTTTTTTAATAAATCCTATTTGGTCCTCGTTAATTAGTTTTTGGTTAAAAAAATTCCAGCCTATTTACCAATAATTTAGCCACCATCTTGTAATTCACATTCAGTAACGACATTGGTCTATAAGACTATGGCATTAATGGATCTTTACCTTTTTTTGGAATTACCATTATAATTCCTGTCTTAAAAGAATCAGGTAAATTTCCAGTTTCTTACAATTGCTTTAAAACTTTCATAAATATAGGAATCAGCACATCTTTAAATACTTGATAAAATTCTGATGTAAATTAATCTTCACCAGGGGATTTATTATTTTGTAAAGAAGCTGTAATTCTTGCAACCTTTTCAACTGTAAAAGAGGTTCCTAATATTTTCTATCTTTCCATACATAATTTAGGCAAATTTACTTGAGTTAAAAATTGATCAATTTTGTTATCATACTGCATGGATTCTGATTGATATAATTTTGTATAAAATTGGTTAAAACTATTACTTTTATACTAGGATTTATAGGGGAGAAAATTATGTATATTTGCATTCTATATTTGATTGTATGCCTTATTTTGAATAATAAATAAAATGTAGAAATTTTTTTTTTCCACATACTTTATTAACTTTAGCCTCTGATCTCTTAAGATCACTTCTTATTAACTTTAACTCTTCCATAATCATAATCACTGTATCTTGAAATTTAGGGATAATTTTAATTTTCTTTCTTACTCCTTCTTCCTCTTCCAACATTTCCTCTGAATTTTGTTCTTCTTTTTCCTCCTCTCCTTCTCCTTTTTCTTCCAGCTCTAATAATTTTTCCTCCTCAGACAGCCTTTTGAACAGCCCGGAAGCCTGTTTAGAGGACAGTGAGCCATTCTGTCAGGGCCTCCCGCTGGTGTCAACTGTCCTTGCGCATGCGCAGTCAAGTAGCTCCCCTCCTCGACTCGTCTGGGTGTCCCTGTTGTTGCAGGGATGCCGCAGCTCACTGGGAGGCAAGTCGGGAGGCCCTCTTCATCTGGAGAGTAGGCTTCACTACAGATCCCAGCTTCTCCAAGGTAGACCTTTCTTTTTCTTCTGGTTGTTTTTCTTCCATCTTCTCTATAATTTCTTCTGCTCCTTTGTCTTTCTTTGGCGGCATTGCATTTTTTTCTTTGGTTGTTTATAATTTATTCAGATGAATTTAAAGCTTTTTTCTTCATTTTTTTCACTTAAAAAAAAACTTTTCTTGGAGGAGCCAGATCTCTCGTCCTGGCCCTACGTCATCATGTGACGTCCCCCTACGATGGGGATTCTCAACCCTTCCATGTCCGTGGCAGTGAAATCAAGATACTCAGGCTACACTCCCTTTCACAACTAGGTCCTGTGCAATACACCAGTACTTTTTCAGAGGGACGGGTTCCAGCCTATTTGATTTTTTTTCCTCATTGCATCTCAGATTCCTCTTCTACTTACTTTAATTCAAGGAACCATTGTCTTTGACCTCTATTTGAAGGGAAACAAGTCGTTTAACTCTATTTAGGTTCCTAACAGTTTAACAAGCCCCAATTAATGTCCTTAACTTTCACTGTTCAAAATAAACAACCCTTAATTATTCAATTTTCCCTCATACCTAACATTTTCCAAATTCCTTGTAAATCTCCTCTGGATCCTCTCTCCAGGAATCACATCAGAGTGTGATGAGAACTATACACATAGGTAGAACCATCAAAACATCCTTCATTGAAGGTATTAACTCTCATCTAATGGCACTGTCTGATATAACAATGTATAAACATCGCATCATACAATATGCTCAGTTCCATACTTATCCAGGCTTATCTAGACCACATTATTTCATCATTTAAAAAAATCCAATCAATCTTCCACAAATACAGGAACTTTCACAGTTAATTGTTTATGTTAAGAAACTGAAACCATATATTTACCCAATGGCAGTCTCTTTGTTCACAGAACTGTTCATTGCAAGATGCATTTGAGAAGCCTAAAATATCTGTATCAAACACTCATAATTTTAGTGAATCACTTCTTCAAAAATGCCTCATTACTATTAGGTTTCCTTGCATAGAACTTGCGTACTTTTTCCATTCTGAGGTGTCTCCCTATCTTCCAGGAATGGCTGATCACACAGGAACAACCAAAACTCCAAATATCCGTATCGCACCACGAGTTTAGACAGAATACTTGAAGTGCAGTATTTAAGGAGGCTGGACATCCTATTCATTAGCCTATTGTTCACGGATCACCTGCAGTTCAATTTAGGCAACAGGTGATCCATGAAAATAACCAGGGGTTGAGGAGGTAAAATGTCAGAATGGGAATCTGTCCTTATTCCTGTTACAATCTTTTTACACAGGAAATTGGGAATAATCTGTGTAAAAAACATAATTGTGATCTCACATTCTGTTGAACTATGGTTGTTTCCACATAGCTGTCTTCACAACTGAGAATACATTATCTCACATACTCTTAGACTGGCCATCCTCAATGGGGGCCATCTGGCCTCCCTGGGTGCTACACCATATTAATATTCATGTTAGCTCATGTAACATAAACATTTATTATTATTATTATTTTTTCAAGGAGTACAGAAGAAACCAACTAAACTTGACCATTTCACAGAGAGGGTACCCATAAACATTGAGCATAGTCTTAAGGGGGCCATAGCCAAAGAAAAAAAAAGTTGAGAACGGCTGCTCTAGACTATGATCTTCCTGGTTTCACTCATGTACACCAAAACATTCACATAACATTTATCCAGGCTTCAAAATACTATAGTTACAACAATACTAACACTGCATTCAGTATCTAACGCAATGTGCACACATGCAATGCCATGAACTTTCTCCATTTTGATTGTTGTCTATTGGTCTCCAATTTTTGTGCCTCTGCTTTCATACCATTTTGTATCCTAACTCCCATACCATTGCCTTCATACACTGGACCTCTCTTTTCACCTGTTGTTCCTATTGAATTCACCACCCCCCCTGATACTCCATTCCTGAATCCTCCCCGAGGCTTAAACTTATCCATGGTGCTGGCATGCTCCACTGCTAGGTTGACATTTGTAAGACCATTCCTACTGCAACAGACCGCAGAGGATATTTGGAACTTTTGTGCTGCATCTACATGGCAATTCAGTCCTCACTTCAAAGAATTTGCACTTACTTCAGGCCATTCAGCTATTCTGAAAACAACTGAATTTGTGTGAATGTTGAGGAATTCCCTGGAACTCACAGGCTCACCATCTCCATCAATATTGTCTGTGTCAGACTCATTTTGTATCACCTCTACATCACCTTGAACTAGGTCTTTTATCTCTCAACTTGTTTTTGGACTCCTGTCATGGCTCAACTATTCAACTACAATTCATGTGAACTTGTTACCTTATTCTGTTCAAACAGTTTATGGACTATTCTTCTGAATCGCTTGCCGGCACGGTGTATAAATAATCCCATGGTTCCAAAATTTCCAAGTGATCCACTGATTTTGCTACTCATTAGGGACTGGCCCTATGTGGTTCCAAACATCTTTCTTGCTGGGACATCACATCCTGCCCCAAATCTCTTACAAGGTTGTCCTTTTGCTTTGCAGATCTGCTTCTCTACCTTGCAGTGACCTTCACAGGCCCATCTGTAACCAACACCTTCTGCCCTTGTATTTCACTGACATCATATTACAGCACTTGTTTGCCCAGCTAAGTACTGGAAAGACTCAGCATGGCAAATCCATTATTCTCAAAGAATGTCCTTAGGATTCTCTTTATTGTCACTGAAGACATATTCCTTGTTCATGTTACCCTGTCGCAATGCAAGGTCATTCCTCCAAGTTCTGTACTACATTAATGTAAATAGCAACAAGACACATCGCTTTCTCTCTGTTTGAATTCTGTTCACAAAGCACCAGTTCTCACACTATTTTGTTCTGCCTCAATGCAAACTGCTTGAGTTGTTTCAGACGCTCACCCTTGCCTTTGAAAAATTGATCTTCCGCATTATCAACATATGGCTCCTTCATCAATCAATACAATGGCCTTAAATGTTCTGTTCTTATCACATTCCTTGGGGGAAACATCCCAATTTCACCTCTGAAATTAAAATGTCACTTCAAAATTTTCTCTATGTCCTCACTTTTGACATTGAGTTTGAAAGCTATGTAGCTCAATCCAAAAGGGTGGTATTAAATCTAAACACAGGAAATTACCAAGATATGGAATAAATTGGTTGTGGTTCACTGGGAAATTAATTAAATAAAACAGAGGTGGGAGAATATTTAAATAAATAATACAGGATTGGCCAAAAAAATACTTTATGCACAGGAAAATCCTTTAGAGAATCAAAAGTAGAATTTTCTTTTGGAAAGACAGCTTGTCAGAACCTAGTGACATAAGTACAAATTCAGAAAGATGAAAAAATTCTATTGTATATCTTGACCACTCATTTGAGTTGGCCCTCCAAAGTTGTTTAAAAGAGAGTATTGAGATTGCCAGAAGGTCAGATTTACGTTAGATTCAAAAGATATAAGAATCTGAAACATTAACTGCTTTTCTTTCTACTAATGCTGAGTGACCGACTTAGTTTTGCAGTATTTTCCATTTTCCTTTTTTAAATCCTACTGCCAAAACTCTTGCTTGCTGGACACATCCCATCTACCTTAATATAGGTTAAAATGGAAATAACTGCCTCATCCTATCACAGACACCCTTCTTGTTCTATGCATCCCTCCCCTACCATATTTCCAACTGAAAACTAACTTCCATTTCTCTCCTTTTCACTTCTGATGATGGGTTGAAAGTCCAAAAAGATTGAAACTTCCATAATGAGAGTTTGCATAATTTTATGGGTTTTTTTTTGAGAGAAAGTCAAAGGTTCAACATCTTTCAATTACTACTCCATGAGTCCTGCTGCCCTTTCTGGCTAAACCATTACAAGGTTTCCAGTGATATTTTCCAGAAAATTGATTGATATCCATCTTTGCCTTTCCAAAGCAAAGATCAGCCCAAAACTCCATTTTTCTATCTGCTCAATCCCATAATGTAAAACAAGCAGTTACCCCTCACTAAGATAAAATTCCAATGAGGTTTGAAGGAAATAAAATGTTAATTAAAACTGGATTCATAACTAAGTCATCTAAATGTAATTATTATAAATTGAGGGAAATGGAGAAACAAAATGTAGCTCTTTTAACAATTGGACCATTAATTGCCCAATTACTATTATGGACCACGCAAGTAACCCTAATTTTGTTTTGTTTCTAACTTATAATGAAAACATTGTCAGATACAAAAAAAGGTCATCCCATTTTCAACTTTGCCACTGCAATTTTGCTGCATCTGTTTGCTCAAGTTCAAGTTTATCATCATCTAATTGTAAAAGTACAACTCGACAAAACAGAGTTCTTTGGTCCTCGGTGCAAAATCATGTAAACACATATACAGACACAACACACATCCAGACACACGATACATAGGCAGCATGTATATTGTTAAATAAGTAGTCGTGTTTCGGAAGGTTTGTAAGAGCAGTTCATGAGTCATTCAGCAGTCTCATTGCCCGTGGGAAGAAGCTGTTTCTCAGCCTGGTCGTTGTGATGTTATTATAGAAGGAATCCAAGGCAAGCATCTGATCTGGACGGAAAACCCGCCCGAGTACTGAAAACCTGTCCTGACCAACTGACCCAATAAATTCATGGATATCTTCAACATCTCACTCCAACAGGGGATGGTATTCACCTGTTTCAAACAGGCCTCAATCATACAGGTATACATGAAGAGAATGGTAACCTGCCTAAATGACTAGCAACTAGTAGCTCTCATATCCACCATGATGAAGTGTTTTGAGAGGCTGGTGTTGAACCATATCATCTCCTGTCTGAGCAATGACATGGATCTGTTCTAATTTGCTGACCACAGCAACAGGTATATGGCAGATGGCATCTCACTGGCTCTACATAAAATCCAGAACACCTAGACAGCAAAGATGCTCTTTATTGACTACAGTTAGCATTCAACACCATTATTCTCTCAAAACTAATCAACAAACTCCAAGACCCATTTTATCATTATTCCATTACCAATTACCCCACTGTATAATTAGATCCTGGAGTTCCTCACCTCCAGGCTCCAGTAAATCTGGATTGGCAAGAATATTTCCTCTACAAACTCCTTCTGCACTAGAGCACCACAGGGCTGTGTACTTAGCCCTCTGCTCTTCTCACTTTACACCTATGTCTGAGTAGCTTGGTACAACAGCGCTATCTCCAAATTTGCTGATGATACCATGGTAGTGGGACATATAAAAAAGGGCATCCTGTCAGCATAGAAGAGGGAGGTTGAAAACTTGGATGAGTGGTGTACTAATAACAATCTCACACTCAATGTTTCTAAAACCAAGGAGCTGATTGTAGCCTTTAGAAAGAAAATACAAAGGTGTATGAACCAGTGATCATTGGGGTATCAGAGGTGGAGAGGGTGAGCAAATTTAAATTCCTGTGAGTCACAATCTCACAGGACCTTTCCTGGTCCCAGTATACTAATATTATCGTGAAAAGACATGTCAGTGCCTCCACTTCCTCAGGAATTTGAGGAGGTTTGAAATGACATCAGAAACCTGGGCAAACCTCTTCAGATGTGTAGTGGAAAATGTGCTGACCAGCCGCATCACAGCCTGATGTGGGGGCATTAATACCTCGGAGCGGAAAGTTCAGCAAAAGGTAGTGGACGCAGTCCAGTATATCACAGGCCAAACTCTCCCCACTATCGATAAAATCTACATGGAGCATTGCCGTCGGAGAGCAGCAGGAAACATCAAGGATCCACACCACCCAAGACACACTGCTGCCATCAGGAGAGTGAGGTGTAGGTGGCACAAGACTCGTATCACCAGCTTCAGGAAGAGTTGCTACCCCTCCACCATCAGACTCCTCAACAACAAACTCAATCAGAGACTCATTTAAGGACTTACTTTGTAGATCAGTGGTTCTCAATGTTTTTCTTTCCACTCACATACCACTTCAAGGAATCCCTTTGCCCTCCATGCTCTGTGATTAGTAAGGGATTGCTTAAGGTGGTATGTGAGTGAGAAAGGAAGATTGAGAATCGCTGCACTAGACTCAATTGTTTCTAAAATATTTTGCTTGAGAAAAATTGTCATTGGCCCATTTTCCTTTGGAGATATGAAACCGTGTGCATAACGAGTCAATTAGGTACAATTAAAACAGAAGTTTTCAAACTTTTTCTTTCCACCCACATACCACCTTAAGTAACCCTTTACTAATCACAGAGCACCTATGGCATAAGGATTACTTAAAGTAGTATGTGAGTGGAAAGAGAAAGGTTGAGAACCATTGTTGTAGATTATTTATTACTGAATTTTTTTTCTGCATTTGTACAATTAGTTTGTTTACAATTCTTTGCTTACATTTCTCCTTTTTGCATAGATATCTTTTTTCTTAAGTACAGTTTACAGTTATCGATAAGTAGAAATTCTGCTTGGCCTGCAAGAAAAAGAATCTCAGTGTTGTATGTGATGTCATTTATGTGCTCTGACAATAAATCTGAATTTTGAACATGATTTTACTATGCAGGATTAAAGAAATATTGATAATGGGTTATCATAGCTCTTGAATATTATCTTAATAGTTTCCAGAAATATCTTTATTTCTCCCCCATTTGATTTGAGTATGCTATGGTTTTAACAGTACAATAAATTATTCATTTTCGCAGCAATACCATCAGATTGTTTCTTTATCCTTGGAGCAGTATGTGGCAATAACAACCATGATTACATTATTTGAAGGAATAAGCTGAAAGAATATCACACTGTGTGTCATCGCATCATCTTGCTGTGCGAAAGGAATACTTTATAATACACGACAATTGTTTTGCGATGATTATGTGAAAGAAAAATGAACATTGGAAGTATAGTTACTGCAAGAACATTGGACAGAGACATCAGCTGTGACTGAACAGCAGAACTCCTGTCCTCTGTGGCTACTGCATATCTCCCACTTTACACTGCACCTTCAATTCATGCCTTCTAGTATTTGAGTTTTCTCTCCTGGGGAAAAGACTGACTATCTATGCCTCTCATAATCTTACACACATCTATCAGATCAACTCTTTGTCTCTGGCACTCCAGAGAAGCCTGTGCAAGTTTGTCCAGCCTCTCCTCATAGCTAAAACACACCAATTCAATACAGATGGTTCACAATCATTTGCATTTGCGAAAGCTTA
This sequence comes from Narcine bancroftii, assembly GCF_036971445.1. Taxonomy (NCBI): domain Eukaryota; kingdom Metazoa; phylum Chordata; class Chondrichthyes; order Torpediniformes; family Narcinidae; genus Narcine; species Narcine bancroftii. The sequence goes on along the minus strand of NC_091473.1, from coordinate 22,999,203 downwards.
ATGGCTTCTCATATTATCATAAACAGAGATGGTTCATGTTGCACATGAGGTACATAAGCTCTCGGGGTGGGGAAGGGGAGAAATTGAAGTGGAGATGCAGACAAGCAACCTAGCATCACCATGGAACTACAACACAGAAACAGGCCTTTCAGCTATTCTAGTTTGTGCTGAATTATTTTTCTGCCAAGTCCCATGACCTGCACTCAGATCATACCCTTTCATACCCCTCCTGTCCATGTACATCCAAATTTTTCTTAAATGTCAAAACTGAGCCTGCATTTACCAATTAAACTGGCAGGTTGTTCCACACTCACACCATTCTGTACGAAGAAGTTCCCACTAATGACCCCTTTAAAAATGTCTCCTTTCACCCTTAACCCATGTCCTCTAGTTTGTATTTCACCTAAAATCAGCAGAAAAAGCACTTACTCTATCTATTCCCATCATAATTTTGTACACCTCTGTTAAATCTCCCCTCATTCTTCTATGTTCTGGTGAATAAAGTCCTAACCAGTTTAACCTTTCCATGAACTCAGTTCCTGAACTCCGGGCAACATCTTGGTAAATCTTCTCTGCGCTCTCTCAATCTCATTGATATCATTCCTGTAGTCTGGTTAATAAAACTACTCACAATACTCGAAACTTGGCTTCACCAATGTCTTATACAACTTCCCCAAAACATCCCAACTCCTACACTCAATGACTTGATTTATGCTACTTCCTCAGGAGTTCGCGGAGGAGCTAGTGGAGTTGTTCAAGTGAACCGGTACGGACTTGAAGGGCCGACATAGCCTGTTTCCGTGCTGTAAACGGGTTATATGGTTATGGTTATATGGTTATGAAGGACTATTTGCCAAAAGCTCCCTTTATGACCCTATATACCTGTGATGCCACTTTCAAGGAAGTTTGTACCTATATTCCTAGATCCCTCTGTTCTACCTCACTTCTCAGTGCCCTTCCATTTTCAGAGATGTCCTTCCAAAATGCAATACCTCAGATTTTCCTGCATTAAATTCCACCTGCCAATTTTGCAGCCCAGTTTTCCATCTGATCCAGATCCTTATGCAAGCTTTGAAAGTCTTCTTCATTGCACGCTACACCTCTATTCTTTAGTATCATCTGCAAACTTGCTGATCATTTTATCACATTTTCATCCAGTTCATTGATATGGATGACAAACATCAATGGAGCCAGCACCAATCTTTGAGGCACACCATTGTTCACAGAATTCCAGTCAGAGAGGCATTATCCATTACATCTCTCTGGCTTCTCCAGTTATTACCTCGCCATGAATACCAAACAACTGAACCTTCTTGACTAACCTCCCATGTGGAACCTTATCAAGGTCCATGTAGACAACATCCATGGCCTTTCCTTCATCAATTCAAATATCTGATCTCTTAGAACACCTTCTATAACTAACCACCTCTGATGTCAGGCTTATTGGCCCATAATTTCCAGATTATTTTTAGAGCCTTTTTTAAACAGCAAAACAACATGAGCTAACCTCTAAACCTCCGGCACCTCACCAGAGGCTAAGGACATATTAAATGTATCTGCGAGGGCCCCTGTAATTTCTAGTATCTGAGGAAATACATTGTCAGGCCCTGGGATTTATCCACCTTTATTTGCCTTAAGACAGCAAGCACCTCTTCCTCTTTAAACTGTATAGGTTCCATGAACTCACTGCTTGTTTGCCTCCCTTCAAGCAACTGTGCCAGTTCCCTGAGTACAATCAGATGCAAAAAATACCATTTAAGATCTCACCCTCCTCTTTTTTGCTCCATACATTGCTGAACACAATGATCTTCTCAGTCCAGTTTTGACCCTTACTATCCTTTTGCTCTTAATATACCCGTGGAAGTCCTTAGCATTTTCCCTCACCTTGTCTGCCAAAGCAATCTCATGTCATCTTTTAGCCCTCCTGATTACTTTCTGAAGTTCTTTCTTGGATTTTTTATATTCCTCAGGCACCTCAATTGCTCCTTGTTGCTGTTACTTGACATACACCTGTCTCTTCTTCTTACCCAAATCCCCTAGAAAACCAAGGTTCTCTATGCCTGTTCATTTTGCCTTCAATCCTGACATAACATAACATAACATAACAATTACAGCACGGAAACAGGCCATTAGGCCCTTCTAGTCCGCACCGAACCAAACACCCCTTTCTAGTCCCACCTCCCTGCACAATGCCCATAACCCTCCATCTTCTTCTCATCCATATACCTGTCCAACCTTTTCTTAAATAATACAATTGACTCCGCTGCCACTATTTCTCCCGGAAGATCATTCCACACAGATACCACTCTCTGAGTAAAGAAGTTCCCCCTCATGTTACCTCTAAACCTCTGCCCCTTAATTCTTAACTCATGTCCTCTTGTTTTAAACTTTCCTCCTCTTAACGGAAATAGTCTATCCACATCCATTCTGTCTATCCCTTTCATAATCTTAAATACTTCTATCAAATCCCCTCTCAACCTTCTACGCTCCAAAGAATAAAGACCCAATCTGTCCAATCTCTCCCCATACTCCAGATGCTTAAACCCAGGCAACATTCTGGTAAACCTTCTCTGCACTCTCTCCACTCTGTTTATATCTTTCCTATAATTAGGCGACCAGAACTGCACACAGAACTCCAAATTAGGCCGCACCAACGTCTTATACAATCTCAACATCACCTCCCAACTCCTATATTCCATGCAATGATTGATAAAGGCCAGCATACTAAAAGGAATATATAAACTTGGTACTCTCAACATTTTACAGTATGGGAGTCCCAGTCAATATGTGGCAAGTTAAAGTCACCCACACCTAAAGTTTCCTGTAGTTTCCATTCATCCTACAATTCTGCACTTGAGAAAGCTTTTACAACATTGGTTTACACTATCACTTTATTTTAAAGGAGCATGTTGCCATTAAAGAATGATTTGAATTATTAATACAAAATCAGATTCATGAATGCAAATAGAGCAGGAATCTTAATGAATCTCTCAGTATCCAAATGCAGTTTTGTAAACACCACTCTTCCTGAACTCCTCAGTGTAATGAAGTGTGAGTTCTAAACATTATGTCAAGAAAAATGTTATTGCTCTGGTATTAAAGTTAGGATCTCTCATATAATTAACTCTATTACATCTGTGAACAACAGATTTTTGTTACGTTAGGACATAAATCATGACCCTGAACCATATCCCTCATTTTCTTTTAAAAATTCTATAAATATCAGATTTTAAATGAATAATTATTTTGCATAGTTACTGATTTAGCAAGAGAATTCTAACAATGGAAGCTCTGTTTTTTTACAATCTGTCCTCATGTCCTTGGAAACTCGATAACATTCTGCTGAATCTGTTTTCATTAATTCCAAGGTAATCTATTCTTCTTTCAGCGTGGCGACCAGACCTGTTCACAATACCCTCGATAAGCTTTGTTGTGTCAAAAGCTGCTCCACTTTATACTTCACTGTTCCAGTCATAATTTCACAAGTCTTACCAATTAATTTCTGTGCCTGTGCCAGAGAGCTGATAGGACAGAAAATCTCCAGCTCTTACAGTTTCTGAAGTAAAAGGAACACTGCATCAAATCCTTTAGCATGGTTTGAACAGCAAGTTGAAGGGAGGCAAAACTGGAAGATGCCTGAAAGCTGGGGAGGTAATTGGAATGTGTGCTTAACCCATGCATGTTCATCCTTATGTAAGCTCTTTTGAGAATTAGAGCTGCCTGCTGATTAAATTGATTGTGGTGCCCAACCAACGCTATCTGCACTGATGACTTGTTTAAGACTTCATTAAGGTGTCCCATCTTATGAATGGCAAAATCTTAATGAATTTAACCTGCACTTTTTGGAGAGGAGATGCCCTGGAGCTCCATCAGGTGCTGGAAGTCAATGTAGAAATGATCACCTGATATCACACAACACAAGAGGGAATGGGATCTATGATTTTTCAGATGCTTAAATGAAGGTTTTGTGGTACACAAGAGCAAGATTGACCATTATTCTTCACCACCATTTGGCCCCCCTAAGAGTCCTTTCAAGTGAAGCAACACTTCAATTGCGTATCCATGGAGTCATCTACTGCATCAGTTGCTCCCATTGTGGCCTTCTCTGCACTGGAGAGACTGGATGCAGACTGGAAGATCACTTTGCTGAGCATCTTCACTCTGCTTGTATCAATGACAGGGATCTTCCAGTGGCCAATCATTTAATTTCTGCACCCAATTCTCATGCTGACATGTCTCTCCACGGCCTTATACTGTCCCATCAAGATCACCCGTAAACTGGAGGAGCAACTCAATTTTCCATCTGGGCACTCTCCAAATGGATGCCATTAAAATCGACTTCTCTGGTTTCTGCTCGCCTACTCTCCATTCTCCCTATCTTCCCATTCCCTTTGTCTTCTTTCATTCAGCTCTCCACTCCCTTCCCTCTCCATTCAGAGAGCTATTCCCCTTCCTCCTGCTTGCTAGTGTGCCCTCCCTCCTTTATCCACCTATTACTTCCTGTCTTTAAGCCTGTGCTCATTCCCATGCTTATAGTTCTACAAATCCATCACCAACCATAATTTTAACCTCACAGCTTGGCACTATTTAACCATGATATATGTACATATATAAAATCTAAACAGGCTAACCAATGCTCACGAACACTGCATGCTCGCTCTTGCAGGTCACAGAAACATACATAGCCATCTTCTAAGGATACTGGCAAGGCTGCAATATCTTGTTGTCTGCAGAAGACTTTGCTCACTATCTCTGCCAAAATGTGGAAGTTACGTGGCTGGATTACTAGTCAATTTCTCTCTGTTGGGATCTATCCTCATTCCCAAATTCTAATTCCCTCTCACCCACATCTTCTCTGATCTTCAAGCAGCAACATGGTATCTCAAATTACCCCTCCTCTTCCCATGGTATTGCCCTTGGGTCCCTCTCCTTTCTGATGCCCACCAGGAGGTGATAGAAGGGTATGGAGGTGGAGACAGAGAATTGTTCAATCTGACACTCTCTGCAACCAACTCAGATACTGAAATAGACATAACTTGTCAGCAAGGATGAGTTGCTTGTGCTCAAGGGAAAGCTAAAGTGTGGTACAGATGCCAGATCACTGGAGATATGCTGCAGGGAACTTACATGGAGCAGTCTACAAAAGTATGCTAATGGGTATATTGTATTAAGGACTTGATAAATTGGTGGATCTGGTGGAGAATCTGCAGGCAATATCAAGCAGCAGTCAAGAATTCAGCACTGACCTTGTACAGGCCTTTGCCCAAAGTAACAACTCATTTATTCAAGGGTGGCAGAGATGAATAATCGAATCAGAAAGCCTTCCTTATTTATTTATCAGCAATGGCCTTTGGTGTCAAGGCCCACAATTGTTTCCCATCCGTATCTTGAGAAGTGGTGAGTTACTTCCTTGATCAGCTGCAGTGCTGATGAAGGTCCTAACTGTTGGTGCTGTTGGGGAGTGAGTTTCAGGATTAAACTCAGTAGTGGATATGAAATATTTCCAAACCAGGATGCTGTGCAACCAGAATGGCATCTGGAGGACGTAATGATCAAAGCACCTACTGTTGTCATCCTTCTTGGCAGGTGTAGGCTTGACAAGCGCCATTGGCCAGCCAGGCAAGTAAATGCAGATATGGAAGGCCATTTTACTGTATTCATCATGGTGGAAATACTTGACAAAATTGAGTTAAAGTCTGTCCTGATGCTCCAGCAATTAGATTGCTGAAACAACCAAGAGAAAAGAGGTAACAACTCCACGGACACTTCCTCCAATACTTTCTCCTCTGGAGAAGACAGAAGTTGTATCTAGGCTTTTTAGGGTCAGAGGTGCTTGAGTTCATACTTCAAGGTCATGTGCAGTATCTCCACTGAAACTCACCAGCCATGTTGCAGCCTTTAGGTTATCACTACACCAGGACAGTCAAAGGCATATGGAAGGCAGATGCCAAAAGAATGCACACGTCTAATTATTTTACAATTCTATGTTCTTAATTCAGTTTATGAGGATAGTCAATATTGCTGATCTTGAATTAGCCTTTACTTCCCAGAAATTCTGTGATGGCCAACAAGACATAGAAAGGTAAGATGGGATCTTCAGTAGAGTTGGGAATTGGAAGGCCTGCTGCTTAGTAAAAACCCAGCCAGACAAGGGGTGTTAATTTCCTGTTGCTCATCATGACTCTCTTTCATATCTTCCAACTCCGCTTGTGTCATTAATTCCTCAGATAAAAGGGTTAACGTGCAAGAAAGGTTGTGCCTTGTGATAGTACAGATTTTATCACCAATGTGTATATGTACAGATTGTAGTGTAGGATGACTGTGATTGGCTGAGAGTGTAGCCATGCCTACTGGCAGGTCTTAAAGGATTGCTCCTAGCCAGACCAGGTCATTCTGGACTGGTCGACCCACATGTGATATGCTCCAGACTTTTAGTTAATAAAAGCCTTGGTTTGGATCAACGTCTTTGGTTCTTTCGACGCACTTTACAGCTTGCTCCCACTGTTCCCTGCCAATCGCAGTGAGGGAGACTTCCTGATTGCAAAGCTGTACAGGATGCAACAAAGCAGCACAAACCTGAGGCCCACTCTGCCTACAGAATTCTGTGATAACTTTATCATCACAGATGGCAAAACTGATTTTGTTGCATGGACACTGCAATTTGAAGTCAGATTAGTTGAGATATCGATAACCTGCAGAATGACAGACCCAACCTACTGTTGCAAGAATCCAGGCATAGCTCAGTGATTGGAATTGTGCCTGGAGCATTTGATTTATCTCAGGATGATATTCTTACCAAAAATTAGAGATCTCAAACCTTGCCCTCTGTCAAAGTTGAGAACAAATGCCTCCATAAAGACTGTGGGTCATCCTGACATGAGACTGCTCGTGCTCGTTCGCCCTTCTCCTCTTTCTGTTTCTCATACTCTAAGTAGGTTTTCCTATTAGGTGCTCTCTGTTCACTCTTCTGTCAAGCTTACTTAAAAAGAAAGGCTGTTAAAGGTCTGTGTCAAGGAATATATAATATCATAGAACTCTTTCAGTCAAGGCACTCCTGAAACAGCATTCCCATTGCTCGACAACATTCCACAAACATAATCACCAAATGTTTTTAACAAAATTGGTGAGGGATCGTTCGAGTTACTATTTGTTGGTTACACTTAGCTTGTTGAGCACATAGCTCTGGCTCTCTATCTGGCAATGCAGGTTTTCAAACAGTGTTGCACACTGACAAAATTCATGATCTGCCTGCTCTACAAACTTTATGTTGGCTCTGGTACCTCACGAGTTAATGCTAGCGCAAACATTGACCTACTGGAAACAGATCAGTACCATGGCAGTGCGCGGTTAAAATTTATAGCCAATATCTGTCAGTAGTTTCAATTTCACTAAAAACCAATTCTGACACATGCACTGATGGTCATTTGTGCTGACTGAAACTTCCAGACTATTTCATGGCTATTTTGTTGCAGCAATCCTGAAGTCAGAATTTAATATCTGGCAAGAACATTGTCATAGTTCCTCTGTCTTACTCCTTTTTGTTCTTTATAAAGTAAATTTAACCATAAACTTATTAGGGAGGTTTGTACACAGCACTCACTGTTCTAATTATTCCATTCAGAAATTTTGCTTCATTCTTCTGTGATTTGCAGGGCTTATCATGGGATTCCAGAAGCTGGTGCTTAAAATTATTCCATAGTTGCTGGGGTCAATAATCTTTATTTTATTGCAATTCAGACTGAGGAGACAAAGATGCTCTGGAAGATGTTGGGGTTCTGTCCATCATCAGTAAATGCACAGAACTGTTAGAATTGCCAAACACATTATAGGCTTCATTGTCCAGTATTAGAACATGGTGCCTATGAAAAATCTGTCAGAATGCTCCACAATTCTGATTTAAACAATGCATTAGCCTATTCTGAGCAACCGGATAGAGGGAGATTGAAAAAAAAAAGCAGCCACCTGTGTGTGTGTGTGAAAGGATTAGTGCTGTAGCTTTTCACAGCCAACAAATACAAAATCTGACAGCAATATCAAAACATGTCAGAAAGAAAATAGCCTGCCTATTTATGGTTCACCAGCACTGATTCTTAACTGCGATATAGCTGCAGTATAACACGAATCTTTACCAAAGGTTCAAGAGATCACCCCTTAGTCAAACAACTAATTTTCCTATTGTATGGAGAGATAATGCTTCAATGTCTGATGTGAATATCAGCAGGGGCCTCAATTTCAGCTGCAGAGGTAGAGAGTATGTGGATGACCTCCATTACTGCATGGCAACACAAATCATAGATAGAGCCAGAGCGAGAGGAATAGCACAGATACAAGCCCTTTGGCTCATGGTCAATGATGACCGTCCTCCCATTTTACACAAATCCTCCCCTAAACCATCTTATTCTCTCTGCATTCCCATCAACCGACACACTTGAGACAATTTACCGTGGTCAATTAACAAACCACCTTGTGGGCTTTGGGATGTGGAAGAAAATCAAATCAGCTGGAGAAAGCCCAAGTTGTCAAAGGGAGAACATGCAACACTCTCTGTAAAGAATGCTTAAAGTCAGCTTTGAACTCAGGACACTGGAGCTGTGAGGCAGCAGGTGTATTAGGCTATGCCACGATCTCGCCCTAAAAACATGGGTTTTGGTATTTTTAAAAATCTATTAAACATTTCCTGTTTAAATATATTTTACATATTTAAATTTCTGAGAAAGGAAGAAAAGAAAAATCCTCTCTCTTGTCATTTACTTATTTATCCTATATTCCAAAATCTACATTGTAGTCAATGGCGATATGTGGGATAGTCATTTACACCTTGGTACAATTTGATATTTCATCCTGCCACATTTCCAGATTGGAACTTAAAGTTAAATTGTATCCTTGGTGATCTTTTAGACAAAGAAGTAGACCATAAAAATTCAGAAGTATTGTATCCTGAGTTACGAATGTTCCCCCACTCAGCTTCCAAGAATCTCCCAGTCTGACATTAATGAATCGGGACATGCTTATCTAAAAAGGACCTTGTTTCCTGTTTGATATCAGATGATAAAAATGGAAAGCGAGAAGGTTTTTCCCTCAATCTGTACCCTCCAAAAAAATTATTGTCATGTAATAATATATTAAAATGTAATATACATGATATATTTTAACTTTTGCATGCCATAATGCAACAAAGAGTTGCCATGAGCTTTGCCCAGCACCCTTACAGTAAGGGAGATCTCAGGAGGACATGTGTGTGGGAAAGAAATTGTTGGCTTTTTGGGTATTTAAGCTGTACATGTAGGATTGAATGAGCAGACACCAGGTCATCGCTGAGATCCGAACAGATAGTGTTAACATTTTGGGAGGTTCTATCTCCATTGTCAGATAACTGCACCTGTTGCTCGAAACAACACAAGCACAAGATTAACAATTAGGTTTATCCACCTTCCCTTCACTGACTTATCAGTGAGAGGCCAGGCCCCTGCTAGTAATGGAGTAATTTTTCTTCCATCTTCTTGAAGATAGTCAGGTCATGCTACCACTCACACAGAACAGGGATCCAATATATTTTTTCCAAATAAAATTGCTGTATGGAGAATGTCTTGTAGATGACAGTGAATTACGGCAGGTCTTTCGTGAATGTAACACGGCCGTAACTTTTTGTTGCAGTACACCAAGAGAGTTATGACTGCCTTTCACACTAAATGAGAGAACAGCTGGCACACATCATCAAGAAGACCTGCTTTTTATTGAGGAGGTGCACAGGTCCTTGATACAATCAAAAGTGAACAGCAAGCATGCGCTGCAACTAATAATAAATCATAGTATCACTCAACACCAATTGAAATAAGAGTTTAGCTCTGTGATTAAACCCCAGGAAGTCTCTGAACTCATCTCCTAGTCTGGAGACACAAACTTTATTTCAGCAAGATGCAGTAGATGGTTCCAGAAACCACAGACCAATCAGTTGGATGCCATTTAATGTCAATCCTTAAAATGATTATCATGAGCTGCTTTGATAAAACTTATTGAAGTGTCATCAGCATTAACTTAGAGAAGTTGGGTCACAATTAATTTATTTGCTGATTTTTGTCCTGTGACAAAACCAACATGGAAGAAAGTGTAGATACACCATTACTAAAGCAATTTAGAATTTCATAACTCTGATAAAGGCCCACATGATTTATGAATAGCTTTGGTTATAGAATAAGGTGATAGTGCATTGAATATTACTTAAAACAAGACTAGTTGAATATTGATCTTGCCCCATTCATTTTAGGTGTCTAATTTCCTTCTACCCATTTTAATGAGAATATTCACTAATGATTGCACAATGTATAATTCTTTAAGTGATGGATTTTACAATTCACCACTGCATGCTGAAAGATCGAGACAATTTCAGGTTGTAAATCAGAAAAGAAGGTATATAAAAACCAAGTGTCAGACGACGATTAGAGTCCTGATGATACCTCCACCACCTATATCCTGGTGCCAGCCACAGGAACACGTGAGAAGATGCACAGACAGAGGCCGAGTATCCAATAATGAGTGATTCACCTCCTGACACCACTTCCCTAATCTAACAAGTGTAAAAGTCTATTGGAATACCTTCCACTTGTCTGGAAGAGTGCATACCTAATAAATTTGTCTCTATCTGAGACAAAGGACTTCATTTGATGAGTATTCAGACGCTCTATCAGGCTGTTTGCCACCGCAATGTACTGACAAAATGCAACAAGGCTTCCTCAACAACTCTTCCCAACCGTGTAACCTCAGCAAGCGAGAATACAAGGGCCCTCAATTACACCCCACCCTTTTTGAAAATGTTTGCCTCCTTTTTTAATTATTGCTGGTTATAAATATTGGACAGGATGAAATACTACTGTACTGGGCTGTCCCTTCATAAAAAGGCTTCAATACTTCAGAAAGGTTGCTTTCAATCACTTTCTCGAATGTGCTTCAGAGATGGAGAATAATTGCAAAGTTTATTTAATAAAACAGAATAAAAAATTATGGGGTTGCAAAATCCATTTTAATTTCAGTTGCAGTCTCAGTCATTTGCTTGAAACAGGGAAGAGTATTATGATATTAAGTCAATAGAGGTCTTGAATTGTATGAGAAAAAGGAGGTACCAGATAGCACAGTTAAGTCATGGTTTGGGCAGTAGTAACTATAGTCAGGATTGATGGATTCTAACACAGCCGGTTATGCGTGGCCGCTCAATGTGTTCTTTGGCATTGTCCTTTCAAAAAATCTTCTTCATCAAATTTATCATAAATGTTACCAGCAGTAATCATGGTATAAAAAAACTCCTTGTTCTTCATAATCATCTATGCAAATGTTACTGCTCTTCCTTTTCTCTGACCTGGGCAATCATACTTTCCTTTCCAAATGCTTCCAAGTCTATTCCTCCAGTTACTGTCAGAATGACAAGAGCGACCTGAAAAGGCATCTCTTTACTTTCTTGCACTGTTATTCTGGAGTCCTTCTTAAATCTACATGTGACCTTCTCTGATTGGATCATAATGCTGGAGATGTCTGTCCAGGAGAAGACCCATGTTTCTTATAGGTGAATTTGTAGTAGTATGTGGAGGCAGCATTGATGGTGCATCATCAGGTCCTTTGAGAAGAATGCTGTAATGGACGAGGTGACGGGTCACTGCTGCTCAGCAGATAATGAATTTTGCACTGAGTCTGAGATCTTCACCTTCAAAAACTCTCTGCTTCTGATGACCAAGGACTGCAATGGAGCATTGAAGGTAATGATAAATTTCATTACTGTTGTTTATCTGAGTAAGAGATGTCTCCCAAGCTACAAAAAAAATGCTGTAATGTTTCCAGGTCTTTTCATGGACCTACATTTTTAGAGAAAGGTACAGTGGACACAGGTTGCATTGAGGATACAGTTAAAGAAGTCATCAACATCACAGAGTTCACCATCCCAGTGCAGGTTGCAGCTCGATGACTGAGGTTGAGTGACCGTGGTTTCAGAGTGGAGAAAATTAGGATGAAAAAAATTTAACTTATCCAATAAACCAGTTCTCCTCCAGAAGGAAGCTTTTTGGCAAATATGGTACAGTAGTGCACACCAATTCTTATATTTCCTTTTTCTGAATATCCTCTTTCAATATCCTGGAAATCACATTTAATCAGAAATCTCATGGTATTACCAAAGAAAGTATCGTGGCTACAAGAAGAGAAACCAAGTGGTCAAATGTAAAGGGGAAATCAGATCGTGAATGGCAGCACTAATAAACAGAGGGATCTTGGCATGCAAGTACTTAGCTCCATGCAAGTGGAAATATAAATAGAGAGAGAGAGAGAGAGAGAGAGAGAGAGAGAGAGAGAGAGAGAGAGGATTGAAAGAAGGTATACTTGCCGTCATCATTTGGGGTGCTGAGCATAATTGTCAGGAAATAATGTTACAGGTGCATAAAACTTTAGTTAGGCCACAGTGGAATATTGTGTGCAGCTCTGGTCACCTCATAACAGGAAAGATGCTGAGTCTTTGAAAAGGTTGCAAAAGAGCTTCATCAAGATGTAGCCTGCATTAGAGAGTATTAGGTTTATGGAAAATTTGGAAATTTAGATAATTTTGTCTGGAGGGTTGGAGCCTGAAGGGGCAATCTGGGAGAAGTATAATGACATTATGAGGGGCATAGACAAGGTAGATTGCAGGTATCTTTTTTCCCCTAGTTGGAAATGCCAAAAACTAGAGGGCATAGGTTTATGAAGGGAAATTTACATGGCAAGTTGTTTTTATACAGTGTTAAATGCCTGAAATGTGGTGGAAGAAGATATGATAACACAGTTTAAGAGGCATTTAGACAGATACATGAACAGGCAAGAAATGGACGGATTTAGACAATGTGCAGGTGGATGTGCAGTTTAAATTGGCATTATGGTTAGCACAGATGTGAAAGACCAAAGGGTCATTACCTCTGCTGTACTATGTTCTATGTTATTTGCAGGGAGTGGCTCCCCGAAACCTTTCCATTATTTGAAAAGCATCCTGGGGAAGGTGTCATAATACTCTGCTGGATTAGTGCAGCTCCAATGACACTCAAAAATCTTAATATCAGTTTGGTAAAGCCATCATGTTAATTGGCACCTTATCCTCCACTTGAGCAGTCACTCTTTCTACCATCAGAACACATTGTCTGCAGAGTTAACCATCTACTGTTCACTGCAGCAATTTGCCTGCAGTGAACCTTCCAACCCACCATCTGCAAGTACACCACACTATACTGCCTTGTAAACATATTATATTTCCTGAAACAACTTGCTTAACAGCATCATTGGGATTTCTTCACCAACAATTTAGATTACACGTTCTCTCCCACCTTCTCAACACCAATTAGGTATGGCCAACCTTGTTAATGAGGCCTTTGCCTCATGTATGAATGCAAAATAAATCTTTTCTAAACTTAATCCATAGGGAACAGAGATGTCAGTCCCATAAAATGAGCTGAGGCAGTTGTAAGTTTAAATACCCATTGCACGATCAAACCTTGCCATAGCGAATTGATGAGTATTCCAAACTTAGAAATTAAAATGCGATGGAAAATGACCTAATTAACATCTTCCAAGCTTGTTATTTTGTGCAATAATTAGCCACCCACCTGTACTAATTAAATCTCTGATTTGGTGCATGAGTTGCTCACTATCATCCAAATGTGAAACTTGAATGTGGCTCCAGGTTGGAGCTGTCATTTAATTGCCACTGTTTGGAATTAATATGTGCCTCAATAATTCAATCATTAACCACCCTAAAAGGACCTTAACTTCTCAAAAAAAATGTGCATCCCCTAAGTAGCTAATTCCACATCAGAGCACAATGAATTGGAAGTAACATTAACAACTGAAGAAAGAGTGGTTGCAAACAGTACTCATTAAGGGTTTTTCTATCACTTTTGTTCATTGCTGCAGGTATTTTAACAAAGATTTTTAGAGTATCTCTTGTGGACTTCACATATCTTCAGTGACCTTTTAGTCAAGTTGTAATAAAGGATGCAAAACTAACTAGGAGCAATTGAATATTGCTCATTCGGATCCAACGAATTGATGTTTAAGTCCAATCAGAACTGATAGGAGGGAAACTTCCTTTCTGGTGATGGTAACAGATAACATCAATTGCTTTGCGTTGTACTTAAATGTGTCTGTATGGAAACCAAGTTTCAGCAATACACTTCCTTCAACACAGTAAAATTTGTCCTGTGGCATTTTCACACAACAAAAGTACTGTTCCAAAATGATGACATCAATTGCTTCCCAACATTTTCAAATGATTCATACTTACTAAATCCCTCATAAGTCCCTGACTCTCAGCTGTGTTTCGACAAAAGTTCAGAATGAAGACCAGCAGAGCAGCTCAACTAAGTGAACTTTCAGTTGTGATGAAAGGTTATCAATCTGAGATGTTAACTGGTTGATTCTCTCCACAGATCTGCTGAATCCAATAAAGAACTTCAAATTCCTTGGTGTCAATATCTCTGAAGATCTATTCTGGGGCCTTCATATTGATACAATCAAAAAGAAGGCTCACTACAGGCTATTTTTTGAAGAGATTTGGCATGTCAACAAAGGCTTTTGCAAATTTCTACAACTGTAGCATGGAGAGCATTCTGACTGATTGCATCTCTATCTGGTATGGAGGTGTCATTGCACATGTCAGGAAAAGGCTACAAAGAGTTGTGAACTCGTTCAATGTCATCATGGCCATTAGTCGTCACTCCATTAAGGACATCTACAGGATGTCGTTAGATATCTAGAAGAGTGTGTCATTAAAGTAGCCTCTATTATCAAGGATCCTCACCACACAGGCCATGCCCTCTTCTCACTGCTACCATCAGGAAGGAGGTACAGGAGCCTGAAGTTGAACATCCAATGGTACAAAAACAGATCTTTCCCCTGCGCCATCAGATTTCTGAATTCAAAATGAACCACAGATACCACCTCATTTTTTCTCTTCTTTTGCACTAATTTATTCATTTAAATATATCATTTATAGCAATTTTTGCACTTGTAATACTGCCAGAAAACAATGAATTTCATGACACTTGTTCACGGCAATAAATTCTGATCCTGAATAGCTCTGGATTTTCTTGTTCTTATTTCAGATATTCAGCACCTCCAGTTCTTTTTTTGTGTTTCAGAAAATAAGTAATGCATTGGCATGAAAGAGGAGTGAACCTCTCTGTGCTTCACTGACATATTTTCTACTCTATTAACACCATTCTAACTTGGGCCATCACCAAATCAGAGCTGACAGCCACTGACACAGAAGTCTTTGGAGCCGGAGACTGCAAATTCAAAGGGAATTAGATATTGCAGTGCCTATCCACCACATCTAATGCAGTAATTGCACTCTCTTGCTTGCAAATAGGTGCTTTGAAACTGGCAGATGGAGATGGTGATGTTCCCTAAATAACCATGTCATTTTGAAGAGTGAAAGAGTGCTTGCCAAAAATTTCTGAAGGTTTAAAATTGTGACAATCTGCTTTCCTGCTCTCTTATCAATGGATGGGCAGAGACTTTCTGACATGGTGGCATTAATTTTCTTTCCAACTCTCTAAACTATTCGAATGTACTCAGTTCCAAGAAATCTTTTCAACAGATCCCTGACTCCTCTTCAGCTCAGTGAACTGAAAATGAAGACCAGGTATGTATGGCACCAAACTGAATTGTTCGACATTTAGACAAGTCAACATTCTTTGGCTTGGCTTCGCGGACGAAGATTTATGGAGGGGTAAAGTCCACGTCAGCTGCAGGCTCGTTTGTGGCTGACAAGTCCGATGCGGGACAGGCAGACACGGTTGCAGCGGTTGCAAGGGAAAATTGGTTGATTGGGGTTGGGTGTTGGGTTTTTCTTCCTTTGTCTTTTGACAGTGAGGTGGGCTCTGTGGTCTTCTTCAAAGGAGGTTGCTGCCTGCCGAACTGTGAGGCGCCAAGATGCACGGTTTGAGGCGATATCAGCCCTCTGTGACAAAGCAGTCTTGTGTGAACCAGGGAAAAGAATGGACAGCCATCTTGAACTATGCCATCTATTTGCATGAACCTTACTTCGCTGAACTTCCCCATCTTCATTTTTCTCCCATCTTCATTCCTTTCCTCTTTCTTTGGTATCTTAATGACATGTTCATAAAATTACACAGCAAGAAACAGCTGTGTAATTCATCATGCTGTGCCTTCTGCAGACTGTATGCAAACCATTCCTATGAGGACACTACTGAAAGACCCAAGTTCTGGGTTGTCAATTCACTTGTTTAGTGCAAGGTTTCATGGTCATATAAAGTTCCAACATATATTTAGTTGTCCATCTCTGTCTTCTCCACATCAGAAGGGAAATTGGTTTTGATTTTAGAAAACTTTTTAAAAATCAGGAAAAATGGCAATTCCCATCAATAAAACTAAGCAGAATATTTATCTGATGGAACATTCAGATCATTTATGGCCGACTGTAGAAAGACAATTGCTATTTTCAACTAGCCTTATTCCCCCACTTACATTACACCATTATTCACAGTCTTGTTCAGGGTTTCATCTGAATGGCCTTAAGATCTAGACTCAAAAAGAAAATGCCAGAAATACTTGTTAAATCAGATAATATCTCTGGAGTGAGAACCAAGAGTCGATGATCTCACTTTCTAAACTTCTTCACCATTGACAGGGTGAGGACAAATGTAAACTTGAGAAACAAAAACATACTACATTCTTCCTAGGCTGCTGAGAACCCAATGGCATGAGCACTGGTTTTGCAAACTTAGACAGCTCCACCCTTTTGTTTTCCATCTGTCATTTACCTGCTCCCATCCGACCTCTCTCAAATCCCACGCCAACCTAGTCGTCTCTTCTCCTACCTGTTACTTCACCTCTCCCACCATTTATCCAGTATCATCTCACTTCTTGGCCCCTCCCCAGCCCTTCTCACACTCATTTATACTTGCTATTTCCTCTTCCTATTTACACTCAACAAAAGGTCCTGATTCAAAACGTTGTCTGACCATTTCTCTCCATGGATGCTGCCTGGCCCTTTGAGCCCCTCCAGAATTTTTCTTGACCCTTCATCCCTCAAGAGACCTCTTAGAATCAAGTGCCCCAACTAATCGTTTAATTGCCAATCCTAATGCCTCCTTCCTAATTTATCATAATAACTTTCTGATGACACATGTTAAAAGTGTTAAAATGTTTTAGAGATGCTGTAAGAATGCAAACTGTTAGTGGTTATCCAAATCATAGGCCAACAGTTTATTTCAAGAGACTCTGATGTTTTTAAATTGATGGCAGTTTCAATTTTAAGTCAAATTTTCAGTTGTACCCCAGTTTTTATTGAAATTCCTGCTCCTCTCATACATTAACTGAGCTATGCAGAATCAAATTCCAGGCAGTAACATAAAATGTGCAACAAAGTGATGTTGGAAACCAACCAATGGGATATTTTTACAAAACACAGATCTCAGCAAGATAACTTTCCAATCTTTCAAACCCATAACAAAACAATGCAGAGTAATAAGTGAATAATTACACTTGTTCATTAAATGGAGAATCCAGTTCAAAAAATTGAGAATTGTACAAAAAGAATAGAATAGACAAAACCATTCCTGATCCAAATAATTATCGGTGATAGTTCCAACAACAACAAACTTGATTTTAACGAACTGCAAGGAAGTAATGCAGCAGTCAGAGGTACCGAGATCCATTTTGCCAGGATGACGGAAATAAGATATTAAACCGACCAATCATTAACCGAAATGTTTCCATGAAGAAAACGCTGATCGCAAACATTAATGATGACATGATCCCGACATTTTGATCATTCTGTGTTTTAGATTATGAAGCAAAGTTGAAATGAAGGTAAAACCGGTTAAGGGCTGACAGAGAGCTGTAATGACTGTTTATTGTTCAGGGGGCAGAACTCGAGCAGAGCTCCCTCTGGTTTATTACTGAGACTGCTGACTTTTGATCATTCAGCATTTCTGTGATCAAAAACATAAAAAAGAATGTTTCTTTCTGACACCTGCTTGAGTAATGCTGGTAGTTCCAAACAGAACTTCCAACATTTCTCGTCAATAGATTATAACCTGGAGGTTTAGTAACTCTGGAAATGAAAATTTTGCTTCCTGAACACATTTGGGTGTATTTTATAGATTTTGGGCTGCTGATCATGAAAATCACCTTAAAATGTTCCTATTATGTACCACTCTTTAGATACAACCTATTTTTGTGATTTCCTGTCAGATTTTTAACATACTATGAAGTGTACAAAACAACGAAGTGCAACGTGTCATTGAAAATCCATTTTCTGCATTCGCACTTGGACTTCTTCCCTGATGATTATGATTTCACCAGGTGTATCAATACTGGCCGACTATTGTTGGACACTGGCATGAGAGGCATCAGAAGCTGAGTGCAAATGAAAATCAGTGGCAAAATATTTTTAGGTCAGTTGAACAAATGCAATGCATCAGCATTGTTATCCAATTAAACATCAATTTTTCTTTACATTTAGACTTTGAGCAAATAATACAAAGTGTTTTACACAGATTCCCATCACACATGTTCAGTGGCAGGAGATCTTAAACTGTGGCTTATCGCAAAAGAGTCTTTGTAAAGTTGAATCAAGTTTCAGATCATCCTCCTTCATGTAACCATGCACCTTGTGATGTGAAGTAAAACACTAAAGTCTGCAGACTTGGTGATTGAAGTAAAAACACAATGCACAAGTAAAAAAAACAGTGCACTTTATATTAGCAAAGATAAAGATACATAACCAACATTTTGGGTTTGAGCCCTTCATCATGGTATCATAATGAACCTTGATACTTTTATACCTAGATGAAGGGCTCAAGCCCAAAACGTTGGTTATGTACCATTATCTTTGCTATGTAAAGTACACTGTTTGACCTGCTGAGTTTCTCCATCATTGTGTTTTTTTCTTGTAATGTAGCAGTCTCTCTCTTTCATTGGCTTGGGTTCGCGGACGAAGATTTATGGAGGGGGTAAAAGTCCACGTCAGCTGCAGGCTCGTTTGTGGCTGACAAGTCCGATGCGGGACAGGTAGACACGGTTGCAGCGGCTGAAGGGGAAAATTGGTTGGTTGGGGTTGGGTGTTGGGTTTTTCCTCCTTTGCCTTTTGTCAGTGAGGTGGGCTCTGCGGACTTCTTCAAAGGAGGTTGCTGCCCGCCAAACTGTGAGGTGCCAAGATGCACGGTTTGAGGCGATATCAGCCCACTGGCAGTGGTCAATGTGGCAGGCACCAAGAGATTTCTTTAGGCAGTCCTTGTACCTTTTCTTTGGTGCTCCTCTGTCACAGTGGCCAGTGGAGAGCTCGCCATATAACACGATCTTGGGAAGGCGATGGTCCTCCATTCTGGAGACGTGACCCACCCAGCGCAGCTGGATCTTCAGCAGCGTGGACTCGATGCTGTCGACCTCTGCCATCTCGAGTACTTCGACGTTATGGATGAAAGCGCTCCAATGGATGTTGAGGATAGAGCGGAGACAACGCTGGTGGAAGCGTTCTAGGAGCCGTATGTGATGCCGGTAGAGGACCCATGATTCGGAGCCGAACAGGAGTGTGGGTATGACAACGGCTCTGTATACGCTTATCTTTGTGAGGTTTTTCAGTTGGTTGTTTTTCCAGACTCTTTTGTGTAGTCTTCCAAAGGCGCTATTTGCCTTGGCGAGTCTGTTGTCTATCTCATTGTCGATCCTTGCATCTGATGAAATGGTGCAGCCGAGATAGGTAAACTGGTTGACCGTTTTGAGTTTTGTGTGCCCGATGGAGATGTGGGGGGGCTGGTAGTCATGGTGGGGAGCTGGCTGATGGAGGACCTCAGTTTTCTTCAGGCTGACTTCCAGGCCAAACATTTTGGCAGTTTCCGCAAAGCAGGACGTCAAGCGCTGAAGAGCTGGCTCTGAATGGGCAACTAAAGCGGCATCGTCTGCAAAGAGTAGTTCACGGACAAGTTTCTCTTGTGTCTTGGTGTGAGCTTGCAGGCGCCTCAGATTGAAGAGACTGCCATCCGTGCGGTACCAGATGTAAACAGCGTCTTCATTGTTGGGGTCTTTCATGGCTTGGTTCAGCATCATGCTGAAGAAGATTGAAAAGAGGGTTGGTGCGAGAACACAGCCTTGCTTCACGCTATTTTTAATGGAGAAGGGTTCAGAGAGCTCATTGCTGTATCTGACCCGACCTTGTTGGTTTTCGTGCATTTGGATAATCATGTTGAGGAACTTTGGGGGACATCCGATGCGCTCTAGTATTTGCCAAAGCCCTTTCCTGCTCACTGTGTCGAAGGCTTTGGTGAGGTCAACAAAGGTGATGTAGAGTCCTTTGTTTTGTTCTCTGCACTTTTCTTGGAGCTGTCTGAGGGCAAAGACCATGTCAGTATTTCCTCTGTTTGCGCGAAAGCCGCACTGTGATTCTGGGAGAATATTCTCGGCGACGCTAGGTATTATTCTATTTAGTAGAATCCTAGCAAAGATTTTGCCTGCAATGGAGAGCAGCGTTTGCAAATGACCAACCCTTGCTCTGGAAGGCCAGTAAGTTTCCAAGAACTGACAGACATTTTTTAATGAAGTTGATGGCCTTCCAGGAGCACCTAGTATTTGTTCAGTGTGTGTTCATGGGAACAACTCATAGTACAGAGTCCTGTATCACATAACTGCTAGGGATGAACTTCAAGAAAAATCACAGTTTCATTTTACAAGAGTTTTTTTTAAACCAAAACATGTATTTTAGAAGGAAATGGATGATAGTCTCATTCCCAGTGAACCCACTGGCTATACATAAAAGATCTAAGGTTTGAAAACATTCAGTGCAACTGATTCTCTGGTTGACTCACGATCATTATACTTCTGGACACAATGTTTCTCACACTAATGGTATGTGTAGCTCTGCAGATAAGAAAATAATGTGACAACATGACCATGCCCCTCTTTTGCAACACCCATGGGAGATGCAACTACAGGAAGATTTTGCACAGGTTCCCACTTTGAAGAATGAATATATTTAAGTGTTAACATCTCAAACCAGCAACAACAGAAGATGCAATTCAAAAGGGTTAAATTTTAACTCTATATTTATTAATGACTATTAGCAATGTCTTAACACAATTAACCCCACTATAAGCATCTACAGCAAATATACAGGTATATATTTATAAACAATGTGTATGTGAAAAACTCAGACCATTACAGACTGTGCCCAATAGTCAAATCAGTCAGTCCAAAATCAGTCCACAGAATTCAATGTCCAAGTTCAGTTCTTTAACTGATAACAAAAGATGTTGTAATGAACGTTGAAGAGAGAAATGACTGATGTGACGTTGCAGTAAACTTACGAATCCTCACTTATGAGGATTCCAGCTGCCCTCGCCACTCCAACTGTCACTCTCCGCTTCACAGCTGGATTTTTCCTTTCTTCTCAGAAGTTCCAAGCAATTATTGAGTCAGCATTCAACCGTACCACAAGTTGCACAGAGATCTTAGCAGGAATCCATCCTTTATAATGACAGTCCTCAGACCATGACAGAAGGAAAAAAGTGTTCACACTGACAATGACCCATACTGCCACTAAAGCTAAAAGAAACATAAATCAAGACTTTTTAAAGACAGAGCTATTTTGGTTGGTTGCTTCATTTTGAACTCTAGTTTCTTGGAGCTCCACAAAGTAAATTAACAGAATGGTATGGTAGTCAATACAGACCCCTCAATCTATGTTCTCTCTAAAAAAATATAATGACTAACTTAATACAGCATCCCATTTATATTATTCCACAGCAAAATAATCATAATAGGCTTTCACACAAAACAAGTGGTAAAGCCCTGATAATATGCCAGGTAATAAAATATAGAACTGTCAGTACTGAAACATTGTGCCATGCACGTCTTTAATTAATTTCTTTAGACTTTGTGTAACTCGATAGGGAGTAGTCTTAAGTGCCCACCAATTCATGTCAATGAAGGAACCAGATAATTATTGTTAACTAAAGCAGGAAAAAGGTGTAATTAACATATTAATTGTATTTTACTGTGGAAACCTAAAAAAAAATCAAGCTGGTTTAAAATGCCTTTTAGGAGATGCAGAATGTGGCAGTTATCTAAAGTATTAGATTCCATTTTATTGTGCAAAGAGTGAAATTGTAGCAGCGGCCAAATTATATTCCATTTTGCTCTGCAGCACAAACTTCCAGTTGACCAGCCTTTTTATACACTTCCCCTTTGATCCTATTCAGTAGAATAGTCTTCCTATTCATTTTCCCTAATATAATCTCAATCTACCAACATCATTCCAAATCAATAGCTTTGAAGAGACTTAAAATCAGCCCCCATTCATCAGTTACAATACAAATCCCAAGTTATCCTGTCTCCAAACTGCATTATATTTTACAATGATCATGTCTAAGTTTAGGAATAAAGCTTTAGAAATAGTCTTGTCCATTGGAAAATGAATATTCTGAAGGCCTTCATGATATTATTACTATATCTTTTTCCACTTTTTCAGTTGAGAGCTTCCAATGCTATTCCATAACTAGTCATTCTGCAATTAACCTTCATGTAGAGACAGTTAGCTGAGAAAGCTAGCAGCCAATTAAATTATATTTAAGGGTTGAAAGTTTGCAGAAACAGCTGAATAATGACTAGTATGTGTCATCTAGCTGACAAGGTATTCCTTTGGAGTCCAGTTGATTGTTCACAGAGAACAGACTGGCAAGGTTGCAAGATACTGAAGGGGTATTTCAATCTATTTTGGGTATTCAGGTTGATGCATAGGGCAAGGGTATTTTCAACCCTTTCTCCATCTTTCTTTCCTATTTCAACCCTTCAATTTACAGCCTGAGCTATTTTTGCTTCCTGGTCTTAATAAACATCAGGTAGCCAAATGTAATCCCACCAGCTCAGAAGTAGGTCATGGGTGGGTGATGCTGGAAGATGGGGCTGAGTTGTTGGTTTTTAGGGGAGGCAATAGGATCTGATGGATCGGAAGGGGCGAAGGTAGGGAGCAAAAAGTTCAGACTTTGCATATAGAGCCTAAAGGACTATCCTGGATCTTCTTGATCCACTATTGATTAACTTTGAGGATTGTGCTTCTAACCAATAGAAGCAGCAGAAGACACCCACTGATCAAATAGTTGAATTACCATTCAGACAATCAATCCCTTATTGAATTTGATGAACCACTGAATCTCCAGCCTGAACCATGGGCCACATCACCATTCTTTTTTTTTGTCTTTTAAACTGTTTATTCTTTGTTTTTTGAATATTTTATTTAAGATTTTTAACCATACATTCATTCAAATATATTTAAAAATACAGATGTAATAATGTATTAATTATCAAATACATGATGATAATAACCCCACATCAGCTTTCTTAAAAAAGAAAAACGAAAAAAAGTGAATGTTCCATTATTGTCCATTATTCCATTAACATACATGAAATTTTTTAACTTTTGTCTGCCGTTAGGCAGTCAGAAAGTCACCACTTTATTCAGTGCCTGTAATAGAAATCTACAGCACCTGGTGTTCCTAGGCAATCTCCCCTCCAAGTACTGACCAGGCCTATTGGTAACCCAGCTAATGAAAAGGTGAAAGGAAATGGTGGAAGAAGAGGGTAATATAATATTGATGGTAATTTTGTGGAAGGGTGTAAAAACTTTGAAGGGGTTTCAGAGAGAAATCTTGGGCTTCAAGTTTGGCAGTTAAAGGATAATATCAGCATTACAAAGCTGCGACCTTTAGTACTTCCACCAACTTAGGGCAGGGTTTTGGACGTTGTTCAGATCTCAAGTAAGTTGGATATCAATAAATCAAAAAAATTCAGATAGAGCCAAGTAAGTCTCTTACTTTGCACATTATTTATGACTGAATATTTATTTTTTTCTATATTGTACAATCAGTATGATGACATTTCTTTCTTTGTTTAAATTTCTCAATTTTGTATCTATATCCTCTTGAGTACAGTTTACAGTTAATGATACATAGAAATTCTGACTGGCCCACAGAGGGAAAACAAATCTCAGGGCTGTATGTGAATGAAGGTCAGATGCCATTCGTCCTCTTCACCACTTGTTGGACCTGTTTGCCACTTTGTGCTTTATGCTCTGGAACATCTGTACTTCAGTCACTTGCAGTCTCTCTCTATTTAAATAATCAACCTAATAACTGCGTTCATTAGGGAGTATCTCAAACTTGCCAACATTTAACTCTATTTGCTAGATTTTTGCACATTCACTCAACCTATACCCAGTTGCAGAAACACAGTATCCTACCACAACTTGCACTTATAACTCTTTTTGTATCTTTGGTAGATTTGGAAACATTACATGCTATTCCTTTCTTCAAGCCATTACTGTAAATCATGAGAAACTGTGGTCAAAAATTGATTCCTGAGGAATTTCAAGAGTTACCTTCTGCCAGTCTGGAAAGGACCATTCTATTCCAGCTCTGTTTTCCATGAGACAACCATATTTTCAATCTATTCTGACATATTCCTCCAATACCATCGATTATTGATTTATGCACCAGCATCTTATCTGACACCTTGTCAAATCCTTTTGGCTGATAAACTGATGAACTCCTCATATAAACCCACCGATACTCTACTATTTATTAAAAGTACTTATTTATTTTTATATCTGTATATAAATACTGCAAATGTCATCATGGCTATCCCTTGAGGTCAAGGATGATCGACTTCATTCTGATGATCTATTTATAGGTTCTCAAGAGGCTTACATGTCCAATTTTAGCTTTGAAAGATGTTCTGCGTTCAGGACAGGTAGTTCCAGATGGCAGATCAGGCTTTGGTTCTTGCTGCCTCTCTTTCCATTTGTTTCTCTTTCCTTCGAGTTTGGCACATCTGTTGGCTTCAAAAGTAGCTGTTCCTTCTCAGATGATAGTTTGCCAGAGTTTCCTGTTCTTGGCATTAGTTTCCAAATTATTGATGCCGATGTTACATTTCTTCATGTTGGATTTTAAGACATCTTTGAAGCTCTTCTGTTGTTCATCTCTTTTATGTTTGCCTCTTTAAGGTGGGAGTAGATTAGTTTCAGTAGATGTTTCTCATCCATCCAAACAACATGACTGCTCTATCTTAGTTGGTTCTTAATGACATAGGCTTCAATACCCGTTGTTTTTTTGCTTCATATGGCACACTGTTTAGTTCTTCTATCTTCCCAGCTGATATTTAAGATGTTTCAAAGATGGCATTGATGGAATTTTTCAAGTGCCTTCAAATGTCGTCGGTATGTGGACCAGGTTATAGAAGCGTATCTTTTCTCTGTACATGTGTGTTATGTCAATATGTGTGTTTGCATGTTTTTGCATGGAGAACTGGAGGATTCTGTTTTGCTGGGTTGTACTTGAACAATCGGATGATAATAAATTTGAACTTGGAAAAAACTTGACTTGAAATCTAAATACACTCCACCTTTAAGTTCCAATTTTATCAAATATCCTTGTTACATCCTCGAAGTATTTGAGCAAATTTTACAGATATGATATACCTATCATAAAACAATGCTCAGTTTAATTATATTCAACAGTCCTAAAGGATTAGCTATTTCCTCTTTGATTATTGAAAATAGCATCTTGCCAATAAAGCTGTTCAATTAATTGGACTGTTATTTTTGGAAAAGGGAGTCAAATTGGCTGTTTTCCAACCTTCTGGTACCTCAAGGAGTTCAGAGAGTTGACAGAATTTTTTTAATAATGGGCCTAGTATCTATGCAGCCACCTCCATTCAAACTCAACCTATACCCTTTTGCAGAAACACAGTATCCTACCACAAACTTGCACTTATAACTCTTTTTGTATCTGGTGTGCAGTTCATTGGAATTTGCCCATCATTGTCCCCCTGATTTTATCCAACAAGTCATCCCTTGTAAATGGAATTTTTATGTTTTACAGTATTATTTGAAATTAGCATGCCTGATATCTTAGGAATATTAGCAATGCCTTTCACAGTGAAAAATGTGCAAAAACATTATTCAACGTATCTGTTATTTTTTTGTTTGCCACTATTACTTCACCAACCTTGTTCTCTTAGCTGTCCTCTTCCTAGTTGTATACCCATTGAAAATTTTACAGTGCATTTTTAAACTACATGCAAATTTTCTCTCTTCTTGTGAGCCTTTTAGTCTTCTACTGCTGTATTGTAAGAACTTCTCAATCTTCTAGACTATGATGATAATTGCAGTTGCTTTCAAATATGCCCCATTCATTCTACAATTTGTTAAGAGGTCACATTTTCAGACGGCTTCTCCTGTTATTCTTTCTTTGCTACTCATGATTTCAATTCAAACCATTTCCAAATCACTCTTCTTGAATCAGCCCTACACCAGCATCTTCCTTGACTACCAAGTTGATCCCACTTCTTTTCCCTTTAGCCTGTTCTTTTGTAACAATGTATAACCTGAAAATATTGGAACAGCTACTCCTGATCACCAGATTCATGTATTGCTGTCTGAGCTATCAACTCAACTACCTCGTTGCAAATGCTATGTGCATTCAAATAAAGAAAAATAAACAGGTTTTTTCCAACTCTGGATTTGCTCTGCTGTGCCAAATTTTGTGTTCTCCTGCCTTAGAGCACTGCATTATGACTGTTAGTTTCTCCACCCCCCACCCCACCCAATCTCATGTCACTGCTTTTTCAATTCCTTCTCTTTGACTAAAGCTTCTGTTTTTGGAGCCCTCAAAACCCTTTCTATAACTCGAGTTACGTTATTCACCAGGAAACTGGTCCTTTGAAGCCCATCCCAACAGAGCAGCTTTCTCTCCTTCCCTGGCACTGGTACCCAAATCTCATGAACTGGAACCCATTTTTACCACATCAAGTTTTGAGCCATGCATGCTCTGTTTAAATCCAGTTTACCCCTTATTTCTAGTTATAATCTGTACATTATCACCTTTCTGGTTCTGCTTTTCAATTTTGCTCCAAGTTACTCACAATCCTTCAGGTGAACCTCTTTCCTCCTCTTAGTTATGTTGTTCATGCCAACATACACCACCACCTCAAGTTCCTCACCTTCTCATTCTAAGTACTAATTAAGAGATCTCCATCACCCTAGCACCTGGCAAGCAGCCTTCAGGACGCCATACCTTTGCTGCAGAGAACAGTGAATATTCCTCTTACTATGCTATTCCCTGTGAATGCTACATTTCTCTTTTCTTCCCCATCTTAAATGGATTCCTGTGCCGTGCTGCTAGGGAGAGTTTGCGTATCCTCCCTGTTGTGCCCATCCTCACCCAGAGAAGCGAAATAACCTTGCATCTGTTGGATATGGAGTAAGCGTGACACTCCTCAAACTATCCTCTAGAATCTTCCACCTTTCATTTCTGCAGCGAAACTTCCCTGTCCTTGACCATTCAACAGTATTATCATATTTACTCTAAGGGGCGTGACTGCCTTTCAGAATATCAGGTTCAAGACCATAGAATACCAGTTGGGGTGAATATTGATATCTGCGGTGGGGCTTGAACCTGGCTATTCTCAGCAGAGTTTGGAAGTGTTCTGAAACCTCACAAAGTTATCCTCATTTTTGCATCAAGAAACATTAAATTCAATAAGTTATTGTATGCTTAAAGATGCATTGTTAATTAATTCCCTTTAGTAGTTAAGTGGAAAGAAAAGAACAAAAGGGAAGTTGATGGGCATGTGAAAGGGGTACAGAAGGCTAAAAAAGAGATCGGAAGTAATGTCATTGCTCAGCAGGGAGCCAGCACAGATCAAATAGGCTGCATGGCCTCTGCGTGATAATGCATAAACAATACATAATACATTATCTGGAACATGGGACTCACCAAGTGTTTATGCCAAATTATTGAAATGTTTCCTAAAGAATGGAGACAATTAAATGAAATAAAACAGAAAGATTGAGAAGAAAGTGATGGAATGGAAGAAAACTCATCACAAGATTGTAGAATGCTTCCAATTAGAATGGACAATAAATATGCATTTTCAATTAAATAATATGGAATCTAAATATTAATGCAGATTAATAGATTTGTGTGATGTAATTAATTGAAATATGTGGAAAAACTGCAATGTCACTGCAGATATTTCTTTTCTAGATCAAAGTGTGTGTTTCTGAAAGTATCATTATACTTCTGTCTAAAGCATAGGTCATTGTTGGCATGTCTCACGAATCTCTAATGGTAGAGGTCAGCAACAAGGCCGTTCCAAAGCTATGGGATTTCTACCTGCAGTTCTCATGTAACTTCTTCACAAAGCTGGTTTCTTGTTAATTAGAATTCATCGGTGCAATGTGTTACAGATTTTAATATAGCTAAGTTTTATTGGAGAGAAACCATATTTTTAAATGCTCAATTCTGTCTGAAATCCTCAGCTCCCATGTTTGGTGAAACTGGATTTTATTCTTCCAGTTCACAGATTAAGATAAAGCATTTTGTCTGTGTCTATTTTCATCTGCCAGGGAAGCTGAATTTGTTTTTGCAGAATTTGTCTTGGGGAATCTTTGAGCCACAGTAAAGAACCCTCCACTTCAGATGTGGGACAGAGATAGTTGGGTGGTCATGATTATGAAGCAAAGGGAGGATGGGGATAGTGCCAAGTAGATGGTGAGAAATGCATTAAACAAAATAAGATGACCTGATAGAATAACTGATACCATTTGCCTTATTCAGAAAGGCCAGAATAAGAGCAGAAAGAATAATTAGAAGGCCAGTCAGCCTTTCAAACCTGGTTTTCCAGTCAATAAGACCATGTCTGATTTGTTATCACAATGCCAAATTCCTGCGCTAAACTTTTTTTCTCTTGATTCCTTTAATAACTACAATTTATCAGTCTGCTTCAAGGTTCAAATTTCCTTTTATTGTCACGTGATAATACATAAAAATTTAATATACTGTATACTTTAATTTTTGTCTGCTGTAAGGCAAACAAAGAGCTTTTCTGGATGTACTCGACAATAGAGTTTTTCGGTTGGGCAAGAAATTCCAAAGATTCTATGGGTAAAAATTCTTCTAATCTTTGAGTTTCTACCACAGAAAGCAACAACTTTCCATCTACTCTGTCAAGCTTCAAAACCACTTCATAAGTTTCAAGTTTGGGTGGCACGGTTGACAGAGTGGTTAGTGCAATGCCTTTATAGCACCAGGAATCGGGACTGGAGTTTGAATCCCATGCTGTCCATGAAAAGTTTGTAAGTTCTCCCCATGTCTGCATGAATTTTCCATCAGGTGCTCCAGTTTCCTCCCACCATTCAAAATGTACATTAATTGTAGGATAATTGGGTGACACAGACTCATGAGCGGAAATGGCCTGTTCCCATGCTATAGGTTCTAAAAATTGTTAAAATTAAATTTAATTAAATTACCTCCCCTTCTTCTGAACTCCAGAGTATGGGCCCAGTCTGCTTAATCTCTCTTCACGTGACAAACTACCATCTCAGGAATTTGATGAACCATTGACGCACTCCCTCATCACAAGGATCCCTTCCTCAGACAGGGAGAGCAGATCTGTAATTAATATTCAGCAATGGTCTCACTGGTGGACTGAAAACACATGAAAGGCATTCTTGTAGTGCATAAATAATGTTATCCTTATATTTTAACGTTATCTACTGATAAATATCAAATAAAATCATGAAGGAGGTCACTGTTCCACAGTAATTTAGTTGCAGAAGAGTTTCAAATGTGCTCTCATTGGTCTGAGGCTGAAATGCAATTTAACCTGCATTTCCTACAAGCGGCATGCTGGTAGAGGAGATAGAGCTAGCAGTAGAAACAGATGTCCAGAAGCTTGCTGAGGGATTAATTGCCTTTTCAAATGCCCACTGGAGCTCATTATAGAGTCTGCAAAGCATTTTGCTGGCTGTGGGCTTATCCGAGCTATCTCATCTAACAGCAAGCAGCTGGTTAGAAGCAAATGCTGTTCTGCAGTTGATTTTAAGCATTATTGAAAGTGATCCTCACCTTTTCAGATTTGGGAAGAGAACTGAAACACACAAGAAGATTTTGCTACATTCTCGCACTTCTTTGAGCTCATCACCCGATAAAAAGTATTTGCTCAGCTATTCCAATTTTTTCAACATCACCAGGAGAAAGGGAGCTATTGGTCAAGAGTGGAAGGATGAAAGATAAATGGGTGTGACCCCTTAATAACAGGAGAGTGGCTAGTTCACAAAATGTGCGGGGTTGATACATTGTGGTCTTGGCTTGATGCAAGAGGCTCAAACACAACTGGAAACCAGAATGTTCTGCAAGGACATTACCACACAAAAATAAACACTTGATTGGTCATGGTGGAGTTGTCCTCCAGAAGTGAGTATAAACATCCCATTTGATTGATATGCATTAGTGCCTAATAACCACCCACAACTCACTGGGAGATGGCACACTGCCAGTACCAGGCAGTATGGGGTGGGTGACTGTGTCCTGTCTAGAAATTTTGGAGGAAGCTCAAGAAGGATTTCTGTCAGACCACAAGACTTGGAGAGCATAGCCACTTAGGAAGAAGCTGCTCAGCAGCCGTGGGGTCTTGAGAGGATAAATGGGGAGAGGATCACAGAAAAGAAAACACCAGAATCTTGAGCCAACAATGAGAAGATTGAGAGTCTCAGCATCCATGGAGAGAAATGGTCAATCAATATTTTGAGATTGTGGTGGGAAAGGGGGACAGCAAACATAAAAAGAGGGAGTGGAATGAAGATTAGAGAGGGACTGAGTAATAGGATCCTGGACAAACTAAGGTCCTCAGTGTGTACCACACACCTAGACAGGCAAACGACAATTAGTCCGGTAACCCACATGTATTTGGGGATTAAGAGAAAATTGAATCACCTAGAAGAAACCGAAATATCAGAGGGAGAACATGCAAACTTCACAAATACAGTACCTAAGATCAAGACTGATCCCAAGTCTCAGCACTGTGAGCCAGTAGCTCTACCAGCTGTGTCACTGTGCTACTCTAAGTAGACAGGCATAAATCGATCCCAATTTGT
Source organism: Narcine bancroftii (assembly GCF_036971445.1). NCBI lineage: Eukaryota > Metazoa > Chordata > Chondrichthyes > Torpediniformes > Narcinidae > Narcine > Narcine bancroftii. The sequence continues at coordinate 22,968,248 of NC_091473.1, read as the reverse complement.
CTTAAAGCAAACTTTTAATCAATTTTTTTTCATCATAGATTTGACAATAACAACTTAAAGCTTCCTGAATTTGTCAATCAACCTTGGCGAATCCTTCCACATTCTGGTCCATGCTTACCTTGTTAGTAGTCTTGGTGCAGCCATCTTGATTCCTGTGCACATGCATGGGTCTTCAGTCATTGCATGCACAATTGGTTCATGCATTGGAGTTTGATTGGTGCATGTGAGAGTTAAGTACCATAACAATAATGAATTCACGCCCTTAACTCCCGTGCATGTCCCAACCAAAATCCAGTATGTGAACCCACCATACACGCACCAACCAAAGACTCGTGCATGCAGACAGGAATCAAGATGGCTGTCCCCAGCCAATGGACCCCGGGACGCTGACTAACAAGGTAGTACACATGTTTTGGCTCTTATATGCCCTGTATCCCTGTTATAGTTTATCAAATACAACATAATGCGTGGAAAGTTTACATTTTTTTCTATATAAAAAAAAATTTTGGTCGTGGATATGTACATACACACATATATAATATATACACACATATATAAAAATTATAAATATTTATATATGCATGCGCGCGCGCGCACACACACACACACACACACACACACACACACACACACACACACACACACACACACACACACACACACACACACACACACACACACACACACACACACCAATGTTATGGGAAGTTCATTCTAAAATCTGACAATAATAGATTCAAATGGTTAAAATAGCTCTTAAATTCTTTGAAACATCTATGAATTGGATCTGGTTTCTTTCTATGCAGATTGCTACCTGTCAAGAAATTGTAAGCCAGCAGGGACAGATTTACAGAAGGCATATTGCAACAAAAAAGGGAAAGGAACTTTCAATGGAGAGATTCTTTGGAATATGAGACTGTCACAGTCACCATGCCCAAGAAACAACATTCAGCCTGAATAATCAAAAACATGAGGGAGATTACCGCACACCTGGCTCAAGTGTCACATCAACACTCTTGTTAATTATCGTTACAAACTGAACAATGCGATTGCCTGCTGTGGGCATCATTAGGGCCATCTCATGTGACTGATCAACAGGTCAGAACATTTATAGAAGAATAATGATTCTAAGTGCAGCCTCTGACTTTACTTAGAATGTGTCTGTGACTACAAGTGCATTTATATGAACAGTTGCTCAGTGTAATTTAGAAATGACCCCATTAACTATGATCTATTGGTATCATTCTTATGGATGTGCTCTTCACAACAGGATAAATCTTATTTCTCAGTCCTCTTCCTTACTTTGTACTAATGTTATACATCTATTGATGCATAGATTAAGAAATAGTTGCAGAGAGGAATTTTACACATTAGCAACAACATTTTGTGTTGTCCTCAAGGCTGGTGTCATAACTGAACAGAGAAAATGTATTCGTTTTGGCTACTCAAAGATTATATATCAAAGCTGTCTGATGAAGAATGAAACACTTTCTCTTTCCTAATCTGCCCATGGGGCACCACCCATGTGATTTTCCACTTTCCACACAAGAATAGCTTTAAAGTGCTCTCTATGTTATAACGTTCTGATTCCATTCATCAAGATGTACACAATGTGTCAAGAGCAAAGGAAAACTCTCAGCACATCATTTGCATTCAATATTGTGACAAAACTTATCCTGAATTCCTCAGATTGTCTTTTCCCCAAGAGAATCAAGGTGAGCGCTCCTCTTATGACGAAATCACCACGACTCATTGATGCTTCAGTTGGGAAGTCCATTACAGAGCGTAATCGACCTGTAGCCTTGTATATTCGAGAGATCAGAAGGATTATACATTCAACAGCTGCTCAACCTTGCATTAACCACTCTCAACAAGAAATAAGATAACTCAGCTACACAGATTGATTGTGGTTGGAAAATAAAACCTTTTTCTCTTTGTTTGTTGCTGTCCAGCAGCCATTTCTAGGTGGCCACATGTGGCTATAGTAAGGTCTGTAGTAAACTTGGTTGCAACCTCCCCCATTACTCCCAAGGTTATTAAGAAGTCTTTCTTTATGAAGACTCAAACCAGAAAACAATGAATTGGATCACCGAAAAGATGCCTGACACCCCAAAGTTTGATACTTCCTTAATTATTATGTAATTCTCCTAGTGGGAAAAATTACAGAAACGAATTAAGGAAACATCAAAGAACAAACATTGTAAACATATCTTGCCCTCTACTCCCCTCTCTGCCTTCTCCCTCTGTGACTCTCCTGTCCTCCCCTCTGACACAGTTGTGTACTTTGCTACAACGGGAGGAGAGTGAGAGTGTCAGGATCGTCCGTGTGGCAGTGAGCCAATGAGAAGGTCAGGGGAGTTTAGTTGAGTGGTGTTTGGGGCATAAAAGAATGCAATGTTGTGTCTGGTGAATAATAAAAAGGAGGTCAACTTCATGGTGTGCTGAAAGAAACTAGTGAGTGTATTCTTTATTTGTTTTTAAGCTGTGGCAAATCAGTGCCATTACAAGCGATGACCCTGAGTTCACAGTACCTTCTAATTTAAAATGAATAGTGATGAGGAAAAACCCTTTACAGGGGCAGTTGGGGAGGTCAAACTAAAAATATTCCCCCTTTTTTATTAATAACGAAACAGTATGGTTCATGATCATCGAAGTGCGTTTCTCTGCCCTCAGTGTGATGAGTCAAAAGATGAAGAATGGTTAACTTGTGGAGCGGCTTCCACAGCAGATTGCCTATGGAGGATGTCTTAGTGGATCCGGATGGTAATATCCCATACAACTTGCTTAAAGTGGCAATTATGTGGCGTACTCAGCCATCTGGGGAGACTTGTGTTGCCCAATTACAAGCTAATGACAGCCTATGCGATAGTCACAGATGTTGAGGAGGTGGCGCAGGCTAGCTGGAACAGATCCTGTCGAAGGCGATTTTTGGAAACAGGTTACTTTGATGTTTACCTCGCATGTTCATTTGGTGAGCGTCTTTTGAATGTCCACCCTTGTACAGCTGGCGGATCATGCCAACCTTGTTACCTCTACATTGAAGTTAAAAGGATTGGCTTCTTCCCCAAGTCAACAGGAGCAAATGGAACTGGAATAACTGCTCACTGCGCCTTGTGATGCACCAGAACTTGATCAATGGAAGGTAGCACCAGCCACACATCATTCAAAGATAAATGAGTTGGAGCTTTGGGCACGCAACGGAATTTCTTCTGTCAGCCTGATTGGAATTTTGGTGGTGGCATATTTGTTGGAAGCATCAGAGATTTGGTACTGCTGCCTGGTCCTGTCAGCCACCTTGCAACTTCTACAAATAGCAGCTGAGAAATGACCAGGCCTGGCATTAGAGGTAAACGCTACATGTCAGCCACGGTCTTTTCCGAGGGTAATCAATTTCTTGTCAATTCCGGAGCAGAGATTTCAGTTGTCCCCCCAATCACCCTAATATGTCATGTGTTCTTTCAGCTGTGAATAATTCTCATATTCACACATATGGCCAGAGGTCACTCGTATTTGATTTCAATCTCAAAAAACCTTTTCAGTGGGTTTTCACAGTTGCAAATGTGGCAAATTCCATCTTGAGAGCAGATTTTTTGACACATTTTCTTTGTTGGTGGATTTGAAAATTCACTGTGTTGTGGACTGCAGCAAAGGAAAACTCTCAGCACAAGTTTATGCAAGTGACCTGCATGTGTCATCCCTCCAGTGCCAACAGCTGCTTTGCTCAAATGTTTCTCTCACCTATCATATCATCACACGGATGTTAAACATACCGTAACCCATCATATAGAGACCTGGGGTCCTCTGGTGGTAGTGTGGGGTCACAGATTACCCCCAGACCATCTTAAAATCGAAATTTGACCACATGCAAGAGTTGGGCATAGTCTGCAGATCTGACAGCTGCTGGGCTTCACTGCTGCATATGGTTCCTGGGGATTGGTGGCCTTATGGTGACGATCATACCATGAACAATTCTACTGTGCTTGACCCATCCCCAATTAACAAGACTTTTCAGCAAACATCCATGGCAAATATGAATTTGCGAAAATAGATCGAGTACAAGCTGACTATCAGATTCCAGTTGAGCATCTGATGTCATGAAGATGGCAGTAAATACTCCTTTCGACACATTTGAGTTTCTGCGAATGCCATTCTGACGACGGAATCAAGCTCAAACATTCCAACAGTTTATGGACTATGTACTCACTTGCTTCGATTTTGTGTTTGTTTACATCAACAATATTCTGGTCACAAGCATAGATGAAAAGGAGCACAGGCACCACCTTATCTCATTTTTTCTGAGGTCTGATGGGTTGGGTATTGTGATCAATCCTAAATGGGTTTTTGGCACTGCTGATCTTATATTTTTGGGACATGGATTCACCCAACATGTTATTTTGCATGATGAATTGAAAGTGCGAGAGATTCGAGAATTTTGTACAGCGTTACGTTTGACAAGTTGCAACGTTTTTTAGGCATAATGGTTTCCTGCTAAATGCTGCAGCCTCTCTATTACTCCTTACTGAACTATTAAAAGGATCCAAAAAGTCCATGTCCAAAAGACCATTAACTTTGGGAGATGATGTTGTGCATGCTTTCAATGATGTGACGATTGCACTTGCTAATGTCACGATGCTTGTACATCAAAAGCCTAACGCCTTACTCTCTCTTACCACAGATACATCTGTAACTGCTGTGGGAGCAGTGTTAGAACGAGTCCATTGGCAATTGGAACCTCTGGCGTTTTATTCAGTCAAGCTGCCACCGGCTCAGGCAAAGAATAGTACACTTGGTAAAGAACTCTTGACCATCTATCTCACAGTGAAACATTTCTTCTTTTTATTTGGGAGGTCATACTTTCACCATTTATACAGAAAACCACCCTCTTGCACATAATGCAAGTACAAGCACACATCTCTACTCACCCAGAGACTTGGACATCCTACTATTTTTATTGGACATACGGCACATCCAAGGAAAAGAGAATGCTATGGCCGACACTCTGTCCAGGCACGACATTAATACCTTTCATACAACTGCAGCCATCGATTTCACTGCCGTGGCTTGTGCACAGCACATCGATCCTGAACTCATCCAGTGTCACCAGATCTCCATCTTCAAAGTGTGACCCTGCAAGAATAGGGTGAGAAGTTAGACTGCAATTTTTCCACATGAAGGCCTAGGCCTTTTGTGCTGGTGGCCATGAGGCAGGAGATTTTTGAGTCTCTTCACAATCTATCACATCCTGGTGGAAAAGCATCAATCAAACTAATTATGGAACATTTTACCTCACCTCATGTTAAACACGATATGGGATTATTGGCAAAGACCTGGTTGCCATGTCAAGACTCTCAAATCTCCAGTACGCAAAATCCAAGCACGTGCACCTAGACTTGGTAGGCCCGCTTCCGCCATCTCAGGGATAAACTTATCTGCTCACATGTAAAGACTGGATTATTAGGTGACAGAAGGCCATTCCTATCACTGACATCTCTGCGGAGACAGTTTCTAGCACTTTCATGGGTGTTGGATTCCATCTTTCAGTGTTCCAGTCACTATTACAATGGATTAAGAGTCTCAGTTTGAGACAGCATTGTTTCGAGCTCTCACTGATCTACCCGTATTCGTTACTACAGCTTTACCATCTACAGGCCAATGGCCTCGTTGAGCATTTCCATTGACAACTGAAGGCCGCATTAACAGCAGGTGGTGCTGCAACTACGCGGAGCGAACGTTTGCCCAAAGTTCTCCTTGAGTGCATGCTGCTGTTAAGACAGATCTTGGATGTTCAGCGGCAGAGCACCACGTTCACCTTGCCAGGCGAGTTTATGAATCCGAGTCCAAGCACAATGCTCTGTGAACCAGCTAGTATGTTGATTGTCTCCAGGAAAACGTGAGATTATTCAACCTATTCCTACATGGCATGCATCACCTACTGTATGCACCGAATGATTAATAACGTTGAACTCGTGTTCCTTCGACATGGTGCTATTCACAAACCGGTTCAGCCTGTTTACGATGGTCCTTTTCAGGTCTCACGATGCCACCAAAAGACTTTAGTGATCGACAGGAATGGAAAAGCTGACACAGTTTCCATTGACAGGATAAAGCCAGTATATATCAACGGTTCTGCGTCAGAACCAGAGTCAGACGATCAGTTGCACCTTGTCAGTCATACCGTGAATCGCCTGTCTTGCACTATCGTACATGGTCAGGCCAAACTCTCAGCCTCCAGACTGTTATGTAGTGGGAGAGTTCCAATAAGTCATCTCCTTGCACGGATCGGAGGTTGGGGGTGCTATTGCGGTCATGTACTTACCTTCATCGGGAGAAGAGTGAGAGTGTCAGGATAACCCATGTGGCAGTAAGCCAATGAGAAGGTCAGCGGAGTTGAGCTGGGGAGTTGAAGAATGCAATGTTGTGTTGAGTGAATAATAAAAAGAAAGTCAACTTCATGGTGTGTTGAAAGAAATGAGTGAGTGTATTCTTTATTTGTTTGTAAGCTGTGGTAAATCAGGGCCGTAACACCTCCCTTCCCACCAATCACCCCCTTGGTAGCTACCCCTGTGACTGCAGGGCATGCTACACTTGTGCATACAACTTCTCCCTAACCAGCATTCAGGGCACCAAACAGTCCTGCCAAATGAAGCAACACTTATGAATCTGAAAGGGTCATCTACTGAATCTGGTGCTCCCGTAGTGGTCTCCTCTGCATCAGAGAGACTGGACACAGACAGGGAGATCACTTAGTTGAGCACCTTTGCTCTGACCAGTGATAATCCATTTCAATTCCTTGCTGACATCTGTCCATAATCTCATCACTGTTAGATTGAGACAACCTGAGAATTGGAGGAACAACTCGTATTCATTCAGGGCACCCTCCAACCAGATGGTATTAATGGCGACTTCTCCAGTTTCTGATAGCCCCCATCTCCATCTCTCTCTTTCCCTATCCCTCCTTTTCTCCCTATCCTTCCTTTTCTCTCTCTCCCACTCTGTCTCTTTTTGTCCAGCTTGAATCTTTTGAATAGAAGCTTGAAGAGTTCTGTTTTGAACCACTAGCATTTACTGACATAAATGTGTGGAAATTTTGAACTTCTGAACAAACACAGATGTCCAAAACTTCTGCATTGGCTGATTGCCACTCAGGAGACAATTGTACTCCTCCATTGGTCTTTTGAGGGACTGCAGAATTCTGCAGGTTTCTCAGTGTTCAACAATGTCTCAAAGTGCTTGAAAAGATTGCTTAATTAATTGTCAATTACACAAATGATTAATGCAATAATAAATTAATGTATTAATTGTTTCAACACATTATTTGGCATGATAACGAGAAATTGCACCAAAACTTGTAAACAATGTGGTCTAGCAAGTTGTAATAGACTCTGCTGGATTCCCGTTAATTGGTTCCTGACATCTGCTGCCAAACTCTCAAGGCTGTTCACTTGATTCCCTTTGACTCATGAGCTCTTGGTGATCTTTTGGAGTGAGAGTAAAGACAGAGTGGACCTAGTTCTGACCTGCCACCTGACCTAAATTGTCATTTTTTTTCCCCCAGGGTACAGGCATCTAAAACTCAGGGGCATAGAATCAAGATGAGACGAGAAAGATTTAAAAGGGGCCTAAGGGCACCTTTGCCCACAGAGGTTGGTGCATATGTGGAAATAGATGCTAAATGAAGTGGTAGAGGAGGGGAACATGGCAACTTTCTAAAGACATTTAGACAGGTAGATGGATGGGAATGGTTTGGAGAGATATAGGCAGAACACAGGCAAATGGGACATGCTGAGATGGACAACTTGACTAACATAGACTAGTTTTTGCTCAAAGTCCAGTTTCTATGCTGCAAAGCTCTCTGACAATCTAGGACTGCAAGGCAAAATGGCTTAGTTCTTTTTCCTGCATCTGGGACTGAGACGGGAATACCAGAGAGTAAAGAATGAGATAGGGCGAGAGTGGAAGGGGAGAGATTTGAGTGAAAGAGGGAAAGAATGTTGGAGAGTTGTTGGTGCAAAACAGAGAATGGTGGGAGAGAAATGGAGAGAGAGAAAAGCTAAGAGGCAAAGGGAAAAGAAAGAAGGAACAGAGAGATGGGCAGCGGGAAGCTGCTGGCCATAAAGTAGGTACAGCACGCTTCAAGCTGGTCCAACATGATCTTGCCCCACTCTTGCTCCTCATCTTTCACCTCCATCCATTCCTTTCTTGCTCTGTTACAAACCTTTCCATCACCTCATGCTCTCCCTTTGTTCCCTCACTCTGCCCCACCCCATTCCCTCAGTATCCACCTCTGTCTGTCTACATTCTCTCATCTCAGTCCCTTCTCTCCCTTCCAATCCCACTCATTCTCGCCCTAACCACAGCCTCTTCTTACTTTTGCCAATTTCCCCACTTGGATCTCGCCCACTCCACCTTCATTCTCTCCTACCCTTTCCTCTCTTTCTCTCCAATTTCCTCCACTGTCTACTTACTCTCTATTCCAATCCTTCCTCACTCACCCTCCATTCCCCCATTCTCCTCCACTCCCTCCTGTTCTACCTCTATTCCCTGTTCTTGTTTTTTTCCCTCATGCTTTCGACTCAAGCAATCCCTCACCTTCCTTCCTCGCTTTCCCCAAATCATTCCTCTTTTCTCTCTCACCCCTTTGTTCCTCCTTTCATGCTCCCTCTGTCCCTCCCTCTATCTTCCCACTCCCACATGATACCTTGCTTCTACACCCCCTTCTCTTTCCCTCACTCCACTTCTTCCTATTCAATTCTCTCTCTCTCTCTCTCTCTCTCTCTCCCCCCGTTCTCTGAAAGCTATCTTAACTGAAGTATTAATTGTTTCTCTTTGCACAGGCATGGTCTGACCTGCTGAGTGTTACCAGCATTTTCTGATTTTAATTCAAATTTCCAGCATCTGTGTTTCTTTCATTTTCATCCCCTCAATCTCTCTCTGTCCCTACAGTATTTCTCCACACTTCCCCACCTCTCTATTCTCCTTCTCTCTCTCTTTCTCAATGATGATATCAGTGGTGATATCAATAGTCATATTCAATATGGAAGGCAGTGTAGTCAAAAGTGCATTATCGTCCTTGTGAATTGTGTACCTCGGCAGTTTCCTGAGCCGAGCAATGTAGGTGAATTTGCTGAAGGACTATGGAGCTGTGCAAGCCTTCAAAAAGAGAATAAAGTGTAGATATGCTCAGATACAGGCAAGTTTACATTGTACATTTAAATCCATATGTTTTTCTTTGCCTTGTGTATGCCTAAATTTAACATCTTACTTGACCCAGTTTGATATCTACTTTCATTGGACTGGTATGTATTAACACTCTGGGGAGTTAATGTAAATGTCGCTTTCAATGCTTTTTGTGTATTATACAAATGACTGTCTGTGGAAAGTCTGCTGGCTGTGTGAGTAGCTCCTACAGACTCTGTTCTAAACTTTTATATATTGTGGCTCCTATCAAATACACATCAAGTTTAATGACTAGTCATACCAAGATCATCATTCATTCTCTCTGCCAGACACACTACATTTTTCATGAATCACCTTTAACATAACTCCTTCCCTATCAAGAGGAGATTGTGAAAGAAATATTATTTTTATATTAGATATGCCAAGTCCTTTTCAAAATGAAAATATATTCTGTCACTGGATTGAATTTTCAGAGCAAGAATGTAGTGTTGCTCCATCTGTGTGATGGTCCAATAACTTCGCTGAATGACACTGGGAATGATGAGGCATTTAAAAGAACTGATATATTTTAATGTCCCACAAAAGAAACAGATGTATTAAAAATCTTCAGTTTTCTAGAAGGAAGTATGAACAATGATAATATTCTCCAAGTCTTGCTGCATTTGGATATGAACTGCTTCATTATCTGAGAAGTCACAAATTGGGCTGAGTATTGTGCAATCATTATGCATGTAAGTGTGCTAATGAGTGTTGTTTTTTTTGTGTATAAAATGTGTCTGCTTTATGTGGTCCCCCCTCAAAAAAAGCAGATACATGTAAGTTTTTATGAGCAATATTTAATTTGAGGAATTATTGAAAGCTTCAAAAACTTGTCTAAAAACTGCTCCATTTCAACTCTAAATGGACATCTCATTCATTAGGGCAGGAAAGACTAAATCAGAAGGCGACCTCATTCAAAATGCAACTGCATAATATGTGTTAATCATTTTGGTGCCCAAACTGGAAAGCATTTCATGATCTGTCATTAATATCTAAGTGCAAAATGTATTAACAAATTGCTCTGAGTACATCCCACCTCTTTGATGGAAAGAGTTCTACATTTAAGGAATAATCAACTGCAAAATGGAAAGGAAATGTGAAAAGACTGATGTCGGTAAAATATTTAATGCAAATAGTGTCAATTACTGAACAATTCACAAGGTCAACTTTGCAAATTTTGCTTCGTCGCATAGAAATAAAGAGATTTATACAGTGAGGAAGAGCCTAGGGCCGAAACATTGGAAATACATCTTTACCTCCTAAGGACACTGTGAGACCAGCTGACATCCTCCAGCATTACTGCACTTTTACTCCATGTATTAATGTAAAACCATATAAAAATGATGCAGATTCAATATTAAATCTTCCTGTTCTTTGCAGTTTTCAATAGGGAGTAGCAATATCTCCAGACCAGAGACCACAGATGGGAAGAACAGAATGTCTGCAATTAGTTCATATTCCCAACCAGTGACTAAATTGCATAAAAGCAACACAAAGTTTGGCTCCATCTATATTCAGAGTTAATACTCAAGGTGAAACACTAACACTGAGGTAGTTTTTGGCTCTCCCATTCACTGCAGACATCTGTATGAGGGGCTGCCTCAAGAAGGGAGCTAACATTATAATAGACAAGTATAAAGTTGGATATGCTCTCTTCTCATTGCTACTTTACAGTACAGAAACCTAAGGATCACCAAAGATCTCTCTGCACGACCGACATTGCACAATTTTTTGCACAACCAGCCAGCTGTGAAATTTTATTATTTTTTTCTATTACTTTTATATTTAATATCTTTTTTTTCTCTGATGTTAATCATACTGAATTGTTGTTGATGTCTTTTGGGTTTCTGGGAAGCTGCAATAAATATGACTTTCCTTCCATCTGTACATTGTACTTGGGGATTTGACAATAAACATTCATTCATTCATTCAAAATAAAGTTGTCTCTCCACAGGTCATACCACAGTGCAAATCTTGGCATGAGTGTCAGGAGGTATTAGAGCCAATTTGTATCTTAACTAATCTTCTCTGTTCACAATCTGAGATACTCATACTGATGGAACAATTTCACAACACAGCCAAGATTAAAAAGTTGAACAATAACTGCATTTAGAACTCAATGCAGCCCAAAAGAATGAGTTCTTTGATTTAATCACCAAGTTATGAGAGGGTATTTTGCTTTTGGACAGATTGTCTAACTTGGACACAGGTTCCTCCAAACGATGTCTCTGAAAAGAATCTCTTGAAGTTTTGGAAGGACTTCCCTAAATTTGGGAAGTTAGGAACGGTGGGTAAGGTGACCACACAACGTAAACTTATTCTGGTTCACATCGGAGACATGCATGAATCATCCCCTCCTTTTATGGTTATTAAAAGCCACACAAGAGGATTCAAAATTCCAACCCAGTAATTTCCCTGTATTGTTGACAGATGCCAATGTCATTAAAAACATACAGAATTTAATCATAGATTTTTAATGCACAGAGGGAAAGCAATCAGTGCATTGTTACTGTGCCAGGTTTGTGAAAGGACTGCCTAAATAGTTTCAGTTTCCTACTCCTTTGCCAGATCTCTGTAACATTCTTGTTCCTTTCTTATCATTTATAAACATTCAGTCATTTCTTAAAGATTCAAGGAGAACTGTCAGATACCAAAGACATGTATTGAGCTCAAGGAATCACAATTTGGAAGAGAGCACACCACTTTACCCCGACTAAATGAAGTTCAGTTTAAATGGCATTGGAATTTCTTGTCATGTACTGAGGATTTAACTCCATCTACTTTTCACAAAACCTGCAAATCATCAGCGTGTCTTATTTCTGTCTTTGCTATGAAAAACAAGCTGGTGGGAGAAAAATTGTGAACCTGTTGGGGGCAGTTTTTCTATGACCATACACTGATAAACAATGAATAATGAATTTATTGCAGAATAGCTTCTTTGTAGTTATAACAGTTCAAAATGAGAACTGTACAGAATCAGTTCAAAGAATATATCACATCTTGGTTTCACAATTGGATAGCTGTTTCCTTTTTACAGAGTCGCATATGAACTAAATGATACCTTTTCATTCAAAGCTATTCACTCTCCTTCTCAATGGAATAAATATGAAGTTGCTTTACAGCAACCGCTGCACAATTTACTTCATGCAGCTTGTAGGGCCAGGAGCCTCAAGGATGCTGTAGCACACTTATGAAGGGTTTTCCCATTGTGTCCTATCTCTTCAAGGGTTTTTGGATAATTTCATTTTAAATTTGTCAGTGTGCGTTTTAAAAAAAAAGAACTTTCTCAAGACACAAGCTAATTATTTTTATAGTGACACAGAAAGCTGCTGGACAATGCCCCATGGCCAAGCCCTTTGTTCATATGCACCATTGGCAATGATTTTGTGGCTGTTTTCATACAGTCTCTCTAGGCCAATCTCTATGTGCGACAGAATAACATTAATTCTTAATGAGCTTAATTAGAGTCAGGTGTAAATATGGAGAAAATATCACAATCATACTCTTCATTAAAATTTCTATTTCCAAGAATTTTAAAACTATTCTGCTTCACCCACACCCCTCTACAATCATCCAGGTTTAATTTATTCCTAATTAGCTATGATTAACATGCACATAATACATGGTGGAGTAGAGCTGATTAATGTAGATTGAATCTGAGCAGTAGAATGGAAGCATTGAGACAGCTCTCCAATGCAAATTCATTTATAAGTTATCAACAAAAGATAAAGAAATACTGAGCTCTTACAGAGATCTGTCTGTCATTCAGTACAGACGCACAATGAAATTGTCCACCAGAAAAGCAAACTACAAATGTTGAAAATCTGAAATAAAAATAGAAAATAGAGAATGTAGGAAATCCTTGGCAGGTCAGGCAACCTCTGATGAGATAGGAACAGGAGATAAAACAGTGGAATGTAAAGATGTAAACATGGAATAGTGGAATGTAAAGGTGTGAAAACTGTGCCAACCAGAAGTACAGGCCATGAAAGGACCAGGTTTACCGTGGCGTTATCGCGCATGGCCGATGGGACAAAGTAAAGATTCATGGTAATCTTCAAGTGCACGCTTAAACCTAAAATATAATTCCCAGCAGGTATTTTTGTACATTTTCATGAGAAAGGATGGATGGATGAAAATGGTATAAAACTATGGATAGACAATGTGTGGAACAGGGGGCCAGGCTGTTTATGCAAGGAATGGAATTTGTTGATCTGGGATATGTTTTGTAGCCACTTAACTGAGAACACTAAAAGTAGATTAGCATTACATAACACTTACATGGTGGTTATCCAGGGTGGTTTGATGTCTCTCTTGCAACCTCTTGATGTCTGCTTGAACAAACCATTCAAAGACCATGTGCATGAGGAATGGAATACATAGATAACAAGTGTAGAAAAGCCATTTACAAAAGGCAGAGCAATGGGTGCTGCATCACTTGATGTGCTGTGTGACTTTGTGCTCAAAGCATGGGACAAAGTGAAAATGGAGACTGTAATAAAATTGTTTAAAAAGTGCGGTATCTCTTGTGCAATTGATGGCACAGAAGATGATTTATTGTAGGACACTGATGATGAAGCCTCATCAGATACAGACTGGGACCCATATGATTACTGTTTAAACAGTAGAGTATGGATGTGCTTACCGTGATCTATGCCTCAGATGATGATAGTGAAAGTGATTTTGAAAGGTTCTAGATGTGTTTTTGCTTCAATAAAAATTTGCAATGAAAATCTGTTGTAGTCAGGATTTTTTTTCTTGTTTTTCAAGGAGCGACCTATATGCCGAATCGGTTTTCAAATGTCAACTTTTCGCTGAATCAGTGAATTTAAGGTCTCAGAAGTATATCCAATGTATAGGTCGACCCCCATTTTTTGAGATTTTTGAGGGTTTCAAGTCTTGACTTATATGCTGAAATATATGATCGCTCTATGTCGAGTATGACATCAAACAGCAGAATAGTCGGCTGTAACGTATGTTGAGTAAATGATCACAACAAGCCTTCCAGAGGATGCTTGATGAGTTTTAAAATAAGTTTGAACTGTGATAGATCAATTTTAATTGTATTAATGTTGTCGGTTAATAGAGTCTTCTGGCGTTTACTCCTGTAGGAATCAAGATCAAACTTCCAGAATTTTCTTTTTCTAATTGGCCAAAAAAAATGTGACTTTCCATTTTTCCCTCTCGGGAAAATCATGCGCCTGAAGGCTGGGTTCACAACTGACATGACAGACAATACGCATCCCAATAGGTAGGTCAGCTAAAGCTCCTCGTTCCTGTTCTGAATCACTGGGCCTGATCACACAATGACAGCTAGCTACAATTCATGTGTGGTTGATTTAGGACTTCTATGCCCATGTATTGGCACTGAATCAGAGTGCATCAGAGATCCTTCTTGCTCAACAATGGGCTCTGAATGGACCAGAGGTGGAAACACAGACAATCAGGTCTGTCAAAAGATTATTGAATAAGCTGTTTTTGGAAATTAAATTGCTGAGCTGTGTAGAAATAAGGGAATAGGACTAATGGGGTTGCTCTATTTCGAATTGGCATGGGCACAATTGGTAGACTGGTGTCCTGTTGGATAATAATTTCCTATTTACAGTATTCAATAAAGGCACTATTGCAATTGCAAATCACTGAAATTGAAGAACAAGTCCTCTAATTGTTGCAGGAAACTATTATGCACCAAGATCCAAATTTTGTATTTGTAAAAGACCACCAGGTTGCTTACTTCAGAGAGAGGCTGAGTACAGACCACCCAGGTTTGTAAAGAGTAGTGTACACCTCTGCGCAGTAATTTGAAATGTCCTGCTTTCCAAGGTGGATGTTTTTGTTCACTTTTAGCAGTGTGTGAATTGGAAATGGTATTGCCTCACACAGCATGTGCAGTTCCATTCAATCTGAAAGAAAACAGAATGATACCCAAGAGCTGTCGCAATGCTGCTTTTTCCAGAGCCCACAGCCCTTCTGATGAGACATTAAACCATGACCTGAATTACCTGCTCGGAAGCATGCATTTGAACCATGGCACTGATCAAAGATTAATGAGTTTACCCAGAAATCCTGACAAATCTCCCTTCTTCACCCTACATGTTTAACTGCCACCACTTCAGTCATCTTGCCAAACATAGAATGAAAAACAAAAGGATATTTCTGATGGATGTGGTAAGACACCAGATGATACATTGTGTCTTTACAGCTCTCTGACAATGGACCTTTGCGCTAAAATAGAAAATGAATGACCCCATGACAAAAGTGATTGCTCAGATGTATTGTTACTGGTGATATAAAAAATATACAGGATTGAAAAGGCACTTTTTGACCACAGACTGATACCTTGTTGAATGTAAATAAGTACCACTCTCATGTTCCCTCCCTCAAATATCCTCCAATATTTTCTCTCTCTCCCCTTTTCTTCTTTATTTCACCCGCTACTTTTTTGCCACCATCTCCCATCCTGAGTTTATTATTCTAAAGAATTCCTGCAACAGATCCTCATAAAGGAAAACTTTTTTAACTGCATTGCAAGTAAAAAAAAAGATTCACTTAATGGTTGTAATTCCCTACCTGCCCATGAGAACTGCATAAAAGCCCTTTTTTTTAAAAGTTCATGGCCAGCATAAGTTGCTCTCCAATAATAAACATGTAGATATCAAAAGTGCAATAGTTAGGCAAGGTATTCATCTGGCAGGAAAGGATAGCCAGGATAGAGTGAATGTGACCCAGATTCTGATGCTGATATGTGAATTTATAGTGCCAAAAATTAGCATTCAAATGCAAAGAATAGCTTCATTAGACAGACACTAAAATCACAAAATCCTAGAAAATTATTGAATAAAATGCATTCACTGTGGCACAGGCATAGCTGCAATTTGCCTCAATATGCCAGAGGTTTTGATGGTAATTATCTATATCTTTATCTCAACAGCCACTTCTGATGTATTGTGGTTAAATCCATACATTTATATGGCCAAGATAGTTTCAAATGGTCATTGCATTTGTATTTTTCTTGCATTTATTTTTTTCTGTCTACTATTTTGACAGTCCAAATATTAGAAGTGACAGATGCAAGAATATTCCACAAGCTGGTTTAAATGTGCTGCAAGTAATTTATACTTCAGTTTATTCCCATTGGCCATAGAGAAAGTGTCTGCCATACAGGGTGTTATTAAACTTGTAATGAGTTCATATTCCCCCAAAAAAGCATGCCTGGCCAAGGATATAAAAATAATTGGGAGAGACATGATGGATGAACCCTTGGTTACTTGTGTTAAATGCACAGTAGAGCAGAAACTATGCATTATAAGTTTTTTCTTGGACTGCACAATGGTATAGCTGGTACAGCTATTGCCTCATAGCTCTAGTGTCCTGGGTTTAATTCTGACTTCGGGTGCTGCCTGTGTGTATTTTACATGTTCTCCCTGTGACTCTGTGTTTCCCATGGGTACTCTGGATTTCTCCCTCATCCCCATGGATTGGCAAGTTAATAAGCTCCTGTAAATTGCCCACAATATGTTGTAGATAAATGCAGGATTAGTGAAAACAGGACTTGGGTGGGCTGAAGACCCCGTTACTCTATCCATTACATCGAAGCAAAGGTAAGCAAATATGGGAAGTGGAGTACAAAGCAAATCCACAACAACATCCAACAGAGATTATCTTGGATTAATTTCCACCCTGTTAAAACCCTATGCCAGAATTCAAAACTAACAAATTCCTCTCTGACTCCCTAAGGCAATTGGATCTACTCTGTTCAGTGTGCATTTTTTTAATATATATACAAAATAATCTCTGGTCCTGTCAGAAACTAATCCAACTATTATTTGCAGCAAGTGAATTGTCTGTTGTGAATTACCAGGAGACCCTCCAGAATTGTACAAGGACGGTACATTTTGTTTTGAAAATTCCTGGCATCGTAAAGCAATACACAAATCCACCTAATCCAATCATCAGACTGTAGAGATGCTTCCCCGACAACCAAACTGCTGTGGAGAACCAGTCACGCAGCTACACCAGAATGTGAAAATAATCAGCTGCCATATCTAATTGCAATTTGGATGCACCCAGAACATAATGAAATAGAGTCAAGAGGATATGAGGAAAATGACAATCTAGGGCAACATGAAGGAGGAATGCACTGGGTCTGTTAGTATCCAAACAATAAGAGGACAGTTTGTAATCAAAATAGAAAATTGAATTTAGTTTGTTCCATTAGAATCTAGGCAGCTGGAAGAATCTTGCGCAGTTTTCATTAAAGCACTGAAAATACCAGCTTTGATGGTGATGGACAGGCTCTGCAATTTACTCTTCACTCTTGCAATTTATTTAGGATGATTAATTAGAAGCATGTGTAGAATTTTACAAAATTACTGCATTGGAGTAATGAAATAAAATGAAGCAGAGAAGCTGTGTTGCCAGGGAGACAACTCTATACCTCCCCTTGCAAAATGCAGGAGATATTGTATCCCACAGTTCCATCATTCAGTGTCCCAAATACTCCTTCCAGGTTAAACATCAATTTAGTTCTATTTCTTTCTCTTTTGGGTATGTATGGCATTCACTGCCTCAACATCAAGGAGACCAAATGCAGATTGGATGATTTTGGCTGAACATCTCTGCTCAGTCAGCAAGAGTGAAGCAGAGCTTTCTGATCTCTCAGTTTTAAGTCTTCATACTATTTCACTGGCACTCAAAATATGACCAAAGAAAGTACTATGGGCTAGAAAATGCATTACAATATTCTTCTCAAGAGGCCACTTGGGATTGAGGGTGACTTACTTGCTCTGGTACCTGAGGGTTGGAAGGTGACCACGCACAAGCTGTGTGCTGCACAACCAGAATATGTATAAACTTAGCAGAAAGAGGTTTTAGCCCATCGGCAAGCACACAGGCACACCAACAAATACAAATATGCACACCAACCCACAAGCACGCAAACACGCGCGTACACACACACACACACACACACACACACACACACACACACACACACACACACACACACACACACACACACACACACACACACACACCATTCTAACAACATACTTCAAAACACAGACTCAATTTTGTTCACTGTCTTTTCCCTGCACCTCTTTCAGTTCCTCTCCCCCAGTCCTCTGTCCCATTTTCTTAATTACCTCCTAACGTTCAGGCATTTGCTTTCCACTTCCCAACTTCTCATGCTCCCTATAATTTCTTTCACTCTTCCCACTTCATTCCCTCCCAATCCCCCTGTCCCACCAGAGACAAAGATGAGCATGGCCGTGGATGTTGGATTTAGGAGAGATTGAAAAGAAGGTATAGGGAGCATGAGGAGTTGGGATCCCTCAAAGTAGTCTAGTCCAAAGTTATGTGGGATCTATAGTGCGTTGGTAAGCTGGTTGCAAAATTGTCTTGATAATAGACAACAGAGCGTAGTGATGGAAGGGTGATTTTCTGACCAGAGTCTGTGACCAGTGAAGTTCTGCAATGGTCACTTTGGGATCTCTTTTGTTTGTAATATATCAATGATTTGGGTTAATATATAGATGGCCTGATTACTAAGTGGGCAGATGATGCAAAAATTGGTAAGGAAGGTTCTCAAAAGATACAGCAGGATATAGAAAAATGGGAGATGGAATTCAATCTGGACAAATGTGACATGTTGCATTTTGGGATGACAAATGCAAGAGGAAAGAATAAATAAATGGCAGAACCCTTTGGAGCATTGATATCCTGAGAGATCTTGAGATGCAAATCCTTATCTCCCTGAAATTGGCAACGTGAGTAGATAGGATGGTATCGGTCAAGGCACCGGGTATCAAAATTGCAAATTCGTAGTGCAACGGTATAAAACTTAGGTTAAGGCCATATTTGTAGTAGTGTACGCAGTTCTCATTGCCACCTGATATGAAGGGTGTGAGGTTTTAGAGAGGGTGCAAAAGAGGTTCACCAAGATGTTGCCTGATTGGAGCATTTTAGCTCTCAAGAGAGATTGGACAAACCTAACCTTAGAAAGGAAAGAAAAAGACAATACAACAGGATATAGACAGGATGCAGAGTTGGGTGAAAAAGTAATAAATGGAGTTCAATCCAGATAGTGTGAAGTAATGAATTTTGGAAGGCCAAGCTTGAAGGTGGAGGATGTGGTTAACGCCAGAATTCTAAATAGAGTATAAGAATAGAGGGACCTTGGGGTCCAAATTCATAGATCTCTCAATATTGCAGCACAAGCCCAACATACTAATATAATCGTGAAGAAAACACATCAGCGTCTCTACTTCCTCAGGGGTTTGCGAAGGGTCCAGTATGACATTGGAAACCTTGGCAAACTTCTACAGTAGTGCAGTGGAAAGAGCGCTAACCAGCTACATCATGGCCTGGTATGCGGGCACCAATACCTTATACATTTGAGCAGAATGCCGTGCGAAAGGTAATGAATACAGCCCAGTACACCACAGAGAAAACTTTCCTCACCATCGAGAACATCTACATGGAATACTGCTGTGGTGGATCAAGGATTCACATTACCCAGGACATGCTCTATTCTCCCTGCTGCCATCAGGAAAGAGACATAGGTGCCACAAGACTCACACCATCAGGTTAAGAAAGAGTTGCTATTCTCCATCATCATACTCCTGAACAATAAACTCAGAGACTTATTTAAGGTCTCTGACTTTGCACATTATTTATTACTGAGTATTTTTTTCTAAATTCCACAGTCTGTTCACATTTCTCTTTTGTGCACAATTTTATTTTTCTTGAGTACAGTTCAATTACTGTTTAGTAGAAATTCTGCCTGGCCCAAATAAAAAAGAATCTAAGGATTATATGTGATGCCATGTATGTACTTCGAAAATAAATTTTACCTTTGTAGGATAAGAGATGACTTTAAAAATGTATACAAAATTATGATCGGGATAAATGGGGTGGACATCTAATAACATTTTCCCAGGATGAAAGTAGCAAATACTAAATTTAATGCATCAATCTTTTGCATGTCCAACTAAGGATTTCTAGGTAATAATATCTTAGAACAGTAAGAAGTGACCACAATTGTTCTGATGACATTGAGGTAAAGATTCCTGTATATCTCATCTCAAGGTAATATTGAATACTTCACACTAAAGCAACAGTTGGACCAGAATATAACCTGAATTACTTGTCTCACTGTAGTCAATATGCCTCTTTAGTGAATAATGCATCATGTAATGTATTCCTGGGAAATCAAGTTTAGAATGTACAGGTTAATTCCTTGGCCTTTGTTGAGTTCAACCACTGCAACTTCAAGTTAATGGCACTTTATTGGTAGAGGGAGCATGGGAGGGGTTTGATGGGGAAGTGGCACAGGTGAAATTTAGGGTTGGCAATCCTCAGAGTTAACCGGTCAGATTGACCTGGGTGTGTATAATGTAGAATTTGGCTGTGATGGTCTGCATAGTTGAAAAGTTTGCTGATATTCACCTCATGAATGACACCAAAGATAAACACTCACTCCAACTTTGAACTGGCATAAAAGGGATGCAAAAAAAAAAAGGTAACTTTGCCACCTTTGCACCCATTCTATTTCCTTCATTGGATCTGATCTTCCTAATTTTGTTCACTTATTTTTACCTACTTCCCTATCAAACCTGTAAACTTGTAACATTTTCAAATCTGTCTCCATTATCCCTTCCCATCGTGTGCCTTTGTGTTACAGGTATAAGGCTCAGATTGCCCCCACTCATTCCATTTATTTGATCTCTAAACAAAATAGCATCGCTCCTTCTTCAACACAAGAAGTATTAATGGTATATACTGGCCATCCACCACCGCAGTTAACAATAAAATAGTCTCGATATAGATCAGCTTTCCCCTTGCTTTTCAAAGTAATACAATAATAACAGATTTGTGGTGTTCGGCTTTCCAAGTCACATTTCTCATAAAAGATAATAAAAATGTGCTTTCCATTTCAGGAAATAGAACCCATTTGAGTTTTTATAATGGACATCCTAAGGTCTTTGATTGAAAATACAGACACTTTTTATTGAAGAGGATTCAATTCCACAATTACTTCAAGGGCAGGCACAGTGAAGGTGCTTCAGTTGTGTGCTGTCAAAAGCTTTCATGCTACAAAGTTAGTCAACAGAATTGCTGTCCCTTATGGTGGTAAAGTATCACTATTCTCTGCGAGATATTTTCAGAAATTAGTTTTTAATTTCTCCACATCAAATTATGTATAGCTTTTGTGATGAAAAGAGCGCTTATTCTTGTTTAGAAAAGGCTGAGCAGATCAAAGAACAGCATCTAAAAGAAATAGTTTTAGTCATTAGTGTTGCACTTTGTCTGAGGAGCAGGATCCAGGAACGAGTAAGCTTGCCAGTCTCCTCAATTTTACAGAAATTATATGCAAATGAAAGAGACAGGGTCCAGACTGCCAATAAACATTCTGCAAATACTGCAGAACGCTCAAGGCAGCATATTTCAAACACATGATAAGACTTGCCATATACAAACATAAATACGTGATGAATATGCCCAGAGACAGAACACTAAGCACAATCCATAAATACTGTACCACACCACTGAATAAACTATTCAGATTTCAACCTCACAATGTACAGAAGCAATGTACAAATAGTCCCAATGATTAAGTGTCAAGGATGATGCCAGCTCTACCAATTACCCTGATTAAAGTAACAGAGTTACTGATCCTGGAGCCTATCCAGGATTTAGGTTTAGGCTAAGCTGACTGATTTTGGCTGGTCAATAGAAAGGCTTCAAAAATAAAGCACTCGAAAATAATAGAAGCTGCAACTTAAACCAGGTTCGCACCCATACAACATCCAGCTCAGGTTCTGTTCAAAGATGATCTCACTCACAAAATTGCTTCACTGCAACTGGACTTGTGTCGTATTTGGGATTTTTTTTCAAAGTCAGGACAGGTCATGGATCAAATGGTCTCCTCCAGTGCTGTATGGTTGAAGAAATGAAGTAAGTGTGCAAACAAGAAGGGAGTGGGAAATAATGTGATGGGATGAGATGAAGTTAGTCAGGAGAGGTTCAGAGGACTATACAAACAATCAATGTGTCACTTAACGTCCATGATACGTTCTGTGAAGTAAGTTGTTATGCAATTTGGATGTTGTGTGAACACCATAAGCATTTATTATGACTATCAAGACCTATGTATTATAGGTTATATATGTACCATTGTATGCCTGGCAGCGCAATCGCTTTGTATACAAGAGACATGAGATACACATGTTGAGTGTGGGAAGCCGCTATGCCCTGTTCTCCCATTGGGATTTCTGCACTCTATTACAACTTTATGGGACCACAGACGTATATGCAGTCAGATGTTGCCTGAACAGACGTTATGTGGCACCTGAATGTATTTAACCTCTCTCTTTGCTGTGAAATTAACATGCAATATATTGCAGTGCTCTACATATTCATTAATAAAGTGAACATCCAAACTGGGGAATTATGGGATGGAAGCCCTACTTTCTTAATATTTTCATCACATCCCAAAGCCATTTGCTGGCCATCAGGTTGTTTCACACAGTTAGTAATACAGGTATCACCATTACAAACATGGTCTGCCAATTATGTGCTTCTGGACATGAGCAGTCCAACCAATATCAACATTACTGAGTCAAACCATGAGCTTCTATATCAATTTCTACAGTTATACTGCCCTAGTGGTGTTCGACGATTGATCCATCAGCTGAGGCAGGACAGTACGTGTTAATGAGCAGGTTTCCTTAATTATGTTTGGCCTGAATGCCACAAAACATCATGTTGACTGTATTCAACACAACAGATTCTCAGAGCTACTTGTTCTTGACTATATATTCTGATTGATTTATTCTGCTGGTGAGACAGGACATATGGAGGAATGGTGATACTGGAGCCTTATCCATTGGCTAAGTTATGATTTTCTGAGTAGTTCAAATTCACGTTTACTGTCACATGTACTAATGTAGAGTGAGAAAGTTTATTTTGCAAACAGTCTAGCCAGTCAACCCATTTATAGTGTAGCAGTAATGACACAGTACAGAGTGTAGAGAGAGAAATCAGTTGAATAGAGAAGGCAACATTACTTTTCTAGTGTGAGGTTCATTCAGAAGTTTGTTAACTATAAGAAATCGTCTTTAAATCTGGTGGTTCATGATCTCACACTCATGAATGGAATGAAGGGGATGTGGCCAGGATGAGATGAGCCTTTAAATTGCTGGCTGCTTTACTGAGCAAATAATTATGGAATTATGACAGTATAAATATGTCAGGCTACAGCTTGAATAATCCATGGGGGCAGCTCTCCTAATTTTGGCATATTTCCAGATATTAGCAAAGCAGACTTTCAAACGTTGACTGGGTGCAGTGTGCCCTGTGAATTCAATCCCAAGGTTGATGCCAGATGATTAATTTAGTTTTATACTTAATTATTATCCCTCAAGGTTGATAATTCAGTATAAAGCAGAATGAATCCTGCAGTTTTAAATGATATATCAAATCAGTATCTGTGGCACTAATTGAAGAAATGTTGTTCTCTAACTGGTGCCATTTGAATAGATAAAGACGTCTGTTTCATACATCATTTTAAGATGCAGGACTTCTTAAGAAATCTCATGCAATTATTTGCTAACTATAAGTCCAGGATCTAAACCATCAATCTCTAAGTCACAGATGAAACTGTCAGCAACTTTACTTTTAAGAAAATTTATGGTGGTTCATTCTACAAGGCCAGAGAGACAACAGCAGGGAGAATCTATCGGCGTTAATGTGCTGTGACAAAAATGCAAATGCAGATCAACCTTCAGAGTAAACCATTTTTCGATATGACACCCCAAAGAAGAGAAACCAAAGGGGATATTACTCCAAGTCATCAAGAGGAACTTTATACAATTACAATGCAAATCTAAAATTCAAATTCATCTCAATTATTTTGACTGAATAGTCTATTACAAGGATGGCACCAGAAGACAATTAATTATTGCAGACAAATCCCGAATGGTGAATAATGAATGCTTTCCTCAAATCTTCTATTAAAATAAGTCACGTTTGTAAATTGGGAATCAGTCTTGTAATCAGATAAGTGCCGATGGAATGAACTGAAGCTAATAAGGCACCAGTTTTATTGCTCACATCATATCCACGGCATCTGATTAAATAGCTAAATATTTATTCTTTACAAAAGATTAGTTGCATCTCCTCAGACACAATAATGAAACCCGCACCAATTTTGTTTTCCTTCCAAACACCTTTCCTTTTGTCTCGGAAGCACTTACTGAAGCAAAGCTGAGCAAAGCTTACTCAAGTAACCATTTGGTGCAAGGAAATTTCCAAAGGTTAAATTATGCATTATCTGCAACATTCAATGAATACTTAACAAAGGTTCATCACAGAAAACTTAAAGGCTGTACAAATCATAAAAATATTAAGAATTTGTTTTCAATTAAACTATCAGGAAACCCATTCATTTATTTTCCAAAATATGAGCTCACTCAGTGGCCTTTCCCCTTATCTAACTCAAAATTAGGTGGAGCAGGCCCTATTGTACATTTCAAGATCTTGATCTAGGATATATTTTTATCTGGGTTTAATAGATGTACAGATATTACATGTTGAACCTAAGGGGATATATTCATTGAAGAGTAAAATTCAAAGAGTGGATAGGAAGGATCTATTTCTCTTCGTAAAGAGTCAATAATGAGGATGCAATTCATTAAATATGACTACAGAGATGATGAAAAGGTAGTAAAGAAAATGCTCACTCAACGGATGGTGGAGGCCAATGTCCAGTTGTTTGTACAGTCTAAAACCCTTGCCTTGTACTTAAAATCTTCCTGGATGACCACTTGACATTCCAATATATACAAAGATACAGATCTGTATCCCTGCAAGTATTGATTTGGCTTTGCCATTTTTAGCTGGCATGAAAACGATTTTCCAAAAAAATTATTTGTGTGAAAATTTTTAATGAATTTCATTATTTTCTGAGGTTTCTTTGAAGGCTATGTTGACTTTTGTCTCTCAGACTGTGGCCCCAGTGCCCTCTATAATGTTTTCATTTGCCTTGAAACTATAACTTTCATAGTTTTCAAGAATGATCCCCAAACTAACGTTTAGATTAATTCAGTAAATAGTTCAATCCCTTCCATAAAATCCTCTTCATTTTTGAAATGCAGCATACAAATTCGAACCAGGCCTAATGTTAGGTTTTAAGTACACAACCAAATTATTGCAAAAAACATGCCATAATAAGATTAAACCATGCACCAACAGAAGTAATAATTTCCAATTCTAGGAACAAAATAAAAGTAAGAACTGCTTTCTTAAATTTAAACAAAAATCCTCTCCAGCTACAGAATTTGAGAGGTCATTATTATTCAGAGTATCCCAGTCAAGCCCATTTTTTACAAACTTCAGTGCTTGAAAATATGGCTGGCTGATAAATTCTCCCAAAACAGTAATTAAAACTTCAAATAATTGTCTTCCTAATCTAAAAAGCTGACAGCCTAGCTGTACAAACTAGTACAATGCATGTTTGTATTTGAATTGCACACTGAGCTCTCCTCGAAGAAGACTGCTTTGTGACCAATTGAATAATTGTCACAATGCATCATCAAGCAGGAATGTTTGTGAAGCTTGTTTTTGACTCCAGGTACTATGACTGAGTTCAAGTTGCCAAAGCCACGCTTTAAGGGTTGATACAAAAATGCTTTACTCTCACAAAGTGAGATTGACAGGCCTTTGCTGAGGATCTCCTGAAGATGTCCCATAATATTTGAACTTTTCACCAAAACTTACACATAATCTCATAATAGTGAGATCTGGTGATAAACTGAATACAAGAAAAGTTCAGAATCAGAATTCATTGTCATGAACAAGTCATGAAATTTGGTGATTTGGCAGCATCATAGTGGAAACATTCATATTCTGACCATCTTACAACATCACTATAAATAAAAAAAAAATTATAGTCCACGAAATGTAAGGCAATGTCTTTGGTTCACTGATTATTCAGGAATCTGATGGCAGCGGAGAAGAAGCTGTCCTTGTACCGTTGAGTGCTTGCCTTTAGGATACTGTACCCTTTTCCCCGATGGTAACAGAGTGAAGGGTTGCATGGCCTGGATGGTGGGGGTTTTGAGGATAAAGGCTGCTTTCTTAAGACACCGCCTCACGTAGATGTCCTCAATGGAACAAAGTCTGGTGCCTGTGATGCTGCAGGCCGAGTTAACAACCCTCTGGAGTTTTATTAAAGGAACACATTATGTGGAGCACAGCTGCATTCCCTTCAGTATGAAATATGGAGGGGTGTCTAAACTGAGAAATGATTTCTATGGATTAAATAATGACCAAAACACGAAAGTATGCAGACGCTGGATTTGTAGTAAAAACACACCAAAATGCTGGAGGAACTCAGCCGATCTTTCAGGGTCTATAGGAGACAAGGATACATTACCAACAAAAGGTGTTAATTGGATATGAAAAGGGAAGAGATGAG
Organism: Narcine bancroftii; assembly: GCF_036971445.1. Classification (NCBI taxonomy): domain Eukaryota; kingdom Metazoa; phylum Chordata; class Chondrichthyes; order Torpediniformes; family Narcinidae; genus Narcine; species Narcine bancroftii. Next base: position 22,941,553 of record NC_091473.1, on the reverse strand, counting down.
AATTGATTATTTCTGTGAGAAAGAAGACAGGGAAAATGGAGAGAGACAGAGCTGGGGAAGAAGTGGGGGGGGTGGAAGGTCAAGAAAAGTCAGAAAAGTCGATATTAATACCATCCGGTTGGAGGGTACCCAGTCAGAAGATGAGATGTTGTTCCTCCCATTTGTGGGTAGTCTCAGCCTGGCAGAGCACAAGACCATGGAAAGACATGTCAGCAAGGGAATGGGATGGGGAATTGAAATGGGTGGCCATGGGAGATCCTGAGGTTCTCAACAAAGTGATCTCCCAGTCTATGCCCAGTCTCTCCAATATAGAAGAGACCACAATGGGAGAACCAGATGCAGTAGATGACCCCTGCAGATTCACAAGTGAAATGTTGCTTCCCTTGGAAGGACTATTAGAGGCCCCCAATAGTGCTGAGGGAGAAGGTGTGAGCACAAGTTGAGAATCTCCTGAGGTCACAGGGGACCAAGAGGATGATTGGTGAGGAGGGAGGAATGGACAAGGAATTCATGGAGGGAGCGGTCCCTGTGGAAGCCGGAGATAGAAGGAGAGGGGAATATGTGTCATCAGGTGAGATCACAAAGTAGGTGGCGGAAATGGCGAAGGAGGATGTGTTGAATGTGGAGGCTAGTGGGGAGGACAAGAGGAATCTTGTCCTTGTGTGTGGGAGTAGAGGGGGCCAGGGCAGATGTGCGGGTAATGGAGGATATGCAGTTGAGGGCCATGTTGAAGGCGGTAGAGGGAAAGCCATGTTGCTAGAAGAAGGAGGATATTTCTGATGATCTGGCATGGAAGTTCCTGTCCTGGGTGCAGATGCAACAGAGTTGGAGGAATTGAGAATAGAATGGAATCTTACAGGGAACAGAGTGCGAAGAGGAGTAGTTGATATAGCTGTGAGAGTTGGTGGGTTTGTAGAGGACATCTGTCAAGAGTTTGTCTCCCAAGATGGAGACAGAGAGATTGAGGAAAGGAAGAGTGTCGCTAGAGATGGACCAAGTGAACTTGGTAGTTGGCAGCAAAGTGGATGAAAACAAGCTCATTATGGATGCATGAGGCAGCTACAAAGTAGTCATTAATGTAGTGGAGGATGAGTTGAGAGTCCTTGCTTGTGTCAGTTTGTAGCATGGATTGCTCCATGTAGCCAACAAAAAGGCAGACATAGCTGTGGGCCCATGCGGGTACCCATGGCTACCCCTTTAACCTGGAGAAAATGGGATGAGTCAAAGGAGAAATTATTGACAGTGAGGACAAGTTCTGTCAGCCGAAGGATGGTGGTGGTGGAGGGGGACTGGTTGGGTCTATTGACCAGAAAGAATATAGGGCTATGAGGATAGAGCTGTATAGGAATTGGATGCATGCTAAACATGAGGCGATTGAGTTCAGGGAATTGGAAATTGTTGAAGTGATAGAGGGAGTGTGAAGTGTCCCGGATGTAGGTGGGGAAGGACTGGACCGGGGTGTGGGGGGGGAACAAAACAGAGCAGACACTAATTCAGTGGGGCAGTAGCACACAGACACGAAGGGTCTGCCGGGACAACTGGGTTTGTGGATCTTGGGTAGGAGGTAGAAATGGGCTGTGCATTGTTGGGAAACAATAAGATTGGAGGCCGGGCCAGGGAGGTGACCAGGGATGATGAGTTCAGAGACGGTGTATGATATAGTGATTTCAAAAGTTTTGGTCGGGTAAGTAAGAGGAGGTGTCTGAGTGTTGCCTTCTGATATTGGCCAGAGAGAGGTCAGTGCTCCAGACCACAACAGTATCAGCAGGTTTGATTGTGAGGTTTGGATTGTTGCAGAGAGAGTGGAGGGCCAGAAGTTCCAAGGGGGTGAGATTGGAGTGAGTGAGGGGAGTAGTGAAGTCGATACAGTTGATGGCACAGCAGCAGTTGGAAATATAAAGGTTCAGAGCTGGCAGAGGACCAGAATGAGGCATCCAGGAGGAGGAAGAAGGTTTAATTTGGGAGAAGGGTTCTGTGGTGGTGGGTGGAGAATTGTGGTTGTGGAATTTGGCATGGAGTCGAAGCCAATGAAAGAGTTGACATGGTGTGCGCAGAACTTGTTGAGGTGTTGGGTGAAAGGGGTCAAAGAAGCAGCCTCTACAAAGGACAGAACATTCAGTATCCAAGAGGAGAAGATTGGAGGGGATGGTGAAGACCAGGCAGGGGTTGGGGGGAGGTTTAGTGGGATGGAGGATGTCAGGAAGGGGAGGAAGATGGGTTGGATCAGGAGGAGGAGGATAGGAAGGGACCAAGGGAAGGAGGGAAGGGATGGGGAGGGAGAGAGCCCCATGCTCCTGGAACCAGCCCAGCAGAGGATGAAGTAGGGGAGAGGTTCATGGAAAGTCATAGCAAGTGAGGTACAAAGCTATAGTAATAGCAGAGAGCAAGAGTCCACTGGTACCTGTGCATTATAATGCATACCCACCTTCTCACCACAGAGCAAAATAAAATAATCTTACATTTAGAGGAAAGTATTTCAGGACTGAACCAGAAAGCACTTCTTCAGGTTAAAGATAAAAATTATTGAAATGGCAGTGGAAACCAGAACCATTGAGGACATAGTCAGAGAGACATATTGAACAAACCCCACCATCAAAAGAGTTTGTATTGATCATTAAACACCTTCGACACCAATCCTACCTGAATTCATTTTATTTGCATTCCCAAAATACTTCCCCTCCCTTAGATTCTATCAGTCACTGATATCATAGTGGCCAACTAGCCTAACAACCTGTATGTGTTTGGGATGTGGAAAGAAGCTAGAGCAGTTAGAGGAAAAGTACATGGTCATAAACATTGCAATATATAATTTCAGGTCACACCACCGCTCTACTTTCTCCTACCCCCCCCCCCCCCCCCCCCCACTGCCCCCCACCCCAGTCCATCCGGGTTTCAGCGTTTCCATCTGTCATCTGCTCTCATTTTCCGAGCTCAGTCAGTACTTACTTTTAACCCCCCCCATGCCCCCCCCCCATCCCACTGATTTCCCATTTCTCTTGATGGATGCTACCTGACTCATTAAGTCCCTCCAAACTCTTATTGTTTACTCAAGATTCTAGCATCTGCAATTTCTTGTGTCTCTCGAAAGGGAGACCTTGCACCCTCTCAGAGATGGTGTTATTATTTTGGGGCCAGTTTATCTTGGTGTATACCAGGGAACAAGTCTAAGTTCATGCTCCCATATTCAATTCTGATTTCAATTTCAGAATGAAGACTCAAACCCAGCATGGCCTAACAGCTGCTTTGGTATTTTATACCATGGAACAAGTGCGCACCAACATTTTAAGCATGCTGTCAGATTTGAGCAGCAAATACCCAGGGGTTTGCAGTTTGAGAAACAAGGATATCAAAAGTGCAAAGAGCAAAATAGGGTAAATGAGTTAAGATGCTGATCAGCCATAATCTACTTGAATAGCAAAGTAAACTCTATCGGGGCAGTGGTTCTATTTTCTGTTTGCTGTTGTTATTTTATTCCAAAAGATTTGGTTTCCCTTCTGTACATATGCAGAAACAAGATAAAGAAATGCAATTGAAGATCTCACCAGACATATTTCACTGCCTTTATATGTCCCTCTGTGGTCTGAGGTAATTAAGATGATGATGCACCTGGTGAGTAAACAAGGCCACAGCTGTAGCCAAACAGATAGTGGGTAGATGCCTACACAACCGACTGTGCATCCACTTTGAAGCCAATCCTAATTAATGTTTGGCTCCATGGTGTTTTTGTACCAGAGCAACGACTCAATATATTATAGTGAATGTACTTCAAAAGGTTATTGACGCCTCCGCAGAACACAAGACTTGCTTATTTGCAATGTCAGTCACAAGCTCACCCTTGGAGCTCGATTCGCTTGCAGGGAAGGAGAAAGGAAACAAGGGAGATTGTCAGAGCTCAGGATGAAAGAGGAGCTTGGCTTTCAGGCACAGAGTATATTTTAATGACTTGGATTTCGTTCAGCAATCTTTTCAGAAATCTCCCTGGCAGCACCAAGGAATAAAAAGTACTAGTTGCAAGTTGCATTTGTTATGAGGGCTTGTTAATCAACACCAAAATTCTTGGTAGGGGATGAATTTGCTCATAGTTTCAGTTTCTTTGCAACTGTGACACAGTTCAATTTGGCAGAAGTCTCTTTTTCATGCACAAACTTATTTCCACATAAACAGAGCAAAAGGAGTCCTGAGGAAACTCTCCCTTTTATTTTCTCCCAAATTAAATAACAGAATGATCTGATAACAGTGTTGTCTGGACCAGCTTCATACATCAGTCATCTCGTCTGGAAGTGGATCAGTGAAACTTGGCAATCATCTTTGTGTCATTCTTCCCGAAACAAGTTAGTAAAAGGGACAAAGCTTGCACATAGAACTCTTCTTACAATTCCTAGTCCTAAGGAGCCTCTTCTGAAGTTTAAAATCAGGAAAATGTAATATTTTCCTTCTACATAGCTGGATAACAATGGAATAATGGCCAGATTTAGTCTTTGCTGAGAGCCCATGTTGCCATTCACATAAGTAGGAGGACAGAGGCCCCACTAGTTCAGAAATACAAGCTTAAAGATGGCAACAGCTCTGGGCGAGTGAGAAAGAGAGAGAGAAAAAAAAACTCCAGTGACTATACCACATATCCTGTCTTCAATTGGTTTGGATCCTGTGCCATTGGAACAAGTCCATGTATCCAATAGCCATTCCATGTTTAAAGAATCAACTTAAAGGAGTCTTTCACTCTTCAGAACTGCAGAAGCAAATCTTCTTCAATCTTGAAAAAGAAATGACATGTTGAACAGCAGATTAAGAAGGATGTCCTCGATGATGTTCAAAATGGTAGTGAATGTCATACATTCTCCAAGAGGCAGCATGGTTAGCGTAACAGTTAGCACAACGCTGTCAAAGCACCAGAGATCAGGTCTGGGGTTCGAATCCCACGCTGTCTGTAAGGAGTTTGTATGTTCTCCCCGTGTTTGCATGGGTTTCCTGCAGGTGCTCCTGTTTCTTCCTGGTGTTCAAAAAACATACCAGGAGTTGTAAGTCAATTGGGTGCAATTGGGCAGCATGGATTCATGGGCCAAAATGGCCTGTTACCCTGCTGTTATGTCTAAATTTAAATTTAAAAGAGAGCAGACTGAAAGACAACTTTTCCATATTTGGACACATCTAAGGTGGTCCTTTTGCAGAGTTCAGAGGGAATGAGGCACTAAAGGACCACCTTAGATATGTTCAAATATCTGGAGTGGGGCTTATCACTGAACCAAGAACAACATTTTGGCATTGCAACAGATCTCGAGATGTGAAGAACTACCCTACTCATCCTTCTAGACTTGCAAATAATTTTTCATTCCTGGCTTTCATTTTAAGGGAAATGTTTACCATAAAAATCAAAAGCAAGGAAATTTAAAGACAAATGCCATATGAGAGATAGAACACCACTTCCTGGCTCAAGGTACAGTATGGAAAAAATGCTTAGCTTTTTGTAATACATGATGGATCTGTCAAATTGACTCATATTGTGAAATCATTCTATTGTGAATTTCACTTAACTAGTTCCATGCCAAAATTGAAGTTTGAGGAAAGTTTTATGGGCAGGCTCTCAGTTCACCTCGGCCTGATGTCTACTCATTGTTCAGGCCTTGCCACCCAATAGAAGGGTGCAAAGGGCCAGCAAAGCCACAACTCCACACTTGGAAATTTCATGCAGGAGGGGGAGCAGTGGTGGGCTGCGGGCCTGGTCCAACCAGACCCATCAAAGGTACAGTTGTTCAGAAGAAATGTTCTTTTTTAAAGAGTAAAAAGAAAAGTTGTATCAATGGACAACTGAGTACAGAAATGAAATCCTCAGAGTCATGGTTTGCTTATCCATTTCCAACTAGTGAATTGGAAAAACTAATTAAAAAAAACCTTCTTATTTTAATCAGTGATTTCTCTCCAAATATAATGAGAAACAATAGAATAACTCAGTGCTCTAATTACATATTGGCCATCCTTTTCTCTGGAATAGTATAGTTTTAAACATAGCAGATATTGTGATCTTTTATCTCAGTGGTAGATAAAAAGTACCAGTGTTCTGGCATTAACACCATGGAGAGGAATGCTATAATATAGGATTAAAGCTCTTGTTTATTTTTATCTCTGTCACCATGAACGAACACAAATACAAGACAATATTTTTCTTTTTTTTTTGCTTTTAATCTTACTAGTGATTTTCAGGCATCACCATTTTTTTTCCAGACAAGTCTGCTTCCAATGCAATAGCATGGAAACTACTACACCTGAAACAGGGCTCTGGCAGTCACCTCCAATAACTGACTCTTGTCACTCTTTCAAAGTGCCTGTAAAGTTATACAGTACTGTAGTACAATCAAGCTCCCAAGCTGCGCTTCAAACAATAATTTCATCTACCTTCACCTATTATGGCTGCAGCGCATAATATTAATGAGATGCATGGCAGCAAATCTTCCAGGATTTCTTTATCAGCACCTGTCAAATCCACAACCCTTACCATGGGTTATACATATGGGAATGTCATGACCTCCATGCAACAGGTTGCAACCTATCCAAACTGAGAAATATTTCACTGATCCTTCATTATTCCAAGGTCAGGATCTGGCACATCGTTCATTTTACAACATAAGCTGCAGTGGATGAAGAAGGTGGTCTGGTTTTATTCCCCCACAGATAACTGCTGGCAAAGATGGCCTGGAATGAATCAGTTTAAACAAGAATTCTCTCATCAATTGTGCAGTTCCTGTAAACAGTCCTTCTGCAGCTCGCCACGCCATAATCACAAAAGAATAATTGTGCTACACCTGATTATATTGACAGTCTCTTTTCTTTGCCACAGTTTACTGTGTGGTCACACAAGGATTTACTTTTATTTGACCTATTCAACATTGCAGACAAGCCTTTGGGGTCTCAGCAACCAGGGTTGTGAAATAGTTTGATGCTGGTTCTCTTTTAAGCAGCAATGCTAGTGACCATGGTCTTCAGGAACTCATTGGTATGGTTTTGACTGGACTCCATCAGTCTGCTATGCTACTGATAAACAAAACCACTTTGCGCCAACACTTTTATTGCAGTGTGATGGTTCCATACTGGGATTCAGTACACAGCCTGTTAGAGATTGTGATGAAATTTTGTAACTGTAAATTCTTTGTTTTTTCTCCTCCTTGCAGCATGTTCCCTAATGTATCGTGTGGTGGGTCTTCACTTAGACCTTAAAACTAGAAGATATAGAAACAGAATTTGGCCATTTGCCCCATTGTGTTTGCTCCACCATTTGAATTGTGGTTGATGTATTTTTTTTTCTCTCAGCCCCATTCTCCTGCTTTCTCCTTATAACGTCTGATGCCCTTATGAATCAGGAACCTATCAACCTCAGCTTTAAATATACCCAATGGCTTGGCTTCCACAGCCATCTGTGGCAATGATTCCACAGTTTCCTCATCCTCTGGCTGAAGACCTTTTTCCTCAGATCTGTTCTAAAGGGGCATCTTTTTATTCTGAGGCTGTGCACTCTGGTCTGAGACTCACCAACTACTGGGAACATCTTCTCCGTGTCCATTCTATCTAAGTCTTTCAGTATTTGTTTAGTTCATGAAGTTCCATTTCAAATTAGAGGTGGCATCAAGAAAATAATTGCTCAAATTCAGTTGGTGGATGGCTGAACCCCTGACTTTCAACCTGCCTGCCGAGTTTTGCTCGACACTAGAGGGAGGTCGGACCAAGATGCTTTGGCCTGCGTCTGTCAAGCTGTCACTGAGCTGAAAAAAATATAAGCATTCAATTGAAACCTCAGTAGAAATGAAGCACTGGTTAGACCGCAACAGGAGTACTGCATCCATTATGGCCACCACGATTTAGAAAGGTCTTAGGATGCAGAAAGGATTTTGTGGGGTCATTCCAAAAATAACGGATTTCAGCTGCAATGTTTGCCTGGAGAAGCCAGGGTTGTTCTACTTCTAGCATCAATGGTTGAAAACTTCAGTGAAAGAGTACAAGGTTATGACTGGTTCAGGTAAAGTGTATAATGGTAACATTTTCTTCTAAATGGATGGTTCAAGGACTGGAGGCGCAGGTTTACAATTTTGATCAAAAGATGTAAAGATAAGATGAAGGAAGTCTATTTTTACTCAGCTGTCCACGGCTCCTGTTTGGATGATGTAAATGGGGACACTCAGGATTTGGGAACAGTAAAAGTATTTAAGGGAAACTAATTTTCTGGAAGAGACTGTGTCTGAGTGAATTGTTCTCAGAAGTTGGCATGGACTGATTGAACAGAAGGGCCATCTTATGTACCATTACAATTCTGTTCTACAAACTCCAGTCAGTTTTGGCAACATTGACAATTGACATTGGTCAGTATTGCCTCCATAAATTTAAGAAGCAGTTTCAATACATCCCTAAAGAGGATGTGATCCTGGTGATGATGGTAGCCATGGCTTAGAGTATGATGGAGAGAAGCTGAGGGAAGATGTGGAGCATAAATTGTCAATTTTATTGAGAGGCCTAATGTAAATTGCAAATGATAAAGGATTTCCAGCTTTCCACCAGCAGGGAACAACTTCTACCAAGGGATAAAGCAGCACAGAGGAAATCCAATTTTAAAACTGTACATGACTTTTTGCAATTGGAACATGTATGGGGAAAAGATAATGAGGCAAAGCTAGCAGAGAGAGGGCTTTGCAGCAAAGAAGGATGACAGGTGACTTAATAGAGATCTACGAGATTCTGAGAGGCATATTAAGGTAGACAGCTGGCGTCTTTGTCCCAGAGCAGAAATAGCAAACACCAGAGGACATCTGTACAAAGCGAATGGAGGAAAGTTTAGAGGAGACATTAGAGGGATGTGGGTGCCTGGAATGCATTACCAGAGGTGATGCTGGAGGCTGGAACAATAGGGGCACCTAAGAGACTGTTAGACAGGCAAATGGATGAAAGAAAAATAGAGGGTTATGAGGGAGGATGATTTAGTTTTCTTTTAGTATTTATAGGTCAGCACAACATCATGGGCCAAAGGGTCTGTACTGTGCTGCAGTGTTCTATGTCTCTGTCCTAAGGTAAAGAACAGGTCAATCAAGCAATCACAGTTGCAGCAGAGCAAATGTATCATTATCTCTTAAGGAGATAGAAGAATAAGCCCCAGCACATTAAATGCAAATATTATTGTTCACTTGATTCCTTCAAATAAACCACTTGCATGATTTCGATCTTCCCAATTGTTTATCTGTTTGCAGAAAAGTAGAAGAATGAAAGCATGGGAAAATAAGAAAGACACAATATCCTGGGCAGATCACATCCCGGATAGTCCAGGCACAGTGAGAAGAACCACTTCCTCATAGTGTCAGAGACTACGTTCAAAGCTGACTTTGGATCCTCTGTGTGAATTTCACACATTCTCTCGATGACCTTGTGGATTTCTTTCGGGTACTCTCCTTTCCTCCCACATATCACGGACGTGCAGAATGGTAGATTAATGCGCCACTATAAATTGCCTCTTGTGAACAGGGGAACTGATGGGGAGAATTTTTTAAAAATGGGATTAATGTAAATCAATAGTTGATAAGTGTCATGGTTCTGGGAGCCCAAAGGGCCTGTTTCCGTGCAATATCTCTTGGTGGTTGTATAACTCCTAGACTGAAGGTGTCCAGTCCATAACCAAGAAACTGACTAGCTTCACTGAACTTGACACAATATCTCCAATAGATCCAAAACTGACACCATCAATTCAGTCGATGTGATTTGATTTATCACTGTTACCCAGCGTTGATGTGCATTTACAGAAATCTGGATATTGCCATCTTAATTCTCTGTCAGGTTGTGATATTTGGTGATAAACAAGGTATCAGACTAACTGGTTCCATCAAGATAGAAATGTGCAAGAAAGATTGATTTCCACACAGCTGCAGATTATCTTCAGTCTTCAAAAAGATTGCAAACTATAATCTTTCTCCCAAATAGAGATTCTGACATCTAGTGCTGACACGATCTAAATTACCTGTTTCTTTGCCAAATGTCAAAAGTAATCCTTTGGGAGATGCTGTAGATTAATTAAAAGGGGTAAGTACTAAATGTAAATCTAAAAAAAATGAAAAGCTGGGCTTCATTTGAAAAGGTTAAAGAAATTGTTAACTAACAAGTAATTACACCTAATTATAACATTGCTCACTTTACAATTTTGCAAATAGTTCACTTTAAGGTTAGAAATTTACAGACATTATGCATTTATATGGTGTCAACAAAGATGGGGTATTATGATAAAATATAAATTATTTTTTAAAACAGTAAAATTGTCAATCTATTTAAAATAAAGTTTAACATTGTCCTATAACGGCAACTCTAAAGCCATGCAACAATGGAACAGAAGAAGTAATTCAAGGCTTCTTCTTATCTGTTCCAATCATATATTTTGTCCTCTTTGTAGCAAAATGAATGATGATCAATAAAGGGAAATGGTGAAGGTCAACAGTGAAGGAATATTCTTAAAACCCCAGATTGGGGAATTAGTTTATCTTTTCTCACTTCATATGAACAAACATACAATTTTATTTTGCAATCAGGCAGTTCTTTATTAGAGCTGAAAATCAAACTAAAAGCAAGTCCTGGTCAAAAACTAAACAAAACCAGATGAATAATTCATGCAAGGGGATACATCAGGTTGTTGCCTGACAGGGTGGTTTGAGGATGTGGATGAGCTGGCGATGCTACCCAATGGAGCAGCCACCGCGAACTCCAATCACAACACAAGACAAAGATAGCGAGGGAAGCTCCCATTTCACGCTGCTGAAAAATCTGAAAAATCTGATTCCTTCGTGACTTGAAGATGGGTGAGGCACCACAATAGCTCAAAAGTAAGTAGACAATGATACTCGCAGGGCAGTGAATTCCACGCAGATTGAGTTCAAGATTCCTCTATTGTCATGAAGTAAAAAGACGTAATGTGACACGAAATTGACCTTAGTCTGCCTCAAGACAAAGACTTACCATCAGCAGAAATTGGACAACGCCCCTTACAGTTAGAGAAAGAGACGCAAAAGAGGGCTCCCCCAGAGTCCATGGTTTTAACTCCGCAGCCACACAGACTTCAGTCCAAAATATCAGCAAACTGAGCTCCAAATCCAAATCTCCAACAGAATCAGGAAGCCTTCAGCACCCTCTCGCATCCCAGTTCCAATACCTGGTACCCCTTCAGGCAGTCTTGATTCAATATCCAGCAGTCCACAGCCTGGTGTGAGCCCTTTAGCCACAGTCACCTGCAGCCTCCTGGGGGTTCCTCGCCTTGAGCCACAAGCAGCCCTCTGACTATCCAATCTTCAGCCACGGAGTCCCTCTCTAGTCCTTCTCCGTGGTCACTGTCCTGTTAGATCATCTCCTCTGCTTTTCCTTTTCAAAGAGGGGAGTGTTCTCCCTGTTTTCTGGGGCCCTGCACCAGTCCTCTGTTTCCGTGGATTCTGCAACGCTTAAGGCTGCTGACAACCATTAATGCCGCCATCTTGGGCCCAGACCCCACTGTCAGAGGATTTTATAATAAACCACTGTTGGCTCCTTTAACAGGCCATTTAAAGCATGCATGGAGCCATCAGCAGTCAGACTAGTCAGTAGAAGCCTGCTGCGGACACCATGACTCCTCTCCCTGCTCTCTGCGGATCTGCACCAGTGGCAGCGCTGCTGTTGCAGCAGCTCTGCCATTTTATTGATGATCTCATTGAGACATAGCATATAGATCAAGTATGAGAGGGATATGAAGGATGAAACTGTGGAATCATTGGAAATAGTTGGTGGGACACAGGAGAAGAAGCCACTGCAGGAGACAAGCGGGCTGCCTGGAGTTGAGTAGGAGTATAATATGTGAGGGTAGTGCCATAACAAGCACGTAATGCTGAAGGATAGTGCAGTTGCTCATGTGAAAAGCTGCAGAAAGGTCAAGTTATAATGTGCTGCAGCCATTGCCAAACACAGTATCACAGAAATCTTGGCCTCAGAAGCAGCATGAATGCTGAGGATGAGACGATTTGTGAGACAGACTCAAGAGTCTGAATAGGAACGTGAGTGAAATGGAAAAGGTGGCTTGATCATATAACATATGATCACAAGGCTGAATAACCTTTTCAATGCATCTGTTCCCCATGCCTGACCATTCTTCCTCAAACCCACATCCAGTGAAGCCCAGAATTCATTGCTCATCCAATGAAGTTTCTGCCTCGCTTCCAGCTCTCAACCTTTTATTACTCAGGGAAAGGCTCCCTGGTTTTGATCACCTGTTCGTCTCTTACTGCTTTTTCAATTCAAAGTTCATAGTTGTTATCAAAGTACATACATGACATCACATACAACCCTGGTTTCTTTTACTGCAGGCCAGGAAAAATGTCTATTACCAGTAACTGTAAACTATACTCAAAGAAAGAACTGGAAACAAGTTGACTGTGCAAATGCAGCTGTAGATACAAATATACAGTTATAAATAATGAGTAAAATACAAGCCCTCAAATGAGTTTCTGGATGTGTCCATTGTTCATGCGTCTGATAAATGAGGGGTAGCAACTATTCCTGAATCTGGTGATGTGAATCCTATGGCACTTGTACCTCCTTCTTGATGGCAGCAGTGAGCATGTCCTAGTTTGTGCTGATCCTTGATCATTGAGGTAAACCTATCTTTCAGGTAGGTTTTCTCGATGATGGAGAGAATTTTGTCCTGTGATGCAGGACTCATTTTGCTCAGAAATATTTGTGCCCCATACTATGTATGCTATGATGAAGTTGGTCAGCTCACTTTCCACTTCAATTTCTAGAAGCTTGCTAAGGTTTCCAATGGCATGCTGAACCTTTGCAAACTTGAGGAAGTAGAAGCGCTGTCATACTTTTTCACAATGATATTGATATGATGGGTCCAGGACAGGTCGTGACTCCCAGGAATTTAAGGTTGCACCTTCCTGACAAGTGGGGAGATCTTTTGTGTCCTGTGTTGGTCACTTGTTAAAGTGAACTCCAAGGAACTTGTGCTCTCTACTCACTGCATTACCGAGCTATTAACGTGTAGTGGATGGTGGTCGTCCTGAAACCCACAACCATCTCCTTTGTCTTGCCACACTGAGACTCAGGTTGCCAATCTCACCATTTCTCAAGATTTTTCACCTCTTTTCTGTAATGCGGCTCATCATTTTTGCTGATGAGGCCAACAAATGTCATGCAATCTGAAAACTTGATTATTCTGCTGGAATTGGAACTGGGGATGCAGTCTTGGGTCAGTAGCATGAACAGTAGTGGGATGAGCACACAGCCCTGAGGTGCGTCAGTGCTCAGTGTGAAGGTGCTCAACATTCTGCGACTGAACCAGACAGTGGTCTTTCCGGTAGGAAGTCCAGGATCCAGTTACATAGAGGGGCATTAAGTCCCTGCAAGGTCAGTTTCTCCCTGAGTCTCTGGGATAGGATTGTATTTGCACTGAGCTGGTGTATGGGCCATCATTCTCTAGGTGGGTCAGGACGGAGTGGAGGGACATGGCTATAGAATAATTCTGTCTGTAGGCAAATTGAAATGGTTCTATAACCAGACGCTCAAGACATTTTATAATGGGGGTGGTCAGTGCCATTGAGCGGTAGTTGTTGAGGCCTGTTGCTGCTGTCGTCTTTGGTCCTGGGATGATGGTGGCCATCTTGAAACCCATAGGTCTGATGGACTGCTGAAGTGATGTGTTGAAGATGTCGGTAAGGATCTCCATCAGTTGGCCTGCACAGTCCTTCAGTACCCGACCAAGTATTTTGTCTGGTTCCATTGCCTATTGTGGGTTTACTTTGGATAGGGTTCTCCTCACCTCAGCTATGCAAGGGACACATTCATCAGGGGTTTCTTTAGTGTCAGTCTGTTCTTTTCATTGAACTGTGTGTAGAAAGTGTTCAGTCTGTCTGGAGGGAGGCATTTTTGTTCTTGACTCGTAAGATTATATTGTGGTCTGTTCTGGTTTTGATCCCTTGTTACATGCACTTCATGTTCCTTAGCTGACTGCTGATCTTATGTGTGTACCCAAGCTTACCTTCCAGATTATATGGGAAAGTTCAGCCCTAGTTGATCTTTATGTCATCTTGTCTCCTGTTCTGAAGGCAGCATCATGACCTCTGAGAAGTGCCCAGATCTTTATGTCCAACCATGGTTTCTGTTTAACTCTGATTGTATAGCATTTAATGTCTGTGACATCCTCGATGGACTTGCTAATTTAACCAGTCACCCAGCTCATGAACACATTAATGGTAACATGGCCATTGTAGGCTGCCACCTCCCTAAAACAAATCCAGTCTGTATTCCCAAAGCAGTCATGTAGCACTGCTGTCCTCCCTCTCCACCCACATACACACCCGCAGTCCCCCCCATACACACCCGCAATCCCCCCATGCAACCCGCAGTCCCCCCCCATGCAACCCGCAGTCCCCCCCCATGCAACCCGCAGTCCCCCCCCAAGCAACCCGCAGTCCCCCCTCTCCCCTGGCCACATCCTGCAGTTTCAGCAATTGCAGCTACTATTTCCAGCTTTGAATGGAGAAGGTTCCCCCTGCCCATCTGTCCTCCACCCCTGAACTCTTTTTCCATCTGTATCTCCACAGACTCCTTCTCCTTCCAGCAATGAATCAGTTCTCCAAAGGGGTCATTGTAAGGTCAAAAATTTATCGATATTATGCATTTATATGCTTGTCAACAAAGACTGAGGATTACCATACAAATAATAATTTAAAACAGTAAAATAATCAATACATTTAAAATAAAATTTTAGCATGTTCGATCATGGAACTCCAAATTCCCGTTCCCATCTCTGCATCAAGTCCTCCAAGCTGAAGTGCTGTAGATTTCATTAAGCCCCACCAGACTAATTTCAGACCATTCCCTTTTCAGACCTTCAATCCCTACCTGCCACCAACTCTTGAAACCCCAATTGTTGTATACTGTGGAGACATTATGTGTGGTATACTCCCTGACAGTTACACTTCCGAAAGACTGTGTCCTAACATTAGCGAATGTTAGTTTGGCTGGGAAGACATAATGCAACATACAGAATGGCTTTATTGCCCTCCAGAGAGGCTCCAATAAAGTGATGGTCGAAACATGCTGGAAACCTTTATGTATCTTTTCTCCCATAGCAAATATGTACTTAAGTCATAAACCTAGGATTCCCATTATTCTCCGAGCAAACATACTTTAATGCTTTTATTTTTTAAACAGCAATTGAATTGCAATTAACATAACTCAGGAAAATAAATGGTCATCTGCAATGGGATAAAGAGAGATGGAGTTACTTACTTTACATGGTCTACCATTTGCAGGAAGACCCTGCTGCTGTCAATGGGTAACTTAATGAGGGAAGAGTCCTTTCGACCAATTACGGTGGGCTCCCCAGCTGAGATTAGCTCACAAAGTAAAACCCAGAGATCAAAATCATGACCTTCCAGAACTATACAACTCAGTATGATATGCAGCAGTATATGCATCACTTAAAGAAAAGGAGATTGAACAAATAAATGTCCTGGAAGGCTTTTTTTAAAACCACACAGCATGCTGAGAAGCCTTTAGATTAAACAAAGCAAGCAGCTCATGGTTGGTGCAAAGCATGGTTAATTGGCTCTTGTCCCAGAGACTGTAATGTGCTGTGTAACAAATGAGAATTTTCCCCTGCCTCTTGGGGAGGTGACTTTAAATACTATGTAAATATATTTTAAAAAGAGTTAGATGTTGCTGTCAGTGAGGACAACATGTGAGGTTGTGAAAAGCTGCAGACGCAGAATACAATCATGCTTTCCTGTCAGTGGAAAGGCAGCAGAGGGTCTCAGTACAGTGTGATTCTTATTTGTGTACAATCCTCTCAAGGGAGTGAGAGTGCTAGCACAGTTGGATTGCAACTCTGTCTGAACTATGTTCCACCGCCTGCAATATCCAATGCCAATGGAGCCTCTCTCAATGTTGTCTACTGGGAGAACAGGCAGCTTCGAACTAAAATATCCATTTAAATTTTGAGACTATGAGAATCTAGTATAGTCACCACTTTAAATAATGCACACTGACTTCTTCCACAGGATGGGAAGAATTGATATGGACATTGATCCTTGTTTTAGTGAACATCAAACATTTTATGCCCATATTTAATTGCTTTCAAAAGGGTGGTGGGAAGCCACATTCTCAAACTCCCTAGTATCTTCAGGGGCATTAAGCAGGAAGCTGTTGTGATCGTATCCAAAAAGAAAGAGCACTATACTTCCAAATGAGAGTCACATGTTTCCATATTTTCCCATGACAGGCGGCACGGTTAGCATAGTTCTTAGCGCAACACTATTACTGTGCTAGCAGCCTGGGTTCAAATCTGATGCTGTCTGCAAGGAGTTTGTACGTTTTCCCCATGTCTGCGTTGGTTTTCTCCTGGTGCTCTGGATTCCTCCCACCCTTCCAAAATCTATGGAAGTTATAGGTTAATTGGTGTATTTGGGCAGGATGAGCTCACAAGCCAGAAGGGCCTGTTACTGTGCCATAGCTCAAAATTTAAAATAAAAAAATTTAAAAGAAAGCCTCTTTGACTCATTGAGTCTATGCCAGCTCACCCACCCACTAATCAATCCATCAACACCTTCCCCATTCCACTTGGGGAATTCTACATGAGTCAATTAAAATACAATATTTCAGGAGAAAAGCAAAGCACTCAGAGGTAACCCTTGTATTCAGAGGGGGAACTGTAAATACCAAATGTGTCTTAGGAACTTGCACAGCGTGATGTTTCCAAATATACCCATTGCATTTACAATTCTGTTCTAAGATATCCAACATCTTGTGCTTAGTCAGGCACCATTTTTTGGTTAGAACAGAACATCTCAGGATGAAATTATTTGCAGCATTTCAGTTAATGTGGCACTCTGATTCACAAAGACTTTTGTGTGCATTATGTGATGGTAAATGATGTGCAGTACTTGTTTGGCAGTATTCTACTGGAACTATATAATGTACAAGAGATCGTTGAACTAAATGAATGGTTGAGACGAGCTTTGGTATTATTTAAAGACCCCACCCTATAAAGGCTACTCCAATAGAATGGATGGAATGGAGGAACTTCGATAACTTGCTGTTATTGATGTCTATGCACCCTCTTTCCTTGCAACACATACCTGTAATCCTACGCCTTTGTCATCTGTTCAACCTGGCAACCCAATAAACTGTCACTAATAGCCCAACTTTTGCCTGAATCGGCCTTCTCATCTTCTGCATGACATCTCAGACATCTTCACACCTTTAACATCTACCCAACATCCACCCCCTCCACATCACCTGCCTGAATCACCATTCCCCATCTCATCACCTGTCACTTGTGTGAAGAAAATGCTGCTTATATCTAAACACCAACAACCTTGTGCTCAATGTTAGCAAAACAAAGGAGATGATTGTGGATTTCAGAAGGAAGTCAGGAGAACATGATCCAGTCATCATCAAGGGCTCAGTAGTGGATGGGGTTGAGAACTTCAAATTCCTAGGTGTCAACATCTCCAAGGATCTGTCTTGGAGCCTCCATGTCGATGTAATCACAAAGAAGGCTCTCCAATGGTTATACTTTGTAAGGTGTTTGAGGAGATTCGATATGTCACAGAAGACTCTCGTAAACTTCTACAGGTGAACCGTGGAGAGCATCCTGGCTAGTTGCATCACTCTCTGATATGGAGATGCCAATGCTCAGGACATGAAAAATTCCAGAGGGTTGTTAACTCAGCCTGTGACATCATGGGCACCAGACTTCACTCCATCGAGGACACCTACAAGAGGTGGTGTCTTTAGAAAGCAGCCTCTATCCTCAAGGAAGGATCCCTGCCACCCAGGCCATGCCCTCTTCACTCTGCTACCATCGGGGAGAAAAGTACAGGAGCCTCAAGATGAGCACTCAGTAGCACAAGGTCAACTTCTTCTCCACTGTCATCAGATTCCTTAACAAATGACACCTCCTTACTTTGACTTTCATGCTCTATTTTTGTTTATTGTTGTAAGGTGGTTTATATGAATGTCTGCACAATGAATTTTGTGACTTGTTTATGACAATAAATTCTGATTTTGATAAACAATGAGTGAATATTCTAAGACTAGGCGCCATATAGGAACTAATTGATTTAATATCTTGAGAGGTATGACCAGAACTGAATGATATATATTCATTTGCAACACCATTGCTTCTTACCTTATGCAGGGTGGTCAGGACAGGCTACAAATGAAGCATCTGAAGAGATGTGGGGCCTCAAACAACGTCTTGAGGAACTGGGACGATTGGCCTCCACCAATTCCCAGCTGTTATCCTTCATTCTACAAAGAAAAATGAATTTTCCCTTTGATTTTATAGACTTTTCACCAGCAGTAATTAGCACTTCTGATGAGGTTCAATGTGACATGCTCCAACTGCACAGGACGAACATTTAAGTAAAAACCTTGCTTTCTTTTCATCTCGCGCATCAAGAATAATTTTTTAAATGTTCCTTATGTAGTCAGTAGAGGAGAAATACAGAAGAAACCAAAACTTGATAACTTCACAGGGAAGGATGCCCATAAACTTTAAGTAGAGTCTGGGGGTGGGCGTCAGATCTGAAGAAAGGGTGAAAATGGTGGCATTACGGTATCCTTTCTGTTCAACAACAACCCCCCCGGCCCCAACAAAGTAAGGATTAACAATCAAACTGATTATAGAAGCCATTCTTTGTCACATTCACAAGAACAGAAAATGTTCTAAGCACACAATATTATATCTAACCTCCAAGCTCATTGGATGGCTCTTTTACACACAAAAAATCTGCTTTTTTCCTTCCCGTTTCTCCACTGCATCTGCCTCATGTTGTCATGCTCAAAAAATATAAATCTCAAATCCATATGGGAAAAAAAATTGAAATATATGCATTATTCAAAAAGATGCCCCATCTGTTTCATGATCTTTTATTCAAACACATTTACATACACATCAATCTACCTCCGATGGCATTATACACATGCAACATGAGCACAGGCCTTCGGGTCAGGCAGGGTTAGAGACCAAAGGACAATTGGACCAGAATGTGCAATGGGAATTCAGTCCTCATTGTAAAAGGATTCATTCTGTCATTATTATTTTTCCATTAAGTCTGGCACCCTGCCCAAATCCATATCCAAACTGTCTATGAAAAGCTTGATACATAGTCATACCACCTGAGGACACGGCCATTGGCAGAAGGGTATTAGTGAAAGTTTACAAGATCAGATGGAGGGTTTTCTATTTACTGGATACTTGGTAGTGGAAAAGACTGTCAGGAAACATATGCAGGGTTAACATTTTACATAACTCACCATTATCATGTTTTACATATTATTGAAGTAAATAATTTTTTTTAAATCAAGAGAAAGCCAACCACTTTTTGACTTTTGAGACTGAACTACCAGAAAATTGTCCACCCCTACCATTTGCCACAAAGAATGAGCTGATTTACCCTCCTCCAGGCCTGCTTCAAAACACCCGAACCTGACAACCATTCTCAATAGCACTTTTCCACAATCCTACAAATTATCTGCTGGTGTCTGACTATACACAATAGTCATTGCAGAACCGAGAAGGCATGTTAAATAAAATAGTGTGCTGTAGTGCACTCCCAGAAGTGCATCCTCCTGCGTACTGAATTAAAATACATTACTGCATACATTAATTATGGAACAGACTGCCTGAATCCTACATTTTATAAAATGTCATGCATTTATCCAAAATGTATTACAGTCATATGGGGAAGTCAGCATGGTTCTAAAGCTAATGGGCAATGTTTTACGAAAACCACTGGAATTCTTTCCAAAGTAAATTAAACTAATGTGTGCAGTTCAGTCGATAAAACTTATGAGCATTTTAAAGGTGCCTATTAAAGTTTTGGTTTTAAGATTTCAAATAAGATAAGCAAATTGTATAACTGATAACATAAATGAGCAGCAAATTGGACAGTCAATTGATGATAACTGGGTTTCTAAATTAAGGTCTGTAACTCAATAGTGCACAACAGGAGACTGCTCCAAGACTTTTTTTTTACATTTAGATGCTAACAAAAAAATTAAACAGAATAGAATGTTAACTGATGAAGCTAGAAAATTAACTGAAGGACATCAAGTTGTGTCTTGAATTGGAGGTGAAGGAGTTTCATAGGGAGCTGAGAAAATGCTGTGTGTTCTGCTTCTGCCTCTATTCTTCAATGTGTAGTGCAACCAGAGAGATTTTCAATCTACTGGATGTGCCATAGAGGGTCCTCAGGAAAAGCTAAAGGCAGAGGTGTCAGCTTTCTTATCAACATGACGTGAAGCTGGGACGTGGTGGTCTTGGTGAGTTCCTGAATCTGGATTGCCTTACAGTGGTGCACTGCTTCAACTACCTGCTTTAAGAACTCATATTGGTTGTATGACTTCAGTCATACCACCCAAGATGAACGTGAAAGTAGCTCTGGATGAATTATTCATCTTGAGCAATGACTGACATTCCTCTGCAACTCGATCCATGACTTCCTGTCCAACAGACCACAATCTAGTCAAGTCAAGGTTATTGTCATCTGATTGCACAGTGTTCTCTGGGCCTCAGTGTGAAAACATGCAGACACACAACCAGACATATCATACGTACAGACAAATAATACATATACAAGTATAAAAATAAATAAATAAATAGATAGATTTTGCTTTGTACAAATGAGAGTCTCAGATGAGATGAGAGACAGGCAAGAGCATCTCCTCCACGATCACACTTAACACTGGCATCCCTCAGAGATGTGTATTCCCTCTACACCCTCAAATGTACAGCCAAATACTGCTCCAACCTCATGCTGTAATTTGCTGTTGACACCATAACAGTTGGCCAGGAATATAATAACGTCAAGACCGAAAACAGGAAGGAAGTTGAAAGTCTAGTGGCATGGTGCCAAGACAACTTCTCCCTCAATGTCAATAAGATGAAGGAGGACATCACTGACTTCAGAAGAGGGGGTAGAGACCACACCCCTTTCCATTTCTGTGGTGCTGAAGTTGAAAGAGTAGGGCTTCAAGTTCTAAGGAATAAACATCTTCAATGACCTGACCTGGGACAAAAATGTCAATGCAACGGTCAAGAAAGTGCACCATTGTGTCTATTTTCTTTGAAGGCGAAGGAAGTTTCCCTTGTACTTCAAGAATGTTTACAGGTGCATCATTGAAAGTAGACCTGCTGGTTGTATCTCAGCGTGGTCTACCAGCTGCTCTGCTCAAAATCAGAAGAAGCTGCTGACAATGAGGAATGCAGCTCAGAAAATCACACAAACTTCCCTCCCCTCCATGGAATACTCTCCATTTGCCTAATTCTAAAGAAGTGCGACACGGACCAGGACAATGCAGCCTGCTTGAAATGGCTCTCTGTCTACTACCCTAAACATTCATTCATTCTGCTAGCACGGTGGGCTCCATGTGTATTATCAAGACAATTAATTCACTGCTGTAACTTGTCACTGCATTTATTTGGTTGATCCAAATGACGCTCAGTCAATGGGGGCAGTTGGATAATCAAATTGTAAGGTTTAGTCACAAAAACTGAGAACCTGAACTTGAAAGATATTGAACGTTCAGTGGAGGCTGGTCAGTGGTAGGAATTTGTTTTGCTGAGATTTATTGATTGGTGAAATAAACACCCATCAGCAACCAAAGAGTACCTTATCTGCTAAGTAGGAGGTTTAAATGTCAGAGCCATACATTTAGGTCAGGATATCTAGGTCATCATAGAATTGCTGCAGGCTTTTCAACAAGTTCACTATCCAGCAGGTGTTCTGCAGGACTGCAATTCCTTGAGAGGACCATGCACTGACAGAGATTGGCTTTAACAAAACTTCTGGTGGTCCTGAGGTATTGTAGGTGGCACAATGGAAACGAGACCTCTGTTACTAAAAGGAAAAGCAGCTGCCATTTTTAATAACTGGAGACATAAATAAATGGAAGATGGATAGATATCCTTGGCACAGAAAGCACCCACTGTGGGGTATTACCAAAGCAATCTGGACAATGCATTCATCCATACAGATGGATGCTCTCAAGTGTGGCTGTGTGAGCAGAAAACAAGTTATAGGACAATGCAAGTTTATCAAGGCAGGTGTGCAAAACGGAGCAAGTTTATCAATGCACTCCTCCTATTAGCAGCATCACAAGGAAAACACAAGGCCTTGCTCCAAGTTTCCTTCAGCTCTTGAAGCACTGACAGATGAGATATTATGCTCAGTCCACAGTGATTTGAGCAATAGAAAGTACCCTGGTACCAATGGAATGATTGGAAGAACTTATGCTTATATACAGGTAGCTTGTCCAACTGGCACCCAAGTACAAAAGACTGGGATGCAAAGGCTATTCAACTCTCACCTCTGAAATCAGCCCCAGCAGCCAAGTGACAAATTGGGGCACCTTTGTGTCATAGGTACTTTGTGCCACAGATTGGGACACCTTTGTGCCAAATGAGGTTATCCGATTCTCTGTGCAGGCAGATTTCATAAACCGAGATGGATATGAACCCAGGCCTCAGAGATTAAAATTGGAATTTTTATCTTATTGTGAACTCATGTCAAGTTCAATGGTGATAAATTGAGTCCAGTGACTTTCATCAAGAAAGGAATGAGAAAATGACAGCGCTGATGCTGGTGAGGTCCCACGGGGAGTGAGAAGCAGAGATACAGTGCACCCAGTCAACTGCCGTCAGCTCCACACAGGCTTTGAACGGCCAGTTAAAGGAGATGATGGTAGTTTTATTTAAAATCCTGCGACCACGGAGTCTGCGCCCAAGGTGACGGCACCTATGATCAGCAGCAACTACAAGGGATTGCAGACTCCAGGGGAGCGGAGGACGGGCGTAGGGCACCAGAAAATGGGGAGACCATCCCCCATCTGAGAAGGAGAAGCAAAGGAGATGACCCATTGGATGGGGACCACGGCAGCGGACTGGTGAGGGGGCTCTATGGCTGAAAGGCCCACACATGTTGGTGACTTGAGGTGAGGAACCCACAGAAGCTAGGGGCTGCTGGAGACTGGCTCGAAACTGGCTGAAGGGGTACCAGGTACAGGAAACGGGATGCGAGGGGGGTGGTGAAGGCGCTGATGGGTTCCTGACTGTGTTGAAGGTTGGGATCTGGAGCCCGTGTTGCCAATGCTTTGGACTTGTCTGTGAGTGGCTGTGGAAGTGCTGGGGCAAATCCACAGACATTCGGTGACTCTGGCGGTGTGGGGGGGGGGGCGGCGGGGGTGGTTCTCTTTTGCTTCTCTCTCTCTGACTGTAAGAGGCACTTCAGACAATTTCTGCCAATGGAGAATCTGTCTGCCTTACAGCAGGCAAAAGCAATTTCATGTAATATAACAATGACAATAAAATGAATCGTGAATACACTTTAACTTTTAACACCCAATAAAGACATGCAAACTCTTTGTGAAACTTTCTTTAAAATTAAGAAATGTGCAATATTGTATAATCTTGAGCTCCAGGAGATGAAAATGGTGTTAATTATTTCCCCTTACATCTCAGTGTAAATGAGCCACTGAATCAGATGCTGATTACCTCGCAACCCAGGAATTCTGCTGCTGTTAACAATGCCTCAGAATATTGATTTGACAAGTTCTTAAGCACTTCAGGGGGAAACAAGGGAATTGCTAACCCTATTGTTGCAAGCCACACTTAAGCAGCAGCTGCTAGCAGGTAATGGCTTTTCAAATAACAATGTTATCTTTGGCCCTCTTGTTGAATGGTCTTGTGGAGCCATTAATCTGCGCCTACAGGACCAGAAGAGATTTTTTTCTGTCATTGCACTTTTTTATAGCTTGTTATTGCATTTTTGTACATGATAGATTACTGCAATGTTTACGTACAACTGCTGACTCTCTCAGTCAATACAAGCTTGATTTTTTCAATATTTGGAGGCCTAACAATTCTAAATGGTCAAATAATTTAAGATCCATATTGACCATTAAGGGCACAAAACTATGTATGGTGTAAATTGAGCATTTTTGAAATATCTCTGCAGTTCCAAGAGAGAGGGTTGAAATTACTCCGGGGCATAAACTGCAGGCAATGAGAATTGATGTTTGGGGCTAATTTTCAATGCTTCAAAGGTATAATCTTTTATAGACATCAGCGACAGCATTTAAAAAGAGCCTTAGACCAACTACATTATAAGTGGGATTAAAGGAGGGAAGTGGGAGTTGGGTTGAGTCTCAATGATAGTTTAAAGGTCTTATTCACAAAGCCCTTGGGAGCCTTAAGCAGACATTATGATCTAAGACGTGGTCATGAGCAGATGTTTTCATCTCTATAAAACCTCAATTTAAAATAAGTTGTAGAGGAGCAGACGTACAATCAGACATAACACATATACAGACAAACAATATATATGCAGGACAAGTATTCATCGATACAAATAAATAAATAAATAGATAGATAGATTTGGTTTAATGAAAATGAGAGTCTCGGATGGTTCGTGTGAGCAGCCCCTTTGGTCGTTCAGCATTCTCACTGCCCATGGGAAGAAGCTGTTCCTCAGCCTGGTGGTGCTGGCTCTGATCCTCCTGGATCTCTTTCCTGACGGGAGCAGCTGAAAGATGCTGCGTGGAGGGTGGAAGAGGTCATGATATTGCATGCCCTCTTCAGATAACAATCCCAGTCGATCATGTTGATGGGAGGTGGGGGGGGGGGGGTGGTTGGGGAAGACACCCTTCATTTATCCTCTCTGTCATTGTTAAGGTCCTGTGCATTGATCTCTGATCAATTTCTCTGCAACCATACCACAATGTAATGCAGTCAGCCAGGACACTCTTGATGGAGCTCCTATAGAAGGTTGACATAATAGTGGCCACTTCAGTCTTCTCAGGAAGTACAGTTGCTTGTGTGCCTTCCTGATAAGAGAGGAGATGTTGAGTGTCCATGAGAGGTCACTAGTTAAGCGAACTCCAAGGAACTTAGTGCTATCTACTCTCTCTACTACACATTTGTTAATGTGTAGCAGAGAGTGGTCATTTCTGGTGCTCTTTAAATCCATGATCTTTTCCTTCATCATGTCCACATTAAGACAGGTTGCTACTCCCTCACCATTTCACTAGATTTTCCACCTCTTGTTTGTAATAAGATTTATCATTGTTGCTGCAATGTTGTGTCATCTGAAAACTTGATGATACTGCTGGAGCTGGATATGGGTCAGTAGCATGAACAAGAGCAAGCTGAGCACACTACCCTAAGGTGCATCAGTGCTCAGCATGAGAATGCTCAGTCTTTTGCTACCAACCCAGACAGACTGTGATCTTTCCGTTTGGAAGTCCATATTTCAGTAACAGAGAGGGGTGTTGAGTCCCAGCAAAGATGGCTTCTTCAACAGCGACCAGAAGCACCTGATTAATTGTACGTAAAGCAACAGGTGCAAATGGATCCAATTTCTTGGCAAGTCGTGCTGCCCCAATTCAACGCTACAGTCTATGTCCATGCTTAGCAGCTTAACCACCATCTTATGGAGGGTTAGGGTTAGGTTTGAGATGGTGAACCAATGGAGCAAGGCTACATACCAGCAATATTTCAGATAGCCTGCAGCATTCCTAATATCAGATCATCTGATAGAGAACAGACCAAGAGCACAGATAAAAGAGCAAGCATGGTATTCTCCAACTCCAAGTGCTAGCAAGCTCCACTTCCATATTTCCTTACAATGTAAAGAAGGCCATTTCAGCCCATCAAGTCAATGCTATCTCATAAAACAATCCCATTCACTATTTATCTTCTGCAGCATATTATCTATAGGAAAGATATAAACAAAATAGAGAGAGTGCAGAGAAGGTTCACGAGAATGTTGACAGGATTTCAGGGTTTGAGTTACAGGGAAAGGTTGTGCAGACTGGGGCTTTTTTCTCTGGAGCGTAGAAGATTGAGAGGGGACTTGATAGAGGTGTTTAAGATTTTAAAAGGGACAGACAGAGTAAATGTGGATAGGCTTTTTCAATTAAGAAAGGGGGAGATTCAAACTAGAGGGCATGGTTTAAGATTGAAGAGGGAAAATTATAAGGGGAACATGAGGGGAAATTTCTTTACGCAGAGGGTGGTGGGGATGTGGAATGAGCTTCCGGCAGACGTGGTCGAGGCGGGATCATTGGTTACATTTAAGGAAAAACTGGATCGTTACATGGATAGGAGGGGACTAGAGGGGTATGGACCGGGTGCTGGTCAGTGGGACTAGGAGGGTGGGGATTTGCTATGGCATGGACTAGTAGGGCTGAACTGGCCTGTTCTGTGCTGTAAGTGGTTATATGGTTATATGCTCATCAACTCCTTGACAGATCCCCTTCAGTAGCCATTTCACACATGAGCGTGTCTTTGGGACATGGAAGGAAATTTGACTTCTGGAAGGAGGCCACATGATGACTGGGAAAACATGCAAACTCCACACAGGTAACTTGGAAGTATTGAACCCTGATGCTGGTGCTATAAGGTAGCAGCTTCACTTGCTGGGCCACAGCACATCTTTCATTCTGATTAATTGCATTACAAAACCAGTGTGACCTGGCTCAGAGCGCGTAGGCAGAATTTCATCAAGCACTTGGATGGCTTGCCGAAGGAATACTAGACATCTGAGAGAATAACACATGGGAACTTAATCAAGGGATTCAACTAACTTAATTAAACAGAGATGAGCAACATGAGCCGTTGTCAGAGATTGCCAAACCTGCCTTGCAGCTGTTCCCACATCATGCTGGTGTTGCAATATGCAATGGAGGATTTGTGGGGAGCTATGTTTTGAGAATGTGGCTTAAGAATGAGCCGTTGTCAGAGATTGCCAAACCTGCCTTGCAGCTGTTCCCACATCATGCTGGTGTTGCAATATGCAATGGAGGATTTGTGGGGAGCTATGTTTTGAGAATGTGGCTTAAGAATGCTGGGAGCCTCTGTGGCACCTGTATCGTTCCTGATGTTTCTGCGTTCATGAGCAAATGAACAGAGGGAGAGCTATAATCAGAACATCTTTTCTGAAAGGAACAAATCACAACTAAACTATGCAGCCTGGATGCATGGAGTTATATTATAGAATAGAAACCACTTCTTAACTACACAAAATAGGCTTTTATTTCTCTGTGGGTGGGCTAATCAGTTCAGACACACAAGCTCCATGCGGATAGAAATGGTTACATTCTGTGGGAGAGCGAGCCTCTCATGCTACTTTCCCTTTCGAGATGTGTCGACGCCTCTTCCCACAGCTCACTTCCAACAGGGTGGGTGGGTGGGGAGTGTGTGTGTGTGTGTGTGTGTGTGTGTGTGTGTGTGTGTGTGTGTGTGTGTGTGTGTGTGTGTGTGTGTGTGTGTGTGTGTGTGTGTGTACACTTGTATGTGCATGTGTGTGTACACCCATATGTATGTGCACATGTATTTGTGTGTGCATGCATGTGCTCGTGTGCGAATGTGTGTGAGTGTGCACATGCATGTGTGGACATGTGCGTGCGTGGACATGTGCGTGCGTGGACATATATATGTGTGCACACATGTGCATGTGAATGTATGTGCACATGCATGTGTGTGAATGTGTGTGTGCATTTATGTGTGCATGTAGGGGGGAGATAGGGTGTGTTATTATGCATGTATAATAAAGAATTACATTTCCCAGCAGATAATGTATGGATTTAGCACGGGAACAAAAGTAGACTACAAAAGTAGAATGCGTTGTTGGTTCAAGTAACTCAAAAAAATAAAGTTGTTAAACATTAAAACCACGCAAGGTTGTTCTTCGAGGAACAAACATGGTGTCAGAAATGTGCGAGTAACTAAGAAAAAACAATAGTTCCCATTATGGATAAGTTAAGTCCTCCCACATCAATGCAGTTTACTGGCAATCTAACCAATAATTGGAAATGCTTCAAACAGCTATTCAACATTTATTTATAGGCTGGTGGAGCAGAAGAGATCAGTGTAAAATGGAAAACATCTATATTTCTACATGTGATGGGTGAAGATGCCTTGCACATCTATAATAGTTTTCAAATTGATAAAACAACTTTCATGTTTGACACTCTGATGTAAAAATTGAGGAGTATTTTGCAGTGCAGAGATAGATATTCCAAAAATGTGTCCTGGCAATGGAAAGTCCTGCAATAAGTGTGGGAAGAAGGATCATTTTGCAAAGGGCCGCAAAGCAGGGGTGCACACAGTAGATAAAAATGGAGGAATTTTTGTGGATTCACTACAGCCTGCTTCTACTGGTAAAATGGAATGGATTGCTACAGTGACTGTGATTGAAACAGTAATTCTATTTAAGCTTGACACCAGAGCCCAGGGAAATCTGTTATCTATGGACGATTACAAGACCCTCACTGCAAAGAGCAAGATTTATCCAGTGAAATTAAAAGTGACAGGCTATACTGGAGAGAACATTCCAGTAAAAGGGCGGTGTACGGTAAAGCTCAAAGGGTGGCATCTAAAGTCACAGCCACTGATTGTAAAAAAGAGAGTGTGGCCAATACAAGGTCTGAGTGCACAGGAAGAGCTCTACCTGGTGAAGAGTTTTCATAGTAGCTTCACAGACCAAAGATGAGCACCCAGTAGACAGGGATATTCATTTTTTTTTCTTCTGTTCATCAAACATATTCACAGATTGTCTATTATTTTTTATTGTCAAATGATCCCATTAACTTGTTCTTGTGAAAGAAAAATAATTACTTCTGATCATGTATTACTAATTTTAAATTTTCCTGGTCTTCCTCTAATAAATAGACATTGATATTTCAGTTCAGCTTTGCTATCTTATAAGGATTTTTTAAAGTTTTTAAAGGAATGAATTACTCTCTTTTTTGAAAAAAATACTGTGGAAGAGGATTCTAGTCTTATTGTATGAGACGCTTTTAAGGCTTTTATTAGAGGACAAATCATTTCTTATACTGCAAGCATTAGGAAAAAGGCTAATCAAGAGAAAAATGACTCAGCTAACCAACTAAACAATTAAATCAAAGGTATGCTGTGACTCCAGATCCTGCTCTATGCCAGTGGGGTATCGAAATTAAAGCCAAATATGACCACCTTTTAGTGTATCCAATTGAAACCTAACATTTAAAAGTAAAAAGTCAATTTTATATCCAAGGAGATAAAGCAGGTAAATTATTTGCAAATCAATTAAAAGCCTTAGCAGCCAATATCAAATTAAACTAATGTTGATATGACAATTGATCATTTAGAAAAAAAATGACTTTTTAAAATAATTTTATTCTGAACTATATAGTTTCAATTCTCCTAAGGGTAATATTGAAATGATTTTTATTTTAGATAAGTTGAATATTCCTGTATTATCTGTGCTAATCAAAAGCAATTACATCAACCTATTTCCTTGAAGTAATTTTTGAGGCTATACATTTACTACACTCTGGGAAGTCAAGAGGCCTAGATGGAGGGATTTCCTGGAGAATTTTATAGGACTTTTTCCTCATTACTTACATCTTATTTATGTTCTTTTCTTTCTGATTCTTTTCAATTTGGCAATTTTTCACAGTCTTTTTTAATGAAGCTTCTATTTCATTAATTCTTAAAAAGAACCAAAATCCAGATGAATACTCTTCATCTAGGTCAAGTTCTTTACTCAATGTTTTTTTTTTAATTTTTCACACTATAAACCATACTCAATGTTGACATTAAAATTCTATCTGAAGTTTTGGCTCGTAGACTTGAAAATATTTTACCACTAATTATATCTGACGATCAAACTGGATTTATTAAAAATCAGTATTCCCATTTCAATATACACCATTTATTAAATATTATATACTCTCTTTCTAAGATTTCATAATTGTGATATCTCTTGATGTGGAGAAGGTTTTTGATTAGGTAGAATGGATTTATTTATTTAAGACTTTAGAAATATTTAATTTTGGGGCTGGCTTTATTCAATATACTATATTTAAAATTCTATACTAAGTTACTATATTTGTCCCCTTCGACCTGTGTTCTTATTAATTTTCAAATTTCTAAACCATTTAGACTTCAACATGGAATCAGACAAGGATGCACTTGAAGTCCACACCTTTTTGACTTGGTTCTAGAACTCTATTGCTTTCCAAGAATCTAATGATATTACTGGCATTTTAAGGCTTATGCTTATAATTTATTGCTTTATATTTCTAATCTTCAGACTTCATTTCCTTCTATGCTTTCTTTAATTTGCATTTCAGTCAATTTTAGGGTCATAAGTTAAATCTTAATAAGAGTGAGCTTTTTCCTATGAATAATTTGGCACCGATATATACTAACTTTCCTTTTAAAATTGTAAGAAATCAATTTACCTATTTGGGTGTAACAATTACAAATAAGCATAAACACTTATTCAGAGAAAATTTTCTCACCTTAATTAAACACGTGAAAAGGGGACGATCAAATTGGTTTCCCCTTTATCATTGGTTGGTTGAATCAACTCTATTAAAATAAATGTAAGACCTAATTTTTTATATCTTTTTCAGGCTTTGCCTGTTTTTATTCCTAGTCTTTTTTTGATTCCTTTGACTCAATCCTATTTGTGGAAGAATAAACACCTGCACCTAAATAAAGTCCATTTACAAAAAAACTTTAAAAGAATGGAAGTTTAGTTTTACAAAACTTTAGGTTTTATTATTGGGCAGTCAATATACAAAACCTTTAATTTTGGTTATATTATAATAACCATGAAGACTATCCAATATGGATCTCTCTGGAATCTAATTCTGTTACAAAATGTTCTCTCATTTCTCTTCTTGTATTCTCACTTCCTATATCTCTAAATAAATTCACTGATAATCTGGTGGTTAAACATACTTTGAGGATATGGATACAATTTAGAAAACATTTTGGTTAAAGAGATTTTCTCTCTTTAGTCCTATTTTTTCTAATTATTTCTGTAAACCTTCCATAATTGATGTAACTTTTATGGTATAGATTGGGCATTAAAAGTTTTAAAGATTTATTTGTTGAGAGGAGTCCCGCTTCTTCCTTTAAACAACTTTCAGTTAAATACGGTCTGCAAAATACTCTTTTTTTTTGTTATCTACAATTTGGAGATTTTTTACAATCTCAATTACATACATTTCCTAAGAGCACTGAAAGAATTTAATTAATGTAATTTAAAATTTAAATTTAATTTCTTTAATGGTTCAATATCTAACATTTATAATATGTTGTTGGGAATAAGAGAGGCTCCCTCAGATCAAATTAAAAAGCCTGGGAACAGGACCTACAGCTTTTAATTCCTGAAGAAATTTGGAATATAATTTTAAAATTAGATAATACCTCTTCTTTATATGCTCGCCACACTCTCCTACAATGTAAAGTAGTCCATAGGGCTCACATGTCCAATGTCAAACATTTTCATTTTTATGTGAATGTATTTCCTTGCTGTGATAAATGCAACAATGGAGATATTTCATTAATACATATGTTTTGGACATGCTAGAGTGTTGAGAAATATTGGATCAAATTATTTCAAACTTTCTCTGCACTTTTTAAAGTTAATATTAAACCAAATCCCTTAACAGCTTTATTTGGTATTGTTGAAGAGAGTGACATCACGAGAATGAAATCTGAGCTAATGTATTAGCTTTTATTTATTTTATGGCTAGGCAAGTGGTGTTGCTCAAATGGAAAGATATTACCTTACCTAATCATACTCAATATCTATGTGACATCATGTAATGTTTAAACTTAGAAAAAGTTAGATGCTCGATTTCCGATTTAAGTTTAAATGTTCAAACACTGTGGGAACCCTTTATGAATTCCTTTCATAATCTTTGATTTGTTATGAAGGTTGAAAAGTTGATGCATTTATTATTCTGGTAAGAATTTTGTCCTATTTTTTGGTCAAACAACTTCTTTCTTGGTAGTAGATTTATATTTTCCTTTTTTATATATAATATCAATACTATAATTTAAATGTAATGTATCCTTTTGAATCTTAACATATATACATATGTTCTCTGTATTTTTGGATGTGAAATTTCAATGTGAATAAAAATATTGAAAAAGAAAAGAAAAAGAAAATTCAAGAACCTACAGATTTGGTCAGCTCACTGGTCATCGTGCAAAAGAAAAATGGAGCATTGCGTACATGTCTGGGCCCAAGAGATCTCAATAAAGCCATCAAGAGAGAGCATTTTAAATTGCCAACATGGGAGGAAATCATGTCCAGGTTTTCAGGTGCCAAGTAGTTTAGCAAGCTCAATGTGTCATTGGGGTATTGGCAGGTGAGACAAGTTCAAGACTATGCACTTTCAATTCTCCACAATATACCATTTTTTTCAAGCACCATATGGGATTGTGTCCGCACCAGAAGTATACCACATGATATTTTAAAGTACACCTGGAGTTGAGTCCATAATGGATGACATCATTGTCTGGGGGTCAACCAAGAATCAACATGATATGCGACTAAGGCTAATGCTTGACATGACACAGAATGTCAATTTGAAATTAAATAAAGAGAAATGTGAGTTTGGTGGAAAGATACTGACCTTCATAGGAGATGTCATATCAAAGCCTGATCCAAGAAAGACATCAGCCATTGAAAATTTTGTGAGACCCCAAAACAAAGAGGAGGTGAGACATTTCCCTCATCTGTCGACTGCATCAGCACTACTTAGGTCACTCCTTGAGCAGAAAAATGAGTGGATCTGGTCACACAAGTAAGAAGAGTGCCCCCAGGCACTCAAAAAAAGTAAAAAAAGTCCTAACAGAAGAGTCTGCACTAAAATTTTATGATCTAGATAGGCACACCAGGATCTTGGCTGATGCATCCCAACATGACCTTGGAGAAGCACCACTGCAACAGCATGGGGACACATGGCAACCTGTGGCCTATGCATCAAGGGCTTTAACAAGTGCAGAAGCCAACTATGCACAGCTAGAGAAAGAGTTTCTTTCCAGCACTTAGGCGTGTGAAAGGTTCCATCAATATATTTATGGACAAGCTCTTGAAGTGGAGACAGATCATAATTGGTCTCAATTATGTCCAAAACACTGAATGTCTGTCCCATTAGAATACAATGCATGTTGATAAAGCTGCAGAAATATCTACACAGGCAGCTGATGTTTGCAGCTGATGCACTGTCGCAAGCAGTTGACAAGAAAGAAATGAGCAACCAAAAGGTTAATGCAAAGATTCAGACCTATGTTGAGATGATAAACACTTCATTTCCAGTATCCCGGGATAGAACAGATCAGGAAAGCAACGGAGAGAGATCAAACAATGAAAGAGATCAAAGAAACAATACAGAAAGGATGGCCAGCAGCTAAGAATGACTGTCCAATGGGTATTCGAGATTATTGGGCATGCAGAGATGAATTGTCAGTTGTGAAAGACATGGTCTTCAAAAGGAACAGGTTTGTGATTCCAGTGTTGCTATGCAAGGAAATTCTCCAGAAGATACACAAAGTACATCTTCCTCCCTCTGCCATATCAGACTAACGCGCATGCTTATACCAGAGTTGCCAGAGCTGTTGGAATCTCTCTTCAACAGTGCCCCTCTGAGGTCTGCACCCTAGGCGGCTGCCTAGTTGGCCTAATGGTAGCACTGACCCTGAAGACCACAAGATCCAACTCATGGTTGTGACCCGTCAACTGTCAGTACACAAAAGGGACCAGCACATGAAGAAAAGGAATGTGTTGTTCAGGGTTCACAGAAACTCACAAATACTATCTAGCAAATGCAAGAAATACACCGGAGGAAACACATAGCAGACCAAAAAGGACTATTAAACCACCTACTGATTGAAATCTGCTGAGTATAAAGAGACTGACCACGGAATGCAGATACCCTTGTTATGCAGACATAGTATTGTATTTGTGTTTTTTTAAAATGGGGATGTGTTATTATGTGTGTATAATAAAGAACTGCATTTCCCAGTAGGCAATGCTCATGGTTGGCACAGGAATAAAAGTACACTACAACAGAAGTCAAGTGCATTATTAGTTCATACAGTTCAAAAATGAAGTTGTTTAAGTATTAAAACCATGCAAGATTGTTCTTCTTCAATCAACAAACATAACAAATGGGACTTGGTCTCCAGACACTTTGGTCCTTCCTCTTTTACAAAATTCTCCCTCTGCCAAGCCCATATGGTATCTGGTGTACAAGAATTCATGCAAGGACAGCATGCACTCTCCAAAAATTGCAGTGGAAGCAATTCAACTTCAATGCCAAGATATTGCAAAGAAGACAATGAAGAATACACCACATTGTCCACCTAAAATTAGGCATAAAATCTAACGGCACAAACTAATAACAGGAACAATTATATAATATACTTTAATATCATGAGATCAGTAGTGGAAAACTCAAAATTGAATCTCTGAGAAATCTTCTCCACCTTCTCTTTCTTTACACATGGCCTTGCCTGCTGCCTCTCATGTTTCCCTCTTTCCCTTTGACCTGTTGTTGCACACCCATCCCCACTTTCCCTCTCAAGACATGTGTCCATACCTCTGCCCTCTACTAGAAGCTTCTTCCTACACCGATACATGGTTGGCATGGTCCATCCTGTGAAATGACCTATGACTCACTCATTGCCTTGGCCATGACATTCCATTGTTAAGATTATGAAACTGTTCAGTTGTGGCGGTACGCCATTAGGCAGGCGAATTGGCCCCGCTTGTCACGCATGTGGCAGGGCAGCTGGCCAAAATGGCACCGTCAGGGGTTTCCTCCTGACCTCGGCACCAGGCTCAGAAACTCACGCTTGGTGACTCACGTGACACCCTGATGACGTCGGGGCCCCCCAGTGTAGTTGTCAGCCAGGTCCGGGCTGGGAGTATAAGACCAGCCAGGCAGCCTGCAATAAATCAGTTTTGCTCACTGTACTCAACCCGTCTGGTTGTGCAATCCTTCAGTTAGCAGTGTAGCCGTCGCTACACAGTCTTACTTTCGCTTGTCACTTTTTCTAAGTATAATGTTCCCTGAGTGATATATCAGATTAGTGTGTGCACAGAGCCCACAACAATGAAAGGCAATGGGAGACAACTATCTCTGCCACAAACTCAATATCCATCTCATCATCTCTGTCTACTTCAATTCACATTCTATCCTATCCCAGGACAACTCAATATGGTATAAATAGTCATTCCTCAAATGCTATATGTATTGTTTTGATGACTCTCTTTCCTCCGTAGGAGATATTCCATTTCCCTCATCCTATCACTCCACTGGATTTATTGCAACCCAGGAGATCAATTCCAACACTTGCCTCTCCCCTTTTATGGTATTTTACTAGAATCACTCATGGTCTTTTTTCTGTCTTCAGGGATATATGCTCATTCAATGTGCACTATTCTCTGATAAAGGTAACACCAAACCACTTTGAATAGCTACTCTGAGGGCTTTTTATTTCCACAACAGTTGTGACAAAGCCTTTTCCACCCATCTGACCATACTCTAATATTTCTCTCAGGTTTCACCCCTCTGGATACTTGAATTATTTGAACCGTGATAAAGAATAGTAAATATTCTCCTCCTGTTTGTTTTTCATTCAGCTTGTTTGGGAGAACATACAAGTTTCCCTGTGCCCTCTTGATATCCTGCTTTATATTGTGTTGACAACAATGCCCATTTACTGCAGGCCCTGCTTTTTGATTTCTATTGTACAATGCAAACTTTCTCTTATTTCTTTTAACTCATGTATTTGGCATGATAAAAAGCTGGAAGATCTCATACGGTCTTTTCAGCATCCATAAAAAGCTAAGATATATTGCCATCATTTCAGGCCTGAGCCTTTCTCCAAGGATCAAGGAGAATGAGCAGAAGCAAGAAATCTCAGAAAATCTATGTCTCTCCAGGAAACAGCTATACATGGTTTCATTTCTTGAGAGGTACAAATTCATTATTCGATGTTAGTGTAAATATTTCATAGTTTCATTTGTCAACCCACATCAGGTTTTTTTCTGAACAATTTGTTCACATTTGCTTCCACTCTGTCTCGATTTTATGACTCATTCCGGGGAATACTGTATGGTTGCCAGCAACACACCTGGGAATTGGATTATAACTTCTTTCCATTGTTTAGGCCTTTTACCATGCTGTATGTCCAAATTTAAATTAACTAAATAAAAAAAGTACTTTTAGCAAGTCAATCATTAATTTCATGTAATATTACATTTTTGTTTTATTTTCTGACATTAAATAGTATCTGATCTGATCTGAAGGCTTCCACAACTCACTTTTTTCAATGAAGAATGAAAGTTTCTGTCACTTGTTTGCACAGACAAGTTCTAAAGCTTTGATAACACAGTTATCTTCCTGAACTTGTAATTGTCCTTACTTCACAATCCTGCACATCCATCTTCTAGTGGGGCTTGTTAGACTACAGAGGTCATGAGGTATGGCACAGTGGCCCAATGCTTAGTGCTGCTGCCTCACGGATCCAGAGACCTAGGATCAACCAAGTAAAATTTATTGTCATTTGATTGTACAAATACAACCCAACAAAACAGTTTTCTACGGTGCAATAACATATCGACAGACAACCAGAGAGAACATACATGTGCAGGACAAGTATTATTATATCTATAAAAATGAATATTGTTTAGTACAAATGAGAGTTTCGGATGTTTAATGTGAGCAGTTCCTTTGGTTATTCAACATTCTCATTGCCTGTAGGAAGATGCTGTTCCTCAGCCTGGTGGTGCTGGCTCTGATACTCCTGTATCTCTTCCCCAAATGGGAGCAGCTGAAAGGCGCTGTGTGCAGGGTGGAAGAGGTCCTCAAATGATTTTGTGTGCCCTCTTCAGACAACGATGCCAGTAGATCATGTCGATGGGAGAAGGGAGACTCCAGTGATCCTCTCTGCCACTATTATGGTCCTGTGGATTGACCTCCAATCCATTTCTCTGTAGCTACCTTACCACAGCGTGATGCAGCCGGCCAGCATGCTCTCGATAGAGCTCCTATAGAAGGTTGAAGAAAGTTGACGTAATGGCGGCCAGTAGCCTTGCCTGCTTCAGTCTTCTCAGGAAGTGCAGTCACTGTTACGGCCTCCTGACAAGTGAGGAGATGTTGAGTGTTAATGAGAGATCACTAGTTAAGTGAACTCCAAGGAACTTGGTGCCCTCCACTCTCTCTACTACAAAGTTGTTGATGTGAAATGAAAGGTGTCGTTCCTCATCCTCCTGAAGTCTACAATCATCTCCTTCATCTTGTCCACATTGAGACTCTGGTTGTTACTCTCTCACCATTTCACAAAATTTTCTATCTCTTCTCTGTATTCCAACTCATCATTGTTGCTGATGAGGCCAACGACTGTCGTGTAATCTGCAAACTTGATGACATTGATGGAGCTGGATCTGGTGATGCAGTCATGAGTCAGTAGCATGAACAGGAACAGTCCTAACCTTGTATGCCATCTGTGTGAAATATTTTTCTCTCCCAAATGAATTCAATGCCTCTACACCTGATTCAACCACAAGAACAAGGAAGAATGACCACTGCACACCCCCATATCTCCTGATGATCCTCTCCTGTCGTATCCAAAGTTGACGTGCGGGCTGCCTTCAAGAGAGTGAATCCAAGGAAGGCATCTAGATGGAGTACCCTGCCAAGTATTAGAAACCTGTGCTGACCAACTTGCCATTGTATTCAAGGATATCTTCAACACTTCACTTCAGCAGGGTGTCATTCACACTGTTTCAAACAGCTGTCAATCATACCGGTGAGGTAACTTCATTAAATGACTATCGACAGGCAGCACTCACATCAACACTGATGAAGTGTTTTGAAAGTCTGGTGTTGAAGAATATCAGCTTTTGTCTGAATGGCTTCATAGATCTATTCCATTCTATTTCTTCCCTCTAAGCATAATCTTTGCTTTTATTGTTGTAACCCCTTCCAATTCTCCTATCATAGCAACATGTCTATGGCAGATGCTTTCTCACTGGGTGTACACAAAGCCTTGGTATAGCTGGACAGCAAACATGTATATATCAGGATGATCTTTATCGACTATAGTCAGCATTCAACACCATCATCCCCTCAAAATTGATCAGCAAGCTTCGAGACCAAAATTAGTGAGGATTTAGTAAGAATATCTCCTCCAAAATCTCCATCAGTGCCAGACTACCACAGAACTGTATTCTTTGCTCCGTGGTCAGCCCGCTATAAACCTATAAGAGAGTGGCTCAGTAAAACAACAAGATCATCTACAAATTTGCAGAACATACCACTGTAGTGGGTTGTATAAACAGAGGTGGTGAATTAGCATTCAGGAGAAAGATTGAAAACTTGGCTGAATGATGCACCAACAACAACCTTGCACTCAGTGTCACCAAAACTAAGGAGCTGATTGTTGACCTCAGGAAGGGAAAACAGAGGTGGGCAATCCAGTGATCATTGGTGGATGAGACGTGGAGATGGTGAGAAAATTTAATTTATTGGGAATCACAATCTCAGTGGATCTTTCCTTGACCAACACACTAATGGCATTGTGAAGAAAGCATGTC
This sequence comes from Narcine bancroftii, assembly GCF_036971445.1. Taxonomy (NCBI): domain Eukaryota; kingdom Metazoa; phylum Chordata; class Chondrichthyes; order Torpediniformes; family Narcinidae; genus Narcine; species Narcine bancroftii. The sequence goes on along the minus strand of NC_091473.1, from coordinate 22,903,112 downwards.
AGTGCCAATACTTCCTCTGGAGTTTGTGAAGGTTTGGTATGACATTGGAAAGCCTGGCAACTCCTGAACAATAAACTCAATCAGGGACTAATTTAAGGACTCTTACTTTTGCACTTTATTGGTCTTTTTTCTCTATATATTGCAGTTTGTTTACTTTTCTTTATTTGTTTACATGTGTCCATTGAGTACAGTTTTTCTTTGTCCTACCAATAAATAGTAATTCTCCTCCCCCGCAGGAAAATGAACCTCAGCACTGCATGTGATGTCATGTATGTTCTCTGTCAATAAATCTGAAATCTAACTGCACGAGTACTCCTAGCATTTCAATGGATTACTGTTAACTCCCTCTGGTGTAGGTGAGTGGCAGGAGAATGAGAAAGGGAGTTGATAGCAGTGAGTAAGAGAAAATAATCTGATTGGTGTAAAAAGGTGCTTGATAGTTGGTGGGGACACAGTGAGCTGAAGAGCTCATTTCCTTGCTACGTGATTCAACAACTCTGCAAGACCATCCACAACTATGGCTGATTGACAACTTCATTTGGCCTGTCACATATTTAGAACTCCTTACAAGACTGCTTGTTTCTGTTAGCCCAACACTCATCAGTCTGCAAATCCTTTTTAGTCTACAAATCCAGTCTCAGATGTATTTCTTCTCTTCATTAGGCCTGACTCCCCTAAAACCAATGCATCGATTTCGCAAAAGACCTTCAAAGAAAACCACTGGATTGAAGTTGTAGTTACCCCCCTCCCCCCCCACCCAGATTAATGTAGTAGCGAAAGTAGCAAATGCTATGGGCCCTAGATTTTCAAGGCCCCCATGTTTATGTACTTGTGCAGCAGCTATGAGATACCTCATTAATAGTCTGTGTTGATAACCTTGATTAAAGGTGATCATTCGCTAACAGAGAAGGGGGACGTAATTTCACTGCTTGCCATAGGCGCTCTGTTCCCTAGCTACAACACTGGTAATCACTGAATATATATAGATCTGAGAAAGCTAGCATCATGTTAAGAATAATTAAGACTATTTCCAACTTTCCAAAACAGACATGCAGGGTCAGCATCAGAAACTCTCGCTGAGTGGTGGGTGGGACCACAGTCACACTTCCACGTTATTACGCATGCGCCAGCTGTTACTTCGAGCCCTGCCATCACACTTCCGCCTCACCGTGCATGCACCAGCCAGCACAATTTAGGACCGCACACACGTCAGCTGGCTCAATTTAGGGCCCCCTTAAAATAGATGCTCAAGGCCCCGCAATACTTTATCAGAACTGGTGCTCCCCAAATATAATGGTGAAACAAAAATAGCAACTACCAAAGCCCAAAACTCCACAGACCTGACATAATGATATGAATTGAGTGTTAAAAAATTAAATGTTTCTGTAGTTTAAGTTGTTTTTCCTTAGAAATAAATAAGCCTGCCTATTTTGTTCAAATTAACATAACAAATAAAAGTGAAAATTGCATCCTGTAGTATTTTACACAATTTTGCATGACTAATTCAGTTGCAATTTTTTTGAAGTTCAACCCACAATTCAATTGAAGACCTTGCTATTATGATAAAGGCAAAGAGTTAAAACTCATCAGACCGCAGACTCCTCACACTTGCATCTCAGTTTTCTGCACCACTTCAGGTCACGTTGTTAAGATTAGTTAAGTATATTGGCCTTTGACAACTTCAAATGAGGAAAAAGGGTCAGGGTCTATACGATAGTGTATATCTCTGAACCCTGGTAGAGTTGGCAGGACTTTACTTTATACTGAATTAAACAGAAAAGAGGCATTTTGGCTGCTATTCACGTCTTCGTGAATATATTACAAAATTATTAACTCGGTCTGAAAGAGCAAGATGTAACTGCATTGAAAAGAGTGATGAGTCCAATGAGGAACGGGGCAAGGATCCCAAAGAAGATGTTTGTTTTGAACAGTTTTTTAGGAGCAAAGATGATCCAGAAGCTGTTGCTTCTGATGTGAGTGAGCAGGGCAGCATTCAGCTGGAGCCACTCACTCCGTCGGAGGTTTTAGAACATGAGGCGACTGAGATTCTACAGAAAGGAAGTGTGGTGATTGCCACCAAGAGAAAGGGAACAACATCTTCCCCAGAGGAAAGTAGTAAAGAGACCACTCCAGCTGCAATACTGATCAGCTCGGAGCACCAACAAGAAAATGAAAAGAGCTGAAGACTTGCATGGGTCATTGGACTTGAGTCATAGGTACACCTACACCAAGCACACAAACAAGCACTGTTAAAAGGCTATGAAATTCTTATACAGCTCAGACTACAAGTCACATTCCTGAGTTTGAAAAAACCAAATGGCATGTGAAAAGAAAAGACTTACAAATCTGTATAAAATTAAGCCCCTTGTAGAGGTGCACACGGCAGGCTCACAGCTTACCTACGTAAACTTTCAGTGAAAGTGGAATCAATTACAATTAAAAAGGCATAACTACGTCATGGTGCAGCTCTGCAGAAAAGATATGTTAATTAGACCAAAGTTTTCATTCCATCTGCAATTTCATCTTCACAAACAGCCTTGGAACAATTCACCATATTAAAATAGCTAAATAAAGAAAGTTATTTAAATATGCCAGGAATCAGAGGATTGCCAAGGTTTTGGAGGGTTGTGGAGGGTTTTTGAAAGAGAATCTAGAGACTGAAAAAGGTGAAGATGAAGTGGAACTTAAAAATAAGGTTTAGAATTTTACATTTACAGGAGTAAAAATCTTTCAGGTCCCCTCTAATAAGGTCACAACAGAATAATAATCAGTATTTTTGTAACAACTTTAAAGTACTGAAATATTCCCTGGTGCTTACAGGAACAGCAATATTACAAAACAAAATTTGACACTGTCAGAATGGAAGTTTAAGGCATCTGGCCAAAAGCTTGGACAAAGAGGAAGCAGAGAGAGATAAGGAGAAAAAGAGGTTTAAGGATAATTTTTCAGGGCTGTGGGGCCTTAGTGGAAGATACTTCTAACAATGATGAAGCATTTGGGATGCTCGTGGGAAAGAGATGTGCTTATATCGGAGCGCTGAGACAAGGATAAAAAGGGTGAATATTTTGCAAATTCCAAAGGCCCAGGCCTGAATATTGCTTACCTTTTATAGTCTGGAAAAACAACCAACTGAAAAACCTCACAAAGATAAGCGTATACAGAGCCGTTGTCATACCCACACTCCTGTTCGGCTCCGAATCATGGGTCCTCTACCGGCACCACCTACGGCTCCTAGAACGCTTCCACCAGCGTTGTCTCCGCTCCATCCTCAACATCCATTGGAGCGCTCACACCCCTAACGTCGAGGTACTCGAGATGGCAGAGGTCGACAGCATCGAGTCCACGCTGCTGAAGATCCAGCTGCGCTGGATGGGTCACGTCTCCAGAATGGAGGACCATCGCCTTCCCAAGATCGTATTATATGGCGAGCTCTCCACTGGCCACCGTGACAGAGGTGCACCAAAGAAAAGGTACAAGGACTGCCTAAAGAAATCTCTTGGTGCCTGCCACATTGACCACCGCCAGTGGGCTGATAACGCCTCAAACCGTGCATCTTGGCGCCTCACAGTTTGGCGGGCAGCAGCCTCCTTTGAAGAAGACCGCAGAGCCCACCTCACTGACAAAAGGCAAAGGAGGAAAAACCCAACACCCAACCCCAACCAACCAATTTTCCCTTGCAACCGCTGCAATCGTGTCTGCCTGTCCCGCATCGGACTGGTCAGCCACAAACGAGCCTGCAGCTGACGTGGACTTTTTACCCCCTCCATAAATCTTCGTCCGCGAAGCCAAGCCAAAGAAGACTTCCTATGGATCCTGCTTGACCTCCAACACATTTTTGTATTACAATGTTTGCAAATAGGTTTAAACAATATAGCCAGTTGTACAATGGGGAATCAGAGATGTGAAGAGCTTGGAAACGTGCAAGTTACAATATCAAGGCTCTCAATTTTATGTGTGGCCCTGCTGAATTATGGGAATGCTTGAGATACTGTGGAAGAACTCATGCACCTGCCACTGAGTCCAGAAGTTGCCTATGCAAACTACTCTCCTGAGTCTTCAGCACACAATCTATCTCACTCCATTGCAGTCTAGACAAAGTGTGTAGAACTGGGTGCTGGGTTAGAACAATACAAAATAAAAGGCACTGAAATGTTAAAAATGATCCTAACCCAGGTTACAGGAATGTTATACACATTTCTGGCATTTGAGAACCTGTCAGGATCTTTGTCACCTCATTTATCAGTGAAACTTTTTATCCCTCCTATGGTTTTTATTTTATAATATAAAACTCGCTCAGCTGATGTCAATAGTGGTGGAAGCTGCAAAATTTGCTTTTGGTGAAAATTTCAACCTCATTGGTCTGAAAAATAACAATTCATATTTCCTCAGGGAACAACCAGATTTTAGCAACTTCAGTTCCCCATGCTGCTTTTAAAGGGCCAACATCTTGTCCTGACTGAGATCTGTGTTTGGAATAATGCAACCCATCATGTACCTGGACTGCTTTGCTCATGAGGTTCAGAATCACAGTCATTCTCAGCTCCCCGAACTCAGGATCTTACTGATCTCTGCCACATCTCACAAATTGTTGTTCACTGTGGGACGTCACCCAGATTCTGTACCCAGGAAGGGGATATATCAGTTAAACATCTCTACTTTCAGGCCACAGGAACTGGCAGGTTTTCTTAAGTCCAGCCATTCAGTGACGAGGCTACAGAAACCCTCCTACCAATCCCCTGACTGTGACCAAGGAAAAGGTGTGGGGTTGGGGGGGCGGGGGGGGTGCTTTGTTATTGCTCTGTATAAAGTTTGCTCTTCAGCACTTGCTGGTTTTCATTATTTCTTTGAGCTTAACAACCACAAGCCTTCATTTCCCTCCCATCGTTACATCACTCTGGCATTTATAAATATATGCAGCTCAAAGGCAGCCCTTTCAGTCCACACTTCTTCTTCTTCTTTGGCTTAGAAGATTTATGGAGGGGGTAAATGTCCACGTCAGCTGCAGGCTCGTTTGTGGCTGACAAGTCCGATGCGGGACAGGCAGACACGATTGCAGCGGTTGCAGGGGAAAATTGGTTGGTTGGGGTTGGGTGTTGGGTTTTTCCTCCTTTGCCTTTTGTCAGTGAGGTGGGCTCTGCGATCTTCTTCAAAGGAGGTTGCTGCCCGCCAAACTGTGAGGCGCCAAGATGCACGGTTTGAGGCGATATCGGCCCACTGGCGGTGGTCAATGTGGCAGGCACTAAGAGATTTCTTTAGGCAGTCCTTGTACCTTTTCTTTGGTGCACCTCTGTCACGGTGGCCAGTGGAGAGCTCGCCATATAACACGATCTTGGGAAGGCGATGGTCCTCCATTCTGGAGACGTGACCCACCCAGCGCAGCTGGATCTTCAGCAGCGTGGACACTAATCATTATAATCATTATAAAAAACCCATTTAAACGAACATTACACAGAAGAAATTTTGTTATCCTCCTCATTGTCATCAACTCCTTCCCCCAATTTCTAACACTCAGCCACTCATTGAGGCCAATTTACAGAGGCTCATTAACTGACCAACCCATGCATCTTGAGGTTGCAGGAAGATACTGGAACACCTGGAGGGTGCCCACTCAATCACAGAGAGAATATGATAGTACCTGAGGTCAGGACTGAACCCAGATCTCCAGCACTAAGAAGCAGCAGTTCTACCAGCTGAGCCACTGTGCCATCATTAGTAGAGTGGTAACTTTGACTGACTGACCCACACAGCCTGGCCCTTCAACCTATTTCGAAGGCACACAGTGTCATGATAATGAATATGCATGATATGTATTAACCTGACCAGAAGTCAGATGGTATGCATTGGAGGTGAAAGGTGCAGGATGATGAAATAAGGGAAGCAGGAAAAAAAGACACGGAGATGTTCAACTGGTAAAGCATGTGGTGATAGTGTTATTAATTTCACATTTCAGGCCACAAATGTGACACACAGGAAGTAAAGAAAACAGACAGGAAGTAAGCCCCTCCAAGTTTCACTTTAAAAACACCACATTACAACACATTTCCCTCCTCCCCCCTTCAGAATCAAACATGTCCCATATATAAAGAACAATGTTGTCATTAGTTTGTGTACTCCTAAAACTTATAATATCTCAGCAACTCTTTAATAATATTCACATCTTGAAAAATGTGGCAGATTGCACCTTCAGTCTACTAAAAAAAACCTGTCCATTCAAAAATTTAGTCTGTCAGGAGGTTTGCGAATGCACTGTGATCTGCACACAACCCCTGATGACTCAGCAGGCATCACTCACAAAAGTGTTTTGAGACGATCTGGAGTTGGGGCTGTGTTTCTGTGTGGGAATGTTCATCCACTTCAGGGTTCCCAGGCCCCTCTGCCAGTGTGTCCCTCTCTGGGAAAATGACTGGGGAACACTCTTCCACAGTAGTCTGTTCACCATTGGAAACTCCATTAAACTATCTGTCTCTGAGTATGTATGATGCAAGTGCACATGGTCCTGATGTCTGCAGAAAACATGTCCATCAGTCAGCTTAACAACATAGGAGACGGGCCTACTCTATTTAAGATGAGCCTTGGGTAGACGTTGTTGATTGTTTCTCACGTAGACATTGTCATCTGGCTTTAACTGTCTTTCTCGCACATGTTGATCATGTCCCTGCTTCTGCTTTTCCTGCTTTCTCACCACTCTTGTCTTCATGTCTGGGCACAGTGGGTCCAATCTTGACTTGGGCCTACGCCTCAACAGCATCTCCACTGGAGTGCGTGCAGTTGTAGTCTGCGGCGTAAGGCCGTATTTAAACAAGAAATGTGAAAGCCTGATACTAATAGAGTCCCCTGTCATCCTCTTCAGGTCTTCCTTCACTGTCTGAACAGCCCGTTCATCCAAACAATTTGAGGCTGGGTGGAAAGGGGCTGTCTGAATGTGATGAATGCAATTCTGCTGCATGAACTCACTGAACAGCTCATTGATAAATGTCGGGACATTATCAGTGGCCAGAGTGTTAGGCAATCCATGGACTGCAAACACTTGCCTGAGTTTGTCTATGGTTGAATGAGCTGTAATAATGCCCATGATGTGAGTTTCTATCCATTTGGAATGCGCATCCACCATTACTAGAAACATAAAAGGGCCAGCAAAGTCTAAATGTAGCCTAGACCAGGGGCAATCTGCCCACTCCCTTGGGTGCAAAGGAGCTGCTGGTGGAAATTTCTGATTGATTTGACATTGCACGCATGATTTTACCTTATTCTGCAGATCCTGATCCATTCTCAGCCACCAGACGTAGGATTTTACAAGGCTTTTCATTTCATACACCTCTGGATGAGTCTCATGAACTTCCTCCATAATCTTTGAATGGCCAGTGGGAAGCACAATGATCCTTGCTCACCCCCACCCCACCCCAGAAAATGCAACCATCCTGCAGACTCAATTTTGTCTTATGTTTGGCATAAGGCTTCGGTTCTTCTCCTTTCATGATACTGGGCCATCCTTGTAAAAGGCAAGTCTTGACTTGAGACAGGACTGGGTCCCTCTCTGTTCACTGCTTTATCTGAGTCACCTTTACAGGTGTCTCTGACAGCCTTTCCAATGAAAACACCATCTCTGGAGGCACGTATTTAGTAGCTGGTGTCTCACGTAAACGTAGACGACTCAGCGCATCGGCATTTACATTATCCCCACCTGCTCTGTACTCAATAGTGAACTGGTAGGCTGACAATGTGAGAGCCCAATACTGACACTAGTGGTGAGATGCATCTGGTCTCACTGAACAGACTCATCTGTATAAATTGTGAATGCACATCCACATAGGTACTGATGAAAATGTTTTACCACAAAAACAAAGGCCAGACCATCTTTGTCTAGCTGTGAATACCCCTTTTCAGCAGTCATTAGGGTACATGAAGCAAAACCAATCGGCTTCTCTGAATGGTCCTCCAATACATGTGAGAGAATTGTTCCTACTCTGCAGGCGAGGTGTCACATGAAAGGGTGATCTCCTTATCTAGGTCATAGTGAACCAGCAGCTTCACTGAGTAGAGGAGTTCTTTCCCCTCCTTGAAAGCTTCCTCCTGCTCTTCACTCGACTGCCATTTGGTGCTATTGTACAACAGCTGTACAGTGGGGCCAAAACCCTTGAGAGGTCAGGAAGAAAGTTGCCATAATAATTCACCATGCCCAAAAATGAGGCAAGTTTCATGACTTAGGCTTGGGGTCTCCTTGATAGTTCTCACTTTGTCCTCCACTGGACAGCTGTGATCTTGTCCCAGGTAGGTCACACTTGGTGCGAAGAACACACATTTGCCACGCTTCAATAGCCAACCTGCATCTAAGAGCTTCTTCAATGCCTGTTCCAAGTGAGCCAGATGCTCCACCTCCATGGCTCCTGTGATCAAAATATCATCCAAATACACCACTACATGCCTATCCCCTGCAGCAAGGAAAATGGCGGGGCTGGACACCACTCCAAACATCAGGCGAATATATTTAAATAATTGTTAATTGTGACATACTCCTATGAATTCTCGTTGAGCAGCAGTTGTTGGTAAGCATGGCTCATATCCAGCTTTGTGATAGCTTACTCCCAAACAGGGTCACAAACAGGTCATCCACCCATGGCAATGGGCACTCCTCCAGCTTGGAGACCTGATTCACCGTAACCTCATAGTCCCCACATGTTCTTACCATTTTGTCTGCCTTAAAAACTGGAACAATGGGAGCTGCCCGCTACATGGACTCAACGATGCCCAACTGCTGTAAACATTTTGGTTCCTCCTCAACCTTGTCTTTCATGGCATAGAGCATCGCCCTAACTTAAAAAAAACATGGTGTGGCCTCAGGGTCAACATTGAGTTTCACTGTCACGCCCTTTAATGTGCTCAGCTCATCCCTGAAAATGTCATTTCAAGTTCAAGACAAAAGAGTTGAAAGAAGAGAGACTCAGCAGATAGTAGCTAATTGGGCAATAAAGTTCAACAGATGAAGACAGAGGATTGGGTAATCAACAGTTGAAAGGCAATTGAGGTCAGGTGACCCAAACATCACTATAAAAGTGAGGGACTTTGCAATGGACTGGCCATCATTGAGTCACTGGCTGAGTCAGACTGGAAAGGCTTTGGCTTAAGGGGCTTCAGTGACTAGGGGCTGAGCTGGTGGTGCAGGAATTGTAATAAGAAAGGGTCACTCTATTTAAGGAACAAAAAGGATTTAGCAGGTGAGGGCAGGTTTTAGATCTCATTTTTTTTTCTTCTTATCAGAAACAGTGGGAATGGCAGCTGAGGAAGGAAAATGCACTTCTTGCAGAATGTGAGTCCTCAGGGTAACAAGCAGTATCCCTGACTACTTTATCTGTGAGAAGTTTATCCAACTACAGCTCCTGACAAGCTGAGTTAAGGAATTGGAACTGGAGTTGTATGAACTCTAGATTATAAACAACCAACTGAAAAACCTCACAAAGATAAGCGTATACAGAGCTGTTGTCATACCCACACTCCTGTTCGGCTCCGAATCATGGGTCCTCTACCGGCACCACCTACGGCTCCTAGAACGCTTCCACCAGCGTTGTCTCCGCTCCAGCCTCAACATCCATTGGAGCGCTCACACCCCTAACGTCGAGGTACTCGAGATGGCAGAGGTCGACAGCATCGAGTCCACGCTGCTGAAGATCCAGCTGCGCTGGATGGGTCACGTCTCCAGAATGGAGGACCATCGCCTTCCCAAGATCGTATTATATGGCGAGCTCTCCACTGGCCACCGTGACAGAGGTGCACCAAAGAAAAGGTACAAGGACTGCCTAAAGAAATCTCTTGGTGCCTGCCACATTGACCACCGCCAGTGGGCTGATAACGCCTCAAACCGTGCATCTTGGCACCTCACAGTTTGGCGGGCAGCAGCCTCCTTTGAAGAAGACCGCAGAGCCCACCTCACTGACAAAAGGCAAAGGAGGAAAAACCCAACACCCAACCCCAACCAACCAATTTTCCCTTGCAACCGCTGCAATCGTGTCTGCCTGTCCCGCATCGGACTGGTCAGCCACAAACGAGCCTGCAGCTGACGTGGACTTTTTTTACCCCCTCCATAAATCTTCGTCCGCGAAGCCAAGCCAAAGAAGAGATTATTTGGGAGGCGGGGTTGATTGACAGGAGTTACAGGGACACTATTACACCTAGGAGTGTGGATGGGTGACAAGCGGGAAAGGGAATAGGCAGGCATTGCAGGGCACCCCTATAGCTGTTCCCCTCCATAACAAGTATACCATTTTGGATACTACTGGTGGTGGTGGTGGGTAAGGCAGGGGGAGAAACTACCTACCTGGGACAAGCCATGGTGGTCAGGTCTCTAGCATAGGCTAGCCACATGGCTAAGAAGGGAAAGGAGGAGAAGAGTCAAGCTGTAGTGATAGGGGATTCCATAGTTGGGGAACAGATAAGAGGTTCTGTGAAGAGATTGAGTATCCCAGATGGTATGCTGCCTTCCTGATGCCATGGTCTGAGATGCCTCAGATCCAGTTCATGGCATTCTCAAGAGGGAGAGTGAGCAGCCAGACGTTATGGTCCATATAGAGACCAAAGACATTGGTAGGAAGGGTGAGGAGGTCCTGCACGGAGAGTTCAGGGAGTTGGCACAATGTTGAAGGAGAGGACCTCCAGGTTTGTCATCTCAGGATGGGGTGTCATCTCAGGATGGGGTGTCATCTCAGGATGGGGTGTCATCTCAGGATGGGGTGTCATCTCAGGATGGGGTGTCATCTCAGGATGGGGTGTCATCTCAGGATGGGGTGTCATCTCAGGATGGGGTGTCATCTCAGGATGGTTACCCGTGCCATATGCTAATGATGCATAGATGTATAATGGAGCTTAACATGTGGCTAAATACAGGAGGGACAGCTTCAGGTTTGTGGATCATTGGGCTACCTTTCAGGGAAGGTAGGTCCTGTTCTGATGGCATAGTTTGCTGGTGCTTTTCCGGTGGATTTAAACTAGATTTGCAGGGGGGTGGGAACTAGAGTGCCAGAGCAAATAGAGGAGTGGAGGAGGAAAAAGATTATGTGAAAATTGCATGCACTGTTAAAGTCAAAGGGTTGTACGTGGTGGAAATGTTCTTGGGTGCTTCTATTTCAATGCAAGGAGTATAATAAGAAAGGCAGGCAAGCTTAGAGCATGGATTAGAATGTGGAATTGTGATGTTGTGGCCATTAATGAAACTTGGTTGCAAGAGTGGCAAGATTGACCGCTCATTGTTCTGGGCTTTTGTTGCTTTTGACGTGATAGAATGGAGTAAAGTAATGGGGTGCAGGTGCTGGGTGGGGGGAGGGGGCACGGGGTGCTGAAAGGGGAAGGTGTGACATTGCTCGTCAGTGAAAATATCACAGCTGTACTCAGCAAGGCAGAGCAGAGGGCTCGTTTACTGAGGCTACATGGGTGCAGCTGAGAAATGGGAAAGGTACGACCACACTCACTTCATTATATTATAGATCGCCCAATGGTCAATGAGAACTGGAGGAGCAAATCTGCAGACACATAGCAGACAGCTCCAAGAACCATAAGGTTGTGATAGTAGGAGACTTTAATTTTCCAAATATTGACTGGGACTGCCAGGTGGATGGCTTGGAGTTTGTCAAATGTGTTCAGGAAAGTTTCCTAAATCAATCTATAGAGGTACCAACTAGAGAGTGCAAAATTGGATCTCCTGTTAGGGAGATAGGTGACAGAAGTGTGCACAGGGGAACATTTTGGGTCCAATAAAAAGCAGAAAGCTGGCAAAACACACCAGGTCAAGCAGTGTCCTTTATATAGCAAAGGTATACATGATGTTTCAGGCTGGAGCCCTTTATCAAGGTATGGAAAAATGTCAGCTGGCATTGAACAAAAGAGTAGTGGAGGTGGTGTGGTTGCAAAGGCAGGAAGTGATGGGTGGAGAAGGCAGGGAGGGGACAGCAGCAATCAAGGGGAGGAGGGATGGCTGGATGAATAGTGGGGAAAAGGAGGGAGGAGAACTGGAAAGTGTGAGGGGGAAGAGGAGAGCAGGTTAGTGGGAACTGGAAAGTTTTTTTTTAATTTTTTATTTTTCACACCATAAATCACATTAGCCATGATATACACTATTTCTTTTTCACACATATACAGTGACTTTTTCTCCCCCCCCCCTTTCCTCCCAAAGCACCCCCCCACCCCCCCCCCTCATCCATTTTAGGTATACAATCTAGGTTGGATTAAGCCAGTCAGACAATGTTGTCATTCAACAAAATTACACCAGAAATTCTACTGAGTCCATTCTTTTCTTTCCTTCTCCTTCCATCAACTTAGGTACTGTTTGTCCCCGGTAGGTTTTCGCTATTGTATTTAATGTAAGGCTCCTATACTTGTTCGAATATTTCAATATTATTTCTTAACCTATCTGTTATTTTTTCTAATGGAATACATTTATTCATTTAAATTTAGTAGTTTCTTCCTTTTAATTTGGTTATGTATTCCATTAATATTTAAAGACATATAGTTCAGCGTAGCCCTTTTATATTTTGTTTATCTTCTCTTTCCGTTTTTCCATCATTACCTTTCCTCCTTTTCCATTTCTGTTTTCTTATTTTCAACTCTTTATAAGACAACATTCCTACAACATCCAACATTTTCCTTATTCTCCTATTTCTATCTTATTTATCCCTAATCTCCCCTTCACCTCCTGAGTTGTCCTTTATCCCTTGTCGGACAACCACATCTCCCCTCTCCATTTGGATTTGCGAATCCACTCGCAAGCGTCAATTGATTTTGCAGTGACCGCTATTTCCCCCCACCCCGCCTTCCCCAGAAAAGATTTCACTTTTCATATATCACTAAGGTCACTCTTTTAATTCCCTCCTTATTCTCTCTATTCCATTACCTTCCCTTATTAATTCTTGTCTATACTATCTATATTTTCCTCTAAGTACAGATACATTCATGTATGCTCATTGTCTCTATTCACTCTTATACCTCTTTACCCGCATACATATCAACCGTGATCATTTTTACTCTCATTACCCGTCTTCCTCCCTCAGTCTATTTTTGTAATTGTTCTGCAAATTTTCGTGCTTCTTCTGGATCCGAGAATAGTCTGTTTTGTTGTCCTGGAATAAATATTTTCAATACCGCTGGATGCTTTAGTATAAATTTATACCCTTTCTTCCATAAAATCGCCTTTGCTGTATTGAACTCCTTTCTCTTCTTTAGGAGTTCAAAACTTATATCTGGATAAATGAAGATTTTTTGCCCTTTATACTCCAGTGGCTTGTTGCCCTCTCTTACTTTTTCCATTGTCTTCTCCAGTATCTTTTCTCTTGTAGTATATCTTAGGAATTTTACTAAAATAGATCTTGGTTTTTGTTGTGGTTGTGGTTTAAAGGCCAATGCTCTATGTGCCCTTTCTATTTCCATTTCTTGCTGTAGTTCTGGACATCCTAGGATCCTCGGGATCCAATCTTTTATAAACTCCCTCATATTCTTGCCTTCTTCATCTTCCTTAAGGCCCACTATCTTTATGTTATTTCTTCTGTTATGGTTTTCCATTGTATCTATTTTTTGAGCTAGTAGTTCTTGTGTCTCTTTAGTTTTTTTATTAGATTTCTCCAATTTCTTTTTTAAGTCTTCTACCTCCATTTCTGCTGCTACTGCCCGCTCTTCCATCTTGTCCATTTTCTTTCCCATTTCTGTTAAGGTCATCTGAATTTTATTTATTTTCTCTTCTGTGTTGTTTATTCTTTTTCTTAAATCCTTAAATTCCTGTGTTTGCCATTCTTTAAATGACTCCATGTATCCTTTAATAAGAGCAAGTATATCCTTTACCTTGCCTTTCTTTTCTTCTTCTATTTCACTGTACTCTTCCTCTTCCTCTTCTTCTTCCTCTGGGTTGACCATCTGTTGTTTCTTTGGTGCCCTTTCCTCCTCTTCTTTCTTGTTTCTATTGTCTTCTGTGGTCTCTTCTTGCTGCAGGTGTTCTGCAGCTGTCGTTGCCGGCTGTGGAGATCGACTCCCCAGCTGGTCCCCCCTCCCGTCGGTGTGTTTTTTTTCATTCGCATCGCGCATGCGCGGTTGTGCACTTTTACTCGGCTCTGCGAGCCATTTTTGTAGTCCATTATTTACCGACCTGAGGGAGCAGGTTTCTCTCTCCGCAGCGGGCCTCTTCGGACAGGTAAGGCCTTCACCTTTTTCCTCCTTTGTCTTCTCTTCCTCTCTTCTTACCGTTGCTTTCGATTTTTCTTTTTTTGTCGCCATCTTCTTTCCACCTTTATACTCACTTTTCTGTAACTTTTATTTCTGTGCCTTTGTGTTTTCCTTTGTTTTTCCCGACTTTTCTGGAGAGGGCTGGAGTTCACCTTCCGGCCACTACTCCATCACGTGACTCCTCGTGGGAACTGGAAAGTTGATGTTAATGCCATCTGGCTATAGAGTGCCCAGACATAAAATCAGGTGTTGTTTCTCCAATTTGTGGGTGGTCTTGGTGGGATAGTACATAAGGCCATGAACAGACATGGTCAGTAACTGGGAGGTCTCTGTTGCTGGTGGGGATGGAGTGAAGGTGCACAGTGCAGCGATCTCCCAATCTGTGCCCAGTCTCTCTGATGTCGAGGAGGCCACAAAGGGAGCACCTGATTAAGTAAATCAGTGCAGTGGATAAACAAGTGAAGTTTCTCCAGCTTTGTTTTTAATTCAACCACAATGTCTGCAAATGTTTGTTTTGATTTTGGGTACAGTAAATTGAAGAAAGGCAAATTTAAAAAAAAAGAAAGGATCTGGAATGCATGGATTGAAAAAAGTTTATTTTGGGCAAGGACATGTGAGGTAAGTGGAGGACCCTGAAAGGTTACATTTTGAGAGTAGATAGTTTGAATGCTCCCATCAGGATTAAAGGCAATGTTAGCTGGCACAGGAAACTTTAGTTTTCAAGGGATATTGGGGATCTGGTTTAGAAGAGAGGTGAATTGCAGGTATAGATAAAACGGAGCAAATGAGGTACTTGAGAGTATTAAAAAATGGAAGAAAGACCTCAAACAAAATCAGCAAGACTAAGAGATACACTAGGTTGCTTTGGCAGACAACATAAAGGAAAATCCTAAGGGTTTCTATAGATATATTAAGAAGAAAAGGATAGTAAAGGTCAAAATTGGTTCACTTGAAGATCAAAGTGGTCGGCTTTGTGTGGAGTCAAAAGAGATGGGGGAGATCTTAAATGCCTTTTTTGTTTTGAGTATTCACTCAGGAAATGGGCACACAGTCGTGGGAAACAAGTTAAACAAGCAATGAGGTAATTGAAACTATACAGATTAGAGGAGGAAGTGCTTGTTGTCTTAAAGCAAATAAGGGTGGACAAATCCCCAGGGCCTGACATATTCCCTCAGACCTTGAGGGAAGATAGTGTAGTGTCCTTAGCCACAGGTGTGGTGCCAGAGGATTGGAGGAGTAACCCTGGAAAATAGAGGCCAGTGAGCCTGACATCAGTAGTAGGCAAATTATTGGAAGGTGTTCTAAGAAATCAGATGTCCAATTATTTGGATAGCAGGAGATGGATGAGGGTTGGTCATCATGGCTTTGTGCATGGTAGGCCATGTTTAACCAATCTTGTAGAGTTTTTTTTTGAGCAGGTTACCGGAAAAGTTGACAAAGGGCTGTGGATGCTGTCTACATGGACTTTAGTAAGGCCTTTTACAAGGTCCCAAATGGGAAGTTAGTTGGGAAGCTTCAGGTTCTAAGTATTCATGGTGTAGTAGTGAACTGGATTCATCAATGGTGGACAAGAGAAGACAGTAGTTGTGGCTGATTACTTCTCAGACTGGAGCCATGTGTCTAGTGGTGTGCCTCAGGGACCATTGTTGTTTGTCAATGATCTGGATGATAAAGTGGTAAATTGGATAAAGCAAGTTTGCAGACGAAACTAAAATTAGAGGCATCGTGGACATCAAAGTATGTTTTCAAAGCCTGCCCCAATTCCTGATGTTACACTCGCATAACAAAAGCACATTTCCTGTGCGTGGGTACCTTCTTGCATGACGATACCATGTCTATTGGCTGTGCAGCGGGTGCCAGCACCATTTTGGGATCACTGGCCCTTAAGCTGCCCTTGCCATTCATCTGCCAGTTTGGTTGCTGTGCAGTCTGCTGGCTTTTGGGTGCACTCGCAGTCCGGAGCGCTGGTTTGAACACTGGCGGCGGGCCACCACAAGTCCAACTTTAGACATATACTAGCTTGGATGATTGAAATTTTTCAAAACCATCTCAGATTCTCAAGTGTAGGGAAATGTAGCAATAGCAGCAATTTCACCATTGAGTCAGGAACAATAGCTCTTCCCATTTGAAAATTATCTACTTACCCTTCTTTCTATCTCTAGTATCTATCCTCTGGCAATATACCATGAACAACTTAACTTCAATGAATATTTAAATGCTTTTCCATGTCTGTTGTGCAACATTTTCATTTATTATGCAAAGAAATGGAATTGATGTTTTTTGTGGACTTTACAAAGATCAGGCATTCTTTCCTTCCAAATCTATTTTAAAATAGATTTCTTGTTCACGTCTTCCCTCTGTTTTATTCAACATCTTCCCTTCACAGAAATGCAATGGCACTGTAGGGCCTTATTTAAAATACATGAGATAGCATTGCTATTGCAATCATCCAGTTTACATTATGGAAATCTCATCATTTAGAAAAAAAGGCTTCGGAGGCTCCAGCATTTATCACCACGTGTTCCAAGACTGCCATTTGGCATTTATTATAGCCTCTGCACAAACAAAGTGAAAATGGGAACCGTCAACAGCAAATCCCATTTCTTGAGGCAATGCTTGCAATTTTTTTCTTTGCATTTCATCTTTTCTTTCTTACCTAATGTATTAACTGTGAATAATCAAATGTGGCACAAACACTCTGACACCAGCTCCCAGCAGTGACAGCTCCTTAATAAAGAATATGGAAAGCTCATTTAATCTAATCAAGCCCCTGGATTAAACGCCATTCGGGGCTGGAGATGTGACCAGGCATCTGAACAGCGTAACCTTTAGAAGTGCCACTTTCTTGGGGATCACATGAAAGCCCCTTTCCCCTCACTCAACAGAGTGAGATGATAAATTACAAAGAGTACCAAATTGCTCAGAAAATTGCTTTGCATTAATCATCCATAGGACAAGTCATAAAGCATTTGGAAGGTATAAAGGGGGGAAAATAAAACTACATACAGTGTAGTGTTTAGGGCCTATGAATATTAATCAAGCAGCCTGTGCTCTTTTGCCAAATATGACAAGATTAGTTTGACAGAAGGAATGCTCGGAATGTAACCCATTTTAATCAGCTCCCTCACCATTCACAATGTGAAGGGTTGTGTGATGGACAGCCCACTGCAAACAACTGTCAGTCAGACAGAACTCCATTAATTCTAGCCTCCCTCACAGCATCCGACCACCTTGACAGCCTGGATTATGTACAATTTTCAAGCTTTGCCAACGAGCAATGAGACCTACAGAGGAACCTCGTAATATATAAAATATTTGCATAACACCCTCTCTGTTGATAAGCAGTAATAGATTCTGGCACCTGTGAATAAAACAATGAGATCAGCCGAGGCTTCAGGAAGACACTGTCGGGAAACGGGTTTTCATTTCTCCTGAGGCAATCACAACTTTCATCATCAACTTTGTCAAGTGTGTCTTTCTAAGTCTTTCTTAACTTATCCTGTTGACAGAGTGGGGGGCTTTGAAGAGATCTGTAAAAGCTCACTATTACAAAGCCCCTGCCTGTTTCCATCTGTCACTTTAACGAGCTGAGTTGTAACCTCCGACCTTCCATGTGTTGTTTTCCTCATTCAATTTCCTTCTCTCTTTACATCTGTATTTCTTTTGACTCTCCTCACAAGTCTCCATTTCTTTTGACCTGTCAGTTTCATTTTTCTCTTCTTCATTGTTAATTCATTTTGATTCTGCTTTGATACCTCTTCAATTTCTGCTTAACTCTCTACCTTTTTCCATTTTCCAGCATTGGTTTATTTGTGATCTTTTCAATATTTTTCTGTTTGTATGTGGTGTTTCTGAGACCAACGTCTTTTCCAATTAACAAAATTAAAGACTCACCTGAATGTCCAAATTTGGAACAATGGATTGGTGTCACAGAATAGAATGTAAGAACATAAACATATGAAAATAAGAGCAGGAGTTGGCCATTAAGCCTGCAAGCTTATTCTACCATTGGATATGATCATGAGAGATCTCCCTCAAACCTCAACTCCTGTCCTAGTTTCCCATAGACCTCAACTCACTGAGCTTTAAAAATTGATCTACTCCCACTTTAATCCCACAATGAACAATAACCTCCATAACACTCTGTGGAGAGAATTCCAGAGATCCACCAACTCTATGGGAAAAATGCAAATGAGCTGATGTTATTTATTTGGATCAAGATGATAACCTGCACTGACATCATGAGCTCATGAATCAAATTTGCAAACTTTCAAAACTATGTAAAAGAAGAAGTGTGGATGGAAGGTCTTTGAAGAGATCGAAGGTGGCATGGCCTCCCTTTTTACGCAGCACACATATCCATTGGATGACTTCACACCAGTGATGGTGGTAGAACTTCCTGGTCAGTTAGAAGCTGGTGGCAGGTGAGTTGGATGGTGCTTTCAAATAGCGCCTTTGGAAGACTACACAAAAGAGTCTGGAAAAACAACCAACTGAAAAACCTCACAAAGATAAGCGTATACAGAGCCGTTGTCATACCCACACTCCTGTTCGGCTCCGAATCATGGGTCCTCTACCGGCATCACCTACGGCTCCTAGAACGCTTCCACCAGCGTTGTCTCCGCTCCATCCTCAACATTCATTGGAGCGACTTCATCCCTAACATCGAAGTACTCGAGATGGCAGAGGCCGACAGCATCGAGTCCACGCTGCTGAAGATCCAGCTGCGCTGGGTGGGTCACGTCTCCAGAATGGAGGACCATCGCCTTCCCAAGATCGTGTTATATGGCGAGCTCTCCACTGGCCACCGTGACAGAGGTGCACCAAAGAAGAGGTACAAGGACTGCCTAAAGAAATCTCTTGGTGCCTGCCACATTGACCACTGCCAGTAGGCTGATATCGCCTCAAACCGTACATCTTGGCGCCTCACAGTTCGGCGGGCAGCAACCTTCTTTGAAGAAGACCGCAGAGCCCACCTCACTGACAAAAGACAAAGGAGGAAAAACCCAACACCCAACCTAATTTTCCCCTGCAACCGCTGCAAACGTGTCTGCCTGTCCCGCATCGGACTTGTCAGCCACAAACGAGCCTGCAGCTGACGTGGACATTTACCCCCTCCATAAATCTTCGTCCGCGAAGCCAAGCCAAAGAAAAAGAAATGATCCAAAAGCTTAACCACCACCCACTGCTGATAGGTTCTTTAAGTAGCCAAGACAACCACTGAACAGAATTTGCATCTTTAATTCAGGCTCAGGTAAAGGGGCAGTTGTTCCTTTCCTGCTGTGGTAAAGTGGGTGAGAAGAGGACTGGAATGCAATGAAGCTTTTGTTTGACTTTATCTGTTATTTTAAAGATACCTCAGCTCTTGTGCCCTGCTACACACTCTTTCCCACCCAACTACACACTCGAAACATTCTGACCGGCGGTACATTTTTTTCTGGCTGCCTCATATACTGCAAGTTGAAATGGTTCCTGCTATTCAGGTTTACAGGCTAGGGTTCCACAGTATAGAGTTGGGCGTTAATCTGAGTTAAGAATTTTCATGCCTTGTGGTGATCTCAACAGGTGAAGATCCAAGGCATACCCGCAGTTGCTTGCTGGGAAAGGTTAAGATCTTTTGCTCAGTGAACCAAAACTTGTTGTTCTATTTCCTCCCTCTATAACATCTGGAGAATATTCTTGGCGACACTAGGTATTATTCTATTTAGGAGAATCCTAGCGAAGATTTTGCCTGCAATGGAGAGCAGCGTGATTCCCCTGTAGTTTGAGCAGTCTGATTTCTCGCCTTTGTTTTTGTACAGGGTGATGATGGTGGCATCACGAAGGTCCTGAGGCAGTTTTCCTTGGTCCCAACAAAGCTTGAAAAACTCATGCAGTTTGACATGCAGAGTTTTGCCGCCAGCCTTCCAGACCTCGGGGGGGGGGGGGGGGGGATTCCATCCATACCTGCTGCTTTGCCACTTTTCAGTTGTTCGATTGCCTTATATGTCTCATCCTGGGTGAGGACCTCATCCAGCTCTAGCCTTAGGGGCTGTTGAGGGAGCTGGAGCAGGGCGGAATCTTGGACTGAGCGGTTGGCACTGTAAAGAGATTGGAAGTGTTCTGACCATCGGTTGAGGATGGAGATCTTGTCGCTGAGGAGGACTTTGCCGTCTGAGCAGCGCAGCGGGCTTTGTACTTGGGGTGAGGGGCCGTACACAGCCTTTAGAGCCTCGTAGAAACCCCTGAAGTCGCCAATCTCCGTGCTGAGCTGGGTTCGCTTGGCGAGGCTAGTCCACCACTCATTTTGGATCTCCCGGAGTTTGCGCTGAAGATGGCTGCATGCGCGACGGAAGGCTTGTTTCTTCTCTGGACAGGACGGCTTTGTAAGGTGAGCCTGGTGGGCAGCTCGCTTCTTTGCCAGCAGCAAAGTGTCGCTGAGAATATTCTCCCAGAATCACAGTGCGGCTTTCGCGCAAACGGAGGAACTACTGACATGGTCTTTGCCCTCAGACAGCTCCAAGAAAAGTGCAGAGAACAAAACAAAGGACTCGACATCACCTTTGTTGACCTCACCAAAGCCTTCGACACCGTGAGCAGGAAAGGGCTTTGGCAAATACTAGAGCGCATTTGATGCCCCCCAAAGTTCCTCAACATGGTTATCCGACAGCACGAAAACCAACAAGGTCGGGTCAGATACAGCAATGAGCTCTCTGAACCCTTCTCCATTAACAATGGCGTGAAGCAAGGCTGTGTTCTCGCACCAACCCTCTTTTCAATCTTCTTCAGCATGATGCTGAAACAAGCCATGAAAGACCTCAACAATGAAGACGCTGTTTACATCCGGTACTGCACGGATGGCAGTCTCTTCAATCTGAGGCGCCTGCAAGCTCACACCAAGACACAAGAGAAACTTGTCCGTGAACTACTCTTTGCAGACGATGCCGCTTTAGTTGCCCATTCAGAGCCAGCTCTTCAGCGCTTGACATCCTGTTTTGCGGAAACTGCCAAAATGTTTGGCCTGGAGGTCAGCCTGAAGAAAACTGAGGTCCTCCATCAGCCAGCTCTCCACCATGACTAACAGCCCCCCCACATCTCCATCGGGCACACAAAACTCAAAACGGTCAACCAGTTTACCTATCTCGGCTGCACCATTTCATCAGATGCAAGGATCGACAACGAGATAGACAACAGACTCGCCAAGGCAAATAGCGCCTTTGGAAGACTACACAAAAGAGTCTGGAAAAACAACCAACTGAAAAACCTCACAAAGATAAGCGTATACAGAGCCGTTGTCATACCCACACTCCTGTTCGGCTCCGAATCATGGTTCCTCTACCGGCATCACCTACGGCTCCTAGAACGCTTCCACCAGCGTTGTCTCCGCTCCATCCTCAACCTTCATTGGAGCGCTTTCATCCCTAACGTCGAAATACTCGAGATGGCAGAGGTCGACAGCATCGAGTCCACGCTGCTGAAGATCCAGCTGCGCTGGGTGGGTCACGTCTCCAGAGTGGAGGACCATCGCCTTCCCAAGATCGTGTTATATGGCGAGCTCTCCACTGGCCACCATGACAAAGGTGCACCAAAGAAAAGGTACAAGGACTGCCTAAAGAAATCTCTTGGTGCCTGCCACATTGACCACCGCCAGTGGGCCGATATCGACTCAAACCGTGCATCTTGGCGCCTCACAGTTCGGCGGGCAGCAACCTCCTTTGAAGAAGACCGCAGACCCCACCTCACTGACAAAAGGCAAAGGAGGAAAAACCCAACACCCAACCCCAACCAACCAATTTTCCCCTGCAGCCGCTGCAACCGTGTCTGCCTGTCCCGCATCAGACTTGTCAGCCACAAACGAGCCTGCAGCTGACGTGGACATTTACCCCCCTCCGTAAATCTTCGTCCGCGAAGCCAAGCCAAGAAGAATAACATCTAGAGGCTCTTGTGTTAAAACCTGCAAAGGAAAAGAGCACAGGGAGAACTATCAACAGAACATTTGTGATTGAAGGCAGTTCTCTACTAATGAAAGAATCTGGTAAACCAAGCAGCGTGCCATTCCTCCGTTTATTACACTGCATTACCTTCAATTTAAAAAGTAATAAACCTGCACAAACAATCAATTATTGATTTATAAATTTGCAGTCCCGCTAACCATCATCATCACAATGCAATTTTCAGTTCAACTTACTACAAATCCACTTTATAACCTAGTCTTTCTGTTCTTTGAACTCCTCACTGCAAATTGCACTTGACATCTCTGGGAATATCCTCTTGACACTGAGTATTCCAGTGGATCACTTCTCCAAATAGGCTTCATATCCATCTAGTGCCACATCCAGCTCTGCAGTTAATGTTTCAGCCTGATTATCTTCATCCACCATCACACATGAACATTATATCACATATAATTGGACACAAATTCTTGAAGTCATCAATATAACCAGACTGTTGGCTGAACAGAATATCAATAACGTCAACTATGCTAGTAGCTATAATTATGAACAGTAGTTCTTACAATTCTGGGTACTGTAAACAAAAATGCAAAAATCTTCCTCGGGTCCTGTACTTTCTTAGTGTCTTGCATTTCGGCTCTAACTCTGACTCCCTGCGGGCTCCAGATATGTCCTCGTTCTTTCGAGCTGCAGCCTGTAACCTGGGTCTACCTTTGTGAGTCTGAGACTTTGTAGCTCTCCAGCCCACGATCTGCTTGGATCCTTTCAAACAAAAGTCCCTTACTCCAAGAGATCAGATCCACTCCGTAATTATAGGTGCAGGCTCATGGCCGATAATTGGGAGATCCCTCTATCTCTTTAGGAGAACCAATAGTTGACCTCTCCATAACTAAGAGAGCCCCTCATATTTATATCACCATTTTTACCAGTCTGATGAGAGGAGTCGTTTCAGATATTACTCGGCTACAATGTATTGACTTTGGGCAACGTCCAGGAGCATATTTACAGTTGCTTCTTCAATTAATAAAGTAATCTTTAAGTGCAGGAGAAAGTGCTCAACATTCCTTTTTCCACCCCCATATTATCCACCTCTGTTGTGTCAAATGTCCCAGTGGGGCACAAGCAATAGTCAAATTTGGATAATGTGGGTCAGTATCCATGCCAAATGTAGATTACCCTCTATACCAGTCATGACTTTCTTCAGGCTCACCTTGGGCCTATTCTGTAACAATTGTAGCACTGGGGTATTTTTAACTGACCTCCATAGGCCAGGTGGTTGCAATTCAAAATATTGATTGGATTGCACTTAAGAGCATTATACACGTTTCTGGTCCCCACACGACAGGGAGGATGTGGCAGCAGTAGAGCGAATGCAGAAAAGATTCACCAGGATGTTCCCTGAAATCGAGGGTTGTAGTTACAAGGAAAAATTAGGTTGGTTGTCTTTATTCTCATTGGAACCTAGAAGGCTGAAAGATAACATTATAGAAGTTGACAAACGGTGTGGGTGGTAGGGGGTGGGGAGGGAACATAGATAGGAAATATAGTTATATGCTATTCCCAGAACAGGAGAGTCAACACTAAAGGGTACAGGATGAAGGTGAAATCTAAAGGGGAGGGAGAAAAAATGTAAATATCTGAAGGTTAAGCATTTTTTCACAGAGAATGACAAATATATGGAAGAAGCTGCCAGAGGAGGTAGCAGAGGCAAATATTATTTATTATTAGTGTTTAAAAGGCATTTAGACAAGAGGTTTGACAGGAAAGGAATTGACAGAGATAATGCTCTTGAAATTCCCAAACCGTGAACCACTCCAGGACAACCGAAAGATCTGTCTATAATTTTGAAAAAGCGCTTTTTTGCACTAATTGCAACTGTTAATATTTATCATCTCATTTTGTTTCACAGCATTATGGTAATTTCATTTATTGCTGTTCGAGTATCTAACTTAATTGAGTGGCTACAGCAAGAAATAAATTTGGTGCATCTGTACACAGATCATAAGACCATATGAAATAAGAGCAGAGGAAGTCTAATCAAGCTATCAAGACTGCCCCATCATTTAATCATGAGCAGATCAACTTTCCTACTCAGCCCCAGTGTCCAACCTTCTCCCCATAACTGTTGATGCCCTATCAACCTTTGCCTTAAATATACCCAATAACTTGGCCTCCACAACCACCTGTGGCAACAAATTCTACAGATAGACATTCCTCCGTATTTCTGTTCTACGTGGTTGCCCTTCAATCCTTAAGTTTGTCCTGGACTCTCCCACCTTGGGAAACATCCTTTCTACACCTACTCTGTCCATGCCTTTCAACATTCAAAATGTTTCAATAAGATCCCCCCCCCACCATCATTCTCCAAATTTCCAACAAGTTTCAGGCCAAGAGCTGTCCGACACCCCTCATATGATAACCATTTCATTCTTGGAGTCATCTTTGTGAACCTCCTCTGAACCGTTTCAGGTGTCAGCACATTCTTTCTTAAACGAGAATTCCAAAACTGCTCATAATACTACAAATGAGATCTCGGCAGAGCCTCGACATCACATCCCTGCTCTTATATTCTATTCCTCTTGAAATGAATGCCAGCAATGCATTTGCCTTCTTTACCAGCAACTCAACATGCACGTTTACTTTCAGGCTATACTGCACAAGAACCCCCAGGTCCTGCTAGGAATTTTCAATTTACTCCCATTTAGAAAAATGTCTGCCTGTTTAATTTTTCTACCAATGGGCATAGCTATACTCTTTCTGACATTGTATTTCATTTTCCACTTCTCTGACCATTCTCCTAATTTGTCCATATCCTTCTGCAGCCTCCCTGTTTCCTTGACATTACCTGCTCCTCCAACTACTTATGTATCATCTGAAAACTTGGCCACAAAGTTATTCATTCCATAATCTAAATCATTAATATACATCAGAAAAAGAAATGACCCCAACAGCGACCCTTGTGGAACCCCACTAGCAAAAGGCAGCCAACCAGAATATAATCCCTGTATTCTGACTCTCTGCTTCCTGCCCATTAGCCATGCTCAACCCATGCTAGTATATTTCCTGTTGTACTATGGGCTCTTGTGAAGAAGCCTCATGTGCAGCACCTGGTCGAAAATCCAAATTCACAACATTCTCTGCCTGTCCTTTATCTGTCCTGTTTGTCACTTCAAAGAATTCCAATAGGTTTTTCAGAAAGATTTTCCCATGTTTGCTTTGGTCTATTTTGTCATGTGCCTACAAATACTCCAGAGCCTCATCCTAGACCAGTGGTTCCCAACCTTTTACTTTCCACTCAAATACCACTTTAAGTATTCCCTATGCCATGTGTTCTGTGATTAGTAAGTGATTGCTTAAGGTGGTATATGAGTAGCAAGGGAAGGTTGAGAATCTCTGCTCTAGACCCAATTATTACTGAAATATTTTGCTTGAGAAAAATTGTCATTGGCCCATTTCCTTTGGAGTTATGAAACTGTGCACATAACGAATCAACTTGGAATGATTAAAACAGTGGTTTTCAAACTTTTTCTTTCCACCCACATACCACCTTAAGCAAACCTTTATTAATCACAGAACACTGCATAGGGAATACTTAAAGTGTCGCCGAGAATGTTCTCCCAGAATCACAGTGCGGCTTTCGCGCAAACAGAGGAACTACTGACATGGTCTTTGCCCTCAGACAGCTCCAAGAAAAGTGCAGAGAACAAAACAAAGGACTCTACATCACCTTTGTTGACCTCACCAAAGCCTTCGACACCGTGAGCAGGAAAGGGCTTTGGCAAATACTAGAGCGCATTGGATGCCCCCCAAAGTTCCTCAACATGGTTATCCAACAGCACGAAAACCAACAAGGTCGGGTCAGGTTCACCAATGAGCTCTCTGAACCCTTCTCCATTAACAATGGCGTGAAGCAAGGCTGCGTTCTCACACCAACTCTCTTTTCAATCTTCTTCAGCATGATGCTGAAACAAGCCATGAAAGACCTCAACAATGAAGACGCTGTTTATATCTGGTACTGCACGGATGGCAGTCTCTTCAATCTGAGGCGCCTGCAAGCTCACACCAAGACACAAGAGAAACTTGTCCGTGAACTACTCTTTGCAGACGATGCCGCTTTAGTTGCCCATTCAGAGCCAGCTCTTCAGCGCTTGACATCCTGTTTTGCGGAAACTGCCAAAATGTTTGGCCTGGAAATCAGCCTGAAGAAAACTGAGGTCCTCCATCAGCCAGCTCCCCACCATGACTACCAGCCCCCCCACATCTCCATCGGGCACACAAAACTCAAAACGGTCAACCAGTTTACCTATCTCGGCTGCACCATTTCATCAGATGCAAGGATCGACAACGAGATAGACAACAGACTCGCCAAGGCAAATAACGCCTTTGGAAGACTACACAAAAGAGTTTGGAAAAACCACCACCTGAAAAACCTCACAAAGATAAGCGTATACAGAGCCGTTGTCATACCCACACTCCTGTTCGGCTCTACCGGCATCACCTACGGCTCCTAGAATGCTTCCACCAGCGTTGTCTCCGCTCCATCCTCAACATTCATTGGAGCGATTTCATCCCTAACATCGAAGTACTCGAGATGGCAGAGGCCGACAGCATCGAATCCACGCTGTTGAAGATCCAACTGCGCTGGGTAGGTCACGTCTCCAGAATGGAGGTCCATCGCCTTCCCATGATCTTGTTATATGGCGAGCTCTCCACTGGTCATCGTGTCAGAGGTGCACCAAAGAAGAGGTACAAGGACTGCCTAAAGAAATCTCTTGGTGCCTGCCACATTGACCACCGCCAGTGGGCTTATATCGCCTCAAACCGTGTATCTTGGCGCCTCACAGTTCGGCGGGCAGCAACCTCCTTTGAAGTAGACCGCAGAGCCCACCTCACTGACAAAAGACAAAGGAAGAAAAACCCAACACCCAACCCCAACCAACAAATTTTCCCCTGCAACTGCTGCAACCGTGTCTGCTTGTCCTGCATCGGACTTGTCAGCCACAAACGAGCCTGCAGCTGACGTGGACATTTACCCTTCCATAAATCTTCGACCGCGAAGCCAAGCCAAAGAAGAAGAAGATGTGAGTGGAAAGTAAAAGGTTGGGAACCACTGTCCTAGACAATCGACTCCTACATCTTTCCAGCCACTGACGTCTGCTGCCTCCCTCCCTTCTTGAATAGCACGTTGACAGTTGTGATTTTCTAGTCCTCCAGGATCATACCAGAATCTACTGATCCCTAAAAGATCATTACCAATGCCTCCACCATTTCTACCACTACTTCTTTCAGGTGTAATAAGATCTGGCTAGGAGACGTCTATCCTTAGAGCATCCAACCTTCTGAGCATCTTCTCCCTTTCCCTGATACACTTCGTCATATGGCACACTGCTAACATCTTCCACAGTGAAGAATGATGCAAAATAGGTCCTCTGGCATCTCCTTGTCTTCCATTATTATTTCTCCAGCATCGTTTTCTAGTGGTTCTATATCTTTCCTTGCCTCTCTTACTCTTCATATAATTGAATAAACTTTTTGTATCCTCTTTGATATTATTTGCTAGCCTACTTTCATGCTTCATTTTTTTTAAACCTCCTTAAGAGTTTTTAGTTACCTTCTACAAGCTTTTAAAAACCCCAATCTTTCTATCATCCCAGTAATTGGTTTATAAAATGTTTGCACTGTGATGGTGGTGCAAAACAACAAATTTTGTGAAATGTTCATGACAATAAATTCTGATTCTGATCATCTTTGCTTCCTTGTATGCCCTCTCTTTGGCCTTTACATTGGCTTTGACTTCCCTTGTCAACCACAGTTGTGACATTTTTCCATTCAATTATTTCCTCTTTTTTGGTATGTTCCTCATTTCTTTGAGAAAGTACATCCATTGCTGATCTGCTGTCTTCCCTACTAGTGTTCCCTTCCAATCTACTTTGCCCAGTTCCTCTCTCATGCCACTGTAATTTCCTTTCCTCCATTGTAATACCAACACTTCTGAATTTAGTTTCTCCTTGTGTATCCTTGGACATTCATCTTCCAATGACATCCATACTTTAACCATGACTCCATGATAGCCACAACATCATTCCTGCCCATCTTTAGCTGTACTACAAGGTCATCTTCTTTATTTCGTATCATGCACACATTTAAATACAAAACCTTTAACTATCCATTTGTTACTTCTTTTGACTCCATGTCTCTGATGCATTGCAACTCATCCTTATGGCTCCAATTTTGCCCTATCTGCCTTCCACACAAACTCCCTACCCTCTATCCCTACTTGTGCACCAAACATCTCTTCCTCTGCTTCTTCATTTTGATTCCCACTCCCCGCAAATCTAGTTTAAACCCCAGTTCCCCCACCCAACCACCTCAACAGCATGAGCAAACCTTCCTGCCAGGATATTGGTTCTCCTTGAATTCAGGTGCAACCTGTCCCACTAGTACAGGTCTGCAGGTCACCCTTCCCCAGAAAAGATTCCAATGATCCAAGAACTTGAAACACTGCCTGCAGCACTGTGGTGATACAACCTCTACACTGGCCTCACTTCTACCAGCCTACTGCAGGTAGGCAACCTGGGAGGCTGGCCCCATCTGGCAGCTGTAAATCACTGGCCAGTATAAAGACTCGAGCTGACCCCTTTGGGGGACAGTCAGAAACATGGAGCCAGCAAAGATACTAAGAATGGTGTACAAGTTTAAGCTAATTAAAGCCTGTTGTACAGTCTGTGGACTTGGTGTCAAAATCATTAGCGGCGCTCACAAGCACTATCTCTTCAGGCACTCCTTTGTCTGCACTATCTTCGGATAAACTCTCATATCATGCCATTGAAGGGTATGTGCCTAATGCAGGAAAATGAGATTAGTCTTAATATGCATCACAGAAAATGCAGATAAGGTGGCTCAATATGACCCATTACTGTGCAGTATATTTTTTAAGGTACTATCATACCATCCATAGCAAGGTGAAGGGCCCAGGGCCAAAATATTGGTTACCCTCTACTTCCCATGGATGTTGAGTGACTTGCTGAGTTTATCCAGCATGGTTGTGTATTGCACTTGACCCCAACATCTGCAGACTTTCTTGTTTAACTCCATGGCAAGGCCTCTGGATTTTACTCCTGAAGACATGCAGTCCTGAATTGCCACTGAGACTTCTGAATTCATCCGACCTGGAAAATGATCAAAATGCTAAACAAATGACTGCACCTCCAATGCTTTATCACTCCCTCAGTATCTAGGGGCATTCTGGCTTATGTGTCAATTTCTGTGGTATGAAGCTTAAAAGCACTAATTACTTTAAAACTGACACCCAGGGATGCAGTGGTGCTGTAACTCACTGGAGTATGGCTCGGGCACCTCAAGGGCCAGATCCAGCACCTCATGTGACTGCTCCAGGCGACTCAATGATAGATCCGGTACCTCCTTGTCGCTATTTTTGTGAACTCTGGTACCTAAACAATTAGCATGGCACTCCTGCTGATGTCTAAAGAAGAAATGTGTAATTTTGCCACATACTTTGCACAAAGTGAAGAAATTACTCTTGGTGATTGCAGCCTAATCCCCATTTAATGGATCCAAGACTTTTATTTTGAATGTATGCTACATATCACACATCAGCAGGCTCTAAATTATGTTTTAATGCAAGCAGATATGGGGTTTAAAATAACTTTGGCATTGTATCTGAATATCATCTCACTCTTTCAATTTTCTTTTCTTCTCATTCAGAAGGTTGTGACAGAGTATATAGATATATATAGATATGTTTTTGGGAGATAAATTGGGAAAGGTTTGTTAGAATAGATCATATATAAACACTTTAAAAACAGATCTTATTCAAAATACTGGAGCTCTGCCCTATGGTGGAGGTATCAGCTCCACAGCCTTTGCAAGAGCTTTTGAAGAATGCTCAAGGGACTTCACTAATGGATTGTTGTGTCCAAAAGGCATGAAAGAGCATGTTGGAACCGCTGCTGTTTGGAAGAGAACTTGCTGTTCTGAGAAGGTCATGTGGTTTTGCAGAGAGCCAAACAGGCTTTCTCTCAGAGAATCAGAGAGAGAGAGAGAGAGAGAGAGAGAGACAGATGATTTGTACAGTGTTATAGTCAGCAGACAGCTGAGACTGGAACAGGACAAGCTAACAAACTTATGGAAAGCCCAGTTGTAAGGCGACCAGGTCAAAGCCCTTGTGGTTCATGCAAGAGGAGAAGACTGGCTGTCAAATGCTTCACTTGGAATAAGTGAAACAAAAAGGAACTCTGTGACGACCTGCTAGAAAGAGGTTATCATCTGGAGAACCCCAAAGGAGCAAGTTTCGTCCGTAAGACACTGGAGTGGCTGATTAAAAAGGAACAACAAATCTCTCTCTGAAAACCGACAGGAATCTTCCTGAGCAGAAACCATTTACCTTTCAAGCACCAAAGCCTGGTGAACTTTATAAATGTTAAATTCTGTGTACAGTATAAGAATTGCCTACAGCCAGTTAACTTGGAGGAATGAGAAGTGACTGTGAATCAAAGAACACACATTACATACATGTGTGCTTAGAATTAGAAGGGGGGCTAGGTTAAGTAAGTCAATTCTTTGCCTTGGCTTCACGGACGAAGATTTATGGAGGGGTATGTCCATGTCTGCTGCAGGCTTGTTGGTGACTGACAAGTCCGATGCGGGACAGGCAGGCACGTTTGCAGCGGTTACAAGGGAAAATTGGTTGGTTGGGGTTGGGTGTTTGCTTTTTCCTCCTTTGTCTTTTGTCAGTGAGGTTGGCTCTGCAGTCTTCTTCAAAGGAGGTTGCTTCCTGCCGAACTGTGAGGTGCCAAGATGCACGGTTGGAGGCAATATAAGCCCACTGGCAGTGGTCAATGTGGCAGGCACCAAGAGATTTCTTTAAGCAGTCCTTGTACCTCTTCTTTGGTGAACCTCTGTCTCGGTGGCTAGTTGAGAGCTCACCATAGAACACAATCTTGGGAAGGCGATGGTCCTCTATTCTGGAGACGTGACCCACCCAGCACAGTTGGGTCTTCAGCAGCATGGATTCGATGCTTGCGGACTCCGCCAGCTCGAGTACTTCGATGTTGGTGATGAAGTCATTCCAATGAATGTTGAGGATGGAGTGTTGACAGCGCTGATGGAAGCGTTCTAGGAGCCGTAGGTGATGCCGGTAGAGGACCCATAATTCTGAGACGAACAGAGGCGTGGGTATGACAACGGCTCTGTACACACTGAACTTTGTGTGTTTCTTCAGGTGGTTGTTTTTCCAGACTCTTTTGTGTAGTCTTCCAAAGGCGCTATTTGCCTTAGCGAGTCTGTTGTCTATCTCTTTGCCAATCCTTGCATCAGATGAAATGGTGCAGCCGAGGTAGGTAAACTGGTTGACTGTTTTGAGTTCAGTGTGCCCGATGGAGATGTGGGGGGGTCATGGTGGGGAGCTGGCCAGTTTTCTTCAGGCTGACTTCCAGGCCAAACATTTTGGCAGTTTCTGCAAAACAGGAAATGTCCTCCCAGAATCACAGTGTGGCTTTCGCGCTAACAGAGGAACTACTGACATGGTCTTTGCCCTCAGACAGCTCCAAGAAAAGTGCAGAGAACAAAACACAGGACTCTACATCACCTTTGTTGACCTCACTAAAGCCGTCAACAACGTGAGCAGGAAAGGGCTTTGGCAAATACTAGAGCGCCTCGGATGTCCCCCCAGGTTCCTCAACATGGTTATCCAACTGCACGAAAACCAACAAGGTCGGGTCAGATACAGAAATGAGCTCTCCGAACCCTTCTCCATTGACAACGGCGTGATGCAAGGCTACATCCTCGCACCAACCCTCTTTACTATCTTCTTCAGCATGATGCTGAACCAAGCCATGAAAGACCTCAACAATGAAGACGCTGTTTACATGCGGTACTGCACGGATGGCAGTCTCTTCAATCTGAGGCGCCTGCAAGCTCACACCAAAACACAAGAGCAACTTGCCCGTGAACTACTCTTTGCAGACGATGCCACTTTAGTTGCCCATTCAGAGCCAGCTCTCCAGCGCATGAAGTAAGTCAATAGTGATAAGTTAAAGTTTGATACTATTTTCATGTTTAAAGATAATTAAAAGCAACTGTTGTTTAAGTAACTATTTGTCGTGGTGAATATCTATTGCTGCTGGGTTTTGGGGTCCTCTGGGCTCGTAACAAGGTCTGCAATCTTTTATTTTGTAACATGGCAGCAAACAGAACTTATAAAAGTATTAATTACTCTCTCTCTCTCTTTTTTCCCCCTAATTATGTTGAATTTTAAAACACTACTGAGTGAGTGAAAAACAGCATGTTTGCTTATTCTCCTCCTATGCTCCTGTAAGATTATAGACAGGCATTTGCAACAAACATATTTATCATGCACCATTAAATCTACGCATCAAAGCCATCAGATATCTGACAGACTAAACGTGATTCAAAGGCCCTTAAACTTATGAACTTGTCAAATGAAATCCTCAATTAAGAGCAGTGATATTGCACTTTATAATTTAAATAAATCACATTTTGCCATAATTTGCTGGAGATTTCACTATCAGAAAGTGAAAACTGGCCTCAAGACCAGAGAGGCAATTTTGTAAAATTCCAAAATACCATTTGAACATCATAACTGTATATCTCATGATGATAATTACTGCTTCCAAGGTACTCTCAGTTTATTCAATAAAATGCAACCCTCTATCACCAGACATTTGATTTAGTACATTGCATGGAATAATAAAATAACCACAAATTATTTTGATTAAAAAGCTATTTGTTCCATTCCATATAATCATCTTAAATAAAGTGCAAGTTTATTGTAGAATTAAGAGAACAATGTTCAGTAAAGGATGATAGAATACATTCTTATTCTTCTCTGGATACATCAGTAGCAGCGTATTGTACCACAGAAACTCATCTGATACAATAAAAGACTGTTCCATTCCTCTTCCACCAAAGGTGATTCAATAGTCAAGATAGATAATTGAGCCTGAATATAAATATGAATTTAGAAATTCTGATCAGAATGAAGGAGCCCCCATCAACTTCACCACACAATTGAAGCTCTTTAAGAATTTTCATTAAAATGTATAAGGAGTTATTATAAATTATTTTTGGAGAAAATTATATTTTTGAAAAGGCATGTAATAAGGTCAAGTGTCTTCAGCAGCAATTAAACAGAATCATCGATGCACAGTGTATTCCAGAATGGTAGGGGATTAGCCTGATAGAGGCTGCTATTTAATGTAGGCATGATTGTGTTAGATAGGTCTTTAACTGAAATGGAATTGTGTTCTCTTCTGCTGAATAATGAATAATCAGAATCAAAATTTATTGTCATGTGCATGCATCACAAAATTCATTGTTTGGCAGCAACATTATTGTGCATTACAGGTGCAAAAATTGCTATAAATTACATTTTAAAAATAAATATATTAGTGCAAAGAAGAGAAAAAGCTAAGATAGGTCTGTGGTTCATTGTCCATTCAGAATCCTGCTGGCAGTGGCGAAGAAGCTCCTTTTGTACCATTGGGTGTTCATCTTCAGGCTCCCGTACTTCTTTCATGATGGTCGCAGTGAGAAGAGAGGGTAGTGAGGGTCCTTGATGATGGAGGCTGCTTTCTTGAGTCACTACCTCTTGCAGATGTCCTTAATGGAATAAAGACTGATGCTCATGATGATACTGTCCGAGATCATAACTCTCTATAGATTTTTATATGGCATGCAAAATCCTTTCCACTCTGCTCACAAAATCTTTCAGCTCCTTCTATCCTGAGCTTTGACACCTCCACACCAGACAGTGATGCAACCTGTCAGAAAACACCTGTAGAAATTTGCAAGTCTTTGGTTATATACCAAATCTCTTCAAACTTCTAATGAAGAATAGCTACTGGTAAGCCTTCTTCATGATTGGATCGAAGTGAAGCCCTAGGATAGATCTTCAGAGATGTTGACACACAGGAATTTAAAGTTCTCTACCCATTCCACTGCTGACCCCTCAATTAAGACTGGTTTCTGTTGGTCTGGTTTCTCCTTTTTCCTTCCTGAAGTCCACAATAATTTCCTTACTTTTGCCAACATTGAATGCAAGGTTGTTGTTGTGACACTACTCAACTAGCTGATCTATCTCACTCTTGTATGCTTTCGCACTGCCAACAACCATGGAATCATCGCAAATGTATCGATGGCATCTGAATCATACTGAGCAACATAGTCATGAGTGTCGAGAAAATGTGTGAGCTAAGCACACATTCTTAAGGTACGCCTTAGTTAATTGTCAGTGAGGACGGGACATTGTTACTGATTCATTCTGACTGTGATATTCCGATGAGGATGTAGATGAGTTGCAGTTCAGAGAGGAGGTGGTAAATCTCGTGATATGGTGTGAGAGTAACTACCTGAGTCTCAATGTGGACAAGACGAAGGAGATAATCATAAACTTCAGAAGGACCAGGAATGACCACCCTCCACAGCACATCAATAATTGTAGTAGACCGCATGGAGAGCGCCAAGTTCCTCAGAGTTCACTTAACTAGTGACCCATCGTGGCACAACATCTCCTCACTTGTCATGAAGGTGCAACAGCGCCTGAACATCCTGAGAAGACTGAAATGGTTAATCGGCCACCATCATGCCAACCTTCTACAGAATGTGTATCAAGAGTATCTTGGCCAGCTGCTTTACAGTGTGGTATGGTTGGTGCAGAGAAATGTATCGAAGTTCAATCCACAGGATCCTAAGCAGGGCAGAGAGGATCACAAGAGTCTCCTACTTCCCCATCGACGTGATCATTGTCTGAAGAGGGCGTGCAAAATCATTTGAGCACCCTTTCCACTCCGCTCACAGAATCTTTCAGCTCCTTCCATCAGGAAAGAGATACAGGAGTATCAGAGCCAGCGCCAACAGTCAGAGAAACAGCTTCTTCCCACGGGCAGTGAGAATGCTGAATAGCCAGACTAATGATGCAAGACTCTCATATTTATGAAATAAACAGATAAATAAATAAATAGATGTTATTTGTTTGTTTATTTGTTTATATGGATAATTATCCTGCATATGTATTGCTTGTCTGTATGTGTGTTACATATGGCTATGTGCCTGCATATTTTGCCCTGAGGACTGGAGAACACTGTTTTGTTGACTTGTACTTATGCAATCAGATTGCAATAAATTCGACTTGATTTGAAGTCAAGGAACCAGTTGCAGAGGGAGGTGGAAAGGCTCAGGTTTTGAAACTTGCTTACTAGTAATAAGGGGGTAATGGTGTTGAAAGCTGAGCTGTAATCGATGAAAACCAAGCTGATGTACATGTGGCTGTTGTCTAGGTAATCCAGAGTTGAGTGGAGTGCTAGTGAGATTGCATCTGCTGTGGAGCAATTGTAGGGGTTGGCAAATTACAGTAGGTCCAGGTCTTTATTTAGGTATGAGTTAATTCTGGCCATAACAACCTCTCAATGCATTTCATCACAGTAGATGAGAGCTACTGGGTAATATTGAGCCAGTCACTCTGCTCTTCTTGGACTCCAGTATGATTGATGCCCTTTTAAAGCAGGCGGGAATGTCCGACCGCAGCGATGAGAGATTGAAAATGTCCATGAACACTTAACCTAGTTGGTTGGCACACACTTTCAGTTCCTTGCCAGATATGCCATCAGGGCCTGATACTGTGCGATGTTCTGAAGTTGGCCTTAGAGACAAGTATTATAGGGTTGCCAGTGTACAGAAGGAGTAAAAGAAGCCCCCACTTTCATACCAATTAAAAAAAAATATTATCCAAAGGAGGATTACTAAACGGATCCTGAGTTAGGATCATTATAAGTAAAATATACACTGTGATTTTTCACCTTTTTCAGAACTTCTTTACGACAAAGCTAGATTTTATTTCACCCACACAAAATACAATGATAGAACAGCATTGACCATGAAATCCCAATGGAAAATAGTCAACCCTCAGGAAAAGAACTGCTCAGTTAAAATAGGAACTTTTTTTATCTTCTGACTAAAATCATTGTTGTCTTTGGTAACATAAATTCTGGATAACAAATTAATTGAAGTTTGATTATAGCAAATAACTCATTTATATGTTTTATTCTTTTAATATATTTTTAAATATCTGTGTTTTCACTGTGATATATGGTAATACTGTAGATAGGAAAGATCCCCCCCACCATCCCATCTCAAGCCTTGTCTTCTTGGAATTCTCCATTAAAATGCGGCAGAGGTAAGATTACATGAAGGACACAGTTCCACGGTATTATCCTGCTAGCAAGGCTGAATCTTAAACTCTGCACTCTTTGTGTAAAATTACAATTTATTGCATCAGTGTGGAATATAAGGGCATTTTGTTTCTGTGGACCCAAGGAACATTGGGAGCTGTGGTGAGATTATGTGAGACTTGGTTCACAGGATCCTTAAGAGCTATCAGAGCACAAACCTTTCTTCCTCTCTCTCTCCATGTTAAGATTGAAAGGACATTGTTTTTAAGTGAAACATGATAGTCTGCTGACACTGTGATTGTAGTAAAAACACAGAAATGCTGGAGGAACTCAGCAGGTCTTGCAGCATCCATAGGAGGTAAAGATATACAACCAATATTTTAAGCCTGAGCCCTTCTTCAAGGTTTCTTTATCTTTACCTCCTATGGATGCTGCAAGACCTGCTGAGTTCCTCCAGCATTTCTGTGTTTTAGGACATTGTTCTTATCAATTGTAGCACTAATTCTATTATCTTCAAAATAAAGTTGAGGTTTTTTTAAATCTACAATTCCTTTTACACAGAGTAACACCTGCACAGGATGTTGCAGAAGCTGTATGAGTTATGGAGCTCCCAAAGCCATCTAATAGAACTCTCAAATATTTATCCCAAGGGAAATGTGAGTTAATTTCATTTAGGTATGTGTCCATTACAGCATATATTAATATAGTTGGAGTTTCTTTATTGTAAATTTCTGTCTACCTCTACACACTGTGAGCTTAAAATAAACATTAAAACAGTGCTGATCTCACAGGTGCTGTTATGTTTCTGTAAGATGTTTACGGTCAAAAGCTGATTGAATAGAAAGTATTTCCTATGGAGCTGTTCACTGGCAAACCCATCACACTGACATTAGCTAGATAGTCTAGTCCAGTGGTTCTCAACCTTGTTATTCCACTCACATACCACCTTAAGTAATCCATAGGGTGGCCATTCCAAAAGTATATGTATGTATATATTATCTTTCTTTGGCTTGGCTTCGCGGACGAAGATTTATGGAGGGGGTAAAAAGTCCACGTCAGCTGCAGGCTCGTTTGTGGCTGACCAGTCCGATGCGGGACAGGCAGACACGATTGCAGCGGTTGCAAGGGAAAATTGGTTGGTTGGGGTTGGGTGTTGGGTTTTTCCTCCTTTGCCTTTTGTCAGTGAGGTGGGCTCTGCGGTCTTCTTCAAAGGAGGCTGCTGCCCGCCAAACTGTGAGGTGCCAAGATGCACGGTTTGAGGCGTTATCAGCCCACTGGCGGTGGTCAATGTGGCAGGCACCAAGAGATTTCAAATACTAGAGCGCATCGGATGTCCCCCAAAGTTCCTCAACATGATTATCCAACTGCACGAAAACCAACAAGGTCGGGTCAGATACAGCAATGAGCTCTCTGAACCCTTCTCCATTAACAATGGCGTGAAGCAAGGCTGTGTTCTCGCACCAACCCTCTTTTCAATCTTCTTCAGCATGATGCTGAACCAAGCCATGAAAGACCCCAACAATGAAGACGCTGTTTACATCCGGTACCGCACGGATGGCAGTCTCTTCAATCTGAGGCGCCTGCAAGCTCACACCAAGACACAAGAGAAACTTGTCCGTGAACTACTCTTTGCAGATGATGCCGCTTTAGTTGCCCATTCAGAGCCAGCTCTTCAGCGCTTGACGTCCTGCTTTGCGGAAACTGCCAAAATGTTTGGCCTGGAAGTCAGCCTGAAGAAAACTGAGGTCCTCCATCAGCCAGCTCCCCACCATGACTACCAGCCCCCCCACATCTCCATCGGGCACACAAAACTCAAAACGGTCAACCAGTTTACCTATCTCGGCTGCACCATTTCATCAGATGCAAGGATCGACAATGAGATAGACAACAGACTCGCCAAGGCAAATAGCGCCTTTGGAAGACTACACAAAAGAGTCTGGAAAAACAACCAACTGAAAAACCTCACAAAGATAAGCGTATACAGAGCCGTTGTCATACCCACACTCCTGTTCGGCTCCGAATCATGGGTCCTCTACCGGCATCACCTACGGCTCCTAGAACGCTGCCACCAGCGTTGTCTCCGCTCCATCCTCAACATCCATTGGAGCGCTCACACCCCTAACGTCGAGGTACTCGAGATGGCAGAGGTCGACAGCATCGAGTCCACGCTGCTGAAGATCCAGCTGTGCTGGATGGGTCACGTCTCCAGAATGGAGGACCATCGCCTTCCCAAGATCGTATTATATGGCGAGCTCTCCACTGGCCACCGTGACAGAGGTGCACCAAAGAAAAGGTACAAGGACTGCCTAAAGTATATATTATACACACACACATACACACACACACAGACACACACACACACACACACACACACACACACACACAGACACACACACACTGTTTAAAAAAAATCATATATCGTATTTTTATAACATTTAAATGGTATTGCAAAAACAACAAATGCAAACACTATGACCGTGTCCTCCTTTTGGAATGGCCACCCTACTTACTAACCACAGAGCACTTATGGAATAGGATGCCTTAGGTACTCTGTGGTTAGTAATTGATTGGTTAAGTTGGTAAGTGAGAGGAAAGAAAAAGGTTGAGAACCACTCATCTAGTCTGTTTTGGAGAAGGAAGATTCAAAGCATATCACAAGACTTTAGGCCAAGGGGAGATGCAGCTCAATATGAGGGATCTTTCCTGTTGGTAAAAGTCTTGTCTATAAATAATTGGTGCACACATGTGCAGTGATTTTAGTCCCTCCATATTGTACTTCTTTAATTCCTTGTTTTCTTTAGTTCCTTTGAACTATTGTCTGAACTCCTTTGCCGCTGAAAGGCTTCGTAAAATGCATAGTACACAAAAGAGCTGCAGAAACTCAGCAGGTCATGCAGCATCCATGGAAAGCAAAAGGCAGTTGACATTTTGAGCCTGAGCCCTTCTTCAAGTGTGCCACAATGTTGGCTGCCTTTTGGTTTCCATGGATGCTACGTGACCTGCTGAGTTTCTCCAGCACTTATGCATGACATCAAACCCCAGTATCTGCGGATTTCTTGTTTACCTCCACAAAATATATGCATTGAACTGGTGAATAACTTCATCAGGTATTTTCCCTCCATATTCTACCCACCAGCCATAGCATCTCCAAAGTTGGGAACTTAGATTAATATTGTACCTGTATAAGCAGTTTCACAACAAAGCCTTAGATGCAGTGTCTTTATAATATATATTGCATCGGTAGCAATGCTTTCACGATTTGACTCAGTTGAGAAAATTGCTCATAATTTGTACTCAGATTTTTTTAATGTTGGAAAAACAATGCACAAATTCTGTAACCTTTGAGATTTCATATCAGGTACTGTTCATTGCAGACATTGCCACCATTCAAAAACGAGCCTTCTAAGCACATGACAGATGAAAATTTCAGTCTACCAGAATAGACAACCAGCTTGTGGCTGTTTCTGTGACCAGACTGCCATGCGAGGGGTCCTGGTGGAGGTCTGTATCCCCAGTTGGGTTAATTAGCTGGACAGGTTTCCTTTTGAATTTTTTGCAGCCTTTGACTTAGAAAAGAGTGTCACGGTTCACTGGTGGCTTCAGCCTGCCTGTGACTGGCAGTCCTGGGTCTTCGTTCCAGAATCAGCAGTCTCCTCGACACCCTTTCACTGTGACAGCTTTAGCTCTGCTCCACTACACCAACAAAGGCTCACTACAATGCTATTGCCCTTCATTTCCTGCTTCTAGTAATGAACAGCTAGCAACGTTAAACATCTCTTGACAAGTTTTTCAAAGAAACATGCAGAAATTCATTTAGTTGCATTAGTTTTATTCTGCACATTTCATCTTAAAGCCAGCAATGATTTAAAAAGCTGTTAATTATCCCACATCTTTAATTGCACAGAAGAGCTTTTCAATTGAAACCTGTATGCTGACACTATACTTAAGTCCACCTATTTTAGAGAACTAGATGAGCACATCCTTCATGGAGTGGTGGCGGGGGGTGGGTGCGCGTGGGGAAGGGGGTGGGAAATGCTATGTAAATTATGGGAAGGTAAGGAACACGCATGTACAATAACTGAGTATGACAACTTCTACTTTAATTTAATGGTGTTCTGTAGTTCTTAGTCATGTTTTTATGATTTGTTCCACTATCAGAAAAATTGCAAATGAAAAATGTGTATTCTAAATTTCTAGTTGCATTTACAGATAGTAAGTCAGCAAATAGGATATTTCTCTTGGCCACTTGTGCTCCTTGTGTTCCTGTTTCTGTACCTTTATCTCCTCAACTTTTTCCCCATACTCGCCACCCTCCCCCCCACAACTGAGAAGGTGGGGACAGGAGGCTTCACAGGTTGCAGGTAAAATGTCATTTGTCAGTTCCAGCAACTTCTCTTCCTTTCCTGCATTCCTCCTGCATCCTTACCCTACGACTTATTGTTGCTGGGTTTCACTTTACCATTTCCACTGACCCCCTCCACTTCTTTCCACTCTGTTCACTTCACTATTTCCTGTATTCTTCATTCCACCAACATTCTCCTCACTGTCACTTATCTCAAACAGAAATAAAGACCAAGCTTTCATTGTTTTCACTTCTGACACATTTATCTCCATATTGAACTTATTTTTAATTGTGATTCAATGAGGACATGTGTGTGCTTGCTTCCAATTTATTCCTTTTGTGAGAGATAGCTATACTTCAAATTTGAAAAATTAACCCATTATATCCTCCACCAAAAACCTAACCTGAGTAGCCACCTTAACACTGTGGCTATAACAGCAGCTCAGGAATTCCCAAAGTCTCTCACCAAGTACAAGGCATCTTTACAATGTCTAGGAACTCTTCTGTATCTGCCAAAAGGAGAGCAGCTCAAGTAACACACATGGAGATCACCACCATGAGAGAAAAGAAACAAGAACCCTCCCATTCACTTTCAACTTCTGGCTCCTCCACTCTTAGAGTTCCATTAATAATGATGTTGATCATGAGTTTATTATACCCATTGTCAATGTACACATCCGCCAATATTCCTACTTTCTTCAGTCAACAAATATTTGTAAAAAAAACCATAATAGTGATCTTAATTGAATTAAAAGATACAATAAATACAGGAGATAGCTAGATAATAAATATTAATAGTCACATTAATGCAAAACACAAAGTGACTTCCAATAGTTCAGACAGTCCTTTTGTGCTGTCAGAGCAATTCATGATTAGTGTATCAATGGGCAGTTCAAGAGTATGATAGCTGTTTGAAAGAAAATGTCCTTGAACCTGGAGATGCTGTCCTTCAGGATTCTATACCTTCTGCTTCAAGGTATCAGTGAGAAGAAGCTGTGATCAGGGTGATGAGGGTATTTTATGATATTGACTGCCTTTTTGAAGCAGCATCTCACATAGATGACTGTAATGGATGTGAGGTCAGTGCCTGTGATCGACCCAGCAGATAGCCCAGGTATTCTGTCAGCACCTCCTAAAACACTATCTTCACTACCCACAAGATTGGCAGCAGGCACAACACTCTCCAAGTTTCCCTCCAAGGTGTACTCCATTCCAACTTGAATATACAATGCCTATTCCTTCTTTCCTACCAGGTCAAATTTGTACTTCCCACCTCTTCTGGCATAATCCCTCGTGATTGAGGATGATTTGCTTCCACTTCATTTCTATGGGTACTGAGATCCACTGTAGAGTGTGCAGAAGAGATTCAATGGGATGTTCCCTGATTGGAAAACTTTAGTTCAGAGGAGAGATTAGATAGGCTGATTTTGTTTTTCCTGAAGTGAAGGAGGATAAGAGATGGCCTATTAGAAGTATCTAATATTATGGGCCAGCAGGGTTAGCGTAGCTGTTACCACAAGGCTGGGGTTGGAATCTCAGGATGTCTGTAAGAAGTTTGTAAATTCTCCCTGAGTCTGTGTGAGTTTTCTCCAGGTGCTCCAGTTTCCTTCTACCCTTAAAAACTTACTGGGGTTGTAGGTCAATTAAGTGTAATTGAGCAGCACAGATGTATGAGCCAAAAAGTCCTGTTACCGTGCTGTAGATCTAAATTTAAAATTATGAGATATAGATACGGTTGTCAAAATCTTTTCTCCATGGTAGAGCTCTCAAAAACAAGAGGGTACCGTTTTAAGTTGAGAGGTAAGTGTTTTAAAGGGAGTTTGAGGGGAAAGTCTTTAATTATGCAGAGTCATTCTGTCCAAGATGGCAGCAAATCCTCAAGCACCATCACTCTGAGTACTGGTGCACCTCCAAGTTATGGGCCCAGCCTGCTACTGTTCACACTGCTGACTCGCAGGGTTCTGCCAGATTTAGTCCCAACAGAAACATTAAGTGAATCAACAGTAGTTGGCCTCATCAGCAACAATGATGAGTCATATTACAGAGAGGAGGTTGAAAGGCTCATAAAATGGTGTGATATCAACAATCTAAGTCTCAACGTGAACAAGACAAAGGAGCTGATTGTGAACCTCAAAGGTATGAAGGTTAACGGTTCTCCAGTACACATCAATGGTCCATCACCGAGAGCACAAAGTTCCTTGGTGTGCATATAAATGACTACCTATCTTGGACACACACACCTTTTTAGTTAGGAAGGTGCACCAGTGCCTACACTTCCAATAGAATGTGAGTATGGCAAGGCTACTGTCCCCCATCTTGATTAAATTCTGTAGGAGCACAGTTGAGAGTGTTCTATCTGGCTGCATCATTGTATCTGCAATGCATCAGGCCGGAAGACTAGAGAGATTATCATTAAGACAAAGAAGAGAATCATTGAGGTCTCCCTTTCCTCTATAGATATTTACAAGGAGCAATGTTTAAATAGAGCTCAAGGAATTATAGAAGACCCTTTCCATTCAGTGTCTTCAAACAACTACCATCAAGAAGAGTGTAGGTACAGGTGCATCAAAATCAGGACTGCCAAGCTA
This sequence comes from Narcine bancroftii, assembly GCF_036971445.1. Classification (NCBI taxonomy): domain Eukaryota; kingdom Metazoa; phylum Chordata; class Chondrichthyes; order Torpediniformes; family Narcinidae; genus Narcine; species Narcine bancroftii. Next base: position 22,859,851 of record NC_091473.1, on the reverse strand, counting down.
GGGAATAAGCTTCTTCCCACAGGTTGTGAGACTGATGAACAGTATCCTGCAACTGTGAAAGTCATCCCCAATATTTATCTATATTTATTTTGATTATTTCTGTGATATTTATGTACTGTGTATTGCATGCACCATGGTCTGGAGAAATGTTGTTTTATCAAGTGGTACAAGGACTGCCTAAAGAAATCTCTTGGTGCCTGCCACATTGACCACCGCCAGTGGGCTGATAATGCCTCAAATCGTGCATCTTGGCGCCTCACAGTTTGGCGGGCAGCAACCTCCTTTGAAGAAGACCGCAGAGCCCACCTCACTGACAAAAGGCAAAGGAGGAAAAACCCAACACCCAACCCCAACCAATCAATTTTCCCCTGCAACCGCTGCAACCGTGTCTGCCTGTCCCGCATCGGACTTGTCAGCCACAAACGAGCCTGCAGCTGACGTGGACTTTTTACCCACTCCATAAATCTTCGTCCGCGAAGCCAAGCCAAAGAAGTGAATAATCAGATGATAATCAATCTGAATTTGAAATCCACTGCCAAATGAGGTGGCAGAATCAGTGACAATCGCTACATTTAAGAGGTATTTGGACTGACACAAATAAGCAAGGAATAAGACACAGTCCTAAAGCAGGCAAATGGAATGAATGTGGATGGTCAAAAATGTCAGTATAGACATGGTGGGCTTAATGGACCATTTCTGTGCTGTACAACATTGGGACTCTTGTGGATTCCATGAGGACACCAATGCAGGATGCAAATCCTACCACAGACAGGGCAGGTTATCTCAATGAGGCAGACAGGCAAGTAGTTCAGTGAAAAAATTCTAATTCTGAGGAGTGTCATGTTTCAGACAGATGAATCACAACCATCTTATCAAAGGAAATTAGGAGTGGGCAACAATACTGGCCTTTCCAGTGATGCTTGCAACTCAGCAGTGATTAAGTAAAGAAAAGCAACACTTTGGAGATATTTTCTTTTTTCTTTCACCTCTTCTCCTATTACATGAAAACTGTACACTTACAATTGTACAGTATTCAGCAATGTTTAAAATTGCAGACAACACCATCATTGTTACTCGAATAATGAATAATGGTGAGTCAGAATACAGGATAGAGATTGAGAATCTGAATGGGTGTTGCCAAAGCAACAATCTTGCTCTAAATGTGAGCAAGACCATGGGAACACAGGCTCCAGTGAGTATGAAGGGTAATACTACATTTAGAATGTAACATACATGAAATTCTTTAACTTTATCTATAGTAAGGATAGAGAGTCATCACTTTGTCCAGCGACCCTCACAGAAATGAAGCCCCAGCGAGGAACAAACTCCTGACTCCTGATTTACAAGACCAGTGCTCTAACCACTGAGCTATCATACAGGCACTGGGGCCTCAATGGAAGGAAATGGAGCATGGAGCCCCAGGCTCCAGAGAAAGGCAAAGTAATGCAGGTCCTGGAGCCCCAGTGGGATGTAGCAAACAGGGCCCTAATGAGCAGGAAAGGATCACAACAAACATTACTTGATGAACCAGAGAGCAACCTGAAAGGATTTCCAAACAATTGGAGCATGGATTATTCTAGTTAAATTTCAGCTTTAAACTTCAGAAAGAATGTTGGATATAAGGCAATGAGATGGATATAGGCCTGACAATCAAACTCTATTCACTCATTTTTTTTTAAATAAGAGGCAAGATTATTTTTAAACATTACCTTCCCAAACTTGGCTACAATAAGGTGGAGCAAGAACGTTTGGGATATCACTCAAAGGAAAATCACTTTCCTCCATCATGGAATTGAAAATGCTCCCTGCAATTTTGATGAATCTTTGAAAAAAATGTCATCCATTTCCTTCATCTGTAATAGTATTGTGCTATTTATTCCTTTATCCCAACTGGAGAAAGGATGAAAGTAGTAAGTCTTAATAAAGAAAACATACCATTGCTTTAACAGACTACCAAAATGTTGTTTTAAAACAAAAGTTTTTTTGTTAGTTTGAGCATTTATCAACTTTGCTGTTAAATCGAGTTTATAACTTTGGTTTTTGCTGGGTTCGTGGTCTGGTTCAATCATTCTATAAATATTATAAACTATCATCAGGAGCGACAGATGCTCACCACCAAAAACAGATTAGCTGGCCATTTATCCCCTTTGCTTTGTGTGTGACGATGCTGATTGAAGATTGGCTGAAGCATTTGCCTTTATAACAGCAGTTACTGCACTTCAAAAGGAATTAATTGGCAATGAAGCGCTTTAGGGCGTCCTGAGGATGTGACAGGCTATATAAATGTAAATTGTTTCTCTTTATTCCAGATCCAAAGAAGAATGCTGTGTTTTGGAACCAGATAATGGAAGAGATGCAATAACAACTTGCATTTATGCAATAACAACTTGCATTTATGCAAAGTGCTTTAATGTGTTAAATGTCTCACATTGCATTTTACAGAGGAATAATGAGGAACTGGTGGGTCAGGGACCTAAAACGTTAATTCTACCTTCCCCTTTTGCAGTTGTTCCAATGTTTTCTGTTTTTTTTTAAAAACAGGAACAGTTGCCAGAGCATGGTGGTTTAAAGAGGCAACTGAAGGGTTTTCCAAGGAGTGGATAAAGGAAGAGAGATGAAGAGGGGAAGTGGGAGAAACAGAGAGGGGTAGAGAGAGAATGAGAAGGAAAAAGAGAGATTTTCAGGAAGAGGACTTCTGAATGATGTGTTGAAGTTGATGGAATTGTCATTGATACTGGAATAAACCAAGGGAAAATATAACAGGATGGATGGATTGATTCACTCTGAAATCCAGTACTGAATGGTTATAGTTTGGAAGAAAGCCATTCAGCATGTTGAGTCCATGCTGGCTTCTGACAAGAGCAATTCAGTTTGTCCCACGCCTTACTAATTTGCTACAGAGAATGCAGAGCCATGCCAAACAAGTTTACAGATGAGATGTATTTTTAATGGAATATATTACTGAACAAGGGGTTCACTTAGCTAGTCAGTGCAGACTGAAATAGAGAGTGGGCAGGTATGAGGAGCAGTGTTTTAAGTAAGATGGAGTTTCTAGTTGCTGAGCAAGGAGCAGTGATATCAGTCCCTGAACATGATTTTCATTCACAGGGAGGCAGGGTGCAGGAAAGGAAGGTAATCGTCTCATGTACATGCTTAAAATGGAGGTCAAATTGTGAAGATCACCACAGACGAACACAAAGTAAAGGTTGTTCCATGGCTTGAGCCAGGAGCTGAGGAAGAACATAACACCAAGTGGGACTCAGTAGACCTTTCACACTTCCGCGTACAAGTGGGTTAACTGGACAATTAACCCGGATACGTACCCAGGAATCAGGCAATGTGAAAAGGTTGGACCGGGCAGAGCCAGTCAAAATCGACTGGGCTCTGAGACCTGGGTGAGAGGTACTAATGGAGCCCAGCCAAGTTGACCCACCAATCCCCTTCTGACAGTGTGAAAGTACAAATGACTCACCAGATAAGCTTTGTGACGTCAGCACCTGCGCGCATGCATCACACAGGCGTCCATGAATATGCCGACTTATTCCTCCAGTGTTTGCAACATACTATTGACAACTATGTTTATACTAGTGCCCTGCTTTGTAATTGAGGGCCGGAGTTGCAAGGCCAGCATCTGTAAGTCAATCCTGTTCGCCATTACAACTGCACAATTTGACTTCTGGTGGAACTTCCTGTGAGTGCATAATGCATCACTCGTGACATCATCGCTGGACCACCCCCTCCCTTAAAATGCCTGGTTGCTGATTTACTAAGTAAGGCTGCGGTGTGAAAGACCCAGGAGGTGAAACCTTCCTGGGAACTTTACCTGGGTCCTAGGGGGGTCACCTAGATTCGGTGGTGTGAAAATACCTAGTGGGAATAATGACTCAGTTGAAGGAAACTGACACTTGAACAAAACGTGGTTTTGTTTCTCCTTTCCAGGTGGGATTTGGCTGGGTATGTGATGGGGAAGGAAGCCTTTGCAGGCACACAGGAGGTTATGCTGCATGAAAATGCTACCAGTCCACTTCACAACAAGGAGGGAACGGTCTCCTGTAGCCAACCAAGGGAAAGGCATTCTGGAAGAGTCTTGTATGAGGGAAGAAGTAAAAAGGGGATGGCAATGCCTTTACTTTCATTGGGGGCTCCAAAGAACCACATGTTCAAAGAAATTAATACAGCATTTATTGCATTTATTTTGAAATCTGAAGATCTCAGGAGGCCCTTCAGTAACACTTATCCTCACAATTTTCTTTGTGACCCCAATGAGAGTCTGGGGTAGTGACAGGTGCCTGGATCAGGCTGCCCAGGAGTAGTGATGGAAGCAGACACCATGGTAGCGTTGAAGAGCCTTCTAGACCGACACATGAAAAGGCAAGGTATAGACAGATATGTGTCTTATAACAGCAGCAGGATAGGCTGAAGAACCTGTTTCTATGCTGCATTGTTCTATCTTGTGCATTCCATGAAGGCAATTCCTAGTGCCTTTTCACTATTTCCTCAAACAACCAGTGAAGTATTTTGGGAATTTCAAAGCACAGTTCACAGTTTGAGTGATGCCGATCAGGGGTTTATCATAGACTGTGGGGAGACAGGGAGAACACCCCATCGCTTTCACCTCAGGTCCTTTCCTCAGATGACTCCATCTGATTGGAAGCCCGCACTGGCATCAACACTCAAACTTGGCAGTAAAATTTCAGTCTAGACCCAGTGGTGTTCCCCAGACTCAAGCTACCTGTCTCATTGAGGATCCTGCAGATAGATTAACGAGTCATTTAGAAGCCCAAATCAAAAGCTTGATAGCAGCAAGTTAAATAAGGAACCTGATATATTTCTTGTTTGCACACCTGGCTTTCCCTGCAAGGTTGTTCGAGACAGCCCTGTGATTTCAGATAGATACTACACCAGTAGCGGTCATAGGTCCAAAGGAAGGGTTGGAGGCAAACAGCTAATTTGAGACTGATATAAATCATGCATGGTTAATGAGCAACACAACTGAAAGGCAGACATATCTGAATAATAATCCAAATGACAACATTTTTCCCATTATTATAAATAGAGTAAGTTCCAGAAATTAATGTTTCTATGCATTCCTATAATATTTATTAGTGTCAGTAATCTGCCAATTGTTACCCAAACCAGATGCTGAATGGGGTTTAACAATCAGTTCACACAAACTCATATCATGAACTTCCCATTGTTTGCTGCCAATTAATTGGAAAAGAAACACTACAGATAACTTTTATTCAGAATAGGGATTTTAAACGCAGCTCTAGATACAAATGAAACTTACATGAGTTGGATTCTTCTTTTAATGACCAGTTCACTGAGCCAAGAAAGGCAGTCTTACAAACATGCTTCAATCAGGAATAGCTATTGGATCTCATCTTCGTGAAGGTGGCTAAATCTCACAGAAACGGAACACTGCAACAACCATGGGAACCAGATGGCATCTTTATAAACATTCTGTTGTGTAAGCCAAGGCACTCTTCCTCTGTATTTTTCTCTGAGTTTCTCCATTCTCTTATTTTTAAATCATTTTTTTTCTCTTGTTTCGCGGTAATTCAGTTCTTGCACTGACAGGCTTTTTATTTGTTTTCTTCGCATTTGAAATGCTAAGACCTGACAATGGCCCGGGTTTATTTTTTTTTTGCTCTCTCGATCTCCACCTGCATCAATAAAAGCCTAAGCTCTTTCTCAGCGCTGAATCAATTTCTGCCCATTTCTTTCATTCCCACACATTTAATCACAGCCCCCATCTCCCCCTTTAATTTCGTCTTCCTGATTCACACAAAAGGCAGCGCCAGCCCAGACCACCCCTCAATCCCCCTATGAGTTAAGCAGCAAGTCATCTGCCCCTGCACCATTTCTGACACAGTCTCTCAGTAACACAGCATGGGGCTGGCTCCTTGGAATAAGGGCACCCAAGACGCTTTTCATCATGTCTCTCCTAGATCTGTGTGTTTCCAGGTTGACAACAAGCTGTCTCGACTCGTCTCGTCATTTCAGACCCCACTCAGACACTCGGAACTGACAGATAGATGCCAGCCGTCGCCCACCCCCCCCCCACCCCCCCCCCCCCGTTAAAGTCTGCTTTTGTCCCTCTCCACAATAGCACAAAGAAAGCTGGGGTGGCGAGGGGGTGGGGGAGGTGGTAGGGTATGGTTGGGAGTGGAGAAGGAGGAGGAGGAAAACTGGTGGGGGGATCTTCATGTTTCCTCTCCCTTTGATAGGAGTGGTAAATCTTGCTCTCTAACTAAATGCAAGAAGGGGTTTTGAAGTCATTCCTGAACAAAGGGGCCATTCAAATAAAAGAGAAAAAGGAATTAAGTACATCATGGCAGAGTCACAGACTAACTTCTTCAGTTGCTGATTGCATGTTTGAATTGTATCTATTACTGATTAGAAAATGAATGGGACCCCATTGAGAGTTTCATTAAATTCAGATCAGACTTTCATTTCATTTGGTTTCACTTGAGGGAATATGTGTGAGGTTCCAAAATAATGGAATTAGTTTAAAAACAAAATTTCAATCATGGAACAGATGAGCTGGCCCCATACCTCCATTAAAAGTGCGAGTGATAATTTCGCAAATAGCGAAAGCCACTCAGGAGCCAGAGGATAGTGGAATTTGAGTAAGGAAGGAGGATGTCAGAGGGGGGCACTGGGAAGAAATAATGTCTGCTAAGAAAATTGTAAACCATTTTTTTCATTAATATGGCAGCTTATCTAATGGTCTGTCAAAAATTGCAGAGACATCCTGTGAATTAACAGAATGATACCAGATAAACACTGCCAGGTCCTAAAAAAAATGGGGAAAGGAAAATCTTTGTTTACAGGATGAAAACTATTCTTAAATGATAAATATGTGATCACACTCTAATGACAGAGAGGAAGCATGTGATCATATTAAAGAGGATGTAGAAGATATTGTGAGGGCTATGTTCCAGCTGTATTGCTTTCATTAGGACAAAGGTGGCACAGACATCCAGTGATTCAGGTGCAATCCTGAATTCTGGTGCTGTCTGTGTGGAGTTTGCATGTTCTTCTGTAGCTGTGTAGGATTCACTTGGGTGCTCTGGTTTTAAAGATGTGCAAGCAATAAATTGGCTTGTTCACAGTTAGCATGAGTTCAGGTCAGTATCTGGAAAACCAGAGGGACTGTCGTTCATGAGAGAGAGAACAGGTACCAAGGATGGTTCTGCAAAGTAATTCTCTAATTCTAATTCTCTAATACCGACTACCTTTGCCCCTTATAATTTTATAAACCTCTGTAGGTCACTTCTCAGCCTCTTATAGTCTGGTCATAAAGCCTATCCGATCTCTCCTTAGACCTAAAGCCCTCTATTCCAGGCAATATCATGGTTAATCTCTTCTGTTCTCTCCCTATTGTCACTGCACCCTTCCTAAAAATACGGCAACTAGAAGTGTACACGATCCTCCAAAGTTTCATAGAGCTGCTGCAATCTCCCATACTCAGGCTTCAGGTTGTGAAGGCGTTCATATGAAATGCTTTCTTCACTACCCTATCTTCCTGCGAGCTTTAGACTTGCATCCGATGGCCAATCTAGAGATCAACACTAATATTTAGCCTTTAGAGTAAATAGCATCCCTGCTATTTACTCTAAACTCCAACCAGAATTTGAGTTCCTAATGTGCATCACCTCACAATTATCTGAATTAAATTTCCTGCTAACCTATGTCACCGAGATAAAAAGATTTATGGACTTCAATTCATAAATATGGTATTGTAATTTGTTAATGTCATTATTTTGTTCAGCATTTATTAATGAACAATCTCCTCTATCTAGGAAGGCACAGTAATTGCAAGCCCCCAATTGCCACTCCAATTCAAATAAAAAACATTTTTCAAATAGATAACTAAATGCGTCATCATGTTGCTCTATCTCTGTAGGCATTGTTTTAGACATGTTAGACTTAATGGCAAACTATGTTAATATTTCTAAATATTGATGAAATTACATACATGGCCCACAGTGCTGGAGATTTAGATGTTTATCTCAGGGCAAACCAACACCACCCCTTCATCCCACCCCCACATTGCATGAGATCAGAAAGATTGCTAACTGTTCAACTATTCATCTTAAATCAGTTTATATGAATTGTCCCACTGAGAAGCAAAGCTTTTGGCTGATGCACAGAATTGTTGGGATCTTCATACTTGCTTGACCTTCTTTGTGTTTCCTGAAGCCACCCTGCCTTTGCTCTTTTTTTCCCATATTATTTATTGCAAACACACATATTTATCAAGCCACAGCTTTGGTGCAGTGGTAGGACTTCAGAAGTCTGAAATGATGGACAAATCCACTCCAGTGACCGATGCACATCATCCAGCTGCTTCAGGGAAGTAAGGTGAGAATGGAGCCAAAAATGACAGCATTTTCCCTGAACAAACATCCTGGCTTTTCCAGGTGGAGCAGAGACATTTATCTGATACCCCTGACCAAGATTCAGTGATCCACCATTTATCTCATTTGGTCTATGATACCACACAGATGACCTGTCAGGTTTCTCCACATTATGATGGAGATTGCTCCTCAATATTGCTTAATTGGTGAAAAAAGTTCTTTGGTAAGATCCTCAATTATGAAAAATATAATATTTAATCACTGTCACCACAATACATTTTGAATTGGTAGGCTGACATAAAAGGTGTCCACTTAACCATCCATGTTCTTCATATATGTCCAATAAACTTTTCATATGACCTGCTCCAACCAGCTCCTTGGTCTATTCCATGCACCATGGGGAGAGCACAAAGTCTCAATAGGGAAGATGGGATAATGGACAATATTTGAAATGAAAAAAATAGTAAGAAGAGGCGGAATGCTTCAGTCACCAACAGAATGTGAAATTATAGAAAGTGATTAAAAAACAAAATCAGAGCTTAAAATAAAACCCAATTGCTTTTTTTCTCTGGAATAGCACTTTTTACAATTTCCAAACAGACATATTTTCTTATTAATAGAAATGACAGCTTGGTTTCACACATGCACAGTGAGAAGCTAAAATCCCACAGCTGTCACTCCCCAAGCGCCATATTGTTCAAAGCTTTGTCAAGATGACGAGCTGTCAGGTTTCCTCTCACTGCCAGCATGATGACAGTTTGACAGCTGCTTTTCATTCAGGCTGGTGTGGCTGAGAGCAACTGGCACATTTCCTGAGGGGGTACCTTCACCCCTGTACCTTTGACCTGAACAGCAGGGAATTACTATATTTGGAATGGCTGACAAGCCCTGCAATGGCGCGAGGTCACACAAGAGCAATCCAATTAGACCATTTCAAGAATACCTCAATTACATGTAACTGGAAGTACTTGGCAAGACGTGCACATCAGAACATATCTAGTGGCCCAAAATCGTTAATCAACATCAAAGTTGTCAATATATTGCATGCATTCCTTTTGCAAACCTTTCACTGGTGAAGTCAGAATGATTTGCCAAATTATGAAAATAGATTAATAACATTGTCCCCAAAATTGGATTTATAATACGTGCCTCTTCCACATCTCTCCTCATGTAATATTTTCAGAATATCATGTTTTATTTTGAAGCACATGTGACCTTTCAGTTGGGAGGGATGGGGTTGTTGGGAAGCATGAAGCCTATCTTTAATGGACAAGAGATATAAGGAAAATTGGCACAGAAAATTAAACAGAAATTACCAGCGTTAAGCTGTGACAGTAACTTATTCACTTTCAGAGAGTAGAAATTTGGTTGAAAATTTAAGGGCCTATCTAGGATTCAATTGAATTTGGTGATATTAAGGCGCGAATTCTGCTTCTATAGTTGTCCCTGGAAATCCAGTATGAAGGGCTGCAGAAAGTGAGACAAGATGGGGAAGATAAAGAAAAGAAAGATGAGGTTCCTTCTGCTGATCCTGTGATCGATTTAGGGAAATGGAAATGTATGGACACTGAATGAGGCTACTTTGTATTTGGCCCCAAATTTCTGAAGCTGTTCCTCAGGTTTCAGGATAAGCTGATTCCACTTCAGTTCTGTGGTGGCTGATGAGGTCAGTTTTGGTATTGGTCATTCTGAAAGGGGTGGGGATGAGGTGTTTGACATGGAAAGTTGTTGGGTAGTTTGGGAGGTGGTGCATTTACATTTGGACCATGTGCTCCTGAATAAGCAGATTCTCACTCACATCTCAAATGCTGCTTCTCCATTTTAAACAGACATGGTCCACAAATTTTCACAAATTTGTTGAGGATGTTGCACGTTTTCATGAGGTCATTGCTTTATTTCCTTGGTCTATCTGGTATTTTCTTACCTGGACAAAACTAGGATGTCCGCTGTGACCTAAAGTCAACAGTTATGCATGACTAAGACATTATGTTCCTGTAAAACTGTATACTATCAGATTTAGCAGGGAAATAGAGAGTTGGCAAAAATAAGCTAGATTTAGTAGACATCACTGGGCTCAATCCATAGCTTTTCTCTTTCCCTTTGACTCTCAATGCAACCTCTCAGGAAACTGATTTCACTGTCCCTTGAATGGAGTGATCAGTCATGTGTAGAAGCAAGTGGAAAGAGAAGGAGGTGGTAGTGATAATCAGTGCTGAGACACATCTTTCTCATTTATTATTGCTATAAATATATAACTGGGCAAATAGTTAAAGGAATTTAGTGCTGTGGGTAAAAAGTACCTTCTGCCATCTGAACTCCTTTTTAAAATTATACTTAAGATCTCTGGTACCACTTGTGTTTGTTATTTTAAATTAATATGCTCCATTGATGAACAATTTTACTGATCCTTCATATACATATAGAGCCAGATTTTTTTGGACAATTCCAGGCCCACATTTAAACCTTCCACACTGCAGATGATTGGTCCATTTTTATCTTTTTTATGCCTTGCTACCTTCACTTTGATTGTCCTTCTTTGGATCCTCTCCAATAACTGTATTGTGATCAAGCGAACTGCACATTATGGAGCTTCAGCAAAGAAGAATAAGATTTATATTCAACTGTTCAGGCTCACTGTACCACCCCACATTTTGTTAGCATCTTTCTAAAACATGCTATTGTGATTCTTTCAATAGAAATTCCATTGCATTTTGCATCTATTCATTCAGAATTATTTATATACCAAGAGAAGATTTAGTTTGCCAATTTTCATGCATGAAAACATATCAGGTAGGAGATGGAAGTCACAGAGCACGGAACTGGCCAATCAGCCCAATTCATACGTGCTGACCAGATTGAACTACCCATAGTCCCATTTGCTTGCATTTGGTCAGTCTGTTATGTCCCATTTTGAAAGAATTCTGTTATTTCTTATTTTATTTGTAATGAAGAACTTTAAAATCAGTTTCTTTGGAACTATAGACAAACTTCCTTTCAATTTCCTTGCATCTTTATTAATGGGAAAATAGTTCAAGCACCATCCATCACCAGTGTGCACAGGTCCATTAAGCTTCATGCTTTATGCCTTAGGCATCATGCTGTGAGTGGCCTTTCCCCACAGGAGCAAAACCATGATGCTTAATAGCTCATTGTCTGAAGCTTCTCATGAGAATTCACCGAAGCTCTTTGAAAACCTGACATAACACAAAACTTTGCATACACCTGGATATTTGAGTTTAGCAATCTTAACTACTTTAACTGCCATTAATCTATTTCTTTCAAACAAATCCACACCAATGCCAAAGTAAACTGATCACACAATCTAAAATGAAATGTCCACATTTGCAGCAAATCCAGCCTCATCCTGAGTAGGGTCAAAGTGTAGCCTTTGGTAAACATTGGCTTCAGTGGCAAGGATGAGTATGAATGAGGCAAAGATTTTCTGTTTCTATCTTTCTGTTTATGGCAGAAGGATCTGGGATAAAAGATCAGAACATAAGAACATAAGAAATAGGAGCTGAAGAATGCCATCCGGACCATCGAGCCTGCTCCACCATATGGTCAATGAAATCATGGCTTTTCCCCATATCCTTTAATTCACTTACAATGTAAAAATCTATCCAACCTTACCTGAAATATATTTACTGAGGTAGCCTCCACAGCTTTTTTTTTTAATCTTTTATTTTTCACACCATAAATCACATTAGCCATGATATACACTATTTCTTTTTCACACATATACAGTAACTTTTTCTCCCCCCCCCCCCACTTCTCCCAAGCTACCCCCCCCCACCCCCCCCTCATCCATTTTAGATATACAATCTAGGTTGCATTAAGCCAGTCAGACAATGTTGTCATTCAACAAAAATACACCAGAAATTCTACTGAGTCCATTCCTTTCTTTCCTTCACCTTCCATCAACTTAGGTAATGTTTGTCCCCGGTAGGTTTTCGCTATTGTATTTAATGTAAGGCTCCCATACTTGTTCGAATATTTCAATATTATTTCTTAACCTATATGTTATTTTTTCTAATGGAATACATTTATTCATTTAAATTTAGTAGTTTCTTCCTTTTAATTTGGTTATGTATTCCATTAATATTTAAAGTCATATAGTTCAGCGTAGCCCTTTTATATTTTGTTTATCTTCTCTTTCCGTTTTTCCATCATTACCTTTCCTCCTTTTCCATTTCTGTTTTCTTATTTTCAACTCTTTATAAGACAACATTCCTACAACATCCAACATTTTCCTTATTCTCCTATTTCTATCTTCTTTATCCCCAATCTCCACTTCCCCTCCTGAGTTGTCCTTTATCCCTTGTCGGACAACCACATCTCCCCTCTCCATTTGGATTTGCGAATCCACTCGCAAGCGTCAACTGATTTTGCAGTGACCGCTATTTCCCCCCACCCAGCCCCCCCCAGAAAAGATTTCACTTTTCATATGTCACAAAGGTCACTCTTTTAATTCCCTCCTTATTCTCTCTATTCCATTACCTTCCCTTATTAATTCTTGTCTATACTATCTATATTTTCCTCTAAGTACAGATACATTCACGTATGCACATTGTCTCTATTCACTCTTATACCTCTTTACCCGCATACATATCAATCGTGATCATTTTTACTCTCATTACCCGTCTTCATCCCTCAGTCTATTTTTGTCTTTACCCACATACATATCAATCGTGATCATTTTTACTCTCGTTACCCGTCTTCATCCCTCAGTCTATTTTTGTAATTGTTCTGCAAATTTTCGTGCTTCTTCTGGATCCGAGAATAGTCTGTTTTGTGGTCCTGGAATAAATATTTTCAATACCGCTGGATGCTTTAGTATAAATTTATACCCTTTCTTCCATAAAATCGCCTTTGCTGTATTGAACTCTTTTCTCTTCTTTAGGAGTTCAAAACTTATATCTGGATAAATGAAGATTTTTTGCCCTTTATACTCCAGTGGTTTGTTGCCCTCTCTTACTTTTTCCATTGTCTTCTCCAGTACCTTTTCTCTTGTAGTATATCTTAGGAATTTTAGTACAATAGATCTTGGTTTTTGTTGTGGTTGTGGTTTAGAGGCCAATACTCTATGTGCCCTTTCTATTTCCATTTCTTGCTGTAGTTCTGGACATCCTAGGGTCTTAGGGATCCAATCTTTTATAAACTCCCTCATATTCTTGCCTTCTTCATCTTCCTTAAGGCCCACTATCTTTATGTTATTTCTTCTGTTATAATTTTCCATTATATCTATTTTTTGAGCTAACAGTTCTTGTGTCTCTATCGCTTTTTTATTAGATTCCTCCAATTTCTTTTTTAAGTCTTCTACCTCCATTTCTGCTGCTACTGCCTGCTCTTCCATCTTGTCCATTTTCTTTCCCATTTCTGTTAAGGTCATATCTATTTTATTCATTTTCTCTTCTGTGTTGTTTATTCTTTTTCTTAAATCATTAAATTCCTGTGTTTGCCATTCTTTAAATGACTCCATGTATCCCTTAATAAGAGAAAGTACCTCCTTTATCTTGCCTTTCTTTTCTTCTTCTATTTCACTGTACTCTTCCTCTTCCTCTTCTTCTTCCTCTGGGTTGGCCATCTGTTGTTTCTTTGTTGCCCTTTCCTTCTCTTCTTTCTTGTTTCTATTGTCTTCTGTGGTCTCTTCTTGCTGCAGGTGTTCTGCAGCTGTCGTTGCCGGCTGTGGAGATCGACTCCCCAGCTGGTCCCCCCTCCTGTCGGTGTGTTTTTTTTCATGCGCGGTTGCGCACTTTTACTCGGCTCAGCGAGCCATTTTTGTAGTCCATTATTTACCGACCTGAGGGAGCGGTTTTCTCTCTCCGCAGCGGGCCTCTTCGGACAGGTAAGGCCTTCACCTTTTTCCTCCGTTGTCTTCTCTTCCTCTCTTCTTACCGTTGATTTTGATTTTTCTTTTTTTGTCGCCATCTTCTTTCCACCTTTATACTCACTTTTCTGTAACTTTTATTTCTGTGCCTTTGTGTTTTCCTTTGTTTTTCCCAAATTTTCTGGAGAGGGCTGGAGTTCACTGTCCGGCCACTACTCCATCACGTCGCCTCCACAGCTTCAATGGACAGTGAATTCCACAGATTCACCACCCTCTGGGAAAAGCAGTTTCTCCTAATCTCCATCCTAAATCTACTACCCTGAGGGTGGTAAATTTAAATTATGGAACAAGAATTGGTCAGAGCAGATCACAAAGGTCCACCAAAATTTGGTTCTGTGGGCATGGCGCTCCCTCTCAATAATGGGGAAGAATCTGGTAATCAGGTGTGAAGTGCTCTTAGTACTGCTATATGTGGCATCCACCGGATCTCTGCCCTAGCGGTTACCAAAGCATTTTTCCGATTCATATGGGAGTCCAAAATGAATGGGGTCCAAAGGGGCACCATGTAAAAGTCACCAGACGATGGGGTCAAGGGCGTACCCAACATGGCCCTCATCCTTTGTGTATGGCTGAATCAGGTTGTGCATGGAACCAAGTATAGGGGCTCCAAGTGCCACTATGTGCTGAGGTTCTACCTGTCCTAGGTATTGTGAAGGATAAGCCTAGACCCATTGCCACGCAATGTCCTCAGTTAGCTGAACTTTGCCACACCACTTATCCTTCATGGAAAAGTTTTTCCAAAACAACCCCTTCGACCATAAAGCCATCAGGCAGTGATTAGCACAGAATGTCCTTTTGAAATTGTGAGACAATGACTTGATGGACACAGTGGCACAGTCCCTTGAGCAGACTGTCCAGGTCATCTGGCAGAATGCCTCTTTGCCAGGGCTCACGAACAAGCACCAGGACTTGGCCTAGCTGGTAGTGAGGGGAGTCCTCCCAGTCAGATCCTTCTTGGAGCATCACTCTCCATACACATTGTCCTTGTGAGGACTGCGGTGGAGTGGTGATTGTCTCCCACCTCTCTGCTGAATGCAAATTCACGAAGAGCATGTGGAGATGGATGCAAGAGTTCTTATCACAGTTCATCGCCAGTAACAGCGTCACAGAGGACTCTCTGATCTATGGGCTGTTCCTGGGGACACACTCGGAGCCAGCCATCCAGAACTGCTGGAAGACCATCAACTTGGTGAAGGACACACTTTAGTCTGCGCAAAACCTGTTGGTGTTTCAGCATAATGAAATGTCAGTCCAGGAATGCTGCCAATGGTGCATTCCAGGCAGCAGGAAGACATGCTGAGGCTTAGTGTAGCCAACATGATAGTGCTGTGGGGAAAGTCCACAGTCTAGTCCTCCCACTACTGGGCATTGAGGGGCTAAGACTGAAGAGAAGTCCCTCAACCAACAGAGAGAGAAGAAACAACAAAGTGCCACAGTGGTGGTAATGGGTATTGAGAGAACAAATGTAACAATGTACATCGATGAAAATGTATAGATATAACTGACATTATAAGTGTAAAAAGACTTGAACGGTTTTCCTGTATGTAAATAATTTATTGTGAATAAAGTATATTTTTGTTGAAAAAAATTTCTATGAGATTTTCTCTCATTCTTCTAAATTCCAACGAGTACAGTCCCAGACAATTCAATTTCTCCTCATTGGCTAACCCTTTTTGTCTCTGGAATCAACCTGGTGAACCTCCTCTGCATTGCATTACTTCAGGAATTATGTACTGGCATTGAAGGAGACTAGATGTGGACTCAGAAGTACCTTGTGCAGTTGCAACATAACCTCCCTGCTCCTAAACTCAATCTCTCTGGCAATGAAGACCAATTTTCCATTTGCCTTCCTGATAGCCTGCTACACCTGCAAATCAACCTTTGCGATTCATGCACAAGGACTCCCAGGTGCTTGTGCATGGCTGCATGCTGCAATTGCTTGCCATTTAAATAATATTCAGATCTTCCATTTTTCCTTCCAAAATGGATAACCTCACATTTTCCAACATGAGATGAGAGGAATAGTGAGAGATGATGCAAGAACTAAGGAGCAAAATGTTGAATCCATTTGGGTATAGATTATGAATCATAAAAGGAAAAAAAAATCACTTGTGGGAGTTGTCTATGGGCCATCTAATAATAGCATTACAGATGCAGCAGCAATACATCAAGAAATAGCGGAGGCATGTAAAGATGGAGTGCAGTTATTGTGCGGAACTTTAACATCCACATCAACTGAATGAATCAGGTTGGTTGAGGCAACCTTCAGGAGCACTTCATGAATGCATATTTAATTGCTTTCTTATATTTTTTTTTAAAATATTTTATTTATAAGTTTTAACCATTAAATAAAATTGACAATATAAGTCTTTAAAATAATCTAATTGATTCACCATGTGTTCTATGTATGTGTGTGTGTGTGTGTGTGTGTGTGTGTGTGTGTGTGTGTGTATGTATAGAGAGAGAGAGAGAGAGAGAGAGAAAGAGAGAGAGAAGAGTTTTTTCCCAGAGATCATATTTACCATCAAATAAAGGAGGTCACCAAGGATTAAGGTTACCAGAGAAATTATTAAACATTCATTCCAACACTCTGCCAATATGGGGGCCATATATTCCAAAATATATGGTATCTATTCCTTAAACTATATATAATTTTCTCAAGTGGTATACAACTATGAATTTCCCATTCCATCTCTCCATTCCTAAGTCTATATCTGATTTCCAAGTTATAGCAATATATTTCCAAGATACTGGCAAGGCAATTTTTACAAAGTTCATTTGATAAACATTTAATTTTAATTTAGGTGTAATGCCTTTAATATTGCCTAATAAAATTAGCTTTGGATCCTGCAGGAATTTGATCCTGGTTATTCATTGTAATAAATGACTCACATCCTGAAAAGAACATAAGAACACTGCCAAGTAGAATGCAAAAAATGTCATGTTATTCCTACACAACTCCATCCAATTTTGCTCATCTCTTTGCCTATTCAAATCAACTTTCCATCTCCCTCTTGACTTATGCATTCCTTCTTTAGAAGATCCATTTTGGTAACAAAACATACACTGCAGAGATAAATTTATGCACAGAACTGTTGGAGTTGCAGATGGACTCCTTTTGGATTATTTGAGATGTGGAAGAGTGGTAGGCAGTACATACAGTGAGTTGGTCTCTCCACAGATATATAAAATGAGATTGGTGACCACCAGGAAGGACAGAAACAGGAGGGAAAGTTCCCTTCCCAAACAGATACAACAGGATGGATGGTGTTGGGACCAACAGCAACAGCCCAGTTTGTGGCATCACAGAGGGGATTGCTGCATGGAAAGTGAAGAACAGCACTGGAATGGTGATAATGGCTGTGGATTCTGTTGCAAGAAAACAGATAGGCATTTCTATGGTCAGAAAAGAGATCCCACGTTGGTATACTGCCTCGTTAGCTAGCAAGAAGGTTAGGTTGATGAATAGGAAGAAAAATAAAGTAAATTGAAGAGAGACAGAGAGAAAGAAAGTGGAGAAGGCTGATACTTCATAATATAGTGCTTATAAAGTCCTAGAGAGCGCAGCATAGAGACAGGCCTTCAGTACACTGGTTCAAGACAACTAACAAGTTCTAATTTTTAAAAGAATCCTACTCTATAACCTATTTCATTTTTCCTATTTCTCACTATTCCTCCTCCTCCAGACTCCACCAGTTATATGCATACTTAAGGCAATTAGCCTTCTAACCCACACATTTTTGGAATAAGGGAGGAAACTGTAGCACCCAGAGGAAATCCACACAATCATATGCAAACTCCACACAGGCAGTATCCAAGGTCAGGATTAAACCCAGGTGCAGAACGTGTTGAAAGAACCAAAGACTTGTTGATCCAAACCAAGGCTTTTATTAACTAAAAGACTGGAGCATATCACAAGTAGGTCGACTGTTCAGAATGACCTGATCTGGCTAGTAGCAATCCTTTAAGACCTGCCAGTAGGTGTGGCTAAACTCTCAGCCAATCACAGTCATCCTACACTACAATCTGTACATATACAGATTGGCGATAGAATCTGTACTATCACACCAGGTTGTTGGAGTCATGAAGGTAGCACCTCTATCCCTTGCCCCATATTTGAGTAAGAAACATAAATTAAAAAGATGAAAATTTGTATGCAAAGAATGTGCACAGGTGTAATAGATGAAGTCAGTTAATTCATTGGTCTGTCTCCTCTACAGTGGAGAGACTGAACGCAGAGTGGGAGATCATTTTGTTGAGCACCTCGGCTCAGTGCACCACAATAGCGTTGATGTTCCAGCGGCCATCCATTTCAATTCTTCATGCTATTCCCTTGTTGACATGTCTGTCCATGGTCTCATGCACTGCCAGACTGAGACCACCCACAAATTGAAGCGACTGGGAACTTTTCAACTGGATGACATTAATATTGACTTATCTGGCTTTCATTAAACTGTCCCCTCTCCCTCTTTGCCCGTCTCTTTTCCCTATCTCTCTTTCTCCATTCCATCTCCTTTTACACAAACATGATAAATTCTTACCTCGTCCCTCATCATATCCAATTAACACCTTTTGTTGGTCTGGATTCCTCCTCCATTGTTTGAATTCTGAGATTTCCTGCTTCAAGCTCATTCTGCTTATTCCTTGAAGAAGGGCTCAGGCCTGAAATGTCGGCAATATATCTTTGTCTCCTATAAATGCTGAAGACCAGCTGAGTTCATTCATCATTTTGGTGTGATTTTACTACAATCACTGGATCTGCAGACTTTCATGTTGCACCTAGTTAATTCATTGTCAGTAAAATTTTGCCTTTGCAGAACCATGTAACATACTTTCTGTAATTGGAAAGGGGCAGCAACTCTATTTATTGTATTGCTTTTAATGAGTTCTCAAGAACGTACATTAATTTTATGCTATTCTATCAAACACTGTTCACATTTGATAAAGTCTTTAACATTTAGTTCTTTACTCACAGATACATTTCTTGAAGCTGCAATACTTGTTTTCTGTTGCATAGTGCTTGCAGGCAGAATACATTGATACCTGTATATCTTACTCATTTATTTTACACTGGTTACGTCTCTGCTAAATTAGCAGAGAAATTAATTTTCACATTAATCCATGAGATATCCATATACTTGAAATTGATGTTCCAATTTGATTTTGCCAGCATTTAACTGTTTTTTTTTATAACCTTGCATAATACAAAAGAACTTATGATTTATATTATATTTTGAGTATTAATCTTTTTGTCTTCTACTTACTAACACAAGACAATCATTGGTTTTATTTACTTCATCTTTATGAATAAAGTAATCTTGCAAAAAAATGTAAGCTTGGCATCGACTGTAAATTTGATATTTTATCATTTGTAATTGTACTTTGTCGTTAGGTCCATACTTGCTTCCAGGGAAGCAATATCAATTCTACTCCCTCTCTCCTTATTTCATCATTTTCCTGCAACTTATTCTCTCTCACGTAGACCCCATTGACTCCTCTTTAGAATTCTACTAACACAAGATTTAGTCATAATTCAGAATGTAGACATAGAATAATACAGGACAAGAAAAGATCACCTGGTTCACAGTTTAAAATGGGCAATTATCCTACCACCACATCGTTGACAAATTGGAGCACCTGGAGGAATGGTCAATGAGGACGTGCAAACTCTACACAGATAGCAGCTAAGGTCAGAATTGAACCCAGGTGCCTGCAGTTGTGAGGCACCAACAACTGCTGCCCTACCATGTAGTCCTTAAAAGAGAGAATCAAATATAAACCATTTAGCAGGCTGATACTAACAAGGCCCCTCCTCGGGAATTTTTGAACTCTCTGAGGCAAAATTAATTCCTAAACCTTCAAAGCATCTGTTTTCAATCAAAATCTTAAAAATAACCATTCCCATTAATCTGCAAATACACAAGCAAGGTGAGCCTGATAACCCACTACTGAGATATTTTATTTGGTGGAATTGATGAGATCACACCTGGAGTATTGTGTGCAGTTTTGGTCACCTTATCTAAGGAAGGATGTTCTTGCCATGGAGGGAGTGCAGAGGCGATTCACCAGGCTGATGCCTGGAATGGCAGGAATGACTTATGAGGAAAGATTGCGCAAATTGGGATTGTACTCGCTGGAGTTTAGAAGATTGAGAGGGGATCTCATAGAGACATATAAAATTCTGGCAGGACTGGACAGAATGGATGCAGATGGGATATTTCCAATGATGGGAAAATCCAGATCCCGGGGCCATGGTTTGAGGATAATAGGCAAACCATTTAGGATCGAGATGAGGAGGAATTTCTTTACCCAGAGGGTGGTGAATCTGTGGAATTCATTGCCACAGAGGGCAGTAGAGGCAGGTTCATTAAATATATTTAAGAGGGAATTAGATATATTTCTTCAGAATAAGGGTATTAAAGGTTACGGAGAGAAGGCGGGGACGGGGTACTGAACTTTAAGATCAGCTATGATCTCGTTGAATGGCGGAGCAGGCTCGAAGGGTCGAATGACCTACTCCTGCTCCTATCTTCTATGTTTCTATGTTTTTATGATGCTTGCATGCACCTGACTGATCTTGTTCTTTCCAGGGAATGATCACATTCACATATATTTCTAAAATAGATTTATGAGTAAACCACCAAGGTTCTTAAACCTCCTTTAAATTTTTCAACGTAGATTTGTGGTGTAAACTGGAAGCAGGGGGAGGGGCTGTGGAGGGGGTTGGGAAGGAAATCAGGAAATCCATTTTCTCACAGCACTTGTTTCATTGCTCCTGGGTGTTTTGACTCATCTGCAAGAAAATGGTTTCTCTAATCCATTTGAAGCTTATATAAAAGGATCATTTCAAATCTGTGCAGTGTTAACTAAGCTCACACACAACAGTAATCAGAAAGCTGAAGTTAGCTTTGGTGCCCTTTAGATAGGAAAAAACATCAGCAAATAGAATGTTTGATCAGTGCAAAAATGGGAAGCAATTTTTACATCAAATGTCTTTCCAAATGTCATAATCTGTGCTCATATCACAATCAATCTTCAATTAAAAGTGAGTATTTTGGCAGAATATAGCAGCGAATATGAAAATAATACTGATGTTATTACATGGATTTTTTGGACATTTAATATCACAATGTCTGGTTAAGATCATGAGAAAAACAGCACAGGAGAGGACAATAAATCTCTCCAAATCTGCTCTGCAGTTCATTAAGATTGTAGCTGATCCATAACATTAACTCCTCTTTCGCATCCAGCTCTAAATCTATTGGTTCTCTTCAAGTCCATTGATCCCATTTTTGAACGCCAATAATAACTGAGCGTCCACGGCTGCCAAGGGATAAGAGAATGCTAAAGATTCACACCTCACTGAGTGGAAAAAAAATCACTCAAAGTCCCAGATGACCAGCTCCTTATCTTGAGACCTTGACCTGCAATTAATAGACTTTCCTGCCAGAGGAAACATCCTTCCAGCTTCCAAACCATCATGCTGTCTCAGAATCTTTAACTGTTTGAACTGAACAGTACATGCAATACTGTTCGGTTCATCATATCCCAGGAATGAATCTGGTGAATTTTCATTTAAAAGGTAGCTGCATCTTTCCTTAGTGACAGAGACAAAACTGCATGTAGTACACCAAACAGCAGTATTGGAATTATTTGGGTTTAACTGCACAGTTTTATCTTCTCTTATACTGTCCACGTGCATTGGCTCTTACTCATTTGATCAATTTACCTCAGATACTGAGTTTTGTTTCCCATAAAGTTATGTTCCATTGACTAAATGAGGGTGTGGGCAAATTGGGAAAGACTAAAACTTCAATTTAGGCTGCTTCCTTACTTATGAAAGAATTGGCATATATCAAATAATGTACAGGGCTTCCAGAAAAGGAAATAGTTTATTAAAAACACTAAAGTTCAACATTAAACTATCAGATGTGACCACACTATTTTAAAAAAACATTTTTAATTCAAATTCTTCCTAGTTTTGCCCTCTCCATTTCTGGAAAGCCCTGTGTCACCACAAACATCCAGATGTTTTGCATTTCTCCATTTTAGATCCCTCAGTAACTCATGACTTTCTTTACCAGCCCAACATTTGTGCTCTGGAATTGTCTTAATTCAACTGTGATTTGCAAGAAATCATGATGTGCAAAATAGGTCATTCACCAGAGTTTTTAAAACCGTGAAAAATTATAACATAACATAATCTGCTTTTATGTTATTACATAACATAACAATTACAGCACGGAAACAGGCCATTAGGCCCTTCTAGTCCGCACCGAAGCAAACACCCCTTTCTAGTCCCACCTCCCTGCACAATGCCCATAACCCTCCATCTTCTTCTCATCCATAGACCTGTCCAACCTTTTCTAAATAATACAATTGACTCCGCCGCCACTATTTCTCCCGGAAGATCATTCCACACGGCTACCACTCTCTGAGTAAAGAGAGTGTGCATGTACAAACTTTGGTGGAGGGATCTAACATGGACTTTTTTTCAAGCAAATTATTTTCAAAATGAGCAAGCGCTTGATTATCAAATTTAAGAGTACTGTATCAGGATAGTGTAGTTGCTGCTTCATTTGTCGCAAAATAATTGAACGTACCTGAATGTTTTTTCATCCAACCCAAGTTAAGAATTGTGTTTTAGAGATGCTTCACTATAATTATTTAAGGTTGTATTTAAGTTAGAGAAATAGAAATTTATTGAATAGAACAAGGAAGCTAGAGTTGTACATGGAACCTCTCGAGCCAATATGACTTTAAGATTCACTGCTTCCCTGAATATTAGAAAATGAATCTCAAGCTTGAATATGGTGTAGACCTGTGGCTCTTCAAAGATTATAGCATTCCATGCAAATAATTTCATCTCATTTTAATCCAACATGAGTTTGAAGATAAGGCTGATCACTTTCCTCAAGAGTATTTTCAGAACTAATTGGATGAAATTACATGATGTTAAATGAAAATCACCAAAGTTTATATTTTATCATACTAAAATGCCTACAATATTCTAAATGTCCAAAAGATAATTGATGGGTACTGACAATGGTTACATTATAGAATGGCGTTGGTGGAACTCTAAGCTAAGCTCGCTGAACACATTAAGTGGTGGTGAAGTCAGATGTTCTGACTTTGCTTAGCTATGCTCTCCCATTAAATTACTGGACACCACCATAGTCCTGTTGCCTTCTCCTTCTTGTATTAGAACCTGGTGTATAATCAGTGAGCTCTTACTCATTTGTGTAAAGACTTGATAGTTGCAAGGCAGAAAGGTAAGAACAAGGGAACAAGAAAGAGAAGAGCAATCTATTTCATGTAATAATGGTTAAAGGATATTCAGAGCATGAGATTGGGGGAGTGATTTTCTATGGTTTGAAGTTTGTCTTAGCAATTTTGAGTCTGAGGCACTCATCTGAACCAATAATATGACACAAACATAATCAAACAAGTTTTGGATTCTTCATCAAGGTTAGTCTCTCTCGATGCAAATCAGATAGTAGTAGGTCCTCAACTATGTCTATGAGGAACAGGTGCTTAGAGCAGCCTTTGAGCAGATGGTTATATGGCTAGGTTGGAAAGAGATAAAAGAAATGAAGGAAGTTCCATCACAGGAGGATAAACCTCAAATTTGGTGAAATTCTTTGAGCACAAATAGTGTGATAGGAGAGAAGAGGATGCAGCAATATTTGGAAGTATGTCACAGCCATAGGTCATTATAGTGAAGACAAATCACATTCAAAGTGCTCTGAACCAGTCTAAGAAATTAATTCTAGAAGAGTGAGTGTCTTCCTTGTGGCAGATGGACAATGTCTGGCAATGCACAGTTTTTAATAGAAAATTATTTAAAATGGTGAGGTAAGGGTGCTTACTGGCAATGTAAATGTGAAATAATTTGCACTAAATATCAATAATTTAGTTAATGTTTTAACAAAAAGTAAAACAATGTAAGCATTGCTGATCTAAGAGGAGCCAATGTCAAAGATATTTAATGATAACCTGAAACAGACTTGAACTGTCAATAAACAGTTGTATTTAGAAATGTGTTACTGACTTTGATAATTTCCATTACAAAGGCAGTGGTTGCACAAAAGAAATCACATTCATTCTTCATCCATGAGATTTATCATAAAAAAAATGGATACTGGTTTGAAGTTGAGGGAAAGATCAGGAAAGAAACAGATGTACATCTTCGAATAAGCAGAGATGAGAAAATGTAAGTGGTGCATTTGGATTGCAAGTTATTAACAAGGTTTAGTAAACTCAAGATGAGATTAATGGCTATATGGTACTGGCTCTCAGTAAATACATGCAGTGTTGACAAGGTTCTCTTTAAAGTCAGTTAAATATCTGTTTAGAAAATGGATTGAGGGTTATTGGGATGAATATTGACCGAGGTGTTGAAATACACATTGAAAATATTGGTTACATTGCTGTTGCTGCCAAGAAAATGACAATCTGTGCAAAACCACTTTGCAGGCTCAAGAGCCAAGTCAAATATAGTTAATGGCTCCCCCCACTTGCATTAAGAAATTTAGTTGGACACAGAAGAGTAGTTGATCAGTAGTTGAACCTACTTGGTTCAGCTGGGAGTCGGAGGAGGAGCTTGGAGAGAGTCGGGCTGTGAATCAGAGGAGGAGGAGCTTGCTGAAAGTGAGTCAGAGGAGGAGGAGCTTGCTGAAAGTGAGTCAGAGGAGGAGGAGCTTACTGAAAGTGAGTCAGAGGAGGAGGAGCTTGCTGAAAGTGAGTCAGAGGAGGAGGAGCTTACTGAAAGTGAGTCAGAAGAGGAGGAGCTTACTGAAAGTGAGTCAGAGGAGGAGGAGCTTGCTGAAAGTGAGTCAGAGGAGGAGGAGCTTGCTGAAAGTGAGTCAGAGGAGGAGGAGGAGCTTACTGAAAGTGAGTCAGAGGAGGAGGAGCTTACTGAAAGTGAGTCAGAGGAGGAGGAGCTTACTGAAAGTGAGTCAGAGGAGGAGGAGCTTATTGAAAGTGAGTCAGAGGAGGAGGAGCTTGCTGAAAGTGAGTCAGAGGAGGAGGAGCTTGCTGAAAGTGAGTCAGAGGAGGAGGAGCTTACTGAAAGTGAGTCAGAGGAGGAGGAGCTTGCTGAAAGTGAGTCAGAGGAGGAGGAGCTTGCTGAAAGTGAGTCAGAGGAGGAGGAGGAGCTTACTGAAAGTGAGTCAGAGGAGAAGGAGCTTACTGAAAGTGAGTCAGAGGAGGAGGAGCTTGCTGAAAGTGAGTCAGAGGAGGAGGAGCTTACTGAAAGTGAGTCAGAGGAGGAGGAGCTTGCTGAAAGTGAGTCAGAGGAGGAGGAGCTTACTGAAAGTGAGTCAGAGGAGGAGGAGCTTGCTGAAAGTGAGTCAGAGGAGGAGGAGGAGCTTACTGAAAGTGAGTCAGAGGAGGAGGAGCTTACTGAAAGTGAGTCAGAGGAGGAGGAGCTTGCTGAAAGTGAGTCAGAGGAGGAGGAGGAGCTTACTGAAAGTGAGACAGAGGAGGAGGAGCTTACTGAAAGTGAGTCAGAGGAGGAGGAGCTTACTGAAAGTAAGTCAGAGGAGGAGGAGCTTGCTGAAAGTGAGTCAGAGGAGGAGGAGGAGCTTACTGAAAGTGAGTCAGAGGAGGAGGAGCTTACTGAAAGTGAGTCAGAGGAGGAGGAGCTTGCTGAAAGTGTGTCAGAGGAGGAGGAGCTTACTGAAAGTGAGTCAGAGGAGGAGGAGCTTGCTGAAAGTGAGTCAGAGGAGGAGGAGGAGCTTACTGAAAGTGAGTCAGAGGAGGAGGAGCTTGCTGAAAGTGAGTCAGAGGAGGAGGAGCTTGCTGAAAGTGAGTCAGAGGAGGAGGAGGAGCTTACTGAAAGTGAGACAGAGGAGGAGGAGCTTACTGAAAGTGAGTCAGAGGAGGAGGAGCTTACTGAAAGTGAGTCAGAGGAGGAGGAGCTTGCTGAAAGTGAGTCAGAGGAGGAGGAGGAGCTTACTGAAAGTGAGTCAGAGGAGGAGGAGCTTACTGAAAGTGAGTCAGAGGAGGAGGAGCTTGCTGAAAGTGAGTCAGAGGAGGAGGAGCTTGCTGAAAGTGAGTCAGAGGAGGAGGAGGAGCTTACTGAAAGTGAGTCAGAGGAGGAGGAGCTTACTGAAAGTGAGTCAGAGGAGGAGGAGCTTACTGAAAGTGAGTCAGAGGAGGAGGAGCTTACTGAAAGTGAGTCAGAGGAGGAGGAGCTTGCTGAAAGTGAGTCAGAGGAGGAGGAGCTTGCTGAAAGTGAGTCAGAGGAGGAGGAGCTTGCTGAATGTGAGGAGAAGGTAAGCTATTAAAGTCGAGGGGCTTACCGGGGCTTGGGCCTACTTGGTTCGGCTGGGAGTCGGAGGAGGAGCTTGGAGAGAGTCGGGCTGTGAGTCAGAGGAGGAGGAGCTTGCTGAAAGTGAGTCAGAGGAGGAGGAGCTTGCTGAAAGTGAGTCAGAGGAGGAGGAGCTTGCTGAAAGTGAGTCAGAGGAGGAGGAGCTTACTGAAAGTGAGTCAGAGGAGGAGGAGCTTACTGAAAGTGAGTCAGAGGAGGAGGAGCTTGCTGAAAGTGAGTCAGAGGAGGAGGAGCTTGCTGAATGTGAGTCAGAGGAGGAGGAGCTTACTGAAAGTGAGTCAGAGAAGGAGGAGCTTACTGAAAGTGAGTCAGAGGAGGAGGAGCTTACTGAAAGTGAGTCAGAGGAGGAGGAGCTTACTGAAAGTGAGTCAGAGGAGGAGGAGCTTACTGAAAGTGAGTCAGAGGAGGAGGAGCTTGCTGAAAGTGAGTCAGAGGAGGAGGAGCTTGCTGAATGTGAGTCAGAGGAGGAGGAGCTTACTGAAAGTGAGTCAGAGGAGGAGGAGCTTACTGAAAGTGAGTCAGAGGAGGAGGAGCTTACTGAAAGTGAGTCAGAGGAGGAGGAGCTTGCTGAAAGTGAGTCAGAGGTGGAGGAGCTTGCTGAATGTGAGGAGAAGGTAAGCTATTAAAGTCGAGGGGCTTACCGGGGCTTGGGCCTACTTGGTTCGGCTGGGAGTTGGAGGAGGAGCTTGGAGAGAGTTGGGCTGTGAGTCAGAGGAGGAGGAGCTTGCTGAAAGTGAGTCAGAGGAGGAGGAGCTTGCTGAAAGTGAGTCAGAGGAGGAGGAGCTTGCTGAAAGTGAGTCAGAGGAGGAGGAGCTTGCTGAAAGTGAGTCAGAGGAGGAGGAGCTTGCTGAAA
Source organism: Narcine bancroftii (assembly GCF_036971445.1). NCBI lineage: Eukaryota > Metazoa > Chordata > Chondrichthyes > Torpediniformes > Narcinidae > Narcine > Narcine bancroftii. The sequence goes on along the minus strand of NC_091473.1, from coordinate 22,832,411 downwards.
GTGAGTCAGAGGAGGAGGAGCTTGCTGAAAGTGAGTCAGAGGAGGAGGAGCTTACTGAAAGTGAGTCAGAGGAGGAGGAGCTTACTGAAAGTGAGTCAGAGGAGGAGGAGCTTGCTGAAAGTGAGTCAGAGGAGGAGGAGGAGCTTACTGAAAGTGAGTCAGAGGAGGAGGAGCTTACTGAAAGTGAGTCAGAGGAGGAGGAGCTTGCTGAAAGTGAGTCAGAGGAGGAGGAGCTTGCTGAAAGTGAGTCAGAGGAGGAGGAGGAGCTTACTGAAAGTGAGTCAGAGGAGGAGGAGCTTACTGAAAGTGAGTCAGAGGAGGAGGAGCTTACTGAAAGTGAGTCAGAGGAGGAGGAGCTTACTGAAAGTGAGTCAGAGGAGGAGGAGCTTGCTGAAAGTGAGTCAGAGGAGGAGGAGCTTGCTGAAAGTGAGTCAGAGGAGGAGGAGCTTGCTGAATGTGAGGAGAAGGTAAGCTATTAAAGTCGAGGGGCTTACCGGGGCTTGGGCCTACTTGGTTCGGCTGGGAGTCGGAGGAGGAGCTTGGAGAGAGTCGGGCTGTGAGTCAGAGGAGGAGGAGCTTGCTGAAAGTGAGTCAGAGGAGGAGGAGCTTGCTGAAAGTGAGTCAGAGGAGGAGGAGCTTGCTGAAAGTGAGTCAGAGGAGGAGGAGCTTACTGAAAGTGAGTCAGAGGAGGAGGAGCTTACTGAAAGTGAGTCAGAGGAGGAGGAGCTTGCTGAAAGTGAGTCAGAGGAGGAGGAGCTTGCTGAATGTGAGTCAGAGGAGGAGGAGCTTACTGAAAGTGAGTCAGAGAAGGAGGAGCTTACTGAAAGTGAGTCAGAGGAGGAGGAGCTTACTGAAAGTGAGTCAGAGGAGGAGGAGCTTACTGAAAGTGAGTCAGAGGAGGAGGAGCTTGCTGAAAGTGAGTCAGAGGAGGAGGAGCTTGCTGAATGTGAGTCAGAGGAGGAGGAGCTTACTGAAAGTGAGTCAGAGGAGGAGGAGCTTACTGAAAGTGAGTCAGAGGAGGAGGAGCTTACTGAAAGTGAGTCAGAGGAGGAGGAGCTTGCTGAAAGTGAGTCAGAGGTGGAGGAGCTTGCTGAATGTGAGGAGAAGGTAAGCTATTAAAGTCGAGGGGCTTACCGGGGCTTGGGCCTACTTGGTTCGGCTGGGAGTTGGAGGAGGAGCTTGGAGAGAGTTGGGCTGTGAGTCAGAGGAGGAGGAGCTTGCTGAAAGTGAGTCAGAGGAGGAGGAGCTTGCTGAAAGTGAGTCAGAGGAGGAGGAGCTTGCTGAAAGTGAGTCAGAGGAGGAGGAGCTTGCTGAAAGTGAGTCAGAGGAGGAGGAGCTTGCTGAAAGTGAGTCAGAGGAGGAGGAGCTTGCTGAAAGTGAGTCAGAGGAGGAGGAGCTTGCTGAAAGTGAGTCAGAGGAGGAGGAGCTTGCTGAATGTGAGTCAGAGGAGGAGGAGCTTGCTGAAAGTGAGTCAGAGGAGGAGGAGCTTGCTGAAAGTGAGTCAGAGGAGGAGGAGCTTGCTGAATGTGAGTCAGAGGAGGAGGAGCTTGCTGAAAGTGAGTCAGAGGAGGAGGAGCTTGCTGAATGTGAGGAGAAGGTAAGCTATTAAAGTCGAGGGGCTTACCGGGGCTTGGGCCTACTTGGTTTGGCTGGGAATCAGAGTAGGAGCTTGCTGAAAGTGACAGTGTTAATTGGTCAAGGGACCAATTAAAGGAGTGAAAGGGGAGGGAGACGCTGGCTTTGGCTTATCAGGCTTCGGCGAAAGTAGGCAAGGAGAAAAGGTAAGCTGAGTTATTTGCCTTCATATTCAGAGTCATGCCAATAGGGTTAGTGCTCTGTACTGGGTGTCAGATGTGGGAACAATGGGTGACCTCCACCCTCCCAAATGGCCACATCTGCACCAGGTGTACCGAGATGCAGTTACTAAGGGAGCGAATTAGGGATATGGAGTTGAAGATTGATGACCTGCGGCTTGTAAGGGAGAGTGAGGAGTTAATCGACTCAGCTTTCAGGGCGATAAATACTCCAGAACCCGTGTCAGGTAAATGGAAAACCGTCAGGGGAGGAAAGAAAAAAAGTGAGAAAAACTGAGCACACCAGTGACTATCCCACTCAGCAACAGTTATGTTGTGTTGGATTCTGTTGAGGGAGATGACCGGACAGAAGATGGCCACGGGCACCAGGTCAATGGCAATGAGCCTGGCAGAGTGGTGCAAAAGAAAAGGAAAAGGAGAAATGCAGTAGTTATTGGGGACTCCATTGTCAGGGGTACGGACAGGAGGTTCTGTGAGCCAGATAAGTATACCCGCATGGTGTGCTGCCTCCCTGATGCAAGGGTACAGATATCACAAATCGGGTCCAAAATATTCTGAGAGGAGAGGGAGAGCAGCCTGATGTCTTGGTACATGTGGGTACAAATGACATTGACAAGAAAAGGGAGGAGGTAATGAAAAGGGATTACAGTGAGCTGGGACGAAAGCTGAAAGACAGGAACGCTAGGGTGGTGATCTCGGGATTACTACCTCTTCCAAATCCAAGTGATGAAAAGGATAGGAAAATGAACGTGTGGCTGAGGTGCTGGTGTACAAGGGAAGGATTTGGCTTCTTGGATCATTGGGATCTCTTTTGGGGAAGGCATGATCTTTACAAGAGGGATGGGTTGCACCTAAATCCAAAAGGTGTCAACATTTTGGCAACAATGTTTGGTACAGCAATGGGGCAAGGCTTAAACTAATTTGGCAGGGGTATGGGAACCAGAGTGATAGGAAAAAGGGTAGGGAAGATAAAGTAATGGCCAGGAAAAGTAAAATAGGAAAAGTAATGTTGGGAGGAGAAAGTAAAAAATCAGATGGTGCAGTGAGTTTTCGGGTCAATGATAGTGTTAAGAAAATTACAAAGAAAAATAGTGGGCAGAAAAATCAAAAGAAAAGGTTACAGAAGTCACTAGATATTAAAAGGACAAAGAGCATAAGGGCACTCTATCTGAATGCCCGCAGTATTAGAAATAAGGTTAGTGAACTTGAGGCGCAAATCGGTACCCATGCCTATGATTTCGTAGCCATCACGGAAACATGGCTACAAGGTGACCCTAAATGGGAATTAAACTTTCAAGGGTATCAGGTGGTGCAAAGAGATAGACAGGATGGTAAGGGAGGTGGAGTTGCACTCTTAATCAAAGATGAGCTCCAGGCAGTAATGAGGAATGATATTAGATCTAAAGAGCATAATGTTGAGTCCATTTGGGTAGAGATAAAGAATAACAAAGGGAAAAAATTATTGGTGGGTGTTATCTATCACCCACCATATAACAATAGTTTAGTGGCACAGGAAATAAATAGAGAGATAAGTGAGGCATGTAATAATGATACGGCAGTCGTCAAGGGGGACTTTAACTTCCACATAGATTGGGAAAATCAAGTTGGTCGTGGGAGTCTGGAAGAGGACTTCATAGAATGCATCCGCGATAGCTTTCTTGAGCAGCATGTTAAGGAACCCACAAGAGAAAATGCTCTCCTGGATCTAGTGTTGTGCAATGAGATAGGTAGAGTAAATGATGTAATAGTCAGAGACCATCTGGGAAATAGCGATCATAGTATGATTGAATTTCTCATTCAGATGGAAGGGGAAATAGTTAGATCTAAAACTAATATATTATGCTTAAACAGGGGTGACTACCTTAGGATGAGGGAGGAATTGGGCAGAGTGGACTGGGAGCACAGGCTAATTGATGAAACAGTTGAGGAACAGTGGAAGATTTTCAAATAAATATTTTGTAATGCTCAACAAAAATATATTCCGGTCAGGAAAAAGGGCAGCAAGGGAGGGAAAAATCAACCGTGGTTAACAGGAAATAAAGGAGAGTATAAAATTGAAGGCGCAGGTGTACAAAGCTGCAAAGAGCAGTGGAAAACTGGAAGATTGGGAAAACTTTAAGAGACAACAAGGGGTTACAAAGCAGGTAATAAGAAATGGGAAAAAGGATTATGAAAGTAAATTGGCACAAAATATAAAAACAGAGTTAACATAGGACCCTTGGAGGATGAGAAAGGAAAACTGGTAGCAAAAAATGAGGAAATAGTCGAGGCATTAAACAAAAATTTTGTGTCAGTCTTCACGGTGGAAGACATGTCCAGCATGCCCAAGTGTGGAGTTAAGGATGCGAATGTTTTGGAGGGCCTTGATAAAATAGTTGTTACAAAGGAAGTAGTGATGGAGAAATTAATGGGTCTAAAGCCAGACAAATCACCTGGTCCTGATGATATGTATCCAAGGGTTCTGAAGGAAATGGCAGAAGTTATAGTTGATGCATTGATGGTCATATACCAAAATTCCTTGGATTCTGGGCAGGTCCCGGCAGACTGGAAAACAGCAAATGTCACGCCTCGTTTTAAGAAGGTATGTAGGCAGAAGACTGGAAATTATCGGCCAATTAGCTTGATGTCTGTGGTTGGAAAAATGCTTGAAGCCATCATTAAAGATGAAATAGTGAAACTTTTGGAACGTAAGGGTTCAATCAGGCAGACGCAGCATGGTTTTAGAAAGGGAAGATCTTGTTTGACAAACTTGTTAGGATCCTTTGAGGATATAATGGGTGCGGTGGATAGAGGGGAATAGGTTGATGTTGTATATTTGGATTTCCAGAAAGCGTTTGATAAGGTGCCGCACAAGAGACTTATCAGTAAGTTACTGGAAAGTGGAGTCCGGGGAAATATATTGGCCTGGATTGAAAATTGGTTGTCTGACAGGAGGCAGAGAGTCGGGATAAATGGGAGATTTTCAGGTTGGCAGAGAGTGGTAAGTGGGGTGCCGCAGGGGTCAGTGTTAGGCCCACAACTGTTCATCATTTACATTGACTTGGAGGAGGGGACAAAATGTGGTGTAGCCAAGTTTGCGGATGACACCAAATTGAGTGGAAGAGCAAATTGTAATAAGGATGTGGAGAGTCTGCAGAGGGATATTGTTAAGCTGGATGAGTGCGCAAAGGTCTGGCAGATGGAGTACAATGTTTGTAAGTGTGAGGTTATCCATTTTGGCAAGAAAAATAAAAGAGCTGAATATTATTTAAAGGGTGAAAAACTATAGCATGCTGTTGTGCAGAGGGACTTGGGAGTGCTTGTGCATGAATTGCAAAAAGTTAGGTTGCAGGTGCAGCAGGTTATTAAGAAGGCAAATGGAATGTTGGCCTTCATCACTAGAGGAATTGAATTCAGGAGTAGGTAGGTAATGTTGCAACTGTATAAGGTAATGGTGAGACCGCACCTGGAGTACTGTGTCCAGTTCTGGTCTCCATATTTGAGGAAGGATATACTGGCTTTGTAACAGTCCATAGGAGGTTTACTAGGTTGATCCCTGGGATGAAGGGGCTGACTTATGATGAAAGATTAAATCATCTAAGATTGTATTCGCTCGAGTTCAGAAGAATGAGAGGAGATCTTATAGAAACATATAGGATTATGAAGGGTATGGATAGGATAGATGTAGGAAGGTTTTTTGAGCTGGCTGGGGAAACTAAAATGAGAGGACACAGTCTCAAGATTCGGGGGAGTAGATTTAGGACAGAGATGAGGAAAAATAGTTTTTCCCAGAGAGTAGTGAATGTTTGGAATTCTCTAACCAGGGAAGTGGTTGAGGCTGCCTCATTAAAAATTTGGTTAGATAAATTTTTACATGATAGAGGAATTAGGGGATAGGGGGAGAAGACAGGTAGGTGGAATTAGGTCATAAATTAGATCAGCCATGATCGTATTGAATGGTGGAGCAGGCTCGATGGGCCATTTTTGGCCTACTCCTGTTCCTACTTCCTATGTTCCTATGTTCCTATCAGGAGGTCATGTAATGCGGGGAGTGTAGGAGGAGGTAAAACCCCAGAGCTCCCAGGATTGTAAGAAATAAAGCAGGAAAAAACTTCATTTAAATTACTAGAATATTAATGAAGGGTGCAGGAAGATGCCCAGGACAAGACTATGACAAAGAAAAGTAAACTTGCAAATAAAATTCTCAAAGAATCGACACTGAAGCAGGAGATCCGACCTGGGATGCCTCGTGGTGAAGAAAATGATGGGGCCCCTCCGAGGTCCAACGGGGGAGCCGAAGCTCCAGTCAAGCAGCCCACCCAGCAAGAAAGTCAAGGCCCGGGGGAAGAAGGCAATGAGAGCTGACAGATAGGGGTAGAAAGCCCTACAGGAGCCCTCGTAAAGGGGAAAAAGCTTGGGTCCCCCCCTCCCGCAGCGGGAGCACTAGGTCAGGCACCCTCACAATGCATGCGATGCTTGAGGTGCATCTGGTGCCTTTTGCGATCGCGGAGCAGAGAGCCGCGAGAGTGCAAAGAGTGGGCCAGCTAGGAAGTCTAAAAAGCCAGGGGGAGTTGGCGTTGGCTCCAGCATTGGGACAAGCGACATGACCCACTATGATTCCAGCAGCGATGAAGCAGCGATAAGACTGCGTCGGGTCGGGCATGGGAACAAGAACCGGCAGCGGGTCCAGTGATGGATCAGAGGTGGCAGCAAATATCGGCAGTGGAAGCAACAAGTCTGGGAGCAGTGAGGAGGATGCAGGCAATGAGGGAGGAAGACTCCATGGGGCCATGAGGCTCAAGAGAATCCTGCCAAGGCAGAGCATGCAAAGGGGCTCGGAGCCCTCCCTGCGAGATGTAATGGAGGCATGGGCTCAATGGAAGACAGGCTCTTCCAAACTATGGAGAAAAGGGCAAAGGACATGGGAGGGAAATTGGAAAAGGTGAAAGATATCCTCTCAGACCTTATTACAGAAGTAAAGGAAAGGGTGGGGATAAGTGAGGATACCATACATAGTATGGAGCATAAATTAGAGATATTGATGAAAGAGAGGGACCATATATGGGGGAAATGAGATGTCCTTGAAAATCATAGCAGGAGAAATAATATAAAAACAGTGGGGCTAAAAGAATCGACCGAAGTGCAATATTTTCCAGAGCTGGATCCCTGAGGTGATGGGCAGAGATAATTGGAGAAAGGGTAGAAATAGGACAGGCTCATAGATCCCTCCTCCCAAGACTGGACACCTTGGCAGAAACCATGGTCTTCCCTGGTGAAACTATTATACTACCAGGACAGAGAAAAAATACTCTGAGGGGCAGCAGCTAGTGCAACAAAAAAAAAAGGGATCCCCCATAGAAATAGAAGAGAACAAAGCTTTCTTCTTCCCGGACATTAATGCGGCATTTTTGAAGGCCAAGAAGGTGTTTGAGCCAAACAAGCAGCTGGTTAAGCAAAAGGGGTATGAATGCGTGCAGAGGACCTGGCCACCCTGAAGATGGTACTGCCCAGGGAAAAATAATTTTTTTTACAGATCCGGAGAGGGCACAGCAGTTTGCTGAAGATTTACCCATGTTAGGGGGTATTATATATTATATTGTAAATTGTTCTACAGAGATATATGGACTTACTGCAGACTATAACATCTTCTGGTGTTTAATCAAAGAAGATGTGAAACGAGGTTACAGCAAATGGAAATGAAGTTATTATAGTTATTTTTTGGGAGTGTGGATGATGGAGAAGAAGATGGGTGCAGATTGCACAACCTACTGTTGTGGGGGGGGGGGGGTGTGGGGTGGGCAGGAGGTGACAACCAAAGGGAGTTGGTCACCCAGAAGGGGAGAGGGTGGATTAAGGGAATGTATGGTTTTGAATGATGTTTGTCTCTCTTTTGTTTTTCTTCTGTTAAGTTATTTTGGTTTTTGCCTTTGCTCTTGTTGTTGCCCATATTTCTTGTTAGTGATAGATGTTATTCTAAACTATACATGTGTCTCTTCCTTTTACTTCAGTGTGGTTAGTTATTATAGGTTTTGCTTTTGTCCCCTGGGGTCTGGCATGGTGCAAATGGTAGTAAACAAATGGCTGATGGTGAAGGGCTCGATGAGGAGAGGCCTTTCAACCACTGAAGTACAAAGAAAATACTGGTATGACAACCCCTGGGGCAATGGGTTTCCACCTGAGTTCTACAAAGAATTCAAAGATCTATTGATTCCTCTTTATATGGAGGTGATAGATCAAGCAATGGAGACAGCAATCATTTAAAAAAGATAACGACCCGTTAACTCCGACCTCTTATAGACCTATTTTGCTATTAAACACTGTCTCCAAGATCATTGCCAAAGCCCTGGCAAAAAGATTGGCAAAGCGTTTGCCAGAACTAATTAACAAAGATCATGGGCTTTGTTCAAAAAAGACAGATGGCAGATAACGTGGGCAGACTACTAAGTATAATGTATCTGGCGCAAACTAGAAATGAGAAGGATCTCGCCATGGGTCTCGATGTGGAAAAGGCATTTGATCGATTCAAGTGGGTCTTTTTATTTAAAAGTTCTGGAGAACTTTTATTTTTTGGATAAGGGTGCTATATCATGCGCACAAGGCGAAAGTTGTGACCAATGGGCACATTTCTTCAGCTTTCCCACTCACAAGATCAAGCAGGCAGGAATGCCCACTATGTCCATTTCTGTTCATACTAGCAATGGAGCCGTTGGCTGAGGCCATCCATCAGGATCCAGACATTAAGTGGTTTCAATTGGGCCAGGAAGAACACAAAATCAGTTTATTTGCTGATGATGTACTGATATATTTGACAGACCAGTCAGTTCATTGCCCAAGCTGCGCTCTACTCTGGAGGACTGTAGGGAGGACTCCGGGTACATGATTAATTGGGACAAGAGTGAGAGTATGCCAATTACGCAAGGGGATTATAGTCAATGTAAAAAAAGCAGTTATCTAAAGTGGCCACAAAGTAGGATTATGTACCTTGGAGTCAAAATAGATAATGACCTAAATAACTTGTACAAATTAAATTATACTCCCTTGCTGAGAAAACTCGAGGAGGACTTAAACAGATGGATGTCCCTCCCCTATCGTTGGTGCGCAGGGTCAACTGTATGAAAATTAATGTGCTTTAAAGATAATGATCTTTTTCAGACCTTGCCTGTGGCGTTACCCAGGGGTTTATTTCAAGCCCTGCTCTCACAGATAAGTACATTCCTATGGAATGGGAAGCTAACCAGGGTCTCTATGGAAAAACTGACCTGGGATTACAGTCTGGGTGGATTATGGATGCTAGACTTTAAAAAATATTATTGGGTGACCCAGTCGAGGTACATTTCCTCACTCTTTAGGAGGGAAGAGGTACCAGCCTGGGTACAAATTGGTCTGCACTTGGTGGGTGAGAGGGCAGCAGAGAACGTTATTTACAAATGGGATGCCAAATTACTATCTGGAAAAACAGACAGTCCCATATTAAAGAAAATTATTTGTATTTGGAATGATATTAATTGATATTTGGGAACAAAATTGGGGCTGTCCCCAAAAACCCCCCTGACTTCAAACCTTTGATGGTGGGTAACAAGATTCTAGACACCTGGCACAGGAATGGCATCAGGTGCATAGAGCACTGTTACAAGCAGGAACATTTGATGTAATTTAAGCAGCTTAGACACAAGTATGATTTAATCAAATAAGACATTCCACTACTACCTTCCGATAAGATCTTTTTGCGGGACAAATTGGGTCTAACTATGGCCCTACCAAAATGTAGTGACACAGAGATCTTGATTTGAAAGGGAATCACACAGATATTCATTTTAGCAATATATTTCCTGTTCCAAACAGAAGGACCCAAACAAAGTCTTCATAAATCGAGACATAGGTGGAAGTTGGACTTGGGAATAACGATTGATGAGCAGTGCTGGTCTGACCTGTGCTAGACTAGCATGACAATGGTTATCAATGCAAGGTATAAGTTGGTGCAGTATAATTTCCTGCACTAGCTATACCTGACACAGCAAAGAATTAACAGGTCCAACCTCAAGCTGTTGAATCAGTGTTTTAGATGCAGCATTGTGACAGGAACCTTTGTGCATGCAACCTGAACATGTACCAAGGTGAGGCCCTTCTGGGTGGAACTAGGCGAAGTCCTAGGGAAAATTATAAGTAAGGAATTCTCACAGGACCCAGAGCTGTTCCTGTTGGGCAATATAATGGACATAAGGCTTACAATGAAGCTGTCCAAATTCTAAATTCAATTCATAACGATCGTACTGACAGTGGCCAAGAGGTGCAGAGTGGTTACCTGGAAGTCCAACTCTCGCCTGAATATTGTGCAATGGAGCAAGGAGATACAAGCTTGTGTTCACCTGGAGAAAATTACCTATAACTTGATGGGAAGGTATGGGACCTTTCAAAAAATTTGGCAGCCATACCTGAACCATATAGGAGCACGGCTGTGAAAAAAAAAGATAATTTTGTCTCAGGGCCTGGCCTGCATCAACCCCTCTTCAATTTGGGGGTGGGGGGTGTGAGGGGTCCACCTCAGTCCAGCTGGGGAAAGTCAGGGAACAAAGGAAAATCGGCCCGATTCCTGGCCACTGCACTGGGACAGACCCATAGCTCCCCAATATAATTTACTTCCATGTTATGGATATTTTAATGTCTAAATGTTTTTTTCTTTCTTTGGTTGATTGGTTTATGTGTTGAGTGTTTGATGTTTAAGGTACGAGGTGGGGGAAGGAGAAAGGGCTATTAGGTTTGGATTTGATCGAAAATTTGTATGGATTAGATATTTGTTGATGACAGAGTTGTAAATCATTGAGTCCCAAACCTGAAAAATTATAAATAAAATATTCAAAACAAAAGAGTAGTTGATATTAAAATTGCCTTAGAAGGAAAGGGTTTCCATCATATTCCCTGATAAGAAATGGGAAGAACTCATTGCTTTGAACTTTTATGTTATCCCATGCTCAGTTGTCTTCTATATTTGAATCATGCCATTTAAAAAAAAAATTGTGCAAGATTATCTATAAAAATTGATAGATGGTTCACCATCAACTTTTCTGCAATCATTTAATATCAATTATTGGCAAGGTGGCATGTGATTCCATGAGGTGTTTAGCTATTTTTTTCTTGAAATTAGTAATTAGTTCCAGGATTTCTCATCATTTCATAAAAGTTACTTTATATTGCAGCTCAATTGAAATCCAGGATTGAGAATATTCACCCGAGTTTCACAAATTAGATTAAGCTAACGAGTGGTGAAATGGCCTTCTACAAAATGCCTAGTGATGCAATTAATTCCATTTATTAACGAGGAGAAATATTTATCATCAGAATTGTGCTGTGTTATCAGACAGCCTGAGTCAGCAATCAGTGCTATTTCCCTAATTCTCATCCATATTTGCAACTAATGTGATTCCAGCCTTTGAGTAGCAATGCAGCCTCCATATGTGGGAAAGTGTCTTATTTTAGGATCACCAGTTCTCACTGGAATTAGTTGGCTTTCAGAAGTATCCAAATTAGCAATGATCAAGAACACAAGGAAACATAAGCAGGAGTGGACCAAATGGCTACTCATATCTGCTGTACCACTCAACATGACCATGGCCGAGCTGACTCAGGATCCAACCTCTCTTTTATGTCAGTGCCTAGCCCCTCAATTCCTTGATCTTTCAAATTTGGTCCACAAGCCTGTGCCACTCAATTACATCCAATTAACCTACAACCCTGTACATTTTTGGAAGGTTGGAGACCCACACAGGCACTGGAAAAATGTATAAACTCTTCACAGACAGTGCCTAATTCGAACCCAGGTTGATGGCACACTGTACTAGTGTTGCATTAACAACTACATTGACCGTGTCCTACTTTCTCTTTAAGTGCCACCAATTATTAAGCCAAGTGATCAAGCATGACTCCTGATCTTTTGGCCTCTAGGATAAACACGATACTTCAAACAATCTTTGTATAATGATCAGGATTGTGTCTGGTAAGTTATGAGCATGGGACAGAAGGGGTGAGCATCAAGGCACATTACTTCAAATAACCAAGAGCACTTCTTACTTTTCAAAGCAATTTAGTTTTTTTGCAGCAAATTGCATTATTTTTCAATTCAATATTAATGCATGTAATTATGTTTTGGAACTGGAATTTCTTACATTTATTACAAAGGCTTGTGCTCGATAAGGAGTTAAACTATTAATTAGCAGTGATAATCTATTTAAGATGGTCGAGGAGATCAACTACCTGAATATTTTTTCTACAACATTTAAAATAAAAGCTTGATTCAATATATTTTACATTAATGATTTAAATTTGTCTGTTCCAGTACCTAAGATCATTAACCCATTTTAATTACCAATGAATTTTTTTGGATCTATGCAAGTTTATGCTTTTTGTTAAGGTCATGCACCATGAATTTTCTTTTGAACCATTCTTTGCTTTCTTCATTATGACTATAAAACACCATTTTGTTTATCACAGAAGATAACATTAATCTTGAAATACACCCTCTCTTTATTTAATTTTACAAAGCAGAGCAATGGAAACACAGCTTAAAAACTGCATTTTACTTGAAATATTGCTGCTTAGAGCAACTAATAGTTTAACTATTCACCACCAGAAGCCTTTGTTAGTTTATTTTTCAGGTGAGAAATTTCAGTTCCACATCTTGGATTGCACAATAACACATTTACACCAACTTCCAATTCAACTTCAATGAAAATTAAAAACAAAATTAGGGATGCTGTGGGTTATATGAAGAATCTTTAAATGTTTTTACCATGCTCTCTTGATGCTCCCTCATCCACCCTGTCATACTGCTGATTACCAATCTGTTGCTCAGTCCATCCCACCCTGAAGTCATTAATTTGACCCAAATTTCCACTTGCCTGCTGATCTGCTGACCCTGTACCCAACTGCATCCATCAACAAATTTCAATAGACATAGACAATAGACAATAGGAGCTGGAGTAGGCCATTTGGCCCGTCGGGCCAGCACCGCCATTTTAGACCATGGCTGATCATTACCATCAGTACCCCTTTCCAGCCTTATCCCCATAACCCTTAACTCCGTTACCCACAAGAGTCTTATCTAACTCTCTTTTGAACATAGTCAGCGAATCCGCCTCTACCATCCTCTGTGGCAGAGCATTCCACAGATTCACACTTCTCTGGGTAAAAAAATGCTTTCTCATCTCTGTCTCTGTCTCAAGCATTTCTTCATCTTCCAACCTGCTGCAAGGATTCTTTATCTTCTCTGATCCCTCTTTCTATACCAGCCAAAGGACGACTCAACTGATCTAGTTTTTTTAAAATTAATTTTTGTTATCCAGACATCATCGGCATTTATAATTACCTTCTAGAAAATTAGCCACTTTCTCGAACCACTGGTGAAGGTACTCTCATGGTTCTTTTCAAGATTTAGATGGAGTTAAGATGGATATCTGGTGCAATATTTCCAGATCAGGAGAGTGTGTGACTCAGTAGATGGTTATTCTCAGTGCTGGCTTTTCTTGACCTTCTTGTGGGAGAGTCAGTGATTTTGGGGGTTGCTGTAAGAATATGCTCAATAAGTAACTGCAGAAGGCTTTATAGAATCAAAAAGATCCATGGCTCTCTGACAGAAGAAATACTCCCTATCTCTTTATTAAATTAGCAGCCTCTTGACATCAAACCTTTATCCTCCATCCTCAGAACCATATGTCTTTACATAAGATCTCCTTACTTTCTTCCAAACTCAATGACCAGAGGGCCAACTACTCAACCTTTCTTCATATATCAACAACTCAATCCCAGAACATTGAAGAACATTTTCTTAGATCACAATTCAATCCAAGATCTGAAAAATGGTGGTGCTGGTTCGACAGGCCAATTGGCCTACTCCAGCACCCACTGTCTATTGTCAATCTAGATGAACTGGGAAAGTGGGCTGAAGAATAGAAATTTAGCTCAAAAAATGTGATTGCACTTTGGAAGGTTAGGCCAGGGTAGAACATTCATGGTGCCTGATAAGGCCCTGGTGAGAACTGTAGAACAAAAAGATGGGGAACAGATATGTAGTTCCCTGAAATTAGCAATGCAGGTCGAGAGGGTGGCACCCTTGCTTCATTGGTTAGGGCATTGAGTACAGGAGCAAGGATGTCATGTTATAATTGTACAAGACATTTCTGAGACCAGTTTTGGTTTCTGAGCTATAAGAAAGATATACATTTCCCTTAATAATGTTTGGGACAAAGCCCCCTTTTTTTCCCCCTTTATTCGTCCCTGTACTTCACAGTTTTGAATTTGTAATAAAACAATTCACATGTAATTAAAAGTGCACATTCCCGATTTTATTCAAGGTTATTTGTATACATATTGGTTTGACCATGTAGAAATTATAGCACTTTATATACATAGTCCCATCATTTCAAGGCACCATAATGTTTGGGATATTTGATTTCACAGGTGTATTTGAGTACTCAGGTATGTTTAATTGGTACAGATATAAGAGAGCAAGGTTTGCTTCAAAACTTTTGATCACCTTTGGAGTTTGTAGTTGCCATTTTTCTACTTGGTGCAGAGCTGTGCCAATAGAAGTCAAAGAAAACACTGTGAGGCTGAAAAACAAGAATGAAACAGTAAGAGACATCACCCAAACTTTAGGATTGGTAGAATTAACTGTTGGGAACATCATTAAGAAGATGTTCATGACTACTGACTGCAATAGACTTCATGAACAGAAATCTAGAGGTTACACTGTAAGACGCAAACCAGGGGAAAGTTAGTATGCTTTGGATCTTGGACAGTTACGTCTCCACACTTTTCCCTTCCCATCACTCTGATACAGGCTAATCTTAGTCTCAGTTGTCCACAAGACCTTTTTCCAGAATTCTACAGGCTCTTTTAAATACTTCTTGGCAAAATATAATCTGACCATCCTTCCTCTGGTTTGCATCTTGCAGAGCAGCCTCTGCATTTCTGTTCATGTAGACTTCTGCAGACAGTAGTCATGAACATATCCACACCTGCCTCCTGAAGAGTGTTTCTGATCTGTCAGACATGAGTTTGGGGCTTTTTCTGTATTATGATTGACAATTCCTTTGTCATCAACAGTAGTGGTCTTCCATGGACTTTGCAATTACTAAGCTCAACAGTGTGGTCTTTCTTCTTAATTCTGCCAATCCTATGGTTTGGGCGATTTCTCTTACTGTTTCATTCTTGTTTTTCAGCCTCACAGTGTTTTCTTTGACTTCTATTGGCACAGCTCTGCACCAAGTAGAAAAATGGCAACTACAGACTCCAAAGGTGATCAAAAGCTTCGAAGCAAACCTTGCTCTCTTATATCGGTATCAATTAAGCAATTAAACATACCTGAGTACTCACATATACCTGTGAAATCAAATATCCCAAACATTATGGTGCCTTGAAATGATAGGGCTATGTATATAAAGTGCTATAATTTCTACATGGTCAAACCAATATGTATACAAATAACCTTGAATAAAATCGGGAATGTGCACTTTAATTAGATGTGAATTGTTTTATTACAAATTCAAAACTGTGAAGCACAGGGGCAAATAAAGGGGAAAAAAAGAGGGCTTCATTCCAAACATTATGAAGGGTACTGTCGCTTGAAGTGGTACAGGAAAGATATACAATGACGTTGCCAGGACTGGTAGGCTTGAAATGTAGGAACAGGGTAGATAGGCTGGGATGTTTATGATAAATCAATGCAAGGTAAATCATTAGAGCCTTTTTCCCCAGAGCAGGGCAATCTAAAACTAGAGGGCACATATTCAAGGTGATAACCCCTTGATTATCCCTGAAAAAGATGAGCTTCTAAGCTGGAGCCTCTGGAGATACTGGAACTTTTACTAATTTTCCTCCTCTTTGTGGAGGCTAGAGAGCATAATATTGTTTCCCCAAGCAGAAATCAGCAATCAAACTTGGCCTCTTGCCTGCGTGACTCGGCGACACCCAAGGCAGTGAGACGACCCACTGAGCATACAGTTAAGCATGCAATTTGTAATGCTGAACCAAGTTTATGAGGTAATTGGACCTCTCACTGGGACAATTATTGGTGAATTATTTTATATTTATAAATAGATTCTGAGCACATTCCACGGCTTTTTATTTGCAACAATGGGGCACTGATGGTGATTGATATCCATTGAAAGAAGAAACAGACAACTTTCCAGCTCAGATTGAAAATGAGAAGAGTCTTTCTGTTTAATGATTTATGCACAAATTGTACCTAATGAGAACTAAATGCAAAAGTTACAGTCAGCACGTAAGGAACATTAATTTTCAACTTGGAGCTGTACATCTCCAGAACCTACAAAGAGAGCCGTCCCATACTCACAAAGAAGTTGAGAGGATGAGAGGAAGCTGAGGTTCCCAGTCAGCCCATGAACATGGACTTCAGCACAGCTTTTATGATCCATTTCATAGCTTAGTTGGCAACACAGCCACATGGATATGGGGATGGCCTTCAGTAATAAGAGGGTGGGAGGGTGGGTGAGGACAACCACTGAAGTTCAAGGGACAGTGTACAGTAGAAAGTGATGACAAATTGGTGATTGCTACTTAGTGAAAGGTAGTTCTATGTTCAAACCCTCTCTTCTCTAGTTGCCAACCTCTCTCCACCTCCAAAGCAAATCTCTGCAAGGAAACAATCACCCTCCCAATGGACAAAATTCCAAACAATTCAGGGCCTTCTTGTCACACACACCAAAGAAATACTTTGACAGATGGTAAAACCATGCCCCCAAGCTGAACAGTCTGTCAAAGCTGCCAAACAGTTTGACTGCTTGACATTCTCTGACATTTAGAAACATTCAGTAACATTCAAAAACCATTGCAAATTAATCATAACATTAACATATCTAATACAAAGCAATAACTTTGAAAAGTAAATTGTTGAACCCATTAGAAAACATTTAAACACAGTTAGATATGTTTTAATCAACAGTGGAATTTCTTTTTCTCTTTATTGAAGTCACTGAACTTGTGGTGATAGGTCTAACTTGATACAAGTTCAGCAGCCACAGATTGTAACTGTGAGAAAATTGTAGAAGTTTATCCCGCCACCCTTCAATGAACTCAGCGGAGAGGAGAGGTGCGGTAGTTTTTCCGGGATCATAGCTTGACCTTTCTGGAAATAGGCAAGATCCCTCTAACTCCATTGACCAACATTTGACTCCTTATTGACAACTGCACCAGTATAATCTTCTCCAACACTTGCAAATGCTAATTACTTACCGACTAGTGCTCTAGGCATTGTACAGCAATGTTTTGCAATTTTCTGTCTTGTCAATTAATTTTGTGGACAGTCTTGTGCCGGCTGTCACTGTACCGGTAATTCGAGATGATTAATTCCTCACCGTTCCATATTAATTATGAACAGGGCGGCATTTGGCTAGACTGTCAGGAATGGTTGGATAGTTATTAACATTACAGTTCTGGTGCAGTGAGCAGATGTCTAAAACATGTCATGGTTTTATTAGCTTGTTGCATCTGCGCCTGGTCCTTAGGATTCAGTACATTTTTGTAAAGGTGCAGATTATTGAAGGCATGGATTCATTTGATCTTAAATCACAAGGAAATCAACAGCTTTATAAAGGATAACATCATTAATTTACCAGTTGTCCCTTGGAAAAAGATTTTTAATTCTCTGCTAAGTGGTGTTATTGGGATATTTATGTACTGTGACAAAGTATATAGATATGTTTTTGGGAGATAAATTGGGAAACTCTTTAAAACAGATCTTATTTGAAATACCGGAGCTCTGCTAATGCTAGACATATCAGGGCCTCACAGCTTTTGTAAGAGCTTTGGAGCATGCACAAGAGACTTCACTAATGGATTATTGTTTACTAAAGGCAACACATGAAAAATCTTGTTGGAACCACAGATTGTCTGGAAGAGAACTTGCTGTTCTAAGAGGGTCATGTGATTTTGCAAGCAGAGACAGAAACAGACTTACTCTCTAAGAGAGAGACAGACAGACAGACAGAGAGATCACTTGTAGAGTGTTACGGCCAGCAGAAGCAGCTGGGACTGGAACAGGACAAGCTGGCAAGCTTGTGGAAAACCCCATTTGTAAGACAGCCTTGTCAAAGCCCTTGTGGTTCATGCAAGAGGAATGAGAGAAACAAAAAGGATGCACTCTGTGGTGACCTGAAAGAAAGAGGTTATCATCTGGAGAACCCTGAAGGGACAAGTTTCATCAGCCAGACATTGAAGTGGCTGATGGAAGTAAATGTACCACAAATCTCTCTCTCAACCGACAAGAACCCTCCTGAGTGGTAACCATTTACCTTTCAAGCACCAAAGCCTGATGAACTTTATAAATGTTAAATTCTGTGCACGGTATAAGAATTGCCTGCAACCAGTGAACTTGGAGGAATAAGAAGCGAGCTTGAACTGTGAACCAAAGAACTTTTCTGAACGTACATACACATGCACTTAGAATTAGAAGGGGGGCTAAGTTAAGTAAGTCAATTGTGATAAGTTAAAGTTTGATTCTATTTTCATGTTTAAAGATAATTAAAAGCAACTTTTGTTTAAGTAACCATTTGTCTTAGTGAATATCTATTGCTGCAGGGTTTTTGGGTCCTCTAGGCTTGTAACAGTACGGATTGTTGATTCATATCTAATTAATAGTGTCCTCATGATACACTCTAGAACATGGCGCATTGGCATTACCAAAGAAAATTGGCCAAGACCTTCCCTGCAGTTTTACCATAATGGAAAGCATTACGGCTCAGATTTTTTGCACACTGCTCACAAATCACAGTATTATCTTGACTTGCATCATCTGTTATTTTTGAAAAGGTGTGCATAGAATTGCACTCAGGAGACAGATTATAATATTAATCCTCATTCAATCTTAACTTGAGGCCAGCACTGCCAATTGAATCAAAATGATTATTTGGAGATTTTGCAGTGAGTGATTGGAAGAAGAAGTGATTGTAGATTTGTTTGTTTGATTATTGGACAACTGTTGAATTTGTGAGGTTTGCAAAAAGTGCTGTGCCTGAAAGTACAATGTAACCTAAGTCCATCTCTGCTACTCCCAGGCACAGTTCATTGTCTGTAGTTCCAAGATTTGATGGAGGATTCTGACCCAAAATATCAACAACTTTTCTCTCATGGTGCTGCTTGGCCTACTGAATTCAAACCAGGGAATCTCTGCTTAAATGCAAAGGATTTTCATTGAATATGCATCTCCTCAAATCACTTCAAGTACAAGAAGATGTCAACCACATGGGCACTCATAATAGTATAATTCTAAGAAAGGAATACTAAAGAAAATAGATCCAGAGGTGGCTGAAATTTATTGCCAGCTGATGCATCGAAACTACCAGCTGGCTCTGTGTACAACATCATTACTAGCAGTTTGACAAAACATGGTGTAGCAAAAAAAAAAAAGAGGGTGGGGGAAAAGAAAGGAAAGGAACATAATCTCCATCATCAATGTTCTGGAATATAACTTGATCAAGAAAGTGAGAAGTGGTTTAGATTTTGCTGAGAGCTAGAGAAAAATCTTTTGCAGATTTCCTTTCGAACTAGCCTCCACACAGGGTTTGCGCTGAAGCTCGGGGCTGTGAATGGTAGATTGAATGACTGTCTCGCCCATCATTCCCTCACGCTACTCAGCCATCTGTGCCAAATCAGGTATGCATGTGAGGCCCTACCTCAAGAAGGTAGCCAACATCAGAAAGGACCCCTTCATCCTGGTCACAACCTCTTCTCATTGCCACCTTCAGTAAGAAGGGACAGAAGCCTGAATCCAGCACCTTTTCAGTTAAGTTATTTATCCCCCAATGGCTATCAGGCTTTTGAACCTCCCTTACTACCCCATTCATAAATTACTTTGGGACCACAAAAAGGCCTGTCTGCACTATTAAAATTCCACTCATTTCTTGCACTACTGTGAATATCTGTCCATCTTTATTATTTCTACTTTCCATATCATAATGCATACTATTAGAGTTGTGAAGCATCTCTATGGCTGCAACAAGTAAGAATTTTGGTTTATATGTACACTATACTTAAGTGTATGACAATAAATTCATTATTATTATCATCTGGAAGGAGAATAGACAAAGGGTGAGATTGTGGAGAGAGGAAGAGGTGAGAAAACACTATACCTGATGCCATTACTACCAGATGAGGAAATTATGGATGAGGGAAAAGTGTATCTTGAGAACAAGGCAACAGACCTTTCTGCTGACTGAGTCTACACCAAATGTCAAGCACTCACTTGCATGGATTTTACTTTAATCCTATTTTATTCTCCCTACATTCCCATCCACACTCTCCTCCCCCAGATTCGGTTCACAAGGGCAATTTACATGATATATTCACCTATCAACATGCACCCCTGACCTGTGGAGGAAACTAGATCAAATCCATGTGGCCAAAGGAAAAACATGCAAACTCCACACAGACAACACAGGAAGTCAGGACTGAACCCAGGCTGCTAAAAGTGTGAAGCAGCAGCTTTACTAATGGTGCGACTGTGCCCCCATTCCCTTTAACAATGAGCCACTGGGTCCATTCTTGTCTTCTACTTTGATGCTGGCAATAGAAGGCTGCAGTGAAATGTACATTGTGAATGTGCCTGAAAGAGTTGAACACTGGCAGTGTAAACAGCCTGTGAGAAGTGGGTGTGAAGCATTAATCAATGTGCTAAATTTATGAAGATATAGAAGCCAAGTAAATTTTAGGTATGACCCATTCTCCACATTGAAAGCATTTGTTGCGTCTAACTTACATTTAATGAGATGAATGAAATGGTTTCTTGTCCTCATAAATCTTCTTAATGTTGGGAACAATATTAGATAGTTGTATCCTTATACCAGGAGCAGCATCAAGTCAGTTTCTGTATTTTGTTTCCATGATGCATAATACGAAAATTGTGCACCTGGTGCTTCTTTATTCTTGGCTGAGGTGAATCCAAGTGACAAATAATTTTCATCATACCTTCGTTTCTTTATACAGGTGCCGAGCCTATTATTCGTGATTCCGAAAACCAGTAATCTCCAAAAACCGACACTTTTTTTTTAGGTAGATGACATCCGCTCATCAAAGATAGAGTTTGCCACCAAACATGACCCTGATGCGACCCTCACAAAACTCCTTTGTATCCTGTCACATTTCGCATTGCTAATTAGTGGTATTATTACTTTATAAGTACCCTACCCGTTGAGTATCACCTCCACTCAACTCATGTTAGAATATCCTGTGTCGTCCTGTGCCTCCAAATCACAGTATACTGATGCCCATCCAGCATCACAGCGCTTTCAGTTGGCCTGGTAGCAGTGGCTCAATGGCCGTCGTCACTACCCATAATCCCCTATGCAGTGGAAATTACTATACCAGCGCCAGCGCAGGGGTACCGGGAAGTGGGCCATTCCATTGGCACTGGTACAACGGTAGGAGGTGGGGAAGAAAGAGTGACAGCAGCGTGACTCAGGTAGAAGAAGGGGGGGTGCTTAAACAGCAGTGTAACAGGCAGGGGTTAGAGACGGTAGCTCAATTTGGGCAGGCGGGAGGGAGAGAAAGACGGCAGCGTGACTCAGATGAGTGAGTTTAAAGGGACTAAAATCAAAAATGAAGGTAGATCACTATAACTCTCTGTCACTTATTCCACGGAACCCAGTTTGGGAAACCCTAGGCTAAATTACTAGTTGCAGGACTCAAGATTCGATGCTTTTATTTTTGCTGCCTTCGACCCTCTGGCAAAATGATTTCCACTTCATCTACAAGGCCTCCAGCACTGCATTAAAAAAAATCAAAGAGGCCACACTCTTTTGATTAGCTATAGCTTTCCAAAAATTACGCTGAATGACTTGCAGTACAACCCAATGAAACAGCATTCTCTGGTCCTTGGTGCAAAAACATGCAAAACACACATACAGACATTAAACATATAACGAGGAAAGATACGTACATATGCAGTGCGTTCATACATATAAAAATAAATATTGTTTAAATAAATATTGAAGTCTCAGAGGATTTGTATGAGCAGTTCATTCAGCCATTCAGCAGTCTCACTGAGTGTGCGAGAAAACTATTTCTCAGCCTTGTGGTTCAGGTTCTGATACTCCTGTACCTCTTTCCCAATGGGAGTAGCTGAAAGGTGCTGTGTGCAGGGTGGCAGGTGTCCTCAAGGATTTTTGCGAGCCCTCTTCAAACAACAATCCCAATACATTATGTTGATGGGGGTGGGGGAAAGAGAGACCCCGGTGATCCTTTCTGCCATTCTTATGGCAAACTGTACCACACTGTGATGCAGCCAGCCAGGATGCTCTTGAAAGAGCTCCTGTAGAAAATTGACAAGATGGTGGCTGGTTGCCTTGCCATCCTCAGTCTTCTCAGGAAGTGCAGTCACTGTTGTGCCTTCCTGGCAAGTGAGATGTTGAGTGTCAGGATAGGTCATTTGTGAGGTGGATTCTGAAGAATTTTGTGCTCTCTACTCTCTCTCTCTACAACCGAGCGATGAATGTGGTGAAGCATGGTTGTCCCTGGTCCTCCTGAAGTCCACAAGCATCTCCTTTGTCTTGACCTCACTGAGACTCAGGTTGTTCTTCTCGCACCATTTCACACGATTTTCCACCACTTCTCTATATTCCGACTCATCGTTGTTGCTGATGAAGCCAACTACTGTTGTGTCATCTGGAGCTGGATCCAGCATTGCAGTCATTGTCAATAGCATGAACAGGAGCAAGCTGAGCACACAGTAATCCATATGATGTTCCACTGCCAACCTAGAGACTCTGTTGGGTTTCCGATAGGAAGTTCTGAATCCAGTTACAGGAAGGGGTGGTGAGTCCTACCGAGAACAGTTTCTCCACCAGCCTCTTGGGAATGATCATATTAAACACCAAGCTGATCAATGGACAGCAGCCTGGTGTGCATGAGTCGTCGTTCTCCAGGTGGGTCAGGACGGAGTGGCAATGTTATAGCACAGGCAGTGGAATGGTTCCATCTGCAATAAATGCAGTAAGAAGCTTGTGTGGAGTTTGCATCCATTGAAGGAAACAGAGTGGGCTATGCAGAGGGGACAGCTGGGCATGTGATGCCCATCAGAAGGGATATAGGACCCCAATGAGGGAAATGTATATGTGTTTAAAATCCCCCCCCCACCCCCCAAAATCTAAGTTGTTGCTGATAACAGCTTAATCTTACATTTTGCAGCCTGTCCAATTAAGCTCCCTTGGTGCATAATATATAAATGGTAGCAAATTTGTCAATCTATTGCTCCCTCACATCAGATTATGTACTAAACTATCAATAAAAGTAATAATCTATGAACCCTCAGCATGCAAGAGATAAAAGATGGTTGTTCACATATGAAGATAAATACTGGAATCAGCTTTTACTGGACAAAAGCAGTCTTATCTTTCCATTAATCTGATTTGCTTTTCATACAGAATAATATGTTATAGAATATATTTTTTGAACAATTTCACAGTGGATATTTTCTAAAAAGCAGATGAAAATCCGTAAACCAATTAGGATGAATTAATCTATTCTGTGAGATTGAGAACAAGATGATCACTTTAACTCCTATGTGTTGTCCAATTGTGTGAGTGTCGTAAAATAACATGGCTGAATATCCATGTCAACAGGGACCAGGGTTCCCAGGTTTATTAATCACAAGGCTGTGTTTGGGGACAGCCTTTCTGGTCAAAAAACCATACTGTATCCATATAGTCTCACAAACAGTAGGAATCATTGAATTATAGTTATGAACAGGTAGTCGGAGACTGACCTTTCTCTTCCTGGCCCAGTGAACTGGTGGCTATTCTTGTATATTTAATGTCGTAATGATCTCATTCAACACAACCAGTTATTCACAAATACCTTCCTGGTCAGTGTGACTCAGTAACAAAGCAACCAATGCAAGTGACTACATTGTTTTATAATATTAGGAGTGGCATCAGGGAAAGATCGACTGCTTACATTTCATTGCATTAATTAACAAAATAAAAACTTCACAATGTCCTTCTCTGACACCTTCATGAAAAATATTTATGTTGAACATGCTTCTTTGAACTTTTCAATCTGGTTCATATACTCATCAGGTCAATGTGTCACAATCTCAGATTCCTTTACATCAATGAAAGACAAGGCAGAACCAAATTTCACAAATTCCTTCATTCTGTTTATTCACCACCAGAACTTGCATGCAGTTTCAGATATCAAAAATAAAATGAATTCAAAGATCTTAAGATAAGTTCCAAAGCTCTGACTTCTTCCATTATTTGGGAGGTATTGGTGAGTCCAGGAAGCCATTAATGATTGATGCTGAGTTTTTGATTGCCTGCCACTTTGAGTGATACAGGACAAAACAGACATTCTTGTTTGTTTTTTAATCCATTCCTATAATCCGTGTCTGGGGAGGCCTGCCTTTCCACTGGCTGGTGAGGTCTGCCCATTTATCCCCACCACTCCATCGGCACATCCCACACTGCTTTACATTCACAGTCCCTGGCACACAGCAATATTCTATAAGCACCACCCAGGTGTAATGTCTTTTATTCCCCCACTCAACTTCAGACCTTGTTCTCCATCAGGACCATCTCGCTCACATGCCTGGTTCCCCTTTTGTCCCTAGAATGCATGTGTTAATGCCTTAAACTTGATGCCTTTCTCTTTCTTGTAAATTGTAATGCACACACACACACACACACACACACACACACACACATTATTTCAATGGAAAGTGATTGCAAATGCCTTCCATTCAGAAGGACTTGGGAGTACTTATGCATGAATTGCCAAAGCTTGATTTGCAGGTGCAACAGGCTATCAAGAAGACAAATGGAATGTTGGTCTTCATTGTGACAGGGAGAGAGGGATTGAATTTAGGAAGAGGGAGGTTATGCTGGAACTGTATAAGGTACTGGTGAGGCCACAACTGGAGTACTGTGTGAAGTTCTAGTCTCCTGACTTGAGGAAGGATGCACTGGCTCTGGAGGCAATAGAGAGGAGTTCCACCAGGTTGATTCCAGAGATGAGAGGGTTAGCCAATGAGGAGATATTGAGTTGTCTGAGACTGAACTCACTGAAAGTTAGAAGAATGAAAGGGGATCTTACAGAAACATATAATTATGAAAGGTATAAATAAGATAGAGATAGGTAAGATGTTTCCCTTGGTGAGTCATGAGAACCAGGGGGCATAGCCTCAGGATTCAGAGTAGTAGATTTGGAATGAAGATGAGGAGTAACTGCTTTTCCCAGAGGATTTAGCACTTACATCAACAGTGATGAAATGTTTCGAAAGACTGATGTTGAAATATATCAGCTCCTGTCTGAGCAGTGACATATGTACGTTCCAGTCCACCTATTGTAGCAACAGCTCTATGGAGATGCTCCACACAAAGCCCTGCAATACCTGGACAACCCTGCACTCAATGTCACCAAAACTAAGGAGCTAATTGTTGAATTCAGGAAGGGAAAGCCAGAGGTCAACAATCCAGTGATCATTGGAAGATCAGGGGTGGAGATCGTGAGCAAATTTAAGTTGTTGGGAGTCACTATCTCAGAGGATCTTTCCTGAACTGAATACACTAAAGGCATAATGAAGAAAGCACGTCAGCACCTCTACTTGCTCGAGAGTTTGTAGAGGATTGGTATGACACTAGAAAGCCTGGCAAATTTCTGCAGATGTGTGGTGGAAAGTGTGCTGAATGGCTGCATCACCATCTGGTATGGGAACACCCATACCAAAAGGTAGTGGACACAGCTCAGGACATAACAGGCAAAACCTTCTATCAAGAACATCTACAGGAAATGCTGCCGTCAGAGAGCAGCAGCAATCATCAAGGGTCCACACCACTCAGCATTTGCTCCTGCCATCAGGAAAGAGGTATAGGTACCACAAGACTGGCACCACCAGGTTCAGAAACAGCTGCTACCCTCCATCATCAGACTCCTCAACAACAAACTCAATCAGGGACTCATTTAAGGAATCTTACTTGTGCACTTTATTGATTTTTAAAAATTCTCTGTAGTACACAGTCAGTTTGTTTACATTTGTTATCTGTTTAGTTCTTTATTTGTTTACATCTATATGATGTGAAAATTAGAGCACACTACAGGCACTTCAGTCAATGGTGGTATGCGTTCCTATATATACACACCGACCAATGGGGCATATCAACGCAAATAGAGCCTATAGCAGGGGTGGCCAAAGTGTCAAAATAAACAGCGACAAAGAGGTCTCGCGAGAGCTGGCCTTGGTGTTCGCCATGTTGTATTTGGGTTGTATAAGTTGACAGCAAATGCCAGGATGAGGAGGGAGGATGAGCGTACCGAGCGTAGTAGAAACAGGTGTTTTCTCCTTGTATGTCCAGTGTGGCAGTGGCGGCACTCAGCGGGAGAGGATGGGGCTTCAAGTGGAGTCCCCTTTCAGTTAGAGTACCCTCCTTCAGGTGGCATCCAGGCATGTGCCATGTTGACTATACCTTAGATACACCTCTGCCTACCAAAACAAAACTAAATCCTCCCTACCTCATAACCCTCTATTTTTCTTTCATCCATGTGCTTATCTAAGAGTCTCTTTAATGCCCCAATTATTTTAGCATTCACCACCACCCGAACAATGCATTCAAGGCACCCACAACTCTCAGTGTAAAAAAAATGCATCCCTGATGTGTTCCCTAAATTTTTCTCCCTTTACTTTGTACAAATGTTCTCTACTGTTTGCTACAGCCCTCAGGGGTGGGGGTGGGGGGGGGGGGGTGAAGACCTCCATTAAGTCACCTCTCATCCTCCTTTGCCCCAAAGGGAAAAGCCCTAACTCTACTAATTTTGCCTCATAAAACACATTTTCCAAACCAGTCAACATTCTGGTAAATTTCCCTTACACTCACTCCATAGCTTCCATATTCTTCCAGTAATGAGGTGACCAGGAATGAACACAATATTCAA
Source organism: Narcine bancroftii (assembly GCF_036971445.1). NCBI lineage: Eukaryota > Metazoa > Chordata > Chondrichthyes > Torpediniformes > Narcinidae > Narcine > Narcine bancroftii. The sequence goes on along the minus strand of NC_091473.1, from coordinate 22,805,685 downwards.
AGTGTGGTCTCACCAGAGATTTGTAGAGCTGCAACATGACCTCACAACTCCTGAACTCAATCTCCCAACTAATGAACCCAGCACACCAAAAGTCTTCTTTACCACCCTATCAACCTGCGCTGTAACATTAAGAGATCTACAGATTTGGACCCCAAGGTCCCTCTGTTCTTCCACACTGTTAAGTATCCTACTATTAACCATGTAATCTGCCTTTAAGTTTGACCTTCCAAAATGTATCACCTTACAATTTTTCAGAATGAACTCCTCCTGCCACTTTTCCACCCAACTCTGTATCCTATCCATAACCTGTTGTAATCTACGAAAACCTTCAACACTATCTTCAAATCATCCAGAAACTTACTGACCCTTCTCTCTACCTCTTCATCCATAACTGTTTTAAAATTACAAAGAGCAGAGGTCCCAGAACAGATCCCAGCAAAACTCCACTGGTCACTGACCTCCAGGAAGTATTCTTTCCAGTATGCTTTCTACAAGCAAGCCAATTCTGAATCCACACAGCCAACGTTCCATAGATCCCATGCCTCATGACTTTATGAATGAGCCTCTCATTAGACCTTGTCAAATGCTTTACTAAAATCCACTTACACCACATCTACTGCCCTTCCTTCATCAATTTCTTTTGTTACCTCCTCAAACAACTCATTTTGGCCCATGAGACACAACCTTCCCCTTACAAAGCCAAGCTGACTATTCCCAAGAAGACTATACTTCTCTCCATTCTCATAAATCCTGCCCTTAATAATCCTCTCCAATAGTTTGCCTATCACTGATGTAAGATTCATTGGTCTATAATTCAGTGTGTTTATACTACAATCACAACATATGCAGACTTTCATGTTACATATAATTTCCAGGATTCTCCCCATTATCTTTTTTCAAACAAGGGGACCAAATTTGTTATTCTCTAATTCTCTCCACCTCCCCTGTGGCCAAGGAGAACATAAAGATCATTGCCAACACCCCGCAATCTCTTCCCTCCCTTCCCATTGCAACCTAGGAATATCTTGTATGGTCCCAGGGTCATAACAATCCTCATGTTTTTAAGATCATCCAGTACTTCCTCTTTTTTAAAAGATCTCAACATGGTTCAGCACATAAGCTTGTTCTATTTTGACCTCACCTTGGCCAAAGTCCTTTTCTCTTGTGAATACTGAAGCAAACTATCCATTAAGGTCCTCCCCAACCTCCTCCACCTTCAGGCACGTTGCCTCCTTTATCCTTAAGCAGCCCTACCTTCATTCTCATCATCCTTCTGTTCATGTATGCATAGAACTCCTTACAATTTTTCTTAATCCTAGTTGCCAAGGTCTTCTCATGCCCCAAGGCAGGTTTTCTTACAGATGTTTGAATTTAGTTATTAATGCTTCTTGAGAAGTATTCTCACAATCTAATGCCTTGTTTAACAACATTCCTTGCTTTCAATACAAGCAAGGAGGCAGAAAGCCCAAATCTTATTGAATAGTTTCCATCACTTGAGTCCAAAAACATGTGAAGAGCATTTTCCATTGGCGTGTGGAACAAAAGTACAAGGCACGAACAAATAACAGCAAAACAAGAGATAAATGAAAATGCCAATCTCCATGGCAACCCTCTGCATGCTACCTTTTATTGTCAGTGGGATGCAAGTTTCCAGCAATCAGAGGAATTTTGTACAATTATTTATAATGCATGTGACAGATGCTTGGCTTCACTAGAGTGGATATTATAACGTGAAAGAAAATCAATATCGAGTTAAGTCTTATTCAAATTTTTGATCATTTCTTTTTCTGTTTCAGCAGTAAGACAATGTTGGAGGAAGAAAATAAAATTCTCTCCACATGCAGTCAAAACACACTGTCTAAAAGTTTTCCTGATCCACTTAGGAAAAGGGAAGCTTACAATGACGTGGACTATATTGATGGTGAGCTCTGTGGAGAGTTCAAGTATGGATGATTCTTGCAGGGTCCTTGGTGAAGTTTTACATTTCCCAGAGTAAGGAAGGTCAATGCTAGAAAGGAGATTTTTCAATATTAAATTAAAACTTGTACACCAAAGTTGAGGTTCAATTCGGATAAAGAAAAATTTCTGCCAACTTAATAATTTGCCTTGGGTTCAGAATAACACTCAATTTTAGGGCTGTTTACAATTTATATACCAGCTTGAGCATAGGTAATGCCAGAAAACATAAGAAATGTAATAAAGGAAAACATTTTCATCAATCTTTTTGCAGGCATGGTTTACAAAACCCTGAAGTCACAAACTTCACAATAGGTGCAGAAGGCAGAATCTCTTCCATTTACTCTGTGGAGAATCCTCCATGTTTATGCTGGAGAATCAGCCCTCGGATCTTGTTAGAAGTTTGTCTTGACAAAACATCTTGTCTATGATTGTATTGATGCCCAAGATATCACTGACAGAGTGCCTCAAGACAATGTTATGGGTCCAAACACCTTCAGCTGCTTCATCAATATCCTTCCTTCCCTTATAAGATGGGCAATAGGAATGCTCGCTATTAATTACACTCATTTCAACTCAGTGCGCAATTTCTCAACAAGCTTATTAATTCATACCTGCATGCAGCAAGCAGCATACAACATCCATATAGGGGCAAAAATAAAATTCTGTACCACAGAAGATTCAGGGAATGATGATAGCAAATCTTTCCTTTGGCTTGGCTTCGCAGATGAAGATTTATGGAGGGGTATGTCCACGTCTGCTGCAGGCTCGTTGGTGGCTGACAAGTCCAATGGCAGGCAGGCATGGTTGCAGCGGTTGCAAGGGAAAATTGGTTGGTTGGGATTAGGTGTTGGGTTTTTCCTCCTTTGTCTTTTGTCAATGAGGTGGGCTCTGCGGTCTTCTTCAAAGAAGGTTGCTGCCCGCCGAACTGTGAGGTGCCAAAATGCACGGTTGGAGGCGAGATTAGCCCACTGGCGGTGGTCAATGTGGCAGGCACCAAGAGATTTCTTTAAGCAGTCCTTGTACCTCTTCTTTGGTGCATCTCTGTCTCAGTGGCCAGTGGAGAGCTCGCCATAGAACATGATCTTGGGAAGGCGATGGTCCTCCATTCTGGAGACGTGACCCACCCAGCGCAGTTGGGTCTTCAGCAGCATGGATTCGATGCTTGTGGACTCTGCCAGCTCAAGTACTTCGATGGTGGTGATGAAGTCATTCCAATGAATATTGAGGATGGAGCGGAGACAGCGCTGATGGAAGCGTTCTAGGAGCCGTAGGTGATGCCGGTAGAGGACCCATAATTCTGAGACGAACAGAGGCGTGGGTATGACAACGGCTCTGTACACGCTGAACTTTGTGTGTTTCTTCAGGTGGTTGTTTTTCCAGACTCTTTTGTGTAGTCTTCCAAAGGCGCTATTTGCCTTGGCGAGTCTGTTGTCTATCTCTTTGCCAATCCTTGCATCAGATGAAATGGTGCAGCCGAGGTAGGTAAACTGGTTGACCGTTTTGAGTTCAGTGTGCCCGATGGAGATGTGGGGGGGGGGGGGGGGGGGCTGGTGGTCATGGTGGGGAGCTGGCTGATGGAGGACCTCAGTTTTCTTCAGGCTGACTTCCAGGCCAAACATTTTGGCAGTTTCCGCAAAACAGGACAAACAATGGAGAGTCTAAATGCTACCCCTGATATTCAATAATAACCACCAGATTCCCCACTATCAAAATCCTGACAGTTACCTTAGACTAAAAATTTCATTGGACCAGTCACAAAAATGCTGTGGCTACAATGGCAGGTGCAGAGTAACTCACCTCCTGACACCCTAAAGCATTTCCATTAGTCTAAAAGGTAGAAGGCAAAATTCCTTTGATGACTTCAGCCCACACCTCTAAATCCAATCAAGAATCTTAATGTTGCACCACTTTTTAAATATTTTTTTATTTTTCTCACTGTGAACCATATCAACCAAAATATGTACAAACGTTTCTCATTAAATTTACACAGTAGCATTTCCTCCCTTTTTCCCCCCATTCCCTCCCTCCCCTCTTCCCATTCCCCTCCAAAACCCATAAATATTCCACATATACAATACAATAAAACCATTAAACAATATCTTCACACAAAGGAAAATAAACAAGAAAAATGCATCATCTATTTGTAACACACTGAATCTAGTCGTTTTGTCTTCTTATCATTTTCATTTTAGGTGATGGAGGCCCTAGGCAAGCTCTCTCTGTTATGTTCCATGTATGGTTCCCAAATTTGTTCAAACAATGTGACTTTATTTTTAAAATTATGTTATTTTTTCTAATGAAATACATTTATTCATTTCCGTGTACCATTGCTGTATTCTCATGCTCTCTTCTATTTTCCGAATTGACATTATACATTTTTTTGCTACTGCTAAGGCTATCGTAATTAATTTTTTTTGCACTTTATCCAATTTGAGGACTAATTCTTTACTTCTTATATTACTTAAAAGAAAGATCTCTGGATTTTTTGGTATGTTATATTTTTGAAATTTTATTTAATATCTGTTTTAGTTCTTCCCAAAACGTATTCACTTTCGTACATGCTCAAATTGCATGTACTGTTGTTCCCATTTCCTTCTTACAGTGAAACATCTGTCCGATGATGTTGAATCCCATTCATTTAATTTTTGAGGAGTGATATATACCCTGTGTAACCAATTATACTGTATCATGCATAACCTTGTGTTTATTGTATTCTTCATAGTTCCAGAACATAACTTTTCCCAAACTTCATTTTTTATCTTCATGTTTAAATCTTTTTCCCACTTCTGTTTAGGTTTATAGTTTATTTCATCATTTTCATTATCTTGCAGCTTAATGTACATGTTCGTTATAAATCTTTTAATTATCATTGTGTCTGTAATCACATATTCAAAGCTTACCTTCAGGTAATCTCAATCTGTTTCCCAATTTATCCTTTAAATAAGCTTTCAATTGATGATATGCAAACATTGTACCATGAGTTATTCCATATTTGTACTTCAACTGTTCAAATGTTAATAAATTATTTCCCAAAAAACAATTTTCTATTCTTTTGATTCCTTTTCTTTCCCATTCTGTAAAGGAAAGGTTATCTATTGTAAAAGGGATTAGTGGATTTTGCCTCAATAATAATTTTGGTATTTGGTAATTTGATTTTTTTTTCTTTCTAAGTGGATCTTCTTCCATGTATTATGTAAATGATGCAATACTGGTGAGCTTTTATATTTCACCAACTTTTCATCCCACTTATAAATATATGTTCCGGTACCTTCTCCCCTATTTTATCTAGCTCTATCTTAGTCCAGTCTGGTTTTTCCCTTGTCTGGTAAAAATCTGATAGATACCTTAATTGTGCATCTCTATAATAATTTCTAAAGTTTGGTAACTGCAAACCACCTTGGTTATACCTCTCTGTTAATTTATCTAATGCTACCCTCGGTTTCTTCCCTTTCCATAAGAATTTCCTTATTATTCTCTTTAGTTCATTAAAAAAAAATTCTATTAAGGGAATTGGTAATGTTTGAAATAAGTATTGTATCCTTGGGAACACATTCATTTTAATGCAGTTTACCCTCCCTATCAACGTGAGCGGTAATTCTTTCCAATGTTCTAAGTCTTCCTGCAATTTCTTTATTAGTGGCTGATCATTTAGTTTGTACAAGTGGCTTAAGTTATTATCTAACCTGATACCTAGGTATCGGATAGCTTGTGCTTGCCATTTAAATGGTGATTCTTTTTTAAATTCTGAATAATCCGCTTTACTCAATGGCATTACTTCACTTTTAATTGCGCTGATCTTGTACCCCGATATTTCTCCATATTCCTTCAATTTCTTGTTTAATTCTTTTATTGATATCTCTGGTTTTGTTAGGTATACTATGATGTCATCTGCAAATAAGCTAATTTTATACTCCTTCTCCTTTATTTTTATCCCTTTTATTTTATTTTCTGTTCTTATCAGTACTGTCAAAGATTCTATTGCTAAGGCAAACAATGAGGGGGATAATGAACATCCCTGTCAAGTTGACCTACTTCATTTAAATTGACTCGAAACATATCCATTTACTGCTACCTTCACCAATGGATCATTATACAATGCTTTTTTATTAGGTCTACTGCATGGAGGAAGGCGGGGGCCCCGGTCCGGGCAGAGAGTTGGAGGCGGCGGCCCCAGTCCGGGCACAGGGAGAGCAGCGGCGGCCCCGGCCCGGTCCGGGCAGAGGGTAGGCGGCAGCGGCCCTGATCCGGGCAGGAGCAAGGGGGAGGCGGCGGCCCCGGCCTCGGTCGAGTGAGGCAGGCGGAGGCCCCAGCCCGGGCAGAGAGTTGGAGGCGGCGGCCCCAGTCCGGGCACAGGGAGAGCAGTGGTGGCGCCGGCCCCGGTCCGGGCAGTATGGACCGACCTAAGAGGGGAGGCAGCCCCTCCAGCCCGGGTAAGAAACATACATAGGAGAAGGCCACTCCGATATAAAACCTACGACCCAAGGACCTCGCTGCCATGTCCCAGCTTGCTTGGCCACGGCACACGAACCATGGGTGTAAAGGGTGGGGCCAGTACTGCGCGCACTGCACTCCACCTAAAAGCTCCTTTGCGCAGGCCCGAGGACAGGTCCACGTCCTCCCCCTCCACGTCCTCCCCCTCCACGGCAAAAGATGCTCACAAACTCAAGCTAGTATGCTGGAACATCAGAACCATGCTAGACAAGGCTGACACCCACCGACCTGAACGTCGGTCTGCCCTCATTGCACATGAACTCCTCAGACTTGACATCGACATAGCCGCTCTCAGTGAAGTCCGCCTGGCAGATGTAGGCAGACTCCAAAAACGCGGCGCGGGCTACACACTCTACTGGTCTGGCAAGCCTTTGGATGAACGACGCCTATCTGGTGTAGGCTTCATGGTCAAGAACTCCATTGCCTCCAAACTCGAAAACCTCCCGACAGGCCACTCGGACCGGATCATGTCCATGCGACACCCCCTTCAAAACAAGCGTCGCATCACCCTCATCAGTGTCTATGCTCCAACCCTCCAGGCGGAACCAACAGAAAAGGACAAGTTCTACACTGACCTGCGCAACCTCATTCAACGCACCCCTACAGCCGACAAGGTGGTCATCCTTGGCGACTTCAACGCTCGCGTCGGCAAAGACTCAGAAACCTGGCCAGGAATCCTGGGCAAGCATGCTGTCGGCAAGTGCAACGACAATGGGCGCCTCCTGTTGGAGCTCTGCGCAGAACAGTGGCTTGTCACTACAAACACCATTTTTCAGCAGAGGGACAGCCTGAAGACTACCTGGATGCATCCCCGATCCAAACACTGGCACTTCCTGGACTACGTCCTGGTGCGAGAAAGAGACAAACGAGATGTGCTCCACACCAGGGTCATGCCCAGCGCGGAATGCCACACTGACCACCGGCTGGTTCGCTGCAAGCTCAACCTTCACTTCAAGCCAAAGCCCAGGAAGAGTAAAGCCCCCAGAAAGAGGTTCAATGTTGGAAACCTGCAGTCAGACGAAGTGAGAGGAAACCTCCAGGCAAACCTCAAAGCAAAGCTCGAGGATGCAATCCGCCTCACGGACTCGTCCCCTGAAACCCTGTGGGATCAGCTGAAGACTACCATACTGCAATCCACTGAAGAGGTACTGGGCTTCTCCTCCAGGAAAAACAAGGTCTGGTTCGACGATAACAGCCAGGAAATCCAGGAGCTGCTGGCAAAGAAGTGAGCTGCCCACCAGGCTCACCTTACAAAGCCGTCCTGTCCAGAGAAGAAATAAGCCTTCCGTCGCGCATGCAGCCATCTTCAGCGCAAACTCCGGGAGATCCAAAATGAGTGGTGGACTAGCCTCGCCAAGCGAACCCAGCTCAGTGCGGACATTGGCGACTTCAGGGGTTTCTACGAGGCTCTAAAGGCTGTGTACGGCCCCTCACCCCAAGTCCAAAGCCCGCTGCGCAGCTCAGACGGCAAAGTCCTCCTCAGCGACAAGATCTCCATCCTCAACCGATGGTCAGAACACTTCCAATCTCTTTTCAGTGCCAATCGCTCAGTCCAAGATTCCGCCCTGCTCCAGCTCCCTCAACAGCCCCTAAGGCTCGAGATGGATGAGGTCCTCACCCAGGATGAGACATATAAGGCAATTGAACAACTGAAAAGTGGCAAAGCAGCAGGTATGGATGGAATCCCCCCAGAGGTCTGGAAGGCTGGCGGCAAAACTCTGCATGTCAAACTGCATGAGTTTTTCAAGCTTTGTTGGGACCAAGGAAAACTGCCTCAGGACCTTCGTGATGCCATCATCATCACCCTGTACAAAAACAAAGGCGAGAAAACAGACTGCTCAAACTACAGGGGAATTACGCTGTTCTCCATTGCAGGCAAAATCTTCGCTAGGATTCTCCTAAATAGAATAATATCTAGTGTCGCCGAGAATATTCTCCCAGAATCACAGTGCGGCTTTCGCGCAAACAGAGGAACTACTGACATGGTCTTTGCCCTCAGACAGCTCCAAGAAAAGTGCAGAGAACAAAACAAAGGACTCTACATCACCTTTGTTGACCTCACCAAAGAATTCGACACCGTGAGCAGGAAAGGGCTTTGGCAAATACTAGAGCGCATCGGATGCCCCCCAAAGTTCCTCAACATGGTTATCCAACTGCACGAAAACCAACAAGGTCGGGTCAGATACAGCAATGAGCTCTCTGAACCCTTCTCCATTAACAATGGCGTGAAGCAAGGCTGTGTTCTCGCACCAACCCTCTTTTCAATCTTCTTCAGCATGATGCTGAACCAAGCCATGAAAGACCTCAACAGTGAAGACGCTGTTTACATCCGGTACCGCACAGATGGCAGTCTCTTCAATCTGAGGCACCTGCAAGCTCACACCAAGACACAAGAGAAACTTGTCTGTGAACCACTCTTTGCAGACGATGCTGCTTTAGTTGCTCATTCAGAGCCAGCTCTTCAGCGCTTGACGTCCTGTTTTGCGGAAACTGCCAAAATGTTTGGCCTGGAAGTCAGCCTGAAGAAAACGGAGGTCCTCCATCAGCTAGCTCCCCACCATGACTACCAGCCCCCCCACATCTCCATCGGGCACACAAAACTCAAAACGGTCAACCAGTTTACCTACCTCGGCTGCACCATTTCATCAGATGCAAGGATCGACAAAGAGATAGACAACAGACTCGCCAAGGCAAATAGCGCCTTTGGAAGACTACACAAAAGAGTCTGGAAAAACAACCAACTGAAAAACCTCACAAAGATAAGCATATACAGAGCCGTTGTCATACCCACACTCCTGTTCGGCTCCGAATCATGGGTCCTCTACCGGCATCACCTACGGCTCCTAGAACGCTTCCACCAGCGTTGTCTCCGCTCCATCCTCAACATTCATTGGAGTGCCTTCATCCCTAACATCGAAGTACTCGAGATGGCAGAGGTCGACAGCATCGAGTCCACGCTGCTGAAGATCCAGCTGCGTTGGGTGGGTCACGTCTCCAGAATGGAGGACCATCGCCTTCCCAAGATCATGTTATATGGCGAGCTCTCCACTTGCCACTGTTACAGAGGTGCACCAAAGAAGAGGTACAAGGACTGCCTAAAGAAATCTTTTGGTGCCTGCCACATTGACCACCGCCAGTGGGCTGATATCGCCTCAAACCGTGCATCTTGGCGCCTCACAGTTCGGCGGGCAGCAACCTCCTTTGAAGAAGACCGCAGAGCTCACCTCACTGACAAAAGACAAAGGAGGAAAAACCCAACACCCAACCCCAACCAACCAATTATCCCCTGCAACCGCTGCAACCGTGTCTGCCTGTCCCGCATCGGACTTGTCAGCCACAAACGAGCCTGCAGCTGACGTGGACATTTACCCCCTCTATAAATCTTCGTCCGCGAAGCCTAGCCAAAGAGAGAATCCAATTTTTATATTTTTCTGGTAGATTGAACTTCTGTAATACTTTAAATAAGTAGTTCCACTCTACTCTGTCAAAGGCTTTTCCTGCATCTTAAGCAATAGCCACAGTTGTTTCTTATTTCCTTGAACTGCATAAATTAGATTAATAAGTTTACAGACATTATTCCTCTGTTCATCTTTTCTTAATAAATCTAGTTTGATCTTGTTTTACTATTTTTGGTACACAATCGGCCAATCTGTTTGCTAATAATTTTGCTATTATCTTATAATCTGAGTTAAGTAGAGATATTGGTCTACATTATGCTGGTGTTAATGGATCCTTCCCTGTCTTTGGTATTACTGTAATTATTGCGGTCTTACATGAATCTGGCAAGTTTTGTGTTTCTTCCACCTGGTTCATTATTTCCAGCAGAGGAAGAATTAATAACTCTTTAAATGTTTTATAAAATTCTATTGGAAATCCATCCTCTCCTGATGTTTTATTGTTCAGTAGCGTTTTTAATATATCCTGTTCTTCCTCTATTTCAAATGGTTTTATTAGTTTGTTTTGTTCCTCTTCTTGCAATTTTGGCAGTTCAATTTTAGCTAAAAATTCCTCTATTTTATCATCTTTCCCTCTCGTTCTCAGTTTGGTATAATTCTTCATAAAATTCCTTAAAGTTTTCATTAATCTCTGTTGGGTTTTATGTAATTTATTTGTTCTTTTTCCTTGATGCCAATACAGTTCTTTTAGCTTGTTCTGTTTTAAGTTGCCAGGCTAATATTTTATGTGTTTTTTTTCTCCCAGTTCATAATACTTCTGCTTTGTTTTCCTTGTTCTTCTCTACCTTATACGTTTGTAATGTTTTGTATTTTTTTTTGTCGGCCAATTCTCTCCTTTTCGTTATATCATCCCTTTTTACTGATTCCTTTTCTGTAATTGCTATGTCCCTTTCCTTTTTTATTTTAGTTGCATAAATTATTATCTGTTCTCTAATGAAGGCTTTCATTGCGTCCCATAATATGTATTTGTCTTTCACTGATTCGGTGTTTATTTCAAAATATGTTTTAATTTGGAGTTCAATAAACTCACTAAATTCCTGCCTTTTAAGTAGCATGGAGTTTGGCCTCCATCTATATGTTCTTGGTGGGATGTCCTCCAGTTCTATTGCCAATAACAGAGATGAATGATCTGATAGTAGTCCAGCGTTGTCTCCGCTCCATCCTCAACATCCATTGGAGCGCTTACATCCCTAACGTCGAAGTACTCGAGATGGCAGAGGTTGACAGCATCGAGTCCACGCTGCTGAAGATCCAGCTGCGCTGGATGGGTCACGTCTCCAGAATGGAGGACCATCGCCTTCCCAAGATCGTGTTATATGGCGAGCTCTCCACTGGCCACCGTGACAGAGGTGCACCAAAGAAAAGGTACAAGGACTGCCTAAAGAAATCTCTTGGTGCCTGCCACATTGACCACCGCCAGTGGGCTGATAATGCCTCAAACCATGCATCTTGGCGCCTCACAGTTTGGCGGGCAGCAACCTCCTTTGAAGAAGACCGCAGAGCCCACCTCACTGACAAAAGGCAAAGGAGGAAAAACCCAACACCCAACCCCAACCAACCAATTTTCCCCTGCAACCGCTGCAATCATGTCTGCCTGTCCCGCATCGGACTTGTCAGCCACAAACGAGCCTGCAGCTGACGTGGACTTTTTACCCCCTCCATAAATCTTCGTCCGCGAAGCCAAGCCAAAGAAGAAAAGTCTAGCTTTATACTCAGTTTTCCTAACTCTCCCTTGAATATGAGCTGACAACAAAAACATATCAATCCATGAGTATGTTTTGTGCCTACTCGAATAATATGAATATTCCTTTTCTTTTGGGTGTTGCCTCCTCCATATATCCATGTTTCATTTCTTGCATTGATTTAACCATAAATTTGGCTACTTTATTCTTTATACTTGTGTTTTGTCCAGTTTTATTCAACATTGGATCCAAATTAAGGTTAAAATCCCCTCCTATCAATGTATTTCCTTGTGTGTCTGCAATCTTCAAAAAAATATCCTGCATAACCTTTTGATCCTCCTCGATAGGTGCGTATATATTGAGCAAATTCCAGAATTCTGTGTATATCTGACACTTTATCATTACATACCTCCCCACTGGATCTGTTATTTCCTCCTCTATTTTAATTGGTACATTTTTGTTAACTAATATGGCTACACCTCAAGCTTTTGAATTATAGGATGCTGCCGCTACGTTTCCTACCCAGTCTCTCTTTAATTTGTTATATTCCACTTCAGTTAGATGTGTTGCCTGCACAAATGCTACATTTATTTTTTCCTTCTTCAATAAATCTAGTAGTCTCTTCCTTTTAATCTGGTTATGTATTCCATTAATGTTTATAGTCATATAGTTCAACATAGCCATCTTATATCTTGCTTATACCTATTTTCCATCTGCTCGCCACCTCCATCCCCCTTTTTCCCATTTTCATCTCTTAGTTTTCCCTTATTAAATTCAATGTACGACAACACATTTAAAACATAAAATATCCCAACAGTCCTCATACCCAATAATACCTTAACCCCAAATGCTCCCCCTCTCTCTGAGTTGCCTCTCGTCTCTTGCTGGGCAACCACAACTCTCCTTTCCATTTGGATTGCGATCTTGCTCGCAAGCGTCAATTGATTTTGCAGTAACGGTTATTCCCTCTCCCCCCCCCACCCCTCCACAGAAAACATTCTTTTTACACATATAACAAAGCTCTCTCTTTTTTCCCCCTTACTTCCTTCCTTCCCTTCTCTTTTCCCTCTTATGTTGTTTCGCCTACTATAATTTTCCAACATATCAATTTTCTGAGATAATTCTTGTGTCTCTTTAATTTTTTATCACTTTCTTCCAATTTTTCTCTTAAGTCATTTACTTCCATTTCTACAGCCGTTTCTCACTCTTCCACATACTCTACTCTTTTCCCTATTTCTGTCATGACCAGCTCTAAACTTTGCATTTTATCTTCTGCTCTTTTCATTTTCCTTTTAATTGTACTATTCTTTTAGTGATCTCATTTGTTCTTCGAAAAAAGCTTTATCTATATTCTGTCCATCAGTTTTCCCTTCTATTTCTCTGTGAAGATCTTGGTCTTCTTCTTCCTCATCTTCTGTGTCTGTACCTGTATTTGTGTCTTCTTCTCTTCTTTGTGTCTCTTGCTGGGCCTCTTGCTGTTGGTCCTCCCCTCCTGGGCTGCTAGTCTGTCGGGCCTCCTGTCGTGGATCCTCTTGTCGGTCACCTCTCCGTCTTTCTCCCCTATCTGTTTCCTCGCCCCCCCCCTCCTCTGCCGCCTTTCTCATCCTTCAGCTGAGCGCCCTGGTGTTGGGTGTCCCTCAACTGTTTACGCTGTGGCTGCACGCCACTCTGCTGAGCCCCTCTCTCATCGGTGTCTTCTTTTTCCTTTGATTGCGCAGTTGCGCACTTTTTGGCTCCAAGACCCATTCTTGAAGTCCACCGGCCGGGAGGTCGCGACTCTTCAGGGCTGGCACTAACCTCGGGGATCGGGCACTCCTCGCCACCACAGCTCCCTGTTCCATCGTGCAGATAAGGCCTTCTTCCTTCTTCTCTGGTGACTTTTCTACTTTTTTTTTGTTGTTTTTACTTTCTCCTTCTTGGGTGCCATCTTCTTTCTCTTCTCTGTAACTTTATCTTCTATTTCTTATATTTTTTTGTGCTTTGTCTTTTCCTAACTTTTTTCCTATTTTTCTGGAGAGGGCTGGTTTTCCCGACCAGCCACTACTCCATCACATGTTGCACAATTGAGGCCACCTGTTTGATTGATACTCCACCCTAAACATTCATTCCCTCCACCACCAGCATGTTGAGCAGCCATTCTCAATGGGGGCCACAGACTGAAATCAAAAAATACATTTTATGTGTTTTCTGCAGTTGGTATGAGAGAAGTATGGAAAAATAACAATTAAACTTGACTACTTCACAGGGAAGGGTGCCCATAAACATTGAGCAGAGTCCTAACCAGATCACAGATGAAAAATGTTGAGAATGGCTGAGGTAGACGTTGGAGTGCATACTATCCACAAAATAGACTCTAGGTATGTGCCTGGACCCCTCAATAAATACCTACCAAATCCATTATCTCTCAAGGGCATTAGGTCCATGGGAACACTACCGCCAAGACTGTATCACTAGATGTTCAACATCGCTGGATCTAAATCCTAAACTCCCTCCATCTCCCCCCAACCAGAAGAACTATAGTTAATCAAGAGGGCAGTAGCAAAATCACATTTAAGTATGAACAATAAATGTTCTTTCTGCCAAAATTCCAAAAAAGGTGTATGATTGCATCATATAAAAGAGAAATGAAACTTTACTATCACTCATTTCTGTTAATGTTTTGAATTACTTATATTTTTTAGTTAATTTTGACATGCTCCTTTGTGACTTTTAATGTTTTTAAATCATTTAGTTCATTTTTATTTTAGCTTTGAAGGGTCTCTAAATAAACATACTGTGTGAAATGGAAGGCCCTGCTATGGCCTGAGCCAAGCTGTTTGGCCCCACGAGTCGGATCTACTGCATACAGATTCGCATCAGGTAATTGCAGGCAATATCCACTCACCAGCCCAATATTGCAGATTTCACAACTCACTAATAAAGCAATTGTATTGTGATCACAGCAGAGGGTATAATCAATAGAACAAGTGAAGTCATCTCTCTAGATGAAATACTAAGCAAACCTGGAGCTAAGGTACATAATCAGAACTGAGCAATTCATTCTATTTTATATCTCAAACAAGAGAGCATTTTATCCCAAGGGAGACTATTTCTTTAATGCCTCTTTTGACCGGCTTCTGGTAGAAACCCTGTTGTTGTGTCTTAATGTTGAGATTATCATGTTTAAATTTACTTCACATTTTCTTTGGAATCTGAAGAAAAGTCTCCAGACCGAAAGATCTGCTTAGCTTGGATGCAGATTACCTGCTGGCTATAGTTGCCAATGGTCTCATCTTACCATTTGAGCAGTGACCATGCAGTATGACTCCCTGACTTAGCCAGCTGATACAGCTGGGTGGGCTTGCCTTACCATGAGTGTTGCCCCTGTAATCTCTTTAGGTTCCTGCTCAACAGAGACTTAACTCTATTGCTATGTCCCTGGTATGC
The DNA here is from genome assembly GCF_036971445.1 of Narcine bancroftii. Lineage (NCBI taxonomy): Eukaryota > Metazoa > Chordata > Chondrichthyes > Torpediniformes > Narcinidae > Narcine > Narcine bancroftii. Next base: position 22,790,672 of record NC_091473.1, on the reverse strand, counting down.
TGACCGATCCTGAAATTCTGACCATTGCACCTTCCCTGGTCCAGATTTTGATCTTCAAGTCAGATTCCTTATCAGAAATATCTAGAAAAAAGAAGTCCGGCACTAGAAGCAAGTGGGACAGCCAATTATCCAATTAAACCACAAGGCATTCCCTTCAATCCATGTCTGTGGCACCACATCCATAATGAACATCATCAATAAAACAGCTGCTACACTCACTCCAAAATATCCTCTCACTGTAACAGTGTGGAGACTTCAGAAGTGAGGCTTTTACACACACAATCCCCTCCATGATATTTGGGACAAAGACACATTTTTTCCTTTATTTGCCCCTGTGGTCCACAGTTTTACATTTATAATCAAACAATTGGTTTCACCATATAGAAATTACAGCACTTTTTATACAAAGTCCCCTCATCTCAGGGCACCATAATGTTTGGGACATTTGGGTTCACAGGTGTTTGTGAGTACTCAGGAATGTTTAATTGCTTCATTGATGCAAATATAAGAGAGCTAGTTTATAATCAAATAATTCATATGTAGTTAAAGTGCACATTTCAGATTTTGATCACCTTTGGAGTCCGTAGTCACTATTTTTTCTACTTGAGGATCAGAGTTTCACCAATGAAAGTAAAAAAAAAAGCCTCCATAAGGCCGAAAAATAAGATTAAAACAGTAATTGACATCACCTAAATGCAAGAATTACCAAAATCAACAATTTGGAACATCATTAAAAAGAACGAGTGGACTGGTGAGCTCAGTAATCGCAATGGGACTGGTGTTCCAAGAAAGACCTCCACTATTGGTGACAGAAGAATTTACATGATAATGAAGAAAAATCCCCAAATGTATGACCAGCAAATCAGAAAGACTCTTCACGAGGCAGGTGTGGATGTGTCAATGACTGCTATCCTCGGAAGACTTTATGAACAGAAATAAAGAGGCTACACTGCAAGATGCCAAGCCATAGGAAAGATGGGCAGATTGCAGATTGCAGTTTGCCCAGAAGTATTTAAAAGAGCCTGCAGAATTCTGGAAAATGTTTTTGTGGACAGATGAGACCAGGATTTACCTGCATCTGAGTGGTGGCAAGAGAAAAGTGTGGAGTCGTAAAGAACTACCCAAGATCCAAAGCATATTACATTTGCAATGGTTTGCATCTTGCAGTGTAGCCTCTGTATTTCTGTTCATGAAGTCTTCTACGGTCAGTAGTCATTGACGTATCCACACCTTCCTCCTGAAGAGTGTTTCTGATCTGTCAGACATACATTTAGGGATTTTTCCTAACTATGATGAGAATTCTCTTTTCAGAAGTGAAGGTCTTCCTTAGAATACCAGTCCTTTTGTGATTACTGACCTCACCAGTACACTCTTTCTTCTTAATGATGTTCCAAACAGTTGATTTTGGTAATCTTAAGGTTTGGGCCATGTCACTTACTGTTCAACTTCTTGTTTTTCAGCCTCATAATGGCTTCTTTTGACTTTCATTGGCACAACTCTGGTCCTCATATAGAAAAATGGCAACGAGAGACCCCAAGAGTGATCAAAAGTTTTGAAACCAGTCCAACTCTTTTATACCTGCACCAATTAAGCAATTAAACACACCTGAGTACTCACAAACACCTATGAAGCCAAGTGTGTCCAACATTATGGTGCCCTGAAATGAGGAGACTATGTACGAAGTAAAAAAAACACACACATCGCTGGAGAGACTCAGCAGGTCAAACAGCGTCCTTTATGTAGCAAGGGCAGAAATACATAACTGACATTTTGGGCTTGAGCTCTTCAACAAAGTATGAGAAAATGCCAGTGAGTGTCAGAATAAAAGGGGGGAGGGCAGGAGATGATAGGTGGACTATGCATAAAAAGTGTTGTAATTTCTACATGGTCAAACCAAAATGTATACAAATAACCGTGAATAAAATCTGGAATGTGCACTTTAATTACATGTGAATTGTTTGATTATAAATTTCAAACTGTGGAGCTCAGGGGCAAATAAAGGAAAAAAAAAGTGTCTTTGTCCCAAACATTATGGAGGGCCCTGTACAAGCCATTTCTACTTAGAACCTCACTGCATCAGGGAATCTTCATGCAGCATCTCTACAATGTGTGAAAACCAATTTATTCCGTACCACATTTTTTTTGTAGGTTCCAGTGCCATAATCAGTTTTGTAATTAGTACCATAATTGGTACCATGATCAGGGGACTGGGTATTTCTCACCCAGGATTTTACAGGAATAGCGTGATGTCTGTTGGTGTTCTTCTGAGGGCCAGAAAGCATGAGAAGACAAATGTTTTCTGAATTCCAAAATCTAGTGTCAGAAGTTCTGATGCCTCAGTTGTAAAATTTCTGCTGAGTTGGGTGCTGGAGTGATCTGGGTCAGTATCAGATTAGAAAAATGTGATAATTAGTCTCAGAGCTTGAGGCGAAAGTAGGAAGGGCAGGGAAGATACACTGGGATTTAGCCCAAGCTCTTGCTGATTATCGTTTCTGCAGATCCCTATCCTCTGGTCTGAAGCTCCATCCATTCCATCACCAAATTCACACACAATTGAACAAACTACAAAACATCATAAAAATCTGTTTTCTTCAAAGCACAAACAGAAATCATAAAAAGATCCGCTTGAGTGGCAAACTTCATAAAGAAATGTCTACCATACACAAGTTCTTAAAAAAGGATTATTTAATGGTTTTTTTTTGCCCCAGATCCTTTTGTGCACATGCTGTGGAGATAATGCCATTGTGGGTGAGCAGAGAAGCTGAACATAATGTATTACAGAAACCTTGTTTACTTCGCAGAAATTAAATGAAAAAAAAAGAGCTCTTCAATCCTGAAGGGGATTAAGGTGAGTTGTGCCAGGAAAAGGCTGAAATCCCCCAATTTCAGTGGATAATGAAAGGCTCCGATGATAATGAATCAGTCTAATTTCTGTTTGTTATGATTGTCGACGATTGCAGCTTAATGAGAGGGAGCTCACTGTAAACACATACAGCAGGTGCACATTTACATGAACAGCCACTAATCAGTTGGCATCAGGTTCCCTTCCCCCTCCCCAAATGCTGCCATTTCACTGCAAATGTCTTCACCACAACCAAAACAAGGGTATTTGTGCCCAAGATGTATAAAGCAAACACAGCAGGCTTCAAGATGATGTCAGAAGAAATACTTTACTTTTGCATGATACATTATGTTTAGAATGATACTTAACAAAAGAAAAAAATAACTTCCACAAAATTTTCTCCAATGGATGGGGGGGGGAAAAAAAGGCTTTTTAAGCAGATCCACAAATCATCCAATCAGATTATAAAGATTGTCTTACTTTCAAATTGCCTTCATGGAGGAGTTCAAAAATCAGATTGTCTGGTTTGCACCTCTTTCAATTTTTGCTTTTCGACTTGAAAGGAAATAAAATGTCAGAAAAAAATGGTAGAAAATGGAAAATAGGATTCCAATGCATTTTCCACCATGATACACCAGGGTACCACATCAAGATCTAAATAAAAAGTTTCTATAGAACAGTGAATACCTAAACATAATGGATAACTAAAAAAATAGGACCACAGTACCATATCAATACATCATTTCTTTCCTCATTTCAGGGCATGGGCATAAAATAATGCTGCAAGGTGAGTCTTGTGCCCTTCTCATAAGTAGCATACCAGTTTAGCTCATGGATTAGTAATCCAAAATGTCAAAGTAATGATCTGTAGAGGCTATTTTGAATCCCACCATAGGAACTGCAAAACTTAATCCCAGCTATTAAATTATGTTCAGTGATTAAGACAGGAAATTGAAAAGCAAATAAGTGCAGTTAATGGAAATTTGAAAAGAAAACAGACTATGTTGCAAAAACTTCAGAGATAGAGAGCATCTGCATACAACTAAAGGAAGTTAATGCTTCAGGTCATTGACCTCTTGTCTGAACATGAAGTTAGAAATCAAAATGTGCTTCAGATGCAGAGATCGAAAGGAATGGCTGCAACAGAGATGGAAGATTTTTTTTAAATGCTGCAGAATATTCCAAATAGCTAAATCAGAGAGCAGCTACAAAAAGGGAATAATAAAGTGAGCATTAAAGGTCAATGACCTTTTATCAGAACATGAAAGCAACTTCCATGCAAATGCAGGAACAAGAACACCTGCCCTCTTACCCTTTCACCATCCAATAATCCCACTAGCACTTCAGGTGAAGCAGCAGTTTTCCAATTTCATGTATAATGTTTGGTGCTCATTACATGGTCTCCCCCTCACTGCAGAAATCAAGCACAGATTGGTTGCCCAATTTACAGAACACTTCCCTTCAGCTGACAAGGGGGTCCTGAATTTTCTCTGGCCTTGATTCTCCATCGCACTCTTATTCTGACCTCTCTGTCTCCAGTCTCCATTCTCATGAAACCCAGGGCAAGCTTGAGGAACAGCATCTCATCTTTTGACTTGGCTTGTTACACTCCTCAAAATGTAACGTTGAATTCTGCAGATAAATAGCCTTTCATTTTGTGCCTGAACTCGTCAGACCCAATGAAAGTCGCCACCTGCATGTTTAACTCTATTTTCACAAATGGTCATATTTCCACCATTGTGAGTTTTATTTTAAATTTCAATCATCTGTGGAGCTTTTTACTTATCATTACCACAACCTTTTCCCTCCTGTTTCCATTCATCTACTTTGATTTACACTTCCTCCAGTCAGACCCTAATGCTTAATTAGTCTTTACTGAGGGACATAAAAATCATGCAGTATGAAACACGTGGCAGGAAAGAAGAGTTATACTCCAGGAAACGTGGGTGGGAATCCTGCTGGGATCGTCATTGAGAAGGAACAAGACCAAAGGTGTCCAGTTACCTCTTTCAAGAGTAAGACTCTTGATGGAGCTATGCAGAAAGAAATCTTGTGCTCCCACAGTTACAACAAGACAACCTCTGTGTCATCAAAACTGGTTCTCCATTGCCCCACACAGTCTCCCTTTTCCTCCCCATGCCCCATCCTCACCCCACTAAGATAGCAAATCTCTCGCGTAAGAATAACAGAAGGAGCACTGAACATGTTTCTTCTCCACTTATGCAAGAACTGAGAAGAACAGTAGGGAGGCCACACAGACAGGGGCAGGACCATTTTTGTATCTGATCAGGCTGGGGGGAGATCTATTCCTGGGAAGGTCTTACTTTGTGACAAATAAACAAAGTTAAACCGACCACCACATAAACAAGGATGACAATTGTCAAGTCTCATTAATAATGTTTCATTTTGATTACCATATCCTTTTTAAATTATCTAGTGGGCATCCCCATTTGTTGTTACATCAGCCATAAGTTATTCCGAGGCACTGGTTGGGAATCCAATGGCATTTTGTTTAATCTTACAGGTATCTAGAGAGTATCCTTGTTCCTTCCATCACAAAATGTTTAAAGTTTAAAATTCAGATTTATTGTCAGAGTACATACATGACATCACATACAACTCTGTGATTCTTTTTCCTGTGGGCCAGGCAGAATTTCTACTTACCGATACTGGAAAAAACTATCGTCAAGAAAAGATACGTAAACAAAGAGCAAAATCTAAATAAAAAAGGGAGTACCAACTAATTGACTGTGCAATTCAGAAAATAAACATTCATTAATAAATAATATGCAAAGTAAGAATCTTTTTATTTTTAAATTAAAAAAAAATTAAATATAAGAGTCCTTAAATGAATCTCTGATTGAGTTTGTTGTTTAGGAATCTGATGGCTGTCGTATTGCACCTGAACCTGGTGGTATGAGTCTTATGGCACCAATACCCCTTTCCTGATGGTAGCAATGAGAAAAGAGTGTGTCCTGGGTGGTGAGGATCCTCGATGATTGCTGCTGCTCTCCGAAAGCAGAATTCCACATAGACTTTCTTGATGGTGGAGAGAGTTTTGTCTGTGATGTATTGGGCTGTGTCCACTACCTTTTGTAGGGCTTTTAGTTCAGAGATATTGGTGCCACCATACCAGGCTGAGATGCAGCTGGTCAGCATACTTTCCACTATACAGCTAGAGAAATTTGCTAAGGTTTTAGATGTCATACCAAACCTCTGCAAAAGCCTCAGAAAGTAGAGGTACTGTCATGCTTTCTTCATGATGCCAGGAAATGTCCTCCAAAATAGTGAGTGTCAGGACTTCAAATTCTCTCACCCTCTCCACTTCTGATCCCCCAATGATCACTGGATTGTATAGCTCTGGTTTTCCCTTTCTTAAGTTCACCATCAGCTCCTTAGTCTTGGTGATACTGAGTGAGAAGTTGTTGTTTGTGCACCATTCAGCCAAGTTTTCAATCTCCCTCCTGTCCACTGACTCATAAAACTCACTACCATGGCATCATAAGCAAATTTCTAGATGGTGCCATTGTTGTACCAAGCCACATCGCCATTGGTGTAAAGCGAGTAGAGCGGGGGAAAAGAACGCAGCTCTGTGGTGCTCAGTACTGATGGAGATTATGGAGCAGATATTCTTGCTGATGGTCAAGACAAGGAAAGTCTGGTGTATTGTCATTTGATTGCACAAGAACAACATGGCGAAACAGCATTCTCTGGTCCTCAGTGCAAAAACATTCAGACGTGCAACCAGACATAACACACATACAGATAAACAATTCATATGCAGGACAAATATTCATATATACAAATACTGACTGATTTACTGAATATAAGAGTATCAGATAGTTAGTGTGAGCATTTCCTTTGGACGTTTAGCATTCACATTGCCCATGGGGAAAAGTGGTTCATCAACCTGGTGGTGCTGGCTCTGATACTTCTGTACCTCCTTCCCGATGAAAGGTGCTATGTGCAGGGTGGAAGGGGTCCTCAATGATTTTGCATGCCCTTTTCAGACAATGTTCATGGTAGATCATGTCAATGGGGGAGAAGGAGACGCCAATGATCCTCTCTGCCACTCTTACAGTCCTGTGGATTGACCTCTGATCCATTTTTCTGCAGCAACTGTATCACATTGTGATGCAGCCAATTAAGACAGACTTGATAGAGTTCCTGTAGAAGGTTGACATGGTGGTGGCCAGTAGCCTTGCCCATAGAAGTTTTCTCAGGAAGTGCAGTCGTTGTTGTGCCTTCCTGACAAGGGAGGAGATGTTGTGTGTCCATGTTAGGTCACTAGAGGGCAGCAGGGAAAAAAGAGCATTGCCAGGAAAGATATCAACAAGGTAAAAAGAGTGCAGAAAACATTTATTTGGATGTTGCCTGGACTTCAGGAACTGAGTTACAGGGAAAGGTTAAACAGGACTTTATTTCTTGGAGTGCAGAAGATTGAGAGGAGTTTTTACAGAGGTATTTAAAATTATGGGGGGGGGGTGGTAGACGCAGTAAATGTAGATAGGCTTTTTCCACTGAGGGTCATGTGGTGGAATACAGTAGTGCAGGTGGAGACTTCATTGAACTGCTCAAGCTGGCCTGCCTCTGACCTGGTAACTCCACCCCATAGTTTACCAATAAAGGCCAAGACCTCTAGTCTCTTCCCTCAATTCCAGCCTTGGATCCAGGCCAGAAACATATAGTTGTATTCTGGAGGTTTCAGAATATTAAAGCCTTTAGCCATGTACTTCGTGTCAGTGTATAGTCATTGATCGAGCTACAATTTAATATCCTGATTACTTTGCCATGGATAAGCCGATACAAGTGGAGAAGCTGGAAAGCAATCCCAAGAAACCAGAAGCCTCCATTAAATTCGATATGTGGCTACACTCTCTGAAGGCCTTCATGAGGCACCAGGAGATCTCAGCCGACAGCGATAAGTATGATCTGCTTTTTGCATCAGTGGGCCACTGAGCCTACCAAATGATGCGGGACTGTGAAAACTACAATGACCCTCCTGTGACAGCAATACGAGGCCCCCATGAACTCAATGTATGCCCGGTATTTACTGGCCACCCAATGCCATGGCCCTGGGGAGTTTGTTGATAATTTTGTGAGGACTGGGACGATCTTGCGGATGCAAGGATGTAACGGCTGCTGCCTACCAAGAAGAATTCATCTGTGATAGGTTAGTGGCCGGTTTCCATTCCAAACACATCCATGAGCAACTCTTGGAGAAGGGTGACCGGACCCTCAAGGAACTCATACAGCTGGCTCAATCATTAGAGCAGTTCAAAAGAATGCATAGGCCTACTCTGCAAACTACGTGGCCACCAGCTGGGATTTTCGGGCATCGCCATCTTGGGACTTGGGGACTCTGACTGTCATTGCAGTCGCTAAGCACACAAAGCGCAATTACTGTGGCCAAATCCAACATCCGAGAAAATATTGCCTGGCTCATAACGCGACCTGTTCTAACTACTGGAGGAAGGGGCACTGTGTTAAAATATGCTGCTCTAAAACCCCGTCCAACAGCGCCGTATGTGGACAGCAACCTGTATCACTATCTTGGCTCTACCCTTTTCTGGCATCACTTCCAGTAGCCGAGAACCTAGCAGCAGGAATGGGAACTGACGACATGGGATGACGTCACATCTGGCTTCCCTTCTGGACCTCTCCACATGCGATCCATGGGGGCGGCCATCTTCACGATCCCCTGAGCGGCCATCTTGGAGGCAGCAGTCCCAACATTATATCAGCAGCAACTCCGACAACAAGTTGACATTAGCCTCTTTCGTGCTGGATCAGAACAGGCCCCATATATAGCCAATGTCAAATCCTGTTTCCTACCTCACCATGAATACCGAGCATCTGAACCTTCGTTATTAACCTCCCATGCAGCACCTTGTCAAAAGTCCATTCGGACAACGTCGCTGGTAACCTCCTTGAAAAACTCATCAAGGTGAGGGCTCAGGCCCAAAATTTTGGTTATGTATCTTTATCTTTAACTCAGATGTTTGACCTGCTGAGTTTCTCCAGCATTGTGTTTTTACTTTAATCACTGTGTCTGCAGACTTTTGCATTTTACAACATTTTCCTGCATCTTTTCTGTATACTTTACAACTTAGTGACAACTTTTCCAGCGATGGGTGACCAAAACTCCTTACAGCACTGCAAGTGGGGTCTCACAGATGTCACATAATGTCCCTGCTCCTGTACTCAATGCCCTAATTGATGAAGGCAAGTGTGCCAAACACTTTCTTCATCACCTTACCTGCTTGTGACACCACTTTCATGGATCTATGTACTTGTACCCTAAGGTCTCTGCAGTTCACCACTCTTCAGTTGTAGAGAACTGAAATGTATGTGGTAAACCAATAAGACAACAATAACACAACTGTCCATTATAGTACTTGGATAAATTCATCTTCCACATGCAGGTATATCAGAAAGCATCAATCATCTCAAAGCAAGAGTGGGATGAAAATAGCTGACTGGATTTATCAGTGCAGTGAAGTAGAAACTCTGAGTAGCTTTGGTTTGTGGCTATTACTTGAAGGCAATTTGAGTGATGGTGCTTGAAGGTTGTCTCATGTCTAATTGCACAAAGGACATTTAATGATGCATTTTGTTATTGTCAGAGATAAGTGTTTGTTGTATCATGTGTCTTAACAATTAATGGGAGGAAGATTGAAGATAATGACAGTTAATGGAGGGGAGTGACAATTAGGAGTAAATCTACCTTGATGAGCTCTAATTAATCCAGCTGCCTGCTTGCCACTAAAATTATACTCTAAATGTGGCAAATTGAAGCACCCTTCCTTCAATGTTAATAAACGCAGAATTTGGAATCAGATGAAATTATGATTCCTTCCATTTTTTTCCTCAAGGAACCAATATTTTACCCTGTTAGTTTGCCCAAGCTCACTGGCTGCATATCCCCAGAACTGAAATGATTTTGGTGGGGATATTTGAGATTTCCCAGCCAGAGACACTATGGGTCATTCAGTCTTGCTGAATGACCCACTGCAGGACAGATCACTGGGGATTTAGTTGAAGGTTTAGACGAATTTCTCATTGCCTAGTGAGATTTAATGAACAAACAGAGAGGCATGCAAGCCGGTAAGAAACAATATCATCAACAAATTCATTACTTGTTCAGAACATTAGAAGCAACATAATAAACACATTACATAGTAATCCAAAGGCTGCCGTTTGAAAAGAAACTTTCCAATGTCTTAGGACAACATGGTTGGCATTGCGGTTAGCGAAATGGCTTGACAGCACCAGCGATTAGGACCAGGGTTTGGATTCTGTGTGGTCTGTAAGGAGTTTGTATGTTCTCCTCGTGTCTGCGTGCGTTTTCCCAGGGTGCTCTGGTTTTCTTCAAAACGTACCGGGGATGTCAGTTAATTGGGTGTAAATTGGACATTGGGCACGACGGACTCATAGGCCAAAGTGGCCAGTTACCACGCTGTTAGGTCTAAATTAAAATTAAAAATTAAATTATTGGGATTTTGTACTCTCAATTTAGGTTAATTTTTACTGGCCTCTGAACATTTAATCCAGTAAATTAATCACTGCACCTCCTTTGAACCACATGCAAGGTTGGCCTGAAGTCCCAAGGGGCTCCAGGTAAGCCAATGCTCCCAGGAATAGTTGTGTGCCCGACTTCATTCTTTCCTGAGACCTATCCAATTTTCTGTATGGATGAAAAATCATATACAGTAAAACAGCTGGTATCCAGCAGCCTCAAGCAACAAGCAAAAAAAAGGAAAATAAATTAAAAAATAATATAAATAAGAATAAAATACGCAAGTTTAAAATTGTAGAAGTATGTCAAGTCAATTTGTTGTCATCTGAGTGTACAAGTACAACCCAACAAAACAGCGTTCACCCGTCCTCGGTGCAAACTGCACAAACAGATAAATGGACATAACACACATGTAGACAAGCAATACATATATAAGACAAGTATTCATCTATATAAATAAATAAATGAATATGGTTCATGAATATGTGTGTCTTGGATGGTTAGTGTGAGCAGTTCCTTTGGTCGTTCAGCATTCTCCTCAGCCTGGTGGTGTTGGCTCTGATATTCCTGGATCTCTTTCCCAACGGGAGCAGCTAAAAGTTGCTGCGTGGAGAGTGGAAGGGGTCCTCAATGCTTGCCCTCTTCAGACAATGATCTTGGTAGATCACGTTGATAAGGAAGTAGGAAGGGGAGGATTCACATGATGGAGTAGTAGCTGGTCGAGTTGAACTAGCCCTCTCCAGAGAAAAGAAAAAAATGTTTGAAAAAACAGAGCTCAATAAACATAAAATACAGGAAATGAAAGATAAAGTTACAAAGAAGAGCCAGGAGATGGCACCCAAAAAAAGAGAAAGTAATAACAGAGAAAAGGGAAGAAGGAAAATCACTGGAGAAAAAAGAAGGCAGCCTTACCTGCACATCGGAGCAGGGAGCCACCATGGAGAGGAGCGACCGACCTCTGAAGCTGGTGAGTCCCCAGAAGAGCGGTGACCTCCCGACCGGCGGACTTCAAAAGGTGTGCAACTGCGCATGCAAAAGAAAAGTTGAACGCCGGTGGGAGGGGGGCTCAGCTGAGCAGTCAGCTGCGGAGAGACCAGCTGAGAGACGCCTAGCACCGGGGCGTTCAGCTGGGGGAAGCATGCAGGGAAGAAGAACAGAAGAGCGGTGAGAAAAGGAATGAGGGGCTGGAAGAGGGTGAACAGTGATGTGGAGACTGACAATGGGACGCCCTGCAGCAGGAGGCACAGCAGCGGGTCGGGCCTGCAGCAGGAGGCCAAGCAGCGGGTTGAACTGCAGCAGGAGACACAGCAGCTGGAGACCCATCAAGGATACAGAAGCAGCTCATCAGAAGGAGATGAAGATTTACAGATACAGAGAAGAAGACACAGATATAGATACAGACACAAAAGAAGAGGAGGAAGAAGACCAAGATCTTCACAGGAAAGAAGAAGGTAAATATACAAAATATAGATAAAGCCTTTTTTGAAGAACAAATGAGGTCATTAAAAGAATGGCTATCATTAGAATTTAGTTCAATTAAAAGAAAAATGAAAAGAGCTGAAGACAAAATGCAAAGTTTAGAGTTGGTCATGACTGAAATAGGGAAAAGAATAGAAAATGTGAAGGAACGAGAACCTGCTGTAGAAATGGAAATAAATGATTTAAGAAGGAAGTTGGAAGAGAGCAAAAAAATAATTAAGGAGACACAAGATTTATTGTCACAGAAAATTGATGTATTGGAAAACTACAGTAGGTGAAACAGCATAAAAATAGTGGGCCTGAAAGAGGGCAAAGAAGGGTCAGATATGAAGGAATTTATAAAAGGATGGATCCCAAAGGTGCTGGGAATGACAGATTTACATGAAGAAATAGAAATAGAAAGGGCACATAGAACCAAAGCCACCACCACATCAAAAACCGAGATCCATATTGGTGAAACTTCTAAGATATACGACAAGAGAGAACATACTGGAGCAGGCAAGGAATAAAGTTAGAGAAGACGATAAGCCGTTGGAATATAAGGGACAAAAAATATTTTTTTTTATCTGGACATAAGTTTTGAACTTTTAAAGAAGAGGATGGAATTCAACACAGCAAAAACAATCTTATGGAAGAAAGGTTATAACTTTATATTAAGACACCCAGCAGTACTCAAAGTATTTATCCCTGGGGAACAGAATAGGCTGTTCTCGGATCCAAAGAAAGACCAAATATTTGCTGAACATTTGCACATTTGTAGGACAGGAGAAGAGTGGAGGAGGAGTGACAAGAAGGAAGACCGGCAAGAAAATATACAAAAATATGTAATAATATAAGGTAAAGATAATGTATATATAAAGATTTAAAGATGGAAAAGGTAAGGGAATGGAGGGAAAGAAGGGGAAAAAAGAGAGCTTTGTTATATGTATAGAAAAATAGTGTTCTCTGGGGGGGCTGGGGGTGTGTGGATGCGGTCACTGCGAAATTGGTTGACGGTTGTGAGTATGATCGCAAACTGAATGGAAAGGGGAGTTGTGGTTGCCCGACAAGGGACAACCCAAGGAGAGGGGGCGGGGTTCATTTGGGGTTAAAGGGTTATTGGTTGTGGGGATTGTTGGGGTATTCATGTTTTAAGTGTGTTGTCATATATTGAGATTAAAAAGGAAAAGGTTACTAAATTTACTGAAAAATGAAAAAAAATAGATATGGCATTTGTGCATGAAACGCATCTAACCGAGGTGGAACATAACAAATTGAAGAGAGACTGGGTAGGACCCATAGCAACACATCATATAATTCAAAAGCTAGAGGTGTAGCCATATTAGTTAACAAAAATGTACCAATCAAGATAGAGGAGGAAATAACAGATCCAGCGAGGAGGTATGTAATGATAAAATGTCAGATATACTCAGAATTTTGGAATTTGCTCAATATATATAAGCGCCTAATGAAGAGGATATTTTTTTGAAGATTGCACATACACAAGGAAATATTCTGATAGGAGGGGATTTTAACCTTAATTTGGATACAGTGTTGAATAAAACTGGAAAGATAACAAACAGAAAGAATAAAGTAACCAAATTTATAGTTAAATCAATGCAGGAAATGAAACTAATGGATATATGGAGGAGGCAACACCCAAAAGAGAAGGAATTTTCATATTACTCAAGGAGGAACAAGACATACTCAAGGATCTATATGTTTTTGTTGTTGGCTCATATTCAAGGGAGAGTCAGGAAAACTGAGTATAAAGCTAGACTACTTTCAGATCATTCACCCCTGCTATCAGCAATAGAACTGGAAGACATCCCACCAAGAACATATAGATGGAGGTTAAACCCCATGCTACTTAAAAGACAGGAATTTAGAGAGTTTATTGAATGCCAAATTAAAACATATTTTGAAATAAACACAGAATCTGTAAAAGACAAATGTATACTATGGGATGCAATGAAAGCCTTCATCAGAGGACAGATAATAAGTTATGTAACTAAGATGAAAAAGGAATACAATCGGAAAATTCTATAAACAGCTGAAAAGGGAGATAGCGATTACAAAAAAGGAATTAGTGAAAAGGGAGGATATAAAGAAAAAGAGAGAATTGGCGGACAAAAAAATAAAATATGAAATATTATAAACATATGAGGTGGAGAAGAACAGAATGAAAACAAAGCAAAAGAATTACGAATTGGGAGAAAAAACACGCAAAATATTGGCCTGGCAACTTAAAACAGATCAAGCTAAAAGAACTGTATTGGCATCAAGAAAGAAGGACAAATAAATCACATACAATCCAATAAAGATTAATGAACATTTTAAGGAATTTTATGTACTATACCGAACTGAGAATGAGGGGATAAATAATAAAGTAGAAGAATTTTTAGATAAAATTGAATTGCCAAAATTGCAAGTAGAGGATCAAAGCAAACTAATAAAACTATTTGAAATAGAAGTAGTACAGGACATATTAAGAAAGCTGCTGAACAACAAAACACCAGGAGAGGATGGATTTCCAATAGAATTTTATAAAACATTCAAAGAGTTATTAATTCCTCCTCTCCTGGAAGTAATGAATCAGGTGTAAGAAACGCAAAACTTACCAGATTCATGCAAGACAGCAATAATCACAGTAATACCAAAGACCAGCATCAAACAGACCAATATCCTTACTAAATGCAAATTATAAGATAATAGCAAAATTATTAGCAGATTGGTTGACTGTGTACCAAAAATAGTAAAACAAGACCAAACTGGATTTGTCAAGAAAAGATGAACAGCGGACAATGTTTGTAAATTTATTAATTTAATTCATGCAGCTCAAGGGAATTAAAAAAATGGTGGTGATTGCATTAGATGCAGAAAAAGCCTTTGATGGGGTAGAGTGGAACTACTTATTTAAAGTGTTACAGAAATTCAATCTGCCAGAAAAATATATTAACTGAATTAGGGCATTATATAATGGACCATTGGCAAAGGTAGTGGTAAATGGATATATATCGAACCAGTTCAAACTAAGCAGATCAACTAGGCAGGGATGCCCACTGTCCCCCTCACTGTTTGCCTTAGCAATAGAACCATTGGCAAAGTTGATAAGAAAGGAAAATAAAACAAAAAGGATAAAAATAAAGGAGAATGAGTACAAAAGCAGACGACATCATAAAAGGTCTAACAGAAACAGAGAAATCATTAAAAGCGTTATTTAAGAAATTGAAGGAATATGGCGAAATATCTGGATACAAGGTCAACACAAATAAAAATGAAGTGATGCCAATGAGTAATGCGGACAGTACAGAGCTCAAAAAAGAATCTCTATTTAAATGGCAATCACAAGCGATTCGATATTTAGGTATCAGGATAGACAATAACTTAAACCACTTGTATAAACTAAATTATCAGCCATTAATAAGGAAAATACAGGAAGACTTAGAAAATTGGAGAGAATTACTGCTAACATTGATAGGGAGGGTGAATTGCATTAAAATGAACTTATTCCCACGGTTACAATACTTATTTCAAACGTTACCAATTCCCTTAACAGAGAAATATTTTGCAGAACTAAGGAGAATAATAAAGAAGTTCTTATGCAAAGGGAGAAAATCGAGGGTAGCACTAGATAAATTAACAGAGAGGTATAATCAAGGTGGATTGCAGTTACCAAACTTCATAAATTATTACAGAACTGCGCAATTAAGATGCATCAGATTTTTATCAGATGAGAAAAAAAAACCGGATTGGACTAAGATAGAGCTTGATAAGATAGGAGAAAAGGTACCAGAACATACACTTTATAAATGGGATGAAAAGCTGGTGCAATATAATAACTCACCAGTACTGCATCACTTACTTAAAATATGGAAGAAGATACACGTAGAAAGGAAAAGAAAATAAATTATCAAATACCAAAAATGCTATTGATGCAAGATCCACTAATCACTTTTATAATATTTTTTAGAGAATGGAAGAGAAAAGGAATCAAAAGAATAGAAAATCAGAAAGTGCAGTCGCTGTTGCACCTTCCTGACAAGTGAGAAGATGCTGTGTGTCCATGATACGTCACTAGGTGAGTATTGTGTGCAGTTTTGGTCACCTTATCTAAGGAAGGATGTTCTTGCAATGGAGGGAGTGCAGAGGCGATTCACCAGGCTGATACCTAGAATGGCAGGAATGACTTATGAGGAAAGATTGCGCAAATTGGGATTGTACTCACTGAAGTTTAGAAGATTGAGAGGGGATCTCATAGAGACCTATAAAATTCTGGCAGAACTGGACAGAATGGATGCAGATGGGATATTTCCAATGATGGGAAAATCCAGAACCCGGGGCCATGGTTTGAGGATAATAGGCAAACCATTTAGGACCGAGATGAGGAGGAACTTCTTGACCCAGAGGGTGGTGAATCTGTGGAATTCATTGCCACAGAGGGCAGTAGAGGCAGGTTCATTAAATATATTTAAGAGGGAATTAGATATATTTCTTCAGTATAAGGGTATTAAAGGTTACGGAGAGAAGGCAGGGACGGGGTACTGAACTTTAAGATCAGCCATGATCTCGTTGAATGGCGGAGCAGGCTCAAAGGGTCGAATTACCTACTCCTGCTCCTATCTTCTATGTTTCTATGTTTCTATGTATTAACATTTGAACAATTGAAGGACAAATACAGAATAACTCACGGTACAAAGTTTGCATACCATCAATTGAAAGCTTATTTAAAGGACAAATTGGGAAGTAGATTGAGATTACCAGAAGGAAGCAGCTTTGAATATGTAATTACAGATACAATGATAATTAAAAGATTTATAACAAATATGTACATTAAGCTGCAAGGCAAGGAAAATTATGAAATAAGGTACAAACCTAAACAAGGATGGGAAAAGGACTTAAACATAAAGTACGAAGCATGGGAAAAGTTATGTTCTGGAACTATGAAGAATACAATAAACACTTGGTTACGTATAATACAATATAATTCGTTAGACAGGCTTTATATCACCTCAAAAATTAAGAGAATGGAACCCACCAATAGCGGATAGATGCTTTTGTTGCAAAAATGAAATTGGAACAACAATACACACAATTTGGGCATGCACAAAAGTGAATACATTTTGGGAAGAATTAAATCAGATATTAAATAAAATCACACAAAACAACATAGCAAAAAATCCAGAAATTTTTCTTTTCAATAAGTAAAGGACGAGGTCTCAAATTGGATAAAGCTCAAAAAAGATTCATTATGATAGCCTTAGCAGTAGCAAAAAAATGTATAATGTCAACTTGGAAAAAGGAAGAGAGCCTGAAAATAAAACAATGGTACATGGAAATGAACAAGTGTATTCCACTGGAAAAAATTACATACAATTTAAAAGACAAAGTTACATTGTTTGAAAAAATCTGGGAACAATACATGGAACATATCAGAAAAAGCCGGCCTCGGATCTCCACCACCAAAAATGATAAGAAGATAAACACGATCAGATTTAATGTGTATAAGTAGATGACATGTCTTTCTTGTTTGTTTTTCTTTTGTATAAAATTGTTTTATTGTATGTTATATGATCAATATTTATTGGTTTTGGGGGGGTGGGAAAGGGACGGAGGGAGGGATGGGGGAAAAAAGAGAGAAAATGTCACTGTGCATATTTAAAGAGATACATCTGTAAATATTTTGGTTGATATGGTTCATAGTGCGATAAATAAAGAATTACAAAAAAGATAAGGAAGTAGGAGACTCCAGTGATGCTCCCTGCTAACTCATATCTTGTGGATTGAACTCCAATACATTTCTCTGCAGCAGCTGTACTACACTGTGATGCAGCTGGCCTGGATGCTCTTGAGAGAATTCATACAGAAGATTGACATAATGGTGGCCAGTAGCCTTGCCCGCTTCTGTCTTCTCAGGAAGTGCAGTCGCTGTTGCACCTTCCTGACAAGATGCTGTGTGTCCATGATACGTCACTAGGTGAGTGACCTACAAGGAACTTGGTGCTCTCCACTCTCCCTAAGACAGAATTGTTGATGTGTAGTGGAGGGTGGTCATTCCAGGTCCTGCTGAAGTCCACAATCATCTCCTTCTTCTTATCCATTGAGACTCAGGTTGTTGTTCTCACTCTATTTCACAAGATTTTCCACCTCTTCTCTGTAGTGCAACTCATCATTGTTGCTGATGAGACCAAATACTGTTGCGCCATCTGCAAATTTGATGACACTCTTGGAGTTGGACCTGGTGATGCAGTCATGGCTCAGTAGCGTGAACAGGAGTGAGTTGAGCCCACAGTCGAGGTGCACCAGTGGTCAACGTGACGGAGCTCAACATTCTGCGACTGACCCAGAGAGACTGTTTTCTTTTAATTAGGTGGTCCATAATCCAGTTACAGAGAGGGATATTGAGTCAGGGTGTATTTATACACTAGCTGAAGTTAATGAACAGTAGCCTGGCACATGAGACATTGTTCTCCAGTTGGGTCAGAATGGAGTGAAGGGACAAGGCCATAGTACTGTGTGTGGAACGGTTTCTTCTTTCATTGAATGTTCTCTGAAGTAACACATCAACATTTGGTGGAAATGGGAGCAAATATTCAGCCAGCGGAGTTCCTTGGTTGTACTTTGCTCATAGCAGCTGTTGGAATAAAGTTGTGTGAAACAGCAATGGTGTCACCAAGGGTGAAGAGCTGGTTGATGCCCCTCACCGTTGAGGTGACAATCTTAAAGTATCTCCTTAGTAAGAGTCGCCCCAGTCAGAGGCTTTGTCTGTAAACTTGGGGAAGGGGTGTTTAATAATCTACAATGTTAATGTTCGCCTTTTGGGTGGCTCTGTCAAGGGAGAGGAACCTTATTATCTGCCCTCTAATGAAAGCTTTCATTGCATCCCATAATATCAATTTGTCTTTCATTGATTCCGTATTTATTTCAAAGTACATTTTAATTTGGTGTTCAATAAACTCTCTAAATTCCTGTCTTTTAAGTAGCATGGAGTTTAATCTCCATCTATATGTTCTTGGTGGGATGTCCTCCAGTTCTATTGCTAATAACAGGGGTGAATGATCAGATAGCAATCTAGCTTTATATTCCATTTTCCTAACTCTCCCTTGAATATGGGCTGACAACAGGAACATGTCAATTCTTGAGTATGTTTTATGTCTACTCGAATAATATGAGTATTCCTTCTGCCTTGGGTGCTGCCTCCTCCATATATCGATAAGTTTCATTTCTTGCATTGACTTAACCATAAATTTGGCCACTTTATTCTTTTCGCTAGTCTTTTGTCCAGTTTTATCCAACTTTGGGTCAAAATTAAGGTTAAAATCCCCTCCTATCAATATATTCCCCTGTGTATCTACAATCTTCAAAAAAATATCTTGCATAAACTTTTGATCCTCTTCATTAGATGCATATATATTGAGCAAATTCCAGAATTCTGAATATATCTGACACTTTATCAATACATACCTCCCTGCTGGATCTATTATTTCCTCCTCTATTTTGATTGGTACATTTTTATTAATATAGCTACACCTCTGGCTTTTGAATTATATGATGCTGCTGTTACGTGCCCTACCCAGTCTCTCCTTAATTTATTATGTTCCACTTCAGTTAGATGTGTTTCCTGCACAAATGCTATATCTATTTTTTTTTAGTAAATTTAATATCCTCTTCCTTTTAATTTGGTTTTGTATTCCATTAATGTTTATAGTCATATAGTTCAACATGGCCATCTCATACTCTGTTTACACCTCATTTCCACTTCCCCACCACCACCTTTCCCCTTTTCCCCATTTTCTTCTCTCAGTTTTCCCTTTTGAACTTAATGTATGACAACACTTCTAAAACATAAAATACTTCAACAACTCCCATATCTAAAATTCCCTTAACCCCAAGTGTCATCCCCCCTTCTCTGAGTTGCCCCATGTCCCTTGCCGGGCAATCACAACTCCCCTCTCCATTTGGATTGCAAACCTGCTCGCAAGCGTCAACTGATTTTGCAGTGACTATTATTCTTTCCCACCCAACCCCCTCCAGAAAAGACTTTTATCTTCACATTTAACAAAGTTCACCCTCTTTTCTTTTTTTTCCCCTCCTTTTTTCCCTCCCCCTTACTTCCCTTTTCTTTCCCTTTTTATGTTCTTACTCACACATTATTTTTACATCTTTATATGTAGTTTGTATTCGTTCTTCATTCTTGTTACATCTCTTCATCTCTCCTTCTGTCCTGCAAGTTCTCGTGCTTTCTCCGGATCAGAGAAGAGTCTGTTTTGCTCCCCCGGGATAAATATTTTAAGCACAGCTGGATATCTTAACATAAATTTATAGCCTTTTTTCCATAGGATCAATTTTGGTTGCACCTG
Source organism: Narcine bancroftii (assembly GCF_036971445.1). Classification (NCBI taxonomy): domain Eukaryota; kingdom Metazoa; phylum Chordata; class Chondrichthyes; order Torpediniformes; family Narcinidae; genus Narcine; species Narcine bancroftii. The sequence goes on along the minus strand of NC_091473.1, from coordinate 22,770,493 downwards.
ATCTTGAGGAGAATCAATATCCTGGCAGAGAGGTTTGCTTATGCTAGAAGGGGAGTGGGGGGGGGGGGCATTTAAATTAGATTCACAGTGGGTGGGAACCAAAGTGAAAAAAACAGAGGAAGAGGTGATTGAGCTGGTAGGGAGTTTATGTTGAAGGACAGGCAATTAGGGAAAAATTGAAGCCAAGGGGGATGCATTGCCATGCAACAGGGATATACATTTCTTATGCATGCAGCGTAAGAAATAAAGTGGATGACCTTGTAGCACTACAACAGATTGGCAGGTATGATGTAGAAGCCATCAGAGTCATGGCAAAAGGATGGATGTCATTAGGAGCTGAATGTCCTGTGATACAAAGAGTATCGAAAGGATAAGCAGGTGACCTCTGTTGGTAAGGAACAACATTGAATCATTAGAAAGAGGTGACATAAGATCAGAAGATATAGAATCATTATGGGTTCAGTCAGAAATGGCAAGGATAAAAGTACACTGTTGGCTGTTAAATACAGATCTCCAAACAGTAGACGGCATGTGGATAACAATTTGCGCAGCAAATAGAAAAGGTGTGTCACAAGGGCAATGTTATGATAGTCATGGGGGATTTTAACATGCAAGTAAATTGGGAAAACCAAATTGGAACTGGATCTCAAGAGAGAGAATTTGTAGATGCCAATGAAATGGCTTTTTGGAGCAGCTTGTTTTTTTTTTTGTTTTTTTTTACATTTTTTATTTTTCACACCATAAATCACAATAGCCATGATATACACTTTTTCTTTTCCACACATTTACAGTGACTTTTTCTCCCCCCCCCCTCCCTCCTCCCAAGCCACCCCCCCACCCCCCCCTCTCATCCATTTTAGGTATATAATCTAGGTTGCATTAATTCAGTCAGACAATGTTGTCATTCAACAAAAATACACCAGAAATTCTACTGAGTCCATTCTTTTCTTTTCTTCTCCTTCCATCAACTTAGGTAATGTTTGTTCCCGGTAGGTTTTCGCTATTGTATTTAATGTAAGGCTCCCATACTTGTTCGAATATTTCAATATTATTTCTTAAACTATATGTTATTTTTTCTAATGGAATACATTTATTCATTTCTATATACCATTGTTGTATTTTCAAATTATCTTCCAATTTCCAGGTTGACATAATACATTTTTTTGCTACGGCTAGGGCTATCTTGACAAATCTTTTTTGTGCATCTTCCAAGTCCATTCCAAATTCTTTGTTTTTTATGTTACTTAGGAGAAAGATCTCTGGATTCTTTGGTATATTGTTTTCTGTTATTTTATTTAATATCTGATTGAGATCATCCCAAAATTTTTCTACTCTCTCACATGTCCAGAATTGTTGTTCCCCTTTCTTTTTTACATCGAAAACATCTATCAGATACTGTTGGGTCCCATTTATTTAACTTTTGCGGTGTAATGTATAGTCTGTGTGACCAATTATATTGTATCATACGCAGCCTCGTATTTATTGTATTTCTCATCGTTCCAGAACATAATTTCTCCCATGTTTCCTTTTTTATCTTTATATTTAAATCTTGTTCCCATTTTTGTTTAGTTTTACCATTTGTTTCCTCATTCTCCTTTTCTTGCAGTTTGATATACATATTTGTTATAAATCTTTTGATTAACATTGTATCTGTAATCACATATTTAAGGTTACTTCCCTCTGGTAAACTCAAATTGCTTCCTAATTTATCTTTCAAGTAGGATCTCAGTTGGTAATATGCCAGCGCTGTATCTCCAGTTATATTGTACTTATCTCTCATTTGTTCAAAGGATAAGAATCTACTTCCTGAAAAACAATTTTCTATTCTTTTAATCCCTTTTTTTTCCCATTTTCTAAAGGAAAGGTTGTCTATTGTAAAAGGGAGTAGCTTATTTTGCGTCAATATTAGTTTTGGTATTTGATAATTTATTTTATTTCTTTCTACATGAATCTTCTTCCATATATTGAGGAGATGGTATAATACTGGAGAAGTTCTATGTTGTACCAATTTTTCGTCCCATTTATATAATATGTGTTCAGGTATCTTTTCCCCTATTTTATCTAATTCTAGTCTCGTCCAGTCTGGTTTTTCCCTTGTTTGATAAAAATCTGATAGGTACCTTAATTGTGCGGCTCTATAATAATTTTTGAAGTTTGGCAATTGTAAGCCTCCTTGTTTATACCATTCTGTTAATTTATCTAGTGCTATCCTCGGTTTCCCCCCTCTCCATAAAAATCTCCTTATTATTTTCTTTAACTCTTTGAAGAATTTTTCTGTCAGTTGTATTGGCAATGCCTGAAATAAGTATAGTATCCTTGGAAAAATGTTCATTTTAATACAGTTTATCCTTCCTATCAGTGTTAGTGGTAGCTCTTTCCAATGCTCTAAATCGTCCTGTAATTTTTTCATTAGTGGATTGTAATTGAGTTTATATAATTGGCCTAGATTTTTGTTTATTTGCACACCTAGGTATCTTATTGCCTGCATTTGCCATCTGAATGGGGATTCCTCCTTAAATTTTGAGAAATCCGCGTTATTCATAGGCATTGCTTCACTTTTATTTACGTTTATCTTGTATCCCGACACTTCTCCATATTCCTTCAATTTCTTATATAGTTCTTTTATTGATAGTTCTGGTTCTGTTAAGTACACTATCACATTATCCGCAAATAGACTGATTTTATATTCCCTGTCTTTTATTTTTATTCCTTTTATATTATTATCTATTCTTATCGATTCTGCTAGTGGTTCTATAGCTAGCGCAAACAATAATGGTGATAGTGGGCATCCCTGCCGCGTTGACCTGCTTAAGTTAAATTGCTTTGATACATGTCCATTTACTGTCACTTTCGCTAACGGTCCCTCATATAATGCTTTAATCCAATTAATATACTTCTCCGGTAAACTGAATTTTTGCAATACTTTGAACAAGTAATTCCATTCTACTCTGTCGAAGGCCTTTTTTGCGTCTAAAGCAACTGCTACTGCCGGTGCTTTATTTCCTTCTACTGCATGAATTAAGTTAATAAATTTACAAATATTGTCTGTTGTGCGTCTTTTTTTGATAAATCCAGTTTGGTCTAAATTTACCATTTTCGGTACCTGTTCTGCTAATCTGTTTGCTAATAGTTTAGCTATTATCTTATAATCTGTGTTTAGCAGAGATATTGGTCTATATGACGCTGGTGAGAGTGGATCTTTCCCTTGTTTTAGTATCACTGTAATTATTGCTGTTTTACATGAATCTGGTAAGTTTTGTGTCTCATCCAGGAGGGGCGGTATTATTAGATCTTTAAATGTTTTGTAGAATTCTATTGGGAGTCCATCCTCTCCTGGTGTCTTATTATTTGGTAAATTTTTTATTATCTCTTGTATTTCTACTGTTCCAAATGGTTCTGTTAATTTATTTTGTTCCTCTATTTGTAGTTTTGGTAGTTCAATTTTAGTCAAAAATTCATCTATTTTCCCTTCTTTCCCTTCGTTTTGGTCAGCCACAAACGAGCCTGCAGCTGACGTGGACTTTTTACCCCCTCCATAAATCTTCGTCCGCGAAGCCAAGCCAAAGAAAAGAATTGTTCATAGAATTCTCTAAAGTTTTCCTTAATTTCTTTTGGATTATATGTAGTTTGTTTGTCTTTTTTCCTTGTTGCCAATACCATTTTCTTAGTTTGCTCTGTCTTAAGCTGCCATGCTAAGATTTTGTGTGTTTTTTCACCTAGTTCATAATATTTCTGTTTTGTCTTCATTATATTCTTCTCCACCTTATATGTTTGTAATGTGTCATATTTTATTTTTTTATCCGCCAATTCTCTTCTTTTGGTTGTATCTTCCTTTATTGCTAATTTTTTTTCTATGTTTATTATTTCCCTTTCCAACTGCTCTGTTTCCTGATTATAGTCCTTCTTCATCTTGGTTGCATAACTTATTATTTGTCCTCTAATGAATGCTTTCATTGCGTCCCATAGTATAAACTTATCTTCCACTGATTCCGTATTTACTTCAAAGTACATTTTTAATTGTTTTTCAATAAATTCTCTAAAATCCTGTCTTTTAAGTAGCATGGGGTTTAATCTCCATCTATACATTCTTGGAGGGATGTCCTCTAGCTCTATTGCCAATAACAGGGGTGAGTGGTCCGATAATAGTCTAGCTTTATATTCCGTTTTCCTAACTCTCCCTTGAATGTGGGCTGATAACAGGAATAGGTCTATCCTTGAGTATGTTTTATGTCTAGTCGAGTAGTATGAGTATTCCTTTTCTTTTGGGTTTTGTTTCCTCCATATGTCCACAAGTTTCATTTCTTGCATTGATTTAATTATAAATTTGGTTACTTTGTTCTTCCTGTTAATTTTTTTCCCCGTTTTATCCATATTTGGATCCAAATTCAGATTGAAATCCCCTCCTCTTAGTATGTTCCCTTGCGTATTAGCTACCTTCAAAAAGATATCTTGCATAAACTTTTGATCTTCTTCGTTAGGTGAATATATATTAAGTAGATTCCAAAGCTCCGAATATATCTGACATTTTATCATAACATATCTCCCTGCTGGATCTATTATTTCCTCTTCTATTTTAAATGGCACATTTTTGCTAATTAATATAGCCACTCCTCTTGCTTTTGAATTATACGATGCTGCTGTTACATGTCCTACCCAATCTCTCTTTAATTTCTTGTGCTCCAATTCAGTTAAGTGTGTTTCTTGGACAAATGCTATATCTATTTTTTCCTTTTTCAGTAAATTTAGTTGTTTCTTCCTTTTAATTTGGTTATGTATTCCATTAATATTTAGAGTCATATAGTTCAGTGTAGCCATTTTATATTTTGTTTATCTTCTCTTTCCTCCTTTTTCATTTCTGTTTTCTTATTTTCAACTCTTTACCAGACAACATTCCTACAACATCCAACATTTTCCTTATTCTCCTATTTCTATCTTCTTTATCCCCAATCTCCCCTTCCCCTCCTGAGTTGTCCTTTATCCCTTGTCGGACAACCACATCTCCCCTCTCCATTTGGATTTGCGAATCCACTCGCAAGCGTCAACTGATTTTGCAGTGACCGCTCTTTTCCCCCACCCAGCCCCCCCCAGAAAAGATTTCACTTTTTATATGTCACAAAGGTCACTCTTTTAATTCCCTCCTTATTCTCTCTATTCCATTACCTTCCCTTATTAATTCTTGTCTATACTATCTATGTTTTCCTCTAATTACAGATACTTTCACGTATGCCCATTGTCTCTATTCACTCTTATACCTCTTTACCCGCATACATATCAATCGTGGTCATTTTTACCCTCATTACCCGTCTTCATCCCTCAGTCTATTTTTGTCTTTACCCACATACATATCAATCGTGATCATTTTTGCTCTCATTACCCGTCTTCATCCCTCAGTCTATTTTTGTAATTGTTCTGCAAATTTTCGTGCTTCTTCTGGATCCGAGAACAGTCTGTTTTGTTGTCCTGGAATAAATATTTTCAATACCGCAGGATGCTTCAGTGTAAATTTATATCCTTTCTTCCATAAAATCGCTTTTGCTGCATTGAACTCTTTTCTCTTCTTTAGGAGTTCAAAGCTTATATCTGGATAAATGAAGATTTTTTGCCCTTTATACTCCAGTGGTTTGTTGCCCTCTCTTACTTTTTCCATTGTCTTCTCCAGTACCTTTTCTCTTGTAGTATATCTTAGGAATTTTACTACAATAGATCTTGGTTTTTGTTGTGGTTGTGGTTTTGGGGCCAATGCTCTATGTGCCCTTTCTATTTCCATTTCTTGCTGTAGTTCTGGACATCCTAGGGCCTTAGGGATCCATTCTTTTATAAACTCCCTCATATTCTTGCCTTCTTCATCTTCCTTAAGGCCCACTATCTTTATGTTATTTCTTCTGTTATAATTTTTCATTATATCTATTTTTTGGGCTAGTAATTCTTGTGTCTCTTTAGTTTTTTTATTAGATTCCTCCAATTTCTTTTTTAAGTCTTCTACCTCCATTTCTGCTGCTATTGCCCGTTCTTCCATCTTGTCCATTTTTTTCCCCATTTCTGTTAAGGTCATATCCATTTTATTTATTTTCTTTTCTGTGTTGTTTATTCTTCTTCTTAAATCATTGAATTCCTGTGTTTGCAATTCTTTAAATGACTCCATGTATCCTCTAACAAGAGCAAGTATATCCTTTACCTTGCCTTTCCCTTCATCTATTTCACTGTATTCTTCCTCTTCTTCTTCCTCTGGGTTGGCCATCTGTTGTTTCTTTGATGCCCTTTCCTCCTCTTCTTTCTTGTTTCCATTGTCTTCTGTGGTCTCTTCTTGCTGCAGGTGTTCTGCAGCTGTTGTTGCTGGCTGTGGAGATCGACTCCCCAGCTGGTCCCCCCTCCCGTCGGTGTGTTTTTTTTCATGCGCACTTTTACTCGGCTCTGTGAGCCATTGTTGTAGTTCTTTTTCTACCGACCTGAGGTAGTGGGGTCCTCTCTCCACAGCGGGCCTCTTCGGACAGGTAAGGCCTTCACCTTTTTCCTCCGTTGTCTTCTCTTCCTCTCTTCTTTCCGTTGATTTTGATTTTTCTCCTTTTGCCTCCATCTTCTTTCCACCTTTATACTCACTTTTCTTTAACTTGTATTTCTGTGCCTTTGTATTTTCTCTTGTTTTTCCCGACTTTTCTGGAGAGGGCTGGAGTTCACCGTCCGGCCACTACTCCATCACGTGACTCCTCCGGAGCAGCTTGTTGATGAGCCCACAAAGGGATTGGATGCACTGGTTTGGGCATTGAGTCATGCACTGAAGGTTATTTGAGATCTTAGGGTAAAGGAATAATTTTGAAGTAGTGATCACAATATGATTGAGCTCAGTTTGAGATTTAACAAGGAGAAAATGAAGTCCGATGTGTTGGTATTTTAGAGGGTAAAGGAAATTGTAGTGGCATGAGAAAGGAACTGGCCACGGTAGATTGGAAAGGATCATAGTAGAAAAGACAGCAGAGCATCAATAGCTGGATTTCTACAAGAAATAGGGAAGTTGCAAGATAAATACATACCAAAACAAGAGGAAATATTCAAATGGAAATTGTTACAACTGTGGCTGACTAGGACAGTCAAAGACGGCGTGAAAGCAAAAGAGAAAGCATACAATGGAAAAAAATTCGTGGGAAGTAAGAGGATTGGGAAGTTTTCAAAAACTGACAGAAGGTGATTAAAAAACTCATAAGGAGGGAAATGATGAAGTTTGAAAGTAGTTTAGCAAATAATATCAAAGAAGATACAAAAAGTTTCTTCAAGTATATAAAGAATAAAAGAGAGTAAATACGGGACCACTAGAAAATGACGATGGAGAAATAATAATGGTAGACAAGGAAATGGTGGAGGAACTAGATGAGTATTCTGTATCAGTCTTCACTTTAAGGCACATGCCACGTTCACGATATTGAAGGGTATCAGGGAGGGGAACTAAGTGCGGTTACTATTTCAAATGCTCAGAAAGCTGAATGGTGGATAAGTCTCCCAGATCAGGTGGATTGCACCCATGGGTCCTTTAAGAGTTAGCAGTACAAGTTGTAGAGGCATTGGGAATGATGTCAGGAATCAATAGATTCAGGCATGATCACGAAGGACTGGAAGATCGCATATGTCACCCCACTATTTAAGAAGGGAGGGGAGGGAGGACGCAGAAAGGAAATTATAGGCCGGTTAGCCTGACATCAATGGTTGGGAAGTTATTAGAGTGGATTGTCATGGATGAGGTTACAAAGTACTTGGAGGCACATGAAGGGATCAACCAAAGCCAGAATATCTTGCTTAAGAAACCGACGGAAATTATTTGAGGACGTGACAAGCAGGCTGGATAAGGGAGACACAGTGGATATTGTATATTTGGATTTTCAGAAGGTCTTTGACAAGGTGCCACACATGAGACTACTTAACAAGATAAGAGCCCACAGTATAACAGGAAATATACTCAAGTGGGTCGAGCATTGGCAAGAAGCAGAAAGTTGAATACAAGGATCACATTTTGATTGGCTGCCAGTTGCTAATGGTGTTCCATAGGGGTCAGTGTTGGGCTTTACTTTTTAAAAAAAAATGTTGGATGTTAATAATTTGGATTATGGAATGAATGGCATTGTGGCCAAGTTTGCAGATAATACAATGGTGGGTGGAGGATCAGTTATTCTGGAGGAATCATGAAGCTTAGACAGATTAGGAGAATGGGGAGAGAAGTAGCAAACAAAAGATGTCAAAAAGTGTACAGTCATACTCTTTAGTTGAAAAAAATAAATGTGCAGATTATTTTCTAAATGGGGACAAAATTGAAAAAAAAGATTCAAAGGGACCTGAGAGTCCTCGTACAGGATAGCCTGAAGTTAAGCTTGCATGTTGAGATGGGGTGAAGGTGGCAAATTCAATGCTGGCTTTCATTTCAAGAGGAATAGAAGAGAAGAGATGTAATGCTGAGGCTTTATAAGGCACTGGTGAGAGCTCACTAGGAGTATTGTGAGCAGTTTGTGGCTCCTCATTTCAGAAAAGATGTGCTGATGTTGGAGAGAGTTCAAAAGAGCTTCACTAGGATGATTCGGGAATTAAATGGTTATCAAACCCGGAGAGTTTGACAGCTCTTGGCCTGTATTTGTTGGAATTTAGGAAAATGAGGCTGGAATTTCACTGAAACATTTTGAATATTGAAAGGCAAGGACAGAGTAGATGTGGAAAGATTATTTCCAATGGAGGGAGAGTCTAGAACAAAAGGGCACAACTTCAGGACTGAAAGGGTGTCCACTTAGAACTGAAATGTATAGAAATTTCTTCAGCCAAAGGCGGGTAAATCTGTGGAATTTTTTGTCACAGGTAGTTAGGAAGGCCAGGTGAATTTAAGACAGAGATTGGTACTTTCTTGATTAGCCAAGCCATCAAAGTTTAGAGGGAGAAAAAAGCCTGTGCTGTGTGGCTGAGTGGGAAAATGTATAAGCTCATTACTGAATCTTTGGGCAGATTTGATGGACTGAATAGCTTATTTCTCCTCATACATTTTATGGCCTCATGAAATGGCAAGAGAAAGAGAGTAGAAGGTGGGCTGTCACTGTAGCATCTGACTTCGGAGAGAAAAGACAGTGAAGAATCTCAAGGAAGCTCGAGACTTCAATGAAACAATTTACGAAGAGAAATGAGTTTAAGAATCAGGAAATCATCACCAACATTGTCAGTTTATATCAATGGTACAACTAATTCTTGATTAATGAAGAACTAATTTAATCACATTAATATATATTTCATTTTTGTATTAATATGTTGTTGTCTTATAAATATGCCAGAGGGATATTTTTAACTACCTGTAGTATCTTTTAATCTGCTTTCATAATCTGCCATTCATTCCTCAGAACATAATCTGTCCAAAGAAGGCTGTTAGGTTTGTGTAATGTTTCATGCAACTTGCATGATTAAGATAATCCTTCTAAGGTAAGTGATCAAATGCCACAATTACTAAATATGGTCTGGAAATTAAAGAGTGGTGCTTTTAATTAATATTCTCTCTCGGAATTGCATGTTTAATTAGTCACCTTATATCAGACAGCTTACTATTTCATTTCCATCTCCCAGGGCTGCCACATAAAAGGCAAGGCAAGTGTGATAGCTCAATCCAGGAAGTGGGCATCACAGAAATATTTTATTTCTGCAACCACACAAGTACATCGGCCTCTGGGAGTGGGCAGAATTTTTGACTGACTCGCCCACACTCCAGTGAAACAGCTCATCAATCATTCAGATAACTTTGGGAATATGTGGATACGAGATTATTTATTTTCTGTAATTCAGGTAGCTATTTATTTGTAAAGAGGCTGTTTTGTTTCCCAAATAGTTTCAAAAACCTACACAGTACTGCATTAACCACACAGAGAACTTGGATTTGAGAAGACAATAGTTACAACCTGCATTTACGTAGCTCACTTCCCATAATAAACACTCCAAGTGAAATTCTAATTGTTTGCAAGTTTGAAATCAAGTTCTGCCATTTTTTTCACCAGCCAGGTCAGATCCATTGAAGATCTTCCCTGATGTTTAATTTATTTTGCAGCTCCCTGCTGCCTTTCTGATCAAAAGTTCACAGCAAAAGTAATGACAAGAGCTTTGGAAGCAGAACTACAAATTCAGCAGAAGTAGCTGCAGGCTTCTGTATCACAGTATTCAGAAATGGAAAAAAAACAACAGGAAAGACATGTCAAGGACAAGAGATGCAAGGGTGCCACATATCAGCCACATTCTCCCTTCAAATTAAACTTCAAAATCTGCAAGACATTGAATTTTTTTTGTATATAACATATGAAACGTTTATAATCTTTTCCTGAATTTACTTATTTACATATAAGGCAATTACCAACGTCCCATTACTGTTACCCTTTTGGTGGTTTAAGGTGTCCCAGCAGCTTTTTCATTTTAGTTGAGAGGGTTACAGACTTTTTTCTTTCTGCAGGAACAAGAGATATAATATTCTGTCTTTGTTTATCATTATTTGCGATGTTCATTTTTATTCTAGGATATATTGAAATTACTTTGTACCTGTACAGTACATTTTTCTCGTTCTTACACTTTCTGTTTTATATACTCAATGTTAAATTTGTCCTTCAAACCTTGGGTCCCATACACTTTAAGATCAGCATAGCATGAGGGACTTTTGTCAAAAGCTTTGCTAAAATCCATGTATACCACATATCAGCTGTATCTTATACCACATATTCAAATGTAGAGAGGTAAATTGGCAAACTAATTCCATAGTTAGGCTCACAATCAATACTCCTTTATGTAGTGCAGGATGTGGTCAAATTGAACTGTGGGTTAGATTGCCAATTATTAACACAAATTTGACTGCCAGAACTGTATTTCTATCAAGTGTTCTCATAGATTAGGTCTTGCTCATATGTTACTTGCTCAGGTAACACAGTTCAGTTTGTTTGAAAATATAATTTAATTGCTTTGCATTTTCCCTTCTTAAATCAATGACATTAAGGATTGTTTTTTGGTTCATAAGTGGTTAATATTTTATGTAGCATCATGTCCATTTGATCTTTCTTGCATCAACTATCTAATAACACAAAGTTATTTGGTGTGAAATATTATTATAATTGGGCTTTTAAATGAAATGCAATACTTAATGAATTCCAAATTGTGGTTTGCTAAAGATCAGCTACTAATTATAAAACATCTCATTATGTATTACTGTGAAGATAATAAAATTCTATCATTGAATGTTTTAGAGTAAATTGACATTCAGCCAAAAAAAATCTTGGTATTGCTGTGAACTTGTCAAAGCAGAACACAGAAGCTATTAAACTCTGCTTTGAGTCGGATTTTCATGGTGTTTTCCAGTGTTCCTCATCCTTCACCGAACCAGTAGCAAGATTAAATCTATTTGCCTTCTTGAAATAATGCGCAACTCCACTATTTAACAATAGCCTAATTAGCATGTTCATAAGTGGTTAATATTAAGAAAAGGTACAAGGACTGCCTAAAGAAATCTCTTGGTGCCTGCCACATTGACCACCGCCAGTGGGCTGATATCGCCTCAAACCGTGCATCTTGGCGCCTCACAGTTTGTCGGGCAGCAACCTCCTTTGAAGAAGACCGCAGAGCCCACCTCACTGACAAAAGGCAAAGGAGGAAAAACCCAACACCCAACCCCAACCAACCAATTTTCCTCTGCAACCGCTGCAACCGTGTCTGCCTGTCCCGCATCGGACTTGTCAGCCACAAACGAGCCTGCAGCTGACGTGGACATTTACCCCCTCCATAAATCTTCGTCCGCGAAGCCAAGCCAAAGAAGAATTAGCATGTCAGTTAATTCAAGAGTTAATTGGATCAATAAGGAGCAGTGCAATTGAGATGGGTGGGAATGAGTTCAGCAATAATTCTGCACAAGGTGTTCCATCCATTCCTGAAACCGTCAGAAAACATCACGACTTCCTTTTAATTGCAATTCATTGTTTAGAATGCCTCAAAACTTTAATGACATTGATTAAAAGTGTTTTCTGTTTCTGTCAAAGGTTTTAGCTGGCAGCTGCATGCACCAAAGGGGGATTACTGATAAATTTCTTGGGTCTTACTGTGCAATGGTTAACCCAATAAGTGCAGGGCCAGTGAATCTAGCTCCTTTTTCATCTTCTCCCTGCCTGACCAGTTTTGTCCAACTCCTATTCAGTTGAACTACTGCAATCTCTTTGATCAGAAGGCAAAAAATCCAGCGTGCAATGAGCAATGCAATCAGGCAGACAGGTCGAATTATGCTCCAACTGGGTTTCAAATTAAAAAGAATAGAAACATGTCGTATGGATTCCCAGACCAATATTGCAGCGAGACATTGTGGGAAACGTTCAGGTTTTCATTGCTGGCTTTGCTTTATGGTTAGAATTATGTTTTTAACCCTTTCCTGATAGTTTTCCTTTTTTTCTATATACAAACACCCATGTTCCACAGACAATAAAAGCATTTTCTGTTTTATTCTAGATTTTCAGCATCTGCAGTTTTGTTTTGATTTCTACTCCATTATGCTTCCTTCTTGAAGACAATTCAACTTGTTATGAACTCCTCAAGTATTCATCCAAGTCTTTTTTTTTCTTCTTCTTTTTTGGCTTGGCTTCGCGAACGAAGATTTATGGAGGGGGTAAAAAGTCCACGTCAGCTGCAGGCTCGTTTGTGGCTGACAAGTCCGATGCGGGACAGGCAGACACGATTGCAGCGGTTGCAGGGGAAAATTGGTTGGTTGGGGTTGGGTGTTGGGTTTTTCCTCCTTTGCCTTTTGTTCGTGAGGTGGGCTCTGCGGTCTTCTTCAAAGGAGGTTGCTGCCCGCCAAACTGTGAGGCGCCAAGATGCACGGTTTGAGGCGTTATCAGCCCACTGGCGGTGGTCAATGTGGCAGGCACCAAGAGATTTCTTTAGGCAGTCCTTGTACCTTTTCTTTGGTGCACCTCTGTCACGGTGGCCAGTGGAGAGCTCGCCATATAACACGATCTTGGGAAGGCGATGGTCCTCCATTCTGGAGACGTGACCCATCCAGCGCAGCTGGATCTTCAGCAGCGTGGACTCGATGCTGTCGACCTCTGCCATCTCGAGTACTTCGACGTTAGGGGTGTAAGCGCTCAAATGGATGTTGAGGATGGAGCGGAGACAACGCTGGTGGAAGCGTTCTAGGAGCCGTAGCTGGTGCCGGTAGATGACCCATGATTCGGAGCCGAACAGGAGTGTGGGTATGACAACGGCTCTGTATACGCTTATCTTTGTGAGGTTTTTCAGTTGGTTGTTTTTCCAGACTCTTTTGTGTAGTCTTCCAAAGGCGCTATTTGCCTTGGCGAGTCTGTTGTCTATCTCATTGTCGATCCTTGCATCTGATGAAATGGTGCAGCCGAGATAGGTAAACTGGTTGACCTTTTTGAGTTTTGTGTGCCCGATGGAGATGTGGGGGGGCTGGTTGTCATGGTGGGGAGCTGGCTGATGGAGGACCTCAGTCAAGTGGTCTAATAATAATTGGCACAATGCTATTTGTCTATGAGAATTTCACTTGTATATCCGTTGGAGTTATCGACTGCATCCGGTGCTTCTGTTGTGGCCTTCTCTACATTTGAGAGATTGGTCACATACTGGGAGATCACTTTGCTGAGCACCTTTGCTCTGTCCATGGCCTTGTACTGTCCCAACGAGACCAACCATAAATTGGAGGAGCAACAATCTGGGTACTCTCCAACCAGATGGCATGATCATCTACTTCTCCAGTTTCTGCAAGCCTACTTTCCATTCTCCCTCCTTTCCCGTTCCCTTCTTTCCTCCAGCTCTCCTCCCCCTTCCTACTCCATTCACAAAGCCATCCCTCCTCCCCCTGCTTGCTGGTGTGCTCTCCCTCCCTTATTGGTTTCTGTGGAAGCTGAGTGACTTAAGTTTCTACAGCACCTTTGTGTACTGAACTAGATCTGAGCATCTGCAGATTTTTTCTTTACCTCCATTACTGTAAGACAACTTTATCTCAATTATAATGCACAAGTTTTCAAACTCTTCATTGCCACCATCTCGTCAAAATATTCAGCTTTCCACAGCAGCCCACAATATTAATTTAGCATTTGAAATTGTCCAAATTTTATTGAAATGTGTTCGGCGAAGTAGTCTTCATTTATTATGTTGGCAAATACAAGACATACTATTTATAGGAGACTATTCTTACAAACAGTGTACTGAATAGAGAGACTTATCAGTCACACAAAGGAGCCTTCATTTCTCCTGATTGAGAATTTGGTTTCTGTTATGTGAGTCTTGTACCAGGAGGATGGAGAATGGCTCAATTTGTTCCTTTACTTTTGAGGGTATAGGATGATGAGAGGAAGAGGTTTTAAAGGAGATCAGCATGTGGACTTTCCTTGAGAAGAATCTATGACTTTGGTCAGGATACATGCTAAGGAATTTGCACCATTACATCCACAAAGGATCAAAATGCTTTCAGGAACTGCAATGGAGTCATCGTGAAGTATGGCACAGAATAAAATGGCTAAGATGCTGGAACTGCAGTATTGAGAGTGCTGCCACTATTGTGAACCTGAGAGATCGGGGAATAGAGACATAGTACTATCACACGATCCTTATGCCAATGGCTCTGTGCAGACTTTAAACAGCCTGTTAAAGGAGCAAATGGCGTTTTTTTTTTAAATCCTGCAACCATGGAGATCTCTGTCTAAGATAGAGGTTTCTTGAAGAGCAGCATATCACAAGGTGGTACAGACTCCAGGAAAGCAGGGCACTAGAAAAGGGGAGAACACCCCCTGATGAGAAGAAGCATAGGAGACAACTCTACAGGATGGTGACTATGGCAGCAGACCAGCGAGGGGGCTCAGCAGTCGATAGATCCACACAGGCTGTGGGCTGCAAGAGACTGGCTCATAGAAACTAGGTATCAAAACTGGGATTCAAGAGGGTGCTGAGGGAAAATTGGGCTCTCAAAGGGCCTCAAGTGCTGAAAGCTTCCTGATTGTATCAGAAGTTTGTACCTGGAACTCAGATTGCAATGGATTGAAAAAGGGCTGATGGAGTTCCAGGGACTGCAAGAGCAATGGAGGCGAATCCACTCAGTGACTCTGAAGGGATTCTCTTTCTCTTACTGTAAAAAGCAAGGAGCAAAGCTAATGGAGAATCTTCTTTTGCCTTCTGGTAGGCAAAAGGAAGTTTAATGCAAGATTACATTTTACGAGAATAAAAGGAATCTTGAAATGGGTCCTTCGACTCACCACATGCATAGTGACCTCATCTCCACCAATCCAATTTGGCTATGTTAGGGGCATATACTTCCACATCATTGTCCATCAAAATATCTCTCACATATACTGATGGTATCCGATTCCATCACCTCCCCAGCAGGAGGGGAGTGGAAGTCCACAATAATTAACCTCAGCAGCTGAAACCAGGATTGGAAATATTTACACCTTAGTTGTCCTTACTAGAGTTGTATCAATACTGAAGTATCAGATGAGACAGAATTGGGGTCAGCTTGATGCCACTTCATGGCTGAGTGGGTCACTGACTCTCACTGAGAATGGCATTTAGGAAGGCAGCTGGCACTTGTCAACACCTGCTTCAACAACTTGTCAAAGAAGAGGTTTGTCAAAATTGGAGGGACATAATGAAAATAAAAAATTGCAAATGCTGGAAATAAGTCAAAATAGAAAATGCGAGAAGCACTCAGCAGGTCAACATCAGTGGAAACAAACAGATTTAACATGCCATGAATAAAGTTTCTGAAGAAGGATTCTTCACACTCTACATGCTGACAAATTCGACTGCACATCATTTTGTGCATCTACACGAACCTATTTCCACACATTAGGACCATATCCTTCTGTGTCTTGCATATTCAAGTGCCGACAAAGATTTCTCTTTTATAGTGATTGTATCTGAATCCAGCACTGAATAGGCATCATGCTCAAGATCAGTGATTCTCAACCTTCACTCCCCCCACCCCCGCCCCACCACTCACATACCACTTTAAGCAATCCCTAGGCCATCAGTGCTCTGTGATTAGTAAGGGATTGCTTAAGGTGGTATGTGAATGGGAAGGTTGAGAATCATTGCTCTTGTCCCAATTGCTCCTGAAAATATTTTGCTTGAGAAAAATTGTCATTGGCCCATTTCCTTTGGAGTTGTGAAACCGGGCACATAACGAATCAATTAGGTACAATTACAACAGTGGTTTTCAATTTTTTTCTTTCCACCCACATAACACCTTAAGCAATCACAGAGCACCTATGGCATAGGGATTACTTAAAGTGGTATGTGAGCAGAAAGAAAAAGGTTGAGAACCACTGTTCTAGACATCAACCATTTCCCACAGATTCTCTCATCTTAAATCTAAGCCATGTCAAATAAAAGAATAACCTTAGTGATCCTCCAGTTTTTTGACAGTTTGCTTGTCTAATGAAGATACAAAAATCTCAGGCCAGATGTGAGCTTTCTCCTGGGGTTGCTTACTGTTCCCTGAACTCATAACCTACCATGCCCTTCTCCTTGATGCCAGTCCTCCCATGCTCCCTAACTTGCCCCAGTCTGTTCTGCCCTCCTCCAATGTATCAGGATATGAACATGATCTCAAAATTCATTGTTTTGCAGTAGCATGATTGTGCATTCCAGGTGCAAAAATTGTTACAAATTACATTTCTGTAAATACACCATTTTAATAAAAATAGTGCAAAAGTGGAGAAAAAGTGAGGTAGTATCTGTGGTTCCTTGTCCATTCAGAGATCTGACGGCAGAGGAGAAGAAGCTGTATTTGTTCTGTTGGGTGTTCATTCTCAGGCTCCTGTACCTTCTTCCTGATAACAGTAGTGAGAAAAGGTGAGGGTCCTTGAGGATAGAGGCTGGTTTCTTAAGACTCTGCCTCTTGTCAGTGTCCTTGATGGAGGGAAGACTAATGCCCATGATAATTCTAACCAAGTTCACTCTCCATAGCCCTTTCCTGTCCTGTGCATTGGCACTTCCATACCAGACAGTAATGTAACCTGTCAGAATGCTCTCCACGGTACACATGTAGAAATTTGCAAGTGTTTGGTGACATACCAATCTTGTTATAATCCTCACAAAGTCTCACCAGTGGTGGCCCTTCTTCATGATTGCATCAACATGAAGGCCCCAGGATAGATTGTCAGAGAGGATCTCACTTATTCATCCCCCTTACTACTCCTTACTATTCCCTACCCTTACACCCTCCTTACTCCACCCCCATCTCCCCCACTCTGCCCCTTCTTTTCCCCAACCCTCAGACCTCATCTCTCCCCCCCCCTTTCTGGTTACCCTCCTCTTGACTCCACCACCCTACTCCTCCCCTACCTCCACCTTCCCCCAGATCTCCCCAACACCCTGACCTCCCCGACATTCTCCCTCCAACCTTCCACTTCCTTCCTCTGACCCCACCTTCTATCTCCACCCTCTAACCCCTCCAATCCTCCAAATCCCTCCAAAACCCTCCACAACACCCATTCATATTCTGAACCCCTCCTTGGTCTTAACTCTACCCTCTGACCTTCCCCTCTCTAAGACGGAGCACTCGGTCCTCAGCAGAGGCCTTAACTTCATCCCCCTCTGCCCACACCTTAATGAGTTCCATGCATGCCACGATGTCAAACACTTCTTCCATCGCCTCTGGGCCTACTTCCATGACTGTGACTCCACCCTACACTCCCCCATCCAAGACTCCTTCTCCCTCTTTAAGTCTTCCTCCTTCTAGACACCTCATCATGGCCAGCTGCCCGCTCTGGATCTCTTTATTTCTAACTGCTGCCAAGACATCAATTATCTCAACTTTACCACTCTTTACTCATATTCTAATCTTACTTCCTCTGAACATTCTGCCCTTCAATCTCTCCGCAACAATCCCAACCTCACTATCAAACCCACAGACAAGGGTGGTGCTATTGTGGTTTGGCGCACTGACCTCTCTCTTGCTGAGAGCAGATGACAGCTCTCAGACACCTCCTCCTAACTACCCCTTCTATAGGACCCCACCACGACATATCAAACCATTTTCTCCAATACCATCTTCAACTTCATCACCTCTGGTCACCTCTCTCCCACAGCTGCCAACCTCATTGTCTCCCATCCCTGCACTGCTTGTTTCTATCATCTACCCAAGATACACAAACCCAACCATCTGGGCAGACCCATTGTTTCTCTCTGCTCTTGCCCCGCTGAACTAATTTCATTTTAGCTTGACTATATTTCCTCCCCAAGTCCAATCCCTCCCCACCTAAATCTGCAATACCTCACATGCCTTCCATCTCTTCAAATACCTTCAGATTCCCCAACCTGGACCATCTCATCTTCACAATGGATGTCCAATCCCTTTATACCTCCATCCCCCATACAGAAGGTCTGAAAGCACTCCACTTCTTTCTGGACCAGATACCCAACCAGTCACCATCTACCACCACCCTCCTGCACCTGGCAGAACTGGTCCTCACTTTAAACAACCTCGTTTAATTTATCTCACTACCTCCAAATCAAAGGAGTAGCCATGGGTATCCACATGGGTCTCATCTACACATGCCTGTTTGTGGACCAATCCATGCTGCAAGTTTACACAGGAAAGACTTCTCAACTCTTCCTTAAGTGCATTTATGATGACATTGGGGTTGCCTCATGCAACTGCAATGAGCTTGTCAAATTTATCCACTTTGCAACCAACTTCCATCCTGATCTCAAACTCACCATCTCTGACAACACTCTCAAATTCCATCTTGGGACATATACTTTTCACCGACATGTATTACAAACCCACCAACTTCCACACTACCTTGGCTACACTTCATCACAGCCGATCTCCTGAAAGGATTTCATCTCCTTCTCTCAATATCTCCATCTCCACTGCATCTGTTACCAAGATAAGTTCTTCCAGTCCAGATCTTCCGAAATGTCTGCCTTATTCCACAAATGTGGCTATCCCTCCACCACGATCAACTCAGGCCTCATCCACATCTCCCTCCATTTCCCACTCATTTGCCCTGGCCCCCTCTGCCCCCAGACACAACAAACATGGAATCCCCCTCGACCTCGCCTACCATCCCAACAGTGTCCGCATCCAACTCATTGTCCTCCAGAATTTCTGGAACTTCTATTAGGATCCCACTACTAGACAAATCTTTCCCTCTCCTCCCCTCTGCCTTCTGTAGGGACCGCTCCCTCCATGTCTCCCTCATGCACTCATCCCTCCCCATCAATTCCCCCAACACGTTCCTGTGGCTGCAGGAGGTGCAACACGTGCCCACATCTCCTCTCTCACCACAGTCCGGGACCCCAAACAGGCCTTGTGTATCAGTAGGACTGATGTACTGCATCTGGTGCTCCCTTTTTGGCATTCTCTACATCAGACAGACTGGACACAGATTGGGAGATCGCTTCGCTGAGCACATACTTCTCCATGGCCTTCTATACTATACCACCAAGAACACCCACAAATTGAAGGAACCCCACCTGGTTTTCCGTCTCCAGTCTAATAGTGTTAACATCCACTTTTTCAGTTTCTGCTAACCTGCTCTCTTCTCCCACCTCTTTTCCCATCCCTCTTTCCAGCTCTCCCTCCCACCTTCCCTCTATTCACCCAGCCATCCCTTCTCCCGTTGATTGCTGCTTTCCCCTCCCTCGTTCTCATTACCTCCTGCCTTACGACCAAGCCTCTCCCTACTCTTTTGTTCAGACATTTTTCCATACAATGATGAAGGGCTCAATCCTGAATTGTCGGTTATGTATTTTTACCTTTGCTATATAAAGTCACTATCTGACCTGCTGAGTTTCTCCAGCATTGTTTTTTTACTAGATTGTCAGAGGTGATGACACCCAGGAATTTTAAATTCTCTATCCTTTCCACTACTGATCTCTCGATGAGGACTAGTTTGTGTTCTCCTGGTTTTCCCCTCTTGAAATCCACAATCAGTTCCTTAGTTTTGCTAATATTGAGTACAAGGTTGTTGTTGTAAACCACTCAAGTACCTCATCTATTGCCCTCCTGTACAATACGTCACTGCATCTGTGATTCTGCTGACAACCATTGTATCATCGGCAAATTTGCAGATGGCATTTGAATTATGCATAGCCACCCAATCATGGGTGTAGAGAACGTAGTGCAGTGGGCTGCATCCTTGAGGTGCGCCTATGGTGACCTGCATGGACAGTTGTCTTCCAATGAGGAAGTCAAGGATCCAGTTGCAGAAGGAGGTGCAAAGGCCCAGGTTTTAAGGCTTGCTGATCAGTATTGAGAATAATGGTCAGCAATCCCCTGCCAAATTAGTTCGAAGCCTCATGTGTTATTTACTGTTGATGTGAGGATCCTATGCTGTCCCCCTCTACATTATGGAAACTGGAATCATATTGGAAGATCAGATCACCAAGTAACTTTGTCCCTTCCACCACAAGAGTCAGGAATTCCCAGCAGCCAGCCACATCAATTCCACTTCCCATTCCCACTCTGACATGTCAGTTCATGGCCTGCTTTACTGAAAAGTTGAGGCAACACAAATTGGAAGAACCACACCTTACATTACAAACTGTTAGACCTTGCAACTCCAGAGAGGATGAACACTGACATCCAATTTTCAGTAACCTTGGCCCCTCTCAACCTGCCCACACCCAAACCTCCCTCCTCTAGTCCCTACCTCCTTCCCTTCTTTCCATATGATCTACTGTCCTCTCTTATCAGGGTGCATTTTTTTGGCCTCTCCCTCCTAGCTTCTTGCATTATTCCCATTTGCTAACTTCCCCTCCTCAGCCTCTTCCTCCTCCTGCCCATCACCGGCCTGTTTCTGCTCTACTCCCCCTTCTTCCCCCACCCATTTATTCTGGCTTCTGCCCTCTGTCTTCCCAGTCCTGATGAAGGGTTTCTGGCCTAAAACATCAACTGTCTATTGCCTTCCTTGGATGTTGGCTGAGCTCCTCCAGCATCTTGTGCAATGCTCTAGTTCCATTACCACATCACTTTTCACAACCCAGGACACCCCAAAGGTCTTTGCAACTCATTTTTGACTTTAGTCATTCAGATATAAGAAATGGAATGGCCAATTTGTGCAAATCTGGATTCCACAAGCAGCAAGGTGATGATTATTCGATCATTTGTGGAGCTGCCTGAGAGAATATCTGCACACAAGGGAGCACATGACAGCTGTTGCTCACATTGTGCTGCAAAGTCTCCAGCTTCATTTAAATCCATCCCGAGGATGAAACATATCCGTAAAACAGCCCCTTGAATGGGAATTGTGCTGTTTCCTGCTCAAAAAGACAGCACAATCATGGAATCAAACTTATATAATGCATAACAAAACTGATTTAGGAACATGGTGGGGGTGGGGGTGGAAATCAGCTGGAGGAACTCAAGCAGATCAAGAAACTTCAATGGAAAGAAAACAATGGTCAACATCCTTTCATTGAGACTTGATGAAGGGTCCCTGACCCAAAACTCTACACCATTAGTTTTTTCTCCCATTGATGCTGCTCAATCCAGCAAGTTCCTCCAGCAGGTTGGTTTTTACTCCATTTCTAGCATCTGCAAGCTCATGGGCCTGTATAGTCTCACAATGTGAGAAATGGATACCATGCTCTGTGACAAAAGAGTGATCACATTTCAATAAAAAAGGGCTGTGAAGCAGTGACATTCATTCCAACGTTCTGCCTTGGGCATCTCCACTCTGAATGGGATATGTCCTAGAGGGCTAGGTTTGAATCTTCTTCAACTTCTGATGAAAATAGTTACACTTGTCATGTGGGATGTTTCACGGTGAAACTGATTCTCTTGGTGAATGAATCTGCTCTGAAAGCTCAATGAAGAAATTTCTTGAAGCTATTTAAATGAACAATTTGGAATTATATCATCTACATTGCATGATGAAGACTTTAAGTTACACTAAACAATTCTGAAATTGCAGAATACATTTTAGAAACCAAGTTACTAATTTTTCATTCTCCCATGATAGTAATTGTATTGACTTATTTTTTCAGTTAAATCCTTGTCAGAAGGGTTTAATAGGATTCATTTATGGTTTAATTTATAAAAATACATTACGTTCTATGAATAAAATTAAGAGTTCTTGGGAGAGCAACTTGCAAACTATTGCAAACTATTCTTTCCAAGGGTATATGGGCCAAGTGTTTCAACTGGGTCCATTCTTCTTCCATTTGTGCACGTCATCCACTTATTCAAGATAGTACACAGAGCACATTTATCCAAAGATAAATTAGCTATGATTTTTCCTACTATCAACCTTTTATGTGACAGATGTCATAATGGGGTTGCTTCCTTATTTCATAGGTTTTGCTCCTATTCAAAATTAGATCACTATTGGAAGGAAATTTTTAATGCATTTTCCTGTATTTTCTCAGTTACTAATCTCAGTTACTAATCTCTCATCCCATTTCAACTTTATGTGGTGTAGTGACAGAGAGCAGATGATTATTGGTGTCGGATTGCCATGTGATAGTTTTTGCTACTTCAATGGCGAGAAGATCTATTTTGCTAAGAGTTATGCACAATGGACGACTCAAACCTTATCACCCTTGAAGCTAGATAAGATTAGATATAATGTTTTGAAAACTGAAGTTTAACAAAATGTGGCATACTTTTATGGAATATTTTAATGCTTAATGAATAATATAGTGGTTTACTATTTTGTATATGACATAGGAAACATTTATAATCTCTTCCTGAACTTACTTATTTACATACAAGGCAATTCACCAATGTACTGTTAATATTACCCTTTTAGTGGTTTATGGCATCCCAGCAGCTTTTAATTTTTATTTAGAAGTTATAGATTTAGGATAAGTTATATCTATATCTATATATCTATCTATATAATCTATCTATATATCTATAGATATCTATATGTATATCTATATCTATAGATATATATTTCTATAAAAATTATTAAAATACGAGTCTGATTTCTCGCCTTTGTTTTTGTACAGGGTGATGTGATGCCATCATCATCACCCTGTACAAAAACAAAGGCGAGAAATCAGACTGCTCAAACTACAGGGGAATCACGTTGCTCTCCATTGCAGGCAAAATCTTCGCTAGGATTCTACTAAATAGAATAATACCTAGTGTCGCTGAGAATATTCTCCCAGAATCACAGTGCGGCTTTCGCGCAAACAGAGGAACCACTGACATGGTCTTTGCCCTCAGACAGCTCCAAGAAAAGTGTAGAGAACAAAACAAAGGACTCTACATCACCTTTGTTGACCTCACCAAAGCCTTCGACACCGTGAGCAGGAAAGGGCTTTGGCAAATACTAGAGCGCATCGGATGTCCCCCAAAGTTCCTCAACATGATTATCCAACTGCACGAAAACCAACAAGGTCGGGTCAGATACAGCAATGAGCTCTCTGAACCCTTCTCCGTTAACAATGGCGTGAAGCAAGGCTGTGTTCTCGCACCAACCCTCTTTTCAATCTTCTTCAGCATGATGCTGAACCAAGCCATGAAAGACCCCAACAATGAAGACGCTGTTTACATCCGGTACCGCACGGATGGCAGTCTCTTCAATCTGAGGCGCCTGCAAGCTCACACCAAGACACAAGAGAAACTTGTCCGTGAACTACTCTTTGCAGATGATGCCGCTTTAGTTGCCCATTCAGAGCCAGCTCTTCAGCGCTTGACGTCCTGCTTTGCGGAAACTGCCAAAATGTTTGGCCTGGAAGTCAGCCTGAAGAAAACTGAGGTCCTCCATCAGCCAGCTCCCCACCATGACTACCAGCCCCCCCACATCTCCATCGGGCACACAAAACTCAAAACGGTCAACCAGTTTACCTATCTCGGCTGCACCATTTCATCAGATGCAAGGATCGACAATGAGATAGACAACAGACTCGCCAAGGCAAATAGCGCCTTTGGAAGACTACACAAAAGAGTCTGGAAAAACAACCAACTGAAAAACCTCACAAAGATAAGCGTATACAGAGCCGTTGTCATACCCACACTCCTGTTCGGCTCCGAATCATGGGTCCTCTACCGGCACCACCTACGGCTCCTAGAACGCTTCCACCAGCGTTGTCTCCGCTCCATCCTCAACATCCATTGGAGCGCTCACACCCCTAACGTCGAGGTACTCGAGATGGCAGAGGTCGACAGCATCGAGTCCACGCTGCTGAAGATCCAGCTGCGCTGGATGGGTCACGTCTCCAGAATGGAGGACCATCACCTTCCCAAGATCGTATTATATGGCGAGCTCTCCACTGGCTACCGTGACAGAGGTGCACCAAAGAAAAGGTACAAGGACTGCCTAAAGAAATCTCTTGGTGCCTGCCACATTGACCACCGCCAGTGGGCTGATAACGCCTCAAACCGTGCATCTTGGCGCCTCACAGTTTGGCGGGCAGCAGCCTCCTTTGAAGAAGACCGCAGAGCCCACCTCACTGACAAAAGGCAAAGGAGGAAAAACCCAACACCCAACCCCAACCAACCAATTTTCCCTTGCAACCGCTGCAATCGTGTCTGCCTGTCCCGCATCGGACTGGTCAGCCACAAACGAGCCTGCAGCTGACGTGGACTTTTTACCCCCTCCATAAATCTTCGTCCGCGAAGCCAAGCCAAAGTAAAGTATTAAAATACGAATACATTTTAGAACTTAACCAGGGAGAAAGTTAAATATTCACTGTGTTCTTCCTTGCCATTTACCGGTACAACAATCTATGCTCAATATTTACCACTAAAGGCTTTAATATTCTACTGAATTCTTTATATCCACAACTATATATCTAAGCGTTCCCATACTCACAGTCATACACCATATGCCCCACTGAAGGACTCACAGGATTTTGTTTTTAGACCTACCTCCATCTTGTTCTCTTATGTTTAACTGAACTGTGGTGCAAGATCATCCATAACACAAACAAATAATACATCAATGAAGCCTTGCTCCCAGTTCAAATCTTCACTCTTATCTCATCCCAGTGACTTTGCAATCTTCAAACCAGAACTTGGGAGTGACTCAAGAGCACTGTGACTATATGAGGAGGTCAGCAACTATTTTGTTCTTCTCAGTGCTAAGTGCTGAAATACAGAATGCAACAGATATTGTGGCCATGCATAAGTGCAGAATACAATCGACCAGCTATTTTCCCCCACAGATACTGCCTGTCCTGCTGAGATCCTCCAGCAGTAATGCTATTTCTGGAAGTTTAAAAGATAGTCAGTGGCAGTGCTGCAATTAAAAAGCTTTGCCAATGCAAGTCACATTGTAACAAAGAAAAACTATGAACCATCTAGATAGATGGTTCACTCAATTATTTAACGTAATGGATAATGGACTGCATTCGTCATGATAAGACTGATTTGCCAAAACAAATCTCTGGAAGGATGCTGCCCTGCCCACTCATGATCAACAAATGGGGGATGTCATGTCCTGTCTGAATAGAGAAAAGATTTGATATTCAGTTAATAAATTAGGAATAAGATTTCAGAGGTTGTTGAGGTCATTTTCCCTCTATAATTTTTCAACATAATTTGACCCATTCAAAATTTTTTTAACCTCCCTTTGCTTTTATTTTAATGCCAAGTATATCATACAATGATGGCAAGGAAAAGGGTTGTGTTTTTTTTCTTTCTTTTTGTTTCAATATATTATACCACCTAGACTATAATTGAAAGATGCGTTTTTCAATTTATTTATTGGTCTTGATGATCTGATTGCTTAATAGCCATGTATAACACTTCATAAAAGATTTTCATTGTACTTTTAAATTTATATTGTTTAAAATGAATAAAAATAATTTAAAAAGAAAATCTAAAACTCTGAAATCAGTCAAATTAATTAAGGCCTTTTCCTTTTAAAATGGAGATTTAAAATAGTGTAAAATTCTCAAACAAACTAAACAATTTGTTGTAGCGGCAGCCACACTGCTCCTGCAATAACACACACAACCAGATGGGTTGAGCTGAGTGAGCAGACTAGTTTATTGCAGGCTGCTGGCTGCACTTATACTCCCAGCCCGGACCTGGCTGAGAACCGCGCTTATGTCACCCGGGTGTCACGTGGTCCCCCAGCGCGCACTTCTGAGCCCCGTGATGGAAGGGAGGGAAAATCCCCGACAGCGCCATTTTGACCGGCTACTCCACCCCATGGATTACAAGTGGGGCCTGTTCACCTACCTAGTGGTGAGCCGCCACACAGCCCGCCCCCCCCTCCCAGAACTGGCACCAATGTCACTTTACGCCGGGTGGCCTCGCTTCTTGGGATGGGCTATGACATCGCTGGCTTCAGCCTGTCGATGGTAAAAAGCTCCCGCCTGCTGCCAATGTCCAGCATGAACGTAAAACCAGAATGCTGTACAACCCTGTACGACCCCTCGTATGGTCGCTGCAGAGGTGCCGCCGTCAGGCCCTGCCGAACAAAATGTACTCTGCGGAAAGCAGTTCGCTGGGAACGTGAGATGGGCGGGTGCCATGCTGGGTGGTGGTGGGGGTTCAAATAAGTCCAAACATGCCCTGAGGTGAGGAAGTAGTTCATCCGGCGACTGCTGTGGATTGTGAGGTGCATTGACGAACTCACCAGGTAGTGCCAGCGGCACACTGTAGACCAGCTCAGCTGATGATGCCTGCAGATCTTCCTTGGGAGTGGAGCAGATGCCCAGGAGCACCCAAGGCAGTTCGTCCGTCCAGTTGGGACCGGTGAGGCAAGCCATGAGCGGCGGTGCAGACATTTGACCAGTCCATTGGCCTGCAGGTGGTAGACCGTGGTGCGGTGTAACTGGATCCCCAACCTGTTGGCGAGCTGTTCCCAGAGCACAGTTGTGAACTGGGCGCCCCAATCACTGGTGAGATGACCCGGGATGCCGAACCGGGCGACCCAACCATGCAACAGTGCTCGAGAGCAGGAGTCATTGGTGGCGTCTGGCATCGGGATCGCATCGGGCCAGCGAGTGGTGTGGTCCACCATTGTAAACAGGTAATGGTTGCCCCGGGAAACAGGTAAGGTCCCGACAATGTCCACGTAAATGTGGCTGATCCACTCCTGGATGTGCTCGAACTCTTGTACGGTCGCCCTGGTGTGCCTGTGCACATTGGATGTCTGGCAATGGGTGCATGTTCTGGCCCAGCCTGAGATCGGGCTCCACAGCCCATGCCATACGAACCATTCTGCCACCATCCAGACCGTGGACCTGATGGATGGATGTGAAAGGTCATAGATGTGACAGAAAACCTGCCTGGGCCACTGCTGGGGAACCACTGGCCGCGCAGTGCCCATGGAGATATCACACAGGATGGTGCCTTCACCGCTCGGAGTTGGGAGGTCTCGGAACCGCAGGCCCATGATCACGGTCTTGAAGGCCCTCGTCTCCTCATCAGACTTCTGGTCCCGGGCGAGCTGGTCGAAGTAGAGGCAGGGTGTCAGCGCGCAGATGGCCAGTCGCGAGAGTCCATCGGCAACCACATTGTCCTTCCCCACCTTGTGCCGAATGTCTGTGGTAAATTCCGACTTGAAGGAGAGGTGACACTGCTGGCGGGCCGACCAGGGATCCTTTGCCATCGCGAGTGCCTGGGTGAGGGGTCTGTGGTCGGTGAAGATGGTAAAAGTCCTCCCCTCTAAAAAATAGCAGAAATGCCGCACCAACAGGTACATGCCCAGTAATTCATGGTCGAACACACTATACTGGCATTCCAGCGGGTGGAGCACGTGGCTGAAGAATGCCAGTGGCTTCCAATGTCCATTCACCTGCTGCTTCAGGACAGCACTGATGGCTGTGCCAGAGGCATCGACAGAGTGCCATATGCAGGTCGGTGTGCAGGTGGGCGAGCATGGTGGCCTTTGCGAGGGCCTCCTTGGTGGCCTCGAATGTGGTGCACACTTCTGGGTTCCAAGCAAGTGTTTTGTGATTGGCTGCGATGAGGGCGAATAGCGGCTGCATGATGCGCACAGCTCCCGGGATGAAGCGGTTGTAAAAGTTGGCCATACTTGCGAACTCCTGCAGCCCCTTGAGGCTGTCTGGGTGTGGGAAATCCCTGATAGCAGCGACCTTCGCAGCGGAGGGCATGGCTCCTTCGGCCATGATGGTATGGCCCAGGAACTGCATGGACTCTTTCCCGATCTGGCACTTGGCCGGGTTGATGGTAAGGCCGAAGTCGGCCAGCCGGGAGAATATGGCATGTAGGTGGGCCTTGTATTGCGCTTGGTCCTTGCTGGTGATGAGGATGTCGTTCAAATAAATAAAGACGAAATCCAAGTCCCTGGCCACAGAGTCCATGTGGCACTGGAAGGTCTGAGTGGCGCTCTTGGGCCCGAATGGCATGCGCAGGAATTCGAACAAGCCAAAGGGGGGGAATGATGGTAGTCTTGGGTATGTCCTCAGGGTGCACCGGGATCTGGTGATATCTGCACACCAGATCAACCTTGGAGAAAACCCTCGCACCGTCCAGGTTGGCTGTAAAGTCTTGGATGTGAGGGATGGGGTAACGGTGAGGAACTGTTGCCTCGTTGAGCCGTCGATAGTTTCTGCAGGGATGCCAGCCGCCAGAGGCTTTTGGGACCAGGTGGAGCGGTGAGGCCCACGAGCTGTCGGACTGCCGAACAATATCCAGTTCCAACAGGTGCGAAAACTCCTCCTTTGCCACCTGGAGCTTGTCAGGCAGGAGCCGGTGTGGCTTGGCGTGAACCGGTGGGCCCTGGGTGGGGATGTGGTGGAACACCTGGTGGCACGGCGAGGCAGCGGAGAACTGTGGCTTGAGGAGTGTCGAGAACTCATCCAAGATTCGCTGGAACTAGTCTCTGGGCGTGCTGATCGTGGCCATCTGTGGTTGCTCCAAGCAGGAGGCGTCGAGGCAAATGGCCTGGAAGGTACGGGCGTTCTCCAGGCGCCTACCTTGAAGCCAGTGTGCGAGGAGTAAATCTGCACCCAGGATGGCAGTTGGGAGGGATGAGACGCGAAATTCCATTGGGTGATCTGGAAGTGGACTGTCATGTCTCCATACATCCGGATTGCCATTGCATTGGCCACACGGAGGGGAGGTCCACGAGATCAGTTCCTGGACTCAATGGCCGTGGCTGGGATGACGTTGATCTGGGCTCCGGTGTCAATGAGGAACCGCGAGCCACTGACCGAGTCCCGCAAGTAGAGGAGGCTGTGTCCTTGGCCAGCCATTAACAGCGGCCAGACTGGTCATTTCCCTGGAACGAGCAGGGCTGACAACACTTCTGGACCTTGGCTCCCCAGCGCTGGTGGTAGAAGCAGAGGCCTGGAGCGGATGCTGTGGCCTTGGTTAAGCTCTTGGGGGCCCCTGCAGTGGCCTGATGCTCTACCACAGCACTAGGGGCGGGCTTGGCGTGGTCATGCCCATGCCTTGTGACCTGCTAGACTGCTGAGCCCTCTAGGAATTGTGCGAGCCATAGCTCTTGGGCCTCCTGGGTGACCTTCCTCCGGTCGGTGAAGCTCTCCTGGACCAGCAGTGGCCGGATGTCCCTGGGCATATGGTCGAGGAAAATGTGCTCGAAGAGTGGGCAGTTAGTGTGCTCACCTATGAGCATGAGCATCTCATCCATCAGCTCCATCAGGGATCTGTACCCCAGGGCGTCGAGGTGCAGCATCCGAGCGGCACGCTGGTGTCTGGATAGTGTAAGGTAAAACATCATGAGATGGGAATGTGTAGGGAGTTACCCTGTACAGGGCAGTAACAAGAAGGGGAGGTGTCCTTGTACTCCTGTTAGGTAAAACATCATGAGATGGGACCGGAGAAGGAGTCACCCAGTACTAAGGAGTAACAGAATGCATCCTTGTACTTACAAGATAAGAGAGACATTGATGGATTGAGAGGCAGGAAGCTAGCAGGGAAAGGATAGCAACAGTTTTAGTCATTGGACAAGTAATGATATGATGATGTTCTAAGCATGTATCCAAGGGTATAAAAAATCACCATTTTGCTGATAACGGCAGAATGCATTCTCCGACTAACTTTGTTAGTCGCAAGTGTTACAATCCGGTAATAAAGAACAAAGAACCCTGATTTCGACTCAGCCTGGTGTTTGTCTCACTCATTCATGAACAAAGCAGACCTAACAATTGTCCGAGGGATCCTGTAACCACTCGTTTGATGGTCTTGTATTTGTCTTCGGCGGGTGGGTGCTGAACGAGTTGCAGCACGCGTCTGGCATTGGCCTGGTCCAGGGCAGCGACCTCATGGTAGAATTTGGTTGTGTCGCACGAAATCTGGTGGAGGTGAAACTGAGCCTCCACATGGCTCCGACCCCTGAACCCAGAATTCAGGCATTTTCACGGCTATAGCGCTGATCCCAGGCTCGCTCATGATGGATTCAAAGACGTTTGAACCAGTCGGGGTCATCAATTGTAGCGGCAGCTACACTGCTCCTGCAATAACACACGCAACCAGACGGGTTGACCTCAGTGAGCAGACTGGTTTATTGCAGGCTGCTGGGCTGCACTTATACTCCCAGCCCGGACCTGGCTGAGAACCGTGCTGGAGGGCGCTGACATCATCTGGGCGTCACGTGGTCCCTCAGCGGGGGGTTCTGAGCCCCATGCTGGGAGGAAGGGAAAACCCACGACGGCGCCATTTTGGCCGGCTTCCCTGCCGCGTGGCTTAAAATTAGGGCAGGTTCGCCTGTCTAGTGGTGAACCACCACATTGTCATATTTTTTACTTCGACTGATAGAATATCAGGGAAAGTTTAAAACCTCTCAATAAAACAAGTCTATCAGTATAAACTATAATGCAAGATTGTCCAGAAGAAACAGGAGTTTTGTTAGCTTCTGTAAAAATGATAGCCATTCAATTGAATTAGCAACGAGAGAGGTAGAGACAACAACCTGTGAGAATCCAAACAACACTTTAAAGCTCTCAAGGACATCCCCATCACAGAGAAACTTCCTTGTTTAAAATCACACATGAGCATCACACATATGACACAATGCAAAGCATCCTTGCATAAAGCATCTTCACAGCAGAACATGGGCAAAAAATGTTCACAAAGATTTCGCCCCTGTAAGAGGTGAGAGTGAAAAAGAATGTTCATCAGTTCCAAGTTTCCATTAGGGAGGAGTCTCCATGGCAATGTTACTTTCTCAAGAGCATTCAGGGAGATAGAAGACAATTGGTTGGAATACAAGAGGATGTGGAGGACCATTTTAAACATTCAGATTACTTTTTACTGTCACATTAAACAGAGATAAGAACCAAATTTGTGAACAGCAAACTACAAAAATATTGTCACCTTGATGCTTCTATTTCTGCAAATTATCGACCAACTCCTTTTACTTTCACTTTATAAATGATTTTCCATAGCCTGAGGCCTTTGCAGCAAAGTGACCTTCTGCCCATATTTTCTTTCCTTTTAAATCCATTATTCCTGAAACAGAAAGCTTGCTCCACTGGGCAACACAACAGGGAACAGACCTGCAACAAAACAACTGTCCCAGAGCAGGCCATATTCCCTCCTATGAACAAATGGAGCTTGGTTTTGCCACATCAGCAGGACGCTGACCCTGCATGAGAGGGGGGACTTGCACACAACAATCCAATCTGAAAATTATCAGGTCATAAGCCTTTCTGTTCCAGAAACAGTTGTACATCCCTGAATGAAGTTTTTGTTCATTACCCAGCAACCCAGCAAGGGGAAACAAATAATACTGCCAATCATTCATTCTTCAGAAAATAGCCCACCAGCTGAATGCTTGGCAGTACGAAGAATAACCTGCACCTGTGTTACTTGGAGAAATGGGCACAGAAATCAGAATCATTAAACTCAAGCTAGCCGTTCACATTGAGCACAAAATTCCTCTCATACTATACTATTAAATGTTTCCTTTGGGTACATAGCCATGTGTTCATCAAAAATAACTTGAAATACTTTCAAAAGGATGAATTTTCATTCTTTTTGTAACATTAGCAACAGTGGCAAACATTTTCAGAACTGCAATCCTTTGAAAATATCAATGAGATACATAACTTGTTAAATTATTATAAGTGGTACCGTGGTTGATGAAGGAAGAACATTGCCTTCAGTAACAAGTCAAATTCTCCCAACCGAATTAATCTTCAAGCTACAATCTGGAATGGATCCTGCCTCAATTCCTGGTCAACTGCCTCAACAAACAGAATGTCTGCCCACGGATACTGCCTAACCAGCAGCTCATAACTTGCTCCACATTCCAATAGCTGCAGTTTTTAATGTTTCCTAACTCCAAGTCTGTACTGGCTCAGTGAAGGAGATTTATGTAACTTCAGCAAACTCAAAGATCAAACTTGACTAATAATCTGGCATTTGCTGACTTTGCAGGGAACAGGAAGCTCAGCTGCAAGATCTGGAAGAGTCAAACCATTCCTCATTCATTGTGTGATCACAAGAGGACTGGGAGGAGCATGGCTACAGCATGCATCACTTTCCAGAAAATATGACTAAACTTACCTTTCAAGATCTTAAGACATCCTAAAACATTCTGCAGTTAATTAAGTGTTTTTTCTAACCTAGTCACTTGCAACATTGGAAATGCAACAGTGATAACAATACACAAGAGTACACAGCTTAATTCAAGATTCTTTTTTATTGCCATGTAATAAAACAGAAAATGTAATATTGCACGAAATATCCTTTAGTCTGCTGCCAGGAAAAAAGTCACCATTAGTATTGCCTGGTGTCCCTTACAGTGAGAGAAAGAAAGGCAAATTGTTGCAGCACCCTTTAGAGCATGGGTGGGCAACTTACAGCCCACGGTCCAAATTTATCCGGCCCACAACGCAATGCAAAAGTACCATGTGCACCCAGCCTGCCAATACAAGTAGTGCAAAAAAAACCCAAAAAAGTTGCAAAATGAAAATATTTTGTTAAATGTCAAAAAATAGGTGTGAACCAACAATATTGATACCTATATCAAAAAAAGTAAACAGCAAATACCCAAAAAGTTAATAGATGTCACCCTGAGGCAATCACGTAGTCACTATGATGTGAGATTATTCAGAATCAAGTTTATTTAGTTTTACTTGGTTCTCTGTCCTTACACAATTTTTTAAATCTTTAAGCGAAAGTTATGAAAGATTTCTTTCTTAGCCATTTCATAAAAAAATGATGAGATTGTTGATAAGATTTCTTTTCACAAAACGCAGGAAGATAGATGCTGAGTGCCGAAGTTTCCAAGAAACTTGGACAGAAAATAACTTCTTTGTGCAGCATTTTGGAAAACCTGCTTGCCTCATTTGCAATGAAAGTGTTGCTATGAACAAGGAGTTCAACATCAAGCCTCAGGATGAAGCAAAATATTCAAAATTCATGGAATTGAGTGGACAAGCCAGGACAGATGATTTTGAAAGAAAGCTTTGAAAAATAAAGTTAATTCTTCACAAAGAGGAATGCTGGAATGAAAAGAAATGCACGAGAGATACGCAGTATCAAAGCTGATAGGAGAAAAGATTAAGCCTTTAACAGATGGAGATTTTGTGAAGGAATGCTTGATGGCAGTTGTGGACATGGATTGTCCTGAGCGGAAAAAAAAAGTTATTTTCAGCTGTTAGTCACCCTGGAAATCTAAGAAATGTCAGTTTTATTTTCTCCCCCGTCTCACTTGGTGAAAGCACAGATCCAAAAGACTGTTCAACTTGCAGTCTTTGTTTGAGGAATAAGGTGAAGTTTTCACATTGTTGAGGAATTTGATAAGTTAATTCTTTTAAAAGGACACTATCACAGGAGAAGACATTTTTGAAGCATTGCAGAAAATGATGGCAGTCATGAAGCTGGATCTGTCACATCTAGTGGACATTATAATTGATGGTTGGAGAGAGAAAAGGCAGCATTGCTTTGCTCCAAAGACACACGAATGATCTTGGTTTTTCACACAATGTAAAAAAATATAATTGCATCATCCAATTGCAAAATAATTGCATCAAAGTCTCCTAAATTTAAGAATGTAATGGACATTGTAGTGAAGCAATTAATCTGATTCTTTCTCATGGTTTGAATCATCATCAATTCCAAAAATTTTTTATTAGAACCACATGCTGAATATGGTGACCTTGCTTACTTTTGCAATGTTTGCTGGCTTAGCCGTGGAACAAAGCTGGAAAAAGTATTTGCCCTGCATGAAGAAGTAGCAACATTCCTTGAAAGCAAGCACGAGGAGGCCTCTGATTTCCGTGATTCCGACTGGGTTTCAGGTTTGGCATTTCTGGTGGATGCTATGTCTCATCTGAACAACCTAAACTTGCAACTTCAAAGAAAAAAAAACTGATGTATGCACACATTGTTGCCTTTAAACTAAAACTTCAATTGTGGGAGAGCCATTAAAAAAAACAGAATTTTCCACATTTTCCCAATCTCAAAACTTGCAAATCAACTAATTTAGATACTTCTATGACTGTCCTCCATGACTTAAAAAATGAGTTTTTGTCTCATTTTGCTGATTTTCATTTGCATGCAAGTGACTTCAAGATGTTTGCAACTCGATTCAATGTGGATGTGGAAACCATACCAGAAAATTATTCAGATGGAACTTCGAGATGCAGTGCAGAGATCAGTTGAAATCCAAAGTTAATGCAGATGACTTCTACAAAAAAGTCTTCTTCCATATGGGAATTATAAAAACTTGGTGGAGCATGCAAAAAAGATGGCATCACATAGACATGTGAGAAACTGTTCTCAATGATGAAATACATCAAGAACCACTTGACAATAAATATGACTAATGCCCCTTTAGATGTCTTGCTATTGCCAACCAATAATGAAATGCTTTCAAACAACCAACAAAATCAAGTTTCCCACTGATTGAGCTGCTGTCTGTTTTGGGGTTAGTTATTTTGTTTTCACTGTAATAATTTTTCTCTTTTTTGACTTTGTTTTTTCTTTAAATTGTGTCATTTTAATGTCTAACATGTGATTTTTGGTGCATTTCCAGATTTAAAGATGCTTTCCCTTTCCTGAAATGCATCGTCATAGATTTTTGTCAGGAATACAGTTGATCTCGTTGCTTGAACCTTTTCTGTGGATTGTTTTTTGATAAATTATCATCAGTTATATTCATAAATTGCACATTTTGTCCTTCAAGCAGAGACGATCGAAAACTTAAATTACAAAATGTCTGTGTTTCAGTATTTATTTCATTTATGGTAGGTAGCATCAGTGTGGCCCACTGTTCAACTACTGATGCAGCATCTGGCCCTCTCATGGTAAAAGGTCACCCATCCCTGCTTTAGAGTCACTGAGTGTCAGCAGATTTGTTTCGAGTGCTCCTGCACCTACACAGACTCCTATTCTATGTTATATCTGTTGGAAACCTGAGCTCCAGGTTCAAACCTCCAATCAGGAAACTTCAGCAGCCAGGGAGGGCCCTTTGAAAGCCTTTCTTCCCTCAACACCCTCTCTATTCCAGGTTCCGATACCTGGTTCCCATTGAACCAGTCTCCAGAAGCCCACAACCTGTGTGGATCCTTCATCCAACCACATCGCCAGCAGCCCACTTGGGGACATTTGACTGCATCGCCAATTGCCCACAGCCTGTGTCGGTCCTTCAGCTGCTGAGCCCCTCACTGATCCACTGCTGTGGTCACCTTCCTGAAGGGTCATCTCTCCTCATTTTCTCTTTCTCAACAGAGGCATTTCTCCCAGTTTCCTATGCCCCATGCTGGTCTGCTCCTCCTCCAGAGTCTGCAACCTCTCATCACCGCTGTCAGCATTGGTGCCGCCATCTTGGGCCCAAACCCTGTAGTTGCAGGATATTAAATAAAAATACGACTGCCCCCCCCCAAAGAGCTTTTGGCAGTTAGATCATGTGGGGGAGTGCTGTGACTCCACTCCCTGCTCTCATTTCAGTGATAAACAAAGTGTATTAACCAGAACTTCAGGAGGGAAAAAAAATCACCTTTATACGTAGTGATTTGATTTTGAATCGGAGAGGCATTAACTCCAACATTCCTCAGTACTGTCCCAGTTATCACACACTAAAGGTAAAGGTTCCATTATGGTCACATAATTCTACATTTAAAATGTCACATACATGAAATTATTTAACTTCTGCCTACCATTCAGCAGACAGAGAGTCACCACTTTTGTCCAGTGCCCCTCACAGAAACCTACAGCACCTGGTGTTCCTTACCAGTCTCCCCTCCTAGTACTGGCCAGGTCTGAGCCTGCTTAGCTTCTGAGATGAGACAATCTCAGGAGTATTCAGGCTATTAGGCTCCTGCCCAATAAAGTGATCAACATTCAAGAGTACATGAAAAGTATGACCCTGGAAGTTACCCACTTTATATCAAATAAACAGATCAAGTCCAATAAATGATTAACTACTCTAGTCCCCTCTGAATAATTCTGCCCTGCATTTCAGAAGCAGAGTCTGCTCTTGACGGTCTGACCAAATGTTACCACTTCACTCTTAGAGAAGACTCTGTGGTGTAAATGCCAATTACTGAACTCAAAATTATCTTTGAAAGGAGTCTCCTCATTTAGATCAACTACAATTGGGTGAACACCAGGAGCTCAACATGTAGTGAAGTAGCAGCACCTTCCTAATCGCTGCTTCTGGGCAAGCTGATTCACCTCCCTGTTGCCAGAGTTCTATTTGGAATACACAGCCACATCTAGAGCCATCTCCTGAATATCTAAAGAACAGAATGCAATGTAATTGTAGCATTGCTAAAGACAGTTCTTCACAGATCCTGTGGGATCAGTCTCCAGCTCCTCTTTAGTGCTGACCTAGAAAGAAATACATGCATGCTAAAATGTGGATTGCATATGATTACAGAAGAACAATTGTTCTGAAAAGCATTTTTCAAATAATCTTCTGAGAAATCTTCATGGATAGTTTTGTTCAAAATTTCAATTTCCAATGTGAGGGATTATATTGTGTTTGTTTTGTATTTAGATATGATTTTGGGAGATAAATTTGGGCAGGCTTTTTTTAGTGTAGGTCACACACTAAAACAGATCTTATTTAAAATAATGAAGCTCTGCTCATGCTAGACAGGCCAGAAACTTAGGAGAGTGTACTAATGGATTGTTGTTTACAAAAAGGCAACAGATGAGAACTCGGAGCTGCAGCCTGTCTGGAGTGGAACTTGATGTTCTAAGAGGGCCATATGGTTTTTTGAGCAGAGAGAAAAAATAGACTTTCTCTCTGTGAGAGAGAGAGAGAGTATATTTGTGTGTGTGTGTGTGTGTGTGTGTGTGTGTGTGTGTGTGTGTGAGAGTGAGAGAGAGAGAGAAAGAAAAGAGAGAATTCAGTTTTACAGTTAGCAGTAGGGACTGGAACAGGACAAGCTGGCAAGCTTGTGGAAAGCCCCATTTGGAATACAGGTTGTGAGTGCTTCGTTCAGACTGATCAAAGGCCTTGTGGTTCATGCAAGAGGAGATGACTGGCTGTCTAATGTTTCACTTGAAATAAAAGAAACAAAAAAGGATTTTGGTGGTGATCTGAAAGAAAGAGGTTGTAATCTGGAGATCCCTGAGGGGGCAAGTTTCTTTGGCAAGACACTGAAGTGGCTGATTAAAAGAAATCAGTTGTGGGTGTCCAGTGAACAACAAATGTCTCTCTGAAAACCGACAAGAGCCTTCCTGAGCAGTAACCATTTACCTTTCAAACACTAAAGCCTGGTGAACTTTATAAATGTTAAATTCTGTCCACAGTATAAGAATTGCCTGAAACCAGTAAACTTGGAGGAATGAGAAGTGAGATTGGACTGTGAATCAAATATTTTTTCTAAATTTACACATACATTATATTCACGTGCGCTTAGAATTAGAAGGGAGATAAGTTAGGTTAGTTAAGTTAATAGTGATGAGAAAATTTGATTCTGTTTTCATGTTTAAAGATAATTAAAAGCAACTTTTGTTTAAGTAACCATTTATCTTAGTGAATATCTATTGCTGCTGGGTTTTGGGGTCCTCTGGGCTCGTAACACCACGTTCTCTTTAAAAGTATTGATCACAAATTGAAATGTTTTCCTCACTCTAGTGTAAACATAAAACTCAACCCCTACCACAAACCACACCCTGCCATTTTACTATACTAGTGGCAGTGAGGAACAATGCAACTACTCATTAGTGGATCCTACTGATGTTGAAGGGGAGCAGGATTCCACAGGGCTAATAACTAGGAACAGTTGTTCCTGCCACAGAAAATAAAGAGTTTTGATTCCATATGTAGGTGGGTATTATTTTAGGAAATTATTATTTCAATGGAGAACAGCTTTTTGTCTCTGAAATTCCAAATTGTTAATTTTTGTTTCATTAGTAACATATTGAGAAATGGTCAAGGAAGCTCTCTAAACTCTAAGGTCTCCAGATGCAAGATATTGCTTATTTTTTAATTCAGGTATTCTCACGACAAAGGAATTCTGCATACTCAATTTCCAGTTTGTGATGAGTTAACCATTCCCAAAGCAGTCATAAGTTTCAAAGTTTCAACTTCATATTTGAGATGGTGGGCAGTGAGGAATGGGAAAGGAAGGAAATGCAACAATCACTCAAACCGAGATACTGTCCATTGTTCTGATGAACCCCAGGCTAAAATCACCACAAACAGGCAAATGTCTCCAGTGTTCCCGCTGAGTAGATCAAGTAGGCAGGGCTGCCAACTGTCCCCAGTTCTGTTTATACCAGCTATTGAATTGCTGGTGAAACTATTCAGCAGGATCCAGACATAAAGAAATTCAAGGTGCGCCAGGTGGAGCATTAAATCAACCTGTTTGCTGACAATGTGTTAGTGTATTTGAAGGAACCTGGGTCATTGGCCAGACTTAGGATAATTCTAGAGGATTACGGGAAGGTCTCCGGGTACAAGGTTAATCTGGATAAAAGTAAAATTCTGCCTTTGTCAAAAGGAGACTATAGACCCTACCAACAGGAAAGCCATTTCACATGGCTGCAGGAAGGCACCAAGTGCCTAGAGATGAGTGGATAAGAACATATGCATTAAATATAAATTATCTCCTTTTGCTCTGGAAGATCAAGGAGGACCTGGCTAGATGGAAAACTCTGCCCATAATGTTGGTGGCCAGAATTAACTGTAAAAATGAAGGTGATGCTAAGACTACAATATCCTTTTCAAATGTTGCCCCAGGGCTTCTTTAAAATGCTCATTGGATGTGTCAGAAACTTTTTATGGAATGGTAAGGTGTCTAGAGTCTCCATGGATTTTAAATGATACTACTGGGCATCCCAGGGGAGGTTTATCACCTCATTTTTTGAGGGGGGGTCCCCCTTCTTGGGTACAAAATGGGTTACATGGGGTAGGAGAAAAGATAGCAGGAGAATTTATATACAAATGGGATGCCAAATTAGCTTTGGAAAAAAAAACCATAATAAAACATGTGTGCCTAACATGGCAAAGAATAAATCAATGCATTGGATTGAAGGTGGGATTATCTCCTAAAACTCACTTGACCCAAAACAATTTAATACCCATGACTCTGGGCAATAAGATCCTGGACACCTGGTGCCAGAAGGGGATCAGGATCAAGGGGAGCTCAGGTCATTTGAGCTGTTGAGGACAAAATATGAGTTATCAAATAGAATGTTCTTCTGCTTTCTGCCATTAAGGGAAAAAATGGGACAAACAATTACCCTGCCTGACTGTAGTGACATGGAGACTCTAATTTGAAAGGAGATTGTGTGTAAATTTATCTCTAGGATTTACTCCATAATCCAAAGTGAAGGCCCGAAGCCAGGTTTACATCAGTCAAGGGAATGATGGGAGTTGGACTTGGGTTTAACAATTAATGAACGAAGGTGGGAAGATTTGTGTTTGAATAGCATGACGGTGGGAAAATTTGTGTTTGAATAGCCTGACAGGAATTTTTAATGCCAGACACATGCTGGTGCAATACAATTTCTTGTATCAGTTATACCTCACACTGATAAAATTACACAAGTCAAAGCCAGAAATTTTAGAAGTGTGCTTTAAAGTGCAGGGTGGAGGTTGGAACCTTTATCCATTTCACCTGGTTACAAGGATGAGATCCTTCTGGGAAGACCTGGGGAACTCACTGAAAAAAATTACAAAGGGGGATTTTCCCACAGAATCCAAAATTCTATCTTCTAGAGGACATTGGGGAAGTACAGTTTAGACTGTCCAAACACCAAATTCAGTTTGTGAAGGTCATCTTTTCAGTAGCCAGGAAGTGTAGAGCGATTTTGTGCATGTCCGACGGACAGCTAAATATCGCACAATGGAATATGGAAATACAGTGTCGCATTCCCCTGGAGAAAAATCACCTACATTTATTGAAGTGTGGCAACAGTATCTGAGGCACAAAGGTGCACAAATATAATTCATTCCCCCACCCCCAATAAGGGAAAAGAAACAATCTATCCCACCAGGTAAAGGATTAAGATTATGAAATGGGGAATGTGGTGCAGACAACACGTGTTTTTGCCCCTACCCGTTTTTAATTAACGTCTGAGGTCCT
The DNA here is from genome assembly GCF_036971445.1 of Narcine bancroftii. Lineage (NCBI taxonomy): Eukaryota > Metazoa > Chordata > Chondrichthyes > Torpediniformes > Narcinidae > Narcine > Narcine bancroftii. The sequence goes on along the minus strand of NC_091473.1, from coordinate 22,730,113 downwards.
CTAGCTTCGAGGAAGATTGTGGTCTTTGTTGTTATTTAGGTGGTTTTTGTATGTTTGTATTTTAATATTTTGGTATTTGTATAATTTAGGGGATAGGGAAGGGAAATAAGGACTCTGTAAATCATATTACTTTGAAAGAGAATGTAGTATGTTGTTTATTGGATTTGGGTGAGTCTTTGGAAAATCAAACAAAAACCTGGATGCTGTCCAGCTACTTCAACACGAGAGTGTTGATGATATTGGGCAAGATCAAGCTTTAATGTAACTTTATTTTTTGTTAAATCGAGAGATACATCAAAGTTACAGGCCTGTGAGTCTGCTCCACCAAGTGCAACATTTAACCAATTAACCTTGAAAACTTGTACATCTTTGGAACATAGAAGAAAACTATGTGATCAAGGGGAGAACAGACAAACACCTTATAAACAGCGACAGATTCAAACCCAGGTTACTAGCGCTGTAATAGCATTAAGCTAACTGCTTCTCTAACCATGCCACCCTTAATGGAATGCTTTCCAGAGTGATACTCTCTATACATGCCAATGGATGGAGAATACTCACTCAAGCTATCCACTCATCCTATATCATCACATTCTGGAGATAAGAAAAGTGAATAGAAGACTTGCTGAGGATGGTCTCTTGGAAACTACATTATAAGACACACTTGGAAGTCAATATGATACCATTAGAAGTGTGTCTGTACTATTAACTTCTAATTACATGATAGTCCCAGGGCCTTTTATTGCTCCTAAAGAAAATACCTTTACACTGGTTAAATTACTGATCCATTAATCCTGGAGTCTGGACTAATTCTGCAGAGACCCAAGTTAAAAATCCTTCCAGGGTGGATGGAGAACAAAAATTAAATTAAGCAAATAATCTTAAAATTAAAAAGACACTGTCATTAATTTTGACAATGAAACTGGGTGGCCCCCAAATGTCTTTCAAAAGCTGCTAGTCTTTCCAGCCTGTCTGTAATTCCAGACCCACAGATATTCAATTATATTCTGAAAAGACTCAACAAGCTATCGAGTCACATGAATTACTTTTGTAATACACGATATTATATTACTCTAAAAAAAGGTTTTGGACTCAGATGTGGCAAAAAAATCTCTCCAACACCAGCGACCGTGCTTTATGGTAAAATTAGGAGTTGTCTCATGGATTATTTCAGGAACATTCACACAGTTCCTCTCATAGAATCACACCTGTCAGTCAACATCCAAAATGTCTCCATCATGATCCTTGCAGGAGAGATTTTGGTGCAAAATGCTCAGTAGGGAATGGCCCTGCAGTCCTCAGTATTGACTGGAGTCACGAACTCTGATGCATATGTGTATGACTTATTGGTCACTCAATGCTGATGAATCAATGCTCTTACACGCTGAACATCTCTTGGACATAGAACTGAAGAGTGCCAACCCACAGAATGCTCTCTGAGCTGGATGAATTCAAAGGTCATAGCTACCAGAATGGTGCTAACACAAGGGTAAACCAACTCAAACATTCTCTCCTATATACCTGCAGTAGATTCATTAGTTCATTATCATACTGGTAGGATTGAAACACACATAATCCACCTGACTGAGAAACACACTTGAGCAAAGAATTGCTGGAGGAACTCGATAAAGATTTTTGACTCAAAACATTGAGCGACCAGAAAAGAATCAGGCATATCTAAAAATCAGAGAGTCTACATGACAGAACGATAGAACAATGAAGCCAGATATAACAGACAAAGCAAAACCCTAAACCAATTGATGAAATTAAAGTTCTGCAGTCCTATCACATACCGTCAGCAATGGTGATGGACAATTGAAGAACAAGCAGAAAAAAAGAGGCTCCAAGATCCTTTCATTCTCAGTGAAATCAGAGCCCACCGGTTGAATGTTGCAGTCAAAGCTGAAGTATCTGCAGCCTTCTTCAGCCAGGGTGCTGGGTGGATGATCCACCTCAGCTTCCTCCAGAGATTCATACAAAATCCAGAAGCTAATCTTCATCCAATTTGTTTCACTCCACATGATATCCAGAAATGTTTGTAATGCAAAGAAGATGGGACCCAACATCAGATCACATTAAGGAGCTGTATGTCATAAATATTTCCATATTTTCTGACACAGATGAAAGTCATTTAGCCCATCGTCTAAGCCAGCTCTTAGATCTCATCCACTTATTTTCACGTTCACAATTCAAAAGCCTATCAGCATGCCCAAATTCTCACACCACTTTTCCAGGGGTAATTTCCAGTGACCATAACCCACAAACCAGCAAGTCTTTGGAATGGCGGAAGAAATCAAAGCACCATAATAAACATACACAGTCACAGGTAGAACATGCAAACTCCACATTGTCAGCAACAGAAGCCAATTTGTATTTTTTTAAAATATGGGCAGCAAGTTCAGAATCATGCACAATTTTACACATGCAGTGTCATTTAGTCCTAATGCAAATCTAATAAATGTTTTTACTCTTGTATTCAAGTCCTCTTGCAGTAAAGCCAAGACACCATTGGCCTTGCTAATGGCTCATTGCAGATTTGTGATTGTGTGCATAGGAATTCAGGTCCTTCTAACTTTTCAACCTTACAAATAAAAGAGTATTTTTTTTTCTCCTGAAACAGATCCCCTTAGATTTTTTTCACATTATATTCTATCTGCCATGTCTTTGCCCATTCTCTAAACCCACCTATAAACCATTCTTTCCAGAGCTTACACTATCACATATCTTTTTATCATCAGCCAATTGGCATATGTTACACTTTATTCTCCATTCCATGTCTTCTTGGACCTATCTGCCTGGAATGAGATGGAGACTAAAGAGTAACAAATGTAAATTTGACTAATGATAGCTCTAGACCTGCTGCCATAAAAATGCATACTTTATAACAGAAAGATGAAAACACTGCTCTCTGGGTTGTTTCCAGCAAATTAGAAGTGCTCCAAAGTGCAAAGATAAGCAGACTAGGCCGACATCCTTGCCACATCTGAGTCCAGTGCTGTAAGCACTGTCAAGGTTACATGGAGAAAAGACCATGCATCTGGCTGGAATATTTAGGATCAAGGGGTCCACAACTCAGGACTGAGATAAGAAAATAATTCTTCATTTAGTGAAGAGTGAATCTTTGGAATTCTAGATCTGAGAGGGCAATAAAGGCAACCGACGAGTACATTTAAAACAGAAATTGATAGATTTTCAGATATCATCTCCAGCAAGCCTTCCCAAGCCCTTAAACTTTATTACTCAAAAGGATGAAGGGAAAAAGCTTACAACAATTTTATAATTCTTGGGTCTAAATCCTGACAAAACAGCCCCAAGTGATTCCCTTCAACAAGGAGAGTCAACTAACTACACGCTTTCTGCAAAGTAGAGAAGAATGGGAAACATATGCTGGTCTTGTATATGAAGCCACATCCCATGAAATAATTTTCTTTTTTAAAAACTGTTGGGGGCGGGGCCATGCTGGGCGGCTGAGCAGACGTGCTTCTCCGAGCTCTCCGAGAAAAGTACCAAAAGACTACCAAAAAGTGCTTTTGATAGAATTTTTTTTAACTGGAAAAAGAGTGGATATATTTTCTGAAGAAACTGTCGAAGAATGACTGGAAGATGACACAGAAAAAAACAAAATCAAGGATGGAAAAAGTGCCAGCTTCACCAGCAGCACCAATGGACAGCGTGGGTAAAGATGCCTCTTCTTCCCAACGAATGTTAGATCTGGAAACTCTGTTGCAAGAATTCGGAGGTCTGGGACAACATTTCACAAATGTGGAGATTGCTATTAAAGAGCTTATCACTTCAGTGAAAGAGGTGGGTGAAGCCATTAGTGATTTAACTGAAAGAATGGATAGCAACGAGAGAGCTCTCGGCAATAAATTGAAGAATTTCAAAAGCAAGCCGAGAAATGGGTATCAGATAAGCAACTCCTTCTGGACAAACTGGATCACATGGAGAATTTCAGTCTAAGGAAAAATGTGAGAATAGTTGGCCTGAGAGAAGGTGCAAAAGGCAGAGATGCTGTGAAATTATTCAAGCCCTGAATCCCTCAAATCCTTCACACTGAAAAACTCAGCGAACGTGTCCACATTGAACATGCTCACCAAATGCTTGGAGCGAGAAGAATGGGTGAAGCCCAGCCCCCGCCCCGTTTTGGTGAGATTGCTGAGCTTCAAGGATAGAGAGATGATCCTGAGAGTTTGCTTATGAAAATCCATGGAATTCTTGTTCCCCAATAAAGTAGGACAATGTAGAGATCAGGTTTTTTTCAAGTCTTCAGCAACACGTTAATTCAGAAGAGTTCGACGTGGTCAAGAAGCAGCTCTGTGAAAAGAACTTTAAGTACATGACATTGTACCCAGTGATGCTAAGAGTGAAAGTCTCTGAAGGTAACAGAAGATGCTTAAAATCAAAAGAGGGGGAAGAGCTTATTTGACAACTTGAAAGAGGACCAAGAAAAGGAAGACAGACACGAGAAAGGTTGACTGTGAAAAGACTGGTGTAAATAAGATATTTTATGGACATCGTAAAGTTTTATTTTTTTTGTGAAGTTCGTCTTAATTTTATTAAGAAATGTCAAAGTTTCATCCTATCTATACTTTTCTGGGAGCTCGGAGACTGGAAAGAAGGTACTGAAGGTAACAGTACAGTGAAACTCTGGTTTAAGGTGGGGTAATGGCATCAGCAGGGGAGTTTAGTTTTCAAGATGGTGCTTTCGGGTGGGGTTCTTCTTCTTCATCCCTGGAGGCTTTTGCGGGCTTTTTTTTTGCAGGCCTCGGGGACTTCCTGTCTACATCAATGACGGAGTGGAGATTGGTTAATTTTTAGGGTGAGGGGACAGATCATAGAATAGAACATTTACAGCACAGAAACAGGGTCTGTGCCGATCCATTTTTCTGCCTAGTCCTGACCTGCACCCAGTCCATAGTCCTCCATAACTCTGCAATCCTTGTACCCATCCAAATTAAATGTTAAAATTAAGCCCGCATTCACCACTTCAGCTGGCAGCTCGTTCCCCTTTCGCGCCACTCTCTGGGCGAAGAAGTTCCGCCTAAACCTCTCCCCTTTTACCCTTCACCCATGTCTCACCTACTCTCAGTGGAAAAAGCCAACTTACATTTACTCTGTTTATTCCCTTATAATTTTGTAAACCTCTATCAAATCATGAAACTGTTTACATATTTATTTATTTACGCAGAATTTATAACATGCTGCTGTGGATAAGACATTGAAGTTTATAAGTTTGAGTGTTAATGGCTTGAATGGACAAGCCAAAAAGAAAAAAAATACTTACATATTTAAAAAAAGATGAAATGTGGTAGTTCTCCAAGAAACACATCTTATTAAAGCAGAAAACAATAAACTGAAGCAGTTATGGGGTGGGAGAAGGTCTTTTCTTTATCATTTAATTCAAAAGCAGCGGGAGTGGCATCCTAAATAATAAAAATGTTCTGGTTATCGTAGAAAATATTTCCGTGGACCAAGTGGGTATATATGTAATGATAAATGGCAAACTTTATTCAGAATTGTGGACATTGATGAATATCTATGCCCCAAATTATGACGATGAGGCCTTTATGAAGGATGCGTTTTTAAAAGCGGCAGAGGGAAGGCAAAATATATTGATTGGTGAGACTAATTTTTGTTTGGATCCAATTCTTAATAAATTGGGATATATGAAAGACTTAAATTTGATGGATGTGTGGAGGCAGTCCAATCCCAAGGAAAGAGATTACTAGTTTTATTAAAAATGATTCACATACTCGAATAGCCTTGTTTTTAATTATCGTTGAGTTGGAAGGACAGAGTAGTATAAACGGGATACTTACCCAAATTGCATTCGGATCATTCACTGCTAATTTTAGTCATATAAATATCAGAGGAAAAGGAAATTAAATATAGGTGGCAATTGAATATGATGCGGCTACAAAGGAAGAATTTTAGACAATTTATAAGACGTCAGATTGAATTTTTTTTTTCAAAACAAATTTGGGATTGACAGATAATAGTTTTTTTTAATATGGGATACATTAAAGACATACTTAAGAGGACAAATCATTTCATTTACAAAAAAAAATTAAAAGAGAATTTAATGTAGAAATAAATAAGCTAGAGAAGAAATAAGGGAATTAGAAAAAGAATATCAGAGAATAGGGGAACAGGATAAATATAGAAGAATGGAAAATAAGTCTTATTTTTTGAAAATGTTATTTATAAGTTTTCCAAAATACATAATAAATAAACCACAACCCACCCCCCACCCCCATTTTGGAGAAAAAAATAATTATATTGGGTATTTAACAGTTACTGTTTGGTGTGCCAACCCTTTACATCACAAAAAAAACACTAACCTTATATCCAAACTCATACATTTCAAATATAAAGTCCACATTTTAACAAAAAAAGTATAATTATTTCACAAATTATAAGTTATCTTCTCTAAATAAACAGAAGATTGTAATTCATTATGCCATCATTGTATATTCAGTTCAACATCATTCTTCCATGTTACAGCTATACATTTTCTGGCTACTGCCAGTCCTAATCATATAAATGCAATTTGTAATTTATCCAATCGCAAACTTGCCATTAATGTATTAGTATAACCCATTAAGAAATCTCTTGGTGCCTGCCACATTGACCACCGCCAGTGGGCTGATATCGCCTCAAACCGTCCATCTTGGCGCCTCACAGTTCGGCGGGCAGCAACCTCCTTGGAAGAAGACCGCAGAGCCCACCTCACTGACAAAAGACAAAGGAGGAAAAACCCAACACCCAACCCCAACCAACCAATTTTCCCTTGCAACTGCTGCAACCAAGTCTGCCTGTCCCGCATCGGACTTGTCAGCCACAAACGAGCCTGCAGCTGACGTGGACATTACCCCTCCATAAATCTTCATCCGCGAAGCTAAGCCAAAGAAGAGATAACCCATTAAACAACACTAACTGATCAAGTTGCAAATCCATCCTAAATAAATCTTCCAAAAACATAATAATTTTTGCCGAAATGGTCTAACTTTTGTACATGCCCATACTGAATGTAAGAATGTTCCTGTCTGTTCTCCACAAATCCAAAGAACTAAAACCTTATTTTTCAACTTTTCAGGAGTTAAATATAACTGGTGTAAAAAATTATAATTAACCAAACTATATTTCACATTAATTAATTTCGTAACACTATCAACACACATATTTGACCATTCTGCCATAATGTTATAGATAAAACCTTCTCCTATTTGTCCTTCATTTTGTATTCATCAACCTTAGTCATCTTTTCCTGTAATAACGCACACATTTCAGAAATAAACCCTTTCTTTCCCTTATCAGCAAATATCTCAAATTTAGTTTGACCAGGTAACATTAATTTTCATCCAAAATTTTCTAACAATAAATCTCAAACCTGATAATAAACAAATAAAGAATTCAGTGAGATCCCAAATTTCTAAGTCTTATAAAAGAAAGAATTGTACCTGCTTCAAAACAAACTTCCACCAATTTCACACCTTTCATTTCCCAATCTTTCAAATAGGGGTTGTTAAGAGAAAATGGAATTATTTTATTCTGATATAATGGTGTCTTAGCGGAAATTTTACTTTTGGTTCCTATAATCTGGACCCGTTTATACCAAATACTTTTACAAAAGGGAAGAATTCCATTTATATATAAAATGATGTACTTTATTCTCACATATCTGATCCAACTCCACCTTCGTCCATACAAGGGGCGTTGATCAATATCAAACATCCTATTGATAAATTTTAGTTGCGCTGCTTCATAATAATTCTGAAAATGTGGTCATTGAAGTCCACCTAAATCATACCTCCACGTCAACTTCTCCAGGGAAACTCTCGACAATTTACCTTTCCTTAAAAACAAACAAATTACTTTATTTAGTTCCTTAAAAAATTCCTTGGTATAGCACACGGAATTGACTGAAAAAAATATTGAACACAAGGATACAATTTTGATACAATTTACTCTTCCAATCAAATTTGAAGGCAAATGTTTCCATCTATTTAAATCTAATTTAACCATATTTAATAATGGTACATAATTTAAACCATGCAGATGTTGATATTCTCAATCCACTTTTACCCCTAAATATTTAATTATATCTGACCATCTAAACTTCATAAGCTATTTACAATCTGAATAATCTTCATCTGATATCGATAATATCTCACTTTTACCCCAGTTAACTTTATAACCCGAAATTACTCCATATTGATTTAGCAAATTTTTAATGGCTCTACAGGATTTCTAGGGTAAGATAAATATACCAACATATCGTCTGCGAACAAATTAATTTTATACTCTTGTTCACCCATTTTAATTCCCTTAATATTAATATCCTGTCTTATTGCTTGAGCCAATGGTTCTATGACTAATGCAAATAAGGCTGCTGATAATGGACAGCCCTGTCTAGTTGATCTAGACAAATTAAATGCAGGCGAAACCTGTGCATTCGTAACCACCTGGCCAGAGGGTTGGTATATAATGCCTTCAACCCAACCAATAAAGAGTGGTCCAAATGTAAATCTTTCTAACACTTTAAATAAAAAATTACACTCAACACGGTCGAAAGCTTTTTCGGTCTAGCGCTACAATTACTGGTTGGTTGAGTTGCTGTCTTGAAGCATTAATTATTGTAATCAATTTAGTAATATTATCAGCTGAATATCTATTCTTAATAACACCTGCTTGATCTACGTGTACTAATTGTGGTAGAAAATTTGCCAATCTGTTCACTAATACCTTTGCTACAATCTTATAATCTGCATTCAATAAAGATATCGGTCTAAATGAAGCCACTTTTAATGATTCTCTATCCTTCTTTGGAATAACTGAACACCCTTGAGAATGACTCTGGAAATAAACCAGTTTCTATCACTTGTTTAAGTACTTCTGCATATACTGGAAGTAACAAATCATAAAAATTATTTATAGACCTCCATTGTAAATACATCTTCTCCTGGAGATTTCCCACTAGGCATAGATTGCAATGCCTTCTTAAGCTCTAAAATCAGTAAATGGACTGCCTAATGCCTTAATATCTTTTTCAATTAACAAAGGTAAATTTAAATTAGCCAACTGTTCAATATTCTGAGTCCCCCCCCCCCCCCAGATGTGTATTTTTCTTTCTTTGGCTTGGCTTCGCAGACGAAGATTTATGGAGGGGTAATGTCCACGTCAGCTGCAGGCTCGTTTGTGGCTGACAAGTCCGATGCGGGACAGGCAGACACGGTTGCAGCGGTTACAAGGGAAAATTGGTTGGTTGAGGTTGGGTGTTGGGTTTTTCCTCCTTTGTCTTTTGTCAGTGAGGTGGGCTCTGCGGTCTTCTTCCAAGGAGGTTGCTGCCCGTCGAACTGTGAGGCGCCAAGATGCACGGTTTGAGGCGATATCAGCCCACTGGCGGTGGTCAATGTGGCAGGCACCAAGAGATTTCTTTAGGCAGTCCTTGTACCTCTTCTTTGGTGCACTTCTGTCTTGGTGGCCAGTGGAGAGCTCGCCATATAACACGATCTTGGGAAGGCAATGGTCCTCCATTCTGGAGATGTGACCTACCCAGAGCAGTTGAATCTTCAGCAGCGTGGATTCGATGCTGTCGGCCTCTGCCATCTCAAGTACTTCGATGTTGGTGATGAAGTCGCTCCAATGAATGTTGAGGATAGAGCGGAGACAACGCTGGTGGAAGCGTTCTAGGAGCCTTAGGTGATACCGGTAGAGGACCCATGATTCGGAGCCAAACTGGAGTGTGGGTATGACAACGGCCCTGTATACGCTCATCTTTGTGAGGTTTTTCAGTTGGTTGTTTTTCCAGACTCTTTTGTGTAGTCTTCCAAAGGCGCTATTTGCCTTGGCGAGTCTATCTCGTTGTCGATCCTTGCATCCAATGAAATGGTGCAGCCGAGATAGGTAAACTGGTTGACCGTTTTGAGTTTTGTGTGCCCGATAGAGATGTGGGGGGGCTGGTAGTCATGGTGGGGAGCTGGCTGATGGAGGACCTCAGTTTTCTTCAGGCTGACTTCCAGGCTAAACATTTTGGCAGTTTCCGCAAAACAGCACGTAAAGCGCTGAAGAGCTGGCTCTGAATGGGCAACTAAAGCCGCATCATCTGCAAAGAGTAGTTCACGGACAAGTTTCTCTTGTGTCTTGGTGTGAGCTTGCAGGTGCCTCAGATTGAAGAGACTTCCATCCGTGCGGTACCGGATGTAAACAGCATCTTCATTGTTCAGGTCTTTCATGGCTTGTTTCAGCATCATGCTGAAGAAGATTGAAAAGAGGGTTGGTGCGAGAATGCATCCTTGCTTCACGCCATTGTTAATGGAGAAGGGTTCAGAGAGCTCATTGCTGTATCTGACCTGACCTTGTTGGTTTTCATGCAGTTGGATAACCATGTTGAGGAACTTTGGGGGGCATCCGAGGCGCTCTAGTATTTGCCAAAGCCCTTTCCTACTCCCGGTGTCGAAGGCTTTGGTGAGGTCAACAAAGGTGATGTAGAGTCCTTTGTTTTGTTCTCTGCACTTTTCTTGGAGCTGTCTGATCCTGATAAAATGTATGAAATTCATCATTAAATTCCTGGGGTTTATATGTTATCGTTGAGTTTCTCCTGACTGCATTGATCATCCTTGACACTTGTTCAGTCTTCAACTGCCAAGCTAGAACCTCATGGGTCCTCTCACCTAACTCGCAATAATGTTGTTTCAATCTTTGAATCATTTTCACATACTTATAAGTTTGCAAAATGTTATAACGTATTTTCAATTTAGAAAATTGTACCTTATTATCTTCAGTCAAACTCTTCTGAAATTTCTTCTCTAACACTGCTATTTCTTTCTCTAAATTCTGGCTTTCTGCCAAATACTGTTTCTTTACTCTCGCTGTAAAACTAATAATCTGACCCCTAAGTATACCTTTAAAGCATCCCAAAAAATAACTTTACTCTGTACTGAGCCTTCCATTTGTTTGCAAGAAAAAAATAATCTGATCTCTAACATATGTAATGGAGGATTAAAACCATGTACTCAGATGCTTTTTGCTTATGTGGAACTGACGACACTGGGTCCACACGCAGGTCACCTTACTTTCAGAACTAGCAGATGTAATTAAACTCAGCCATGGGGACTTATCTGAAGATACACTTTGAAATGGAATTCCACCGTGAGGCCCAGGGAAAGCAGTTGTCAAATACGACACTCTGAAATTGACGTATTGGTCACAACCTGTCTTGCTCAAGAAGTTTTAATGAGTCCTTGTATCTACGAGATAAACCAGGATATCATAGCATCCTGCTCCATAATAATTAATCTTCTAAATTGTAGAATAGTATGCTCAGCTTTGATTTTGACTGACAAATGTTAGAGGGAGTGGGTGCATGATTAATTGTTTTTGGGGTATAAAAGTCTGTGGTCCTGCTGCTGAAGTTTAGACTCTCCGAGGGGTGGGAACACCCCTTGTCAAGAAGGAAGAACAGCCAGAGTCCGAGCAACGTCCCGGTCGGGGGAGGTGGAGAAGCTGCTACCGGCGCCCTGACAACCTACTACAAGTGTGCAGTCGTTGCCTCGCTTTGGCAGTTGGGACCAGTCCAAGCGTTGATAAGTATAGTTGGAAAGGGCTTGCATATTGTAGTGTGAAATCAGCTTTCAAATTAGTAATAAACTTTTGTATAAACTGAACTGCTCTCGGTGTGTGTGTCTATTTTCTTTCGGTAGCTCAAACACTGTGACCAATCTAAAATGAACAAAATGAGAGGTATAAGTTTACCCAAGACAACATATTACATAAATTCAGGTTTCTTTAACAACATTTCATTAAATCTCCTACGATTAAGTAGTTTCTACCACCTCAGGACCAATGCATGAAATTAATAATAATGAATGATCAGACAAAATCCTACTCTTATAGTCAGCATGAGTAATTCTACCTTGCAATTGTGCCGATACCAAAAATAAATCAATTCTAGAAAATGAATCATGACAGCCAGAATGGAATGAAAAATCTTTTTTCAGTCAGATTTAACCGTCTCCATATTTCCACTAAATTTAAATCTTTCATCAACTCAGTTATTCTTATAGCCATTTTAGTTTTTTTTCCCCCCCACAGTTTTTGGAGATTTATCCAATAATGGATCCAAACAACAATTGAAATCCCATCCTACCAAAATATTCTTGTTCGATTGATTCAGATTCAAAAATGTATCTGTATCAAAATCTACGTCATCTTCATTTGATGCGTACACATTCACCAGGGTCCAAGCTTCTGAAAAAAATTTTCAATTAACCTTCACTCTGACTGCATGGTTTCAATTTCAAATGTTCTTTCTCAAATGAGTCTCTTGTAGAAATGTAAATATCCACCTTCATCTTCTTAATAAAATAAGAAAATTCAATACAATACTTTGCAAACATATAGAGAAGACAGTATTAAATACAAAATAGAAATACCATGAATTTAGAGAAAGGGCACAAAGCACTGGCATGGCAAGGTTGAAGAATCAGCAAGAGCTATAAATGCTACACAGAAGGAAAACGATACAGTTACATATAATCAGAAAGAGATAAATGAAATATTTAAACAATAGTTTAAAATTTATACAAATCTGACTCGCTAGGAGACGTGGCTGAAATAGAGAAATTCCTGGATAGTGTGGGGCTCCCGAAGTTGAATGATGAGTACAGGAATTAGATTTACATTTTACTAGGGACAAAATTGAAAGAACATTAGAAACTCTTCAGGCTAACAAAGGTCTGTGGGAGGATGGATTCCCAGCTGAGTTTTATAAAGAATTTCAAGATTTGCTTATGCCTTTATTCGTGGATGTAATAACGCAAGTGGTAGAAACTCAGACACTAGCGGATTCCTTCTCAATGACAATAATTACTATACTACCAAAAATGAAGAGCTCTCTAAAAACTTACTGACCAATATTTCTTAAATGCAAACTACAAAATAATAGCAAAAGCACTGGCAAACAGGCTGAGACAGTATTTACCCAATTAATAAATACAGATCAAGTAGGATTTGTTAAGGGTAGACAAGTGTCAAACAACCTGGAGCGTTTATTTAACATAATACATTTAGATCAATCAAGGAAGGACCACTACATGCAGAAAAAGCATTCAATAGACTCGAATGGCCTTTTTTATTTAAAACATTGGAAAAGTTAGGTATAGGTCATCCGAAGATTTATTAATTGGATCAGGGCATTATATCAAAAACCACAAGCCAAAATAATAACCAATATTCAAACATCAGGTATGTTCCTGTTGAGTTGATCAAGTAGGCAAGGCCGCTCCCAATTTGGCATTGTTTGTTATGGCGATAGAACCTTCAGCAGAAATGATTGGGTTGATCCTGAAATTAAAGTCTTCGAGGTCAGGCGAGTCTATCACAAAATTAGTTTGTTTGCTGATGTGTTGTTATATATGCCTGAACCCCTGAAAGGTCAATGGAAAAAATGCAGGAACTTTTAACAAAATATGGAAAAGTATCAGGATACAAGATAAATATAAATAAATGTGAAATTTTACCATTAACAAACCATGACTATGAATATTTTAAAGCTTAAATGGAAAAGTGAAGGGATTAAATACTTGGGAATTCAGCTCAATAACAACTTGAATAACTTGTATAAGTTGAATTACTTCCATTTGCTGGCAAAAATACAAAAAGACACAGAAATAGAAGGAAACTTCAATTAGTGTCAGTAATCATAGAAATCTGAATTCATCAAGATGTGACAGAATAAAATGCATAGATTGAGGGAAAACTGAGCACCGAAGATTAAATGCTGCAAAAACAAAACTGAGCAGTTGTTTCTGATGCAATGGATTATTCTGATTTTTAGCCAGGCGTTCAACAGGGATATGCCAGTGAGTTGGAGTATGAGTACACCCGTATTCCAGACTGCATATATGAGAATGTACAAATCGCAGTGTAAGTCACAAAGCAGCACCTCTGGCCTCCCACTCTGAGCTGCATTCAGCACTGTCTTCTGCGGCAGTTCTTAATCACACTGAACTGAAGGACCAGATGCAGTTTACATCTGGCCAATGACTGCTGGACAAGTCACATCTTGTGTGGCCCCATCCTTGGGAAGGAGGTCACCAACCATCATTTAAACTTCAGTGAAGATAGATGAGCATTTTTAACCTTTTATTCATGATGTTTTAAATGAATGATAAAATGCTTTGAAATACAAAAAAAAATTAAAAATTTTAAGTTAATTAAATATATATTGTTTTACAAAATGTCCTGGAAACAGTTAGAAACAATTGAAATGGCCATCTGATAGTAGTGTCATCAGAAGAGACCCAAAAGAACTTACCAGAATCCACTGGTTGAGTTTACTTGACGCTCAGCGACCTTTCCACCAGTGGGATCATTGTACAGTCTTAGAGTTGCAGAGCAGAAACATGCTCCTTGGTTCACTACGTGAGCTCCAATGATCATCCACTTATTTACACTAATACTACACAAATCCCATTTTATTCTCCCACATTCTGCCACTCAAAGAGTGACAGATTATATATTTTATATTGTACATAGATATGTTTTAAAGGAGATAAATTGTGGGGTTTTAGTTAGGTCACACATAGATACAAACACTTCAAAACAGATCTCATTTAAAATGCCAGAGCTCTGTGTGCTTTTGCAAAAACTTTGAAGAATGCCTATAGAGTCTTCACAAGTAGGTGTTAATAGGACATGCTGTGGAGTAATGGATTATTGTTTTGGAAAGCAACAGATGAACAGACTCGGAAGATCAGGTCTGGTGCCGCAGTCTGTTTGAATGCAGTTTGCCTGCTCAAAACCCTTGTGGCTTACAAGAGGAGATGGCTGGCTGTATAATGTTTCACCTGAGATAAGGGAAACTGAAAAAAGAACTCTGATGACCTGAAAGAAAAGTTATCATCTGGAAAACCCTGATAGGGCAAGTTTCTTCGGCAAGACACTGAAGTGGCTGATCAGAAGTAATCAGTTTGTGTCCAACGAGCAATAAATCTCTCTGAAAACTGACAAGAACCTTCCTGAGCAGTAATCATTTACCTTTCAAGCACTAAAGCCTGGTGAAGATTCATGAATTTTAAATTCTGTGCACAGTATAAGAAATGCCTGATTCCGGTGAATTCGGAGGAGTGAAGTGAGATTGCACTGTGAATCAAAGAACTTTCCTGAACATATACACATTACATTCACGTGCGCCTAGAGTTAGGAAGGGGCAAAGAAAATTAAAATTAACTTTTATTTAAGTAACCATTTGTCTTGGTGAATTTCTATTGCTGATGGGTTTTGGGGTCTTCGAACAAGAGACACTGATAGCCAATTTACCTCCTATCTATGTGTCTTTGAAATATGGGAGAAAATCAGAGCACCCAAAGAAACCAAAATGATGATGGGGAGAACATGCAAACTCTGAATCGAACCCTGATAAGAGGAGCACCAACAGCTGCCCCATTGTGCCTTCAGGCCTCAATGACTTCGGACATCTCGCAGACACAAAGGTTGCAGATTGGCAGAATTCAGAAGGACCAAACACCAAGAACAATCCAGTCCTCTGCTTTTAATGCAGCTGGCACTTCAGTCTTACATTGGAGAAAACCAAAAAATGTGTTCAGCATGAAACCCCTGCTTAATATTTTTCATACTTCCAGACATGTGGCAAATGAATTTCTGTCATAACTCAATAGTTATACATTTTACAATTTACTGTAATTGGTTAATATACATGTTTGTGCACATGTGTCAAGAATTTGTATTTCCTTTGCACATTGTCAGATCCATATTGCTATAAATGTGGAACCATTTAAAATTTCAGCATTGAGCACATGACAGCAAGAGCTTTCATTCATCAGGAGAAATAAGCGAGTGACCAGTTAATACAATACTGGTGGAGAGAGAAGTGTGCAGAAACAGAAGGGAAATCAGAGGAAAGATTTTACCCAGAGGGGAATTTAAGGAAGAGACTGCGCTAAAAGTAAAACTCAAAATGTAATTGTAGTATATATAATATTGCTTGTTAAAAAAAGTCATTACCTTAAAGTTAACACTGCTTTGAGAATGGTGCAATACAACTAACCATTTTCTAGGTTTATAGTGATGTGGCAAATCAAGTTCCAGAAGCAGGCTCCAAAGGGCCTTTGGAGAATGTACAAATCTGTACATTTCACAATAGTTAAGAACCCACTGAGCTGGAATCATCACTCAAGAGATGAACATAACAGCAACAAATGCTCAAATGGATGCATTTCACAATAGATTCAAATACAGCACTCACATGTGCATGTTAGGTTATAATTTCAGGTACAACATGTCAATGTGTTTCATAACACACCATATTCGACTGGATTGCAATTATTAATTGGGAGAAAACTTGCACTTTGCTCCCTGTTCCCCCTATGTGCACCTTTAATAGGTCTCCAAAACAACCATGGGATAGCAACATCAGTCCATTAAAAAAATTTAATTTTGATGTAGTGGCATAATGGAAATGAAAATAAAGATATTCGCCATCTAGGTATTTCTTCATATATAAGTAATGACACAAAAGTAAGTTGAATTTTTTTTTAAAAAGGAGTAATACGATCACCAGGATACACAGAATTTTTAAAAGATTTTTTAAATGCTACTGCCAAATACTAAGACTTAGCACAGTTTTAGAATGAGTTTTGTTGTCTTGAGTCATTCTAGTGCAAGTCAGGGTATCATTTAAGTGATTTATGTAGATTATAATTATATACCCAAAAACAAATTGGCAGGATTACAAAAGGTCAGAGGATAACAATCTATTTCTTCCACTGCAAACCACCAGCATTTTGTGGAACATGCTGAGTAAAATCTCTGGTTCTGAATGTCTTCGTGTCAACCTCCGTACGTGCAGAGTCACACTTCGTGAAAAGCAGGCATTGCATTCGGTACCAATGTGTCTGTACCAGTTCCAGGATACTTATTATAAATCCTATTTAAAGCTATGTAAAAGTATACTTTGGGTATAATTCAAAATATGGAGGTCATCTTGGTAATTTTTTTTAAACTTGGGTGCCTCAGCAATAGCTGCTTCAGTGAATGTGAGCCATGTCTCACCCAAGGTCATGAATTTAGGCCTGGAGCCACTGGTTAGCTGCTATTCTCTCCAATGAGTGGTCTCCTTTCCAAGTAAGAGCAAGATGACTGCGTCAGTGAGTGCTACACCATGCAATTTAATGATGTGCCTGTCATGGCAGAATAGCAGGCAATGAGATAGAGAAGTGAGACTTGCAAAATATAATCGAGTATGTGAGAATGAGGTGGTATTAATAGTGTCTTGTTTGCTAAAGATGGAGGTGTGATACTTGAGCAGAGTCTGGGTCAAATAGAACAGTTGGTGGCTTATGCCATTTGAAGATCCTTTCATGACATTGAAACACTAAAGTGATTGAACCATATGAAGCACTCAATTCAAATGGTCATTTTTATTAAGCTGCCTGGATAGCACAGAACATGCATTAATAAACCAACATTCATATCCTTGTGGTTTGACCACAACCCATCACTACTCACACTGCAGAGTTCATCTGGAGAACTGATGGCATGCAGCACAGCACTCCACCAATGACTTCACTGAAGGACCAGGAGTACTCCCATTTCCACTCCCACATAAATGATTCACAGCCTGCTTATTTTTTTCTTCATTCATCACAGATGAGCATTGCTGGCAAGGCCAACAATCACCAGAAAACATTGCAGTAAACCAGCCTTTTCAACCACCACAAGCTTTACGATGGAGGCACTTCTACTCTTGCATTGGGTGCCCCAAGATTTTGAACCAGAGAAGATGAAGAAACTAATGTAGCTCCATGTCAGGAGTGGATGTGACTTGAAGAGGAACCCACAGAGTGTTCCTGCCACCCTTGCCTTCCAAGTGGAAGAGGTTGCCAGTTTGTAAGGTAGTGTTAATGTCTTGGCAAGCTGTCACAATGCATATTATGGATGGTATACATGACAGCCACAATACATCAGTGGCAGAACTAATGAATAATTATGGTGAATCGGGTGCCAATCAAGTGGAATAGATTGTCTTGGGTAAACTTGTACTTCTCACTTTAGATTGGTCACAGTGTTTGAACTACCGAAAGAAAATAGACACACACACCGAGAGCAGTTCAGATTATACAAATGTTTATTACAAATTCAAAAGCTGATTTCACACTACAATATGCAATCCCTTCCCAACTATACTTATCAATGCTTGGACTGGTCCCAACTGCCGAAGCGAGGCAACGACTGCACACTTGTAGTAAGTTGTCAGAGCGCCGGTAGCAGCTTCTCCACCTCCCCTGACCGGGACGTTGGCTGGACTCCAGAAGTTCTTCTTCTTCTTGCTGAGAGATGTTGCCACCTCTCGGAGAGTCTCTCACTTCAGCAGCGGGACCATGCCTTATATTACCCAAAAACTGCTTACCCAAG
Organism: Narcine bancroftii; assembly: GCF_036971445.1. Taxonomy (NCBI): domain Eukaryota; kingdom Metazoa; phylum Chordata; class Chondrichthyes; order Torpediniformes; family Narcinidae; genus Narcine; species Narcine bancroftii. The sequence continues at coordinate 22,711,678 of NC_091473.1, read as the reverse complement.
CACCTATTCCCAGCACAGCAAGAAAGATAAGCAAGCTAGCATGCTAGGTTAATTAACGAATAACATAATTTTCAGCTTATCATTTTTAATACAATGGTTTATTCTACATCAAGGCTAGGCCTCTGACAGTCTGTGACCAAAACAAGCAGGAAGATTCTCAGTACACAGATGTCCTTTCTTCAGATAACAGCATCTCTGGCCCCTCGGTGGAATTTTGCTTATGTCTGCTGATTCTAAAAACAATTAGGTTCTCAGCCTTGCCGAACCCAAAGCTGCAAGTTTTTTAGAAAAAAAGGTTCTCAGCCCTGCAGAACCAAGAGCTGGAAATTAAGAAAAAACAGGTTAAAAAATAGGTTAGAATCTTCCATTACAGTTTCATAAACAGAAAATGTGGAAAAGGGGCAGATGATTTGTGGTAGCCACAAATGCATTTAACACTATTTCCGCTTCAGTTTTTAAATTCATACTGGTCAAGGTAATGGCCAGATTTGGAGCAAGATGAACTACTTCCCTTCAACATCAACAATGGTCTTACATTCAAGAGTGCCAGATGCACAAAAGCCACAAGTTAGAGAAAACCCAATGTCCAAAATCTCTCTGCCCTTAAACTTCAACTTAGAAGAGCACTTCAATACAGTACATGGAATGACAAAATATTTTAACATACACTTCTTTATGAAATAAGAACCTTGGGGGATGCCATATGCTTGAGTTTCAGTCCTTTATGACCCAATAATTAAATCTGATGCAATTTCCATTTATTCTGCACCAACTCATCCATAAAATTTGCCTTTTTAAAACTAGTTATTTTTTCATGGCCTCTGCATACACCAACCCATTAAACTCTCCCACATCTTTCCCAAATAAAATGCTGCACACATTTTTCTTCTTCTTGATTCCTATATTAAATATTTATGAAACAAATTTGTAGAATTTATGAAAAATGAAAACTGAAGACACATTTAGAACACTTACCTCCAGTGCCAAAAAAAAAACAGTTCTGTTTCCAATGCCATTCAAGAGGAGTTCTGCCAGTTAGGTGAAATATATCTAGTCGCTTCCACATGTATAAAATCAGTATGGTTGCTCTTTTAATGGGAAACAAGTAACAGTGGAGTTTGACTTACTGTCTACAGTTGAGCTCCTTCAATAATAAAACCTCAACACCACTGGAAATTATTCTTTGAAATATAAATTCCATGTTACAAATCATTACCTCTACTTTGCTGTACTTTCTATGAAATAAGGAGATTATAGTCGAAGGCTTTCCTTTGGTCTGAGCTCAACTTGCACACTGGCATGAGGATAGCAATCAATTAGAAGTTGCTACTGCACTGAACTGAAATTCACTGTCTATGTATTATTCTGATAGCTGGCTCCTCCCTTACCTACCCCAATATAACCCCTGTGTAGAGCGCGTTGAAAGAACCAAAGACTTGTTGATTCAAACCAAGGCTTTTATTAACTAGAAGACTGGAGCATATCACAAGTAGGTCGACCAGTCCAGAATGACCTGGTCTGGGGAGGAGCAATCCTTTAAGACCTGCCAGTAGGTGTGGCTACGCTCTCAGCCAATCACAGTCATCCTACACTACCATCTGTACATATACACATTGGTTGATAGAATCTGTACTATCACACCCTGGTTTTCCCATCTTTCCTCAGATTCACCTGAAGACTATTGTGTCTACCAGCTATTGATTGTTAGCTATTAAAAGCTCCTCACTGGTCTCTGAGTGCAATCAGTTGCATTACAATTTTAATAGCTAAACTTTGAAGCAAGATGGAAGCCCTGTTGAAGCCAGACATGCTCCAGGTCGATCCTCTGTACTGAGGCCCTGGAGGAATTCAGCTACTTGCTGGAGTCCTACCTGACAGCCACACAAGATGCCTTTAATTCCGATAGTCTTCGGAGATCTGCACCTCTCTCGAGTTGACCCAAGGGGTTTACCGTCATCAGAGATTGTGCTGCATATGAGTTGGCCAGAGAAAGCTTGAAGGCCCACTACAAAAGGCCACAGAACTATGTGCTGGCAAGGCACTGGCTCTCTCAACATCGGCAGTGTTCAGGTGAGTCACTGGATGATTATGTTCTTGAACTGTGGGCCCTGAGCAGAAAATGCCACTACGAAGCGGCCACAGCCTGGGTGGGCGAGGAGGAACAGATCTGGGACACCCTCGTGGCAGGAGTGACGTCAAGGTATGTGCAGTAGCGACTGCTAGAGTTGGGGAAGAAAGACTTGGCCATCACCCTGGAGTTGGCGAAGGCACTCGAACAGGTCCAAATTGGAGCTGACGACTTCACGGGTGAAAGCGACACCTTTTCAGAGGACCAGGTCATTGGGGCGCCGGTGACTCCCTCCCCAGCTCCAGGCAACCAGGGATGCTCCTTCTGTGGACAGGCACAGCATGCCCGCGCCCAATGCTCTGCGAAGGACTCTGTGTTCAGGATGCAGTAAACAAGGGCACTGGGTGAAGGTCTGCCAGGGTAAAGGGAACCCAAAGAGGGTGAATGCTTGTGCAACCCCTGAATTGTCATTTGACCTGTGCCTGAGTCCCAAAGTGCCGGCCTCAGCCTCTCTGTGCTGCTCTCCATCAACATCTTGTTGTGCCTCATGTACCTTGTTTCACACTCATACTCTGCAACGATCCAAGGGTATTGTAATAGTACATCTAACTGTAAAGGGTGGGAGGGGGGGAAATTTTGTAAATTCCGATTGTATGTACTGAAGGATTTGTGAGCTCCTGTGTTGCTGGGCCTGGACTTCCTGTGTCACCTTAAAAGTGTGACCATGGAGTACTTTGGCCCAATTCCTTTGATCACAGTACGGAACAGAAGGTCCAAAAAGCCGGATGCAACATGCAGTCTCTCCACCCTAAATATTGATTCCTCCCCACAACTGTTTCCGAACCTGACTCCCAATTGCATACCAAACCAATAGCTACAAAGAACAGGCAATACAGTGCAGGGGATCAGCCATTTATTAGAGCAGAGACATAGCAGCTGCTCAAAGAAAACATAATTGAGCCCTTGGAGAGTCCAGGTGGTAGTTGTGAAAGGGGAAGAAAAGTCCAGGCTAGTGATTGACTATAGCCAAACAATTAATAATTTCACACTCCTTGATGCGCACCCCCTCCCTCAAATTTCGGACTTTGTAAATGAAATTGCACAGTATCGGGTCTATTCGACCATCAGCCTGAAAGCTGCATACCACCAGTTACCAATCAGTTCCAAAGACCACCCCTACACAGCATTTGAGGCAGATGGGCATCTCTATCAGTTTCGGACGGTCCCTTTCGGCATCACTAATGGGGTTTCAGTCTTCCAGACAGATGGACAAAATGGTTGACGAGTATGGGTTGAAAGCCACCTTCCCTTATCTCGACAACGTCACCATTTGTGAACACTCTCTGGAAGACCATGATGCCAACCTCCAGAGGTTTCTCCACATGGCCAAGGCCTGAACCTCATGTACAACTCCAGTAAGTGCGTGTTCTGGGTAAAATGTCTGGCAATCCTGGACAATGTGGTGGAGAATGGTGCCATTGGCCCTGACCCCAATCAAATGTGCTCCCTGTTAGACCTCCTGATTCCAAAGACCTTAAGGAGGTGCCTTCTCCTACTACGCCCACTGGGTCCCTTACTACGCGGATAAGATCCGCCCCCTCTTAAAATCTACCTCCTTCCCATTATTGGCTGAAGCCCAGGTGGCATTCGACTACGATCCGAGCTACATTGCAAAGATGGGAAGCGATACCTCAGACGTAGCTCTGGTCACTACCATGAACCAGGTGGCAGGCCAGTTGCCTTTTTCTCCCGCTGCCTACAAGGCCACGAGCTTTGGAACCCATCAGTGGAGAAAGAGGCTCAAGCCATTGTGGGGGTGGGAACACGCACTTAAAGATGTACAATCTGAAACCCTCAATTTAGTAAACAAATTTATTTCAAATTTTAATTAGAAATTCACTGAAGAGGCTAAACCAAAGATTTTATATTTGGCACTTATTGTTGCTCAGATGCTATTTTCAAAGTGGCTTCATGGATTCACATCTAATGAATATTTGAAATGCTTGACATCGTCTGTTCACATACACGGACACACTGGAAAATGAGAGACAGAGAGACAGATCACTGTCTGAGACCTGGTTTCATGAAAGAAGGCCACAGGAGAAAGGAAAAAAAAGCTATTCTCAGAGCTTGATGGATGTCACAGAGCCTTTTTTTGATTTCCTGCTGCTCTGCTCGACTTCAGTGTTTTCCCGTTTCTCTAATAAAACAAGGGGACGCTCACTCTGAAAGTAAATATTGGTCATTTTGCATTGATGAAAACACAGGAAGCCCTCAAGTTCCTTAGCGGCACGTAAATGGTAACCGACATTTAAAATAAATTAACTTCAAATGACTCAAAGTACTTTACAAGGGAAATACATGTCAGACATTGCAAGATTTGCGTGATAAATTTCACAGCAGGAGGGAATCTTTGCAATCCACCGAAATAACATCAATGGCAACAACAAGGCCAGTAAAAAGGATAAACTGTAAGGCCTGCCAATTTAAAGCTCTTCAGTTGCAAATCTTCTATTCAAGAGTTTGAAGATATCAATTTTTTAAAAAATATAGAATTTATGCTTTTTATCCAAAATTTTTTCCTACCTTCCGGAATGGCCGTTCACACACGAATGAACAAAACTCAAAATCTCCATTTCCTTATGCAAGTTTACACTGAATACTGGAAGTGCAGTAAAGAGACAAAACTTTCAAATACCTGCTATTCATTAGCCCATTGTTACGGACTGCCTGCAGTTCAGTTTAGACTGGAGGCAAGTTCACAATAATGTCTAGGGGTGCCGCAGGTATAGTTTCGGAATGGGAACGAGTCACTAATTTCCATTTCAATCTTTTTACACAGACTGGGTTCCGAGAATTCCCGGAATGAAGCAGCTGTGTAAAAAAACATAAAAGGTAGAAAAGATACATAAAAAAGCATTCAAAAACAGATGTGATTATGATTCTCCACATGGTCCAAACATTCCGAGGAGACACTGTCATAACAGTTACCAAAATTCATGTTATTCTGCCACTAGGACTGTGGTGCATCATTGGTGGTCCTGCTGGTAACACTTCTGTTGGCCAAGATGTCTCCACATCACAACTCACACAATGCAAAATTGACAGCTGTGCCAAGATAGCAACCTCGCCCCTCAAACAAAATATAAACCAAAGGAACACCATGAAAATCTTTCCAGATGGCTCATACCCCAAGAACATCTACAGTCTGAAGTGCCCCAATGACTCAAAAAGTAGCTGCAACAGAAATTCACCAAGACAATGGCTACTTAAACAAAATTGGTTTTATTTTCTTGACACAAAATAAGATCAATATTTAACTTATTACTATTAAGTTACTTAACCCCTTCCTCTGTGCATGCGTGTGTGCGTGCTGTCGGACTCTGGCTTTACCTTACTCTTAATTTAGTCTATGTGTAGTCTGAGTCCAGCGTGTTCTTTGAATGAAGTGATAGGAGAAGGTATTCGGTTCAACAGTCAATTTATTACACAGCACAAGAAAAACTTAACAGAGCTCTGGGTCACTCATTAGTTCATAGGTCACCTGCACAGTGAGCTACTCCCCAAGACTGACCCCTATTGTCCAGTTGGCTCAGTTTATATAGGTCAACCTTATCATACAGAACAAAAGTTGGCTTCCTTTGCTAGATTTCATTATCATACAGAACAAAAGTTGTCTTCCTTTGCTAGATCTTTTTGCATAAGGGTTATCACAAGTCATCTCCTGTTTTGCAGATATCTGGGGTGTAGCACTCCCATCTTAATCCTCCAGGCCAGACTATCCTGTTGTGTTGATCAGAAATTAATTCATCCCCAGATATTTCTAATCACCATTCTGTTCTTGTCTGGCCAATTTCTGCTGTTCTCTTTAACACCTCCTCCTGCCTTAATCTTCCTCCTAGACTGGTTTTCCATTCCCTTTGTTTCTTGCAGGCCATTCTTTGTTCTGGTCTGGCCTGTGTCTCCTGTGCTACTCACCACCTCCTTTAGTTTGAGCATTCCTCCTAAATCGTTTTATGCATTTCCCCTCCCTGTATTTGGGAGCAGACAATTTTGCTCAGCCAACTTTGCTCCATGCTGTGATTGCCACTTAATCACATTCCTCTTTTCCCCTGAACCATGCAGTAAATATACACTTCTTAATTAATCATTTATTTCATACTGTTTTAACCCCTAGATTCCAACAGTGCACTGTCCTATCATTTACTGTTCATTTCTCCAGGTTCACTGGTATCGGGAAGTTTTCAGTACTGTGCACAGAATTAAACAGTCATTACATTCAACAGACTCTGGTGCCTTAACTCAAGTTGTTTCTCGTCAGGAAGGTCCTAAGTGCATTTTGCCAAGAAACAAGCCTTCTTCCAGATTATGACAAGGGTTCTTCTTTTCCCCCTATATCAGGAGAAACACAACAACCAGCCACTAGAGAGATCTCGAAGAGGCTGAACTCAGAACTCTAAACCCATCTTGAAATGGGGTCTTTAGCTGGCTTTTCACTTTACAGCCTTTCACTGACTGCAGCAACTTTTATTCCACCCCCCCTTCCCTTTTTGTTTCCGTTTCAATTTCTGTGTTTCTATAATGTGATGTTTGCTTGTGAAAAGTGACCTAAACTACCTAATCTTATTCCCCCTTTTTTAATATACATTTTATTAACTTATTCCATTACAAAAACCATGCCATGACAAATGCATCAATGCTAATCACAATTCTGCCATGTTGCTAAAACACCCAAAGTGATGAGGAGGACTCAAAATAGTCACTTCGGCCAACAAATGTGACAATGGTGAAAGTCCAGAATAGACTTGCGTGAGAACAAAGTGAATCTTTCAGAAGAACTTTACAGTGCCAGCGACCCTGATTCAAATCCAGCTCTGTCTGTCAGGAGCTTGTCCATTCTCCTAGTGTCTGTGTGGGTTTTCCATGGGTTCTCGGAATTCCTCCCACCCTCTCAAAATGTACAGGTTTGGAGGTTAATTTGAGTGCAATAAGGGCAGCATGGGTTTAAATCAGCTTCCACCAAGCTGTAAATAAAATTTAAAAATCTGTGTTTTAAGGATAAAAAATATGAAAACACTGTCATGGGTTACAAAGAAAATTAATCTCCTTTAGAAGGGTCTATTAAATATTTCAGATAATAGTTACAAAGAACGACTTAACAATGTACAGAAGTCCCATCCATGCTTGGAGTAAAAGTATCTGCCAAGAACAAATCTACGCAAAACAGAAAATAAAATTAGGAAAATCAATCTGCAGTCAAGCAATAAATGCAGCAAAGCCCATTTTGCAAAGTGCAAAGGCTAAAAGAGGGTAGAGGCCTTTTCAGTGCTTTACAGAGTACAGGAATCTACTTGGGTCAATGTTTGGGCAAAATGTGCACATCAATTCACGTCCCCACCAATATCTTTTCACATTTTAAGCCCAGTACAGCCAGCTGGAGGAACTCATCAGGTCGAGCAACACCAGTTGGCTAAAAAGAATGATCGATGCTTCAGGCTGGCGAGTTGCTCTAGATCGCACCATTGACCATTATTTTGCTCCTACTGGTGCTGCTCGGCCTGCTGAGTTGTTCCTGCAGATGGAGTTCCACTTCAGATCCCAGCATCTGTGTGCGTCCATCTTTTGTCATGTTGAGCAGGGAGCTCATTCATTTTGAAACTTGGTGTGAAGTTCATTTCCATCATTCCTTCAGGCAATTAATTCTAAAACCTGAATAGAATTTAAAGAAACATCATCCTCCTACTGCTTCCCTGAGAAACTATGCCAAATATGTGGTGACACTTTGCCTTCATAACTTTTTCCCTGTCTACCCACTTTATAAGATTGCCTGTTAATCTTTTCGATTTCAGGGAAACCATTCGAACTTCTACAGCAGCTCAATGTAACCAATGTAACCTCCATTCTGGGCACAACTCCAGTAAATCAGGATGGAAAAAGAGAGTCAAATTTCAAAGTGACAATAATGCAGTAGCAACACTATCTGCAAAAACACAGGACATTCTGCAACAAAGTGTCATACAGTATTTACCTTGTAACTGTGCAAAGCTTCCACACAAACTGTGGTCCAATCATAATTTAATACTGGAATCATGGAAATCTGGACCAACTAATGAAGATGCACAAACAATGTGATTTACATATTTTTAATTTAGTTGTTAAACAGAATTGAATACATATGAATTATTTAAGGTTTCAGTGCATTAGTTAAAGATGCTGTTAAAAAAATTAAAGTATATTTAATTTTCATTAAAAGTCTTGAAGCCTTTGGAATGCTTGCAAATCTGAGAGATTTTCGGAAATAGCATTGCTTTTTTGGTTAAAATTGGCTGCACATCAACTCTGGTTCTTGAAGCATTCCAGTGGGAGCCCTTGCATGGTACCAACTTGATTCAACAGAACCTACTTAATTCAAGGGCAGATTAAATAGGCAAGGTCAGGAGTTTCTGCAGACGATCTGGCCTAATGTAAAAACATTTTTAACTTTTCACTGAGCCACACAGATATAGTGCTAAAATGAGCCCTTCAACCACCAAGTCTGGATTAACCAATATTCGCATTTTTCATTCTCTCCACATTTTTTAATCAACTGCTCATCTCTTCTACCATTCACCAACACAGCAGGCGCAAACGTACAGTGGACAATTAAGCTACCAAACTGCACAACTTTGGAATGTGGGATGAAACCAAAGCACCCAAGGAAATTCATGTGGTCACAGGGAGAACTTGCAAACACTACATAGGCAGTATCCAAGGTCAGGATTGAACTCTGGTCTCAGATGCTACACCGCTGTAGTGTTGAATGTAAATCTAAAGGACAAAGAGAGAGAGAGAGAGAGAGAGAGAGAGAGAGAGAGAGACACACACACACACAAATGTAATAAAGAATAAATATGAAATGGAATTCTAGCAGCATAATATGATCAAGTACAAAATGGCTGACAATTAATATCATTTAAGATTAATTAATTTTCAGTTTACACACATGAAAGAGTAAATGTAATTTCCTATCTTCTACTCCAGTAACAATTAAATAAGATATCATCCAATCCTTTAATATTGTTACTATTGAATGAGATGTATATAGCTGCCGATGTAAATGCTTTCTTCCCTTTGTGGCAAACAGCTGTTTCATTTCAAGGATTTGTTTATCATTAACAAGGTGAATATTTATCTGTCATTTGTCATTGAACTTCATCTGCATGGTTTGCTGGACAATTTCAGTGAATCGACTGTTGTCATACTTTGGCCAAATTAGTCAAAGTCCACAGATTTTCTTCCTTTTGGGATATTAGTGAACCAGATAGATTGTTAGAATAATCTGGTGATTTCATGATTGCTATTATCAATTTAAACCAGACTTGCTTAATTAATTGAAATGAACTTTCCCCAGCTGCCATGAAGGAAATGGAAGTCTATAAGTCAAACCTCACACACAAATTCAATAATAACTCATTTTTCTACACAATCGCGTTAATTGATAGGAAGTGCGATAGCACTGAAATATTCCAGAAGTGATTATTCCACATCAAATGCACAAAATAACAAAGGAAAAAAAGCACATATGAAAGGAAATCCATCTGTATATCCCATTGATTTATCTATAAAAGGTAATGATAAGCTTACAATCATCACTGATTCAGCCACTCAGGCAAAGTGTTCGGACACAACTGCAGGAGCATGTTCCATCAGTCTGGATATATACAAGGGCTATATCTCACTTATGCAGACATGAAGGCACTAGCAGATGGACTGCTAAAGCAGACCGACCCGTGTGATATTTCTCAAAATCCTTCATTAAACCAAAGTGTAGGGTGATTCTCAAAGGGTTATTCATCTTGCTGACAAAGTTCTGGAGTCAGAATTATCAGAAGTAGGGAAAAAAAACTGCTCATACAAATCCTTAGAAATCTGGTAGAACTCATGAAATCTATTTTCCTATTTGCTAATAATGAACAATCCTTCCATTGGTCAGAAATATCAGATTGAATGAGATGGGACCATTAAAAAAAACATACAATCCTGCCTAAATAGTGCTCTCCATTGTGAAGCAAGTGACATTTACATTCCAATTTATTTGAGTTGAACTGGAATTGGAAGTGCATGATGTCCATAGAGATCTGATCTGCCACATCAATACTCCATATTACCTTTGGCAGTACCCATAATAAGCTACAAATGTCATAGTGGAAAATATCACCTTTTCTATCTATAACACATTAAAGAAATAAATTGGTCTCAAACTGCTCTGGGTGACGACATGTTAATGACACATACATTAGTTTGGAAAATACTGTGTCTGTTAAAATGAATTAAATGATGCACAAGGGAGTCATTTCATGGCTTGAACAAGGTTTAAGCATGCAGAACAAGGCATTGAGGCCAACAGAAGCAGACCTGATATTGGGGTTCTGGCCTGCAAAGTTGACCAGACTTTTCTTTCCCACTGATGCTGCTCAACCCAGAGTTCCTTCAGCAAATTGTGTTTTGCTCCAAATTCCAGTATCTGCACCTCTCTCAGGAGTTCAGCTGCATGAACCAGTGCGGAGACTCGAAAGGCCAACATGGCCTGTTTCCGCTCCGAAAATGGTTATATGGTTATATGGCATCTTAAAAAAAAGAGCTACCTGTTGGTGAATTTAAGAACTTAATTCCATTGAGTCAGACCAAGTCAGGCTGGTCCCCCTTACATTTCTCTGAAGTACTCCTCACTTATTTTGTAGTGCCAGTGCATTAGCAGGTAAGTCCATCAAAAGACACTCCTTTACAGAGAATTTTAAGTGTCATCCAAGTTATTGTTGATCACCATTGCCCAGGTCTGCACACATGACAAGCACAGAAAGCTACCTCGAAGCGTGTTTTCTTTAAAAAAAACAGAACTAAGTTCTACTATCATACTATTACATAAAATGAAACTCTGGTAAGAGCCTTCCACATTGGTACATATGGTGGTACAAAACAAGGATAAGCGGATATGAAAACTAATGCAGAATTGATCAACAATCACAGCTTATTAATCAAAAATGTATTGTTAAATTCTTTTGTTTCATCTTGAAGCATTAACTAAAGAACTGGAATTACTGATAATGTATAAAACAAATAGTTCATATTTGCTCCTGGATAAAATAAAACTGTGCAAAATAAAGTTTAAATGTATTCTTTAATAATACAGACATCCAATAAAAATTATAAAATGACTGACATCGGATCTTAAGTTGATTACATTAAAAAAGTGATATTACCCATTTTCCTAAATAAAGGTCAATACCATTTTTTTGCCTTATGTAAATGAGCCCAAGAAAGTTGTCAATTCAAAAAGACAATTAGAAAAATGAAATAATGACTTTCAATGTTGGTATTGAGTTCAAAGTGCATGAATGGATGTGAATCATGCATTTTAGAAACAGCGAAAATAAAATATCTCTGTTGACCTGCAGATATACTAAAGCATGCAACATGAAGAATCCAGTTCTAAACGGGGTACTCAATTATCTTTCTCATTAATAAGAAACTGTTTCAGACATTCTCATGCAGTGATGACATTAAAGGCCAGATAGAACAATCATGATGGAGGGGATTATATTGGTCCACATATAGAGGAGAACTAAAAAGAAAAATGCTGGAAATCCAAAGCAAAGTAGTTAATCTTCGATCATCGGGATACAATCTGGAGAGACTTAGGTCAGCCAGCATCTATTGAAATGGTCAATCAACATGGATCTAGCCTGACCTGCTGAGTCATGGTTTGCTCAAGATTCCATCAATTACTCTAGGGATACAGTGGTTTGTTCAGAGACCAGATAGGAAGGTCAGATTATCTTTAATGATGCACACAGTGGCTCAGAACAAGAATAGGATCATCTGTGCTACCCTGTGTTGGAATATATATGTAAACATTTAATGTGCATAGTTGAAAGTTGTTGTCCTCCAAGCAAGGTGTTGGAGTTTATCTTCTGTTTTGGTTGTAATAATCAGCAGACATGATGGTTCTCTGTCGGCTATGACTGAAGATGTGTGCACAAACCAGATTTTAAGAAAACAAACTCCTGAAGGTCAACACTCAGCCTCCACCTTTTTGCTATCTTAAGGTATTATACCCCTACAACAAAGCCACCCTTGAAACTGAAATACAGGCATAAAATTTGACTAAACCTGGATAATTATGGGACTATATTCCAGGATGTACAAGAGAGAAGAATAAAACATTAGTGAAACCAAGTACAGACTAGATGACAGCATTGAAGAACACCAACGCTCTGTTATTAAGATATATCTGGATGCAAGCCATTTTAATTCTCCTCTCCATTCCAACACTGACCTGTGTGTTCTTAATCTCCTCTATTGTCACATAGAGGTCCAACAAGATAGATAAGCAGCACCTCATATTCTACCTGGGTAGTCATCGAGTCATACAGCACAGAACAGACCCACTGGCCCAACTACACCATGCCAATCAAGATGGCATTCTGATTACACCCATTTGCTCGCATTTGTCCCACATCCTTCTGAGCTCTTCCAATCCATTTATCCATCCAAATGTTTTGAGTGTGAATTGTACCCACTTCTCTAGTTTCCTATGGCAGGTCATTCCAGATACAGATGACCCTGTGTGAAAAAGTGATTCCTCAGGTCCCTCTTAAATTTCATTCCTCTCACCTTAAACCTATGCCCTCTCTAATTCCAGAATCATTTGAGAAATAAACTGTGAGTAATCTCTTAATTCATGTCACACTTGGCTTTATAAATCTCGATAAAGACTCCTCCTGCTCGAGGAAACAAGACCAAGCCTATCTAAACTCTCCCTATAGCTCAGGTGTCCAGGCCCGGCAGCATCCTGGTGAATCTCTCTGCATCCTTTTTAACATTGATGTCCTTCTTGTACCAGAACTACACACAGAATTCCACATGTTCAGCCACACCTAGTACAGTTCTATTACAAAGTCCCAATATATTGCCCAATGAAGGTGAACGCACCAAGCACCATCCTCATCAGCCATTCCAATTGACGTGCAACTTTCAGGGAAATGGCCACCTTTACCTTTCAGTCACTCTGCAGGGTCCTGCCTTCTTTTTTTTCGTTTCTTTGGCTTGGCTTTGTGGACGAAGATTTATGGAGGGGTATGTCCACGTCTGCTGCAGGCTCGTTGGTGACTGACAAGTCCAATGCAGGACAGGCAGGCACGGTTGCAGCGGTTGCAAGGGAAAATTGGTTGGTTGAGGTTGGGTGTTGGGTTTTTCCTCCTTTGTATTTTGTCAGTGAGGTGGGCTCTGCGGTCTTCTTCAAAGGAGGTTGCTGCCCGTCGAACTGTGAGGCGCCAAGATGCACGGTTGGAGGCGATATCAGCCCACTGGCAGTGGTCAATGTGGCAGGCACCAAGAGATTTCTTTAAGCAGTCCTTGTACCTCTTCTCTGGTGCACCTCAGTCTCGGTGGCCAGTGGAGAGCTCACCATAGAACACGATCTTGGGAAGGTGATGGTCCTCCATTCTGGAGACGTGACCCACCCAGCGCAGTTGGGTCTTCAGCAGCATGGATTCGATGCTTGCGGACTCTGCCAGCTCGAGTACTTCGATGTTGGTGATGAAGTCATTCCAATGAATGTTGAGGATGGAGCGGAGACAGCGCTGATGGAAGCATTCTGGGAGCCATAGGTGATGCCGGTAGAGGACCCATGATTTGGAGCCGAACAGGAGCGTGGGTATGACAACGGCTCTGTACACGCTGATCTTTGTGTGTTTCTTCAGGTGGTTGTTTTTCCAGACACTTTTGTGTAGTCTTCCAAAGGCGCTATTTGCCTTGGCGAGTCTGTTGTCTATCTCATTGTCGACCCTTGCATCAGATGAAATGGTGCAGCCGAGGTAGGTAAACTGGTTGACTGTTTTGAGTTCAGTGTGCCCAATGGAGATGTGGGGGGCTGGTAGTCATGGTGGGGTGCTGGCTGATGGAGGACCTCAGTTTTCTTCAGGCTGACTTCCAGGCTAAACATTTTGGCAGTTTCCGCAAAACAGGACGTCATGCGCTGCCACTTACTGTGTAAACCCTACTCTGGTGTGACCTATTAAAGTACAGCATCCCACACTTATCAGAGTTGAATTTACCCCTAAGCAATAAAACTCAGGAGCAGAATTTAACTATTCAGCCCATTGAACCTGATCTTCCAATCAATTCAACCCCATTCTCCTCTTTTCTGCTATAACTTTTAATACCTTTACAAATCAAGAACCAATCAACATTTGCTTCAAATACAGATCACAAGATAAAGGAATAGAAGTAGGTCATTCAGCCCATCGAGTCTGCTCCACAAATCCACCCTGAGCTAAATCATTCTCACATCTAGTTCCAATTTCTGGCTTTTTCCCCCATATCCTTTGATACCCTGGCTAATTAGATACTTATCAAACTCCCTCAATGATCAGGCCTCCGCAGCTGTATGTGGCAACAAATTCCACAAAACCACAACCCTTTGGCTGAAGAAATTCCTCCTCCTCTGTTTTAAATGGGTACCTTCTACGACTGTGCTCTCTTGTCCTGGATTCACCCACCAAACGAAACATCTTATTTACATCTACTCTGTCTAATCCTTTCAGCATTCAAAATGTTTCTATGAAATCCCCTCTCATTCTTCTATTCTCCAATGAATACAGTCCAAGAGTTGCTAAACACTCCTCATATGTTAACCTCTGCATTTCAGGAATCATCCCAGTAAATCTTCTCTGTACTCTCTCCAACATCATTACATCATTTCTTATGAATGAATGCCAGCATAGCATTCGCTTTCTTTACTGCCGATCCAACCTGGTGGTTAACCTTCAAGCTTTCCTTCACGAGGACCCCCAAGCTCCTTTACACTTTAATTTTGTCCCCATCCAACTAATAACCTTCCTGTTTATTTCCTCTTCCAAAATATAAAACTGTACATTTCTTAACATTGTAAATCATCTGCCGTTTCTTTGCCCACTCTGCCAAGCTGTCCAAGTCTCTGCAACCTTTCGGTTTCTTCAATACTTCCTACTCCACCACCCATCTTGGTGTCAGCTGCACTCTTAGCCACAAAACCAAGCCCGAAACGTTGGTGATGTATCTTCACCTTTGCACTGTTTGACCTGCTGAGTTTCTCTAGCATTAGGGTGTTTTTTCAATCTATAACTGAAATCATCAATATACACTGTAAAAAGAAACGGCCCCAACACCGACCCCTGCAGAACACCACTAGTAACTGGCAACCAAACAGAACAGGATCCCTTTATTCTCACCCTTTGCTTTCTACCTATCAGCCAATGCTCCACTCAATCCAATATCTTTCCTGTAATTCCATGAGCTCTCATTTTATTAAGCAGCTCTTTATGCTGTACCATAACGAAGGCTTTTGAAAATCCAAATACATAACATCCATCGCCTCTCCCTTGTCCATCCTACATGAGATTATCTCAAAAAATTCCAATAGGTTTGTCAGGCAGGATCTTCCCTTCATGAAACCATGAAGGCTTAGACCTTTCATGACATGCACCCTGAGATATTTCATAATCTTGTCCTTGAGAATCAACTCGAACAACTTTCCAAACATTTTTCTGCATCCCTCTTTTCTTAAACAGCAGAACTACATTTGCTACCTTCCAATCCTCTGGAAACATGCCAGAGTCTATTGATTACTGGAAAATCATTTCCAATGCCTCCACAGAACCTGTGGTGCACCTCATCCAGTCCAGGAGACTTAACTATCTTTAAACCATTCATCTTACGAAGTGCGCTCTCTCTCTCTCTCTCTCTAATAATCTTGACTGTACTTAATTCTATTCCCCGAATCCTCTGGCTATCAGTGATATTGCTATTGTCTTCCCTAGTGAAGAGTGATACAAATACATATTTAGTTCCCCTGCCATATCTTTGTTCCCCATTATAATTTCTCCAGCATAATTTTAAAATAGGTCCTATATCTACTCGTGTCTCTCTTTTACTCTTCATACATTTAAAAACTTAGTATCCTTTTGTATGTTTTATTTGCCAACTCCTTTCATAATTCATTTTTTCTTTCCTAATGATTTTGTTTGTCTCTTTCTCTAAGTTTTTTAAGTTTCCCAGTCCTGATTTCCCACTAACTTTTGCTTTCTTGTATGCCCTCCCTTTTGCTTTTATTTTTAGCCTTAATCTCCCTTGTTAAGCCACATTTGTACCATTTCTCAATTCATAATTTTCTTTCTTCTTAAGATTTATCTATCCTACACTTTCTTTACTGTAGAAATATCATCCAATTCTGCTCTGCCATCCCTCCATCAAGTTTACGATTCCAGGGGGGCGTGGCAAGATGGCGTAAGGATCAGACGTGCCTTCCAGTCCTCTCCTGACTCTATCTTATTGTTTTGTCTAGAAATGCCCGTTAAAATTCTTTAAAAGTTTAGATAACTTCAGTGCTGTTAATTTAACTTCTGATGATACAATTGGTGAAAAAGAGCAAAAAAAAACGACAACAGATCATCAAAAAACTACATTTTCCAAAAGTTCAAGTTTTGGAGCCTACCTGTAGAAAAGACACCGGGACTCAGCGTGAAATGGATCCCAGGAGAGAGGTACAGTGTTCGGATGCAGAGCTCTATGTTACATCGGTAGAGCCCCCTAAAGAGGGCGCCAAACAGCCTTTAGAACAAAGAGTTACTCAGGTTCGCACATGCGCAGTAGCATCTGACGGCAATGTTATGAATGAACCGCTTGTAGTATCATCAGCTGAAGTATTACCAGCTGAAACACCGGCTGGGGAAAGGCATCTGTCAACTGTAGCGGTGGCGCTGCAAACTGCTCCTCTTGAGATAGAAGAACCTATACAACTTGATGTACTGGGAGAACTTAATACATTATGGACTGGGGGAAATCCCGGCCAGTGTCCTCCAGTCACTGCTGGAGAGGCTGTGGCTGGGGTTTCCACACGCAGTCATACTACAAGGAAGGCAACCAGAATGAAGGAAGGAACAGAAGATCCTTTGGTTATGCAGAAGAAGCAGGAATCTGTTGAGCCAGAATCTCTTCCAATTGAAAAGATTCTTGTGAATCTTGAATATAAATTATTTTATACAATGCAGGGATTATCCAAGATTATGACTGAACTTGGTACTAGGTTTCTTTGGCTTGGCTTCGCGGACGAAGATTTATGGAGGGGGTAAAAAGTCCACGTCAGCTGCAGGCTCGTTTGTGGCTGACCAGTCCGATGCGGGACAGGCAGACACGATTGCAGCGGTTGCAAGGGAAAATTGGTTGGTTGGGGTTGGGTGTTGGGTTTTTCCTCCTTTGCCTTTTGTCAGTGAGGTGGGCTCTGCGGTCTTCTTCAAAGGAGGCTGCTGCCCGCCAAACTGTGAGGCGCCAAGATGCACGGTTTGAGGCGTTATCAGCCCACTGGCGGTGGTCAATGTGGCAGGCACCAAGAGATTTCTTTAGGCAGTCCTTGTACCTTTTCTTTGGTGCACCTCTGTCACGGTGGCCAGTGGAGAGCTCGCCATATAATACGATCTTGGGAAGGCGATGGTCCTCCATTCTGGAGACGTGACCCATCCAGCGCAGCTGGATCTTCAGCAGCATGGACTCGATGCTGTCGACCTCTGCCATCTCGAGTACCTCGACGTTAGGGGTGTGAGCGCTCCAATGGATGTTGAGGATGGAGCGGAGACAACGCTGGTGGAAGCGTTCTAGGAGCCGTAGGTGGTGCCGGTA
The DNA here is from genome assembly GCF_036971445.1 of Narcine bancroftii. Taxonomy (NCBI): domain Eukaryota; kingdom Metazoa; phylum Chordata; class Chondrichthyes; order Torpediniformes; family Narcinidae; genus Narcine; species Narcine bancroftii. Next base: position 22,693,917 of record NC_091473.1, on the reverse strand, counting down.
GAGGACCCATGATTCGGAGCCGAACAGGAGTGTGGGTATGACAACGGCTCTGTATACGCTTATCTTTGTGAGGTTTTTCAGTTGGTTGTTTTTCCAGACTCTTTTGTGTAGTCTTCCAAAGGCGCTATTTGCCTTGGCGAGTCTGTTGTCTATCTCATTGTCGATCCTTGCATCTGATGAAATGGTGCAGCCGAGATAGGTAAACTGGTTGACCGTTTTGAGTTTTGTGTGCCCGATGGAGATGTGGGGGGGCTGGTAGTCATGGTGGGGAGCTGGCTGATGGAGGACCTCAGTTTTCTTCAGGCTGACTTCCAGGCCAAACATTTTGGCAGTTTCCGCAAAGCAGGACGTCAAGCGCTGAAGAGCTGGTGAATACCCTGGTGAAAATACATTCTCAACAGATGGCTGAGTTTGGAGCTTTTAAGCTTGAAGTGAGAGATAAATTTAATTCGTGTGAAGAAGATATAGATGAAATACAGGATCAAGTTCTTGATGTGACCAAAATGGTTGAAGACTTACAAACTCAAAATAAAAATTTGGTGAAAAAGATTGATTATTTGGAAAATCAATCCAGACGGAACAATATAAAGATTATTGGTTTGCCGGAAGGTATGGAGAGACCAGACTCGAAAATTTTTTACTGAATGGATTCCGCAGGTGCTGGGTCAAGAACATTCCCCGGAAGGTATAATACTGGAACGTGCTCACAGAGCTTTGCGTAGAATACCTATTTCAGGTCAAAGTCCAAGACCTGTTTTGGTTCGTTGCTTGAATTATTATGACAGAGAAATAATTTTACGAGTGGCTATTAGAAATGCACAACAGAGAAAATCACCCTTGATGATTCAAAATAATCGAGTTTTCTTCTATGCGGATTTGACTCAAGAGGTTATGTTCCAACGACGGGAATTCAACCCTGCTAAAGAGTTGTTGTGGAAGAAAGGTTATAAGGCAACCTTTAGATATCCACCTGTTTTGAAGGTTTTTCAAGATGGTTACCAACCAAAGTTCTTTGATTCTCCAAAGGAAGCTATAGCATTTGCTCAAGGGCTGCCAATCACTCAGTTTCAACAGAAATATAGTCCGCCGTGATCTCCAAGGAGACAAGAGATGGAAGAAAAGAGCCGTGCTCCAAGAAAGAATGGTCGAAATGGTGACTCGGCAGTTGGAGCTAATTAAAAGAAGAGTTGTCCTTTTTTTTTCTAATGCTTTTTTTTCAAAAAAAAGGGATATTAAATAATGATGATGTTAGTTTAAGATGAAGTGAGAGTTGGGGGAGAGAACTGGATAGGCACTATTTTCTGAAAGTCATCTGCTACGTGTGAGTTATCTCACACCCATTTTTTGCGCGGTTTAGACGGGAGGGGGTATTTTTAACCTCCTACCCGTTTTTTTTTCTTTTTTTTGTATTACTGAAGAGTGAAGAGGTTTTTTTTTGTTTTAATTTAAAAATATTTTTTTTTTCTTTTTTTTCTCTTCTTTCTTTTATTTTGATCGTATTAAGAGAGAGTAAGGGGGTAAGAGTTGGGGGGTTTTTTCTAACTGTTGTAAGACATGTCAAAATTTAAATTTGCTTCTCTTAATGTTCAGGGTTTGAATAATCCTATAAAGCGTAAGAAAGTACTTGCTTATTTAAAAAAAATTTAAAGTAGATGTGGCCTTTTTACAGGAAACTCATTTGACAGATAAAGAACATTTGAAACTTAAGCGGGACTGGGTTAGACAAGTCTTCTATTCTTCATTTAATTCAAAGGCAAAAGGAATTGCGGTTTTGGTACATAAGAATTTACCGTTTCAATTGCAAGATGAGGAGAAAAATGGAGGAAGACTACTTAAGTTGAATAGTATGATCTCTAATGAAGCCTGGACTTTGATTGATGTTTATGCTCCAAATGTTGAAGACACTGCTTTTATTACAGAAATATCTTAATTATTGGGACAAGCTAATTCCAATGTGATGATTGGGGGGATTTAAATATGGTATTAGAACCGTTATTGGATAAGTATCCAAAGGTAATTAAGAAATCTAAGATGGCGATACATATGGCTAATATGATGAAAGATTTGAATTTAGTTGACATTTTGCGTAGATTTAATCCTACACAGAAAGACTTTTCTTTTTATTCTTCTTGACATAATTCTTTTTTAAGACTTGATTATTTTTTAATTTCGGCACATTTACAGGATAAGGTTATATCTGTGTATTATAAGGCAAGGTTAATCTCGGACCATTCATTGTTATTAGTGGAATATCAAAGTTCTCAAGTTACACAACATACTTTAAGATGGAGATTTAATACTATGTTATTACAAAAGCCAGAATTTATTGTTTATTTGAGAAAACAAATTGAGGATTTCATTGCAAATAATGTTCACTCTGTTTCTGATCAGTTTGTTTTGTGGGACGCAATGAAAGCTTTTTTACGAGGTCAAATTATCAGTTATGCATCCAAACTGAAGAAAGAGAGAGTGAGAGAAACTGAGGATTTGGAGAAGAAAATAACAATCTGTGAAAAAGAATTTCAAAAGAAAGCTACTGAATTCCAAAAGATCCAATTAACTAATTTAAAGTTGAAGTATAATAAGTTACAGTCATATCGATTTGAATGTCTGTTGAATCGTTCAAAAAATAAATTTTATGAATGGGGTGAGAAAGCTCATAAAGTATTAGCTTGGCAATTAAAAAAAGAACAGTTAACAAGGATTATACCAGCTATTAGAAATAAATCGGGTATTACATTTAGTCAAAAAGAAATTAACGATGAATTTTGTAATTTTTACAAAAAACTTTATTTGACTGAATGTAAAGAGATAAAAGAAGATCCAATAGACTCTTTTTTGAAAAATATTAATTTACCACAGTTATCTCAAGAAGACAGACAAGAGTTAGATAAACCTTTTACGGATAGTGAAATTGAAATGGCTATAAAAGATATGCCAAATGGAAAAGCGCCTGGTGGAGATGGTTTTTCTATTGAGTTTTACAAGACTTTTTATGTTGATATATCTTCCTTATTTAAGAATGTAATACAACAACCTTATGATACTTTTCAATTACCTGAGTCCTGTTCTAATGCTATAATTACAGTTATACCAAAAAAAGATAAAGATCCCTTACAGGTAGCTTCAACTGTCCTATATCTTTGTTAAATGTAGACTATAAAATAGTGGCTAAAGTTATGGCTAATAGGTTGGCTCAGTATTTACCAAAGATAATACATCGTGATCAAACAGGTTTTATAAAAAATAGGTATGCTTCGGATAATTTTCTACGATTAATTACTTTGATAAATAGATCTAAATCTCAGAAGAATTATCCAATGGTGGTTTCACTGGATGCAGAAAAGGCATTTGATAGAGTAGAATGGAAGTTTTTATTTAAAGTACTTGAAAAGTTTTTGTTTGGTCTCTCATTTATTAGTTTGATTAGGGCTCTGTATAATGGTCCGAAAGCTAGAGTTGTTACTAATGGTTTGCTTTCAGAATCCTTTAATTTAACAAGATCTACTAGATAAGGATGTCCATTATCACCCACTTTGTTTGCTTTAGTTATTGAACCTCTAGCACAATTAATACGTCAGAATGATAGTATCAAAGGTATGAGAGTCTTGAATGAAGATTAGATTATAAAATAAATTTATTTGCGTATGACGTTTTGCTGTATTTGGTGGATCCTGATGTTTCTCTGCCAGCACTTCAAGATTCCTTAGAGATTTATGGTCAATTATCTGGTTATAAGGTTAATTGGACTAAAAGTGAAATTTTATCAATTAGTAAAGATGATTTTTCAATGTTTAGAAATATTACGAATTTGAAGTGGACGAAACAAATTAAATATTTGGGAATTAATGTTAATACTGACTACCAAAATTTATATTCACTTAATTATCTTCCTTTAATGAAGAAGATTAAGGCAGATTTAGTTAAATGGAAAGATTTACCTTTGGGTTTATTAGGAAGAATTAATACTATAAAAATGAATATTTTTCCTCGTATACAATATTTATTTCAATCAATTCCTTGTTGTTTACAAAAAAAGATTTTTTAAGGATTTATATAAAGTAATTAGGGATTTTTTGTGGAAAGGAAAATTTCCTAGGGTGGCATTGAAAAAATTGATGTGGGATTTTCAATTTGGGGGTTACGGCTACCTAACTTTCAATTTTATTATGAAGCAGCTCAATTTAGATTTCTTAGCGCATTAATGGCCACACAAGATACGTCTAGTTGGGCACAGATAGAATTGGCAGTTATTTCTGAAAAATTTTCGAATGAATTTTTATTTCGATGGAATAAAAATTTGTTACGAACTTATGATGTACCAATATTGAAACATTTAATGAATTTATGGACAAGTAAATTTCATAAAATGGGATTGAAAAATAAGTGGTCGGGAAGATTAGCATTATATAATAATCAACTTGTTCCTTTCACGGTATCTAATATTATTTTGAAACAATGGGAGGAGAAAGGAATACATAATTTATTTGATTGATTTGATTGTTTTTTAGAAGTTCATTTTTGTTCTTTTGTAGAATTGCAAAAGAGATTTGATATAAGTGGTTATTCTCTATTTGTGTATTATCAGTTAAGATCTTTTGTAAAACAGGTATGCGGTCATCAAATGAATTTACTGTCTGAAACTGATTTTGAGAAATATGTGCTCTCATTTCCAAAAAAGGGTTATATATCAGGTTTGTATCGTATTTTGTTGGAAAGTGAAAGTAAAATAGATTGGGATAAAGATAAAATTAAATGGGAAAAAGATTTAAGTTTAACAATAACTGAAGAAGATTGGTCTGAAATCTGCCGTAATTGTGTTCGAAAATTGATTAATGCTAGATTGGCGATGATTAATTATAGTTTTATACATCAATTATCCAACTGCACGAAATACATGATTATCCAACTGCACGAAAACCAACAAGGTCGGGTCAGATACAGCAATGAGCTCTCTGAACCCTTCTCCATTAACAATGGCGTGAAGCAAGGCTGTGTTCTCGCACCAACCCTCTTTTCAATCTTCTTCAGCATGATGCTGAACCAAGCCATGAAAGACCTCAACAGTGAAGACGCTGTTTACATCCGGTACCGCACGGATGGCAGTCTCTTCAATCTGAGGCGCCTGCAAGCTCACACCAAGACACAAGAGAAACTTGTCCGTGAACTACTCTTTGCAGACGATGCCGCTTTAGTTGCCCATCAGAGCCAGCTCTTCAGCGCTTGACGTCCTGCTTTGCGGAAAATGCCAAAATGTTTGGCCTGGAAGTCAACCTGAAGAAAACTGAGGTCCTCCATCAGCCAGCACCCCACCATGACTACCAGCCCCCCCACATCTCCATCGGGCACACAAAACTCAAAACGGTCAACCAGTTTACCTATCTCGGCTGCACCATTTCATCAGATGCAAGGATCGACAATGAGATAGACAACAGACTCGCCAAGGCAAATAGCGCCTTTGGAAGACTACACAAAAGAGTCTGGAAAAACAACCAACTGAAAAACCTCACAAAGATAAGCGTATACAGAGCCGTTGTCATACCCACACTCCTGTTCGGCTCCGAATCATGGGTCCTCTACCGGCATCACCTACGGCTCCTAAAACGCTTCCACCAGCGTTGTCTCCGCTCCATCCTCAACATTCATTGGAGTGCCTTCATCCCTAACATCGAAGTACTCGAGATGGCAGAGGTCGACAGCATCGAGTCCACGCTGCTGAAGATCCAGCTGCATTGGGTGGGTCACGTCTCCAGAATGGAGGACCATCGCCTTCCCAAGATCATGTTATATGGCGAGCTCTCCACTGGCCACTGTTACAGAGGTGCACCAAAGAAGAGGTACAAGGACTGCCTAAAGAAATCTTTTGGTGCCTGCCACATTGACCACCGCCAGTGGGCTGATATCGCCTCAAACCGTGCATCTTGGCACCTCACAGTTCGGCGGGCAGCAACCTCCTTTGAAGAAGACCACAGAGCCCACCTCACTGACAAAAGGCAAAGGAGGAAAAACCCAACACCCAACCCCAACCAACCAATTTTCCCTTGCAACCGCTGCAATCGTGTCTGCCTGTCCCGCATCGGACTTGTCAGCCACAAACGAGCCTGCAGCTGACGTGGACTTTTTACCCCCTCCATAAATCTTCGTCCGCGAAGCCAAGCCAAAGATACATCAATTATATTTAACACCCGAAAAATTAAAAAAATTTGGTTTTAGTAAGTCAGATCTTTGTTTTCGTTGTGATCAGGTTTCTACTTTTTTACATGCTGTTTGGTTGTGTGATCGGTTACAACAATTTTGGAAAGGTATTCAATCTGTATTTAATAATCTATATAATCTTCATATTGTATTAGACCCTGATATATTTTTATTAGGGAATATGCAACCGTTGATTGATTTAGAATTAGATAATTACCAGATCTCTTTTATTTACTTAGCGCTGGCAGTGGCCAAGAAATGTATAGCGATTACTTGGAAGAATAGAAATGTATTGTCTTTAGATAGGTTGTATTCAGAGATGAAGTTTTGTTTGGTTATGGAAAGAATATCTTTTTCTATACAAGATAAGATGTCTTTTTATGAGTTAAAGTGGACCCCATTTATTGATTATGTACAATTTAAATAAGTTTGAATTAATCATTTTTTTCTTTAAAAAAACTTTTATTATATATTTTTTCTATACATATGTTTTCTTTTTTTTTCTTTTTTTCTTTCTTTTTTTCTTTTTTTAAAGTTTTTTATATTAGTTGATTTTTTTTTCGTTTAAGTTCTTTTTGTTTTTGTTTTTTCATATATATTTTTATATAATAAAAATTTTTTGGAATAATAATTAATACTTAATTAATATTTTTTTGTTTTTTTATATATCGATCTTTTTTTAAGATATATATTTTTTATTTTTTTATTATACTAATAGTATTAATTCTTCACTCTTTATCGTGGGGGTGGGGAGGGGAGAGTTTAGGGGTTAAAAATAGTTTTTTTTTAGTCTTAGTTTTTAGTTGTTAGGGGGAGATGCCGAGATTGGTATTGTATTAACTATGTTACTTTGTACTTGTATTACTTTATTTTGTATTTTTTCTGAACGTGAATTACTTACTTTCTTCATATGTTAAAATTAATAAATAAAGTTTCGAAAAAAAAAAGTTTACGTTTCCAGTCAACTTGGGCCAGTTCATCTCTCATAGCTCTGTAATTTGCTTTGTTCCACTGAAATATTGACACACCTGATATCAGCTTTTCCTTCTCAAATTTGAAATATGGTCACTGCTTCCTAAGGGTTCCATTAACTTTAATTCCCTAATCACCTCTGGTTCATTACACATCACCCAATCCAAAACCGCCAATCCCCTGGTGGTCTTATCGACAAGCTGCTCCAAAAAGCCATCTCGTGGGCATCTGAGATTCAGTATCTTCCTGACTTTCCCAATCCCCTTTCATGTTAAAATCCCCCATAATTATTTTGACACGTCCTTTCTATTTCCAGCTATAACTCATAGTCCATTTCCTGGCTGCTGTTTGAGAGCTTGTATATAACTGATATTAGGATCATTTTACACTTGCCATTTCTTAACTTAACCCATAAGGATTCTACCACTTCTGACCCAATGTCCCTTCTTTCTAGTGATTTAATATCATTGTTGACCACCAGGGACATGCCACCACCTCCACCTACCCCCCTATGTTCTGCGTACCCTTGGACATTAATCTCCCAATCACATCTATCATTCAGCCATGGTTCGGTGATGGCCACAATGTCGTATCTTTCAATCTGTAGCTGTACAACAAGGTCATCTAGTTTATTCCTAATGCTCTGTGCACTTAAGTACAGTACACTTAAACCAGTATCTGTTAGCAATTTTTCTGTATTTCTATTGTACAGCAAATTATCCTGTCTTTTCACCTGTCTGTCCTTTTTGTCATCTTGGCTGCACATTATTTTTAATTTTTTTCTATTTTTCTCTTCCTCGACCATAACACCCCGGTTCCCTTCTACCCTAATCTCTGCACTCACATTCTGATTCCACCCCCACCAAACTAGTTTAGCCTGCCAAGATATTGATCCCCCTCCAGTTCAGGTGCAGCCCATCTTTTTTGTACAGGTTAGACCTTCTCCAAAAGAAATCCCAATGATCCAGAAATCTTAACCCATCCCCCAACTCTTAGCCATGCATAAATTTGCCACATCTTTCTGTTCCTACCCTCTCTGGCATGTGGCATAGCCAGCAATTCTGAATTGAGGTACTGGTTCCCAGTGGACCATGACATCTGGCTGCTCACCTCTCCCTCAAGAATCCTACGAACTCAATCAGAGACATCCATGACCTGGGAGGCAACAAAGAACCCCCTATCCACTTGTCTCACCAACGAGTCTCCAATCACCACTGTTCTCCTCTCCCCTTCCCTTCTAAGCCAGAGGGCCAGCCTCTGTGCTGGACAAGTGAGCACCTCAATTTATCCCTGGTAGGTTGTCCCCACCAACAGTATCCAAAATGGTATACCTACTGTTCAAATATACATAATAACTTGGCCTCCACAGTCTTTTGGCAATGAGTTCCACATATTCACCAGCCCCTGGGCCATCTTCTCAACTGATTTAGATTCTGCTCTAAAGTTGTGTCCTTCCTCATTGTCCATTTACTAATAATTTTGTTGTCATCTGAAAATGTACCAGTTGTGTTAACTACATTGCCATCCCAAACAATTAATACTGATAAAGTCTACAAACAACAGCATGAACATTGAATTTTCCAATGTCAAGATACCAACTCCTTTCCTTCCTGTTTCCCTAGGTCCTCTCACACACATCGTTCTTTCCCATTTCCCCACTGTGCCCTGCTACTCAGTTTCTTTCCCATTCCCCAACAACCATACACCCCTCCATCACTATTCCCATGTGGCTATCATACCTCCCTTTTATGGCTCTGATCATCTTCCTTTCTTATGATTCCATAGTCTGAAGCCTTTCACTATCTCCACTTAACATTTTTTTAAAACTTTATTTATTAGTTCAAAAAAACAAATAATATGACATATACAACAATTAACCATAAACATGAACATTATTTTTTATATATATAAAAAAAGAGAAAAGAAAAGAACCCCCCCCCCTTCAGCCAACTCTCCTAAGGAGAGCCATAAAGAAAAAAGAAAAAATATTAAAGAAAAATTAAATATACATATTAAGATCTAATCAATGTAAATTGAAATGTAAATATTCTGAGTATAACAACCACTCATTAATAAAAAATTATAATTATCACACGAAACATACGTAATTTTTTCCATTAATAAACAATATTTCATCTCATTATGCCATCTATTAATATCAATCATATTTGTATCTTTCCACGTACCAGCAATACATTCTTTCGCTAAGGATAAAGCTAAATATACAAAAGCAATCTGAAACTTATCTAATCCCAAGCCTTTCAAAGGTTGGAAACTACCCAATAAAAATACTGTTGGATCTAAAACTATTTTAATCTTATACAGATATTCTAAAAATGATTGAATTTTCTTTCAAAAAGATTGTATATTTATACATGACCAAACAGCATGAAAAAAAGTTCCAACCTTATCACCACATCTAAAACACAAGTCTGATTCATGAAAACCATACTTTTTTAATTTCTCAGGTGTTAATTATAATTGATGTAAAAAATTATAGTTAATCATTGCATAACGGGCATTTATCAATCTAGTTACACTATCGTAACAAATATCTAACCAATCATCTTCGGAAAAAATAAAACCAGTATCCGCTTCCCATTTACTTTTAGATCTATCCCAACCCTTTTTATCCATACCATCCTGTAATATTTGATACATAGATGAAATATAACCCTTCTCTGGTATCTTCATAAGAAAAGTCTCAAATTTAGTTATTTCAGGTAAAATCATATCTCTACCAAACATACATCTTACTAAAGATCGAATATGATAATATAGAAACAAAGAATTCTTATCAATACCAAAACCTTCCCTCATCTGATTAAAAGATAAAAATTTATCCTCTTTAAAACAATCTCCCAAATTTTTCACATCTTTAAATCTCCAATGCAATAAACTTCGATTGTGTATTGAAAAAGGAATGTTGATTATTATACAATGGAGTCAAAGCCGATAATTTACCCCTAGAGCCTGTCATTTTATTTTTCTTTATCCATAACTTCAATAAATGTTTTAATATAGGCACATTATATCATTGTAACAAATTTATATTCCATCTAAACAAAAACTGATGTATTTCAAATTCAGAAATATTTGCCATCTCAATTTTGGCCCAACTAGGAGGCCGTACCAAATCCATCAATGAACAAATAAATTTAAGTTGGGCTGCTTCATAATAATTTTGAAAATGTGGTAAACGTAATCCCCCTAACTCATATTTCCAAGTTAATTTATTCAAAGCCACTCTTGAAAATTTACCTCTCCATAAGAACTTACTAACCATTTTATTCAAATCTCGAAAAAAAATATTATCAAGTAAATACGGAATAGATTGAAACAAATATTCATCTTAATTGTATTTATCCTACCCATTAAATTAATAGGTAAATCTTTCCATTTGATCAAATCAGTTTTATTTTTTTTCATAACGGAACATAATTTAATATATAACGATTGATAATTAACATTCAAAATTATACCCAAATATTTAATTCGATCAGTATCACTAACGCAAACAAAGCTGGTGATAAAGGACAACCTTGATGAGTTGATCAAGATAGCTTAAAGGGTTCCAAAATCAAACCATTCGGCAATATTCTAGCTACCGGTTTACTATGTAGAGCCCTAATCCAACCAATTAAAAAAAGGACCAAACTTGAATTTCTCCAAAACTTTAAACAAAAAGTTCCATTCAACTCTATCAAATGCCTTTTCTGCATCTAGAGATATTACCATCGGGTGATCTGAAGATTGTTGAAATCTATCAATCAAACTAATCACGCGCAATATGTTATCTGAAGCATATCTATTCTTTACAAAACCTGTTTGATCCATATGAATCAACTTAGGTAAAAATTTAGCCAATCTATTTGCTAATATTTTAGCTATTATTTTATAATCTACATTTAACAACGAAATTGGTCTATATGAAGATACCTTCAAAGGATCTCTATCTTTTTTTGGAATTACTGTAATTAAAGCACGAGAACAAGACTCAGGTAATTCATAATGTTCTCCAACTTGACGTAATACATCCCTAAACACTGCAAATAAATCATCATAAAAAATTTTATAAAATTCAACTGAAAATCCATCATCACCAGGCGATTTACCGTTCGGCATTTCCAGCATAGCCATTTTAATTTCCGAATCAGTAAATGGTTCTTCTAACTCCTGTATATCTGCATCCTCTAATATAGGTAAATTCTACTGTGATTAAAAAAATCAATCGATCCAGTTTCTTGTTTTCCTTCAGATGTATATAACTTTTTATAAAATGAGTAAAATTCATCATTAATCTCACGAGGTTTATGTAATAAGGGAATTCCATCTAACACCATTAATAGTCCTCAAAATCTGTTCTTTCTTTAATTGCCACACCAGTACCTTATATGCTTTCTCTTCGCATTCATAATACCTTTGCTTAGTCCTATTAATCACACATTCAAATTGATAAGATTGCAAAGTATTATATTCCGATTTCAACCTAGATAATTCTATTTTCTGATCTTCTGTAGCATCTTTCTGAAATTCCTTTTCTAACTCATCAATCTGTTTCTCTAATTCAAAACTCTGATTTAATTGTTTCTTCTTTATTTTAGAAGTATAACTAATTATTTGTCCTCTCAAATAGGCTTTCATAGCATCCCATAATACAAACTTACTTTGAACAGAATTAGAATTTTCTTTCAAAAAAATTAATTTGTTTTTTCAAAAAAAATCAATAAATTCCGTATTTTTTAATAACATTGAATTAAACCTCCAACGATAGGTCACTTGGATTTTCTCAGAAGTTGCATATGTAAAATATAACAAAGAATGATCTGAAATCACTCCTACTTTTATATTCCGCTTGTTGTATTTTCCCTTGTAAATGTGCCGATACTAAAAAGAAGTCAATCCTTGAAAACAATTCATGTCAAGATGAATAAAAAGAGAAATCTTTCTCTGTCGGATTAAGACGTCTCCAAATATCTACTAAATTAAGATCTTTCATCAATGCTTGAACCTGAACTGCCATCTTGGATTTCTTAACTTTCTTTGGAGATTTATCTAATAAAGGTTCCAAAACACAATTAAAATTACCACCAACTAAAATATTATCATTAGTCTGACCCAAACATAAAAATGCATCTGAAATAAATATTTCATCATCTGCATTTCGGGCATAAATATTAAGTCCAAAATTCACTAAAAATCTTACAATTCAAGAATACATCCTACCTTTTCCTCCATTGATTGTAATTCAAAAGATAAATTTTTATGTATCAAAATTGCTACACCTTTAGCCCTAGAATTAAATGAGGAAGAATGTACATGTCCTACCCAGTCCCTCTTTAATTTCATACTTTCCTTCACATTCAAATGTGTTTCTTGTAAAAAAGCAACATCAATTTTCATTTTCTTAATATATGTCAAAACTCCCTTATGCTTAATCGGACTGTTTAAACCCCGAACATTAAAAGTAGCAAACCTCAACTTTGACATATCTACTATTGTTACTAAATACCAATAATATCTTTATATGAAAACTCAAATCAACGTATATAGGCTCTCCAATAGAAGAAAAAAAATCACAAATTAAAAATTAACTAAAATGAAAATTAAAAAAATAAAGAAAAAAAAGAACCCCCCCACCAAAAAAAAACTACCAAAAGGTCCCCTCAGCAAAAATTGGGTGTGGGTCACCCACCAGTGGGTGATGACTAGTGAAGAACTTGGAGCAAATCTCTCCCTCCCCAGCCAAACAATCAATAACATCAAAATATCATAATAACAAAAAAAAGAGTAAGGAAAAAAAAATTATTCTTTTCATCCAAGAGATTCCAATCTCGAAGATCCCATTTCAGAAGAAGTTGGACTCTTTCCATTCCCATTTTTCCCATTTCTGCCATTTCTTCCATTTCCAGAACAACCAGATTTTTCTTTAGGAGATAATGGTGGACAACGTCTTTGTCCTCTCTGGTTTGTCCTCTGGCAATGAATCAGCAAAAATCATTGCTTCACGATCATTTTCAAAAAAATGAAATTGATAGTCTCCATAAAACACCTTCAACACTGCAGGATAGTGAAAAGTAGACTTATAATCTTTACGCCACAAAACTTCTTTAACTGGATTAAATCGACGTCAACGTTGAATAACCTCTTGACTCAAATCAGGGTAAAAGAAAACTCTGCTATTCTGAATCAATAACGGAGTTTGTCGTTGTCTCGCATTCTGCTCTGCAAGTCAAAGTATTGCTTCTCTGTCCAAATAATTCAAACATCAAATTATTACCGGTCTCGGTGGTTGATCAGCTGAGGGTGTTCTTCTTCGAGCTCTATGGGCTCTTTCCAGTACCAATCCCCCAGAAAAAAAATCTTGTCCTAATACCTGCGGGATCCAGTCTTTAAAGAAACGAAGAGGATCTTGTTCTTCTATACCTTCTGGCAAACCAACAATTTTCACATTATTCCTTCTGCTTTGATTCTCCAAGTAGTCTATTTTCCTCTCTAGCTCCTTCTCGCGTTCTCCCAATTCTATGACTGATTTTTCAACCTTCAGCACTTTTTCTGTGTTGGAAGCCACTTGTTGTTTACAGTCCAAAAAAGCAGTCTGAAATTGTTTTAATTCTTCATAAGATGCACCCACATGTGTCTTAACCATTTTTAATACTGAACTTATACCAGCATTCATTTGAGCCATTTCATTCATTTGAGATGTCAAAGGCTTAACAACAGCTTGAACAACATCATTTAATTGCATACACAGTAGGTCAGAAAAGCTCAGCCCTGCTCTCTCTGATGTAGTGACAGAACAAGGTAACTGCAGCTCCTGATGCAACTCAACAGAAGGCATTTTAAAAGTTTTACTGCGGATCTGGACTCCCAGTGATGGCACTCCGACTTCCTCAGGGAGTCGCCACTGGTCTCCCCCCACATCTCGTTTTTTCATGAAATCATGAAGAAAAGCAATTTCTTCAGATTGAAGTGCTTCCTGATGCATTTCCAACAATGGAGTTGTCTTCCTGTGTGCTCCCTCTGTTGAAATCGAAAGGCTTTCCAAATCAGGGTCCACTTCTTGGACCTTCTTCCAGAGAACGGGTAATTCCAGCGCCATCCTTCACTTGGTGAGTAACAGACATTTATTTTTCAACTCCCACAGGCAGTCTTTGAGGTTTAGACACTGAAGAGATTAAGCCTGAGGCTGTATCAAGTCATCGAGGCCCCAAATCTTCAGCACTTCGAAAATGTAACTTCTGCACTTGAGGTTTAATCTTTTTACAATTAGTGGCCATAATAATTCCTTGATACTTTAAACTAAAATTTAAAAAGTTTAAACTTGAAAGCAAAGAGTTAAAAAACAGGGACTTAAAAGTCTGGCCAGAGAGGTTGAGATTACACATCTAGACTCTATGCCATCTTGCCACGCTCCCCCCCCCCCCCCCCAACTTAACATCTCCAACCTTCCTTCCCCCATCTATCTGCTCATCCTCACTGATCATTGGTAACTCGTACCCCATCCTTCCCCCTCACTGGCTCAATTTCCTCCACTGAGTCCAGAAGAATGATCTCAGCCTGAAATGTCAACTATCATTTCCCTCCACAAATGCTGCCTAAAACCTCTGAGTTCCTTCAGCAACTATTTTTATTGTGGAAGATAAAAACTATCTGATCAATTATTTGACAACCAGGCTTTAAAGGACTCAAAAAGTTGGAACATGCAAAAGAAAGCTCAGGAAACAAGAATCCAGTTCTAGTTGTAACAGAACCTAAAATTCCAGGAAAATTACTTAGAATTTACATTCTGTGTGCTTTCACTTGTCAAAAACAGCTTTGGCAACAGCTAACTAACACACTGTAAAGTATTTAATTTCATTCTTTCTGTTCACTCTCTTTGTGCTGCTTTAATGTAGACAAAGGCACTTCACAGATTAGATGATTTTATTTTTTCTTTCTCTGGTTTGTGCAGCATGTATTAAAGGGCATCTCCACCCTAATTGTACATGGAGTTGTGCTAACAGGCTACTTACTATAATTAGCTGCCATAAATCCAACAATTTAAAGACATTCTGTAATTCTATTCAATGCCAAAGATATTTCAGTACATTTTCAAATGCTCTTTGCAACTTGGTGAGTCATGACAGCTTTTCAAGATACATACAATATACTCAATCAGAATGTTTGATTGAGGTGAGTGATAAATAAATGATTAGTTTTCTATCAAACATCGTTCCTTGGCTGCCATGAGTCACCCTTTAGACTCACTTTCAGATAAGTACCTCTTTTGCACCAGCCTTAACTGGTTTTTTGTTTGACAGATAAATCTTGCTTATAACTGCAGGCATAACTTAACAACAGTTTTTCAAAATAATCAACAAGAGAATCAACAGTTGTACACTTCATCTGAAAGATGGCACCTTCATTCAATGCATCAAATGTTCCTCAGTACAGCCTTGTAGTGCCAGCCAACATTTCTGAGTCTTTGGAACATGCCTTGAATTCACAACTTTCCAAATGAGAGTTGAACATTGCTACCAACTGAGCCATAGCCTGGAAGTGATGGAGAAGCTAATGAGCAAGTTATACTGATTTTACTACAAAAATATCTGAATCACCTGACCAAGAACAGATTAATGCAGAGTGCCACTGCCGAATTCACTCTATTACCTTTATCAATCCTTCCCCAAAATATTAATATCCGAAGAAGCTTTGGTACAAGAAAATCAATGTCAATACTGTTAAGGACCCCAAGGCAATCAATTACCTTGACAAAGAGCTCAGGCCAGAAATAATAGATTCGATATAAGCTGTGTGACCTACTGAGTTTCTCCAGTGCTTTTGTGTTTTTGCAGTGGGAGTTACTCTAAGGGCATTACTTCATAAACAACTGATCAATTCATGGCTAATAAGAGCCACAGAGTATGGACAGACCTGAAATCTATCAATTTACTGGTGAAGACAATCTTTATTTCTTGGAAAAGTACCAGAATATGTTTAATGAAAATTAGCAGATCAACAAATTGCACAAGATTCGTGGATTGGACATCACAGTTATCCCTGAAAACAAAACAGCTCCAGAACAGCTAAGGTTAGAGGTCTAGCAGAAAGAACTGATAGAGAATGGAGACAGCACAGGAGGCTCAAGAGTGCAGACAGGTGCAACAGATACAGGTTCTTCAATACTGTCAGGACTGTCCACAGCCCCACACTAATAACAGCCAAGAATGGAGGCAAACATATCAAGGATAGAAAGGCAGGCAATATCGGCTGGATTAGACTCTTCAAAGGAGTCATAAATTGTAACTTTATTCTTGAGGCGAGTGGTCTTGATGACAAATGCAGAATAGTTTAATTTGTCTGGCCTTGCCATATTCTCCTAATTGACAAGTTGAAAAGGAAAGGCTTCCAAAAAGATTCAAGATTCTTTTATTGGCATGGATTAAAACAGAAAATGCAATATTACACACAATTTCCTTTTGTGTTCCAAAAGGCAGACAAAGATTCACCATTGACAGAAATTGTCCGTGCCACTTACAGTCAAAGAAAGAGAAACAAAAGAGACCCCCAGAGTCATTGAGTATCCATGGATTCACCTCCAGAGGTCCCACAGCAAAAATTCTTCAGTCCAAACCATCAGCAACCCAAACTCCAGATCCAAACTTCTGACATGATCAGAAAGCATTAGTCACAAACCCACACCCACAATTGGAACAGCAGGATACACCTGGACATCTCAAATGCCATGAGTGCATCCAAGAAGATGATTGTGGACTTGAAGTCAGGAGAACACGAACCAGTCCTCATCAAGGGCTCATCAGTGGAGAAGGTCAAGAACGTAAAATTCCAGGGTGTCATCATCTTCGAGGATCAGTCCTGGAGCCTCCATTTTGATGCCATTACAAAGAGGACTCACCAGAGGCTATACTTTGAGAAGCTTTGGTACGTCACCAACATACTTCCACAGGTGTACCGTGGAAAGCATTCTGGCTGGTTGCTTCACTGTATGGTATGGAAGTGCCCACGCCCAGAACAGGAAAAACTCTAGAGGATTGTTAACTTGGCCTGCAACATCACGGGCACCTGCCTTCATTTCTTCGAGGACATCTTCAATAGGCAATGTCACAGCTTCTATCCTCAAGGTCCCCCTCCACCCAGGCCATGTCCTCTTCATTCTGCTACTGTAGGGAAAAAGGTGCAGAAGCCTGAAGACAGCTTCTTTCCCTCTGTGATTTCTGAATGAACAATGAACCAAAGACACTGCCTTAAACTTTTTCTTGCATTTTTAAAAATTATTTTGTTAGCTGGTTTATATAAATGTTTGCACTGTGAAGCTGCCGCAAAACAATGAATTTTATGACATGGTTCATGACAATAAATTCTAACTAACCATCTTTAAGAAAGACTAAACTGCATAGAAGCTTTGTTGTTGTCATAACCTCTGTCCAGGTCTATGAACATAATATGGACACATAGGGTCCTGCAGTTATCCATTTTTATTACAGTAAGGCTTGGGTTTTCCACTGCATTTTTAAATCTCTGTTATCCAGAATTCAAGCAACCAGCAAAAATAATGCGGGTTCAAAAAAAAGTTTAAAGTTTAAAATTGTCGTGCCTCGCAACACACAATCTCAAGCAACCAGAAAATTAATTTCTCTGATATATACCAATCCTCATAGATGGCAGATATCAGGAGTTTTACGGTATAGACACAAACACAGGTGGGGCTTAAACTCTAGTGATACAAAACTAGAACAGGTAGAAATATGATCATTAATACACAACAGATCAACAGAGGTCCAAAGGGAGTTAGGTATGGTAGTTTAGGATTCCCTAAAGGTTAACTTACCATTGAGTCAGTGGTAAGGAAGCCAAGTGCAATATTAGCATTCATTTCAAGAGGACTAGAATACAAAGGGAAAAATGCAATGCTAAGGCTTAACAGAGTGCAAGTCAGACCACATATGAAGTTTTGAGAATGGTTTGGGCCTCATCTAAGGAAGGATATGGTATCTTTCAAGAGAAGGTTTACAAGAATGATCTCATGTGAGTATTTGATGGCTCTGGACCTAAACTCACTCGAGTTTATAAGGAGGAGGGTTATCTCTTTGAAACATTCTGAATATTGAAAGGACTGGCTGGTGTGGATGTGGAGAAGAGGTTTCCAGTCATAGGCAAGTCCAGGATCAGAGAGCACTGCCACAGAAAAACGGATGTCCCTTTAGCACAATGAGAAGACTCTTCAGATGGTTGCAATCCATGGAATTTTCTAGCACATACATCTGTGGAGGCTGTCACTGGGAATGTTTAAAGTGGCAGTTGACAGGTTCTTAATTAGTGAAAATGTAGAAATGCTGGAGGAACTCAGCAGGTCTCACAATGTCCACCAGAGGCAAAGATGTATAACCAATGTCGAGCCTGGACCCTTCTTCGAGATTCTTGATTGGAAAGGGTGATAAATAAAGGTTGTGGGGAGAAGGCAGGAGAATGGATTAAAAAGAAAAAAATACATCAGCCATGATTTGAGTGGTGGAGCAGGTTCAATAGTCTAATTCTCAGCCAAACTCTTGTGGTCCAATAAGTACAACATATCAAGCTTGTAAATGTAAATTCAACAGGAAGAAAATCAGTCATTTAAAATATTTGCCAAGCCAATTCCTAAAATATGCAAACTCATTTATCAAGGAGGGGGAAAAAAGAAAATGCTGATTTACCATAGAACACTTCAGCACAGAAAACAGGCCATTTCGCCTTCTAATCTATGCCGAAATATTATTCCACTACTCCCATTGACCTGCACCATTCCATAACCCTCCTGACCTCTCTCATCCATTTATCTATCCAATTTATTCTTAAAACTTGTGTGAGCCCACATTTATCGCATCAGATGGCAGCTTGTTCCACACTCGCACCACTCTGAGTGAAGAAGATCCCCTCCTAGTCTTCCCCCTAAACCTTTCCTCTTTCATCCCAAAGCCATTTCCTCTCTCATTTATCTTTCCAAATCTAAGTGGAAAGAGCCTACTTGCTTTTACTCTGTCCATACCCCTCAATTTTGTAAACGTCTATCAAATCTCCCCTCATTCTTCTACGCTCCAAGGAATAAAATCCTATCCTGTTTAATCTTTCCCTGTAACTCAACTCCCGAAAACCCAGCAATATCAGACTACTCTGCACTCTTTCAACCTTATCTTCCTGTAGTTTGGCAACTAGAACTGCAAACAATACTCCAAATTTAGCTTCACCAATGTCTTATACAACTTCACTATAAGACCCCAACTCCTATACTCAATATTTTGATTTATGAAGGCCAAGCTGCCAAAAGCTACAACCTTGTCTACCTGTGACAGCACTTCAGGGAATTATGTATTCGTATTCCCAGATCCCTTTGTTCCTCCACACTCCTCAGTGCCCCACAATTTACTGTGTATTGTGACGGGCTCAGGGGATCCCCAACCCAGCAGCAATAGAAATTCACCAAGACAAATGGTTGCTTAAACAAAAGCTACTTTTAATTTTCTTTAAGCATAAAAACAGGATCAAACTTTATTACTATTAACTTAACCCCTTCCTAATTCTAAGCGCATGTGTATGTGAAGGGTGTGTATGTTCAGAAAATTTCTTTGATTCACAGTCCAATCTCACTTCTCACTCCTCCAAGTTCACTGGTAACAGGCAATTCTCATACTGTGCACAGAATTTAACATTTATGAATCTTCAACAGGCTTTGGTGTTTGAAAAGTAAATGGTAACCGCTCAGGAAGGTTTTTGTTGGTTTTCAGAGAGAGATTTGCTGTTCACTGGACATACAAACTGATTTCTTCTGGTCAGCCACTTCAGTGTCTTGACAAAGAAGCTTGCCCCATCAGGGTTTTCCAGATGATAACCTCTTTCTTTCAGGTCACCAGAGTTCCTTTTCTATTTCCCTTATCTCAGGCAAAACATTATATAGCCAACCATCTCCTCTTGAATGGACCACATGGGCTTTGAACAGGCTGAACTCCAAACTCACAACCAGTCTTCAAAATGGGGTTTCAAACAAGCTTCCAAAAGCTACTGCAGAAAACCAGCAGTCTGTCTCTTTCTAGTCACACTCAGAGAAAAACCTGTTTGAATCTCCCTGCTTGCAAAACCACATGACCTTCCTAAAACAACACAGTCTACTAAAACACTTTCCAAAAACATAATGTAAAATATAACAATCTGTCACAGTATGTTCTCCCTTGGTTTGTCCTTCCAAAATGCAACACCTCACACTTGTCTGCATTAAATTCCATCTGCCATTTTCTGTGCCATTTTTCCAGTTGGCCCAGATCCCTCTGTCAGCTTTGAAAGCCTTCCTCGGGTGTCCACAACGCCTCCAATCTTAGCGTCATCAGCAATCTTGCTGATCCAATTTACCACATTGATATAGACAACAAACAACAATGGTCGCAGCACTGATTTCTGATGTACACCACTAATCATAGGCCTTCAGTCTGAGAAGCAATCATTTAATAGTACTCGGTCTTCTCCTATTCAGCCAATTTCAAATCCCGTTTACAATCTCTCCATGAATACCTCGTGTCTGAACCTTTTAAGCTAACCTCCCATGTGGGACTTTGTCAAAGCCCTTAATGAAGTCCACGGAGACAACATTCACAAAATTTCCTTCATCTACTTTCTTGGGACGCTCCTTGAAAAACTCTAAAGATTGGTTAAACACAACCTACCACACACAAAGCCATGCTGACTATCCTTAATCAGCCCTTGGCTGTTCAAATACTTCTCAATAATTTATCCACTACTGAAGTCAGACTCACCGGCTTGTAATTTCCTAGTTTACTTTTGGAGCCTTTTTTAAACAATGGATTTCCTTCTCAAGTATTTTCTTAGATTTTCTATACTCTTCTAGTGCTTCATTTTCTCTTTGTTCCCTACATCTGTTATACACTTCTCTCTTCTTAACCAGATTGTCAATATCCCTTGAAAACCAAGGTTCCTATGCCCGTTAAACTTTCCTTTAATCCTGACAGGAACATGCAAACTCAAAATGTCACCTTTGAAGGCCTTCCACCTACGAATACATCTTTGCCAGAAAACAACATATCCCAATCCATTCTTCCAAGATCCTTTCTCATTTCCACAAAATTGACCTTTCTCCAATTTGGAATCTCATCTCAAAGATCAGACTTATCCTTATCCATAATTAACTTGAAATGAATGATATTATGGTCACTGTACCCAAAATGTTTGCCAATATACACTTCTGTCACCTAACCTGTTTGGTTCCCAAACAGGAGATCAAGCATTGCATCCTCTCTCATTTATACCTCTATATATTAATTTACATTTAAGAAACAACCAACTTATTTGCACCAGTCCCAGATATACCAATGAAAAATTGACCTGTTAATCCATTTTAATTGCCAAAGCAGATAGAGGAGTGGAGGAGGGAAAATTGCATGCACCATTAGAAATCAACAGGTTGTACATGGTGGAAATGTTCTCCGGTGCATCAATTTCAATGCAAGAAGTATTATAGGAAAGGCAGATGAAATTAAGAGCGTGGATTTGCATGTGGAATTATGTCATTGTGGCCATTACTGAAACTTGGTTGCAGGAGGGGCAGGTCCAGCAACTCAATGTTCTGGGCTTCTGTTGCTTTAGACACGATAGAACAGAGGGGGTGAAAGGGGGAGGAGTGGCATTGCTCGTCAGGGAAAATATCATAGCTGTGTTCAGGCAAGACAGGCAATTAATCTACTGTGGCTGCATGGGTGGAGCTGAGGAATGGGACCACACTCAAGGAGTTGTATTATAGAGCGCCCAATGATCAATGAGAATTAGAGGAGCAAATTTGTAGAGATAGCAGGAAACATAAGGTCATGATAGTAGATTTTAATTTTGCACATATTGACTTTGACTCCCATACTAGAAAAAGGCTGGATGGCTTAGAGTTTGTGAAATGTGTTCAGGAAAGTTTTCTAATATATAAAGCTACTAACTAGAGAGTGCCAAGACTATCTCCTTTTAGGAAACAAGACCGGATGGGTGACAGAAATATGTGTAGGGAAACATTTTGGGTCCAGTGATCATAATGTCATTAGTTTCAAGTTAATTATAGAGAAGGATAGGTCTGGGCCTCAGGATGAGATTCTAAGTTGGAGAAAGGCCAATTTTGAGGAAATGAAAAAGGATCTAGAATACATGGATAAGGAGAAAATTTACTAGGATGTTGCCTGTACTTCAGCAACTGAGTTACAGGGAAGTTTAAACAGGTTAGGACTTTATTCCCTAGAGCGTAGAAGAATGAGGGGAGATTTGATGGGGGTATTTAAAATTATGAGGAGATAGACAGAGGAAATGTAGATCAGCTTTTCCACTGAGGTTCGGTGAGATACAAATCAGAGGGCATGGGTTAAGGATGAGAGAGGAAAAGTTTAAGGTGAATATGAAGGGGAACTTCTTCACACAGAGAGTAATGGGTGTGCGGAACGAGCTTCTAAGTGGTAAATGTGGGCACAATTTTAAAATTTAAGAAAAAGTTGGACAGGTACATGGATGGGAGAGGTATGGAGGGCTCTGAACTGGATGCAAGTTAGTGGTATTAGGCAAAAAAAATGCTTTGGCTAAACTAGAAGGGCCAAAGGCACCTGTTTCTGTACTGTAATGTTCTATTGGAGCAGTAGATTTTTGTTAGGAAACCTGCATAACTCCCCTCTCTATTAAATGGTGACGATAGAGGTCTGAAAGATAACCTTACCTTTGGTTTAATATCTCTTAAGTAAAGCATCCACAATAATACAACACTGTTTTCCCTACTGCACCAAAATATTCTTCTTCTTTTCTTTGGCTTGGCTTCGCGTACGAAGATTTATGGAGGGGGTAAAAGTCCACGTCAGCTGCAGGCTCGTTTGTGGCTGACAAGTCCGATGCGGGACAGGCAGACACGGTTGCAGCGGCTGCAGGGGAAAATTGGTTGGTTGGGGTTGGGTGTTGGGTTTTTCCTCCTTTGCCTTTTGTCAGTGAGGTGGGCTCTGTGGTCTTCTTCAAAGGAGGTTGCTGCCCGCCAAACTGTGAGGCGCCAAGATGCACGGTTTGAGGCGATATCAGCCCACTGGCGGTGGTCAATGTGGCAGGCACCAAGAGCTTTCTTTAGGCAGTCCTTATTCCTTTTCTTTGGTGCACCTCTGTCACGGTGGCCAGTGGAGAGCTCGCCATATAACACGATCTTGGGAAGGCGATGGTCCTCCATTCTGGAGACGTGACCCACCCAGCACAGCTGGATCTTCAGTAGCGTGGACTCGATGCTGTCGACCTCTGCCATCTCGAGTACTTCGACGTTAGGGATGAAAGCGCTCCAATGGATGTTGAGGATGGAGCGGAGACAACGCTGGTGGAAGCGTTCTAGGAGCCGAAGGTGATGCCGGTAGAGGACCCATGATTCGGAGCCGAACAGGAGTGTGGGTATGACAACGGCTCTGTATACGCTTATCTTAGTGAGGTTTTTCAGTTGGTTGTTTTTCCAGACTCTTTTGTGTAGTCTTCCAAAGGCGCTATTTGCCTTGGCGAGTCTGTTGTCTATCTCATTGTCGATCCTTGCATCTGATGAAATGGTGCAGCCGAGATAGGTAAACTGGTTGACCGTTTTGAGTTTTGTGTGCCCGATGGAGATGTGGGGGGGCTGGTAGTCATGGTGGGGAGCTGGCTGATGGAGGACCTCAGTTTTCTTCAGGCTGACTTCCAGGCCAAACATTTTGGCAGTTTTCGCAAAGCAGGACGTCAAGTGCTGAAGAGCTGGCTCTGAATGGGCAACTAAAGCGGCATCGTCTTAAAGAGTAGTTCACGGACAAGTTTCTCTTGTGTCTTGGTGTGAGCTTGCAGGCGCCTCAGATTGAAGAGACTGCCATCCGTGCGGTACCGGATGTAAACAGCGTCTTCACTGTTGAGGTCTTTCATGGCTTGGTTCAGCATCATGCTGAAGAAGATTGAAAAGAGGGTTGGTGCGAGAACACAGCCTTGCTTCACGCCATTGTTAATGGAAAAGGGTTCAGAGAGCTCATTGCTGTATCTGACCCGACCTTGTTGGTTTTCGTGCAGTTGGATAATCATGTTGAGGAACTTTGGGGGACATCCGATGCGCTCTAGTATTTGCCAAAGCCCTTTCCTGCTCACGGTGTCGAAGGCTTTGGTGATTCTCCCAGAATCACAGTGCGGCTTTCGCGCAAACAGAGGAACTGCTGACATGGTCTTTGCCCTCAGACAGCTCCAAGAAAAGTGCAAAGAACAAAACAAAGGACTCTACATCACCTTTGTTGACCAAAATATTACAAGGGCAGTAAATGGACCTCATCCACAGTAAGAAAAAAAAGCACATCTGCATTAAACGATAGAGCAAAAGGTAAAAGACTGATGCAATCAGAAGAATCTAAACCCAGAAAAAAGACATACATTAATGTGGTACCTTGTAAGTTTCATATCTTACTTCTCAGTGTACTTTTGATGTTTAGTCTGGGCAACATGGCAGCTTGTGGAGGTTCGACAATGGAAACCTTAGCAAACATTTACAAATTTGTAGTGAAAAGCAAGCTGACCAGCTGCATCATGCCCTGGAATGGTGGCACTATGTGGAAAGCCCTGCAAAAGGTAGTGGACACAGCCGAGTATATCACAGGCAAAACTCACCCCACTATTGAGAACATCCACATGGAATACTGCTACTGAAAAACAGCAGCAATCATCAAGGATCCGCATCATGCAGGATATGATCTGTTCTTGTTGTTGCCATCAGAAAGGAGGTATAGGTGCCAAAGGGCTCTTACCTCCATTTTCAATGAATATCTGCTACCCCTCAACCATCAGACTCCTTAATGAGACTCATTCAGAGACTCATTTAATGACTCTTATTTGACTATTTATTACTGAATATTTTTATTTCTGTATTTGCATCATTAGTTTATCTTTCTTTCATTTTTATTTCTTTCTTCTTGAGTAGTTTCCAGTAACAGGTAATTTAGAAATTCTCTCTGGCCTGCAGGAAAAAGAATCTGAGTCGTATGTTAGTACTCTGACAATATATTGCTTCTTTGAACTATTGGATGCAGGGAACCCACAACCTCCTGCCTCTGGGGCAAGAATGTTCCAATTAAGCAATAATTTACAATACAAAGAAGAAAGATTAAAGCAGCAAAAACTCTACAGAAAATGAATGGTTAAGGTTAACAAATAAAGCACGTAAAATGTGAGATAATTGGACTGTTGTAGAATTTCACATGGACTAGGAGGGGAAGTTCCAAGTATATAGAATTGCAAAAAGCAGAATTAGACACCCATTATACTGAATGTCATCATAAAGGTTTGAAAATCTACCATTAACAGGATCCAGCAAAGCAAACTACAGCTTTGTGCTGCAACTGAAATGCTGGGGAAATGAGTCAAAAGAGACAATCACTTTTTATTATTAATTTGTCTTTTATCGTGTCTTTTGTCTAAGGAGAGGAGGAATCAACATTGGAACAATAATGGTTCCCACAAAACAATAAAATTTTAATCCCAACGTTAGTTCAACTGACTCAGTTAATTAAGACAATTTTGAAAACGAAAATCCAACTTTCAAGTCTGAACTTCCAGTTCAATCATACTCTTGATCCAACCATTAATTTGAGAAATACTCATCAAATCACAGAATATAAAATTTTCATCAGCCTTTACCCTAGTTACTCCAGAGAGGTTACTGCACTTCAACAGCTAATCACATCCATGTAAATTATGCATCTCTTCAGGTATTCAGTTGTGCTGTACGACTGAATGAATGATTTAGTGGCTACAGCTCAAGGATTTGTTGCTTGATTAAATTCTCAGCCTAAAGTCGAGGGGTTTAGGTGATGTTGATTGCTGAAGTAGTTTTCTATCAAAATAACTGATGCAGGTCTTCAACATGGAGCAAGCTCAATGAGCAACTTTTTGCATTATTTTTCATGCTTAACCTGCAACATTTACATAAACCTGCCAAGTTTTACTCATGCCAACACTGCAAGCTCTAAAAAACCAACAACACTCAGAATAGAAGATTCTCTTTTGCTCTCATCGGTAAGACCACAAATTTGCTCGTGCTTAACCCAAGTTTGAGGAACCTTGCAAAGCAGGAAGCCATCCCTTACACAGAAGTCTCAGCATCTTGCTTCTCATTCAATTCCAGAGAAATGGGAGAAAGCCAAGATATCTTTATCAAAAGACATCCAGTAAGTCAAGGATGATTTCTCTGTACTATGCTTCCTCCACACAGACAGCTTTTAATGAATTCTGAATATTGTGTGCAGTTCTGGTCACCTAACTACAGGATTGAAAGAGCACAGAAAAGATTTACTAGGATGTTGCTGGGTCTTCAAAAGTTGACTTTCAGGGAAAGATTTAAACAGGTTAGGACTTTATTCCTTGGAACATAGAAGAATGAGGGGAGATTTGATTGAGGTTTACAAAATTAGAGAGGTATAGACAGAGTGGATGCAAGTAGGCTTTTTCCATTTAGATTGGGGGAGATAAATAGAGGTCATAGTTTTCAGCTGAAAAGGGAAAGGTTTAGGGGAAACATTGTTTTAAGAATAGATACATGGATGGGAGAGGGATGGAGGATTATGGAATGGGAGCAGGTCAGTGGGACTAGAGAAATGATGGTTGGCACAAACTAGAAGGGCCTCATGGCCCATTTTCTGTGCTGTAGCGTTCTATGGTTCTAATTCAAGAATAAAGTGCTGCAGAGGATGTGGACAACACGACAATCCTTGAAAGACATGTAGATCTAATATTAAAAATAAATGCTTCGTATTTCCTTCGATAATGAGAAACAAAAGGGAGAAAAGTGCATCCAAAATAATGAGTCTTATTGTGCTTTAATTTGGCATAAAGTTTTATGGATACTGTGAACAATACTTTCAGATTTGGCTCCACCTGGTTGAGATTTTTCTGGGGTCAAATGGTAATCTGGAGTGCTCCAGATCGGTCAGATGAGTAGGGCCCCCATCTGTTAACCTTCATATCTATTTCCACTAAGCATACAATTTCTTGAAATAATGTCTGTTCCTGATACAGGTATTCCCCTCAATGTCTTAAATCAAAGGCTGAGAAATTAGAATATGCCTCACTAGATGAGGTGTTCCAAACTCTCTATCCTTGGTATTCAGGTCCCTTAGATAGTCTGGGCTAAGCACACTTGCCATATGCATGCCTTCATCTGGACAATACCAATCCTAACACTGTATACCTGTTTCATCACAAGCATTTGCTGCCAAACTTTTTACTGCAGTTTGGAGAGACCAATTAGCAATGATCCCAAGTAGCCTGATGATTATTGGGCACAAAAATAGCTCTGATGTACATTGTGTAGTGAACTGGGATTCACTAGAAGTGTGCTGTACTGATAACTGGTCCCAACTCCTGGCTCCTTCCCCTGGGTCCGTAGATAACCTTGGTTTCCTGCCTAAACCCAGAAACCCTCTGAAGCCTATTCGTGAACCCTATCTGTGTTGTAAGCTAATAAAAACGTTTGTTCTCTCTCTTCGAGCGTGAAGTTTTATCTATGCCACACATTGACATTTGGGTTTAACTACATCCAGATTCCATTTTGTTTGCTTCATTGGTTATCAGGTAGACCATGTTAATCTCATCCTGATTCCAATTCTCAATCCATGCACTTTTGATTTCATGTTCATCATCCTATGTGGGAATTATGTTCCAATACACATTGTGCCTTATTACCCCATGTGCAAGGCATTCCTTTTTGACTCCTGATGGTCATAATTCTTGCAGCAGCCAAGCAACCTTTGCTGAACTTTTCATGTTCTGCTTTTCACCCCACACATCAACTTCCTAATAGCTCCATGGCTCAGCATGTTCGCAAGTCCAGATAGACTAGCTGGACTTGGATAAAGATATAGAAAATGGAGTATAAATGTGGAAAACCAGCAAGCCCACAGATCATTAGAGCATATTAACAGGTCCTTCTAGTCGGTGCCGAACTATCATTCTGCTTAGAACCACTGAGCTGCACCCAGTACACATCCTTCCATACTGCTCCCTTCCATAAACCTATCTAAATTTATCTTGGATGTTAAAATTAAGCCGCTTCAGCACTCCCACTTCTCTTCTTTTAATTTTTTTAAATTTTTCACATTATAAACCATACTGATCAAAATACAGACATTTTTTCTCTTGAATATATAGTGTCATTTTCTCCCCTTTCCCCCCTCCCTTCCCTCCCTCCCTCACCCCCTTCCTATTTATTTAAAGTTCAATCTATAAGATACATTAAACCCGTTAAACAATGTAGTCACTTAATAAAATAAACAGAAATTTTTGCTTTTACTTTTAAGTACTGAGTCAGTTCATTTCATTGTCTTCTCCTTCTGTCATTTTAGGTGGTGGAGATCCTTGGTAGGATTTCTCTATTGTATTTCATGTATGGTTCCCATATTTGTTCGAATATTGTGATATTATTTCTTAAATTATGTTATTTTTTCTAATGGAATACATTTATTTATTTCTATGTACCATTGTTGTATTCTCAAGTTGTCTTCTAATTTCCAGGTTGACATAATACATTTTTTTGCTACAGCTAAGGCTATCATAATAAATCTTTTTTGTGCTCCATCTAAATCAAGTCCAAATTCTTTATTTCTTATATTACTTAGAAGGAAGATCTCTGGGTTTTTTGGTATATTGCTTTTTGTGATTTTATTTAATATCTGGTTTAGATCTTTCCAAAATTTTTTCACTTTCTCACATGTCCAAATTGCATGTATTATTGTTCCCGTTTCCTTTTTACAGCGAAAACATCTGTCTGATACTGTTGGGTTCCATTTATTTAACTTTTGGGGTGTGATGTACAGCCTGTGCAACCAATTATATTGTATCATGCGTAACCTCATGTTTATTGTATTTCTCAAAGTTCCGGAGCATAGCTTTTCCCATGTTTCATTCTTTACCTTTATGTTTAGATCTTGTTCCCATTTTTGTTTAGGTTTACAGTTAGTTTCCTCGTTCTCCTTTTCTTGCAGTTTGATGTACATGTTTGTTAAAAAAATTTTAATTATCATTGTGTCTGCAATCACATATTCAAAATTGCTTCCTTCTGGTAACCTCAGACTGTTTCCCAATTTGTCCTTCAAGTAGGTTTTCAGTTGGTAGTATGCCAACACTGTATCGTGAGTTATACTATATTTGTCCTTCATTTATTCAAAAGATAATAATTTATTTCCCAAAAAACAATTTTCTATTCTTTTGATCCCTTTTCTCTCCCATTCTCTGAAGGAAATAGCAGAGGCTCTGGCGGTAATTTTCTAAATGTCATTAGATATGGGGATAGTGCCGGAGGATTGGTGCATTGCGCATGTGGTTCCGTTATTTAAAAAAGGTTCAAGGAGGAAGCCTGGCAACTATCGGCCTGTAAGTTTGACGTCTGTGGTAGGTAAATTAATGGAGAAGGTCATGTTTGACCAATCTGATTGAATTTTTTGAAGAGGTGACTAGGAATGTGGATGAGGGTAGCGCAGTGAATGTTGTCTATATGGACTTCAGTAAGGCCTTCGATAAGGTACCACATGGAAGGTGCAGTCTTTAGGTATAAATTTTGAGATAGTCAAATGGATTGAACATTGGCTGAAAGGGAGAGGCCAGAGAGTGGTAGTGGATAATTGTCTGTCAGGTTGGAGGCCGGTGACCAGTGCTGTGCCTCAAGGATCTGTATTGGGCCCATTGTTGTTCGTTATTTACATTAATGATCTAGATGATGGGGTGGTGAATTGGATTAGTAAATATGCAGACGATACTAAGATAGGTGGAATAGTGGATAATGAAGGTTTTCAAGGATTGCAGAGGGATTTGGGCTGCTTAGAAAAGTGGGCTGAAAAATGGCAGATGGAATTTAATGCTGATAAGTGTGAGGTGCTTCATTTTGGTAAGAAGAATCAGAATAGGACATACGTGGTAAATGGGAGAGCATTGATGAATACAGAAGAGCAGAAAGATTTAGGAGTAACGGTACATCGTTCCCTGAAGGTAGAAACTCACGTGAATAGGGTGGTGAAGAAGGCTTTTAGTATGCTGGCCTTTATCAATCATTGCATGGAATATAGGAGTTGGGAGGTGATGTTGAGATTGTATAAGACGTTGGTGCGGCCTAATTTGGAGTTCTGTGTGCAGTTCTGGTCGTCTAATTATAGGAAGGATATAAACAGAGTGGAGAGAGTGCAGAGAAGGTTTACCAGAATGTTACCTGGGTTTAAGCATCTAGAGTATAGGGAGAGATTGGACAGATTAGGTCTTTATTCTTTGGAGCGTAGAAGGTTGAGAGGGGATTTGATAAGAAGTATTTAAGATTATGAAAGGGATAGACAGAGTGGATGTGGATAGACTATTTCCGTTAAGAGGAGGAAAGATTAAAACAAGAGGACATGAGTTAAGAATTAAGGGGCAGAGGTTTAGAGGTAACATGAGGGGGAACTTCTTTACTCAGAGAGTGGTAGCCGTGTGGAATGAGCTTCCGGGAGAAATAATGGCGGCAGAGTCATTTGTATTATTTAAGAAAAGGTTGGACAGGTATATGGATGAGAAGAAGATGGAGGGTTATGGGCATTGTGCAGGGAGGTGGGACTAGAAAGGGGTGTTTGGTTCGGTGCGGACTAGAAGGGCCTAATGGCCTGTTTCCGTGCTGTAATTGTTATATGTTATATATGTATATGTTATTGTGAAAGGGATTAGTTGATTTTGTGTCAATATTAATTTGGGTAGTTGATAATTTTATTTTATTCCTTTCTTCATGAATCTTCTTCCAAATGTTGAGCAGATGGTGCAATACTGGTGAATTCCTACGCTGCACCAATTTATCATCCCATTTGTATAGTCTACGTTCAGGTATCTTCTCCCCTATTTTATCTAGTTCTAATCTGGTCCAATCTGGTTTTTCCCTTGTTTGATAAAAATCTGATAGGTATCTTAATTGTGCTGCTCTATAATATTCTTAAAGTTTGGTAGTTGTAAACCTCCTTGTTTGTACCATTCTGTTAATTTATCTAGTGCTATCCTCGGTTTCCCCCCTTTCCATAAGAATTTCCTTATTATTTTCTTTACCTCCTTGAAGAATTTCTCTGTTAGGTGAATTGGTAATGATTGAAATAGGTATTGTATTGTATCCTTGGGAAGATATTCATTTTAATACAGTTTATCCATCCTATCAGTGTTAGTGGTAAGTCATTCCAGTGCTCTAAGTCGTCTTGTAATTTTTTCATTAATGGCTGATAATTTAGTTTATATAGATGGCTGAGATTATTATTTAGTTGTATACCTAAGTATCGAATTGCTTATGTTTGCCATCTAAATGGTGATTCTTTCTAAAACTTTGTGAAATCCGCATTATTCATTGGCATTGCTTCACTTTTATTTGTGTTGATCTTGTACCCCGATACTTTTCCATATTCCTTCAATTTCTTATGTAATTCTTTCATTGATATTTCTGGTTCTGTTAAGTATATTATAACGTCATCTGCAAATAGACTGATTTTATATTCCTTCTCTTTTATTTTTATCCCTCTTATTTTATTTTCTGTTCTTATCAGTTCTGCTCGTGGTTCTATAGCTAACGCGAATAGTGAAGGAGATAGTGGACATCCCTGCCTTGTTGATCTGCTTAAGTTAAATTGTTTTGATATATATCCATTTACTGTCACTTTCGCCATTGGTCCCTTATATAATGCTTTAATCCAATTAATATATTTCTCTGGTAGGTTGAAATTTTGTAGTACTTTGAATAAATAATTCCATTCTACTCTGTCAAAGGCTTTCTCTGCGTCTAAAGCAACTGCTATTGTTGGAGTTTTTTTTCCTTGTACTGCATGGAATAAGTTAATGAATTTACAAATATTGTCTGTTGTTTGTCTTTTTTTAATAAATCCAGTTTGGTCTAGTTTTACTATTTTTGGTACACAGTCAGCCAATCTGTTTGCTAATAGTTTAGCTATTATCTTATAATCTGTGTTAAGTTGAGATATTGCTCTAAACGATGCTGGTGTTAGTGGATCTTTCCCCATCTTTGGTATTACTGTAATTATTGCTGTTTTGCATGAATCTGGTATGTTTTGTGTTTTTTTTCAATCTGGTTCATTACTTCCAGGAGAGGAGGAATTAACAAGTCTTTAAATGTTTTATAGAATTCTATTGGGAGTCCATCCTCTCCCGGTGTTTTATTGTTCGGTAGTTATTTTAATATCTCCTGTATTTCTTCTATTTCAAATGGTTTTATTAATTTATTTTGCTCCTCTGTTTGTAATTTCGGTAGTTCAATTTTAGTTCGAAATTCATCTATTTTGTCTTCTTTCCCTTCGTTTTCAGTTTGATATAGTTGTTCGTAGAATTCCCTGAAGTTTTCGTTGATCTCCGTTGGGTTATATGCAATTTGTTTGTCCTTTTTTCTTGATGCCAATAGCGTTCTTTTAGTTTGTTCTATCTTAAGCTGCCACACTAGTATTTTGTGCATTTTTTCTCCTAGCTCATAATATTTCTGTTTTGTCTTCATTATGTTCTTCTCCACCTTATATGTTTGTAGTGTTTTAATATTTTATTTTCTTGTCTGTCAATTTTCTTCTTTTAGTTGTATCTTTCTTTATTGCTAATTCTTTTTTAGTATTTATTATTTCCCCTTCCAACTGTTCTATTTCTCGATCGTAGTCCTTCTTCATCTTAGTTACATAACTTATTATCTGTCCTCTGATGAATGCTTTCATTTAGTCCCATTGTATAAATTTATTTATACTTCTCTGTGTGAAGAATTCCCCCCAATTATTCCACTTAAACATTTCCCATTTCATCCTGATCCTATGGTGAGATTTAAAGGTGCTTGTGTTTAGGGGTCTCTGGCTGACCTTGTGCAATCAACGAGCAAGGAAGATGGGAATCACCTCTTAATACATTAATCATAAGCCCCTTTTACACAGCCTCTTCAATGTGGGAATATGGCACTTTTATTTGATAAATATAGCCATTTAACTGGAACCATACACTTTGATTCAAAGCAAGTCATGCTGCGATGAAGGACAATTCATGGTACTGGGATAGGAACATGCTCTGTTTGCAGAATGTGGATAGCAAAGTGAAGCAGATGAAGAGGTGGTTTATGCACCAGTAGGGACAGCTGGTAAGGAGTTCATATGGAAGGACCAGTAGCTAGGGAAAGTTGCAGCCCTGGGGATGGTTTGCACAACAACAGGGACAGAATCTAATGTAACAAAGAAAGGCCTAATGTTTTGTATTCAAATGCACGCAACACAAGACATTAAGTAGATGACTTTGTAGTACAGCTGCGCATAGGTAGGTATGAGGTTGTGGCCATCAAGGAGTCATGGCTAAATGATGTATATCATTGGGAGCTGAATGTCCCAGGAGACACAGTATCGAAAGGATAGGCAGGTAAGCAGAGATAGCAGGGTGGCCATGTCAGTAAGGTACAGCATTAAATCATTGGAATTGGAAAGAGGTGACATAGGATCAGAAGATGCAGAATCATTGTGGGTTGAGTTAAGAAATGGCAAAGGTAAAGAGACATTGTTGACTGCTATATACAGTTAAGTGGTACTCTTTGGGATTGTACTCGCTGGAGTTTAAAAGATTGAGAGGGGATCTCATAGAGACATAAAATTCTGGCAGGACTGGACAGAATGGATGCAGATGGGATGTTTCCAATGGTGGGGGAGTCCAGAACCTGGAGCCATGGTTCAAGGATAATAGGCAAACCATTTAGAACCAAGATGAGGAGGAATTCATTGCCACAGAGAGCAGGAGAGGCAGGTTCATTTAAGAGGGAATTAGATATATTTCTTCAGTGTAAGGGAATTAGGGGTTTCGGAGAGAAGGCGGGGACGGGGGTACTGAACTTCAAGATCAGGCATGATCTCATTGAATGGCAGAGCAGGCTCGAAGAGCCGAATGACCTACTCCTGCTCCTATCTTCTATGTTCCTATGTTACCTGTATTTGGAATTCAGAGGCAATTTGACAAGGTGCTGCACGAGGGTACTTAAGAGCCCATGGTATAACAAAAACCATACCAGCATGGGTAGAGCATTGGCTGATTGGCAGGAGGTAGAGAGTTGGAATACAAGGATCATATTCAGCTTGGCTGCCAGTTGCTAATGTTGTTCCACGTGGGTCAGTGTTGGGGCTGCTTCTTTTTATGTTGTACTGCATATTAATGATTTAGATGATGGAATGAATGGCTATGTGGCCTATTCTGAGGATGATACAATGGTAGGTGAAGGAGCAGAGAGTGTTGAGGAAATGGGGAGGCTGCAGGACCGATTAAGAGAATGAGCAGAGAAGTGGCAAATGAAATGTAATGACATAAAGTGTATGGTCTTGCACTTTAGTAGAAAAAAATAAACAGGCAAACTATTTGTTAAATGGAAAGAAAATTGAAAATACTCAGAAAAGGGATTTGGGAATCCTTGTGCCGTATAGCCTGAAGGTAAATTTGCATGTTGAGAAGGTGGTGAAGAGGGCAAATGTATTCATTCATTAGCTTTCATTTCAAGAGGAATAGAATACGTCCCAGGATGTGATGTTGAGACTTTAAAGAACACTGCTAAGACCCCACCTGTACTATTGTGGACAGTTTTGGGCTCCTCAATTAATAAAATGTGCTGAAGTTGGAGAGGGTTTAAAGGAGGTTGACTGGGGATGATTCCAGGAACGAAAGGGTTATCATACGAGAAGCGTTGGACTTCTCTTGGCCTGAATTCATTGGAACTTAGGAGTGGACCTGAATGGGGAAAATGGATCAATTCATGATTACGTGGTAGGGCTGACTTGATGGGCTGAAGAGCCTATTTCTGCTCCCATGTCTTAGGCACTGCTTGGAGAGATGACAACAGAATGTTGAGACATGGAAAATATTATGACTTATATAGGAAATTTACTAAGCAACTGGCAGTATTTGCTCATTCAAGTAAAGCAGGCTTTATAATCTTAAAAGTACTGACAAAAAGAACTGACAAGTTCAATGCAAACAAATTGCAACCTATACACAAAATAAATTGGTATAGTGGTTAACGGGTGAAAAATTGAACAATTACTCAGAGGTACCAAAAATATCCAAACTGATAAAATCTATCAAAAATCTATGCCATTCCTCATGTGCAGAGGTTAAACTGTACAGTGATCTGGTGATGCAATCACTAACTTAACAGGTCTAGGTCACACAACATTTCAGAGTAATGTGGAGTCAATGACTGACCCTTCGCATTACTATAATTCAGTGTGAGAAATGACTGGATAATCTTTGTTCTTCCTAATTAAAGGAGAGATATGTCAGATTAGATTTTTATGTTTTTCTTTGGCTTGGCTTCGCGGACGAAGATTTATGGAGGGGGTAAACAGTCCATGTCAGCTGCAGGCTCGTTTGTGGCTGACAAGTCCGATGCGGGACAGGCAGACACGGTTGCAGCGGTTGCAGGGGAAAATTGGTTGGTTGGGGTTGGGTGTTGGGTTTTTCCTCCTTTGCCTTTTGTCAGTGAGGTGGGCTCTGCGGTCTTCTTCAAAGGAGGTTGCTGCCCGCCAAACTGTGAGGCGCCAAGATGCACGGTTTGAGGCGTTATCAGCCCACTGGCGGTGGTCAATGTGGCAGGCACCAAGAGATTTCTTTAGGCAGTCCTTGTTCCTTTTCTTTGGTGCACCTCTGTCACAGTGGCCAGTGGAGAGCTCGCCATATAACACGATCTTGGGAAGGCGATGGTCCTCCATTCTGGAGACGTGACCCATCCAGCGCAGCTGGATCTTCAGCAGCGTGGACTCGATGCTGTCGACCTCTGCCATCTCGAGTACTTCGACGTTAGGGACGAAAGCGCTCCAATGGATGTTGAGGATGGAGCGGAGACAACGCTGGTGGAAGCGTTCTAGGAGCCGTAGGTGGTGCCGGTAGAGGACCCATGATTCGGAGCGAACAGGAGTGTGGGTATGACAACGGCTCTGTATACGCTTATCTTTGTGAGGTTTTTCAGTTGGTTGTTTTTCCAGACTCTTTTGTGTAGTCTTCCAAAGGCACTTTAGTTGCCCATTCAGAGCCAGCTCTTCAGCGCTTGACGTCCTGCTTTGCGGAAACTGCCAAAATGTTTGGCCTGGAAGTCAGCCTGAAGAAAACTGAGGTCCTCCATCAGCCAGCTCCCCACCATGACTACCAGCCCCCCCACATCTCCATCGGGCACACAAAACTCAAAACGGTCAACCAGTTTACCTATCTCGGCTGCACCATTTCATCAGATGCAAGGATCAACAATGAGATAGACAACAGACTCGCCAAGGCAAATAGCGCCTTTGGAAGAATTTTATGTGAGTATGAGGTAATTAACAAGGGAGACAACAAAACACGGGAATGATATTTGAGGGCACCAATACTCCTGAGCACTAAGCCCTGTAAAAGGTAGTGGACACAGCCCAAGACATCATAGGCAAAACACTCCCCTCCCCAATCAAAAACATCTGCAGATAATACTGCCATTAAAGACCAGCAGCAATCATCAAGGATCCACACCACCCAGCACATGTTCAGTTCTCATTGTTACCATCAGGAAAGTGAGAAAGGTGCCACAAGGTTCAAATCACCAAGTTCAGGAACAGCTGCTACTCCTCATTTAAGGATTCTCACTTTTGCATTTTTTCCCCCTCTCTGTATTGCAGTTTGTTTTCATTTTTTTTTTAATTTGTTTACGTACATGCATTTTTTTTTGTACTACCAAAAAAGTAGTAATTCTGCCTTGGCTTCAGGAAAAAGGTATCATGAATGATATGTGATATCATGAATGTACTCAGATGCACTGAGAGCGGAGACAGGACTCCATTGTAGTAAACCACTGTTTGTATATTTATCTGTCTGGGCATGCTCATTGGCTGTTTGTACCTGTGGCCCATCCCACACACTCCTGATTAAAGGTGACTGTTCAGGACAGTCGACCATCATGGACGTGACTCCATTCTACTATGAATAAGAGCCTATCAGTTTTACATAACTTCAGTCTTTTGGAGTTATTGATGGTGCATCAATTTTAGTCACAATAAATTTTGACAATGGAGCAGATCCTGAAGCCGGAGAAGTTGGAAATCGATCCTCATCACTTAAAGCCTCCATCACTTGAACTCTGGCTGTGTTGCTTCGAAGCATTATTGCAGGCATCATCTACCATTGTTTGATCAGAGAACGATAAGCTGCAGGTTACTATACTCCCGGGCTGGGCCCCTGGTATACTCAATGAACAGGGATCCCACGTCGCATCTGGAGGTGATGGACATTCTGAAGAGCCAGTATGTGAAGAAGGTAAACTGCGTATATGCGAGACACCTCCTGGCCACTCGAAACAGCAACCTGGGGAAATCGAGCGCAGAATACCTCCGGGCCCCTCGAGCTCTCAGATGAGCCTGTGACTGCAAGGCCGTGACAGCCACTGAGAACATGGAGGACCTGATTAGAGATGTATGTCACGGGCATCAGGTCCAAGTACATCCACCAGAGACTGTTGGAGCAAGATGAGCTCAATTTGCAGAGGGTGGTCAAACTGACGAGCATGTTGGAGGTGACCCTCCATAATGTTGAAGCTTACTCTGAACAACAAGGGCACCGCATGGTTGACCCAGGTGCTGCCATCTTGGGACACGCCACCACCGCCACGCACCACCAGCGATCTGACTATGGCTGATGTACTCTGCGAGCACCAACTCCGCACCCCGCCAGTGACCTGACCAAAGTCACTGCACTCTGTGAGCAACAGAATTGCTACTTCTGCGGCCTGGCCTGCAAAAGGTGCCGTACTCCAATTGCGGGAAGAAAGGGCATTACAAGAAAGTATGCAAGTCCAGTTTAGGATAGTCAACCATCATGGACGTGACTCCATTCTATTGTGAATAAAAGCCTATTAGTTTTACAAAACTTCATTGTTTTGGAGCTACTGATGCTGCATCATCCGTTTTAGAACTATACCAGTAATCAATCTTTCTGCAAAGTCTGTTCATCAGCTACGTACAATATGTGGCTGAAGTCAGGGCATTGGTTAATTTAAAAAAGGTCAAAGCAATTCAGAGGAATAGATTTAGAACCAAATTTCAAATGGATTAATCAAAGTCAAACTTTTTCTGGACCTCTTGTGACAACAAGCATTTAGAATCAGGCATGATTTAATGGAGCAAAGAACCTGCCTTGGAAACTGATTGAACCAATCATGGTCTAATCCTGGTTCCACTCTTGTCTGCAGAGTAGATGAAACAAATCCTCTCAGTTTCATGCCAGAGGAGCTCTCCAACCTAACTCTTTTTCTTACGTTCAGGATGTTACAAAATTATGAGAGGAAATTCAGCTGCAGAAAAATAAACATCCAATTGTTGAGGGAAGGATTACGTGTGAAGCATTAATTTTCCATAAAGTATAGGTTTTCATTAATAAATGTTCTAATCTTAATTTTAAATCTCTATCAACCATCTATTTTATAGTATGAAACCTAACAATAGCTGGGGTTTTTTTAAATATAAAAATTAAACAATTTTTGTAAGCCCAAAAGGGAATAATTATGCAAGAAAAATAACAGCAGTTTTCATTTACTGAATGCTTTTGATTTCATGAGGTAACACATTTTATACTGAGTTATATGAAGAGGAAAAAAGAAAGCCAAAAGATGAATTAAAGAGATAGGTAGCGTCTTCAAGCCAAGGGCTGATATCTTTGACTCTGAGCTGAAGGGATGGGAATAAAGAGAAATGATTTAATTGAGGGATTTAAAAACAAGGATTAAAACAAAGTTGGGGCCTTAAATCAGTCAAGAGCCATTGCTCATTAATGGGAAAAGTGGGGACAGATGGTTAGGACACGGTGCAAGCTAAAATACAGGCAGCAGGACCTGCACAATCCCAGTTCCATAGATATCCCTTGAATATTCTCAACAACAAAACATTCTTCACCTAGTGAGGTAGAAGATAAAGAATTTAAACCCTTTCAATGAAGAAAATGTTCTTCATCACACTCCTCTAATCTCGTGACCATGAATCACGTTACTAGCCAGAGTGAACATCTGTCCATTTAGAATTTTCTAGGTCTGGACAATTTCAGATCTCAGAATTGTGGGAAATAGGTCAAGTCTATTTAATTTCATTCCTTAGGTTTGTCCATTCATCACAGGAAGATGACACACTTTGTTTTAGAGCTTCAGTTTCAACAAACATCCTTCTAAAGTACTGTGAGAGAACAGAAGCCTGCACAGAACAAGAATCAAATTGTCATGTAAATATTCATTAAAAATGCAATGCACAGGTACTTCAATTTTTGTCCATTGCACCACAAACAAAGAATCACCATGAGCATTGTGCAGCATCCCAAACAAGACAAAGAAAAGCAAAGGAGAACCTCTTCAGAGATATTGGGTGTCCATGGATTTGCCTCCAGCATTCCCACAACTTCTGCAGCTTCACAGACTTCAGTTCAAACCATTGGCAACACAAGCTCCAGATACAACCACAGATATGATCAGGAAGCCTTCAGCACCCAATGTCATTCAGGAGCTCTTCTAACCCTCATCACCTTCTCAAATTCCAGTTCCGACACCTGGTTCCCAGGAGTCAGTCTCCAGCAGCCCGCAGCCTGTGTATGCCCTTCAGCCACTGAAACCCTCACTGTTTTAAAAAATAGAATTGGCTCCTTTAACAGACCGTTTAAATCCTTTATGAAGCCATCAGCATAAGGACTGAAGTGTGGGACCCTGCAGAGAATTGCTTCTTTGCATGTATACTATTATTTACTGTCATGCCTTTTAACCAGTTTATTAATTGACCAATTTCAATACATCTTTAAACCAATGAGGACTGCTTGGCTTAAATTCAAGAACATGAGATTTAAATAAATTGCCCAATTTCATGATAAATTTGATAATGATTCTTTCCCAGTGACCTTTTAATATAATGCTATTAATTACCTGTTTCATTGCAATGCCTGTTCTGAAGTAACTGGTTTCCTTGTTGGTTTCTTAACATGAATATTGAGCATAACTATTGTTACAGGATATGTTAGTATAGTTATGGGTAAAATAGGTTCTTAAAAGAGATTGTGTAACCTAAACTTAATCTCCACAGAGTAATGTCACAAAAGACATCATTTAAAACGTAAGAGTTTTGCTGAAGTGAGACATTGTGTCACCAGTGTCTTTTCAGAGACAATGGAACTGCTTTGGAAATGGCTTCAAAACGAGGTGTTGATGGAAGATAATGTTGATATGTCCAGGCTCAAATACTGGTCTTTCAAAGATTGGGTTTCGAGCCTTGGGAGAGATCATTTGGTTTTTTTTCCACAAGCAGAGAGTGGGGGAAAAAACACAAATGGATGATTTCTCTTTTGCAGTTGAGGCTGAAAAATGGCAAGCTGGCAGGCTTGTTGAAAAACCCCATTTTGAAGACAGGTTGTGAGTTCGGAGTTCAGTCTGTTCAAAACTCTTGTAGTCCTTACAAGAGGAAATGGCCAGCTAAAGAGTTTCTCCTGAAATAAGGGAGACAAGAGCAACTCTGTGGTGACCTGAAAGAAGGTTATCATTTGGAAAACCCATGATGGGGCAAGTTTCTTCGGCAAGACACTGAACTGACTGATTGGAGGAAATCAGTTTGTGTGTGTGTAACGAGCAATAGATTTCTCTCTGAAACGAACAAGAACCTTCATGATAACCATAATGGTAACCATTTAACTTTAAGGACCAGAGTCTGGTGGAAATTATAAATGTTAAATTCTGTGCACAGTACAAGTGCCTGATACCAATGAACTTGGAGAAGTGAAAAGTGAATGATTGGACAGTGAAACAGAGAACTTTCCTGAACATATACACATTACATCCACTTAGAATTAGAAGGGGGTTAAGTTAAGTTAAAGTATGATCCTGTTTTCATGTTTAAAGAGAATTAAAATCAACTTTTGTTTAAGTAACCACAGTCTTGGTGAATTTCTATTGCTGCGGGGTTTTGGAATCCTCTGGGCTCATAATATCATGAAATGCAAATGGTTGTAGATTTGTTCTGTTTAGATGAAGAACTGTTTAATTTCCATTTATATCACAAAGTGGCCTTCTCCTATGCAGGTTTCTTACCCGGGCTGGAAGGGCCTGCCTCCCCTCCTAGGTCGGTACATACTGCCCGGACCGGGGCCGAGGCCGCCGCAGCTCACCCTGTGCCTGGACTGGGGCCGCTGCCTCCCACTCTCTGCCCGGATCGGGGCCTCCGCCTGCCCCACTCGACCGAGACCGAGGCCAGGGCCGCCGTCTCCCCCTTTCTCCTGCCAGTATCGGGGCCGCTGCCGTCTACCCTTCGCCCGGACTGGGGCCGGGGCCGCTGCTGCTCTCCCTGTGCCTGGACTGGGGCCGCCGCCTCCCACTCCCTGCCCGGATCGGGGCCTCCGCCTGCCTCACTCAACCGAGGCCGGGGCCGCCGTCTCCCCCTTGCTCCTGCCCATCAAACCTCCAATCTGCATCTTTCTAATCTCCAATCTTTCTAAAAATCTGTCCTTTGTACAGCAAAGATAAAGGTACAGAACCAATGTTTTGGGCTTGAGCCCTTCATCAAGGTGTGGGAAAATGTAGGCCCCTCCCCGTCCTGCCCCTCCCCGTCCTGCCCCTCCCCGTCCTGCCCCTCCCCGTCCTGCCCCTCCCCGTCCTGCCCCTCCCCGTCCTGCCCCTCCCCGTCCTGCCCCTCCCCGTCCTGCCCCTCCCCGTCCTGCCCCTCCCCGTCCTGCCCCTCCCCGTCCTGCCCCTCCCCGTCCTGCCCCTCCCCGTCCTGCCCCTCCCCGTCCTGCCCCTCCCCGTCCTGCCCCTCCCCGTCCTGCCCCTCCCCGTCCTGCCCCTCCCCGTCCTGCCCCTCCCCGTCCTGCCCCTCCCCGTCCTGCCCCTCCCCGTCCTGCCCCTCCCCGTCCTGCCCCTCCCCGTCCTGCCCCTCCCCGTCCTGCCCCTCCCCGTCCTGCCCCTCCCCGTCCTGCCCCTCCCCGTCCTGCCCCTCCCCGTCCTGCCCCTCCCCGTCCTGCCCCTCCCCGTCCTGCCCCTCCCCGTCCTGCCCCTCCCCGTCCTGCCCCTCCCCGTCCTGCCCCTCCCCGTCCTGCCCCTCCCCGTCCTGCCCCTCCCCGTCCTGCCCCTCCCCGTCCTGCCCCTCCCCGTCCTGCCCCTCCCCGTCCTGCCCCTCCCCGTCCTGCCCCTCCCCGTCCTGCCCCTCCCCGTCCTGCCCCTCCCCGTCCTGCCCCTCCCCGTCCTGCCCCTCCCCGTCCTGCCCCTCCCCGTCCTGCCCCTCCCCGTCCTGCCCCTCCCCGTCCTGCCCCTCCCCGTCCTGCCCCTCCCCGTCCTGCCCCTCCCCGTCCTGCCCCTCCCCGTCCTGCCCCTCCCCGTCCTGCCCCTCCCCGTCCTGCCCCTCCCCGTCCTGCCCCTCCCCGTCCTGCCCCTCCCCGTCCTGCCCCTCCCCGTCCTGCCCCTCCCCGTCCTGCCCCTCCCCGTCCTGCCCCTCCCCGTCCTGCCCCTCCCCGTCCTGCCCCTCCCCGTCCTGCCCCTCCCCGTCCTGCCCCTCCCCGTCCTGCCCCTCCCCGTCCTGCCCCTCCCCGTCCTGCCCCTCCCCGTCCTGCCCCTCCCCGTCCTGCCCCTCCCCGTCCTGCCCCTCCCCGTCCTGCCCCTCCCCGTCCTGCCCCTCCCCGTCCTGCCCCTCCCCGTCCTGCCCCTCCCCGTCCTGCCCCTCCCCGTCCTGCCCCTCCCCGTCCTGCCCCTCCCCGTCCTGCCCCTCCCCCCCCTCAAAAGATGCTCACAAACCCAAGCTAGCATGCTGGAACATCAGAACCATGCTAGACAAGGCTGACAGCCACCGACCTGACCGTCGGTCTGCCTTCAGACTTGACATCGACATAGCCGCTCTCAGTGAAGTCCGCCTGGCAGATGTAGGCAGCCTCCAAGAACGCGGCGCGGGCTACACACTCTACTGGTCTGGCAAGCCTTTGGATGAACGACACCTCTCTGGTGTAGGCTTCATGGTCAAGAGCTTCATTGCCTCCAAACTCGAAAACCTTCCGACAGGCCTCTCGGACCGAATCATGTCCATGCGACTCCCCCTTCAAAACAAGTGTCACATCACCCTCATCAGTGTCTATGCTCCAACCCTCCAGGCGGAACCAGCAGAAAAGGACAAGTTCTACACCGACCTGCGCAACCTCATCCAACGCACCCCTACAGCCGACAAGGTTGTCATCCTGGGCGACTTCAACGCTCGTGTCGGCAAAGACTCAGAAACCTGGCCAGGAATCCTGGGCAAGCATGGCGTCGGCAAGTGCAACGACAATGGGCGCCTCCTGTTGGAGCTCTGCGCAGAACAGCGGCTTGTCATTACAAACACCCTTTTTCAGCAGAGGGACAGCCTTAAGACCACCTGGATGCATCCCCGATCCAAACACTGGCACCTCCTGGACTACATCCTGGTGCGAGAAAGTGACAAACGAGATGTGCTCCACACCAGGGTCATGCCTAGCGCGGAATGCCACACTGACCACCGGCTGGTTCGCTTCAAGCTCAACCTTCACTTCAAGCCAAAGCCCAGGAACAATAAAGCCCCCAGAAAGAGGTTCAATGTTGGAAACCTGCAGTCAGACGAAGCGAGAGGAAACTTCCAGGCAAACCTCAAAGCAAAACTCGACGATACAACCCGCCTCACGGACCCGTCCC
The DNA here is from genome assembly GCF_036971445.1 of Narcine bancroftii. Lineage (NCBI taxonomy): Eukaryota > Metazoa > Chordata > Chondrichthyes > Torpediniformes > Narcinidae > Narcine > Narcine bancroftii. The sequence continues at coordinate 22,650,050 of NC_091473.1, read as the reverse complement.
CTGAAACCCTCTGGGATCAGTTGAAGACTACCATACTGCAATCCACTGAAGAGGTACTGGGCTTCTCCTCCAGGAAAAACAAGGACTGGTTTGACGAAAACAGCCAGGAAATCCAGGAGCTGCTGGCAAAGAAGCGAGCTGCCCACCAGGCTCACCTTACAAAGCCGTCCTGTCCAGAGAAGAAACAAGCCTTCCGTCGTGCATGCAGCCATCTTCAGCGCAAACTCCGGGAGATCCAAAATGAGTGGTGGACTAGCCTCGCCAAACGAACCCAGCACAGCGCGGACATTGGCGACTTCAGGGGTTTCTACGAGGCTCTAAAGGCTGTGTACGGCCCCTCACCCCAAGTCCAAAGCCCGCTGCGCAGCTCAGACGGCAAAGTCCTCCTCAGCGACAAGATCTCCATCCTCAACCGATGGTCAGAACACTTCCAATCTCTTTTCAGTGCCAACCGCTCAGTCCAAGATTCCGCCCTGCTCCAGTTCCTTCAACAGCCCCTAAGGCTAGAGCTGGATGAGGTTCCCACCCTGGATGAGACATATAAGGCAATCGAACAACTGAAAAGTGGCAAAGCAGCAGGTATGGATGGAATCCCCCCAGAAGTCTGGAAGGCTGGCGGCAAAACTCTGCACGCCAAACTGCATGAGTTTTTCAAGCTTTGTTGGGACCAAGGTAAACTGCCTCAGGATCTTCGTGATGCCACCATCATCACCCTGTACAAAAACAAAGGCGAGAAATCAGACTGCTCAAACTACAAGGGAATCACGTTGCTCTCCATTGCAGGCAAAATCTTCGCTAGGATTCTACTAAATAGAATAATACCTAGTGTCGCCGAGAATATTCTCCCAGAATCACAGTGCGGCTTTCGCGCAAACAGAGGAACTACTGACATGGTCTTTGCCCTCAGACAGCTCCAAGAAAAGTGCAGAGAACAAAACAAAGGACTCTACATCACCTTTGTTGACCTCACCAAAGCCTTCGACACCGTGAGCAGGAAAGGGCTTTGGCAAATACTAGAGCGCCTTGGATGCCCCCCAAAGTTCCTCAACATGATTATCCAACTGAAACGAAAACCAACAAGGTCGGGTCAGATACAGCAATGAGCTCTCTGAACCCTTCTCCATTAACAATGGCGTGAAGCAAGGCTGTGTTCTGGCACCAACCCTCTTTTCAATCTTCTTCAGCATGATGCTGAACCAAGCCATGAAAGACCCCAACAATGAAGACGCTGTTTACATCCGGTACCGCACGGATGGCAGTCTCTTCAATCTGAGGCGCCTGCAAGCTCACACCAAGACACAAGAGAAACTTGTCCGTGAACTACTCTTTGCAGACGATGCCGCTTTAGTTGCCCATTCAGAGCCAGCTCTTCAGCGCTTGACGTCCTGCTTTGCGGAAACTGCCAAAATGTTTGGCCTGGAAGTCAGCCTGAAGAAAACTGAGGTCCTCCATCAGCCAGCTCCCCACCATGACTACCAGCCCCCCCACATCTCCATCGGGCACACAAAACTCAAAACAGTCAACCAGTTTACCTATCTCGGCTGCACCATTTCATCAGATGCAAGGATCGACAATGAGATAGACAACCGACTCGCCAAGGCAAATAGCGCCTTTGGAAGACTACACAAAAGAGTCTGGAAAAACAACCAACTGAAAAACCTCACAAAGATAAGCGTATACAGAGCCGTTGTCATACCCACACTCCTGTTCGGCTCCGAATCATGGGTCTTCTACCGGCACCACCTACGGCTCCTAGAACGCTTCCACCAGCGTTGTCTCCGCTCCATCCTCAACATCCATTGGAGCGCTTACATCCCTAACGTCGAAGTACTCAAGATGGCAGAGGTCGACAGCATCGAGTCCACGCTGCTGAAGATCCAGCTGCGCTGGATGGGTCACGTCTCCAGAATGGAGGACCATCGCCTTCCCAAGATCGTGTTATATGGCGAGCTCTCCACTGGCCACCGTGACAGAGGTGCACCAAAGAAAAGGTACAAGGACTGCCTAAAGAAATCTCTTGGTGCCTGCCACATTGACCACCGCCAGTGGGCTGATAACGCCTCAAACCGTGCATCTTGGCGCCTCACAGTTTGGCGGGCAGCAACCTCCTTTGAAGAAGACCGCAGAGCCCACCTCACTGACAAAAGGCAAAGGAGGAAAAACCCAACACCCAACCCCAACCAACCAATTTTCCCCTGCAACCGCTGCAATCGTGTCTGCCTGTCCCGCATCGGACTTGTCAGCCACAAACGAGCCTGCAGCTGATGTGGACTTTTTACCCCCTCCATAAATCTTCGTCCGCGAAGCCAAGCCAAAGAAAAGAAGATATCACAAAGAATGTACGCAAGCCTCTATGTTCCCTACCACTCCACGCTTTCTGCCTTTTTTTTTGCCTCCTGGACATGTGGAAATATTATACAAATTGTTTCTCTCCCCCCCCCCCCCCAATAATTTCTCCCTACTGCCTGCAGCCAATTCTTTATCAGGACAAACTACTCCCATCCATTGTCTTATTTAATTACCTCTTCTCAAAGAATCTGTGATGTTTAGTTTCCAACCTTCATCACTTTGCAAATTCAAATCCATTAATCTCTCTTTATTATTAATTTGCCCCATTTCATGTGAATGTTTTCACATTCTAATATTTCAACCTTTAATCTTTCATTGACATCTCAGTTAAGCACTCGAAGTAGATGATTGGATGTTATAGCTACCTGACTTTTGACCACACTGAGCTATACGCATGACAAAAGAACAAAAGCAGCTATTTTGTGTTAGTTGGCAGAAGCACCAACAACTGAAGGACAAGGTGTTACACCACAGCCCATTCCAATCTTTATGCTGGATGCAAGTGGAAAAAAAAATTTCTTCAACCTCTTCTGGGAGATTGAGGATGGAGAAATATTGTAACTTTTTTCACGCACCCAACCCCCAGAAGAGTTGGAAAACAATTCCAGGTGTCCAAGCCAATACTTAAGTAAACCAAAAGTCATTGAAATCGAATTGTCATTATATTGAACCAAATTGTACTGGATGCCGCTGCTGGTTACCAAGGGAACTGCCAGAAATTATCTGCTCTTATCAGTCCTGAAAATTGCACAGAGTCCCTTGTGATTCCAGGATGTGCTAAGTGTTGGATTTTCCTACAAATTGTACTTACCAACTTTTGAAAATGTATAAGAAATACATCATCATTCACCATATTCTATTGGGTTCCAAGATTTACCTACCTGCATGACATGATTCCTTTTCTTCCAGATAAATTCTATGAGGAAAAAGTCCTAAATTATTTCCCCCACATATTCTTGTCTCCAACTGTACATTGGCTAAAGGGCTCTGTAACACAGACTATGGTTGTACAAAGTGCATCCCTCAGAATTTCATCCTGGTCCTTGGAATGTGAAAATCTGCAACATTCAATTGTTCACAGCTCCATGCTTAGAACCCCAGGAAGTTTTGGGCAAACCAAAATAAGTCTTTCAGAGAGAATATCCTTCTAGCAGTAGTTCAAGCTTATCACAGAATGTGTCCTGCAATGGTTTGCAGGGTACAAACACCTGCATATGTAAAATCTAGAGGATGAATTGCAACAGACACTTCATTCCTTTTGGGATTCTCCATTAAACTGTTATTATTAACCTATTAATGTATTCTTCCAGAGGACCTATTTCGGCTCACTGGAATTTTGAGGCATAAATAATTTCAAGGCCAATTTTAGTGATCTCAATTGCCCATTATGTAAAGACCAAGTTGCCTTCCCTGCAAAAGAAAAATGTACCCCTTTTTAAAAAAAGTAGTATGTTTTTCAAGAGTACACAACTATATAGTTCTGATTAAGATTCCTGTTCAAACAGATACTGTGATTGGCTGCTAGCTCCGAAACAGAGCAGGCTCAAGGAAAAAAACCATTTCTAAAATGGAATCACAATGCACGAAAAAAATTTGAGTACAAAAAGGGACAAAGTATAAAAGGGATGTCAACTGACAAATATAAAATGATTGAAAAGGTGTTTCTAGATACAAAAGAACTTGAGATACAAGAGATATGCAAAACTGTTCCATTCATTGAGATAGTCTGCCTTAGATATATTAGTGCGCATGAGTGGGTAAGAAATGTCGAAGAACTTTCTAAATTCTAAATGTGGAGACATTGCAAGTATTACAGGTCACCAAATAGTTGCTCAATTAACTGCAATCAAATACAAGCAATATTAAAAGGTAGCAACTTGATCTATGGAATGAGACTATGAGGTCAACCTTGACCAATTTATTGTGAACCTATATTTTGAAGTTAAACTACAACTTGCTTATCAGGTCCAAAATTAGCACAATATTTGTAGACTGGAATCTTACAATAAACAAACAGAAAATAGTGGCCAAGAGCCTCTGTGGAATGAAAAAAAAGTTAATGTTACAAGCTGGAGACTCTGCAGGACAACAGGAACTCAGAAAACAAGACAACTCAGAAAAATCTTAATGTGCAGAGTTAACACTTTCCATCAATTTAAACATATCAAAGCAACAATTTATCATCTTATTGAAAAAGCGAGTCCATTCTATGATTAGATATACAGAAGTTGCAGTTTGTAATACCAGGTTACAAGCTGTGTAAATAAGATAATTTATCTGGAAAAAAAAACCTGATAACCATTTAAACAACTTATTTCAATAAAACCCTTAAAAGGAGCTTGTCATACCAATATGGTTTGGCCAATATGTAGATCCATTCCAAAAACTGAAAAATTAGTTCAATGCAGCACAGCAAGTCATTCAGAACGTACACACAACATTCATTCAAAATACCTTTTCAGAACTATTTACACCACTTTATCAACAATGCTTCTCGATAAAGGACTTGTTTTTCTAAATGATTGGAGAAAAGTCACCTTCCTAAATTCTTAATTTACTTCATATCCACTTCAATAATGAATCAGGCAAGATCTAGCAGTGGTTCTCAACCTCTTTCTTTCCACTCACTCACGTACCACTTTAAGTTTTCTCTATGCCATAGGTGCTCGTGATTAGTAAGGTATTAACCACTGTTAACGTTTGGCCTGGAAGTCAGCCTCAAGAAAACTGGCCAGCTCCCCACCAGCCCCCCCACTTTTCCATCGGGCACACAGAACTCAAAACGGTCAACCAGTTTACCTACCTCAGCTGCACCATTTCATCTGATGCAAGGATCAACAAAGAGATAGACAACACAAATAGCACCTTTGGAAGACTACACAGAGTCTGGAAAAACAACCACCTAAAGAAACACACAAAGATCAGTGTGTACAGAGCCGTTGTCATACCCACGCTCCTGTTCGGCTCAGAATCATGGTCCACTACCGGCATCACCTACGGCTCCTAGAACGCTTCCATCAGCGCTGTCTCCGCTCCATCCTCAACATTCACTGGAATGACTTCATCACCAGCATCGAAGTACTCGAGCTGGCAGAGTCCACAAGCATCGAATCCATGCTGCTGAAGACCCAACTGCGCTGGGTGGGTCATGTCTCCAGAATGGAGGACCATCGCCTTCCCAAGATCGTGTTATATGGCGAGCTCTCCACTGGCCACTGAGACAGAGGTGCACCGAAGAGGAGGTACAAGGACTGCTTAAAAGAAATCTCTTGGTGCCTGCCACATTGACCACGGCCAGTGGACTGATATCGCCTCCAACCGTGCATCTTGGCGCCTCACAGTTCAGCGGGCAGCAACCTCCTTTGAAGACCGCAGAGCCCACCTCACTGACAAAAGAGGAAAAACCCAACACCCAACCAACCAATTTTCCCTTTCAACCGCTGCAACCGTGCCTGACTGTACCGCATTGGACTTGTCAGTCACCAACGAGCCTGCAGCAGACGTGGACATACCCCTCCATAAATCTTCGTCTGTGAAGCCAAGCCAAAGAAGAGAGAACCACTGTTGTAATCATACCTATTTGACTCATTGCATGCATGGTTTCACAACCCCAAAGGAAATGGGCCAATGACAATTTTTCTCATGCAAAACATTTCAGTAACAATTTGGTCTAGAGCAGTGATTCTCAACCTTCACTTCCCACTCACATACTACCTTCAAGCAATCCCTTACTAATCACAGAGCACCAATGGCATAGGGATGACTTAAAGTGGCGAAAGTGGAAAAAGATTGAGAACTACTGATCTAGCATTTCCTCTTTCCCCCCCCCACCCAACCAACTTTTAGTACACCAACTTCAGTGCCCTGCAAACAATATCAAGTTGTGTGCAATAACTTCCACTTTGTCCTTCGAATAAATGCTCAATTATAATTAGTGCTCAGACAAATGATAATTTTAAACAACTTTCTTTTTGTACCACTGGCACCTTATTATCAGCAAGTAACCAGCCTTCTGCCCTATACATGGAAGAATCTAAAATTCCCACATTGGCCTTATTAGTCATCTCAGACCACACAAAACTGCAATGGAGGTAAGTAATCCTTGATCGAAAGGAACCGCCAAAGAATATATTTAATTAAGAAAGCAAACTGTATTCATGATTAGCCTGAGAATGGAGCAATGCAGTCTGAACACCAGACAAATTATGAATAAAATTATTGTCCCTGACTTTGGATATGATTATTCTGGTATTTCAAACACTGGACTTAGTTAACATAATTCTTAGGTTTTTTAAAAAAATCTTTATGATTTTATATGCATCATAAGTACGTTTCCTTCCAAGGTTAAAAAAAAAATCACATTTAATGGTTTCACTTTATTAAAAAAAGGAACATTCAATTTTCCCAACCAAAAACATTTAAATAGAGTCAACATGTTCTTCAGTGTCAATTATTTGCAATCAACAGCAGAAATAATTATTAAAGTACCCATTAAGGTGACAAAATACTCAGAAAGAGTGAACTCTCCATGATTTGAGAAATGCAAAACCATGAAACCTTCGCTTCAATGCCACTTTGGAGTTGCTGTGCCCGATTTTGCTTACCCATGCGCAAAGAGCAACAAACTAAAGATACTTACTACACCTTCATGCTATCAAGGCCAAGGAATCACTGTCATTTTCATGAAAGAATTAGAAATTAGACTCGGAGGCAATTTTATTGAGACTGCTCAAACTTTGCAGGGTGCATTATGCAGAGATGGGAATCAAACGTCAGTTATAAAAGATATTGCCACAGGCGTAAAATTTAGATGAGATGCTGGGAGATACTACCAACAAGTTTATCATTTCGCAGATGCAGGATAAAGATCAACTTCAAATTCCAGTTTCTCCCCACATCACAAAGATGTGCTGGTTGGTACGTGAATTGGCCACTGTGCATTCACTTGAGTGCATTAGAGAATCTTGCCAGTAATGCAGGATAGTGGGGAAAGAACAGGGAGAAGTTGATGGAATAAGGGTTAATAGGTGATGGATATTCAGTATACTCAGTAGATCAAAGGGACTGATCCTCTGCAACATAACTCAAACTCTAATTCAATCAAATGTTCAAGATTCCTTTACTGTCATGTGATATTACACAAAATTTCCTTTGTCTACTATTAAGTAGACAAAGAGTCACCATTAGTGTCGCCCACACCTCTTACAGCACAGACAAAAAGAAAAATCCCTTCCTAGTCACTGTGTCCATGGATTCACCTCCAGCACTCCTGCAGCTGCACAGAATCCTGATGAAGCTATCTGCAGCCCCAGCTCCAGATCCAAACCTCTAATACAATTTGAGAGCCTTCAGTGCTCAAGGCCCTTTGGAAGTTATTCCCACCCTCAGCATCCCCTCAAATTCTGGCTCCAATACCTGGTTCCCACAAGCAAGTCTCCAGCAGCCTGCAGGTGCCCCTCAAACCACAAGTTGTCCATTGTCTGTGTGGGACCTTCAGCCACCGAGCCCCTCGCTGGTCTGCAATAGTGATCACCATCCTACACAGTGTCTGCTCTGCTTCTTCTCAATTAGAAGTATTATCTCGATTTCTGGCGCCCTGCACCAATCCACTGCTTCCTGGAGTCTACAACCTCTCAAGGCCACTGCCGAGCACATGCAGCGCTGCCTTGGGCACAGGCCCACGGTTTCAGGATTTTAGTTTAAAACATCATTGGATCCATTAACAGGCCTGTACAGGGCCTCTGGCATTAGGATCAGACAGTTGACCCCTTCAGAACAGTGCCGTGCCTCCACACTCCCAGATCCATACCAGTGGTGGCACTCCCATTTTCTCCTCCACTTATGTTAGTTATGGTGTTAAGCACTTTGTTATGCTTAATGAATTCTATTTAATTGTAAATGAACTTCACAGATTATATTATTGGAATAAAGATCCAGAAAGTGGTACAGTGGTAGTGGTAGTCAGATTGGATGTGAGTGTCCAATGGTGCTGCATAGGAATTGGTGCTGGGGCTACTGTTTATCATCCATAAACAATATGGATGATAACTTAGCATGGTTAGCAATTGACAGTAGAGTGGACAGCGAAGAAAGTTTCCAAAGATTACATCAGGATCTAGATAAATTGGAAGAGTAAGCCAAAGTATGCCAGATACAATTTAAATCTGACAAGTGAGAGATGTTCCATTTTAATAGAGTAAACTAGGGAAGGACCTTCATGGTGAACGATAGGACCCTGTGGCATGACGGGTAGCAGAGTTGGGGTCCAGGAAGGGGTGGAGAAAGGGGTGGGCACAGGAAACTGCAGAGTGGTGAACGTGGTGTTAGCACATGTGCCTTAAAGTCAGGACACAGGAGCAGAAGTCGTGTACAGTTATAAGACATTTGGAATTCTGCACTTGGAGTATTGTATTCAGTTCTGTTCACCCAGATACATGAAAGATGGAATAAAGCTGCAAAAGGGTGCCGAAAAGATTTGCAGGAATGATACTGGGACTGGTGGGCTTGAATTGCAAGGAAGGGCTGAAGAAACTGGGTCTTTCCTGCATGATGAAGGAGGGCAACATAATCTCGTTGATGATTATAAAACCATAAGAGCCAGAGACAAGGTAACCAGTCTATCTTTTCCTCAAGACAGGGAATCTCGAGACTATATACACAAGGTGAAAGGTGCAACCACCTTCATATTATGAATAATAATAGCTTTTCAGGTATAATGTTAACATGAATAGAAAGATTATCAAATTGGATTATTTTTTAAAAATCAACAATTAAAAAATCATTTTAGCTAAGCAGTTATTGTGCAGAAAACGTTTTTTTAAAAAGAGGCAGGATTGTAGCAAAGTAGAAACCTTTAAAAAATTGTGCATACATTAGTTTTATTCATTATTTATCTGCAAATACAGAATTCAATTGAAGAGCACATGAACTGTGCATCAAGGCAAAGAATAATATAAATGTACATTGAGAAAACAGAAGTTGAATGTCAGTTTCAAGAATTCAAATTTACATTTTTATGAAAGCTTTGCTTGCCCATAGAAAGCATGAAGTATTATACAGATACCAGAAGAATATTAGTTTGTCAATCAAATATGTATATTCAAATGCTAGGAGCACATAACTAGATGGATATTGATGGTCTTAAAGAGGTTTCCCATGCAGAAATACTGCATTAAAATATCTGGTAGTAATCCTACAGTTTTAAACTACATGAGTTTTTCTAAGAATGTGCCCATTTGTCAAATGATGACAACCTCACTTTTTGACCATTCTCCAACTTCATGGTAACATACAAAATGTCAATTTTTCTTGTCTGTTCGTAATGCATCAAAATAAAAAAACAGCCAGAATTTTTAGCCAGTAGGATTCACTGACAGATTAATTGTATTTTGACATTCATTGTCAGGAGACCTACAATATGTTGCCTTCCATTGTTTAAACTCTGCCATTCTCTAATATGACTCAGTGCATGAGAAAGGTGCATTCAACTGGCAGTGCAGTCAAGGTCTTTGTTGAAAGCAGCCCTTTGAAAAATAATTCAAACAAAAGGCATTGCAAATGAAGGCACTAATTCCAGAGGTATTAGCGTCATACTGTTCACTCACATCAACCAGTGAATCAAGGGAGCCAGATTTTTCAGCAAAAATTATGCCAATTTGTTTTCTCAAATAAAATGTTGAGTTAGACCCACCTTCTCCACACTGGTTCAAATTGTTCTGAATTGGTTGGACTGTCACTTCAAATTATTTAAGGAAGGAAATGAGTCTCATCACCAGCTGTGAAATCCACAGCTCAATTGTTGCATTGTATCATTTCTGTAATTTAATTATGAAAGGGTTCCATTTCAAAAAAAAAATTTAAACAGAGAACACCCAAATGTGCTCGAAAGAAAACCAATATAACAACTGAAGATTAGGCATCTCCAGAATATTGAGGCTTGCAGTCTTTGGCACATTTTCTCAATTTTAAACACACAATCAGAGAAAAATGTTCAGCTTTTGATTTTCTTCTTTCAAAGCCTTATTTTCCATTATCAATTCTTCTCTGGCTACTAAGTGCTTAAGTATAACTTCACCAACTGCAATCTGAAAATAAGTAAATGGTACTCTGGATTATCACTCAACATTCCAAAGACTCTCCACTGAAGTCAGTCTATTCAATCACCATGATTGGTAGAATAAAGTGTCACAGCAGCTCACTGCATACAAATATCATTCTAAGAAATGGCTTTTATTTCAAATAATACTGAAATGATAGAAAAACAAAGAACCTGGGGATTTTGCATACATATCAGTCCCATCAAATGAGAGGTCATTCTCAAGCTTCAGCACATCGTTAATGCTCAGAGAATTTTCCAAAAGTTGGCACATGGAATTTAATCCCGACTAATACAAGATATGTTTGCTTTGCCACAAAATTTACAGTGAATGATAGGGGACTGAAGAACAGAGGGGCTTTGCAATTCAATCCCTGGTTACCCTGTAAGTAGGTACAAAGGTAGAAGGGGTATTGAAATATGCATCAGGCATGCTTGCTTTCATGAATCTGGGACAATACAAAATCTGGGGCATCATGTGGCAACGTAACACAATGACTGGACCACACTGAGTTCTGGTTGTCACACTTGGAAGGATGTGCTTGTGCTGGGGAGAGTGGAGAGATGCACCAGGATTTTGCCTGGACCAGAGGACTTCAGTTACATGATGAGATTGGATAAAATGGATCCATTTTCCTTGGAATGATGAACACTGATGGGTGACCTAAAAGTACATATCATAACAGGTGTAGAAAGTCAAAATCTTTATTTTCCTGTGGTTAAAGGTATCAAAAACAAGGGAACATTGTTTAAGTTTATGAAGTGAAAAACAAAGCTGTCTGGAATTTACTAACAAGAGAGGTGGTAGTGTCAGATATAATTATTATGTTTAAGAAACATTTAGACTGGCAGTTAAATTGACAATGCACATCAGAACATAGACTGAACACAGACCAACAGGATGACGATGGATTGGTAGTGAAGGTCAACATGGGCTAAATGGCTGGTTTTCAAGCTGAACAACTCTACGATGATTTGAAAAGGGCTTGTGTCGTTTTTGATTCCTTTATTAGAAAACCTAAAAAGTGCAGCAAGAGGGCAAGTGGTTGAACTTAGGAGAGGCAATTGAGTGGACTCTACTGTGAAGGTCAGTCATATTACATGGAAACAGGCATCTGCGCAAATTGAATCTGCACTGACCATCAAGCACCAATTTACACCAACCCCATATTTCCATCAGCTCCACCACTCACTTGCCCTCTCAGGACAATTCTCAGCAGCCAATTAGCCTACCAATGCACACATTTTAAGAATGCAGAAGGAAACCAAATCACCCAGTGGAAAACATCAAAGAATTACATGGAGAACACGCAAACTTCACAAACTCAGCAATTGAGGCCAGGATTAGGATCAGGTTACCAAAGATAGGTTATTGCACCAAGAACAGAAAAGAAGTGGTGTAAAACACCGAGCCAATTTCCAGAGGTTTTTTGAAATGGAAATCATATTTGCAACAACCAAGAGGATCCATAAAGATAGTATTTTTTTTAATCCAATGAAATTATATCTTGGTGCAATATAGTGTTAGTCATTTCAAATAATGCAATTGTTCCTGCATGAAAGATCTTTGAAATATATTGAAGGTCCTAGCCCTAAATTTATAAATTTAAATGTACTTTTAAAAAATTTAAATAATGCAATCGTTCCTGTATGCAAAATCTTTATTAAAATATATATTCAATGTGTTAGCCCTGTGGTAAGACAAGAATCTTGTTTGAATTGAAGGACATTTGTATCATCTTGCCAGATTTAAGAATATCTTATTCAGAATGCCAATGAACAGCCGCTTTTCCATTGGCATTTCAGTTAATTGGCTGTGCAGTGTCCCGGGATACAAAGCCCCTTGCGCTGTTTCCACTGGGTCACCTTTAACTGGAACACTAATTGCTTTTCCACTGAACACACTCATCCCCAGGGATTGGAGGGTTCTACCTTCAAATGGAAACGGTGTGGTGGCCCGCCACTGCGATGATCGAGCCGGTGCTCTGAGCAGTGAGCACAACCAAAGGGCAACAGCCCGTGCAGCGGCACTGGCCCCAACAAGAAAACCAGTGGGTGAACGGCAAGGGCAGCTTAAAGGCCAGCAACCCAAAAGCGGCGCTGACCTTTCTGCACAGCCAACAAACAGGGACAACACACAAGGAAGAGGAGAATTGTTATGCAGGAAAGTACCCATATGCAGGAAACCATCTTTAGTTATGCATGTTGTGATGTCAGCCAAGGGGGGCCATGGCAGGAACAATGCAAGTATAAAAGTCGGGCCTGAGCTCTAATAAAATTCAGAGCTTAACCTGACTACACTATGTGTGTTTCTTCTTTCGAGTAGCATGTGGCGATAATGGGCGACTTTCTGCTGTCCCTTTTCCACTGGTTTTATCAGCACACTGATGTCAGCAAACACCAAGGATTGGAGTAGGGGTTGAGGTGGTTAATCCCCAGCATGAAATGATGTCATTTGATGCTGGCATTCAGACAGTGTTGGTTTTCCACTGGACCCTGCCTCAAGTAAATTCCCGGTTAATTTCTGGGACAAGGTGCTCGTGGAAAAGGGACTGACTAGGAATATTTTATCAATTAAGATTTTACATCAACTTTTACATCATCTATTTTTGTGTATAACATCTCTTCTCAACTTAAATAAATTGATCAGTTTTATAAACTGACCCCCTTAACAGTCCTGTAGGCAGCCTTTAAAATTCCTCTATTGGAGGAAATACCAACAGATTTCATCATCATCATTTTGAATATTCCAATTAGATTGTCCAAGATGCACAGAATTCAAGGGAGCACCAAATCAATCATTAAACACTGGTTTAATTCCAGAAAGATTGCACTATAGTTCTTGTAAAACTAATGGATTAAATGTTGAGCTCTGCAGTGAAAGAATAATTTTCATCATTCACTGTGAATAAATGCATTTCCTAACGCCCCATCTGATCTTGTCTAGTGATCTCAATCACTTCTGTCCAACTCGCTGATTACAGGGAAATCTAAAAAGAATCATTTAACAAAGTACAAAGAATCTCAAGCAAGCCAAGTAGAATGGATGCCAGGAAGTGTTGACAAAAAGTGAAATTTAAAATCATAGATATTGTGAAAGAAAATTGAAATGATATTGAAAAGGGGAGATGTAAAGAACAGTGCAAAATAGAAAAAGTAAACTTCAGTCCCTCTCAATTAATTTGAGGAAATAAAACTCAATTTTTAAAATTAAATTTGCAAAGCTAGTCGATTTTTTTGCCAAGATCACAATACTAAAATATTCCACAGTTCTGAATGATGCAGCCCTTGGCTTTTATTGTCTTTAGAAAGAAACTACCAGACAAGTTCTCACACATTCATGTTTCTGCATAAAACGCACACAAGCAAGTGCTATACCAATGGTAAATGTTCATAACCTCACCATTCTGCATCAACACAGATTTAGCAGGATTCATCTTTTGTCCAAAGCTCTGAACAATTTGGAAGCTTTGCATGGAAACTCTTTCAATGACAATTTTGATACAAATTTGATAGGCATTTCGAAGTATTCAAATTCCTTAAAAGATACATTATTCTTCACATCTACTATCCAAAAGAAAGCCAACGAGACCTTATGCACACCTAAGTGAATGGTGAGGGGAAATAAATTGATCCACTTTGAACAGCTGGCAAGCTACCTACAATATTTTCAAATCAACTAACCATTTTGAAATTGAAAGAACCACGATAACATCCAGATCATTCAACGATGATCTAACACATGACAAAGTAACTTTTACTGTTTTAATGTGAAGATATAGTTCAGGCTTGATACATAGTGTGCCTACTACAAAGATATCAAAGCATTACAAAACAGGATTCAGTTCCTATATACCCATTCTCTTCCACTCATTCTACAGGCTAGATCCAGTGCTTATGTGGACCTGGTGAGATGATCCCAGGAGCAATAATGAAAGGTAACAAACAGTCTTAATCTGCAATGTCAGACAAGGAATGCACAAATACTGCCAACATAGTCAAGACAACCCAAAACTCCAACAATTAGCTGAAACAGGTCTTGCTTTTACTGCACCTTCACTTTATCGGAATGAATCCCTTCATCCCATCACAAACAAATACAGAAGACAATGTGCCTGGATATCTAACCAAATAATGGCAGCAAATTATCAGCCCACTACCATTTCAAAGAACAAGAATTATCAGCATACCTGTTGATTTTGAAATTCCTGGATCATGGCCAGCTGAAGTCCAACAATTTCTCGATGTTGCAACTCACTGTTGATATGCAAGAAATAATCAGAATACAAACTGAGCTCGATGGAAATTCTTAAGTAGATTGATCATACACATTCTAATGAAGGACAGGTAAACGCCAGGGGACTTGTGTGCAAATGAGCAAAGCATCAAAGGTGCAGAGAGAGGATGGAATTGGTGAAAAGGTAAACGTGATCAATTGTGGAAAAAACAGCTCAGAATTTGCAGCTGCAAAGTCTATGTAGGCTCTTCAGTATTAATACTTTATTAGGCACATGAGGAGGTAGGCCATCAGGATGACAAACTTTATCAGAGACAGTACTTTGAGCTAAGAGTCTGGAACAAGAATGCATCATAAGTCATACTGCTAGCACTGCTTTACCTTCAAAATCAACATCCACACTAACTACTGTATACACAACTTAAATTCACTCAGTCTTTTGACCTTCTCATCTTCAAACTCTTCAGTGGGATGTCTATCTCACATCTGAAATATCCATTCAAGCATAGTTAATTGCAATGGATCATTCTCCAGAAAGGCTTCAAATGCACCATGTCTTGAATCCCATGCTGCAATTGTTGCTTCAACACGTTTATCATTTTATCTATGAATATACTATATTACACATTACAAATCTATCGTATTATGGCAACCCACTTACCAGCAAGCAAACCAGCTCCCAAAATGGCAGACACGCTGTGGAAAATTGACCTGCATCCAACACAGGTTTTTATTTAGGCTGATGACGTCACTTCTGGTCCATGTGACAGAAGTAATGCAAGCCTGGAGCAGTCAGTCTTGTACTAGACTCCACAGCATCCACATTGGCTTCCCAACGAATACATCAAGTCGACAACGTGTACAGCAATTCCACAGCATGTACATTGACATCTTTGGTAGCTTAGTATAGAATACTTTGCTACGGTATTAACACCAAATTGGTCACATACAACTTAATCTCTTAACTATGACAGCAATTACAATGAGATTCTAAGTTGCAATGAATTCAATCACAAGTCTCCACTTTTGTCTCTGTATCTTTACCTGCATATCATCCTGCATTCCAATGAAATTACGTTTCCTACAGATAGCAGTCATTTCCTCTTTCCTGCTGTTCCTTTTGAAGACATCAATTATCTCCTCTAACAGTGCATTTCTCAATTATTTCCCTGCCTATGAACTCTTTCATGATCATTTATAATCCACCTTTGCACACTCAGAAGATCCTTTGTCCACATCAGCCAACGTCAGTTTAACGCAGCACAGCTAGAACGATTGAACATCTTCAACATCGCAACTTTTTTTTGACAGATCCAAATTAATTTGTGTTTGATTCAGAAGGCTTAGAAATTTTATAAATAGCCATCTGGTTGACACCAGGCCCTTCCCCAAATGCTCTGCAGACTCAGCCTGGCCACCATTTTGTCTGCTCCCAATTTGAGTGATACTACAGTACACAGTGATGAGCCTTCAGTTCCTCACTTGACTTGTACACAAGAGTAATTGCCCCAAAATTGGTTCAGTCATGCTATTTTGTGATTATAGGACTTTTGAATCCATTTGACCAATTAACCTCACCCTGTACATCTTTGGATATTTGGGTAAAAACTCAGGCACTCAGAGGAAACCCATGAGGTCACAGGGAGAACTTACAACACCTTGCAGATTAGGGCAGAATCAAATCCCAGTCACTCGCACGAACAAACAATCAGGCTCTGGACTTCCTATCAACACAGTGAGACCTGCTGAGTCCCTCTAGCATTTTTGTGTTTTCACTGGCACTGTAAATAGTATTGCACTAACTCCTACACAAACTGTGGCAACCCATTCAGTTCCGGATTACTTTTCCAGAGTCAGGGAGACTTGTGAACACACCCATTACTCTGAGAAAGCCTTCAGAAAGGCTCTTCACTTGGGCTATTCAAAATACCTCCCAGCACCAGGTGCAAATATTTACCTTCTCCCCATTTCCTCCAGGATATGCAAACCTGAGCTATTTTCTAGTCAGCTGAACAGCTCCTCAATGTTGTCGTGGGCTCTTTTGGTTCTCTTCATCAATATTCTTCACTACCTCCATACCATTATGCTTTATTTGTTGTGCAACAGCAAAACAGACATTTGTCCAGATTTTAGTCAGCAATGCAAAATCCAGAACTTGAGTAGAACATGCTCAATAACCTTTATCTGTATGCAAGACGCATTCTTTCTTATCATCAATTCTTATGCCAAAAAGATTTTCTAGAGATGGCAAGTTCCCATTCAACAACACAAGATTTCACCACAGACCTTGCCTTCATTATCCCATCAGCTGGATAGAGTGAATGTGTAGAAGAGGTTTCCTGCCATGGAAGAATCCAAGATCAGAAGGCACAGCCTCAAAATAAAAGCCAGATGGTGAATCTTTGGAATTCATTGCCACAGATGATGCTGTGGAGGTCAGATTACTGGCTATATTTAAAGTGGAGATTGATAGGTTCTTTATTTGTATGGGTAAAATGCAGGACAATGGGGTTGAGAAGAACAATACATCAGCCATGATTTGAATAGCAGAGCAGTCCCAAAGGGCTGAATGGCCTAATTCTGCTCCTACGTCTTATGATTTTATAATCTTTTCTCAATATCCAACAAAATATTAACAGCTTCAAACTGTTGATCTGCCTCAATTCAGCAAGGGCCTTGTACTTGACTGCTGAGCTCCACTTTCCCCTTGCACCATGTCTCATCAGATCCCACCTGCAAAAATGCCTGTAGGTCACTGCACATTCCTCATTCACAACACATGCCCTTTTGGAAAGGGCCGTCCACTCTTGATGCAACTTATCCAAGCCTATAATTCCTGTAGAGTTATATGGCAGCCAATGAACTCTCAGCAACCATCACTATTTGATTGTTGCCGAACACCCAGTGTCAGTAGCCTATACACAACTTGTTACCTTTAAAGGCCATATCAAGTAGTCTGCTTGGATGGAACCAGTCCAGGACAAAGTGCAAATATCTGCTAGATTTCATTTCCCAAAAAACTGGAAACTTTAAATCCCTTGGAATGAGGAAATATTTTATTGAACCCAATCTTTCTCCTTATAAATCCCTCATTTGTGTGTACATTACGTGAGATTAACAAACCTGAATTCTTCCAGGGTATTTTTCAGCATGTTTTCCATTAACTGTACCACTGCCCAAGGGATTCCATGCTCTTTTTCCCTCTCTTTGCCTGGTTGGAGAGAAGAACAACTAGGCAATTTGGTCTCAGCCCTGGGATTGGTTTCTTGTTCTGTAGCAAAAAATAATGCAATGACTTGGAAATCAGATGCACATTTGGGAATAATTTTTTTATGACAATCAGTATAGTAAAGGTATACAGTGAATAAAAGATTGTAGTTTAGGTTTTTTAAATCTTCATCAATTAAAAGATAAATGTAATATACATAATACAATTTTTGCATATTATCAATTAAAAATGATTTTGAAAAAGAGACTGGGATCAGATTTGAGACTCCCTAAACAAAGTCAATTTGAAGATATAACAGATACATTTGTTCTTAACAAATTTATTACTAACATATATATAAAATTACAAGAGACTACAAAGAAAAAAGATTTATACAAATCAAAAATGCAATGGGAGAAAGATTTAAATATACAAATTCAGGAGGAGATTTGGTCAAAATTATGTCATGAAAGTGTTATGAATACAGTAAATGTGAGATATCAAATGGCTCAATACAATTTTCTTAATCAATTATATTACACTCCATACAAGTTAAAAGGACTTGATTCTAATTAGTCAAATAAGTGTTTCCAATGTGCAAAAGAAATAGGTAATTTTTTGCCTTCAGTGTGGTCTTGTGAAAAAGTGGAAAGGTTTTGGAATGAACCGAGTTTATTGTTAGGAAAAATTATGAAGATAAAGATACAAGAATATTTTTACTTGGGGATATATATGAAAAGGATACAAAATTGAAATTGGATAAATAAAGAATTTTTTTTAAAGATAGGAATATTGTGGAAATATGACAAGAAAGTGTTATTAAATAAATGGTATAGTGAGATGCAAAATTGTATTCCTTTGAAAAAAGGAATAGAGTTGAAAATATATTTTTTTTTAAAACAGTATTTGGAAACAATACATTGATTTTATGAATAACTTTCTGTCCACCTCTTCTACCTTATCCACTCCTCTTAATCAGTAATTTTAATAATAATTAATTATTGGACATGCTGGTATTATTGTATGTTAAATGGTTGGTGTTTTCCTTTCTTTTTCTGACTTTTGGGTGGGAGGGTTGGGGAGAAAAAATAAGTTTTTTGTATAATTGGTTATGGATATTTCATTAATGTTTTATTCACTGAGTTTTTTCTGTAA
Source organism: Narcine bancroftii (assembly GCF_036971445.1). NCBI lineage: Eukaryota > Metazoa > Chordata > Chondrichthyes > Torpediniformes > Narcinidae > Narcine > Narcine bancroftii. The sequence goes on along the minus strand of NC_091473.1, from coordinate 22,631,006 downwards.
AGATGCAAATAATAAAATTTTCAAAAAAAGATGCACATTTGGGTATGAAAAGATGGCATTTGGAAATACAAAGTTGTATACCTTTGGAGAAAATTACATACAATTTGAGAGACAAATATTCAACTTTCATACTAATTTAGAGCCTATATATGCAAGGTTTAGGGCTAAAAAATATAAAAATGTGCTTCTGGCCACTGTAAGGTAAAACATCATGAGATGGGAATGTACAGGGCTGTAACAAGATGTGAATGCATCCTTGTACTTACAAGATAAGAGAGACATTGATGGATTGAGAGGCAGGAAGCTAGCAGGGAAAGGATAGCAACAGTTTTAGTCATTGGACAAGTAATGATATGATGATGTTCTAAGCACATATCCAAGGGTATAAAAAATCACCATTTTGCTGATAACGGCAGAATGCATTCTCCGACTAACATGTTTAGTCGCAAGTGTTACAATCCGGTAATAAAGAACAAAGAACCCTGATTTCGACTCAGCCTGGTGTTTGTCTCACTCATTCATGAACAAAGCAGACCTAACACCACTTAAGACCTAGAACAATTTCCTTCCCTCAAGTTGTTTAATATTCCAGTGTATGAGCTAATCCTTTGTGAATTCCAGATTAATACCTTTTCTTTCTTTATATAATTCTTTTTAAAAACTATACATGGTTTCTATTGCTATTATAACTTTTATAGTGGGGGGGGTTAAGAGGGAGGGGAGGGCAGGCAAGAGGGATCAATACCATGTAATCACTGCATGTTTTAAGTATTGGCTCTGAACAATATATCATTACATGGATAGAAAATTTTTAAAAATAGTAAAATTAAAATGTATTTGTTTGCATATTTCTTATCAATAGCCATTTGAGGAAATCACTTGCAATGATCACTAGAAATTCACATGATTACAACTCAATCAGAAAACCACTTCTTTATTTTGTGAGAAGTCAAGAAAAGGATTAATTGTTCAAAAAAGAATTAAGGAAGACACCTTTGTGGGACATCTGAAGTAAAAACAGAAAATAGAAGGAACAGTTGGCAGGTCAGAAAGCATTTGCAGGAAGATAAGATGTTGTTTCAGGTCTGGGACCGGTCATCAAAACTGGGACTTATTTCACTTGGCTTTTCCCAACAATAACATTCACAAACAAGACAAACCATTGTCCATAAGCTTTGATCCATCTTCTCACTTCACACCCAAAACAAAAAACATTGAAATATTTGGCAGTATAACATTGCAAGCCTGCAGTTTGAAGATATTCTGACACTCAGGTGTTTCAAAACAAAAAAAAAACCATCTGCACTGACACAGGAAAGTTAAGTGACAGCTAGTTAGCTGATATCTGATGACATTACTGGTGGGTTGTCAGAGCCTCAATGTGCAGACCTCATGTGATCAACAGTACTTGTGCTGGAAGTGACCAGCTTCCTTCATTCTGCATTCCTGATGGGTTTTCCCCCCCAAAACCAAAATAATATATATATATATATTTTTTTTTTTTTAAATACATACAGCACAGTAACAGACCATTTTGGCCCACAAGTCCATGCCACCTAATTAACTTGCACCCAAGTATGGTTCAAACGGTGGGAGAAAACCAGAGCAACTGGGGAAAGCCAATGTGGACATAGGGAGAACATATCAACTCCTTATAGACAGCATAGGATTCAAACCCTGGTCCTGATCACTGGTGCTGTAAAATGTCCTTCAGTCCCACAAACACAAATTTTATGAATGATTTTCATCATGGGACCACAACTTCATACCACTAAATTATCCTTAATATTATTATTGTCATGCATCTTCATAGCTTGAACTCCGTTGCAAATGCACAGGAAAAGAATGTTATGGTGACTGGTTATGAGGAGTGCATTCATGTAATTGCTGAAGTCTTGTAATTATCTAAGTACAGAGTACAGACGGGTTTGAAAAAAGCAATAGGGATGTCTGGAGATGTTTAGATCTGAAAAATGGGAGAAACCAGCAAGACTGGTGGAATCTTTAGAAAATTGTTGAGTTTCACAATTTCATTTAACTTGTCCTTTTATCTTTAAATAAAAAAACCTAAGATTTGTTAAAATATTTGAGTGATTTTAATCAGAAATCTATTCTTTAATTCCACCAGAGTTTGGATGGGGAAACATTTTGAGAATGAGAAAAACATCACCTTAACTTGTCATTTGTTGCTTTCTGTACACAAAATTTGTGCCATTAGGTGGACATAGCGACTTACATGTGACAACTATTTTCCTAATCATAAACAATTTTCGAGGACCAAGGCCACACAAACTTGAATTTTCAATCTCTAACTCAATCCCTTTCTCTGCCAATTGTCTAAAATGGAACCAAACTTTCTGCAACTTCTACATTATTCAACTCAAAAAGGATAGTGTGTTAACCTGAAATGACAATTCCTCACTGCCTTGGCCCCTCCATCATTCCCACAGATGCTGCTCAACCCTTTGAGTTTCCCCACCACTTTGGCCCAGACATCCAGAACCTACAGACTGTCATGTTTCCTTTAAAGAACTTGATCTTAACCTGGACCTGCCATTGAATTATTTGCCATCCCCCATGCTGCACCTCAGCTGCCATCATCCTCACTCCTACCCTCATTACCTCGAGATTCAACGGCTAGCCTATCTCTTTCCTGATCAGGGACTGCGACCTTGGAGTTCATCGAAAAGCCATTCATTATTGTGGTCAAAGACCAATGCTGGCTTAAATTTAAAACTATTTTTCCCAAATCCTTCCCTTGACGTTTTTACCTCTGTATCCATTCGCTTCCAGCCTATCTTTGGAGAAATCTATTCTGCCAATTTGGCTAAACGAGGATCCCTATAATTAATCATTCCACTTCAAACAGACAGGAGTTGCCTCATCCATAAACTCGGGAATTTGTTAGAAAATGTCTATTACATTGCTCTTTGAAAATATTTATCATCTATCTTAGTATTTTCTCATGATTCTTAAGGTCAAAATTTGATTGATAGCACTTTTATAATCCACCTTGAAATGTTTTGGAACATTGTTCTATTTGAATATGTACACAGGGCCCTCAGACAAATGCTCATTGCACTAGTTTAAGTAATACAGGTACACAATCCTTTATCTGGAACCCTTGGGGAACAGTGTGTTCCAAATTTTGGATTTTTCCAGATTTTGGAAAGCCCACCAAAATTGTGCTGCCGTATCCACCCCAACCCCCTTCCAGTCGCCCTGCCGTCTCCCCCAACCCCCCCCCCCCACCCTCACCCACCCGACTCATGCTGCTGCCTCTCTCCCTACTTGCTGGATTTTGGAGCTTTCCTGATTTTAGATGTCCGGATAAAGGATTGTGTACCTGTACTAATAAAGTAATTGGATAACAAGTTGTAATTATTGCTGTATACATTTATCTCCACTTGCTAAATCAACCAAAATAACAGCATTGAAAACAAATGTAATCTGAGATAACATGCATAATTGATAGATTACATCTTTTCAAAAGAATTTATTTGTAGCTTTATTGGATGTTTCAATAAATTCAACTATATTCTGTGATTTCCACGTTAAAAAAAATGTGGTTTCTGTTTTCTTTGCCAAGGACGGAATGCACTGTATTCAGCAATTACATCTCAGTGGGATGTTAGGGTTGACAGTTTCAATTTTAATCCTCAATTTAAAAGTTGGAGAGGTCATTCAGGCTCGAGGCATTCACTAACAAGCAGTGGAATCCCAAAGTGGTCGGAAAATAAGTCAGTCAGTCTTTTAAAAAGTGACTAGAAGCACAGGATGATAAAATTAATATTGCCTTTTAAAGAACTTGAGTGCTCCAATCAATGCACTGTACAAGCATTGCTTGCCATGCTGTGATTTTTGATTAACAGTTCAACAGACAAGTGTTTGAAATTGGTCTCAAAGAAGAGTGCATGCAGATTATGGCAAAGTAGCACAATTCCAAAAGTACATTTCTTATAACACCTTCAAACAGTCAATAACAATGAAAAACCATGTTTTTCAAGCAACAGAGAAATTTATCTTTGTTTAACTCATTAATAAAAAAAGTGCATGCTTAGTATTTCACCTTGTCGAGTTGCCTGACTAAATAGCATATTATAATGACCCGTACTTGGAAAGGAGGTTGATTGATCCTGACACATACTTTGGTTCTTTGGCAGAAGTTTGTTATTTAATTTAGTTTTATAGTCAGGAAATTTTTTAACTGAGAAGAGCATCATCTTCAAAGAAAGCTATTTCTCACCCCCCCCCCACCCCACCCCCACCACATTGACCCATGTATTAAGAACATAGAATAGAAATGACAGTACCAAAAATTGTGTGGATCATCAATAAAACAAACCAAAGGGACAAAGCAGTTTTTTTTTTTTAAAAAGAAATGTAAATAATATGGTCTTGTATTCACTAAGTGCATCATAACCCTTTGACAGATGACAGATTTTTCACTGCAATTACATTGGATGAGCATAATTACAATTGCCTACTTTACGGTTATCTGCACATTGATTATTATGCTAGAGCATCAGCAGTCAGAATTAAACAAAATGCAGATCAAAAGTAAAAACTTACCAATCAATTCCAGTTCTGAATTACAGCAATGCAAATTTTGAGCTTGGGCACATCTCTCTGCTGCTAAACAGGTAGCTTCACTGAACTGGAAGAGATACAAATTAGTTGGAAAATATTAGAATATCTTTAAGGAATGTTGAAGCAAGTTACCAGGAAACCACAATAGGGGATGATTTCTGTGCTGCCAAGTAAATAACTAGCTATAAATTAAGAATTAAAAAAAGTACATTCAGGTGGAAGAGGTTTCTTTCATTCCATAATTAGAATGAAAAAGGGAGCCCAGCAAGGAGAACCTGTAGCCAAAGAAATTGCAGCATTTAAGTGCAAATAAAAAATTCAAAGGAAAACTAAGAAGTAAAATAGAGTTGAAAGCACAGATAGAGTTGGTAGATGATTGGGGTAGTGGGTTAAGTGACTTTATTGCTCAGATAGTTCAAAGAAATTTTTAAAGAAAACTTCTGATGCATATTATTTCATCTCAACTTTCAGACTCTTCAAACATGATAATCCTTTTTCTTCTTTCTTCTTTCATTTCTTCTTTGGCTTGGCTTTGCAGACGAAGATTTATGGAGGGGTAAATGACCATGTCAGCTGCAGGCTCGTTTGTGGCTGACAAGTCCGATGCGGGACAGGCAGACACGGTTGCAGCAGTTGCAGGGGAAAATTGGTTGGTTGGGGTTGGGTGTTGGGTTTTTCCTCTTTTGTCTTTTGTCAGTGAGGTGAGCTCTGCGGTCTTCTTCAAAGGAGGTTGCTGCCTGCCGAACTGTGAGGCGCCAAGATGCACGGTTTGAAGCGATATCAGATCACTGGCTGTGGACAATGTGGCAGGCACCAAGAGATTTCTTTAGGTAGTCCTTGTACCTCTTCTTTGGTGCACCTCTGTCACGGTGGCCAGTGGAGAGCTCACGATCTTGGGAAGGCGATGGTCCTCCATTCTGGAGACATGACCTACCCAGCGCAGTTGGATCTCATGAATGTCGCTCCAATGAATGTTGAGGATTGAACGGAGACAACGCTGGTGGAAGCGTTCTAGGAGCCGTAGGTGATGCCGGTAGAGGACCCATGATTCGGAGCCAAACAGGAGTGTGGGTATGACAACGACTCTGTATACGCTTATCTTTGTGAGGTTTTTCAGTTGGTTGTTTTTCCAGACTCTTGTGTAGTCTTCCAAAGGCGCCATTTGCCTTGGCGAGTCTGTTGTCTATCCTTTTTAACATTCATGTAATATACAGTCTGCATTTATCCCCACCCTCACAACTGAATGTGGTCAATTAAATTACCTCGATAGCAAAATAAAAATCACCCCTTAAATTCCCCCCACTCCTTTCTCTCCCCTCCCAGTTTACCTTTACACCACCCTCAGCACCATTAACCAAGCTATTGACGCCACTCCCCCGCCATTTTGAAGCGTGCCTAATGCACCCATCTCCCTCCCTTTCCTTGAGCTCCCATATTCATTCATTTTAAACATTTAACTTTTTTTGAAATTTTATTTAATTTTACATATGCATTAAGAAACTCGGATAAATACCTTATTCAAAATTAGTGATTTTTTTTTTTAAAAATTCCCCCTCAACAATCCAATAGAAAAGGAAAAAAAAAATCTGGATTAAAAACTTTATAAAAACTTACTAAATCAAAAATCTAACATATCTTAATTTTAGAAGTCATAAGGTTCAGGTTGGATGATTACAACTTAATTCCTACAATTTGTAAATAGGATTCCCAAAAATTTTTTAAATTTCAATTTAGTAACATTACTTGTATGTAATCTTTTCAAGTGGTAGACAACCACCTATTTCAGGATGCCACCTACCCATTCCCAAGTACATGTGATTTCCAAGTTACTGCCACACATTTTCCATTTACCGCCAAGTGAACATTCCCACATAGAATACAGAAAAGTACCTATGTCTCTCCCCTCCATCTCCACAATGTTATTGGTATTCCTCCTAAGATATCCATCTTCTCCCACATCTTCACCTTACCCATTTCCCACACATCAATTTTGCTCTCTTATCCATTCTTTTTTGCACTCTCTCAATTCTCTCTTCCATTTCAGATACTTGTCAAGTTATCCAGCCTTTGTTTGATTGCCCCCTGCCACCAGTGTCTTCAAACTCCTTTTTATCTGGCCAATCACCTTCAGTATCTCTCTGGCAAAGGGCATCAGTCCCTCTGCCCCTATTATCTGTCTTTCACTTCCCTGTAATGTCCTCCTTCATTCTTCTGACTCCTCCACCTCTCTTTCTGACTCTAAGCCGTCTTGCCACGTTATTTCCCGCCAAATCCTCTCTGGCCGCACTGCTCCTCAGTCCTCCAGGCTTGACACCTCGAATGCCCTCTGATCCAATCTCTTCATGCCCACTGGTTGGAGCGGCCTTACCAGGCAAGTCCTCATCTTCAACTTTTTCTTCCAGACGGTGGGATCTTTCTCTTCATCATTACCAGCATCACCACCGACTCCACCTCAACTCGATTCCCCCAACCTCTGGTCCCTAAATCTCCCAAAGCTGACAGCACTCCCGTCACCATCCTCTCCTTCTGCCTCCACAACCTTTGGTCTTCGCGTCTCTTGTGCCCAACAGACTCACTCTGCTTCGATCGTTTCTTTCCCCCAGCCCTCTCAAGATCCAACCTTATCAGGGCCATCCTGTCTCTCCCACCCAGGTGAGTCCCTTTCTCTTGGGAAGCTTCGGGGCTGTTGTCACTGCCACGGCATCCCACAAGGCTCCAAGTTGGCCTCTCCACCTCCACCACAAGTTAAGAATCTTCCTCCATCCTGTCTCTTCGTTCTTTTTCCCCATTTTGTTTCTTTCCCTCCTCCCCCTTTCTTTTATTCATATTCTTGGTTGACTTCCTTTTTTTGGGTCTTTTTATTTTAGGGGATCTCGTTATATCAATCGTTTTTTTTTCCTCTTTTCCTCGGGGAGCTCTTGATTCACCCTACAAGCACCTTGCTACCATCTTGGATCTCACTCTGATGCATATTCTTTCCAGAATTTGGTTTGTTCATTCTCAATAATTTTTGAGATTTGGTTAACGCTCAAAATCATATTTAGTAATAACTTCCATCACTGATCTTTTAAGTGGTTGTTAGCCCTTCCCTTGAATTACTGGTGTACTATGGTAATGACAATGTTGGAACAGCAAATTTCACGATGATAAACTTTAACCCACTGAAAACAGAACAACTCCGATTATCCAAAATTGGATTCTCAAAAATACACATTTAATTATTTTTTTAAAAAATATATGGGTAAATGAGGATATCTGAAACAAATGAGAAATCCCCATTAAATATATTTTCAGAGCTGAACTGGCCTAACAAGTTGAAAAAAATTCACTCGACATTAAATTAGAACGATTGTCCTCATTTCAAGTTATTCCTTCCCCTTTGTTTCCATCTATTCTTTACCTTCCCCTATTGACTTTTCTCTCCAACTTTCCCTCTCAAATTGCGTGCCATCTACCAGCCGCAAGCAGTCAGAAGAATTCCTTGTCCGAGTGGCCTCCTGGACAGGAGCAGGACCTCTGGCTAAGTGGCATTCCCTCCCCTTCCCTCCTCCCTCCTCAGCTCAACAGAATTCTGGACACTGAACCCAGCCCTCAGCCTACTACCACACACCAGACTCCCCGGTGAGCTTGTGTGGAAGGCTTAGAAGAGGATTCAGAGTAGGGACTCCAGAGTCAAGAGTTCTGGTGACCAGGGAGGCAGGAGCCAACTGACTCACCAGTGAGTGTTCCACCGGTCTGGGAAGCCTCCCCAGGGATCAACAGCAGCAGTTGGTCAGTTTCAGTGATCAGATGCAGCATTGTGGCCAGCATTTACTTAGTGAGAATTAAAGCATTTTAATGCTTAAAGACTTTGCTTGCTGTTTGGTGTTGTTTGAACATTGATGCAAGTGATTTGCTGTTGCTACTGGACAGTTTTTGAAAAATGACCAGTTCTCCATGGAAAATCATTCATCCAACACAAGCATAGTCCTGGCCATTTAGGATAATCAAAGTTGTACTGTAATTACATGTAGAACGAAGTAAACCAACACCACAGCTCCCTGGGGTTGACAAAGCCTCTGTTCATTAGAATTCTTCAAGAGGGGAAATCGCAATTATTTATACCATTCGAACAAGACTTGAATTACTATCCTGGGTGAATATTTCCACTGGTTTTATGGAGGAGAGATGAAGGTGCATTCTAGAAACAGAGCTCTCAATCTCAGGAAATTTCTTCAAAGGGAGTGGAGAACCTGCAGAATACTCCACACACTCGATTCTGGAGGCCAAGTTATTGAATACATTTACAAGACTGATTGATTTTCAAGCACTAAAAAGGACCAAGGGGAGCAATGGGAGATCTGGAATATGGTATTGAGACAATGGATCAACCATGATAATACTGAATAGCATGACAGCCTGGAACAGCCTACTTCACCTACCTTGCTAGGTTTCTACCTCATACTAAAACACTTAATTATTGAACTGGAGAAAAAAAAACTAGTTTGTTCTAAATTTCCTACTCACTGCTGCATGTACTGTGTGGAACTCCGGTCAATAGTACCATCTCCCCAGAGCACCAAGTTGAAATGAATTAATATGACCCTGTGACACAAGTTCCCTGGATCACAATCTCTGTTGCCCTATCAGCTTCCTGCTGATCTGAGCTTCTCAAATCCTACTATCTGAGTCACCTGACTCTAAAAGCCAGGATCAGCCTTCAGATAAAATCCCTGAAGTCTGCTGCACAACTATGAAGAGGACAGCTTAGTATGATGAAGAACAATTCTTGTCCTTTAATGAGAGCTGTGACAACAGCTTGCCTTCTGTGTATCTTTCACAAAGATCCTACTGGCATGCTACAAAACAAATTCTAACAGAAGAAATTAGGAAAATTGACCCAAAGCAAAAGATACTGGCATAAAAGAGATTGAGAAGAATTAGGTTTACAGAACCAAGAACTCAGTCAAAAGGCCATTAGCTCTGAAGAGTTTGAATGAACCTCGAAGAGCAATTTAGCTTTCTATTGATTTGCTTTTTCACCCTAGGACATTTGCATTTATTTTTTGCCTTCTGCAGTTTCAATGCCTGTACTACTGTTCAATTTATTTCCACAATTTTGTCTAGAATTCCGTTCCAAAGCACAATCATGGTGGGGGGGGGGGTGGAAATTGTATCGTATCTGGGTTTTTAATATTAGTCATTTTAAATAGACAACTGACTTATTAACCTTTGCTAACAGGCTTCTCTTTATTTGGTCAAAACATTCTTAAAATCTCAATCAAATCTCCTGAGCTTTGATGGTTTAAAAATATAAATTTTCCTTCTACCTACACAACCATCTTTCAAAACTATTCTTGTATTTTTTTTGCATATCATTTCCAATGCCCTCCTGCACTACTCAGTAATGCAGACACATCTTCCTTGCTTTTATATTCTTGGATTCAGTTTCTCATGCCCAAGATCCAATATATTCCATGAAGTTTTGTGAGATTTACCAGGAAGACATTGAAAAGAGATAAAACCAGATGCTGCCTGGATGAGAGATGACAAGCTACAACAAATTGGACAAACTTGAGCTGTTTTCTTCAGAGCACTGGAGGCCAAGAAGAGACCTGATAAAAGTTTCTAAAATAATGAGAGGCAGAGACAGTCAGAAGCTTTTTCCCTGGGCAAAACTGTCACATAGTTGAGAACAGCCATTCAAAGCAAGGGAGGGCAAGTGCATGTGTTTATAAAAAAAACTACACACAAAGTGACAGGTGCCTAGAACAGGCTGCCAGGAGTAGTTGCAGAAGCAGATACAATTATATCATTTGGGGGCTTCCAGATGCACATAAATGTAGGGATTAGAGGAAAACACATTATCAGCAGGTAGAAAAATTTTAGTTCAACTTGCACATTATAGTTGGGGCAGACAGAAATACCTACAAAGGCTTTGAGTTTTTAGGTACCTAATAAAGTTGAAACATTTTGCTGAAAGGGTGTTTAATCCAAACTGAGTATTTCTTGCATTTAGAATCAGAATTTATTTTCATGAACATGGGTCACAAAATTTGTTTAGTGGAAACATTGTTGTGCATTATATAGGTATAAAAATTGTGATACATTCCATTTCATAAATTATATTAAAAAAACAAATCAAATAGTGCAAAAGAGGAGGAAAAAAAGAGGTAATGTGTGGTTCATTGTCCATTCAGAAATCTGTTGGTGGAAGAGAAGCTGTTTTAGTACCTTTTTTTTAAATTTTAGATTTCCAATATCTGCAGGAAATTTAATTTGACAGCTTGCATAGTCTACCTCTTCAATCTTGCCATTAAAATGCATTGCCTCTTTCATTTCTGCACTGAATTTTATCTGCTACGTGCTAAGGGGAAACAAGCTACACGAAAGATTGTGGAGACTGCACCAGATCTTTAGGAGCTGGCCAACTGAAGGCACAGCCACAAGATCTTCTCGGGCAGAGAGAAGAAACACACACCCACACACCCACACACCCACACACCCACACACCCACACACCCACACACCCACACACCCACACACCCACACACCCACACACCCACACACCCACACACCCACACACCCACACACCCACACACCCACACACCCACACTTTGCAAAGGAAAGTTATAATTTAGGGTCCATCATAAAAGCAGTTGTAACTGTTCTAACTCTACACCATGGAAATGAATCTCACTTGCTTTGGCGCTTTGGTCACAGCCATTGTTGAAAGTTCACCAGGCTTCTTCACATTTGAATAATTTTTGATAATGGGAGTACAGTTTGAAGCAGAGCTCAAGAATTCATCCACAGCTGAAATACTGGCATGGCCCACATCTAAACAAAAAAAATGAAACAAATTCATAATATAAAAGCCAAAACATTCTAAAGATGAGGGCTTTATTCATTTTAAGCACTCAGTCATCAATTTAAAAAAAAACAATTTAACTATCTTGCACAACATACATGAGGAATGTTTTAACATTTGGCTTTTCATAAACTGAAAAAGTCTTTGGCATTTTCCGTGAGATGTGTGGCTGCTGTGACAAGATTGTAGTAAACTGGCAAGTTTCAGAAATAATTTGAGTGCCCAGGAATGCAGAAGGTAGCAAAGGCAGTAACCCCCTTGAGAGGCTCCCATCCATTGAAGAAACCTATGTAAGCCACTGCCTCAAGAAGACTACCATCATAAAGGACCTCCCCCCACCAATGATGCCTTTAAAAGGACAGGACTAAAACCCTAAAATGCAGCACCTCACGATTCAAGAACAGTACTTTTCTCCCAATACTCACCCAAATGCAAACTACTCCAGTACCACAAAAAGGCCTGTCTGCACTATTGCAAACCCACACTTTTTTCTTACAATACTGCAACTGTGAATATTTATTATCCATCATTTGTATTAATATTAAATTACTACGGTGCAGAAAAACAATCCACTGGAGTTGCTTTGCTTACAAACTACAATACAACTCTGATTATCCAAAATGGTCAGGACCAGACCCATGTCGGATAAACGGTTTTTTTCCCCCCCCCCCAGAGAACTTTTTTTTATATATATATATATATATATATATATATAAAAAACAGCCAGTAGCAACAGCAGATCACTTGCAACAGTGTTTAAACAACAAGGGAAGGCTTTTTAAGCATTTAAGCATTCAATTCTCATTTTTAAAAAATTCTGGTCGCTACCGATCACTGACACCTCCCCACCAAAGCCCCAGTGCTGCTGACAGCCCAAAGACCCAGGTCAGTTCTGCTCAGAAAACATTTCAGATAAATGAAGATTTCTGATTTTGGATAGTCAGAGTTGTACTGCATCTGTTTGGCTCCAGCAAATTAGAATTTCAGTGCACAAGTATATTGCATTTGTAAGAAAATAAATTTTCCAAAACAAAAATCATATACTCGATCATTAAATCATTCTGTTCACAGATAAAATCTTTGGTGCTATTCACTCACTTCAGTTGTGGAGGGGACAGTATGCTGGAAGGGAAAGGAAAGAGAAATGTCCCGTGATCACACCGGGATGATCTTTGCTTTATTGTTAATTCTGCAGCAGGTACAGACAGCATTTTTCTGGGCAGTATGATGCATCCCCGATCCAAACACTGGCACCTCCTGGACTACGTCCTGGTGCGAGAAAGAGACAAACGAGATGTGCTCCACACTAAGGTCATGCCGAGCGCGGAATGCCACACTGACCACCGGCTGGTTCGCTGCAAGCTCAACCTTCACTTCAAGCCAAAGCCCAGGAACAGTAAAGCCCCCAGAAAGAGGTTCAATGTTGGAAACCTGCAGTCAGACGAAGTGAGAGGAAACTTCCAGGCAAACCTCAAAGCAAAGCTGTTTTGCGGAAACTGCCAAAATGTTTGGCCTGGAAGTCAGCCTGAAGAAAACTGAGGTCCTCCATCAGCCAGCTCCCCACCATGACTACCAGCCCCCCCCACATCTCCATCGGGCACACAAAACTCAAAACGGTCAACCAGTTTACTTATCTCGGCTGCACCATTTCATCAAATGCAAGGATCGACAACGAGATAGACAACAGACTCGCCAAGGCAAATAGCGCCTTTGAAAGACTACACAAAAGAGTCTGGAAAAACAACCAACTGAAAAACCTCACAAAGATAAAGCGTATACAGAGCCGTTGTCATACCCACACTCCTGTTCGGCTCTGAATCATGGGTCCTCTACCGGCATCACCTACGGCTCCTAGAACGCTTCCACCAGCGTTGTCTCCGCTCCATCCTCAACATCCATTGGAGCACCTTCATCCCCAACATCGAAGTACTCGAGATGGCAGAGGCCGACAGCATCAAGTCCACGCTGCTGAAGATCCAGCTGCGCTGGGTGGGTCACGTCTCCAGAATGGAGGACCATCGCCTTCCCAAGATCGTGTTATATGGCGAGCTCTCCACTGGCCACCGAGACAGAGGTGCACCAAAGAAGAGGTACAAGGACTGCCTAAAGAAATCTCTTGGTGCCTGCCACATTGACCACCGCCAGTGGGCTGATATCGCCTCAAACCGTGCATCTTGGCGCCTCACAGTTCGGTGGGCAGTAACCTCCTTTGAAGAAGACCGCAGAGCCCACCTCACTGACAAAAGACAAAGGAGGAAAAACCCAACACCCAACCCCAACCAACCAATTTTCCCCTGCAACCGTGTCTGCCTGTCCCGCATCGGACTTGTCAGCCATAATCGAGCCTGCAGCTGACATGGACATTTACCCCCTCCATAAATCTTCGTCCGCGAAGCCAAGCCAAAGAAAAAAATGCTGCAATTCAATCATAGCTTAACTGAATCTTTAAGTGCATTGCCTTCAGATAGCATCTTCCAGCCAGCTTCCGTGTAGCCAAGGTGGACTTCAATTGCACATGTAATGCAAAAAATGTGCTAAGTTAGTAGTGCACACAGATTTTTGGTGGTCTTCAAGTCCTTTTATGGTTAGGATAATACAAGATTCAAGATCTTGATACGTGTTGGAGGTAAAAAAAAAAAAACCAGTTCTTGAACTCAGAGGTGCCAGACTTCAGGCTCCTGTACCTTCTGCCTGAGGGAGCCGCGAAAAAAAAGAGCATGGCCAAGGTCAAGGGGCTTTTTAAAAAAAAACATGGCTGCCTTCTTCGTTTCATGTTGAACTGCAATATACCTGCAAGACATTCTCCAATTTTCTCATTTCTGCATGATATTGAGCAATGTTACATCCCATCCCCCTCAAGTTAAACAATCATTTTAGTCCAGCTGAGTTTATCTGCCACAAATAGTGTAAAGTTGGACTCTTCCCTCCATGCTTTCTGCAAGTTGTTGAGGCTTCTTGATTTTCTGCTCTGTGCATTCTCTCAACAGAAATCACAGCTCAACATTGACACATCTGCATTTTGTCTCATTTATGGAGTATCCAATCACATTCAGCATTTCATATTTTATGAGCTTGGGCAATGAGCCCAATTTTTATGGTTTCATCAATCAGTACTTCTGACCATTACACTTCTGCCCTCTCTTGTTCTTTCACTGGGATGCTGAAGACATCCCTTAAATAAAACAAAGTGTACTACCAATCAAACAGAATCAGACAGAGAATCATGATTAATAGGCCTTAATCACCTTAAAGTGTCAGCACAGCCTGCATGTTGTTGGCCCACTTCCAAGGCAGGTACTGAGAGAGGGGTTTGGGCATAACAGCCTTTTATGGGGATATCTGGGAGGGAGGAGTCATAGGTTCAGGGGGTGGGCCAGCCCATACAAAATTGTTAGCACCACACCAAGAAAATGTACTTTATTAAACAAAATAAATGACATTGCATCTTACTGTCATGGAGCTAAATGGCTTTTTGTAAATCTCAAAATAAAGAATGTTATCACACCATACCTTCTTAAACTACAACTCTTGAAAATGTTTACCAATGTCATGTGCTTCACAAATCAAGATATCAAATAGGAAAATCCCACACAAATATCCTGGGCATTTCTTTCCTCTTGCAAAAAGCAACAGTGAGCATCATGAAGTACCAGTTTAAAGGGCTAATATATGTGCCAATGAAGTTCAGACTTGGTCTATTGGAATTCAGAATGGTGCATCCAGCTGCAGGTAATTAACAACAACAATTGGGTCAGGGAAATATTAATACCCTTTGGTAACCAACTCAAGGAGCATTGCCAAATTAAGAAACTAGCACTATTATACCAGTATATCATATCACTTACCTGATCCAATGGGTGAAAAGATTTGCCCAAAGCTGTGTGTTGCAAGAAATATTTCTTTACGCATCTGTGAAAAAGGCGTGCTTGCAGTGAAGCTGTTAACCTGCAAAGAATCTAAAAAAGGGCCAATAAGGGATTACAACTTCTTCCATCAATATTCTATAATGCAGAGATTTCATACAAGATTAAAGGTCTTAATGGTAAACTAAAACTAATAAGTTAGCACAAGAAAGTGACTGGAATCATTAAAACTGACATCACTTAGGTGCCTTTAGATGTCGAAAGGATTTTAATAGAAGTAAAGGGGTCTGAACCTTTTCCTGTCTCCTGTGATGATTCTCTTCCTTTCTCTCAATTTTTTAACCTCCGCTGGAAGATGAGGCTTTCCACTACAAGACATCAGAGATGTCCTCTTTCTTTAGAAAATGTGGCTTCTCCTCCTTGACCATTAACTCAACCCTCACCCACACCTCCATTTCCTGCACAAATGCCCTGACCCTATCCCTACCCCCACCAAGAACAGAGTTTCCCTTGTTTCACCAACCTCCTCATCAGCCTCCACATCCAACATACCATTCTCCACCAATTCCCCTACCCACAATGGGATCCCACAAGCAGACACACCATCCCCTTCCATCCTTCTGCAGGGTTCACTCACTCAGATTTTCTTACCCACTCACTCCTTTTCACTAATTGTTTCCTTGGTACCTTACCCTGTCAGCAAGAAGAGCTACAGTTACACTATTCAGGGACCCAAACATTCCTTCTAAGTGAAATGTTACTTCACCACTTGTGAATCTGTGAGGGTCATTTACTGCATCCACTGCTCCTGATGTGGCCTCTTGGTGCTCCACATTGGGGAGACAGAATGCAGACTGGGAGAATGCTTCGTTAAGCACCTTCACTCTGTCTGCTGCAACATGAAGGACCTCCCAGTGGCCAACCATTTCAATTCCACAAACCACTGCCACATTGACATGTTTGTCCACTGCCTCATCTATTGCCAAGTTAAGGCCACTGCAAATTGTTGAAACAACTTCTCTTCCATCTTGGCCATCTCCAGACAGAATCAATGTCTACTTCTCCAATTTCTGTTAACCCCTTCCCAAGGCTTTCTCTTTCCCTCATCCCTCTGCCTCTTACACATGGTTCCTTCCCTTCTGTGCCCCCCTCCCGCCTTTTTATTCAGACATATGCCTGGTTTTCAGCATTCCTGAGAAAGGACTCTGGTTTAAAACATTAGTGGTCTTTTTCTACAGATGCTGTATGATCTGATGGAGTTTCTCCAGCACTTTTGTGTACTCTGGAAGTGCCAGACTGCTCAAAAACAAATCAAGTATTTACACCATCTCAAGTCACTTTCTTGAAGATGCTCTTTGCATCAAAGTAATATTCTGTCCTCCTAGGAAGCATGCATTTTACAAACTCAATATTAAATGGATCTCAGATACTAATGAAAGCAATCCTTTGCTCTGTCCTTTCCTGCACCCCACCCACTCAGTCCTTTCCTCCACCTTTCCCCATTCCATCTCTCCCAGCATCTCAATCATTCCCTCTGGAACATTTATCATTATTAGAATTGCCAAGTAAAATTTTAACAAGAGGTAATCCACCAATCAATTGCAGAATGGCATTGACTGAAAATCAAATAGAGAGTGACAGGAAAGAAATTGACATTGCAAAACAATTTTTAAAAAATGCCTTACATGCACCACTAGGTTCTGAAGTAACATTTTTGTCCCTGGTATCCATTGCCACAGATACATTGTAGGCTTCTCCTTTCACATAACCGCAAGCAGTGGGCCAAGCACCCTGTAGGGGGATAAAAATTGGTCCATGTTACTTCACATTCAACTTTCAATATTTTCTGAGAAAGCTTGATGTTCAACATTATTTAGTGCATATTATTTCCTGCTTTCAGTGGAAACCTCTGCAAATCTTTCAGGATATCAAAATATTAAAAACTTGAAAATTTTTTCATCTTTCTCCAAAAGCTATGTCACAAAAAAGGTCAAAACACTGAAAAGTTATTCATTTCTCTCTTTATAGGTGCTGCCAAGTTATTTCCAGCAATCCTTTTTTGTTCCAAACCTTGAATTTAAATTAAAATAAAGATCCTTTACTCACTTGAAGAGGCAGGGTAACATTTATGTTAGACAAACACAAAGGCATTTTTGAAAATGATTCAACAAAAAAAGTTAAATCAAACCACTGGAAGTCAACGATTTTGATAACCAAATCACCCAATTATGTCCAAGAAAATTTGAAAAATTGATTAGTGAAAAATCAATACTCCAGTCAAAATTTATGTTATAATTAGATTGTTAAAAATAGGCTGATTCTCTTCTAATAGATCGCTGATTTAACTTTTCTTTTCACTTATTGAATTATTTTATACAAGCCACAAGACTCGTACTGAAGTAGCAGGCATATAAAAGTTAAATATACAAAATATAATTACTGTTGTCTTTTATTCCAAATAATATTTAGGAATAATATCAAAGTAAAATGTATGTATTAATCATATCCTTAAGTCTACCCAAATCATTTTACAGCTACTCAATTATATCTGGTGTTCCAAATTTTGAAATACAAGAATACAACACATTGCAAGGAAAATCAAAGTAACACAATGTTCATCTCATCTATTTTAAATGTTGATTGTGGTACAAATGCTAACAAACTTGGGCAACAGAATAAAAAGGTCAAATCTTTTTCTCCCTTTGCTCACCCCAATAATTTTCACAGCAGCCATTACTTTCAGGATAATGTTGATCTTCCAGCAATAAAGATGCAAAGGGAGACAATGATTTTATGCCGGTGGCTCAGATTATCCCGCACTGTGATAAACCAAGTTCAAATACATTCCCCATACTTCTCAGACTGAGCAACCCGTGGTTCTTCATTTCAGCTGAACTGTTGGTTCATTATTTTGTGAAGAAACAGTTATGTAGAGCTCTCGTTCAACTGAGAATAATGCAAACCTTGATAAAATTATTATAAGAGGAAAGAATTGTAAACTTTATTTTACTGAATGAAATTTCATAAATTTCTTGAATTTATAATTTCATCTTTGCCCTTTTTACCTCCTTTGGGTTGGGTTTTTCTGATTTTATGCTTTGACATACTATTACCAAAGTGATTTGGGCTTTTGAATCGTGTTCCTATTTGGATTTTTATTTTAATTATTTATGTTCCACATTGGAAATTGTGTTGTTCATTGCTTACACTTTAAATTTTACTAAAATATTTTTAAAATCGTCATCTATTGGAACACAAAGCAGTAAATAAACATGTGTACCAGGTGGTTTCATATCAGCAATAAAAGTCTGATTCTATTTTCTTCCTTTGAAGAATTCAACTGTTCTATAACACAGCAGTGGCTTGTACTGTTCTAAATGTTAACTCAGGGCATTGGACTCGAGGGATTTTTGTTGTATTATGTTTAAATGTAATGTAGCAACTGTTAGCACATGAAGGAAAAATGCCAAGGCCAATGCTGAAGGTCAAATATCAATCTTGTGCATGGGGGTCATTTCACAGTGGAAGATGAGCACATTGCCCCTTTCTTTCTTTATGGCACTCAGTGAAAGATTGTGATTTTTTTTTTAATCATTACAGGTAAAGGAGAAACATTTTAAAACAAGGCCATCTTTGAACAGATCACCGTCTTAGTTGACTCAAGTATGAAATTCCCACATATTCCATGCAAGGTTAATTATGCAAAAAGTATATACTTAATCAAAATCCTGTTTCCCCTGTTAAGAGTTCAGCAAATAACCAGAACACTTAGCGAAGCAAACATCCCCCTCAATAGAACTTCAGCATTTAAAACTGAGATGCACCAAAAGTGGAACAGATCAGGAATGTTTGGGCTCATTAATTTCCAGTGAAATGAACTTTCATGCATGTCCCCCCCCCCCCCCCCACCCCCCCCACCCCCCTTCAAACGATGGGTACTCTGAGAATGGAATGTTTCGTCTTTATTGAGTTTGTTAGCATTGTAAATATCATCTGAAGTAATGATTCAATGCAAGGAAACCTAGCTGCACTTGCCTGAATTTTATTACTCTGCCTGACAAACTGAAACACTGGGCTTTTGCTTAAAATTTGTGTTCAGCAATTAACTTCTCCAAGACGCTTTCAATTTAAGTACAGAACTCAACACATTGCAGTAGCCCTCGTTTCCATGGCTGGAACACAATAGATCCAAAAGGCCAACTGCAGACTGCTGGCAACATCAGGGTATCCATGACAGGGATGCTCATTTTAAATTTCAGTCCTGGAGAAGACCAAATGTCGTCATCAGTTTTTATTTCCTCCGCAAAAATGTGCGAGGAGTGAACACTTAGCAACAAAGGTATTTATTGCCCATGGCTCATTGAGGCATTTTTAGCTGACTTCTCAGCATTCTGTAGTCTGTCTTTAAGTTGCTTCCAACAATAATGCTGGCAAAGTTGTTCCACTATTTAGCCCCAATATCAATGAAGAAACAAAAAGAAATGTTCAGGACAAAGTTCATACCAATCTGGAGCGACTACTTGAAGTTGGTGGCATTTGCATGAATCTGTTGCCCTTCTTCTGTAGAGTGATCATTATTTTGTGGAGTGCAGCTGAAGAAACTGTGGGGTCATGTAAGAGTTCACTTTGTAAATGATGTGTGCTATTGACTGGATTGGCACACTGCTAGTGGAAGAAGGTTTGGAACAGTGGACAAGGTTCTGGTGTCACTGGATCATCAGTAGTTGCAGGCAAGTTGTGGCCAAGAAAAAAAGGAATAGGAAATTAAAATTGCCCAGGTAGTTCTTTCAGTAACCTCTAATAAAGAATTTGTGGATTGCAAGTTATGATGGGATTGTAGCAGCGGCTACACTGCTAACTGAAGGATCACACAACCAGACGGGTTGAGACCAGTGAGCAAAAACTAATTTATTGCAGGCTGCCTGACTGGTCTTATACTCCCATCCTGGACCTGGCTGAGAACCACACCGGGGAGCCCCGATGTCACCGGGGCATCACGTGGGTCCCCAAGCACAGGATTCTGAGCCCGGTGCCAAGGTCGGGAGGAAACCCCCGACGGCGCCATTTTGGCCGGCTGCCCTGCCAAGTGCATGACAAGCGGGGCCAGTTTGCCTGTCTAATGGCGTACCACCACAGGATTATGATTTATGGTAGGGATTTTCTATCCTATGCTCTGCAATTCAAGTAACCTGCAACATTTACCTCCTTTATACAAGTAAATAGCCACAAAAAGATCAGGCTTCACAGATTACCAATTTCAGCAAGCAAGGGAACAATAAGATGACTTTTATATACATTGTGGATCAGTAACTGGAATGTTACCGCTTAAAAAAAAACCTCCAACCTAATCCAATTTTATGACAACAGTGCAAGTGAAAAAATTCTTTTCAATTTCCCTTGAGCCACATGTCACATAATCTACAGTTGTTTCAGGTAACTTCAGCTTTGCTCCCATTCTGACAGACAAATGCTTGGGAACTACATGCAAGTTTCTTAGCTTCTCCTCATTGCCCATTATTATACCTGGAACAACATGCATTCGAATTATTGTCAAACCAGACTTGCATTATCCAAATAAATTGGTCAAGATAACAACTCTGCAGATACTCCCAGGGAACTAAATGCTCTTTTCTATCATGGCTGCATACAAGTTGATCCTTTAAAGTGCAAGTCACATCATCTGTTGACATTAATAGAGATGACATCTTTAATTTGTGTTATCATCTCTCATGCATTAAAACATCCAAGCACTTCACAGGAAGATGAGCAAAATCTGAAAATGAGGCAGACATGTTAGAGTAGTTGATAAAAAGCTTGTTCAAGAGTTTTAACAGAAATATATAATGGAGAGGACTATGTGGACAATGAGGGGGATTAGGCTCAGCTGCTATTCATGAAATGATTATAATTTAGAATGCACAAGTAATCTTATTGGAGAGAGCACAGGCATTTAAAAAAAAACAAGGAGCATTGGAGGGCTAAAATAGATTGCTAAAGAGAATTGATACTACCTAGATATTTAAAAAGATTTGTGGAAAAAACTGGTTAATCAGGAGCCAATATTGATCATCAAACCCAAGAGTTATAAGTGAAAGTTAAGACAATGGCAGCAGAGAACAGGGTATTGAGGGTAGAGCACTGAAACCCTCTTATGCTTTCGTAACTCCCCTCAGTAAAGAAAGACGCTTCCATTCCACTTCTCCACAGTCAGAGGTGGTTGCAGAATCTCATGCAGAATTTACAGACTTCATTGAAGATGACTTAATGAAGGGCTCAAGCATAAAACATTGGATATGTATCTTTACTGCATAAAGTACACTGATCAGCTAATTTTCTACAGCATTATGTTTTTACTTCAACCACAGTGTCTGCAGATTTGTGCTTTACTTTCGGTCAGGATATGATAACTGTTTCCAAATAGATGCCAAGAACACATTCAATGTGTTTCTTCCTATCTTGCAAGTCATCTCTGACCATGACTGAGCTTAGTGCATTTTTTTTTTTTTTTAAAATTCTGGACCACTCTGCCTACCCAACAGAACTGGTCGAATTAGTATCTCAGTCCAGGGAGCAATCACTGACTTGGGTTCACCTACACAACCAGTGGATTTGGAGGATTTCAAGATTAAAGATTCCTTATTGTCATGTAATAGGGTAGAACAAAAAGTATTGCGCAAAATTACTTCTGCCCAGCCTAGTGTGGCCCAGTATCCCTTACAATAAGGGAGAAAGAGATGCAAAAGAGAGTACCTTTAGAGAAACTAAGATACTGCCACGCAGACTCCTGTTCCATTCATTGGCAACCTGAACTCGAGATCCAAACCACCAATATGATCAGAAAGCCTCCAAGGCCTTTCAGAAGCCCTTACCACCCTCAGCTCCTTTTCGAATCTCAGTAACCCATGAGCCAGTCTCCAGCAGCCCACAGCCCATGCTGGCCCACTGACCATAAGTCACCTGCCATCTGTGTGGGGTCGTCAGCCACTGAGCCCCTCACTGCCCTGCTACCATGGACACTGTCCTGTAGCAGAGTCTTCTCTGCTCCTCCTTTTCAACAGGGTTGTTCTCCCCATTTCAGATGCTCTGAGCCCATCTGCTATTCTTTGGAGTCTATAAACCTTTGTGGTCGCTGCCAAGTACAGGCGATGCCAACCAGGATGCAGACCCTGCTGTTGCAGAATTTTTAATGTAAAACTATCGGCTCTTTTTAAGGCTGTTTAAGGCCTGCATGATCCATCAGCATTGGGACCGAGCAGTTGAACCCTACCAAGCACTGCTGTGTCTGCACTTTCTGCTCTGCAGCAACCTCCAGAGCTTCGCTGTTGGTAGTCAATGTTGCCAAAACTTACAGCAGCTTGGTAGAGCACAAGGTTGGTGCCATGTTTGAAATACTCATGTTCCAGCACTTTTTCTTCCTCTCTACATTGACAAAAGACAGTGCTGCAGCACTGAAGGCCACAAGTGAATTTTGCTATTGATATTCATCTTATCTGAGAGACACTCTTGAGATAGTCCTATGTGCACCTCACTCCACCTTGGCTACTCTGATCACA
The DNA here is from genome assembly GCF_036971445.1 of Narcine bancroftii. NCBI lineage: Eukaryota > Metazoa > Chordata > Chondrichthyes > Torpediniformes > Narcinidae > Narcine > Narcine bancroftii. Next base: position 22,608,151 of record NC_091473.1, on the reverse strand, counting down.
TATCCGTCCTCCTAGCCCCAGCATACAGACTGCTGGCAAAGCAAACTACGTCAGTTCGCAGGAAGATCAAGACATGGCCAGGGAGGCCATTGCAGCACTGCAAGACTGCTCTGAGAACATGGACTGAAGTTGTTACAGGGAGGCAGCCACCTACAAATATCACATAAACAGAGGAGTACACGAGGTCAGTGACTGACTATATCAACACATGCACTGAAGATGTCATCAAGATCAAATGTTTCACAACCAGGGTGAACTAGAAACCATGGTTGAATGCGGAGGTCCAGGCCCTTATCAGAGCTCATGATACTGTCTTCAGGACAGGGTGTTGGTTAACACTAAGATCAGCCAGGGCTGAACTCTCCCATGCAATCCATAAAGCAGAGGTACACACAGAAGATCTACAGATAGCTGTGCGACACATGGCAAGGGATCAAGACTATAATGGATCATAAGTCAACTTTGTGAGTTAAGGACAATAACACCTCCCTTCCAGACAGATTGAATATCTTCTATGCACAGTTTGATGATAAGAACAGGATGACGCTGAAGAAAGTTCCATGTCTCCCTGATGACTGGGTCCCCTGCATAGTCGCAGCCTAGGTGAAGAGAACCCTATCCAAGGTGAACACGTACAAGGCGGCAGGACCAGACAACGTACCTGGTCAGGAACTGAAGGACTGCGCAGACCAATTGATGGAGGTCTTCACGGAAATCTTTAATACACCACTGCAACAGTCCATCGTTCCCGCAGGGTTCAAGACAGCCACCGTCAGCCAATTACCCAAGCAAGCAACAATAACAGGCCTCAATGACTACTGCCCTGTGATGTTAACCTCCATCATTATGAAATGCTTTGAGTGTCCTGTGTAGAATCTCAAAGCACATATCCCAGAGATGCTGAACGCATCTCAATTCACCTATAGAAAATAAAATTACACAGTTGACACTATAGCTTTGTCAATTCACTCTGTCCTGGCCCACCTGGAGAACGAGGCCTCATATATCAGACGGTTTTTCATTGATTTCAGCTCGGTGTTTAATACAATCATTCTAAAGAAGCAGGTGGAGAAGCTGCCTTCTCTGGAACTCAACACCCCTCTCTGTAACTGGATCCTAGACTTCCTAATGAAACAGTTAGCATAGCTGTTAGCGCAACGTCTTTACACCAGCGATTTGGGTTTGAATCCCATGCTGTCTGTAAGGAGTTCTCCCCATGTCTGCGTGCGTTTTCCCCCCCAAGAGCTCAGATTTTCTCCTACTGTTCTACACCTACTGGGGGTGTAGGTTTATTAAGTGTAAATTGGGCTGCGTGGACTTGAGGGCTGAAATGGCCTGTTATCATACCATAGGTCTAAATTAAAAAGACCAGTCTGCTCGGGTCAAAAGAACATTGAGCACCGTCACTCTGAACACTTGTGCTAAGACCACTCCTGTTCACACGACTGCATCACCAGATCCAATTCCAACAGCATCATCAAGTTTGCAGATGACACAACAGCAGTTGGCCTCATCAGCAACAACAAGTCGCACTATCGAAGAGGTGGAAAATGTCGTGAAATGATACGGGAATGGGGGAAATCACGTGATGACATAGGGATAGGACATAGGAACCTGACCCTCCTGGAAAACTAATAAACAAAAGTAATAAATAAGCAATGTTTAAAACTATTTTTAAATCGTTGAAGTACATTTAAACACAAACAACATTTTTAAAATGCTTCCGAAGAAAAAGAAACTGCTGCAGCCCTACCTGGAACCCACTGTGAAGAGAAGACCAGTTAAGATCTGAGGCCTACTGCAAGCTTGAAGCAGGGAGCTAGCGTTCGATCTGCTCCCTGGATGAGTGACCCTGTGAAGGGATCGTCTGCCGATATCACTCTCCCACAGCGACAGAGAGATGGTGTCAGGGAAGAACCAGAAAGCGAAACACACATGCACAAAAACCCCAGGGCCTCCAGCAATACCGTCCGAAGAAGTCGGGCTCACAAGGGATCAGCAGCGAAGTGGAAGACCAGCAACAAGAAGAAGAGATTGAAAGAAGCCAAGACTTTTAAAAGTAAAATCAAATGTAAAGTAGAGGAGATAACCAACATTGATTTACTAATAAGAGAATTTCATGGAATGAAAAGGGAAGTGAAAGGGGAAATAAATAGTCTTGGAGACAGTTAATAAAATGAAGAAAAATTGCACGTTAAATAGGAAAACAAAGAAAATTCAGGAAGAAATGCCACATTTTGATAAGAGTGATAAGAGTAGAAGATTACTACTGTTTTAACTATGGAAAATCAAAAGCTCCAGCAGAAAGTAGATATATTAGAGAATTTTTTTAAGAAGAAATAATATTAAAATAGTGGGCCTGAAAGGAGTGGAGAAGCAAAATCCAATTGGATTTTTTCAGAAATGGATTCCTGAAGTGTTGAGAGGTGAGAATTTTGATCACCCTTTTGAGATTGAAAGAGGACATAGAACTCTTAGAGGAAAGCTACTTCTAAATCAGAAGCTGCGTTCTGTGCTAATTAAGTTTCTTCAATATCAAGATAGAGAAAAGATATTGACTTTGGTGGCAGAAGGGGCAAGAGTAAGAAAAGGCCCACTTGTGTAGAGCTCTGCTTTACCCTGATACAAGTGCATATTTACTGAAAAGAGAAATTAATCCCGTTCAAGATTCTTTGAGAAAAAGTATACCGATTTGTACTGCATCACCCTGGTACCTTGAAGATTTTTCTGCCTGGAGGTAATAAATTATTTTCGAGTTTTGTGCAAGCAGAAGAGTTTGTGCAAGGTCTTCCAAGAGCTCAGGTGGATTAAAGAATTAGATAATCAGCTGCTGCCAATGTGTCCGAGAAGGAGTAAAAATATTTGACTATTTTTGTAGGATTGCACAATTTAGAATATCTACTCGATTTACTGTTGGTCTTCGGAAAATTCTCCATGCACAAATTAAATGATTAAAGATTAATGTACTGGGGGGGGGGGGAGGAGGAGGTTGGGGATTGGAGTTGAGTTTCTAACTTCTACTGGATCATGTGGGCATTTGTGACCTTGGTCACAACCCATAAGAGTGAGGTAGTGTTGTGTATTATTTAAACAACACTAGATTTTTGGGGGGGGGGGGGGTGCTTTATTTTGTTAACAAATAGTTTTAAATGTGGGAATTTATATATTTTTTTAATTGTTTACTTATTTTTTCTTCTGCTTGGAATGCAAGAGGAAGTGCACATTAACACATCAGATATTGAGTAATGGAGTTGAGGGAGGAGGGTTCACAGGCAGAGGTAGTAAGATGATAAACACAGTGAAATTCGTAAATTTTAATGTTAATGGGTTAAACAGATAGGTGCAAAGAAATAATCAACATGTATTAAAATGGAAGCTGACTTAGCTTTTTCCAAGAAACTCACCTTATTGAAAGAGCATTTGAAATTTTAAAAAAGATTGGGTTAGGTATGTGGCAGCCTCTTCATTTAATTCCAAGGCTAGAGGTGTGGCAATTCTGATGAAAAAAGTTTCCTGCAAGATGATATGTGATGGTGGTACATTGTCAAATATATTCAGAATTATTGACCCTTTTGAAAGTGTATGCAGCAAATGTGGAGGATGAGAAATTTATACAAGAAACATTTCTTAACTTAGCAGAGGCACACGAGAATAATCTAATAGGGGAGATCTTTTTAAATTTTTGTTTAGATCTATTTCTAGATAGATCTACTGGAGGAATGACAAGTGATAAAGCAGCAAAAACTACATTGGTATTTATGAGATATTTGAACTTAATAGATGCATGGAGGAGAATTCATCCTAGAGAAAGGGATTCTTTTTATTCAAATTGGCATAATTCTTGTTCTAAAATTGAATTATTTTTAATTTCAGCACAAATACAAGATAGAATTTGAGAAGCAGAATATAAAGCAAGAATTTTGTCTTATCATTTGCCTTTATTGACAATTATAATGTCTGATAAAGAGAAAACAATTTATAGACAGATTAAATTGATTATTATTGAAAAGAACAGTTTTGTGATTTTTGAGATGACAAATTCAATTATTCTGTGACAAATTTGAACTCTGAATGATGTTTGTAACATGGGATGCTTTAAAAGCATATTTTAGAGGCCAAGTTATGTTTTCAAAATTAACGAGCATATGAAAGAAATAGAACAATCAGAACAAGAAATAATGACTTTGGACAAAGTTCTTCAAAGGAAAAGTTCTGAAGATAAACTAATGAAGAGCTTCAATATAATTCTTTACAAACATATAGAAGAAAAAAGTGATTACAAGAACTAAACAGAGGTATTGTGAATTAGGCAAACGACCATATTAAGTACTGACATGAGAATGATGTCAAGAATATGGTCATTATTCTCCTCCCTGAGAACGATGAACAACAATGTCTCATTGTTGCTCATTATTCTCAGCGAGGACAGTTTACTGCTATGGAATGGGATGGGTTAGGAAAGGAATTAATCATTCACATGTGTACACAAACCAATGGTGATCTGGAGTTCAGTTTCCAAATGTCCACATAGTCCAAAGTCAGAGTACAACAAATTTTAAATTTAAACATACAGTATGGTAACAGGAACTTTCATCCCACAAGCTCGTGCCACCCAATTGACTGCAACCTCAGGTACCGTTGAATGGTGGGAGAAAACTGGAACCCCACCCCCCAACCCAAGGAAACCCATGCAGGCACAAGGAGAGCATACAAACTCCTTACAGATAGCATGGGATTCAAACCCCAGTCCCGATCTCTGGCACTATAACAGCATTGCACTAACCATGTTTCCCCTTACAAACTATGCTGACGTTGCACCCAAATCCCTGAACCCCATTCTGGAGGGACCTGGAAAGAGCATTGTTGCAGATTAATCCATAGACCCATAGACTACCTGGACTCTAGCAGGGAGTTTATTGGGTGTGCAATATTGCATTGAACCTTGGGAAGAGGTTGTTGTGATAACAGCCTAGTTTGACTCCAGTCTGCACTGGAATTGAGACTTGGATGAATCCATTCACCAGCTCGACCCAAAAATCATACCCCATCCCATGGGTGTTGAAATCATTAAGGCCAGAAGTAACAAAAATTAGAATTTAAAAGTTGTAAATAATTTTGAGTCACAAGAATTACAGATCAGAAATAGTTCTTGTTATTACCCTTGGTTCAGCAGGACTACAAGTCATCAATCAAATTTGGCCAGTAGAATGAGAAGGAAGAGACATTCAATCATTTACACTGTGCATCATGTCCTAGGGATCTAGTAACTCATAAGACCAGGTTATTTTCTTTCCCTCAAAATAATCAACTTGTATAGTCAATAAATCTTCATCTTGGTCTCAAAATAGGAAAGCTATTTAAAACCAGGAAGGAAAAATGTTCAATGAAAGCAAGGTGTTTGGCAATGGGGAGTGGACAGCCAGGAAATGACAAATTCTGGAACATCTATTCATCAATTAATATCACAGATGACATACTTTACCTGATCTAAACTCAAGTGACACCCATGGGCAAAATTTAGGCAGCTTCAATTTATTTAATAAAAATATTGACATTTAGCACAATTACTGTTTTTAAATTGCTCACTGGTCTTTGAAGTACAATATAATCCTGATGTCAACACTCTTGATGGGCAGCCATACAAGAGAGAAACAAGCCGACATACAACAGCAATTATTCCATCAATCAGATTTAATGTTATGCTTCAAAAGGGCCCTAAATATAACAAGGCTTTAGCACAGTGGTTTTTCTTTCCACTCACATACCACTTTAAGTAATCCCTTCCTCATCACAGAGCACCTATGCAACTGGGATTACTAAAGTGGTATGTGAGTGGAAAGAAAAAGTTCGAAATCCACTACTTTACCACATCAGTGCAGTGCAACAACAAAAAAGTGCATGACCACCAAACCAATGATCTGATAAAAAATTCTCAAGTGCAGTAACAAGACTGTCAAGATCACAACTTCCTCACTCCAGTATTGAAAGAAAAATAAAAAAATTAAAATATCTGAAAAACTAGTTTTTCTGAGGGCCATCAGACCATGTAAAAGTACAGGTTATTATAATGAACCACTAATGATGTAGAACTTTTTTTTTTAAATCAGTCAGTAAAATATTAATCCTGTTGTATCTTCAGAAAATAAAATTGTAATGATACACTATAATCAATGACTCCGAAGACTGAGAAACGATAGGTTTGAATACACTTTAGGATGTAGCTGGCCCGACTCCAAGTGGTCAAATGAATGGATATTCAGGGAGGTCGACCTTGATGGCTAGATCACAAGGGGAGGAGTTACTAAGGAGCAAGTCATCAGTGGGTAGGCCAGCCACTCATACACAGCAGTATATAAATATCACTACATTTACCCACTCTTTAAAACAAAGCCCCACCGGGTTAAAATCCTCGAGGCTCAGCCGCTCAGGTCGTCTCCTCTGCCTCTGTGACCTGAGCAGCTCCGCCAGTGGTGTACTGGTCGGCTTCTTTGCTGTTCACGTATCTTGAAGCTGGGGAGGTAGGGTTGTTTCTGCAGGAGGTGGGGTTTGGTTGTATGTGGGGGCAGTCGTGGTGGTCTGAGCGGGTGGAAAGGGGCTCGGGGCATGTGGAATGGGTATCCGGGATGTGTCGCTCACCTGCAGGGGGGGGGGGGGAATGTGGGTGGAGGTGGCATCTGGGCTGGCTGGGGAGTGGGTGGAGGTGGCATCTGGGCTGGCTGGGGAGTGGGTGGAGGTGGCATCTGGGCTGGCTGGGGAGTGGGTGGAGGTGGCATCTGGGCTGGCTGGGGAGTGGGTGGAGGTGGCATCTGGGCTGGCTGGGGAGTGGGTGGAGGTGGCATCTGGGCTGGCTGGGGAGTGGGTGGAGGTGGCATCTGGGCTGGCTGGGGAGTGGGTGGAGGTGGCATCTGGGCTGGCTGGGGAGTGGGTGGAGGTGGCATCTGGGCTGGCTGGGGAGTGGGTGGAGGTGGCATCTGGGCTGGCTGGGGAGTGGGTGGAGGTGGCATCTGGGCTGGCTGGGGAGTGGGTGGAGGTGGCATCTGGGCTGGCTGGGGAGTGGGTGGAGGTGGCATCTGGGCTGGCTGGGGAGTGGGTGGAGGTGGCATCTGGGCTGGCTGGGGAGTGGGTGGAGGTGGCATCTGGGCTGGCTGGGGAGTGGGTGGAGGTGGCATCTGGGCTGGCTGGGGAGTGGGTGGAGGTGGCATCTGGGCTGGCTGGGGAGTGGGTGGAGGTGGCATCTGGGCTGGCTGGGGAGTGGGTGGAGGTGGCATCTGGGCTGGCTGGGGAGTGGGTGGAGGTGGCATCTGGGCTGGCTGGGGAGTGGGTGGAGGTGGCATCTGGGCTGGCTGGGGAGTGGGTGGAGGTGGCATCTGGGCTGGCTGGGGAGTGGGTGGAGGTGGCATCTGGGCTGGCTGGGGAGTGGGTGGAGGTGGCATCTGGGCTGGCTGGGGAGTGGGTGGAGGTGGCATCTGGGCTGGCTGGGGAGTGGGTGGAGGTGGCATCTGGGCTGGCTGGGGAGTGGGTGGAGGTGGCATCTGGGCTGGCTGGGGAGTGGGTGGAGGTGGCATCTGGGCTGGCTGGGGAGTGGGTGGAGGTGGCATCTGGGCTGGCTGGGGAGTGGGTGGAGGTGGCATCTGGGCTGGCTGGGGAGTGGGTGGAGGTGGCATCTGGGCTGGCTGGGGAGTGGGTGGAGGTGGCATCTGGGCTGGCTGGGGAGTGGGTGGAGGTGGCATCTGGGCTGGCTGGGGAGTGGGTGGAGGTGGCATCTGGGCTGGCTGGGGAGTGGGTGGAGGTGGCATCTGGGCTGGCTGGGGAGTGGGTGGAGGTGGCATCTGGGCTGGCTGGGGAGTGGGTGGAGGTGGCATCTGGGCTGGCTGGGGAGTGGGTGGAGGTGGCATCTGGGCTGGCTGGGGAGTGGGTGGAGGTGGCATCTGGGCTGGCTGGGGAGTGGGTGGAGGTGGCATCTGGGCTGGCTGGGGAGTGGGTGGAGGTGGCATCTGGGCTGGCTGGGGAGTGGGTGGAGGTGGCATCTGGGCTGGCTGGGGAGTGGGTGGAGGTGGCATCTGGGCTGGCTGGGGAGTGGGTGGAGGTGGCATCTGGGCTGGCTGGGGAGTGGGTGGAGGTGGCATCTGGGCTGGCTGGGGAGTGGGTGGAGGTGGCATCTGGGCTGGCTGGGGAGTGGGTGGAGGTGGCATCTGGGCTGGCTGGGGAGTGGGTGGAGGTGGCATCTGGGCTGGCTGGGGAGTGGGTGGAGGTGGCATCTGGGCTGGCTGGGGAGTGGGTGGAGGTGGCATCTGGGCTGGCTGGGGAGTGGGTGGAGGTGGCATCTGGGCTGGCTGGGGAGTGGGTGGAGGTGGCATCTGGGCTGGCTGGGGAGTGGGTGGAGGTGGCATCTGGGCTGGCTGGGGAGTGGGTAGGGGTCTCAGGCGTGTGCCAGGTCCCAAACAGAGACTCTCTTCACGGCTGTTGGGGTACAATATGCAAGCATATTGAGGGTTGGTGTGCAGGAACTGTACCTCTTCATCCAACAGGTCGGCCTTACGGCCCCTCGCGTGTTTTCACAGCAAGACGGATCCTGGAGATAAGAGCCAGAAAGATAGCGTCATTCCAGTTGCCAACCTCCTGGAGAAGGTAAACATGTTCATGTGGGGTCACGTTGGTAGTGGTGCATAGGAGGGATCAGATGGCATGGAGTGCTTCCGGCAGGACTTCCTGCCAAAAGGACACTGCCAGGCCTTTTGACTTAAGGGTCAAAACTGCCTTCCAAACAGTGGTGTTTTCTCCCTCTACCTGGCTGTTCCCCCTGGGGTTGTAATTTGTGGTTCTACTAGTGGCTACGCCTCTAGCCAACAGGTATTGCTGCAGCTCGCTGCTCATGAAGGAGGGCCCCCCGATCACTATGGATACAGTTCAGGTATCCAAAGAGGGTGAATATGCTGTGGAGTGCCCTAATGATGATGGCCCAGGTCATGTCGAGACAGGGGATGGCAAAGGGGAATCTCGAGAACTCTACGATGCTGAGGAAATAGACATTCCTGTTGGACAAGGGCAGGGGGTCCAATGAAATTGACACTGAGTCGATCAAAGGGGTGCATGGCTTTGATGAGGTGCAACATGTCGGGCCAGAAGAATTGCAGCTTACATTGTGCACAGACCTGACAGTGTCTGGTCAGAGATCGGACATCCTCGATGGAGGACGGGAAGTTCTGAACTTTTCTGAAGTGGAACAGTCTCATGACTCCGGAGTGGCAGAGGTCATCGTGGAGGGACTGGAGGAGGTCAACACTAATTTTCCCCACACAGGATGGACAAGCTGCTGCGACCTGACAGGCTGAGCAGTACGAGCAGTGGAATGTATGCTTCCCGAACTTCCTGGAAGTCGCAGCAGACCTAGTGAATTTGGATGAGGTCCTGCAAGTGGGACTGGGCCACTGAGTGTACCAGGCGATCAGAAACTGCACAACCTGCCCAGAGGCCATGACTGAACTCTACAACATTTACAGACCCTGGGTGAATGAAGTGTATTCACGATACCTTCTGGCATCAAGGAAGCAGCAGCCTGGTGACTCCGTGGACAAGTTCCTTTGGACCCTGTACAACCTGGGGAGAGACTGCCGAAGCACTGTTTCAAGCCCCGTACCTGCAGCCCAGTGTGTGGAGGAGTTGGTCCAGGATGGCTGCATGTCTGGGTTGAGGTCTGACTACAATCGGTCAGCGACTGCTTGAGGAGGACAAGGTGCCAATGAAGAGGGCCTTCAAGCTTGCTACGACTAAATTCTGCCCAACGCAACACCAAGATGATCGCCACCAGTGTGGGCCACAGGTACTGCTATTTTGGGATGCAGCGTCACAAACTGCCTCCTGCTGCGATCGGACACCCAAAGTGCCACTTCCGTGGCCAGCTAAAGCATCCACAATGACTCTGCCCAACAAAGGAAGCCACAATTTTGGGATGCAGGAAGAAAGAACATTACCAGCAGGTCTGCAAGTCCAAATCCTCCCGAGTGAGCAACGCTGCATGCACCCCCAGGGGAAGAAGCCATTGATCCTGGCATCACTTCCAGTCCCGAACAGCTTGACCACATGCACAACCCAGGAGTCGCCATCTTGCTCAACTTCTCTTCCGCCTTCCTCTTCCTGGACAACGTCACTTTCACCTCCTCACCTGGGATGACCACATGGTCAACATGGGGCCCACCATCTTATCAATCAGGCCCCCCCCCCCCCAACAGTGAAAGTGATCCAGTCCTGACCTCAGTGATACTAAACCAAGGCAACCCTCACCCAATCACCCACTCAATGATGGAGATTGAGGTAAATGGGAACTAACTGCCTGTTTGATAGTGGGAGCACAAAGAGCTTCATCCATCCGGACACTGGCCAGAAACTCACTGTCAGACCTATGAGTGGCACAATCTCAATGGCCACAAAGGACCAGTCTGCAGTGATCCGCGAGTATTGTATAGTGTCATTAACGGTTGGGGGGGGGGGTGAACTTTATGATAATTTCCATTTACTTGTGATTACACAACCTTGCACCCCAATCCTCCTTGGCCTCTACTTTTAAAGTCACTTCAGGAGTATGACAATGGAGTCCGGAGGACCACCACCACCCATAACTGTATACAACCCCCAGCTCATGTCACCCCCACCCCTGGCAGCCAGCCCCCGCCTGCAGGCTCTCCGCATACACCCTCTCATTATTTGAGAGCCTGACCCCGGACTGCAAGCCCATTACGATAAAGAGCAGGCATTATAGCGCTGAGGACAGGTCATTTATAAAATCCGTGAAACAGCGACTCCTGGGGGAGGGGAATCAGAGCCCACAGTTCCAGCCCACGGAGAGCCCAAGTCATGGTGGTCAGGGGCAGGATGGTGATCGACTACAGCTAGACAATCAACCGATTCAGCTGTGTGCTTACTCCCCTCCCCCAGATCGCCAACATGGTCAATGAGATCACCCAGTACAGGGTGTTCACCACTATTGACCTGAAGTCAGCGTACTCCCCCTTCACCCACAAGACCGCAAATATACCGCACTCAAAGCAGATGGCAGGCTCTTCCACTTCCTCCGGGAGCCAGTCAGAGACACAAACTGACAGCCACTTTCCCCTACCCAGACAATGTCACCATCAGCAGTCACAACCAGCAGGATCACTATGGAAACTTTGTCAAATTCCTCCACACCACTAAATCCCTCAATTTGACTTGCAATAAGAAGTGTGTTTAGCAAAACCCACCCACCCAGCCCTCCTTAGATGCTTCGTGGCACATGGTGTCATTGCCCCCGACCCCATGCATCCCCTCATGGAGCTCCCGATCCCACACAACCTCAAGGTGCAGAAAAGGTGCCTGGGTGTCTTTTCCTACTATGCCCAATAGGTGCCCAATTATGCCAATAAATCCTATCCCGAGTAAGATCCACAAACTTTCCCTTATTGACAGAAGGCCAAATCAAAGGAATCATCACTAAGCCACAATGCATGCCATGGATGAATCCATCCCATTCCAAATGGAAAGTAATGCCTCTGACATTGCGCTGGCCGTCACTCTCAACCAGGCGGGTAGGCCAGTGGCATTTTTTTCCCCCACACCCTCCATGGCCCCGAGACACGGTACTCCTGTCGAACTATTTTTGAGGCAGTATGCCACTGGTGCCATTACCTGGCCGGGAAAACATTTACCCTGCTAACGGACCAACGAGCTGTGGACTTTGTGTTCAACTGCACGATAAAATCAAGATCAATAGGCTTTAAAACACTTTAGATTGTAGCTGGCCTGACTCCATGTGCTCAAATGGATAGGGGAGGGAGGTCCACCTTTATGGCCAGGTCACAAGGGGAACAGTTACGAGGGAGCAAGTCAACAGTGGGCGGGCTAGCAGTATATACATATCACATGTACTTTTGTCAATAAAAAACCATGCAACCCAATTTTCTTCCAGACTAGACTGAAAAATATTAAAGTTAAGGGTGCGGGCAAGCAAATTTAAATTCAGACTACAAAGAAAATCCAACCAGAACTGTTAATGAAATTAAATCTTAACCAGGAAGCTTGATGGAACGAACAGACTACATCCATTTCTAATGTACTTGCAAGTTTTAATTCAACATACATCATACCACCCCCCCCCCCCCACTTCACTTCTTATCACAGGATAGTTCTGCTGGCATGTATAAAAAGGCAAAGTACACCTCCAGTGCTAACAGCCATGTATGCAAGAACAAGGTGGTAACTTTCATCAGCCATCAAATTGGTCAACCATGAATCAAGGGGAATCCCTTAGATATCTATTGAATTGGACTATTCAATATGGAATACTGAAGGTGTAAAATAAAGTATGTATTTAACTGTTATTGGATTATGGGAGTTAGTTGAGAAATTAACAAGCAAATTGTCTCATCTTCAGAATTTGTACATTTCCAGTAATTAAGCACTGGATTATCACCATGTTCACATATTATACTTTCAAGAAAATTATCACACAATTCTGGTAATTCAGCAGACTTTCCTTCACCGATTAAGATCAAATAATACATGCAGCACAGAACACTTTTTTTTGTTCATGGTCTGGTGCTTAAACTGTTCATAATAGCTTTTCCCCTCAGTACTTCATCTCACAATACAACTCTTCCATGAGCATCACATACCGTTCTGAATCGTGCCAAGGCATCTATTAGATTTTCATGTTCCGACTGCTAAAATATTGTTAATTGTGTATCCACTCCCTTGAGTAGCAATCGGAGTAGAAATAAACTCCAAATTTTCATCTCTCTAAACAAGAGAGAATTGGTTTTGTGCATCTGTGTGTGCACATATAATGTATGCAACGTCTCAGAATATCAGTGAGCAAGTTAATTGATGTTCCAGAGCCTCTAAGTCAAAATGGGTCAACACCATACAAATCCTTGGAGATCAATTGCATCTGTGCACCATCAGCACCTCAAATTTAATCCTCAAAAATCTTACTTACATCATCCAGTCTATTTCTATTTATTTATTTTTAGATACTTGCTACACCTGATCAATCTTCCTGGTCAAATTTCAGTCCAAGTTAAATGCAATTTGATTTGGACAATAGGAATTGCTCAAGAAGAAGAACATTTTAATTTAATCAGGCAGTTTTTTCCTCCAGAAAAAAAAGTAAATTTTGATTTCACCTGCTGGAGAATCACCTGTACATGGAGGTGTGAAGAGCTCAAGCTTAAAAAAAAATCAGTTGCTGCTGGTCCAAGTATTCAATGGGTCAAGGTCAGCTGTGCAATAAAACAGCCCGATGTACTGTATTTCACTGGCTACAAGTGTACAGAAGGGGTCAAATCACCAGTGAAAACAGATGCATTATCGTGTGGCAATGCGAGAAGCACAACAAATCCACACTCAGCAATGTAGTAACGGCACAAAAAATAATTTTGACTGAGGGAACGCAAGCGGGTAAAATAGCACCACAATTCCTCTCCTCCACACCCCCCACCCCCCCCCCAACAGATGCTGCCCAACCCGTTATTCACGCAGTAGTTTGTTTTTGCCTCCAGCTTCCAACTTCTACAGTTTTTTTTTTGCATCAATTTTACTGACATGGACAGGGATAAATAATAGCAAGGAAACAGGAAAAAATCTCCCCAATTTCAAGTAACCAAACCTGACCCAATTCACAACTGAGAAGAGAAAATAACTTACTGCCCCCGCCCCCCCCACACTCAACAAGAGCAGCTCAGATGAATTGAAATCCATATACTGTTACAAATAGAAATTAAACTCCTTCTCAAATCAAATCTTCCAAGATAAAGAGCTACAACACAAGAAGCAACAATTTGCAGCTCTGACAATTGAAATGACACACTGATACAGGTTCTGAGGTTTTATAGGTATGGAAACAGTCTTCATTTTCTATTGAGTATTCACAACATGGTGATGACAACTTTTTTACTGACAGAAATTAATGAAACTACTCCAATGGAAAATAAGAAATGGAATTGAATTTGAAGAATACTGACCTGTAGCTTTCCCCTCACTGTCTGAAGTTTAATGCATCTTACAGCACTGTTGTGCGCCTTTGAAGATCTTACAGGAACCTCCATGTTCCTGAAGTCGTACAGGCTGACCTTTCCTTGAGAAGATCCAATCATCAGTGTGGTCCCATCTGGCAGCAATTCAACTGCAGTTAGTGGAGATTTTGTTTGAATGCTGTGCAATATTCTGTAAAAATAATAAAATCTCAAGAAAAATGCAAGCAACAATACAGACATAGATTGCAAAAAGTTGAGAATTTGTTAAAAATGAAATTGCATGTGGCAAGTTCATGAAAACCTTGATTTTGAATTTCCAAAAGGGCAATTGATCTGTCAGGTTTTAATATTGGAACTTTCAGAATTTCATGATAAAAATTCTCTATGACTGCACTGAGAAACACAATTCAGCTTGTATGTTCACGTCAATAAGTAGGAGAAACTTTAAAGACAACTGGGCTGCAAAGAAACAGGCCCTTCAACCCTACTCCAATACAAACTAAGGTGGGCTTGTCCTATTTGCCTGCACTTGGCCCATATTCCATTGAGCCCTTCCTTCCCATGTATGTGTCCACACTTGTTTTCTTTGTTGTAATTATAAATTCTCTGGCAGCTCATTTTGTACACACATCACCCCTCTGTATTAAAAATATTGCCCCTCAGATCCCTTTCAAGTATTTCCTCTCTCACCCTAGTTCTTTGCCCTCTAGATTTCAACTTTCCTACACTGGATAAAAAGACTGTAAACACTCATCTATCAGTGTCCCTCATGATTCCATAAATCTTCAAAAAGTCATCTTTAGGAGGAGTCACGCGATGGAGTAGTGGCCGGACGGTGAACTCCAGCCCTCTCCAGAAAAGTCGGGAAAAACAAGAGAAAACACAAAGGCACAGAAATAAAAGTTACAGAAAAGTGAGTATAAAGGTGGAAAGAAGATGGCGACAAAAAAAGTAAAGTCGAAAGCAACGGTAAGAAGAGAGGAAGAGAAGACAAAGGAGGAAAAAGGTGAAGGCCTTACCTGTCCGAAGAGGCCCGCTGCGGAGAGAGAAACCCGCTCCCTCAGGTCGGTAAATAATGGACTACAAAAATGGCTCGCTGAGTCGAGTAAAAGTGCGCAACCGCGCATGCGCGATTCCTCGCGCATGCGCGACGCGAATGAAAAAAAACACACCGACGGGAGGGGGGACCAGCTGGGGAGTCGATCTCCACAGCCGGCAACGACAGCTGCAGAACACCTGCAGCAAGAAGAGACCACAGAAGACAATAGAAACAAGATAGAAGAGGAGGAAAGGGCAACAAAGAAACAACAGATGGTCAACCCAGAGGAAGAAGAAGAGGAAGAGTATGGTGAAATAGAAGAAGAAAAGATAGGCAAGGTAAAGGATATACTTGCTCTTATTAAAGGATACATGGAGTCATTTAAAGAATGGCAAACACAGGAATTTAAGGATTTAAGAAAAAGAATAAACAACACAGAGGAGAAAATAATTAAAATGGAGATGACCTTAACAGAAATGGGAAAAAAAATGGACAAGATGGAAGAGCGGGCAGTAGCAGCAGAAATGGAGGTAGAAGACTTAAAAAAGAAATTGGAGAAATCTAATAAAAAAAACTAAAGAGACACAAGAACTACTAGCTCAAAAAATAGATACAATGGAAAACCATAACAGAAGAAATAACATAAAGATAGTGGGCCTTAAGGAAGATGAAGAAGGCAAGAATATGAGGGAGTTTATAAAAGAGTGGATCCCTAAGACCCTAGGATGTCCAGAACTACAGCATGAAATGGAAATAGAAAGGGCACATAGAGTATTGGCCTCTAAACCACAACCACAACAAAAACCAAGATCTATTGTAGTAAAATTCCTAAGATATACTACAAGAGAAAAGGTACTGGAGAAGACAATGGAAAAAGTAAGAGAGGGCAACAAACCACTGGAGTATAAAGGGCAAAAAATCTTCATTTATCCAGATATAAGTTTTGAACTCCTAAAGAAGAGAAAAGAGTTCAATACAGCAAAGGCGATTTTATGGAAGAAAGGGTATAAATTTATACTAAAGCATCCAGCGGTATTGAAAATATTTATTCTAGGACAGCAAAACAGACTATTCTTGGATCCAGAAGAAGCATGAAAATTTGCAGAACAATTACAAAAATAGACTGAGGGAGGAAGACGGGTAATGAGAGTTAAAATGATCACGACTGATATGTATGTGGGTAAAGACAAAAATAGACTGAGGGATGAAGACGGGTAATGAGAGTAAAAATGATCACGATTGATATGTATGCAGGTAAAGAGGTATAAGAGTGAATAGAGACAATGAGCATACATGAATGTATCTGTACTTAGAGGAAAATATAGATAGTATAGACAAGAATTAATAAGGGAAGGTAATGGAATAGAGAGAATAAGGAGGGAATTAAAAGAGGGACCTTTGTGACATATGAAAAGTGAAATCTTTTCTGGGGGAGGCGGGGTGGGGGGAAATAGCGGTCACTGCACAATCAGTTGACGCTTGCGAGTGGATTCGCAAATCCAAATGGAGAGGGGAGATGTGGTTGTCCGACAAGGGATAAAGGACAACTCAGGAGGTGAAGGGGAGATTGGGGATAAATAAGATAGAAATAGGAGAATAAGGAAAATGTTAGATGTTGTAGGAATGTTGTCTTATAAAGAGTTGAAAATAAGAAAACAGAAATGGAAAAGGAGGAAAGGTAATGATGGAAAAACGGAAAGAGAAGATAAACAAAATATAAAAGGGCTACGCTGAACTATATGTCTTTAAATATTAATGGAATACATAACCAAATTAAAAGGAAGAAACTACCAAATTTAAATGAATAAATGTATTCCATTAGAAAAAATAACATATTGGTTAAGAAATAATATTGAAATATTCGAACAAGTATAGGAGCCTTACATTAAATACAATAGCGAAAACCTACCGGGGACAAACATTACCTAAGTTGATGGAAGGAGAAGGAAAGAAAAGAATGGACTCAGTAGAATTTCTGGTGTAATTTTGTTGAATGACAACATTGTCTGACTGGCTTAATGCAACCTAGATTGTATACCTAAAATGGATGAGAGGGGGGGGTGGGGGGGTGGTTTGGGAGGAAAGGGGGGGGGGGGAAGAAAAAGTCACTGTATATGTGTGAAAAGAAATAGTGTATATCATGGCTAATGTGATTTATGGTGTGAAAAATAAAAAAATTTAAAAAAAAGTCATCTTTAGCCCATCCTACTCCAGGGAAAATAGTCCCAGCATATCTAGTCTTTCCTCACAACTCAAGCTCTCCAGTCCTGACAACACCCCTGTCAAACTCTTTCACTTATTCTCTTTTCAATTTTTTTTTAAACTAAGATTTGAGGAATGCATTCATTTAAAAATTTTTAATTTAGAGATAGAGGATGGTAACAGGCCCTTCCAGCTCTACTGCACAGCCCAAATATTCCCATATGATCAATTAACTGTCTAACTCTGTCCATTTTTGCAACATGGGAGGAAACCGGTACACCTGGAGGAAATCCACGAACTGCTTACAGTTGTCTGTGGATTCGAACCTGGGCTGCTGTAATGCTAACCTTGCTGCACACAGAGCTAAAAGGAAGAAGGTGAATCAATTAACACAGAGCCTTCAAAAGAGGATACAAGTCCAAGACTATACAGAAGCACTGGATTATCAGAGATGCTGACACTAATATGAAACTCAGATCAAGACACAAGACCTCACAGCTCTTATCCCGATGCCTTTTTCAGTAATCTTTTTCTGATATTGTTCCACCCAGCTCCTCTCAGACAGGTTTTGATGCTGTTTATGCAGAATTTTAAAAGTGTAACAAATTAATGATCAGATTATAACGAACATGGAGCAAGAGGCAAGAGACAAACACAGGTAGGTGGGTGTTTTTGGTCAGTGTGGGCATGTTGGGCCAAAGGCCCCATTTCCACCTTGTATGACTCTATGAAGCTGCAACTCTATGGCTTTGTATGTAGTGGAAAAGGCAAATGCAGGTATATTGCTAGAAAACCAAAACTTACGATTTGCAACGAGTATCGATGGTTAAAACTTGCTTGTCAAGACCAACTGTGACAATTAAAGATTCAATGAATGGCGAGAAACAAAGTGCTGTTGCAGGGGCTTTGTGAACCTTCTCAAAACTGTGCTGCAGCTGCATCAAGTTCAGATCCCATAATACAACTGTGCCATCATTTCCAACACTTCCCAAATGAGATGCTTGGAGGCAGGAAATCTGTAGATCATGGAGAGGCTGAAATAGGAAGCAATCTGTAAATTTATCCTATTTCCATTAGACAAACCTGATGCCAAGATCAATCACAAGTTAGGCAATCAATTTCATTCATAGCAACCATCTACAGCCCGTTCTCTCCAATCTTAAATTATCACATAACGTCCCCATCAACTTATCTCCAAAAAAAATACATTATCTATCCACAGAGGCTCAAGAATTACATTCTGTTTAGCGAAACAGTGAACAAGTGGTACAGAAGAGTATGGCATAAGAATATGTTCTTCATCCCACGAGTCTGTGACAAACGATGTGCAAATATTTTACCCATCATGATAACGCGCGTCCACCTGGAATAGTTTTTGATTTGCTGTAGCTATTGAACGGAACGCCCAAATAAATAGCTTTTTACTGTTTGAACTCAAGATGGAGGCCTGTGGAATTCTGAAAAGCACATACACATACTACATGATTGCATTTCAAATACAACGAACAGACATACGATTGTCTCAGCCATAAAGTAGTGGCTTTCAGACCCAAACACAGAAATTTAATTGAAAAATATCCAAGCCCCTATTCCAGTGAAGTGGAAGGTAGCTACACTGTGGAGATAACGTCTTTCATGCAAGATAATAAATTAAGATGCTGTCTGCTCTCTTAGATGTAGAGAAAATATCCTACAACACATTTTGAACAGCAATATGGCATATATTTCTGGCCCTACCAATCAACATCATTTCGAACCTCACCTGATCAGTATTCATCATCATCAAAATGAACTTACAAAGCACAGACTGTCCATCGCATTGACAACATTACACATAGAAGTAATTGAACAATATTTGGTGCTTCAGGACATTCTGAAAGAGCTGTGAAAAGCATACAAATACAAATTTTCCTCCTACTTCGTGATTTCATCCCAACTTTTAGATAGAAAAAGTAGTTTCCTCTGAAACATTTGTCCATTTCTCTTGCTTCCCAGTGATAACGAGTGGACTGACAAGAGTACACAGCTTCCAAAGCACAGATAACGATTGGCCATCTGGATTTTGGTGGGCAATTTTTGACCAAATAACTATTAATAAATATCCACACTTTTTTTTTTTAAAAAGCCTAGTTTTCTTGACTTTTGGTTCCACTTCTCTCCTGAGGTAACAATTCATCACATCAATCAAGCAGCTAATTTTCATCCAAGAGCTTGGACAGTAAATGTCAGCTGACCCTCAACCAAGAGAATGAAAGGGTATTCAAGCATGAACAGAAATAGACTGGTTTATTGAAAGCTCACAATCACAGATCAACAATTTCCAGTGAGGATAATTGGCAAATATTACAGCTTCAAGTGAATTGTCTCCTCAACCTGGAACAAGCTTGTGAAATATTGGGGTTGTCACATCAGTCACAGTAGTTTATTGGATAATGAAAAACACATTGAAAGACACAGCTAAGCAAGAACAACAACAGATAAATAGTCACTACTTACCAAGAGTAGGATGAACATATTCCAGGGAAATGCTGCCTCAAATTGGAAATAAATCTAAGCATTTTCCTTCCCACCCTTCAGGTCTATCTATTAGAAATCACATCATGTTCTTATTTTCCTTTTTATTCAAATGTTGGTCCTGAAACTCCCTGGAGTTTTTGCACAAGATAGTTTTGAAAAACAAACATCATTTTAAAATGTCTCAAATTTTTCTCTTTCAGAGAAAATCTTTCAGATTGCTAGTAAATAAAAATAAACTCCTCACAGTACAAGATTAGGTGAACCCACAGTAGTTCAATATTCACATTTGAAGTCAGCTGAAGTTAAGTCATAAACCTATAATTTGATATTAGGTATCAATCTATCAGTAACACTTTAGACTTACTTTATCATCCTCTTACTGCCTCATTAACCCATTTGACCAAGGACCTCTACAACTCATTACCATGAAAATCCAAGCCTCCTGACATCATCAATATTCATTCTGTTCGGTTCACACCTCCCACCACCTATTCTGCAAATTAAATGACCTTTCTCCCCCTTTCTTCCTTTCCCAGTTCTGACAAGGGGGCTTCAATATGAATGTTAACTTGGCTTCTCTTTCACAGATGACCTGCTGAGCATTTCCAACATTCTCAGTGTTTAATCGCAGATCAAACTTGGTCTGACTAACTCAAAAGGAGTATACGAGGACTATAACTTCCTTGATTAAAACAGGTCCAACTTTTAAAACATTCATTATTACTTCATGGAATGAACCATCTGTAGCAGAGCACAAAAATGATTTGTTAGAATTAACTTGTGCTGTCAAAATTGACAGAATCTAAACCACATCCATTCAAAGTGTCAGAGCTCCTTCTCGTGGTCACTGCACACTTTACCTGCCGACTGCGACAACAGAGCTTGGTGGCAACCTCATCAGTCTGCATGCTGTGAAGAACAATTTCACCACTTCGAGACCCTGAGAAAATCCAATGATCACCCGCATCATTAACGAGACAAGTCACAATATCCCGGTGACCCTAAAAAGAAGAAATAAAGCATCCAGCGATTCTCTTGACACTGAAGCACCATTTCTCACACTTCCATTACTCACAATAATTCTCAATACTAGAACTAATGCTTATTGCCCCCATTTCATCATTTCTGACTACTACCCGTAGAACAACCCATTTACGAATACAGACTCAAGTGGGAAAATGTAGCCATTTTAACTAACAATTTGACATTTAGCAAATGTCACGAGCTCCCTTCAGAATAGATATGGCATTATGGAAGGTGGAAGGCTGAATCTAAAAACACATGGTGCAGCAGCAAATAATTGAAGCAAAAAAAAATAATCAGCACCAAATTTTAATCATTACTCAACCAAATTCAACTTCCCAATATTTAGAAACTTTTGGGAAGTTTTAAGATAATGGAACAGAAAGGTCAGGATAAAGAGCTTACTTTAAGATTTACTCAGTCATTTTTATTTTCTTCATGACCAAAGTCTTCCTCAAAAATACTAAAAGTATTCACTTCTACACCATTCACCACCCACTCCCAATAGATTTCCTCAAGCCCTTCTGAATGCTTCTTTTCATGGCCTTAGACCTTGCACCCTGAAAATGGCTCGTTAATTTTGTTGTTGTTTAAGAAAAAAAGTTTAATTTGAATGACTATTAATTGTAAAAACTACACACTGTTGAAAATAATAACCTGCATACCAGCACAAAAAAAATGTACAAAGGACACTACAGGAGGTGCCGCAAAAGTCAAGCGATTTTGGAAGGGTGCAGTTGATATGACCAAAACAAAGGTGATAACCATCTTTTGCATGCCACATTTATGCAAATTAATGAATAATAGAATTGCTTTTGGCATTCGTAGGAAAGAGTTGGCGTTTTGGCCAAGACCTCAAAAATCCAGACTTCCTTGTGTATGCCAGAGCTTTCTTGGCACTTCTAGTTGCCAAAGATTGCAGCAGGATCTTGATCAGTCAAGCATGGGGGATAGAATTAATGGAACTTAATGCAGAAAAAAAATGAAAGGTGCTGCATTTTGGGAGACCAAAGTGGGTAGGACCAAAACAGTGAATGGTAAGGATTCTGGAAGTGTTGTTGAGCAGAGAGATCTGGTACATAGTTCCAGTAAAGAGGCATCACGGGTCAAAAATGCTCTAAGTACATTGGCCTTCATCAGTTAGAGAACGGAGTATAATAGTTGGAAGATCTTGTTACAAGTAAAACTTAAATGTATGTAGACACCATGGTTGAAGTAAAAACACAATGCTGGAGAAATTCAGCAAGTCAAACATTTGTCTTATATAGAGCAAGAATAAAAATATATCCTGTCATTTTAGGCTTGAACCCTTCATCAAGCTATGGAAAAATCTCAGCAGGCATCCAAGTAAGATTGATTCTGACTTCTGCCGCCATTTTTCCATAGCTTGAAGGGCTCAAGCCTAAAACATCAGTTATATACTTTTATTGTTGCTCTATAAAAGAGAAATGTTTGACCTGCTGAGTTTCTCCAGCATTGTTTTCAGGACATGTTGCAGTTGTACAGACTGGTGAAGATCCATTTGGAGTACTGTTTCCAGTTTTGGTTACCATGCTGCAGAAAATATGTTGTCAAGCTGGGGAGTGTTAGGTCTGCTTTGTTCATGAATGAGTGAGACAAACACCAGGCTGAGTCGAAATCAGGGTTCTTTGTTCTTTATTACCGGATTGTAACACTTGCAACTAACCATGTTAGTCGGAGAATGCATTCTGCCGTTATCAGCAAAATGGTGATTTTTTATACCCTTGGATACATGCTTAGAACATCATCATATCATTACTTGTCCAATGACCAAAACTGTTGCTATCCTTTCCCTGCTAGCTTCCTGCCTCTCAATCCATCAATGTCTCTCTTATCTTGTAAGTACAAGGATGCATTCACATCTTGTTACAGCCCTGTACAGGGTAACTCCTTACACATTCCCATCTCATGATGTTTTACCTTACAGGAGGGAGAAGAGAAGATTCACAAGGATGCTGCCAGAACACAGTGGCCTGAGCTAATAGGAGACGTTGAGCAGGATACGGCTTTATTTCTTGGATCGCAGGAGAATGAGCAGTGCTATCATAGTGATATGAAATCATGAGATAAATAGATCAAATGAATAGAATAGTTTTCCCCTACAGTAGGGGAAATTGGGAACCAGAGAACATAGGTTTAAGGTGGGAGGAGGCAGAGGAGATTTGAAAGAACTCTAGAGGTAAATCAGGAATGGATAACAAACTTTAGTTGCACTCATTTCCTGAAGCTACATACCATGTAAGATTTCTTCAGTTTTTTGGTTTTTATGTCCCACAGATTCACAGCACAATCTGTTCCTCCACTCAAAATCAAGTTCGAAGTAGAGTTCAGTGAGACACACGTCTGTCCACTCTGCCAGAACAAAACATAAGTTAATATTTATGCCCAACAGTTAAATCCAACAATCTGCATTCATAGTCCAACACAACTGCACATCCTTTCAACAGATCTCTCCAATTGATCCCAATCCCTTGCCCTTCCTGCTTTGCCATGCATTTCCAGATTCACCACTTGCCAAGGAGGACAAGACTGAGGGATGCATTAGCAGAGTTAACAAATTAGGCAATGTCATATTAACAAAAACAAAGGTGATCTGAGTGAAATGAAACAATACAAGAGGCACTTGGGATTTTGATATCCATTTATTTGGAGGTTAAACACAGACAGGGCTGATTGAGGGAAATATTTTCCAGAGCACTACACAAGGAGCAGGTATGACCTGTGTAGAGCTCGTCGAAAGAATCAAAGACTTGTTGATCCAAACCAAGGCTTTTATTAGCAAAAGACAGGAGCTCTTCACAGGTGGCCGACTAGTCCGGAATGATCCGATCTGGCTAGGGACACAACTCTTTAAGGCCCAGACAATAGGTGTGGCTTAGCTCTCAGCCAATCGCTGTAACTATATACACTATATACATTGGTGATAGATCTGTACTATCACAACCTGCTAAACCATCAACCAGTGAGAATTGATTCCAGACAAGAATAGAAACAATGAAAGACACTCGACAGCTGAGGCAGGCTATAAATGACATAGCCTGCTACAAAACTAAATCCGATGCAATTGGAAACAGAAAAGCTTCTCTCGCAGATGAGCTCAATGCCTTCTCCATCTGATTTGGCCTCCAGAACAAGGAAGAGTGACTACACATCCCCACATACCCTGATGATCCTCTACAGTCAGAGAGTTATCATGCAGGCTGCCTTCAGGAGAAGGAATCCAACGAAAGCATCGGTCTGGACAGAATACCCAGCTGAGTACTGAAAACCTGTGTTGACCAAATGGCCAATGTATTCAGATATCTTCAACATCTTACTCCAACAGGGCATGTACTCACCTTTTTCAAAAAGGCCTCAATTGTATCAGTGTTCAAAAGTGATGATCTGCCTAAATGAATATTGGCTGGTGACACTCATATCTACAGTCATGAAGTGCTTTGCCAGGTTGGTGTTGAAGCATATCAGCTCCTATCGGAGCAGTGACATGGATCTATTCCAATTTGCCTACCACAGCAACAGATCTCCAGCAAATGTGCAGAGGCATCTCACTGGCTACAGTTTGGTATTCAACACCATCACCACCTCAAAACTAATCAGCAAACTCCAAGACCTGGGACTCAATACCCCACTGTGCAATTGGATCCTGAATTTTCTCACCTACAGACCCCCAATCAATGCAGATTGGCAAGAACATCACCTCCACAATTTCCATCAGCATCGGAGAATCACAGGGCTGCATACTAAGCCCCACCATGCCCCCACTCCCTTTACACCCAAGGAGCTGATTGTAGACTTAGGAAGGGAAAACCAGGCAGTGATCATTTGGATTCAGGTGAGAAAATATAAATTCCTGGGAGTCACCATCTCAGAGGACCTTTCCTGGACCTACACAATGTCATCATGAAGAAAGCATGCCAGCGTCTCAACGTCCTCAAGAGTATGCAGAGTTTCAATACAACATCGGAAACTTTGGCAAACTTCATTGGAATGGGTCTGATTTGGGCAGACGTCGAAAAATTCATAGGAATCAGAAATGTCAAAAATTAAATGAAAAACGCAAGGTCATTATTAAAAAACCATACAAGGCCCAGCATGGTAGGAAGCCGACTATCCACATTAAGCAAACATACCAAAAGTCACTTTTAAGAATAATGAAACAAATGTACAAGTATAAATTATCAGGAGGTAATGCCTTCACAAAAAGAGGTCATATCTCACAGCTTTTTGGAAATGGGCATCTAGAGGATGATCTGGCAAGAAAACAGAATCAATTTGGCACATTTAGACTTGAGTAGATTTTCCATAAATGGAGAGGTGGTAGATCTTAAAGTTTCAAGGCCAAAAATGAACTCAATGAAAAGTTAGTAGGTACAAGGAGATGCCTGCAAAGTGGGAAAGAATCAGAGCAGGACTTTAAAATGTTTCAGAGAATGGGTTATTTTTGACCCCCAAGGGTAGAAGGGAGATTATTACAACCAAGTATCTAGTAAACAGAACAAGTCTGCAGACACTGTGATTCTATTAAATACACGAAATTGCTGGAGAAATTCAGCAAGGCATGCCTTGACAAAGGGTCAGGTGTGAAACATTAGTTATACATCTTTAGTGAAAGATGAACATTTGTTCGTGATAGTTTATTAAAAGGATAGTTTTACTGTACCTGTTCTGCAAGACTGAAAAGTTGTACTGGATTGGTTTTACAGCTGGACACCGAAATGTTGTCTCCTCCGCTGGAAGCACTCACGAGAAATTGATGTTTTATTGGTTAAAGAGGAACAGCCACTGTGACAACTCGGTTCTAGTAATGATCTACATTCCAACTCCTACATTACATATTCAGTTTGAGGACATGGACGATCAAGTTTGATTTACAATTGGCATAATAGATTGGTTTCATAAGTTGGTCTTTTTCTCCAACAATTTTGTCTGGATTTCACACAAGAACATTTTCCAAATAAATGTGTTCCTTTAAACAATGTTGAGGGAACATCCAGCTAGAGGGACAGTGTGCTGGCATCGACTGGGCACTTTGAAAGGGGCTATTCTGCACTCACTGGGTCCCAACCTGAAAATAAATATATTCAGGTTTACAAGGAGAGAGCATAACAAATTATACATCACGACACAACTGCTGTTTTGGATAGTTGAAGAATATGGCTAGCACGTGGCCTTGTATACAAGCAGAAAAACTCTGAAAACATTCATCAAGTCAGGCAGCATCTCTGGAAAGAAACAATATTTTCCTCTATTTTGAGTGAAATTTCAACCAAGTTTAAGTTTATTGATCATGATTGTAGAAGTACAACCCAACAAAACAGTGTTCCCAGCCCTCGGTGCAAAACACCTCAAACACACATAAAGATGCAACATACATACAAACAATGCATATGTACTATATGCATATATAAATATAAAGACCGCAGAGCCCACCTCACTGACAAAAGGCAAAGGAGGAAAAACCCAACACCCAACCCCAACCAACCAATTTTCCCCTGCAACCGCTGCAACCGTGTCTGCCTGTCCCGCATCGGACTGGTCAGCCACAAACGAGCCTGCAGCTGACGTGGACATTTACCCCCTCCATAAATCTTCGTCCGCGAAGCCAAGCCAAAGAATATAAATATTAAAATAAATATTATTGTTTAACAAATAGTAAACTCAGAGGGCTTGTATGAGCATTTCATCAGTCATTCAGCAATTGCACTGCCCATGGGAAGAAGCCACTTCTCAGCCTGGTTCTATTACTCCTGTATCTCAGAGTAGCTGAAAGAATGCTGTGTGCTGGGTGGTAGAGGTCATCAAGGATTTTGTGAGCCCTCTTTAGACAATGATCCTAGTATATCCCATTAATGTCTTAACATAGTTTCTCTGTACATCAATGCTCCCCAAGTGCTTGGAGTGTTTCCACATTTACTCATAGAAACGTAGGAGTAGTCCATTTGGCCCTTCAAGCCTGCACTGCCATTCATTTTGATCATGGCTGATCATCCACTCAGTACCCTGTTCCACCTCTCTCTCTCCATACCCCTTGATCCTCTGAGTCACAAGTACCAAATCTAACTCTCTCTTAAATATAGCTATGGAACCAGCCTCAATTACTTCCTGTGGTAAAGAATTCCATAAATTCACCACCCTCTGAGTGAAAAATTTCTTCCTCATCATCTCAGTCCTAAAGGACTTCCCCTTTATCCTTAAACTGTGACCCCTGGTTCTTGACTTGCTCAACATTGGGAACAATCTTCCTGCATCTAGCCTGTCAAATCCCTTAAGAATTTTGAATGTTTCTATTAAATTTCCTCTTAATCGTCTAAACTCCAGCAAGTACAAGCCCAGTCATTTAGCCTTTCTTCATATTCAAGTCCCGCCATCCCTGGTATCAATCTGGTAAACCTTTTCTGCACTCTCTCCATGGCAATGATGTCCTTCCTCAGATAAGGAGACCAAAACTGAACACAATACTCCAGGTGAGGTCTCACCAAGACCCTATACAACTGCATCAATACCTCTCCGCTCCTGAACTCGAATCCTCTTGAGATTAACGCCAACATACCATTCGCCTTTTTTACTGCTTGCTGCACCTGCCTGCCCACTTTTAATGACTGATGCACAGTGACACCCAGATCTCTTTGCATCTCCCCTTTTCCTAATTGGATACCATTAAGATAGTACTCAGCCCTCCCATTCTTTCCTCCAAAGTGGATAACCACACACTTATCCACATTATATTGCATCTGCCATGCATTTGCCCACTCACCCAACCTGTCCAAGTCACCCTGCACACTCTTAACAGCCTCTACACAACTCACAATCCCACCCAGCTTCGTGTCGTCTGCAAACTTGGACATGCTGTTTTATATTTCCTCATCTAAATCATTTATATATCGTAAATGATTGGGGTCACAGCACTAAGCCTTGTGGTACCCCCACTAGTAACTGACTGCCATTCTGAAAAGTACCCATTTATTCCCACTCTTTGCTTCCTATCTGTCAACCAGTTCTCTATCCACCTCAATACCATATCCCCTATACCGTGTGCCTTAAGTTTGTATAGTAATCTCCTGTGTGGGACCTTATCAAAAGCCTTCTGAAAATCCAGGTAAACCACATCTACTTGTTCTCCCCTATCTACTCTACTAATTACATCCTCAAAAAGTATACGCTGATCTTTGTGAGGTTTTTCAGTTGGTTGTTTTTCCAGACTCTTTTGTGTAGTCTTCCAAAGGCGCTATTTGCCTTGGCGAGTCTGTTGTCTATCTCATTGTCGATCCTTGCATCTGATGAAATGGTGCAGCCGAGATAGGTAAACTGGTTGACCGTTTTGAGTTTTGTGTGCCCAATAGAGATGTGGGGGGGCTGGTAGTCATGGTGGGGAGCTGGCTGATGGAGGACCTCAGTTTTCTTCAGGCTGACTTCCAGGCCAAACATTTTGGCAGTTTCCGCAAAGCAGGACGTCAAGCGCTGAAGAGCTGGCTCTGAATGGGCAACTAAAGCGGCATCGTCTGCAAAGAGGAGTTCACGGACAAGTTTCTCTTGTGTCTTGGTGTGAGCTTTCAGGCGCCTCAGATTGACGAGACTGCCACCCGTGCGGTCCCGGATGTAAACAGCGTCTTCATTGTTGAGGTCTTTCATGGCTTGGTTCAGCATCATGCTGAAGAAGATTGAAAAGAGGGTTGGTGAGAGAACACAGCCTTGCTTCACGCCATTGTTAATGGAGAAGGGTTCAGAGAGCTCATTGCTGTTTCTGACCCGACCTTGTTGGTTTTCGTGCAGTTGGATAATCATGTTGAGGAACTTTGGGGGACATCCGATGTGCTCTAGTATTTGCCAAAGCCCTTTCCTGCTCACGGTGTCGAAGGCTTTGGTGAGGTCAACAAAGGTGATGTAGAGTCCTTTGTTTTGTTCTCTGCACTTTTCTTGGAGCTGTCTGAGGGCAAAGACCATGTCAGTAGTTCCTCTTTAATAACTGACATCTTTAATAACTGACTAACATTTTCCCCACTACAGATGTCAAGCTAACTGGTCTATAATTGCCTGATTTCTCTTTCCCTCCCTTTTTAAAAAATGGAGTTACATTAGCCACACTCCAGTCCTCAGGAACTACTCCAGAATCTAAAGAGTTTTGAAAAATTATCAACAATGCATCCACTATTTCATGGGCTACTTCCTTTAGCACTCTGGGATTCAGATCATCTGGGGACTTGTCTGCCTTTAATCCCTTCAATTTATCTAACACAACCTCATAACTTACACTCATTTTCCCCAGTCCTTCCATCACATTAGCCCCGTGGTCTCCTATTATTTCCTGAAGATTATTCATATTTTCCCTAGTGAAGACCGAACTAAAGTAGTTATTTAATTGGTCTGCCATGTCCTTGCTCCCCATTACCAATTTATCTGCTTCTGACTGCAAGGGACCCACATTTGTTTTTACTAGTCTCTTTCTCTTTACATAGCTATAAAAACTTTTGCAGTCATTTTTTTTAATGTTCCCTGCCAATTTTCTCTCATAATCTCTTTTGCCTTTCCTGATTAATCCCTTTGTCTTCCTCTGTAGAACTCTGAATTTCTCCCAATCCTCTGGTATTCTGTCTTTCCTGGCTAATCGATACACTTCCTCTTTACACTTGATACTCTCCCTGATTTCCCTTGTTATCCAAGGATGTACTACCCTCCTGGAGTTATTTTGTGTGCCAATTTACAGGAATTGCATTTAATTAGCACAACACTGTTACAGCACCAGTAACCAGGGTTCAAATCAGGCCATGTCTGTAAGGAATTTATACATTCTCTCTATGGCTGCATGCATTTCCTCCAGGTGCTCTAGTTTCCTCCCACCATTAAAAATGTACTGGGGTTGCACGCCAATTTGGTGTAATTGGTCAGGAGGGTTTTGTGTGCTGAAAGGTCCTGTTACCATGCTGCATGTCCAAATTAAATTTTAGACTTTAACAAATATTTTATTTAAAAGTTTTAAACAACATCTACAATTATTAAAAGAATAAATTGGGGAAAAAAAATAATACGTGTGGTGTGTGTATATCCCCCTATCCCTCCCTCCCTCCCTACCCATCAACCCCTAACATAAAAGGGAAAAGAAGAAAAAAGGAGAATGTCAAAAACAAAAATATAACCTCAATTCAAATAGCAATGGAGCTGAGAATTACCACTGGAATGAGCTGTTGAGAGCTCCTCAAACTTTTAAAACAACATGTTGCAAATATGGGCTCTGTATTTTCAAAAAGAAATATTATTATGTAGATTTCAAGTGGAATACAAGAACGTAATTCAACATGCCATCTCTGCATTCCTAAATCTATATCTGATTTCCAAGTAATGGCAATGCATTTTCTATAAATAGTTAAAGCTAATTGTAAGAATTCAATTTGATAGAGTTCATCTTAATTTAAGACTAATCATTTTAACATTACCCAACAAAAGTAAAGTCAGATCAAGTGGAAGTTTTATCTTTAATATTTTCTCCAAAAATAATTACATCTCTATTCAAAAAGGTTTTATTCTGCGACACTGCCAAGTAGAGTGGAAAAAATGAGCCTACTTCTTGACCACATCCAAAACATAAATCTGAGAGTGCTGGATAATTTGTTTTTAAATTTTTGGGGAGTTAAATATAGTTAATGTAAAAAAAAATTATATTGAACCAATCTATATCTTACATTAATAAATGTTTCATACTATCTTTACATAACTGCATCCAATCATTCTCATCTTTCTGTCTATCTTAATCAACCTCCCACATTAATCTTGATTTATGAATACCTAACAGGAGCTTTTCTTTGAAGTAATTTATACATTTCTGAAATAATTTATTCATATCATCCTTAGTTATTAATAATTGTAATTCATTTTGTCCAGATAATCTCAAATTTTGACCTAATTTTAACAAAAAAAAGTAGTATTCAGGACATAAATTTTTCCTTCATTTGTTGAAAAGTAATAAATTTACCAGCTTCAAAACAATCTTTTTTTTGATCCCCATTTGACTCCAAATCTTCAAAAATTGATTATTCATTGAAAAAGGAAGGTCTATTTTGATAGGAAGGCATTTTCATAGAAATTAAACCTTTTCCACCTAACTCAATCTATTTAATTTTAGACTTTCTGCACAAATCAGAAAGCGTGCAAAACATTGCGTAAAAAAAAATCCAATGACACAATCGCATTACCTACTTAATTTAACATTTTGAGTGCAGAAATAAAACTTTGTAGAATTACACATTTATAATGGGAGGACAGCTCAAGTGTTCAGACACCTCTGAGTATGCAAATTCCAGTGTTTGGTTGCAGGGTTCTGTCCAGTCACCTGAAATGTAGATTGCCAGTTATTCTCTCCCCTAGTCTAATCCTGAGAACAGATTAACATGATCTCTTATTAATTTTCTTCCTCCATGAAGTTATAATAATTCAGAATCAGAATACCTCACACACGATGCCCGATTTCAATGGTCTTAAAGAATCAGTGGAAGCTAAAAATGAGTTTTATTCTTTTGAAGGCTGTTTCACATTGTTAAATTCATGGCTGCTATCCACAATTCCATAACTCCTGATTAAGATCCAACATAACCTTCTCTTGGTTCCAGGAGAAAATTCTTTCTAAAGGAGGCCAAACTTGGAGGGAATTCTAACATGGGCATCAAAATGACAAAGCTACCATGTCCTTACATGAATATACATATTACTTATTGTCCCCAACTGACTATCTACAAGAATCCAGCAGCAATAAAACCTGGTGGCAAGCATTTGACCACAAATTCTTTTTAGATAACTGTAAACAATAAACTGCAGATGTGGGAAGTCCAAACAAAATAAATAAATCTGGAGGAACTCAGCAGGTCAAGCTGCATCAGTGGTTGATAAGAACTGTAAACGTTTCAGGTGGAAATCCTTCAAAAAGCCTAAGATTGCAGAGGGGAGATAGCCATTCAAATGAGGTCTGGGTAGGAGGCATGGGGTAGGGGCCAGTAACCTTGGAGGGTTGAAGGATGACAAAGAGATGGAGGGATGGAGTTAAGGAACATAGCCAGTTAAGTGGCAGGTGCCAAAGGGAGAGTGAGGCAAGAAAAACAACAAAAAGTCATTCAATTTTGCCCCAACCCCTTTTTGTTCACAGAAGTAGTCTCAGATTTTCCAGATTAATATTTACAAGACTTCAATACCATTCTTGGGGGAATAAAATACTAATGCCTAAATCCATAATTCTCATGGAAATTATAGATCCTATTGTTTATTAGCATTTTTTCCCATTTCATAGCAAATACCAAATATAACAGGTTTCAGAATTGGGCACTCTTGACCCTCTCACCAATACCACACTCATGCTCATTTCTATTATTTCTTTCTTCTGAATAAATTTATTATTGTAAGTGTGACTAAAGCACAATTTACTCACACGATGGAAATTCATCACTCCCTCTGCCAGCCATTCTGCACAAAGAGCATAACATTGTAGTTCTCGGGGCCTGCACAGCCAAATACAAGTCAGTGTGGCAGAGTATTCCTTCCTGCAGAAGTTAACACCAGTACCATCCCCTGGCAAGAACAATGTACTACAGCAATGAAATATCCCCAATACTTATGCCACATTATTTTTCTGAGAAAACAATAAAAGATGCTTAATTTTGGACTGTGGCTGAGTATAAATTTGAAGTACATCTTAATCAAACTACTAAATAAACCAAAAAAAATAAAGGAGTATTTTCCCAGAGAACTATCAGCAACTTTACTTGGCCCAAGACAAATGATCAGTCTTTATGAGCTACTATAACTAATGAGTACCAGAACCTCAAGTTTTGCTCTGCATTATTGCTGAATAATGCAAAAAAATTAAGTAATCACAATGAATGATAATTTAAAAACTGATCAATTAATCATATAATTAAGTACTGGACCACCTCTGAGACATTGAACCACATGATAATCTCCACCAACACTTAAAAAAAATTTTTCCCTACAGTTGACTTGTAATTTCCACCTTTCTGCCCCACTGGATAGAACAGCAAATTTAGTATGTTGCAATGCACAATTTTCTGCAGTGAATAGATTTTCTTCCATCTTATTCTGTGTAAAAAAATAATTTAAAAATTTTTAAATTTTTTTTTTTTTTTTAAATCACCTTTCCTGTGCTCCTCCAGCATTCATACACGAGCAAGTGTCACTGCATTACTTATCTATGAAGAGCACGATAAGTGACTCAGAATCATTTCATTTGATCAGTAGATTTTTCAATGCCACTCTAATGTACTCATCGCAACTGGTCCACGAGAAAGTCATTTGTGGTATTCAACACAAATTTCCTATTTTTCCGCTGCTAGTTTAAGAAAACATTCTGCAGTAAGCTGGCTCCAGAATGTAAAAATTACATGTGTTGAGGGACCCTTAATATTTAAGATGGGTCTGTTTCAATAAACAGAGAATAACAAAAGTGTTTCAAAATCTTTTTCATTTAACTTTTTTTTTAATTATCTAATATCAGGCTTGTCACCAAATAAAATTAGAAACATCCAAATACACAGATGAATGGCGCATCATACAATTGGAATAAGCAGGGAGATGAAGATGAAACTGTCAAACTGACATTTATCAGTAACTAGTTTAATCCAAGTGCAAAGCACATTTTTCAACTGAAATCCTGTGCCTCTCTTTTACACATACATGAATGGCGACAAACCATTCTCCTTAACGGGTTGGTTCTCAAGTTAAAGGATATTATTGGAGCTCCAGCAAACAGAAGACACGTCATGCTCTGATCCATGAGGGTTGAAGCAAGCTTCTGGAGAGAAGAGCAGCAAATTCCAAATCTGGATACAATTGCCTGCTGACACCAATTTCAAAGTCTCGCCCATGATCCTATAAAAACATTGAAAATTCAAGACACACAACAAATGCTTCCACAAGAAGCTTTCCACTTGCAGCTACACACTCCAAAGATATCAAGATTATACCACTTATCTTAATAAATTGTTTCTATTTATTGTGGTATATATTTTAAGCTAGTCATGTGCTTTTCTCCAAAACCATCAATTTTTCTTCTTCACTTTACCAGGACATTCCTTATAACTCCTACTATCATTCAGCCACTCAAGTCATTCAAACATTCCTAATCCATGCCCCATGACAGACGTACCCGTTTGTTTAATCTGTCCCTCCCTCCTTCCTCTTCCACTTGAATCTTATGATCACCAACTTATCCCAGTTCCAATGAAATATCAATAAGATGAAACAATGCCCAAACCAAATATTTCCAGCATTTGGTTTTTTTTAAATTTTCTCATATTGGAGTAGAGAAGTACTTTGGAGTACAGAATTGCTTTATCAACATTTCAACCTTTGGCTTCTAAGTAATTTGTTAAAATAACATGCTTAAAATAATGTTGTTACCTTTGTTTCATTCTCAGACAAACATTTGGCCAAACTTTGAACGATCTTCAAACAGAACAAGATCAGATTGTGGCCCAAGTTTTGCATTCAGGAGTATCAGCTTTGTCAAGGAAATAATACTTGAAAGCTCTCAACTTTACCAAATATTCAAGATAGAACTGTTGCCACTGTAACCAAATTCATTCCAGCCACTTCATTTGTTCAATAGGTGTTTAAAAACCCCCGCCCTTGTCATTTATTCTTTGCTCATGTGCAGTTCCAATACTGATAGTCAAATGCATTCTAGTACATACAAACAAATTATTCAAAACAACCTCACTCTTCTTCCCTCGTCACTAAACAACCAACCACTTCGGGACTCTCGTCAAAACTGTCCCATCATATCAAAACCTTGGCAACTTCCCCAGACTCGGATCCTTTGAAGTGCGTGCTATTTTCTCCCGTGAACGTGAGCCCGTGACCGAGCGCCGAAGTGCCAGCCCACCCGCGGCGGGAAGCCCATCCACCCACCCCAACGCGGCGGGAAGTCCAAGCCAGAGCCGGCTCACGCCTGGAAGGGTGGGGGGGGAAGGACCTCAGGCGCCGATCAACGTCCCGGTGAAAGCAACCTCCGTGCGACCCACCGCGAACTCAGTGTGGGAACCTCCGGACACACACGAGAAGAGGCGCAGAACCGTCCATAAAGGCGGAGTATGTGATACCCCCAATTTATTTCAACTGAAATCGTTGGGGTGGGTGGGGCAAACAGAGGCCACGTGACGAGAACCTGCCTCCCTCCCTCACCTTTTCGAGGCCTCGAGGGTCCTTGGACCCTTGACTGGGGCCATCAGACATATTACTAGCGTTGTTCACATTTATAGAGTTAAAGGAAGAGCTGGCAGGCACCCTTTTTGTTGGTGGTTCGTCCTTGAATTTACAGTGGTTCTCAACCTTTCTCATCCCACTTTAAGGAATCCCTATGCCCTCCACGCTCTGTGATGAGTAAGGGATTGCTTCAGGTGGGATGTGAGTGGGGAGGGAAAGTTGAGAATCACTGCTCCAGACCGAATTGTCACTGAAATATTTTGCTTGAGAAAAATTGTCACTGACCCATTTCCTTTGGAGTTATGAAACCATGCACATAATGAGTCAATCAAGTACGATTAAAACAGTAATTTTCAACCTTTTTCTTCCCACCCACATACCACCTTAAGCAATCGCTTACTAATCACAGCTCCTATGGCAAAGGGAATACTTTATTGTGAGTGGAAAGAAAAAGGTTGAGGACCACATTTTCCATTGAGATTCTGAATCATTACTACAGGATTGCTAATTACACAATCTAATCGCACTCAACTGCAATCTTTCTTGCTTTATTTTGCAAAGCTGATACTGCTAATTGCAAAACTTGGGGCACAAAATGATTAACTCTGTCGTGGTATTGATTTTATTCTGTTTCAAGATAGATTGGAATAATTCAAAGATGGACCAAATTTTTGTTTCAGAATTAAACTATTTCATCCATACCCTCTCCTGAAATTAGCCAAATTATGATATGGAAAGCTGTGCACCATGAATTTCTGGTTTATTTTGGTCTATTATGGTTTATTTTAACTTGAGTCCAGACTGGCACTTCATTCATACTTCCTTTCCTTGGGGTTCTTTCCTTTCCAACTCCCACCAGCCCACCTTGGGTCTCTTAACTATTTCATCCATACCGTCTTCTTGCTCTCTCCCACCTAGTTCTATCTGCCCATCATCACCCCTCCCTAATCTGGTTCTTCCCACCACGTGCTAGCCTCTGTCTCTGCTTCCTTCCCCCCACCCCCCCCCCCCCCCCCCCTCAGCAGGAGGACTACATCATTCCCAGTTTCACCTCAGACCAAAGTTCAAATTTATTGTCTGAGATTCTTTTACTTGTGGGCCAGGCAGAATTTCTACCTATCAGTAACTGTAAATTGTACTCAATAAAATGATGCATATACAAAAGAGAGAAATTTAAACAAACTGCAAT
Source organism: Narcine bancroftii (assembly GCF_036971445.1). Classification (NCBI taxonomy): domain Eukaryota; kingdom Metazoa; phylum Chordata; class Chondrichthyes; order Torpediniformes; family Narcinidae; genus Narcine; species Narcine bancroftii. The sequence goes on along the minus strand of NC_091473.1, from coordinate 22,571,955 downwards.
ATAGAAAGAATAGTATTCAGCTATAAATAATGTGAAAATTAATACCCTTGAAATTAATCTCTGATTTAGGAGTCTCATGGTTGGGGGGTGGGTGGGGCAGCAACTGTTCCTGAACCTGGCAGTGTGAGTCTTGTGGCAATTGTCTGTCTTACCTGATATCAGCTGTGTGTACAGAGCATGTCCTAGATGGTGTGGATCCTTGATAATTGTTGCTGCTCTCTGACAGCAGTATTTCAATGGCAGGAAGAGTTATGCCTGTGATGGACAGGGCTGTGCTCACCAACTTTTGCAGACCCCCATAGCATGCCATGATGCAGCCAGTCAGCACACTTTCCAATAACATCTATAGAAATTTGCCAAGGTTTCTAGTGTGATACGAAGCCTCGGCAAACTCCTGAGGAAGTAGAGCTACTGATGTGCTTCCTCCACAATGACATGTTAGGTCCTGGAGTGGTCGTGTGAGATAATGACTACCAGGAATTTAAATTTTCTCATGCTATCTATCTCCGATTTTCCCCAGTGATCACTCTCTAGTTTTCCCTCTAAAGTCTGCAATCAGCTCCTTAGTTTTGGTGACGTTGAATGAGAGGTTGTTGTGAGGTCACCATTCAGCCAACTTTTCCATCTCCCTCTTGTATAATGACTCATCATCCTTTTTTATATAGTTCACTGGTATCATCAGATAATTTGTAAATGGTGTTGTCTTATCGAGCCAAACAATCATAGGTGTAAAGCGAGCAGAGCAGGAGGCTAAGTATGAAGCCCTGTGGTGCTCTGGTGCTGGTGTAGATTGTGGAGGAAATGTTCTTATCATTCTGAACTGATTGGGGTCTGGAGGTGAGGAAATCCAGGAAATACAGTGGGGTATTGATACTCAGGACTTAGACTTTACTAATTGTTGAGGGGATGATGTTATTAAATGCTGAACTGTAATCATTAAAGAGCATACTGTGTAGATGACACTTTCCATATCTTTCTTATTTCCCAATTTCAAAATATGTCATCTTTTTAGAAACGAAAGCTTTGATATTCCAAATTACAATCTTATCACTTCAATAAACTAAACTTCGTAATTGTTGCTTTAGGTAGTCTTTAAGTAGTTGATATAACCATTTTATATAACTTTCCATCAAGATTTTCATAACAATTAATTAACAAAGCATTCAATTATATTTAAAGACATAATGATATAAGAAATGATTAAAACCAATAAGATGATAAGACAAATTCAAAGAAAAGTATTTTAATTTTTACACCTCCTCCGTGGTTCTTCGAAGACTGAATGCAACCTCCCCGTTCTCCTGAATATTATGGCATATGACATCATAGTAACTATGGTAACTCTACAAAAACAATTTATCCTTAAAGGGATAGTCATAGAATTAACAAAAATCAAAAAACACAAGGTTTTAACCTTTATATATTGATGTTTGCATCTTTGCTGTCCAGGTGTTCCAGGGTTCTGTGTGGGGCCAATGAGATGGCATCTGCCGTGGACCTGTTGCTGTCGTAAGCAAATAGGAATGGATCAATGTCATTGCTCAGACTGGAGCTGATGTACTTCAACACCAGCATCTTAAAACACTCATCATTGCGAACGTGCCACAAGTCGTTAGTCATTTAGGTAGGTTACCAGACATTTCTTGGGCACCAGTTACAATTGAGGCCTATTTGAAACAGATGGGTACCACGCCTTGTCAGAGTGAGATGTTGAAGATGTGTGTGACTACGTTGACCAGTGGTCAGCACAGGTTTTCAGTTCTCATCCAGATACTCTGTCTAAATCAGATACTTTTTTCAGATTTACTCTTCCGAAGGCAGCCCACACATCTTCTTTGGATGCTGACAGTAGAGAATCATCAGGGGACACGGGACTACGCAGTGGTTCTTCCTTGGTACAGTGGTCAAATCAGACATAGAGGTAATTGAGTTCATCTGGGACTGACGCTTTGCTGTCTGCTATGGCACCGAATTTGGCTTTATAGCAGATTATGTCATTCAGGAGTGAAAAATGAATCTCTGCAGGCTGTTATAAAATGAACAATAATGGAGGAACTCGGCAGGTCTCACAGCATCCAAAGGAGTTAAAAAAATATATAACTGACTCAGGCCCAAAACATCTTTACCTCCTATGGACACTGCGAGACCTGGTGAGTTTTTCCAGGCATTTCATTTTTTTTGTCTCCTTTAGGCCCTGCCACAGCTGATATGTATCATTCATTATTTCAGCAATCAGCATGTCTCATCCCTCCTTTTCACATCAATATGCTGATAATCTCTCCTCTGTGCTTTGTAATACATCCAAGACCTTTACAATTCCTGTGCCTCCACAGATGGCCTTTGACTGCTGAAGTTCTACCAGCAGCTTATTGATTGCTCCAGAATCCAGTATCTACAGTCACTTGTGGCTCAGTGATATGGCATTGTTTTGCCACTTGGTGGCATTAGCGTATCATGTTTGTCCAAGAGGACATGGCTCATTTAGAAGATAATGAACAGAGATGAAACAATAAGTCTTGGATTTCCATCACCTGAAAGCACCTTATAATCAATGAATTGTCATCAATTTCCTAATGTAAGATATGTGTCAGTAAATTTGAAGAGTTTGCTCCCATCAAGTGTTGCATTAATGATTAGATAATGTCTTTTTTTCAGCAATATTCCTTTAATTTGGAGATGCAGCACAGTAACAGACCCTTCTGGTTAACAAGACCGCTCCACCCAGTTATGAAGACACATTAACCCCAAATGTCTTTGGAACATGGGAGGAAATTGGAGAACCCAGAGGAAACCCACACAGATGAGAGGAGAACATACAAACACTGTACAGACAGCAATGGATTTGAACCCAGGTCACTGGCACCATAATAGTATTGTGCTAACTGCTGAGGAATAAATATTAGCTAGGACACATATGTCAAACTCTGGCCCGCTGGCCGCCGCGCCAGTATAGCGCATGCACAGCTAATACTACAAATCCCAGAATGCTTTGCAAATGCATTGCCGCCGGCCAGTCAGCCCGCTAATCGCCCCCACCTCCTCTCTTTACTTTCATGAGCATCTGCAACCTGTCGCCCAACTCACATGAAATAAACCCCTTACGAAAAATGGCCAAACGAAAGACAGAAAACAGGACCTTTCAACACAGGTGGGAGGCAAACTCTGACCCCAGAGTTTGATGAACTTGCATCTAAGAAGAGATGCCAAGTATCTGGTTTAGACCCAGGTGCATCAGAGTAAATCACAGTGTCGCAAGCTAAGCTTGGATTAATATTTTCTTTCGTTAACTTTGGACTGTTCATAGTTGAAAGATTGGATTTTTATTGAAGCAAGTTGTTAATTTTTTGACTTGTTGGCTTGTGAAAAAAAATACATTTAAAAGGAGCTTAAAGGCTATAGAGAAATATTATTTATTGAATATTTTATTTCTCATTTGTTAATGCTTCTTCTGGAAAGAGTTTAACCAAAACTATTATTAAACATTTATTTTAATAAGAAAAAGTTTAACATTACATATGTTGAAAGAAGAGAAAACATGTAGATGTTGTTGAAAATTTTCAATAAATATTTCGTTTGGCCCACAACTTAGTCCAAGTTTTTAATTTTGGTCCTCTGTGAATTTGAGTTTGACACCCCTGAGCTAGGACATGAAGGTTGGTTCCTTTTTGCAAAAGTGTCTTGGATTGTTGTCTACTCCAGAAAGTATTGCAAGGATTCTTTATGATGTCCTCTTTGGACTTATCCCACCTCTGTCAGTAAAGACTCTTAATCTTGCATGAGAGTGAAAGGCAAAAGTAAACCTGTACACACTGGTACTGCATACTGATCGGAACGTAGTGTAAGGTAAAACATCATGAGATGGGAATGTGTAAGGAGTTACCCTGGGCAGGGCTGTAACAAGATGTGAATGCATCCTTGTACTTACAAGATAAGAGAGACATTGATGGATTGAGAGGCAGGAAGCTAGCAGGGAAAGGATAGCAACAGTTTTAGTCATTGGACAAGTAATGATATGATGATGTTCTAAGCACGTATCCAAAGGTATAAAAAATCACCATTTTGCTGATAACGGCAGAATGCATTCTCCGACTAACATTGTTAGTCGCAAGTGTTACAATCCGGTAATAAAGAACAAAGAACCCTGATTTCGACTCAGTCTGGTGTTTGTCTCACTCATTCATGAACAAAGCAGACCTAACAGTAGCCAGTGCCATTAGTGGAAGTAGATAAAATAGTAATGTTTGCAGTAGGAAATAACCAGTGCAAAGTTATACTTTCAGACTTGACTATGGAGACAACTTTGATTCAGACCCTAACTGCAGAACCTCAGACTTCTTCCTCTGAGTGGTACCTAGTTAGTTACATTGAACATAACAAGATCTTCCTCCAATATAGCGTATTTGGTGAAGTGGAATTCATGATTGGTGACCTATATACAGTACATATATCTAGTCCATTTCAAAAATTTGTGTGTATTCTGTTCTCACAATCTAATCCCAGAGCTACATTCTCTGGGGCAATGTTATGGCACAGAAAAACTCGAGGTGGAAGGAGACTCAAGCAGGGATTGTAGAAGGAAAGAGATGTGTAATTAGGCCTGTCGTTGATGCAGGATACAGACAGTGTAAGGAGAAAAGGTAGGACAAAGGCAAATGAATAAATTTCAAAAATGAAAAATGCAAAATAGGTCTTGCATCGGATTGAAAATGAACAGATGATTCAAGATTCCTTTATTGTTTTGTACATATCTTCTTTGGCTTGGCTTCGCGGACGAAGATTTATTGAGGGGGTAAAAAAGTCCACGTCAGCTGCAGGCTCGTTTGTGGCTGACCAGTCCGATGCGGGACAGGCAGACACGATTGCAGCGGTTGCAAGGGAAAATTGGTTGGTTGGGGTTGGGTGTTGGGTTTTTCCTCCTTTGCCTTTTGTTTCTTTTTACACAAAATTCCCTTCTGCCTGCCTGCTGTTACAGTTCCAGGAACCTGGGTTCAAATCCAGCGCTGTCTCTAAGGAATTTGTATGTTCCTCCCATGTCTGCGTGGGGTTTCCCCAAGTGCTCTGGTTTCCTCTCACCTTCCAAAATGTACAGGTTTGTAGGATAACATGGGTGTAATTGGGCGGTGCAGGTTTAAGTGGGCAATATTGGCCCCAACCGTGCTGCAAATTAAAATTTTTAAAAGTAATTTTTTAAAAATTAAAATCATGGAATATGAAAATTGAAAAGATCACTTCACATTAGGCCATTTCAATCAGGCCAGAAGTTGAGATGTAAACGCAGAGAAACTCTGCCAAAACACATAATCACCTACCTTTCTGAATGTGCAGAGGTGGTCTCCAAGCCACATATTCCAACCCCTCTCCGAGAGGGATAATCTCCGCAGTGCAGCCCTCCGCAAATCGATCTGAATGTACAGCCACGCTAAGCGGCTGTTTAGGGGTGGCCTGATGATGCCGTCAGCCCACTACCCATCTCCCCACTCACCCCTCTCCCTCCAAGTCAGGGGCAGCGGGGAGCCCTCGGGGAAGTCGGCAGAGGGGGCTGTCAGCGGGGACCGTCGGGGCAGAGGGGGTTGTCAGCGGGGACTGTTGGGGCAGCAGGAGCAGTCACTGAGGACCTCATAGCAGTAGGAGCTATCAGCGGGGGCAGCGGGGACTGGCGGGGCAGCAGGGACCAGTGGGGAAGCAGGGGCTGTCAGTGGGTGGCAGATGCGGACTGCGACAGCCACACCGGCCGATTCGGCCTTTGGGGCCGCTCTCTGTGGCTCAAAACGGCAGAGTAATGGCCGTCTTCCCTACCCATAATCCCTCACACAGCTGGAACTGTTTTGGGAACCATAGAGCGGTTTCAGCTGCATGGCGGATTATGAGTAGGGAAGGTGGCCATTGATGACAGGTGGCACTATTTCACCAGTTGCCCCGCCTCCGTTGGATCCGGAGGGCCCTGCGAGGCGCCTCTGGATATGAAAGGGATACTGGAGCAGTCTTTTAGGGCTGCTTTTTGAAAGATAAGTTCCCATTTTTCCATCTGCTCCATATCCGGTCTCAAGGCGGAGGCCCGACATGAAATGGCCTGGAGGCACTTCAAAATAGTCTACCTTTTCTCAAACCTTTGGTAATTCTCTATATATTTCAGATTTCCAGAATGTTGTCCTCTCTGTGATCCCATAGGGTTCCATTCTGAGATAACTAAAACAATTGATTATTTTCCTCTGTTCCCTCTTTGGGTTATGGTAAGCTTCAGTCTTGCAGAACCCACTTCATTTTTCAGCTCAACAATAAATTAAAGAAAGATAGTAATGCAAAAGGCACAAATGAAATGCTAGACTTTCTATTGTCTACTGCTGACATGGTGATTGAGCATAATGACCTCTTTTTACCATTAATCTTGCAAATGATCTGTTAATTCCTGTAATCAGCAAAGCCTTTCAGCGGCATGTTTAGGGTATGTGGCAAGGATTGACAGGTAGCAGTGGGGTGCACCTCATTTTTTGTTGCCCTACTCCTACAGTTTTTCAAATGGAATAGAGAGCTGAAGACACATTTAAATTTTTGACACATGTTCCCTTGAAATGAAATTTTATAAAAAGCAAGATGACCCTTCTTCCTCTCGCTGCATGGCATATTTAGATATTGTCCCACAATTGTTAGCATGGTTTTAATACCATTCATCTGGATAGAAATTGCTCTATCAGGTAGATGCAGCATTGATTCAGGAAGGATGGGTCATGACTGACAAACTGACTGGTGTTCTCTCAGGATATAATGAGAGCAGTGGACAAAGGGGAACAGGTGAATGTTGTATACTTGGATTTCCATAAGGTTTTGCATGAAAGACCTATCCATAAAATAAGAATGTATGAAGTTGGGGGTAATTTATAAGCATGGATAAAGAATTGGCACTTCTCTAGTTGGCTATCAGTGGTGAGCGGCAACATCTGTCATGATCTGAATAAAGGGCAGAGCAGGCTCGACGGGCCAGATGGCTAACTCCTGTTCCCATTTCTTATGTGCTTATAACTGATGTCAGACTACCTGGTCAAAAGTTCTTTTGATTTCTGTCTTCCTTCTTTTTTAAAGATGAGGTGACATTTCCATTCTGTGGAAACCATTCCAAAGTTGTGGAATTTTGCAGGTCACAACCATGTTATCCTCAATATCCACAACTACCTCTTTCAAAACCATGGGATGCATAAAATTAGGTTATTAGCTTGTCTTTCAGTGCAATTAATAGCTGGACTTTGTCTGACTACCTCACTTTGCCACATATTTCTGGATTGGCCCTCGTTAGTTCAGTGGAATCGGATGGCTGCAATGTCCTGCTGGTGATTATGAGTTCACACTTGGAGGTCATCTTGAGAAGGAAAAATTCCTCTCTATTCCACCTCCACCACCACAAGCTGAGCATAATGCCTGCTAGAAACCTTTTCAAATAATTATCAAGAAGGAGATTTCCCTCCTCTAGCAATGCAATTGAACAGGGCAGAGAGTAATCTTGTTGCCCGTGCAATTTCGCAATTTCAGTTCAGTTTTTCTTTTACATTGTAATGAGTTGAAACACTGTCAGTTTTCTTCAGCTACCTTTTTGTATAACCCCATATTTTCTAAAGGAACGTTATAGTTTTAGTGAGTTCATTTGTCGCTAATTAGCACATGAATACGTAGATTCCTGTAAAATCTCTCATTTCCATTCTCATGGAATCGGAAATTAATGTTATTTTTTTGTCAGATCATGGAAGATCCAGCTGCCATACTTGTGCTGATGTAATATTTGTAATATTTTCCTTAAGTTTTTCCCAAAAATTGCTTTATACTGTTGGACTCTGGCTTTAACTTACTCTTAATTTAGTCTATGTGTAGTCTGAGTCCAGCGCGTTCTTTGAATGAAGTGATAGGAGAAGGTATTCGGTTCAACAGTCAATTTATTACACAGCACAAGAATAAAACTTAACAGAGCTCTGGGTCAGTCTGTTAGTTCATAGGTCACCTGCCAGTGAGCTACTCCCCGAGACTGACCCCTATTGTCCAGTTGGCACAGTTTATATAGGTCAATCTTATCACACAGAACAAAAGTTGTTTTCCCTGCTAGATCTTTTTGCATAAGGGTTATCACAAGTCATCTCCTGTTTTGCAGATTTCTGGGGTGTAGCATTCCCATGTTAATCCTCCAGGCCAGACTATCCTGTTGTTTAGATCTGAAATTAATTCATCCCCAGATATTTCTAATCACCATTCGGTCCCTGTCTGGCCAATTTCTGCTGTTCTCTTTAACACCTCCTCGTGCCTTAATCTTCCTCCTAGACTGGTTTTCCATTCCCTTTGATTCTTGCGGGCCATTCTTTGTTCTGATCTGGCCTGTGTCTCCTGTGCTACTTCCCACCTCCTTCAGTTGAGCATTCCTCCTAAATCGTTTTATGCATATCCTCTCCCTGTATCTTGGGAGCAGCCAATTTTGTTCAGCCAACTTTGCTCCATGCTGTGACAGCCACTTAGCCACATTCCTCTTTCCCTGACTCATGCAGTCCAAATAAACTTATTGATTAATCATTTATTTCATACTGTTTTAACCCCTAGATTCCAACAGTCCCCCTTTTGGTCTCATGAAAATGAGACCAACCACCAGTTAACTTATTAGATAGAGAAATCCGGGTTACATGCTAGGGTTGGCATTTCTGATCCCTTGTAATCATTACACTCTTGAGAGGGCAGTAGGGACAAATACATGCCTTGGGGTCTGGGGATGTCTCTCTGTGACAGCGCTCGTTGAAAGAGGCACTGGAGGCAGGGAAGGATGCATGGGATCAGAATCAATGCCAAAACCACAAATCCAGCAACTAGCACTATAGTATGTATCCATCCCCAGTCTCCAGAGAACAAATTTCCCAGCCATGCGCTGCCCAAGGGTCGCCAGGTCTGAACCGGGACGTGAGCTAATTTGCGAATACCTGAAGAAATCTCCTTTACTGCTTGCCCATTGTCATTGATTTTTAAACAACAATAGATTCTACCATCAACAGTCCCCGGAGTCCAATATGTTCTTTAAAGGGACCCGTTCAGAAAGTTCTTAGTCCGTAGTTGCTCACAGGTTCTCAGTCGCCGCCGTACGAATCTGTTCCAGTGTCCGTGCTGGTGGGTCCGTGGCTGCACACTGACTCCAATGATACCACGTCTCGCCTTTTCCCTTTAGTCGAACCGCGTGGGACGTCCTCTCCACCCCTCGGTAGGGTCCTGTCCACCTGGGCTCCGACCACTTTCTCTTGATGACCTTTAGCAGAATCCACTCCGCGACTGAAGGTATCGGTGTTTCCCCTTCTCTGTTGGGACTTGTGACCTGTTGTGAAAAATCTGACACCAGAGCCGTTAGTTTATCATAATACAGCTTGCATCCCATTGAACTTACCTCATTCTTCGTAGTCTGACTTCCGGCTCCCGGTCCCGGGAACTGGTGCCCCGTTCGTAGTTCATATGGAGTGAATCCTGTCACAGAACTTACCGAACTCCTTATTGACATTAATGCCAGAGGCAACGCATCCACCCAATTTAGTTTGGTCCGTGCCTGTACTTTCCCGATCTTACCTTTTATTGTTTGGTTCATCCTCTCCACTATTTTCTGCCATGTTAATGCCTTCATGGGTAAACGTAACATTTGGAGCATTCAGGATCTTTTCTAGTCTCGTCTGCCTTAACGAAGTCATTGTAAATGCTGTGGAGCTCACAAATGCTACAATACTATGTGTTGTTAATACTGTCAGGCCATGTCCCATTACTATGTGTGCCACCTTTTGTAGAATCTTTGCTACTCCTGCTGCATGTCTTGTACATGGTGGGTGTCTGTCTTCCGTTGGGTCTAGTGTGATACTCCCATACATGAGCACACATCTTCCACCCCCTTTTTTCTGAAAAAGAACACCATCAATTGTGTGTGCTTTTTCAGAAACATCCAAAAAGAAAGGTAGTTTATAATTTGGAATCGCCAAATCTGTAGCTGTTGTAAGAGCTTGCTTCAATAGAATAAAACTCATCTCAGCCTGTGCAGTCCAATCCAGTGTAGCTCCCAGGTTCCTCATCCCCTGCTCATTCACCAAAGTTCGCAGTGGATGTGTCAATTCACCATACGATGGGATAAACTGCCTACTATAACCTGACAAACCCAAAAACGAAAGCATCTCTTTAACTGTCTTTGGTTTTGTATGATGTATTATCGCTGTTTGATGTGCAGGGGAAATCCCTGTGCCTTTCGCTGAGACCATTCTCCCTAAAAAGGTGACCACCTGTCTGCAGCATTGCAGCTTTGAGCGAGAGACTTTAAAGCCTGCCTTAAACAGCTGCACTAGCAGGAGACAGGTGGCCTCCAAACAGGAAGCACGATCAGGTGCTGCTAATAGGATGTCATCTACATACTGGATCAGAACTACCCCACCTGGCAGTGCTAGCCCCCCCAGCTGTTCTTTCAACACCTGATTGAAAATCCCTGGAGATAAAATAAAGCCCTGTGGAAGCCTAGTATACCGCAACTTTCTACCTCTATACGTGAACGAAAACACATCTCTTAATGGTTCTGCCAGCGGCAAGCAAAAGAAAGCATTCGCTAAATCTATGCAAGAGAACCACTTGTGGTTGGGGGTTAAAGCAGTCATGGCAGTATATGGGTTTGGTACTGGAACTGTGGGTGTACTCACAATACCATTGATGCGCCTTAAGTCATGGGCCATCCGATATTTGCCCGTGTCTTGTTTAGGAACCGGTAAAATGGGTGTATTCCAACTAGAACGCGAATGTTCCAACACCCCTGAATACCTAAGGCCATCAATGGTCTTTGAGAAAACTTCCTCAGCATCAGGTTTGTGGGGATACTGCATCTGCCAAATAGGGGTGAAATCTGACAGTTCGAAGGTTATGGGATCAACCTGCTGACAAAAACCCACATCTGCTGGTCCCACTGACCACAGGTTCTCAGGGAGAGAATCTAGCATAGGGGCCGAGTCGGGGTGATCCATCTTCTCTCTACCATGAAAGCGTTCAATCTGTCTATGCTCAAGGAGGACTTGATCATGTGTCGGAGACAAAATTCTGTATGCCTGACCAGATGAGGAGAACTGCACTATCGGTATTTGGGTGTCAGACCAGTCCCTTAGGGACTTCAAGTTCCGACACATCGGTCCCAAATCTTTTGCCTGATGAGTAGTGCCAATTGCAAGGGTGACATGAGGAATGGCCTCACCTGCCATCTCATACCATTCCAGCTGTTCAGATGTCAGTGCCACCGCAGCGGCCACTCCCTCCTTTCCTATCACTATGTAGTCCGAATTAATTTCCCATTGCCTGCCCTCTACCTCTTCATAAAAGGCATGCTGATACATTTCATCCCCATCCCTATCGTAAAAGAGGGTCATATGGGGAGGGTCCGAGGGAGGGGTATACGGGTGTAACGTCTGGATCCACGGCTTCCATTGATTATAAAGCTTTAGCAGCCCTCCCTTCTGTGGGTCCTCAGGTTGCAGCAGCCCCCAGTAAATGTCAGCCCATTGTCCCTCAGACGCGGATCCTCCAGCTGCCGCCAACAACATCTGAGAACTGGAATGCAGTGTAGTTATTGAACAGTTCATAGACTATCCATTTGGAAAGGTGACTTCTATTCCGCTGGGTCCACAAAGGATCGATGCTCCGCACTTGACCAACAGGTCTCTGCCCAAGAGATTGGTAGGGCACCTGGCTGACAAAATGTACTGATGTGTAAAAGTCTGTCCTGCCACAGAAGTGACTAGTGGTGTAGAAAACGGCAGATTTTCTGGTGTACCCGAGAACCCTAACAGCTGGACGCTAGAGGATGATGTTTTATCTTGAAATTCAGTGCCAGTGAGTGTTGAAAATCTGGCTCCCGTATCCACTAAAAAGGATACTTCCATGTCCATAACTTTAATCTGCAGGAAAGGGTCTGCCAACCTAGCCTGCTCGTGGGTGCTCGGGCTCCGTCACTGTGGGCAATATTGCTCCTCCTCTGTCAGCAAAGGGAATTGTCTCCTCGGAGCTAGAGCCGCATAGGGTGCCTGATGTACCAGGGGTGGCACTGACGATCTCTGGGGCTGGACCCAAGGCTCCTGTTGTGGTGGTCCATAGCCCCTTGCCCCCGGGTCCCGAGGCTCCCAAACTAGGGGACAGTCTCTCTTCAAGTGTCCTGGCTGACCGCATCCAAAACATACGGCTGGCTGCCTTCGTGGAGCACTCCGAACTCTCCCTCTTACTCGGAATCCCCCCATTGGACCTCCCATTCTGCCCCCATCGGTGGGACCCGGTGCCCAATATGGGGCCGGGTGCCAATTAGTATCATTCCCTTGTGGTGGCTGCGGTGGCTGCTGAATCATCTGGTTCGCACCCTTTGAGGAAATCTTTTTTTTTTTTCCTCATTTGCCTTTTGCCTAGCCTCTGCCAATTGAAGCTTAAGGAGTTGCCAGACTCCGTAGTTTGTTTGTCCTCCTTTGGCTTAGCCCTGTAACGTTTCATGTGATGGGTCAAATGTTTTTCCCATTGCTCATTCGAGCAGCCAGGAATATCAGGGTTATTCTCTAATGCCTCCCTAACTACAGCTGGCAGTCCACTCGTTACTGCAGCCCTAAAGAGTGTAGTCTGCAAGGGATCTGTGGCTGGGTGTACTCCTGCCTTATCAGTCCAACTCTCCCTACACTGACTCAAAAAAGTCGAGATCTCCTCATCCTCCTTTATGGAAAAGGTCAGGGACTGCATGACACCGGGGGGAACGGGGAACTTATCTCTCATTGCCCCTCCTATTGCCGTAGCATGGTTGGCAAATGGCTCAGCATCGAGGCACCTAGTGATTCCTGCGATCATTTCTACCTGCTGAATCTCCCACAGCCCAAGCTGTTTCCCCAATAATGCTCTCCAATCCCCTATGGCTATCTTATGTCCCATCGTAACTTGGCAGAACTTTCCCATCCACGCTCCACCTCCCTCAGTCGGAGGTGGCATTTTATCCAAAATACAATTCATGTCAGTGAATGAGAAGGGTTGATACCTCTCCCCAATTTGCGGACCCTTATAAATTAGCGGCATCTGTCTATATCTTTCTGGAAGCCGTACTTCCCCCCTTTCCCGCAACGCATATCCCAAAGGGAAGCGAGGGTTCTCCTGACCCTGTCTTCTGTGTGTGATCATGCTTCCCTCTCTGCTTCTCCTAAGTACAGTAACAGCCGGATTTTTTCAAACCCTCGTGGTACCTTCCCCTGACTCTGCAGCTCTTTCCAAATCTGTTCGTACCGTTCCCTAGCCTGTCCTTCCTCTCCCTTCGGTCATCCTCCCAGTAATTGATTCCTTGTATTTTCCCACTGTCTGTCTACAGATGGGGGAACTCCTCTGTCTTCCCCGAACTCTTGCCCTACATCCCTTATTACTCCTTCCATCTCTGTTCCGATTTTTATCCCTTTAGACCTCGTACTCCCTGGCTCTCTCTCCTGGTAGGATTTTGACACCCTGCACTCTACTTCGACCCTTTCCACGTTATTATAACCACCAGATGACCAGCAGCTCCCTGAAAACAGGTGTTCCCCTTCAGGGATGATCAGAGAGAGAGAGCCAGCTGGGGGATTATGTGTCTCGTGGTTGTGTGAAGTGTCTATTGTTTGTTTTGCGGTTAGCTTGTTAGTTTCCCCCTTTGTGTGAAATGTACATTGTTTGTTTTGCGGTTAGTCTGTGTACACTGATGCCTCACTGTGTGACTGCCTATCCCCACTGTGTTTCCCTGATCCGTATTCTAAATACCTTGCCTCTATGCCCTCTCTACCCTGTAAAACAGTACAATCTGTAACCTCTGCTGCCCCTTTTTCAGAAGTACTTAAAACATCGAGAGTAATACAGTGATATACACAGCAACAATACCAGTGTGCATGAAAAAACAGTTAAATGCCGAACACCTTATACAGATACTTATTATACACTACTATGGTACACGATTCTTAAACAAATACTTATTACACACTATAGAAACAAATAACTATAACACAATACACCTTATACGGATACTTATTATACACTACTATGGTGCACGATTCTTAAACAAATACTTATTACACACTATAGAAACAAATAACTATAACACAATACACCTTATACGGATACTTATTATACACTACTATGGTACACGATTCTTAAACAAATCCTTATTATACACTATAGAAGCAAATAACCATCACCATACACCTTATACTAATTGGCCAAGTGTCTAAAGCTATCTCTCGAGATCGCTACGAGGGGACTCCAACCCCGTTCTACTAGGAGGACTCCAACCCCCTTTCTACTAGGAGGACTCCAACCCCCTTTTACTACAGGGGACTCCAACCCCGTTCTACTAGGAGGACTCCAACCCCCTTCTACTACAGGGGACTCCAACCCCGTTCTACTAGGGGGACTCCAACCCCCTTCTACTACAGGGGACTCCAACCCCGTTCTACTAGGGGGACTCCAACCCCCTTTTTGTTTTATTCTTTGGCTTTAACGAGGGCTTTTGCAGAGTAGTGACAACACACAATTTATCTTTGCCAATAGCAGAACTTCGTTAAAACAGGCGTCTGCTTACCTCCCTTTGTAGGATGGTCACTTGTTGTTATCACCACACCACAATCGACCGGTGTTTCGTATCTTTTTCTTCCGTCACTTCTCCATCTTCATCACGTCGGGGTCACCAAATTGTTGGACTCTGGCTTTAACTTACTCTTAATTTAGTCTATGTGTAGTCTGAGTCCAGCGCGTTCTTTGAATGAAGTGATAGGAGAAGGTATTCGGTTCAACAGTCAATTTATTACACAGCACAAGAATAAAACTTAACAGAGCTCTGGGTCAGTCTGTTAGTTCATAGGTCACCTGCCAGTGAGCTACTCCCCGAGACTGACCCCTATTGTCCAGTTGGCACAGTTTATATAGGTCAATCTTATCACACAGAACAAAAGTTGTTTTCCCTGCTAGATCTTTTTGCATAAGGGTTATCACAAGTCATCTCCTGTTTTGCAGATTTCTGGGGTGTAGCCTTCCCATGTTAATCCTCCAGGCCAGACTATCCTGTTGTTTAGATCTGAAATTAATTCATCCCCAGATATTTCTAATCACCATTCGGTCCCTGTCTGGCCAATTTCTGCTGTTCTCTTTAACACCTCCTCGTGCCTTAATCTTCCTCCTAGACTGGTTTTCCATTCCCTTTGATTCTTGCGGGCCATTCTTTGTTCTGATCTGGCCTGTGTCTCCTGTGCTACTTCCCACCTCCTTCAGTTGAGCATTCCTCCTAAATCGTTTTATGCATATCCTCTCCCTGTATCTTGGGAGCAGCCAATTTTGTTCAGCCAACTTTGCTCCATGCTGTGACAGCCACTTAGCCACATTCCTCTTTCCCTGACTCATGCAGTCCAAATAAACTTATTGATTAATCATTTATTTCATACTGTTTTAACCCCTAGATTCCAACAATACTCTTCGTGGTCTTTAAATGAGTGAAATCATAGAAATTGGCCCAGTGAAATCTCATGAAAAGATATAAGTAAGTGGTCCAGCCCTCGTAATTTAAGTATAAAATTTTGACATAGTCAGATTTATTTGATTGAAGCCTATCCATAATTTGCAGGATGTGTCATTTCTATAAAATATGTGTAATATCATGTATTGTCCATGTTTTCAGGTCCTCCATTATTTATGAGTGTGCAGGGAAGTAAGTTTGACTTAATTGAAAGAGAAGGGTTGTTATCATTTCACAGGACAGAGAACAGTACCATGACTATTCTTTGGCTTGGCTTCGCGGACGAAGATTTATGGAGGGGGTAAATGTCCACGTCAGCTGCAGGTTCGATTATGGTTGACAAGTCCGATGCGGGACAGGCAGACACGGTTGCAGGGGAAAATTGGTGGGTTGGGGTTGGGTGTTGGGTTTTTCCTCCTTTGCCTTTTGTCAGTGAGGTGGGCTCTGCGGTCTTCTTCAAAGGAGGTTGCTCCTTTGACTACAATGCAGGGAAATTGCAATATAGCAAGGGATTTGCTGGTGTAAAACAGAGAAATGACAATCAAGAAATGAGTTATGTTGTGTAATCTAATTTTTAAGATTGTTTACTTTATAGTGATCAAAGCAGCTGGAAATTTGGACTGGGTACTTTGATTCATATGGTGACTTCATATGGTATACAGTAGTAAGTAATAAATTCTCAACAGAACTAGAATACAGGGTACAGAATCTGAAAAATGAAGCAGTTTCTATATTTTCATCATTCACTCTTTGGAATTTTGTCCTGTATCAACTAAAAAGCAGTTTATTTTTCAATTGAAGGTACCTAAAATTCATTGGTTTAAAATTTAATTTGGTGATTGATGTCATTTGATTTATGTACATGAATTGAAGAGGGTTGAATTTTCCTTTTCTTTTCAGCAAGAACCTGAATAAACATGGTAATTTCCAAATGCACATTTGGCTACTGTGACATTTACATGAGACCAGACCTTTAAATAGATTGAGCACATTTCAAGAAATGTTAAGGAGTACTAAAAGCCAGGCTGAATGAGTTATCTCTGCATCAAAAAAAAGTCAAAACTTGTGAATACTCATATATCATGCATTGTGATCTTTACAGAGATTCTGGACTCATTCTGCAGACAAATAATTTTTTTTCTCTGTAATCAGATTTTTCTCCATCAGCAGCTCCTATGGTGGAGTCTTTTGTCGGGGGGGTGGGGGGGTATTGTTCCTGCATGCAAGAAAAATGGTTCCTAACCAGCTTCTGGATAGCAGGTAGGACAGAAACAGTGGATCTACTGGGACAATTGGGTTTGTGGAACTTTGGTGGGAGCTGGAACTGGGCAGTGCGTGATTGGAAAAAAAATTGAGAACAGAGTCTATGAGTGGAAACCATGGATCTGCTGGGGCAACTAGGTGGGTTGGCAATTGTATATTGCCCCCTGAGAATCAGAATTCAATGACAAAAACATGTCATGAAATGTGTTGCTTTGCAGTGTGACAGAATATAGATATGTTTTTGGGAGATAAATGTGGACAGGTTTGTTAGTGTAGGTCACTTACAAACACTTTAAAACAGATCTTATTTAAAATACTGGAGCTCTGCTAATGCTAGATATATCGGCCCAGAGCCTTAACAGAAGCTTTGGAGAGTGCCCAAGAGACTTCACTCATGGATTCTTGTTTAAAAAAGGCAACAGATGAAAGAACTTGTCAGAGCTGCTTTCTGTGTAGAGTGGAATTTCTTGTTCTAGGAGGGTCATGTGGTTTTGCAAGTAGGTTTTCTCTCTGAGAGAGAGAGAGATCAATTCCTCAGTTTTACAGTTAGCAACAGCAACTGGGACAGGAACAGGACAAGCTGGCAAGCTTGTGGAAAACCCAATTTGGAAGACGGGTTTTTGAGTTCTTAGTTCAGCCTGGTCAAAACCCTTTGTGGTTCACGCAAGAGGAGAAGACTGGGTGTCTAATGTTTCACTTGAAATATGGAAAGGAACTCTGTGGTAACCTGAAAGAAAGAGGTTATTATCTGGAGAACCCTGATGGGGCAAGTTTCTTCGGCAAGACACTGAAGTGGTTGATTGAAAAGGAATCAGTTGTGGGTGTACAGCATACAACATATCTTTCTCTGAAAACCGACAAGAACCTTCCTGAGTGGTAATCATTTACCTTTCAAGCACAAAAGCTTGGTGAACTTTATAAAAGTTAAATTCTTTGCACAGTATAAGAATTGCCTGCAACCAGTGAACTTGGAGGAATGAGAAGTGAGATTGAACTGTGAATCAAAGAACTTTTCTGAACTTACACACACATTACATACACGTGCACTTAGAATTAGAAGGGGGTTAAGTTAGGTTAGTTAAGTCAATAGTGATAAGTTAAAGTGTGATTCTGTTTTCATGTTTAAAGATAATTAAAAGCAACTTTTGTTTAAGTAATCATTTGTCTTGGTGATTATCTATTGCTGCTGGATTTTAGGGTCCTCTGGGTTCATAACAGCAGCAGCATTGCAGTGCAAATATTGCTATAAAATTACATTATAAAATAAATAAATTAGTAAAAAATTAGAGAAAGAGAGGTAGTCTCTGTGGTTCATTGTCCATTCAGAATCTGATGGCAGAGGGAAAGAAACTGTCCTTGTGCCACTGAGTGTTTGTCTTCAAGCTCTTGTACCTCCTTCTCGATAGTAGCGGTGTGAAGAGTGCATGGCCTGGATAGTGGTGGTGGTGGGGGGGGGGGGGGCGGTGGGGGGTTTCTTGAGGATAGAGGCTGCTTTCTTGGAGATGACCTCGATGGAGTGGAGACTAATGCCTGTGATGGCGCTAGCTGAGTTCACAATTGTCCGTAGTTTTTTTCTTTTGTCCTGTGCATCGGCACCTCCATACCACACAGTGACGCAACCAGTCAGAATGCTCTCCTGTAGAAATTTGCAAGAGTCTTTAGTGACATACCAAATCTCCTCAAACTCCTCCCAAAGTACAGTCACTGGCGAGCCTTCTTTTTATCACATCAACGTGGAGGACCCAGGACAGATCTTCAGAGATGCTGACACCCAGGAACTTGAAGCTCTTAACCCTTTCCACTGCTGACCCCTTGATGAGGACTGGTTTGTGATCTCCTGATTTCCCTTTCCTGAAGTCCTTAATCAGCTCTTTGGTTTTGCTTCCGATGATTCAGAAAGGTTCTTGTGGTACCACTTAACTAGCTGAGCTCCCTCCTTCGTGAACTCTACATCATTGCCGTCTGTGACTGCTGATGACCATGGAGTTATCGGTAAATTTGAATTGTGCCTAGCCACCCAGTCATGGGTGTAAAGCAAGTAGAGAAGTGGGATAAGCACCTGAGGTGCACCTGTGTTGATCGTCAGTGAGGTGTTTCTGATTGGGTTTGGTTACTGATCTGCAGCCACTTTCTTCATTCTTTCAATTATGTCTGCCAATGGATTTGTCAAGAAATCCTCATGTCTGGGAGCAACAGAATTTTCTGGGCCTTTCAGTCAACTGATACTCATTTTCTTCTGCAGGCCTTGTCAATGTAGAACACCAAAATTGCCACTGGGTTTGGAAAAAGACTGAGCTAACACTTAGCGGTACTCTAATCCACCAATCTATATTCATTACCCCTGTAAATATTTCAGGGAGTTGGTCTTGATCTTGATCTTCTGCAATAAGTTGAACTCGTTGGACAAAAGGATAAGCCATATGATTTGAGTGGGATAGTCTGTTAATTGACATTTCAGTGCTTTGGTGATGTAGTTCAAAATATATTTCATAAGTTTGCTGTAGAATTCTTGTGACACAGGAGTCATTCAGTCCATTGAGGCTAATCAGTTCCATTTCCCTACAGAGAAGAGGTGGAAAATCTTGTGATGTGATGTAAGAGTAAAACCCTGAGTCTCAATGTGGACAAGACAAAGAAGATGATCATGGACTTCAGTAGGACCAGGAATGGTAGCCTTCCACCACACATCAATACTTCTGTAGTGGATAGATTAGATAGCATCAGGTTCATTGGAGCCCTTGGCAACAGTGAAGCAGGCAAGGTTACCAGCCACCATTATGTTGACCTTCTACAGGAGCTCTATTGAGTGTCCTGGCTGGCTGCCTCACAATGTGGTACAGTTGCTGCAGAGAAATGGCTTAGAGGTCAATCCTCAGGACCATAAGAGTGGCAGAGAGGACTAATGCGATCTCCCTCCCCCGCCATTGACGTGATCTACTGGGATAAGTGTCTGAAGAGGAGGCACAGAATTTTGAAGATGCCTGTTGGGAAAGAGAGACAGGTGTATCAGAGTTGGCACCACCAGGCTGAGGAGCAACTCTTACCATGGGCAGTAAGAATACTGAACAACCAAAGGAACTGCTCACACTAACCATCTGAGACTCTGTTTTCGAGGCAATATTTTTTTATTGGTGTGTGTGAATACTTGTCCTGCTTATATATTATTTGTCTGTGTGTGCATTATATCTGGTTGTATGTCGGCATGTTTTGCACTGGGGACCAAAGAATGCTATTTTAGCAGGTTATACTTATGCAATCAGATGATAATAAACTTGACTTGATTTTCCTGCTCTTTTGCCTTGACCATATAGATTATTTTCCCATGAATTCTGATCTATTTTTCTTTTGGAAAATTTGATTGACACTGCTTCCACCAAATGTTCTATGGTTAAATGCCAAGTCAGCATTCTGCATCTTAAAAAAATAATCCCTGCATTCCCGCCTGTGACTTTTGCAGTTTACTTTGAATCTGTTCCATTGGGAACATGTATTATTGGGAAAAGAAATTCTCTTTCTACCCTCTCTCAACTCGTATAATTTTATGTGTATCTATCATTTCTCAAATATCTTTGATCCAAGAAGGCTGGGCTCCTCCAGTCTCACCTTGCCGATGAAATCACTTCTCTCCAGAACCATTCTTGTGAATATCAATCCAGCTGATGCTCAATGGTGCTTAGAGACAAAGCATAGGTGTCAACGTGGACAAGACAGCTTAAGTTTCTTCCAAAGTGATCTCAAAACCTTTCATGAAGTATACATGTTGTCATACTTTATGTGCAATGACTGACATTTTATCAGCATTAAATTTTATTTACTATTATCTGCTCCTTTAAATAATGTGACCAAATCATTCATTGCAAAATGTGGGGCTGGACATCGTACACTCGATTTGCTGTGATTAGTTATTGTTTTTTGGCATAAGGATGTAGCTGGCAACTTTTATTGTCCATTCTTTAAGAAAATGTTGGTGGTGAGCTCCCTTCTTGATCTTTTGCAGACATGCTGAGTTAAAAAAAAACAGTGTTGTTGGATGGTGAGTTGCATGCTTAAGACCCAGCCCTGATGCAAGACAAACTATGTATTAACAATGTTAACTAATGGTTAACAACTTAGAATGGAACCTGCATCCATCTGTATCCACTGCCCTTGCTGATGGAGGTTGTGGGTTTGGGAGATGTTATAGCACCTTGGACAGGCATTGACATGTAATTATGAGCTAGCTAACGCTTGGGAAACCTGCTGCATACCTGTTGGAGTTTGATAGTGCCTTCCTCATTGTGGATTCCATTCTCGTTGGTGAATTTGAGAGATCACACGACTAAATTTCACTCATGCCATGACCCCAATAGCCACAAAATGAGAAACTGAACTTTTGTCCCTACTTGTAAGCCAAACAGATGAATTCCCTTTATTATTGAAGTTCAAAGTTCATATTCAAATTTATTGTCAGTGCACATACATGTAATTCTTTTTCCTGTGGGCAGGGCAGAATTTTTACTTACTGGTAACTGCAAACTGTACTCAAGAAAATGGTACGTATACAAAAGGGAGAAATGTAAACAAAGAAATAAGATAAACTATGCAATGTGGAAATAAATAATGTCCAAAGAGTCTTTAAATGAGTCTCTGAATCTGTTGTTTAGGAGTCTGATGGTGGAGGGGTAGCAACTGAACTTGATGGTACGTCTTGTGGCACCATTACCTATTTTCTGATGGCAGTAGTGAGAACAGAGAATGTTCTGGGTGCTACGGACATTTGATGGTTGCTACTGCTCTCCGATGGCAATATTCCTTGTTGATTTTCTCGACGGTGAGGAGAGTTTTGCTTGTGATGTACTGGCAGGCGTGCAGTGCTGCTGGAACTTCAACAAGTCAGGAGACAGCTGTGGCACCTCATGGGGCAACTCGGGCACCTCCTTGTCGCCATTTTTGGTGAGGTCTGGCATTGCACTCCTGTGTACTAGACATTGTCCACTACCTTTTGCGGGGCTTACCACTTCGAGATAATGGTGTCACCATACCATGCTGTGATGCAGCCGGTCAGCACACTTTCCATTACACATCTGCAGAATTTTGCCAAGGTTTCCAATGGCATACCAATTCTCCGCAAACTCCTGAGGAAGTAGAGGTGCTGAGGTGCTTTCTTCATGATGCCATTGGTGTGTTGGGTCCAGGAAAGGTCCTCTGAGGTAATGACTCCCAGGAATTTAAATTTGCTCATCCTCTCCACCTCTGATTCACCAATGATCACTGGATAGTATACCTCTGGTTTTCCATTCCTAAAATCGACAATCAGCTTCTTGGTTTTGATGAAATTAAGTGAGAGGTTGTTGTTAGTACACGATTCAGGTAAGAAGAGTGCTGGAATGAAAATATGCCAAAGCTAATCAAGCTAGAGACATTTTAATTACTTGAGGCCTTCAAACCCAAAGACTAAAACACTGCAAAGTAAATCAAAACAACTGCAGCATTTAAAAATGTTTCTTTAGAGTTAATCATGAAAAAGAATTCCATGCAATGTGTTTTTTTATATGTCAGCAGAGCAGGTTTTTAATACCTATGTCATGTTTTATTTATATTCTTCCGATGCATTAATTATTCTGTAATATACTGACACATTCTCAGAGATTTGGCACTATAAAGAGTGATAGAATAAAGTGAAAATACAGCATCAATACAAGTGTTAAAGATGATACCTTGCCATTAACAACTTTATAATATTACAAGGTATTGAACTGAACTAAAAATGTGTGAATGAAATAAAATCAATCACACTAAATTCAACAGATTTTTCAATCCAATAACTAAGAGATTCTGCACATAATTATGCCTTTGATACCTAAATGCTAAACTCTATGGTAATTTAAAATGATGTAGTGACATACTTTGGAAGGATAGATGGATATGTATCTGAATAGACAGACAGAAAAGAAACCAAATTAATTTGTTACTTCAGGCCATTGTGGTTACTTCGAGAACTTAATTCAGTATAACCTGGCTATTCGTTGAGAAAGGAAATGTTGCATGGGATTGTTGAGTAAATTATTGCATGTGGGCTGCAGCAAAAACGTAATTTTGTTGAAATAATTTATCACAGTGTTAAGGTCATTGAAAATCTGAATCGAGATGTCATCTGTGGATCATGGAGGAGAAGATAATATTGCCAAGAAAAATTATCACAATCCATATTAGTGATTCAATATATAGGGAGGGATGATTTCTGGCTTGACTATGGTATATACTATATACTATTCTGTTGACATTTAAGATTGTTAATGCCTAACGAGGGCACCATGACTTGCAAGCTTTTTTTCTAATTTTTATCCTTTGTTTATCATGTTCATAAATGTTCATCTCTCTACTGTTTAGAGAAATTAATACATCCAGATGTATTATAATAAAATGACATTTACAATAATTACAATGAAACTGTTATGCATCTGGCTGACCAGATTTGTGTGATCTTACCAACAAGTGAAAACATACTCAAAAGGTATAATATTTCGAACAGACCTTGTAACATAGTTCCTTGCCCCTCCCACCTCTCCGAATGCCAAATGGAGCCAGAAGTCTTTTTCTATTGTGTGGTCCAAGTGTGCCAAAATATCTCAGCAAAGTCTGCTTGTAAAAAAATGACCACTGATGCAAAGGATGGGGTATTCTAGCTGCCAAAGGTGTAGCAAGGAATTCCCTTCACCAGCAAGATAAGCGGAAGGTTGTTGGCTTGCTGACCAGCAAGTGAGTCATCCAATCCAACTACCTTCCAACCTGGAAGGATAAGCTGGTTGATGAGTTTAGGATAAGTTCCAGGATTCAGGCCTGTGAACTTTTAATTAGGCAGTTATGGGATACTGGCATAATTGGCAAAGCTGGCATTTAATTCCCTTTGATCATTGCCTTGATAAGTGCATCGTGAGCCACCACAGTCAATCACTCGAGTCCTTAAAGTGGAGAAATTCCACAATGCTGTGAGGTCAAGAGTTCAAAAAATTTGACTTGGGAAAAAATTCTAAGTTCAAATAGATTGTAACTTGGAGGTGAATTTGAATTGACTGTAATAACTTTGCCATGTGCCCACTAGCCCTATTCTTCTCTGTGATAGGAATAATGTTTGGTCACTGTTTTTAAATATGCCCAAATTTCCCACAGTGTATTTTGGTATTAATGACAGCCCTTTGTGGGTGTAGTTGATGTTCAGGGCTATCTCAACCAAGCTACTATGTCAAGAATTTCATTGCATTTCGTGACTGTTGTTGAAGCTGCACTGTTCTACAGAAGCAGAACTATTCCATCTCTTTCCTTATCCATGCCTTGTAGATGCATGAAAGGTTTTGTCGAGTCAGGAAAATAAGTCTAAACATTCTTTTTCTTGCAGTTAGTTTTTCTTTAAAAAATTAGCCCTTTGAGAAAATGCAGTTGAAATGTTGGTGAATGTATTCCCACAATGCTGTGGGAAGGACATTCTAGGATTCAGACCCAATGTCAATGAGGGATCAGCAATATATTTTCAAGATAGGGTTTTGTGGAGCTTGCAGGAATTTGTGGTGTGTTTTCAGCTCTTGTCCTTCTTGCTGGTTGGGCCTGCAATTTAGAGAGATGCTGCTTAGAGTCAGCTCAGAAACTAACTGCACTACATTTTGCAGATCTTGCACACTGCACCAGTGAAAGATCTGCAAATGCACCAGTGGTAAAAGGAAAGAATGTTTGGGGTTGTCAACAGACACCAGCCAAGCTGCATAACCTCCTGAACTTTTGTGTTTTTGCTTTTGTCAAGTGGGTTGTTTTGTCCTGCTGACGTTGTAGAGCTCGTCGAAAGAACCAAAGACTTGTTGATCCAAACCAAGGCTTTTATTAGCAAAAGACCGGAGCTCTTCACAGGTGGCCGACCAGTCCGGAATGATCCGACCTGGCTAGGGACACAACCCTTTAAGGCCCAGGCAATAGGCGTGGCTTAGCTCTCAGCCAATTGCTGTAAGCACAGTCTAGATACAGTAACTATATACACTATGTACATTGGTGATAGATCTGTACTATCACAGACGTATTTTTTGAGAATTGTCATTGCACTCATTCAAGTAAGCGTAAGATATTCCATTATGCTTTTTACTGTGCTTTGTAGATGGAACAAAGGTATTGGGATATCAAGAAATTAGTAACTTGCCTCAGGATACCCAGCCTCTGATCTGCTTTTACAATTGGTCGTTGTGTGGCTGGTCCAGTTGAGTTTCTGATCAGTGGTGACCCCAAGATACTGGTAATAAGATTGGCAATGCGATTGAATTTCATGAATAGGTGGTTCAACTCTCTTTTGCTTGAGCGGCCATCACCAGGTACTTTTGTGGCATAAATGCCTGAACATTGCCTTGGTCTTGTTCTTTTCAGGCATAGGTACCAGAAATAGGCATAGGTACCAGAAATAGGCTATTCAGCCCATCAAGGCTGCCCCACCATTTAATCATAAGCTGATCCATTTTTCATTCAGCCCTACTGGCCATCTTTCTCCCCATAACCTTTGATGCCATGGCTAATCAAGAACCTATCAATCTCTTATTGTTGAGAGAATGCAAATGGAATATTGCATATCCAGAAGCAAACATCCTTCTTAAATTTTGGAAGGAAGGTCAATGATGAAGTAATTGAAAATGGTTTAGATAACGATATTGTCCTGACACCTTCCATTACTTTACCGCTTTTGTTTCTTATTAATTTACTCTCATTCCATTTTCATCCTTTATATCACTTTAATCAATGCCTCTACTTTTTAATAAGTTGGAGGAGATTTGGCATGTTGATTAATACTTTATTGAACTTCTGCAGGTTTACTCTGGTTGATCAGTTCAGCACAATACATTGTCTTCAGTCCACGATCATGTGCTGATCAATGATTTACTTCCACGACTGTGACTCTCCACTTCCCACGCAAGACCCCTTCTCCCGCTTTAAGCCTTCTTCCTCCTCTTGGACACCTTGATTGGCCAGCTGCCAACTCCGAATCTTTTGATCTCCAATTGCTGCCAAGACATCAAATGTCTCAACTTCACCACTCCCCTCTTTTACTCTAACCTTACCTCCTATGAATGCTCTGCCCTCCATTCTTTCTGGAACAATTCCAACCTTTCCATCAAAACCATAGATAAGGGTGGTGCTGATGTGGTCTGGCACACTTACCTCTACCTTGCTGAGGCCATGTGACACCTCTCAGACACCTCTTCCTACCAACTCCCTCCACAGGACCCCACCACTGCTCTTCAAGCCACTGTCCCCAACACCATCTCCAATCTCATTATCTCTGGACACCTCCCTCCCATGGCATTGTCTCCTATCGCTGCACTTCCCATTTCTACCTTTTACCCAAGGTGCACAAACCCAACCAGCCAGGTAGACCCATTGTTTCACTTGCTCTTGCCCCACCAAACTAGTTTTGTCTTATCTTAACCTTATCTTTTCTCCCCTGGTCCAATCCCTCCTCACCAGCATCCACGATACTTTGCATGCCCTCCACCTGTTAAATGACTTCATGTTCATCTTCACAATGGATATCCAATCCCTTTATAACTCCATTCCCCATACAGAAGGTCTTGGACCATTTTGCTTCTTTCTAGACCAGAGACCCAACCAGTCACCCGCCACTACCTGGCAGAACTGGTCCTCACTTTAAACAACTTCTCCTTTGATTCATCTCACTTCCTCCAAATTAAATGGGTCCCAGCTACGCTTGCCTGAATGTGGGCTTTCCGGAGCATTCCATTCTGCAAGCCTACACAGGCAAGACCCCTCAACTCTTCCTTCGTTATATTGATGACTGCATCGGGGCTGCCTTATGTACCTGTGATGAGCTCATCAACTTCATTCACTTCACTGCCAACTTTCACCCTGATCTCCAACCCACCTGGTCCATCTCTGACAACACTCTCCCTTTTCTGGATCTCTCTGTCTCCATCTCAGGAGATAAACTTTCCACAACTACCTTGACTACACTTCCTCCTACCCTGTCCCCTGCAATGATTCTATTCACTTTTCACAATTTCTCTGTCTCCACATCTGTGCCCAAAATCAGGTCTTCCAGTCCAAATTTAAAATGTCTGTCTTCTGCCACAAATGTGGCTTCCCCTCCACCACCATCAACTCAGCCCCGCCAGCATCCGCATCCAACATATTATCCTCCAGAATTTGTTCTGGTTTCTGCTAACTTACCTCCCCTTCCCCTCCTCCTGACTCTTCCCCTGTCTTCTTTACCTCAGCTCTCCACCCCCTTCCCTCTCTTTTTACCTATCCATCCCTCCTCCCCTGCTTATTGCTGTCCTCCCTCCCTTCTCCACCTATTACCTCCTGCCTTTGCGAACGTGCTCCTCCCCACATGCCTCCCCCCATATCTTTTAATTCAGGCAGCTGCCAACATTTTTCCATACCTTAATGAAGGCCTCAGGCCCAAAACATTAGTTATGCATTTTTATCTTTGCTCCATAAAATGCACTGTTTGACCAGCTGAGTTTCTCCAGAATTGTGCATTTACATTAACCTGTAGTGGTCTGGTTTGGAAACACAAATCCCCAGAAACTCATAAGTTTGCAGAAAGCAGCAAACCCAACCAAGCGGATGATGGGTTTTGAAGACATGTATGTGAGATACTGTCTTGAGAAGGCCACCAACATTATAAACAATCCCCATTACCCTGGTCACAAAACTTATTGCTGCTAGCTTCAAGGTGGATGGTCTCAAGTTTAGTACCTCCGGGATCAAGAACAGAATTTTTCAGTCAACAGGCTCTTGAATCAAACCATACAGACTCGCCTAGGCAAATAGCGCCTTTGGAAGACTACACAAAAGAGTCTGGAAAAACAACCAACTGAAAAACCTCACAAAGATAAGCGTATACAGAGCCGTTGTCATACCCACACTCCTGTTCGGCTCCTAATCATGGGTCCTCTACCGGCATCACCTACGGCTCCTAGAATGCTTCCACCAGCGTTGTCTCCGCTCCATCCTCAACATCCATTGGAGCGCTTTCATCCCTAACATCGAAGTACTCGAGATGGCAGAGGTCAACAGCATCGAGTCCACGCTGCTGAAGATCCAGCTGCGCTGGGTGGGTCACGTCTCCAGAATGGAGGACCATCGCCTTCCCAAGATTGTGTTATATGGCGAGCTCTCCACTGGCCACTGTGACAGAGGTGCACCAAAGAAAAGGTACAAGGACTGCCTAAAGAAATCTCTTGGTGCCTGCCACATTGACCACCGCCAGTGGGCTGATATCGCCTCAAACCGTGCATCTTGGCGCCTCACAGTTTGGCGGGCAGCAACCTCCTTTGAAGAAGACCGCAGAGCCCACCTCACTGACAAAAGGCAAAGGAGGAAAAACCCAACACCCAACCCCAACCAACCAATTTTCCCCTGCAGCCGCTGCAACCGTGTCTGCCTGTCCTGCATCGGACTTGTCAGCCACAAACGAGCCTGCAGCTGACGTGGACTTTTACCCCCTCCATAAATCTTCGTCCGCGAAGCCAAGCCAAAGAAGACATTAACTATAAACTAGTCCTGAATCATCAACCTGCACAATTGAAACATCACTTTTTTTCTTGTACTAACTGCAACTGTGAAAATTTATTTATGTATGGATCATTATGTGACCACGTGGATCCACTCTAATTTGCCTGCTGCAACAACAGGTCTATGTTAGATGCCATCTAACTGGCTCCACACAAATCCCTGAAATACCTGGACAGCAAAGCTGCATTCATCAGGATGCTCTTTATTCACTACAGTTCAGCATTCATCACCATCAACCCTCCAAATTGATCAGCAAACTCAAAGACGTGGTCCTCAACACCCCACTGTGTAATTGGATCTTGGATTTCCTCACCTCAAAACCAAACTCAGCGAGGATTGGTAAGAGCATCTCCTCCACAACCTCTATCAGTGCTGGAGCACCACAGGGTTTCATTCTTAGTCCCCTGCTCTACTCAATTTACACCTATGACTGTGTGGTTTGGTATGATAACACCATCAACAAATTTTCTGATGATACCACAGTAGTGGATTATATAAAAGGGGATGACAAGTCAGCATATAGGAGGGAATTGAAAACTTGGCTGAATGGTGTTCTAACAATATCGTTGAAATCAATGTCACCACAACCAAGGAGCTTGAGAGGTGATCGATTCAGTGATCATTGGGGTATCAGAAGTGGAAAGGATGAGCTGATTTAAAGTCTTGGGAGTCCCTATGTTGGAGGTCTTTTCCTGAATCCAACATGCAAATGTGATCATGAAGAAAGCCCCCCGACTTTCTCAGGATTTTCTGAAGGTTTGGTATGACATCGAAAACCTTGGCAAACTTCTACAGAGGGGTCATAAAAAGTGTGTTTACTGGCTACATCATGGCCTGCTTTGAAGGCACCATTATCTCTGAACGGAAAGCCCAGCAAAAGGTCGTGGACGCAGCCAAGTACATCGTAGGAAAACCTCTCCCCATCATTGAGAAAATATACATGGAACAATGCAGAGCAAGAATGCTCATCACACAGGACATTCTCTGTTCTCATTGCTTCCATCAGAAAAGAGGTACAAAAGCCACAAGACTCATACTACCAAGTTCAGGAACAGCTGTTACTGCTCCGTCATTAGACTCCTAAACAACAAACTCAATCAGAGACTCACTCAAGGACTCTTATATTGGCCCGTGATTTATTATTGAATATTTATTTTCTCTATTGCACAGTTTATTTGCACTGCCTTCTTATTTACATTTCTCTCTTTGGTACACCTATCTTTTCTTGAGTAGTTTTTTTTGCACTACCAATAAGTAAAAATTCTGCCTGGCCTGCAGGAAAAAGTACCTCAGGGTTGTAAGTGATGACATGTATGTACAGTAAAATCCCCATTATCCAGCACTTACATGGATCGCAGATGCCAGAAATGCAAACTTTCTGGTTGACTGAGATTCACTCATCCAATACCTGACTAATACACCTGGTATGAAGAATGTACCATTTAAAGCACAAAATATAATGTATTTGAAAAAAAAAATTAGTATTGTAGTCTTTAATTATCCAAAGTTCACTTTCATCAAGTAATTCCCGTAACTTACAAAATATAAATTCGAACCCTGGTCGCTGGCACTTTAACACAGCACAGCATGATTAAGCCCATTCCTCCAAGTTTACAGATAAAGCCTTATTACTATTCTTAATAGTAATAAAAATAAAGACTCACTTGGCAGGGATAGGGAGACACTTTGGCAGTGTCACCCCAGCGGTGAGCGGCATGGGTGGCATTTCATTCCAACACAACTTTTTTGAAACTTTATTCAAACAGCGTCTGCAGGCAAGGCATGACCGGGGTGCACTGCTGGCTGAATGTATGTTCCCTTCTTCATAAAAGCAACGAGACTCATCTCCATGTATATCACGGTTAGGCCCTGTAACATGAAATCAAAGCAGGTTTGGTGGGTTCACAGAGAAACGAGTCCAGACAAAGGATGAAGTAATGGGGAAGGCACAAGAGCACATTCAGTACTTTAAACAGTCACATCGGATACAGCAATTTCCGATACCAGTGGCTGTTCTCTCTCTCTCTCTCTCTCTCTCTCTCTCATACACACACACACACACACACACACACACACACACACACACACACACACACACACACACACACACACACACACACACACACACACACACACACACACACACACAGAGCTCCTCCAATAGAGCAGTGTCAGGATTGCTGGGGTGTCTGGCCAATCTCAGGCGTATTCAGGCTATTAGGCTTCTGGATAAATTTTGTATACTGCAGTGGTTCTCATCCGTTTCTTTCCACTCACATACTTCTTTAAGTAATCCATCAGTGTTGATTAGTAAGGGATTGCTTAAGGTGATATGTGAGTGGGAAGGGAAGGTTAAGAATTACTGCTCTAGACCCAATTGTTACTGAAATATTTTGCTTGAGAAAAATTGTCATTGGGCCATTTCCTTTGAAGTTATGAAACCGTGCACATGAGTCAATTAGGTACAATTAAAACAGTGGCTTTCAATCTTTTTCTTTCCATCCACATATCACCTTAAGCAATCCCTTACTAATCACAGAGCACCTATGGCATAGGGAATACTTAAAGTGGCATGTGAGTGGAAAGAAAAAGATTGATAACCACTAGTTTACTGCAAGGCAGACACCACTTTGTCAAACCTTGATTGGCAGGTGATGCGACTTCTGACTTGGTCCCAGACAGAGAGGTCACATGACTCTCCACAATCCAAATTCCCATTAGGTTTCAGACAAAAAAGGCCACATGACTCTCCACCATCCACACTACAGGCCCTTGGCTCACCTTCCTTGCAATGAAAATCCAACTCACCTCCACGCAAGTGTCCCGTTCAAGCCCTCGATGCTTCTTCTTTGTGCTAACTATCCCACTCCCCTCTATGCAACAGTGAAAAGAATGCTCGTGCGCTGAGGGGATTTGCTAGTTCAGTGAATCAAACCTACCCGTGTTCTATGAAGTCCATCTGCCCAGTCTTATATATTCAATTTATTTATTTTGTCCTCATTTTGCTGGTGGTTTTGAGTTCTGGTTGATTGAATTCCAGATAATGTACTCCAACAATTCATCTGAACTTTGAATGTTGTATCCTTTTATATTTATTCTCTCTTTCTGTCTTGGCATATTGTGATAATTAATTTATGCTTGTGTACCTATATGGCTGAAGCAAGTGAGAATTTTGGTGCATCTGTATGTACACATTTGACAATAAACTTCATCTCCTTTCCCGGTGATCATCCCTTACTGTGTCTTCTTGGCAATATTAGGTTTTATTTTCATATAATACCAAGTTTAATCTCTTTAATTTGCTATTAACCTAAATTACCAGTAGATTTTTAAAAATTTCCCAGTGTAGTAAAAATTCAATAATGAATTATTTCTTCTAAATTATTGATGTTATTTTTTCATATTTGTGCTTTATTATTTAACCTCAATTTGCCAAAGCAACCAAAATCTGTTTGATTGACCATATGTCTGTGTAAAGCAGTTTAACCCAATTCTGATTCCCTCTCGAAAGCCCATTTTGGAGAGCACATCCATCATGTATGTGTGCAATATCCAGTTGAAAGCCTTCTCCTAGTCTAAGCTGAACAGGAAGGTATCCACTCCCCTGTCCTACACATAGGCGAAGGTATCCCTGAGCAGTGCAAGGTTGTCAGAGATCTTCCTGCCCAGAACCATGTAGGTCCGGTCAGGGTGGATCATCTGCTCCAGGGCAGACTTGACGATTGACAATTAACTTGGGACAGGATTTTGTAGTCCACATTTAGCAATGAAATGGGTTTTCAATTCCTGATATCCTCCTTCTCCCCCTTTTTGTAGATGAGGGTAATGATGCCCTTCCTCAAGCAGTCTGACATGCTTCCTGTCAGGAGCATAGCATTGTATACTTCCAACAGATCCGGGCCCTCCCCGTCCCACAGAGCTGTGTACAATCCAGCTGGTAGGACATCGCTTCCGAGAGTCTTTCTTGACCAAAAGGAACGGAAGGAGTCAGTCAGCTCACCCAGAGTAACTCGCTGATCCAGATCCAGAGATTCCCTCTTAAAGGACAGAAAGTTTTGGGAGACCATTCTGTATGTAGCCTTAATGTCATACCCTTGAGTCTAGAGCTGGATGAGGTCCTTACCCGGGAAGAGACATATAAGGCAATTGAACAACTGAAAAGTGGCAAAGCAGCAGATATGGATGGAATCCCTCCCCCAGACGTCTGGAAGGCTGGCGGCAAAGCTCTGCATACCAAACTGCATGAGTTTTTCATGCTCTGCTGGGACCACGGAAAGCTGCCTCAGGACCTTCGTGATGCCATCATCATCACCCTGTACAAAATCAAAGGTGAGAAATCAGACTGCTCAAACTACAGGGGAATCACGCTGCTCTCCATTGCAGGCAAAATCTTCGCTAGGATTCTCCTTAATAGAGTAATACCTAGTGTCTCCAAAAATGTCCTCCCAGAATCACAGTGTGGCTTTCGCGCAAACAGAGGAACTACTGACATGGTCTTTGCCCTCAGACAGCTCCGAGAAAAGTGCAGAGAACAAAACAAAGGACTCTACATCACCTTTGTTGACCTCAACAAAGCCTTTGACACCGTGAGCATGAAAGAGCTTTGGCAAATACTAGAGCCCCTCGGATGCCCCCCCAAGTTCCTCAACATGGTTATCCAACTGCACGAAAACCAACAAGGTCGGGTCAGATACAGCAATGAGCTCTCCGAACCCTTCTCCATTGACAACGGCATGAAGCAAGGCTGGGTCCTCACACCAACCCTCTTTACTATCTTCTTCAGCATGATGCTGAACCAAGCCATGAAAGACCTCAACAATGAAGACACTGTTTACATCTGGTACCGCACGGATGGCAGTCTCTTCAATCTGAGGCGCCTGCAAGCTCACACCAAGACACAAGAGCAACTTGTCCGTGAACTACTCTTTGCAGACGATGCCGCTTTAGTTGCCCATTCAGACCCAGCTCTCCAGCACATGACGTCATGTTTTGCGGAAACTGCCAAAATGTTTGGCCTGGACGTCAGCCTGAAGAAAACTGAGGTCCTCCATCAGCCAGCTCCCCACCATGACTACCAGCCCCCCCACATCTCCATCGGGCACACAGAACTCAAAACGGTCAACCAGTTTACCTACCTCGGCTGCACCATCTGATTCAAGGGTCGACAATGAGATAGACAACATGCTCGCCAAGGCAAATAGCGCCTTTGGAAGACTACACAAAAGAGTCTGGAAAAACAACCACCTGAAGAAACACATAAAGATCAGCGTGTACAGAGCCGTTGTCATACCCACGCTCCTGTTTGGCTCCGAATCATGGGTCCTCTACTGGCATCACCTACAGCTCCTAGAACGCTTCCATCAGCGCTGTCTCCGCTCCATCCTCAACATTCTTTGGAGTGACTTCATCACCAACATCGAAGTACTCGAGCTGGCAGAGTCTGCAAGCATCGAATCCACGCTGCTGAAGACCCAACTGCGCTGGGTGGGTCACGTCTCCAGAATGGAGGACCATCACCTTCCCAAGATCGTGTTATATGGCGAGCTCTCCACTGGCCACCGAGACAGAGGTGCACCAAAGGAGAGGTACAAGGACTGCTTAAAGAAATCTCCTGGTGCCTGCCACATCGACCCCCGCCAGTGGGCTGATCTCGCCTCCAACCGTGCATCTTGGCGCCTCACATTTCAGCGGGCAGCAACCTCCTTTGAAGAAGACCGCAGAGCCCACCTCACTGACAAAAGACAAAGGAGGAAAAACCCAACACCCAACCCCAACCAACCAATTTTCCCTTGTAACCGCTGCAACCGTGCCTGCCTGTCCCGCATCGGACTTGTCAGTCACCAACGAGCCTGCAGCAGACATGGGCATACCCCTCCATAAATCTTCGTCCTCGAAGCCAAGCCAAAGAAGAGAAGAAGAAGAAGAGTCTGGCTATCGACTTGAGTAGTTTTGCATGTCCATTTGCTCAAAACAAATGCAACATTATTTATTAATCTTGTTTGTTCTTTTGGAACTGATTTGACTGACAAATGCAAACATATAGTAATTGAAGGGAACCATTTAAAAAATAACTCAAAACTTGTAAAGATATTGAATTACATGGATCATTTGAAAGTCTTTGAGAACTACATCTCTTATTCCCCACACATCTGTTCTTGTCCCTCTCCCTGGTGATTCCAGCAGCTGGATAGTTTTTCTTTTCCCATTCTCTGGTTTCTCTTGCCACAAATCTGCCTAACTGGCTTGGTGCTTTCAGAATTTCTGTTTTAGTACATGATAGGGATATCATTCGTGCTGATGGCTTAATGCATCTTGGTGCCTCACAGTTCGGCGGGCAGCAACTTCCTTTGAAGAAGACCGCAGAGCCCACCTCACTGACAAAAGACAAAGGAGGAAAAACCCAACACCCAACCCCAACCTACCAATTTTCCCTTGCAACCGCTGCAACCGTGCCTGCCTGTCCCGCATCGGACTTGTCAGTGGTGGCTTAATGCAGAATTTTGCACTTGGAACAGTGGAAATAAACTTTTACTTTTCAAATAAGAAGCATCAAGTTAACCCTTGTGAATAACCTGCTCCAGTTAAATTGACATCAAGATTATCCCATTCAAACAATTGGATTCTTTGTCCAGCAGGTTTTAAAATGTGCAGGGTAAGGGGTATTTAAATTTGCTGTTCAGAGAATTTGTTTCACTAATCATCAATGATAATGAGAGTTTATTGTGAATATACACAAAAATAATGTACACGTGCACCAAAATTCTTTCATGCTGTAACCAGGTACATAAGATACATCAACTATAATCATATACGTTAAATTACTCTAGCACGGAAGGAGATAATAAATAGTCACTTAAAGTTAGTGCAAGAACAAAGTGGTGTTTCAATAATATTTGACAGGCCTTTTTGATGGTCCCATAATAGTTTCTGCTTTATGTAGTAAGGGGAGAGTCAAGAGCCTAATACCTTGTTAGCCTGTTCTTGATCCCATAAGTGCTGAATTTCAGGCTTCTGCACCTTCTTCCCGAAGGTCGCAGCAAGAAGAGGTTGTGACCAGGGTGATGGAAGCCCTTTATGATGGCTACTACCTTGAGGCAATGCCTGAAAAACAAATGCTAACTGCCTATGATGGAGTTAGCTATGTTTCCTACTTTCTGCAACCTTCTGCGTTCCTAGGCCCTTGAATCCCTAAACCAGACTGTGATGCAACGTGCATATGTAGAAAAGGCTGATAGCATCTTTGAGAATATGCCAAATTTCCTCAGACTTCTTAGAAAGTTGAGTATTGGTGCACCTTCTTCGGAGATAAGGAATCCCAGGAACTTGAAGATACTAACTCGTCCACTGCTGTCCCATCAATTAAGAGAGGTATGTGGTCCCTTGACCTTCACTTCCTAAATCCACAAGTTCCTTGGTCTTGTTGAGGTTGAGAGCAAGATCAAGTTCTCGATCTCCAGACTGTATTCTGACTCATTCCAAGTTATTCGGTCAGCAATGGTGGTGTCATCAGTGAATTTTATAGGTTGCACTGGAGACTAACTTGTCTATACAATCAAGGGTATTTAGGAAAAAGAGTATGGGACTAATGTCCCGTGTGATGGCCAGTGAGGAAGGAGGTGATGAAATCAATCTACATGAATTGTGACCTGCTGATACGGAAGTTGAGGATCCAGTTACACAGAGTCCCAGATCACTTCGTCTGATAGGTTTTGGTGATGTAATGGTGTTAAATGCCAAGCTGCAGCCAATAAAAAATTGTCTAATGTACATGTTCTTAAGGTCCAGATGATCTAACACAGAGTGGAGGGTGAGTGAGAAATAAGGAAGGTGCAGGACTGGTATATTCCAGTCCTGTTGTGAAGGTAGGTAAATTGAAGTGAGTCCAGGTCCTTCCTGAAACGGAGGTAATTTGCTCCACAATCAATCACTCGAAGTCACAGTAGACGCTAGTGCTACTGGCTGCAACAACTCCAGCCACTTAGTCTGCAGCGGATTTAACGATGCAGCCAGGTAAAACATCTGGGCTGGATGCTTTCCAAGGATCCACTCTCCTGAAGTTTGAGTTCATGACAACCTCAGAAACTTTGATTCGTTGTGGGCTGCAGGGGTCCATGAGGGTTCTTCATCTTTTTCCTTTTCAAAATCAGCATGAAAGGTATTGAGTTCATCCAGAGGGATATATCTCAGCTCATGATACTTTCTTATTTCACCTTCTGGAAGGTAATGGCGTGCAAGCCCTGCCACAGCTGACAGGTGTTTGAGACTCCTCACTTGGTCCAGAATTGTCTTTGCATTTCAAGGAGGTTGCACCTGGTATTTCTGTATGTTTCTGAATCTCCTGACCAAAACTCCACAGATCCGTTCTTCAACAGTTTATGGGTTTTCTGATTAAAGTACAGCCAGATAGTCTTGGTAGGTACACTCTTGCCAATGCATTTCCTGATAAAGTCAGTAACAATTGTGGCATATTAATACAGATCCACCACTGAATCCTCTCATGTTACCTAGTTCACCAAATCCAGACAGTCATGAAGCCCTTCTTCTGGCTTCCCAGACCATCTCCAAATAGTCTGTTCCTCCTGTGCAGTGCTCTTCTATTTCTGTCTGTATGCAGGAAGGAGAAGCACAGCTTGGCTGGTCTGACTTTCCAAAGTGCAGACATGAATGGAGCTGAAGGCATCCTTCGTGGTAGTATAGCAGCGGTTGAGAGTGCAGTCCCCTGAAAATCGCAAATGTCCTGGAAGCATCTTTAAGCTAGCCTTGCTGAAATTCCCAGCAATAATGGAGAAGACATTGAGATAATCCATATGATTGTTGATCATCGCCCATGTGAAAAATGACTAGGTTTAGGGGTGTCATTCTGGAGGGATCCTATACACTCAATTACACCAGATTGTGCAGGGAATTGAAGCATTTATTTGTTCTTTAGGACAGAATATTTTTTCACAATCTCTTTGTTTAGTTCCTCTGCTGCCAAGTCTCCAGTTTCACATTTGTCCCATGACTGTTAATTTACCTCCTGTTAATTGCACTTTTGTTACATTCTGTTTGATCCACATTCAGTTTTCAGATTTAATGTCAGAGTACATACAAACATCACAAACAACCGTGAGATTCTTTTCTCTGAGGGCGAGGCAGAATTACCACTCAGTTAAAAAAAACTGTGCACAGTGTATACATGTGAACAAATAAAAAAAAACTGTAAATAGATAATGAATGTAAACAAACTGTGCAATACAGAGAGAATTAAAAAATCAGTGAAGCGCACCAGAGTCCTTAAATAAGTTTGTTGAGCAGTCTAATTGTGGAGGGGTAGCAGCTGTACCTGAAACTGGTGGTGCGAGTCTTATGGCACCTATACCTCTTTTCTGATGGAAGCAGTGAGAATAGAATGTGAGCTGGGTCGTGTGGATCCTTGATGATTGCTGCTGCTCTCTAATGCCAGTGTTCCTGTATATGTACTCAATAGTGGGGAGGGTTTTGCCTGAGATGTCCTGGGCTGTGACCACTACATTTTGGAGGGCTTTATGCTCAGGGGAATTGGTGTCCCCATACCAGATCATGATGCAGCCAGTCAGCATACTTTCCACCACATATCTGTAGAAATTTGCCAGGGTTTCTGGTGTCATACAAAACTACCATAAACTTCTGAGGATGGAGAGGATGCCATTAGTGTGTTGCACCCAGGAAAGATCCTCTGAGATAGTCACTCCAAAGAACTTAAATTTGCTCACCCTCTCCACCTCTGATACCCCGATGATCATTGAATTATGCACCTCTGCCTTTCCCTTCCTGAATTCAACCATCAGCTCCTTGGTTTTGGTGACATTGAGTGCAGGATTGTTGTTGGTGCACCATTCAGCCAAGTTTTCAATTTCAATCCTGTATGCTGACTCATCACTTTAATTTATACATCCCCCTACAGTGGTATTGTCAGCAAATTTGTAGATAATGTTATTATCTTACTGAGCCACAGAGTCGTAGATATTAAGTGAATAGAGCAGGGGGCTAAGAATGCAGCCCTGTGGTGCTCCAGTACTGATGGAGATTGTAGAGAAGATGTTACCAATCCTCACAAATTACACAGTAGGGTGTTGAGTCTCAGGTCTTGGAGTTGGCTGATCAGTTTTGAGGAGATGTTAAATGCTGAACTGTAATCAATAAAGATCATCCTGATGAATGTACCTTTACTGTTCAGATGTTCATGTAGTCAGTGAGATGGCATCCGCTGTAGACCTGTTGCTACAATAGGCGAACTGGAATGTGTCCATCTCATCACTCAGACAGGAGCTGATATTTTTCAACACCAACCTTTCAAAAAACTTCATCACTATTGATGTAAGTACCACTGGTCGATAGTTATTAAGGTAGGTTACTGTACTCTTCTTGGGCACTGGTATGAGTGATACCTGTTTGAAACAGGTGGGTAACACACCCTGCTGCAGTGAAATATTTAAGATATCCGTTAAAACTTTGGTAAGTTGGTCATCAGATTTTTAATACTTGGCCAGGTTCTCCATCTGAGCTGGATGCTTTCCTCAGATTCACTTTCCTGAAGACAGCACGCATGTCATCCTCAGATATTGACAGGATGGGATCATCAGGGGACGTGGAGTGGTGGTTTTTCACTGTTATACTGTTGACAAATCAGGCGCAGAAATCATTGAGTTCCTCAGGAGGAGAGGTTTTGCTGTCTACTACTTGACTGGATTTGGTTTTGTCACAGATTATGGTATTTAGGCCTTGCCACAGCTGTTGGGTGTCCTTTGTTGTTTCCATTTTCATCCGCAATTTCCACTTCACTTAGGAGATAGATTTTTGTAGGTCATACCTGGTCCTTCTATATTGATCTGGATCTCTGGACTTAAATGACTGTGATCTGGCTCTCAGTAGGTTCTGGATTTCATTGTTTATTCAGGTAATTTCTCTTGGAAATCTTCAGGGTACAATGTAATTCACAAGCCTGGTGGATGAGCATAATACTGAGTGGAAATATATGGAAACACAAAGCAAGTGAAAAGTTGTCAGATTTACCAGGGTTATGAGCATTGCTGAGTCCTGCTGCCACAGACAGAAGTTGGCCATGAAGATAATGTGATCTGATATAAAGAAACACTATTACAAAGAATTGGTTTTTGCTAGTCTCTGGAGATTGTCTGCTGGGTGTTGGTTAATTTCTAACACTAATGAGGGCATGGTAATATTTGAAAATAGAGGGAGTAAAGATTGATAGGATTGGAAAGGTGCTTAGAGCACTAGGTTGTGGCGGTGGCATAATAGTTTAGCAATTTTGTCCTTTGCAAAACTGATGACTGGGAATAGCATTGGCAAGTGCAATTACTTTAGTACTGGAGGCATGTTTTACTTGTGACAGCTGGTGGTGAAGAAATTGGAAGGCAAAAGACAGAAAGATAACACCAAGGAAGTTAGCAGCTATTGGTTGCTCCAGACAGAGTGGGTTGGTTGGACAAATAGTCTGGGATCCTGTTGACAGTTTAATTAGGGATTTCAATCATCAACGAACCCTAGACACTTTTCTTGCATTACTCTTTTAATATTAATGTCGTAAGATGGTTATAATATGAATGTTTACACTATGATGCAGCCGCAAAACACCAAATTTCATGACTTGTTTATGTCACTAAATTCTGATTCTGAGAAAGACCAGTTCAGATGCTCAAGATAACATGACACTATTGCAGTTTGCTGAAGGATAACTTGAAACCCTTGCAAAAATAGCACAACTGGGGGAAAAAATACATCCCAATTTCATTGTTTTAACAGTGTAAATTGTCACTTTTTGCATAGAAAAGCATCAGAAGGCATATCACAGGATGATCTACAAATACTTTTTAAATCAATCCACATGATAAAGATAGATAGCCAAAATATCTGCAGAAGGTGGAAAGTGGTAAAGAAGCATAGAAATTTAGTTATTTCCAAAGTTTAGGAGTCTGGAAGTTGCTGGTGTGGCTGACATTGGTAGAACTATTAATACCAGGGAGGTGGGAGAACTTATAAAGTGGTGATACACTAGAGCTTTTTTAAGGGATTCCTTTTATCTACCCTGTGAAATTCAGTTTGTATGTAAAATAAAGGACATATGAAATAGATAGTTTCTGAATTAAATGTGTTAATTGAAAAGTGAGAGTAGAAAATTGAAGAAGATACTTAGGGAGTATTGAATCTCGCCATCTGTGTCCACTGTTTGGCTGGTAAAAATGTTTGGTTGTTATCTTCATCCTATAGGCCTCCTGTGTGGTTTTCCATTGCAACAAATAATCAGATTGTTATTCATATCATCCCTAAGACACAGCATCACTCACTGTTCCTCTTTACACTTCCCACTGAACATACAAAACTCACTGCAAAGCTTATGGACCTTACTATACCTGCACAAGAATGTCTATGATTGGAGTTGAATGTGCACCTCATGTTTCAAATTGTCTCAGAATTACTTGTTTCAGAATGAAACCGTCCCATGAATTACTTGGGAAATGTGCACCGTTTTGTTATATTCTGGGAGAAGAGGAAACCATTAGCAGATTACTGAGTGATGTTATGATGCATTTTGGAGTCAAAATAATGTCATCCTGATGCTTTGTCCTTTGGGAAATTAGCAAAATTGAAGAACTTACCAATGTTGGCAGCCTTTTGTATGTGTGTTACAAAATGGGGCAGCTCATTTAACATAGCTGTTAGTGCAATGCTATTCCAGCACCAACTTTAGTTCTGTTTTTACAAGAGAGGATACAAATAACCTCCCAAGCATGTTGGAAAACAGAGACTAATGCAAGGGAGGAACTGAAAGAAATCAGTATCTCTAAGGACATGGTCTTGGGGAAATTGATGGAATTGAAGGCAGATAAATCCCAAGGGCCTGATAATCTACATCCTAGGGTACTTAAGGAAGTGGCCATTCAGATAGCAGATGCTTTCAGAATTATTTTCCAGAACTCGATAGACTCAGGATCAGTACCCATGGATTGGAGGGTAGCTAATGTTACCCCACTATTTAAAAAGGGGTGTAGAGAAAAAGCGGGGAATTATAGGCCGGTGAGCCTTACATCAGTAGTGGGCAAAATGATGGAATCCATTATTAAGGATGTAATAGTGGAGCATATGACTGGCAGAGAAGGGATCGGACAGAGTCAACATGGATTTACAAAAGGTAAATCGTGCTTGACAAATCTATTGGAATTCTTTGAGATGGTGACAGGTAAAATAGATGGGGGAGAGCCAGTGGATGTGGTGTACCTGGACTTCCAAAAGGCCTTCGATAAGTCCTGCATAAATGACTGGCTTCCAAAATCAAGGCTCATGGGATTGGGGGCAAAGTATTGATGTGGATTGAGAACTGGCTGGCAGGTAGAAGACAGAGAGTTGGGATAAATGGCTCATTTTCTGAGTGGCAGGCGGTGACCAGTGGGGTGCCACAGGGATCTGTACTGGGACCCCAGCTGTTCACAATTTACATTAATGATCTGGATGAGGGGATTGGATGTAATATCTCCAAATTTGCAGATGACACTAAGCTAGGAGGGGTTGTGTGCACGGAAGAGGGGGTCAGGAAGCTCCAGTGTGATTTGGATAAATGAGGGTCTGGGCAGATACATGGCAAATGCATTACAATGTGGATAAATGTGAGGTTATCCACTTTGGAAATACAAACCGGAGGGCAGATTACTATTTGAATGGCAATAGATTAAGAGATGGGGAAGTGCAGAGAGACCTAGGGGTACTTGTACACCAGTCTCTGAAGGCAAGCATGCAGGTACAGCAGGCGGTTAAAAAGGCAAATGGTATGTTGGCCTTCATATCAAGAGGGTTTGAGTATAGGAACAAGGATACCTTACTGCAGCTGTACAGGGCCTTGGTGAGACCCTACCTGGAGTATTGTGTGCAGTTTTGGTCACCTTATCTTAGGAAGGATGTTCTTGCAATGGAGGGAGTGCAGAGGCGATTCACCAGGCAGATACCTGGAATGGCAGGAATGACTTATGAGGAAAGATTACGCAAATTGGGATTGTAGTCGCTGGAGTTTAGAAGATTGAGAGGGGATCTCGTAGAGAC
This sequence comes from Narcine bancroftii, assembly GCF_036971445.1. Classification (NCBI taxonomy): domain Eukaryota; kingdom Metazoa; phylum Chordata; class Chondrichthyes; order Torpediniformes; family Narcinidae; genus Narcine; species Narcine bancroftii. The sequence continues at coordinate 22,529,561 of NC_091473.1, read as the reverse complement.
ATATAAAATTCTGGCAGGACTGGACAGAATGGATGCAGATGGGATGTTTCCAATGATGGAAAAATCCAGAACCTGGGGCCATGGTTTGAGGATAATAGGCAAACCATTTAGGACCGAGATGAGGAGGAATTTCTTTACCCAGAGGGTGGTGAATCTGTGGAATTAATTGCCACAGAGGGCAGTAGAGGCAGGTTCATTAAATATATTTAAGAGGGAATTAGATATATTTCTTCAGTGTAAGGGTATTAAAGGTTACGGAGAGAAGGCGGGGACGGGGTACTGAACTTTAAGATCAGCCATGATCTCGTTGAATGGCGGAGCAGGCTCGAAGGGTTGAATTACCTACTCCTGCTCCTATCTTCTGTTTCTATGACCGGGATTCCAATCTGGTGCTGCTTGTAAGGAATTTGTATTTTCTCCCCGTTCCTATGTGTGTTTCTTCTGGGTGCTCTGAGTTTGAGGTCAATTGGGTGTAATTGGGTGGCATGGGCTCATGAGCCAAAAGAGCCTATTACTGTGCTTTATGTTTAAACTCAAAAAGTCAATGAACAAAATTCTCATTCTAATGGGGCTTGACATGATAGGTGCAGGTATAATAGATTCTCTGCGGGGTGTCCAGAATTCCACAGTGAGTCAAGCCAAGTGGGGATAGTCATTCAGGTTTGAGATGGGGTGGGGAGGGTGGATGGAATTATTTACCTTGGGGCTGCTGAATCTTTGGAATTTTCAACCCAAGAAAGCTATGGATCTTCAACCATTGAGTATATTCAGGCAAGAGAGGAATACATTTTTCAATATTAAGCAAATTGTAATAAAAAGTTCATGTAGGAACTGCCACTCTTAGCCACCCTCTTCCCACTGGCACAAAGCCAGAACACGATAATGCTTTGTGGGTAATTCCGATCCTTACCTGTGACCCATTATGTTTGGCCTGCCCTCTATAGTCCATCGCCAAACTGGAATGTAAATCATTGCTTTTGTATGTTAAAATTTACAGTTCTGTAAGTACCGTATTGAAAGTCCAATTTCACGTCTCTTTGTTTTATTTTTAGTCTGTTTAATTCTATTTTCAAACTCTGTGAAGCAGTTTATAGTTTTTTCCTGCTTAATTTACTTGGACCATTATCGGCATGAGCTGATTTAGATGACTGGTTTTATTAATACATCGCAACTGCTCATTCCTGGCTAATTAACACCAAGAGCAAAATAAATCCTATGGTCTCAGCAAGGTGAACTTCTTTTCACCAGATAGGAAATAAAATTTGTGAAATAAAGACCTAATGCTCTGTTAGATGCAGACTAAATAGCCCTGACAATCACCTAGATTTTATCCAGTTACCAACACTGGGCAAGAGAGAGCTTTAAATAGCTCGTTACATCGCTGAGAACCTATTAAAAATTTTCCCCTGATGTGGCTTCATTAATATTTGTGAAAGTTTCCTTCCATTAAAGTGTTTTCCATATGCTGACCAACATGGCAGATGTTGAAATTGGAAAGGAAGGCAGAGAAATCCAGAGTGCAGCAGCATAAATGTTTGTGGCATCCAGTTTATTTTTTTGTGGCATTCCATTTGTTTTCCCCAGAATCATGTGTTTCACTGTTATCTTTATGGTAAAGGTCATCAGGTTCATCAGCCCAGTTTTTTGATATCCTCACCGGGTGTGAGGATTTTGAATGATTTCTGTTTAATTAAACTGCTATGCTCGAACTGTAAACAGTAATAATGGATCAAAAATTTCAGGAAACATCATTAGTGATTTGTAGGCCAGATTGTAATTATGGAGAGGAGAGCTTGCAACATCAACTTCTGGAAATAAGACAGAATTTGATAATGGTAAATAAAATAGGCACAAATGTGCGATGACAGGAAGTATTTTTTAGAAGTATATATAGAAGTAATGTATCTGGATGGTGTCATTACTGTAGACTTAGTTGTAATTCACCAATTGTTAACCAAGAAATCAGGCATTACTAGCCTGGCATACTGCAGTCCTCATAAATAAACCAATGATTATATTGCAGCATAGTTGAAACAGAATGATTTTAAGTGTACATCTTTTATGATTGTGCAAAAGCCAACAATTTGGATTTCCTTGAGGAACTTATAAACATGGGTTATAAACATTCATAAGATAGTCAAATAGTAAAGAACTATGTTGGCTTTTTCCTCACAATTTCTCACATGCAAATTTTCAAAGGGTATGCTTCCAAACTTTGCCCTCTTATTAGATTTTTTAGGGATGAGTATTACAAGAACAATTTGATAAGAACACACTAGGGCAACCAACACTGAACAACAAATTTTTTTTCAAAAAGTTTGCTTCCTGAATAAAAATTTGAGGATTATGATAGACGACTTCAAGATGACTACAGATTGTTTCAGATTTTCTGCATCATGTAGAAAGTTGCAGAAACATTAAATTCACTTTTATTGAATTTAGCATGTTTCATCGCATCATGATGCCGACATATTGCATGAGTTCAACTAACCTAAAAATGTTTTGCCGCTGATTTTCATTTGTATTCAGCATTTGATGGCTTTCGTGTCTGTGTCCAACAATAGTTGGTCAGCATCGGTGGATTCCAGTGGCTCTGTAATGGTTTTTCCATGGCCACAATGTCCTGGTAAAAAATTTTCACCATGCCCCAAGATCAACAGGGAAGAAGTCCAAATGCAAATGCAGAAAATTAATTTTCAATGGCATGTTGTACGGCATGGTTTTGCATGCTTGAAGTAGAGTTAAAATATGACAGGAAATCACAAAAACAATTTATATCTTAAAAAATAGTACATGGAAGGAACATTTTAAGGTGATTTTTGTAATCAGCAACCCAAAATCTATAAAATACACCCAAAAATATTCAGGAATCAAAATCTTCATTGTCTTGTGTACATTGTCATGAATCCTTTTCATTTTAGTTTTGTATAAGTTCAGTCACTCTACCCCATCGTTCTCCCTATTCTGTTGTCAGTCTCATTTTGGAAGAATTGAACAGAAAGGATCCAAAGTTATTTTTTATTAATGCTCAACTCTATTCTAACAAAACGTGTAAAGGTGTAAGTAAACGTATTCCTGTATATTCACAAACTAAAACACTTTAAAACATTTTCTTTTCATACAATATTGACACAACTGATAGAATTAAAATTGTTAATAATCCAATGGCTGCACTGCATACGTATACTCTAACAATATTACAATCTAAGTTAATATCTATTGCCGAAGATACCACATCCTCTAATGCTAAGTCATTAACAAAGATGAACCTTTAACCAATCCAACACATTTTGTACAGAAACACACCACAAACAGTCCTCATAGTAATCTCTTATTTGCATTAAATAGTGAGAGGTATAAGGAAACACGTGCCAATTGAAACAAAATTTTTTGAGAAGATTAAATATTGAATAATGGATACCTGTACAATTCAAAAGTTAGTTTCACTGTGGATAGTGGGTTAAGGCACAGGCCTGCAGACTGGCAATTTCCACTGACATTCCCACCAAAATTCCAAAAAAGGTGCATGATCCCACAATTTGGAAACACAAATGGACCCCAGTTGACAAACCTGGGAGGAATGAAGCTTTCAGAGCATGGACCTTTGCACTATTTTCATTACATGGCAGTTGGATGAGAAAGTGATGACATGTCTGCACAGAAATGCTGTCATCATGTTGTGTACAGAGAAATTGGAAGAGAGGCTAGCAGACAGTTCCTAGTGATGATAATGTTCTTTAAACACTCCAACCTTAATTTAATATTGACAGTTTTAAAATGTATACCTGCCAAGTCCATGAGAACGATGTGCACATATACAGTATGTATTGGGAGCATTATCACACAGGTTGAAAGGATAAGGCAACGGCTAGTGTGGAGTCTACTTTTCCTAGTATTTGTGTTGCTTTTATTATTAAGTGCATTTAACCTGGAAATAATTTGACCATTAACATCAAGGCAAGATGCCATGATATTTGAATTGTGAGCTGTGCTGGTACCTTGTCATTTTATTCCAAACATGGTAACCCAAACTAAAGAAAAGTAAATCTTACCAGTTATCAGGATCCTGAAAAAATTGTAATTAGGTTTGACGTTTGAACCACATAAATGTATTGTATTATTTTGCTGTACAGTTTAAGTTCGCCACAATGATAATATAGACAATTATTTCAGTAAATACTTCAAGGCCATTACCCATACTGAAGTGTGATCATTAAATTATAATTTAGGGTTGAAAGCTTTTCTTGACATCCAGAGAAATTGATGGACAAATATAGGGAAATAGGACAAACTCAGGTGGGCACTTTGGAATGGTGTGAACAAGTTGGGCCGAAGGGCTTGTTTCTATGCTGTACAGCTCCATGAACAAATTTAAAATAAGTACAGCGAGAAAACAAGGTTTCCTGAAAAGTGAAAAATGGAGTTAGATAATTTTGTTGCTGTACAATAATTTGCATTTTAAGTTGGTTAATTCACATACTGTATTTAAAGAGAAATAGTTCTTACAAACAACACACATTAGCTGTAATGAAGAACACACTTTATTGTGTTGGCAGACCTAAGACTCTATACCTGAATGTGATAAACTAATCCCCTGGTATTTTAGTGACCTTTAGCACCAAGAAAACAGAAGTAGCACAAGGTTCTTTAGGCATCTAGAGGTAAGGTCAACACTCTGATCCCAGGACATTCTACGATAGCATTTTAACCGAAATGAAGGACCTTCATTACTCCAGATGAGAATTCAAAATGAATCTCATGAATTTTTAAAAAGCTTTAACAGTTTCTCAGTGTTTCAATTTAAAAAAAAACTGGGTTGCACGCGATATTTTATCCCATGATTCCAAATTAAATTGTCCAAAGCTTTCCTTCTGAAAGCTGATTTATGCTGGAATCAACCAAACACCTTTCTTGCATAAATTCAAGATGGTCATTAGATCAAAGGGAGCACCATAAGGTTTGTATATTAACAGCATGCCCACTGTGACTAATCTCATCCTGTTGTCATGTTGAAGAACACAGATTTGTTTTCAAAACACTTTAACAAATTCATGACCGCCTACAGTAAAGATGAGTACACAAATTAAACCACTTGTTAAGAGGAGTACTTTTTTCCTTCCATCAATGGAAGGCCAGTGCAGAACTAGAAAGCCATAATTATTGATCCTCCATTCTAGGACTGAATTGGCCATTCTTCCTGTCTCTACCAGTTGTTTGTCAATGGGACACATTATGGCCAGGCCTGAATAAAGAACATTGACCATAATTAATAATTAAGGTTCTGAGCCCATATATTCCATCTTATTTTTTAAAGTGAACTTCTGGAAATTTGAAGTCCATAAACTGGAAGAACAGGATATGATATTAAATAATGTTCATGAGAATGGTTAATGAATGTAATGTCATTATCTGGGACTAGGTCCAACCAGACTACTTAATCATTGATACTGAATATTTTTCATGACTGCATTTTTGAATGCCACAAATTGCAATGGGAGTTGTTAAATTCTATTCTCAAAAGTTCCATATAATTTTAAACTTTTTTATATTTTTTTGTTCACGGTTCCCAGCAAGTCGAGGAAAAACCTCTTCTTGTGGTCATGTCTATTGGATCAGATAAGATGAAGAGAAATTATCTGATTAAAATGACTGTCACATCCCCAATATTTTGAAAAGTTGTAATAAAAAAAAATTCTTGATATGTGAGAAATCACCCAAGACCTGACCTTACATTTCTTTGGCCCCATAAATATTGTCTGCAGCATCGCTTTGTGATTGAGGCATTTTTCTCTCTGCTTTAAAATAACATTGTTAAAGTTAGCATTTTAAAAAATTGAACAGACGTGCATCTAATCAGCAAAATATTCTGCATCTTACTGCATAATTACAGGGCCCATATATTTACAGTATTGTCTAATGTGCATATTATTACAACAGCCCACAATTGAGCTGTTCTATCAAACAAATTTATAGCATTCATCAAGATCAACTTGTATTTCTTGGATTGTATTACCAACTGGCATTGAACCTATGGAATAAGAGAATGCTTGTCTCGGGCCTGGTGGCTGTTATCAATGGCATTGATGACAGGCTGGAGGAGTTGTAGGAGGGGGAGATTGCTCAGGGAAGTTCAGGACACAGCAGGGTGATCTGGCATTGTAGAGTGGAACAGTTCAGGAGATTGAGATTTTGAACCTATCAGTGAGTTAGTGGTTTAAGCAAACACAGGAGGTTGTGGGAAGAGATGGCCAGTTAGTAACTGGGCAATTCAGGGTGGGGAATCAAATCAATGAGTTTTTAGAATAGTAGGGTGGTGTCTGAAGAAATGAGGATCTGAGAGGGTTCCAGCTTCGAGGAATATATGGTCTCATTTCCACAGCACTCTCAAGGAAGCATGGAATGAAACTATTTGATGAAGAACTGATGCATGGGTAAAGTTCACAACTTCCCAGGTAAATTTCCAGTGTGGTGCAAGCCAACCCAGAAATTAAATGTGTTCCAATTCAGGAAACATGCATTTTCAGATGTATGAGATGGAAAGAAGTATAGCAATGTTCAAAGCATATCCCAATTTATTCAGCATGACCTCAACAGGTGAATAGTTAATTTGTTGAGCTGTCAGATTTACTTTATCTCAACATATTTGTCTTTCTTTAGATGGTATATGGTTAGTGCAGCGGTCAGCGCAATGTTATTACATCACCAGCAACTCCGATTAGAATCCAGCACTAGAGATTGTACATTTTCCCCAGGTCGTCTGATTTCTTCCCACCCTCCAAAACATACAGGGTTGTTGGCTAATTGAGTTTTATAGGGCAGCATGGGATTCAATGCTGAAACCAGATTATATAGTGTTGTAAATAGAATTTTAAAAATATTACAATTTATAAAGTACTTAAAAGGCTTATTATGGTGGATGCAGGGTAAATGCTTGGCTGTGGAGTCTGAAATCACAGGTTTCTTCAGAATAAATGGTAGGCCGTTTGTAACAGAGCAGAGGTGAGATTTCTCCTCTCAGACAGTTGTGCACTTTTGGAATATTCCACCCTGGGTGGATGTGGAGAGGGCTTTCAGTGGGCTTTATGATTTTGCAGGTTCCTTAGCTGAAAGGTTTGTCATGGTCACCCATCCAGTCCATGTCAACAATTCTCCCTCTATCCTGCTGGGAAGTGGGTTTGGATGCTGAGTATGGACAACCCCACATTAACATTGATCCTTGAGTTGAATCAAATTAAATTATTTATTCTCACATCTACAGAGAAAATCTTTGTTTGGCATGCTATCCAAGCAAGTCAACCCATACTTGACTAGAGCAGGTAGGGCAATAATAAAAACAAAGCGAATAGTATAGAGAGCACCATTTCGTGTTACAAGACAAAGTGCAGGCTTAGAGGAAAGTACAATTAAAGTAGTACAATGGCATCTTGACCTCCATAAATAGTCCAGCACAGCCCAGAAATTTTCCAAAAGAATATAATATACCTCAGCCTGTAAAACCTGATGCCGTGAATACATTGTTTATCAGAGAAGTCCAGGAATGATGGACTGCTATCTCTGAACTCTGCCTACAGATGGGCATGTCTTTACTTTCTGCCATATTCTCTAACCCTGAGCAGCCTGCCACAGCCATGATAATGTCTCCAGTGACAGAATGTTGTCATCACTGAGGCACTGTGGAATGAGTATCTCATCAGCTAAATGATGGAGCATGCACTACTCGTGAATTGCTGCCTAATCTGTAGACTCTGTAAGGTCTTGAGCATCTTGCAGTCTGCTGATACAGCAAAAAGAAATCACTTTTTCTTGTTCCATGACAGTTGCAGTATGGAGCTTTCAGTTCCAGCTTTGTCAGTATGGGCAATATATGAAAAATAGCATCAGATGCACACCCAGTGATGTTAGGAAAAGGTAAGGCATTATTGTATGGATCATACTGATCTAGTTTCATGATCAGCATTATTTCAACCAGAAATATTTATTCAAGGTAAAATCAAATGTTGAATGATTTTTTTTCCCCCTGAAAATAACCAATAAATAGTCCAAATTCTAGGCAATAACATTTAAGCGTTAAATGAACTGGCAGTCAACAAAGATGATTTCAATGGAATAGAAAAGTAGCAAGAGGAAAATATTAACAGTAATGCACAATAAAATAAAATGGCCATGAGAGCTCAAATGATGTGTACAAAAGTAGCAGCTATAATTTTCATTTTAATCTCTCTGACATGGTCTACCTGATTTTTGTTGGAGGAAATATGTTTCCATTGGAATGTTTATTGAACTTGATGAATCTTTTCTTAGACACAAGAAAGACAACAACCCCACCTCCCCAAGGGAGAAGGTAATATCAAAGTTGGACCTACTTAATCAAGGTAAATTAATAAAACAAATTGAAGTGGCTATGTGGGAATTATTAATATCAGAATGCCTAACTTTCATGTTAAATTGAGATCAGTGTCAATAATAAAACAAACTGCACCATAGGAGAACAGTGTTCAAAATTAAAAGCTCAAAGCAAGAAATAAATGAGACAGAAAAATTTCATTTCTTGATTTCATTGCCATCTGCACTAGAACATATAAACATTACAGTACAGTAATGCCTACAAAAAATTCACCCCTACCTCATAACCCTCTTTTTTTTATTCATGTCCCTCAGAGTCTCTTAAATGTCCCTACTGTTCCAACATTCACGACCAACCCTGGCAATACATTCCAGGCACCCACAACTATCTGTGTAAAAGAACCCCTGATGTCTCCCCTGAACTTTCCTCCCTTCACTTTGAATAGATGTCCTCTGGTGTTTGCTACCCCTGCCCTAGGAAATAGGTGCTGACTGCCTCTCATAATCTTGCAGACCTCTATTAAGTCACCTCTCATCCTCTTTTGCTCTAAATAGAAAAGTTCGAGCTCTACTAACCTTGACTCATCGGACATATTTTCAAATCCAGGCAACATTCTGATAAATCTCCTCTGCACCCTCACCATAGCTTTCATATCTTACCATGAGTTACTTGTAACCTGCCTTCTCTTAGCAAGGCAGGCTTCTGATGTTAGGAAAATGGGTGTTATGGACAGCGAGGGAGAAGGGTGAGAATAATCATCACGTATGTTTAGGTCAGCACAACAGTGTGGGCCAGAGACTATTCTGTGCTATAATGTTCTATGATGCGAGTCAAGGATATTTTTTCCAATAATAATATGCATTCATCAACACCTGACAGATGTACAAGTTGATTAATATTGAGCTGACCACATTTGCTGCTAGATGTCCAGATAAAATGTGGAACTCACCTGGAACGATTCAGACAATGTTAACTTCTGGTTGGGGCTGGATGGTCCTAGTAAGACCTTTCAAGGTAAAGATATCTTACCGTTATGATTGTAATATCATACGGCTGGAGGGGAGGAGTGTGTCAAATCAGCCACGTACAGTTAAAACACCAAATCATTTAACAGTCACACCCACCAACATCGCTGTCACATCACTGAAGCATGACAATCAAAATCATTCAAAAATGTTAAGACTTCTATTTCCAAATGTTCTAAAAGTCAAGAACATAACCATTAACAAAAACCTGTAACAATTAAAAGCAATCAGTTTGGAAATATAAAATACCAAACAGAGTCCTTTTCAGGAGTTCACCTGCATAGAAATGAATGGTAAAATCCTCTCTGTGCCAGAAGCAGAATGTTAACGTGGGTCCCTCTAAGTTCTGATGATCACCATAGATTCATATTCATAAGCTGGGTTCCAAGAGAACAATGAGACGAGCATTACAGAACATACAACCAGAACTTCATCACTGCCATATTGTCATTACCACACATAAACTGTACCTTGTTTCATGAGCATTTGCCAGCTGAAGCTTCCAGTGAAGTTCATAACTAAATCATGCTTTCATTTCCAAAGTGTACACACGGCGTGTCGTCCCTTGAAGAAAAGTAACCCAACTCCACTGCATGTCCAAGACAAAGTGCATGAAATTACCCCACATATCTGTCACTGGATTGTGCATTGAATCCATTTGCAGAGCACAATTGTGAATTATATTTCCTCACCTGGTATTTAATTTGTTAGTTATTGGACTGTGGTTAAATAAAAATAATTATTTGTGTATTTAATCAACTTTATTGTTTATTTGTCAGTTTTTATAAGTTGGGGCAGAGCTCTGTTGCTCTGGAGTCACCAGTCTGTCTCTGGACCTTGTTGTTTATTTCATTGTGGCCTCTGCTGTACTGGGCCTGTCTCAGCCAGCTGCATTCAGATAGTGCCTAGCTGTCACATTAGTCTGTGTTACTGTCTAGTCGTCAGTGTCTTGATGTATTCAATCAGTAAATATTCAAAAAAATATTTCTTGCACAAATGTTTATTAAAAAACATTGAAACAAATGTCAATGCTTAATAATAATTAAAAAAAGCACTCACCCTTTTCCATGCAACCAGATTTACCCATTCATTGGAGCAGGAATTGTACTTGACAATTCTACTTAGGAAGCCCCAGATGGCAGCCACAGGGTGACGGGTGCCACTGGTAGTTTAGGTCAATGCAAGACACTGTAATGAAACCCTGCTTGTACCCCAGCAACAGTGCTGGCGTTAAGGAATAAGATCTGCCTCGGATTAAAAATTTTAAAGATATATTTTTTTTAAATTTGCAACAATTTTAAGAGTTAAATCTCCCATAAAATTGAAAACTTGCTCAAACCTGTATTGTTGCTTTTTTAGGAGTTACCAGCCTTGCTACCTGACTAAGGCTATCAGGGTTCTCACCATACACTGTCTGATTCTTTGTTGCTCTTATGGTGATGTTATACCTTCCTCCTCATCTCCTCAAGATGGACAGTCAACTTGGTTTCCCCTTCACATCTGTCTTAGGTAGTGTGACAGGGTGGAGAGCATAGGCTGTTCACCACATCAGTCTTAATTCAACCCATTTACAATTAAATGAATCGGAAACTATTATAATTCATATAAATTATGACTATTAATGGAAAAAGTGTTACTTCTGGTTACTGTGTAGTAACAAAGTGACCCACAGCATTGATGGATTGACAAACTGAAAGCAGCTTTCAATTCTACACAAGAAAGCTCACCTGTAGATAGTCCACAATACATATCATCAACACACTGAAGTAAAATTTTCAAAGGAATTCTTATGTTTTCTTTTTAAATGGACAAATTTACAACAATTAATGCATTCACCCCAGTAATTTAGCCGCACCTCGTCCTCTGCTCCCCCCCCCCACCAAAAAAAAGAAAATTGGAAGGGCCATAAAAGCAAGGAAATATTGAATAAAATAACCAGGTGCAGGAACATAAGTCAGGCCATCACACGTACCACCACCCCTTCATCGACTCCATTTATAACACCCATTGCCTTGGAAGGCTCATCCCATCCCAGACACACAACTCCCATCAGGAAGAATATTCATGAGAATGAGATTGCGCACAATCAGATTCAAGGCAGTTTCTTTCCCCATGTATTTGCACTCCTGAATCAAATGCAAAATCGAAAAATTGTGTTGCCTTTGGTCTGTACCAACTGAAACCTCTGTATCTCTGAACATTTGTTCTGTGTCTTACTTGTTGTACAATGTATGGGATGTGTACTGGCCTGCTTGCAAAACCACCTCTTTGTTGGCACATGTGAGAACAAATTTGAATTTGAAAAGATTATTATTTTGGGAAAAGAAAATTAAACACTAAACACATACTTTCACAATAATTTTCTGTAGACATTGGTTCACCTTGAAGAATTCACACCTAAGGTGCAACCAAAAGTAACAGTGTCACACAGATTGGAGAAAGTCTTTCACCCCCATCATGTTCATGCCAGCAATGGACAAATTTTCCAATGGGACCGGCTCCTGCTTTATTCCCAGTTCTGTAAAGGTTTTTTTTCATGGATCCAATATCCTTTTGAAAGTCAGTAAATCTATTTAGAATGCAGCAACTCCAGTGATTTAAAATAAAATGTCTTCATTTCCCTCCTTCCGCTGGAAATATTTCAATTTATTTTAAACCTGTGTCCTTTTGTTACTAGTTCATTGGTTTGGAATTAGTCTAATAGGTTATGACAGCTCCTAGTTAGATGCTCTTCAATTGGCAGGCATTATTTACTAATTTCCCCAAAACATGTGGTTGTCTCCTTTAACCTCGAGTCATGCCTTCTATGTCGTTGAAACTGACAACTTCTCATATTAATCAATGATGCCGTATCGAAAAGGCAGTAATAACTGAATGCCAGAAGTGGTGGGAAAAGGATAGTACTCAAAATGTATTCAGAGATACATTGTAAGGAAAGATGAAGATGGCAGGGAATGAGCTGTTGAATGTGAGATGAACTTATTTCTAGTTGGAGTAGAAAGGTTCAAAAGAAGATGTGCCCAATCAGAAGAAATAATTAGTTATGTTGTTGTTGAGGGTTTGAACAAGAAGAGTCATAAATTGGGGTGAGGGTTTTGAAATAGTCATGGGCCATTTGAAAGTAGGCATACACAGATTACTGAGATAAAGGGTCTAAGTAGAACACAAGATATGGATGGAACTAGGAGGGCATTGACATGTATTGATATGTGAAGTTTCAATACACATGGACTGATATTTCACAAATCAGTTTTTCAATTTATCCATTGATATGTGAAGCTGACCAAGATTTCAGCAAGTATTCTGTGAATGGTACATTCACAGCAGACATACTGTGCATCAGAGGCAGGCAACATTTACACAGTAGTTAATGTCTTAACATAACGATTATTATGAGTGTCTTTATTATATCAATTATTATATATTATCATTTATAATATATATTGTTTGTGTAATATATTATAATATATCCATTAAATTATATATAGATATCAAACACAATGTATCTATTATTGTTAATATAAAAGGAACTGGAACTAAAAATAAGATAATGTTACAGAAGCACGATTGTTTGTATTTTAATATGGAACACCTGATACATGATTAAACAAGTTTCTTCCTGTTATTTACTGGGTATTTTAATTAGATATATTTATTTATGTCTAACCTGATCCATTAGAGTCTTTTGTCATACCCTTTGTCTAAAAATAAAAATACATCCAGCATGAGTGAACTGAGAATCCATATAAATGAAAGCAGATGTTAAGTCCCTCATCTTTATTCACTCCAGGGATCAAAAGAGTTAGCCAGACAACTTGCCTTGATCTTCCCATTTGCAACTCACAAAATCAGAGAATAGAGGTAAAGAGAGTGCAGTGGAAACCTATTCATTGGTTTTAAAGTTGATATTTTAGGACATGCCACTGAATGTACAACCCATACATGTAGATGGATACATGTGGATGGAGAACGTAACGCTTGGACAAGGAAGTGCAAGTGATTACAATCATGTGAAAGGTGGGGGGGAACAAATTAAGAAAAGCCCATTTTTTCCCTGTGAGAACCAGAATAGCAGTTCTGATCCATTTATGAAAAAAGGTCACTGAAATGAAAAGTATTCCACTGGCCAATCTCCAGCTTGTTTGGCCTGATGGCAAAGTCTCCCTTACTCATGCCTCCCCAACTAAAATTCCATCATCCATCCGAATGGAATGATATTTGGAAAAGGACAGGCAGGCTTCCTATAGCTTCCTGAATGTGCTCAGAGGACAAAATTAACATTAATATATAGCATAAAGGTATGTTTTCCAACAGCGCATTTTTATTCTCACTCAAGAGATCACTTTCCCAAGGGAAAAGGAGCCAGAGGTGCTCATTCAACCATCAAATGGATAATATTGACTGAGGCAGTGCGTCTGGATATCTCTTGGTTATCTCAGTGCTTGGCCATCAGATATGAACAAAACAAGGGCTTCACGTCAACCAGAGACAGAATTCTATATCATCCAGTCACCTTCCTATCAGCACTCAGTGATCTGAACTGCATGGCCAGCAGCAGAGAAAAAGACCATTATGAAAATCTTAAACAGTCAAGTAAATTAATTATCTGTAGATGCTGGAAATCTGAAACAAAAACAGAAAATTTTGGAAACAATCAGCAAGTCTGAGAGCATCTGTGAAGGAAAAACATATTTATAGTTAAGAGGAGATCATCTGAGAAATTAATTCTTTCCCTCGTTCATCCTTCTCGCACTTTCTCTGCAACTTAAAACAAGCTTGTTCTTTTCTTTCAGGTAGAGTCTGTTCCTTTTTTCCACAGATGTTGCCTGACCTGCAGGGTATTTCCAGCATATTCTGGTTTTATTAATCTTACCTGGAAAGGTCTAACTTGTGTCTTTGATCTCCGTCAAAGCCATCACCCATCTCTCAAGCTGTGTAGCAAGAGGACAGTCCTCCTGATGTGCAAGATTCATGCCCTGTGAACACCAGCTCAGTTGCTCATAGTTTGGCAGATCTGCTAAGAGTGAGAGATTTTCACATGGAGTTATAACCTTCACAGAGGAGTGAGAGGTGACAGAGATGGCAGTTAAAGGCTGGTGTTGGAGGGTTCATTATGTTCCAAATGCTGCACAGCTTGATAGATGCTTAAGTTAACAGCATACCTTTGCAAAGCACTGTATCTGATGCATTGGTAGATGTTTCAGCACCACTGTGTGTATTTGCAGAAAATGGAGGAGCTCCTTTCTTCAGATGAATGGCTCAGTCTTGCAGCCCTTCCAAAAACATTTCTGAAGAGACTAGCCCACTCCATTGAGCTTGAAATCTCATAATTCAACAGTGAATGAAGGTTCTTAACAAGGAATTGAGCACCATGAATGAAAGCTTCCTTTGGATGACATAAAGGCCAACGTTATCTGTCCAGTGTCCCAATGATCAGCAAAGAAGTGTTCACAAGGGAAGGAGTATGGTGATAAAGGTAAAGATCATGAAACTGTGATCAAAGTGTCTATTGGTTTTTACCAGCCCTTCCCTTATCCTATTCTATATCCATTATGTCTCAAATGATCAATTCTGCCCTTGCACCAGTGCAAGTTGAGCAATCTATAGAAGGACCCTCAAGAGCTTCAAACCGAGGAATGATTACCAAGAGCATCTTTTTTCATTAGAATAAGGATTTGAATAGCCAGTCTTTATGCCCTCTGAAGCCATAGGTAGATATTACTGGAAAAGCAAAAATAAATGTTTCTGCCTGCATGAGTGGTTTAAGTAATTTTTGCTTGTACATTAGTAAAATTAATTTTTGCTGCAATTTCCCAAATTGTGTTCTTTGACCTTTTAAATTTGTTACTATGTTTTACAGCACAGAAGTATGCCTTTCAGGCTGACCAAGTTGTTTACCCGAACTGGTCGATATGCCTGTATTTGTCTTGTATCCCTCTAAACCTTCCTGACTAAAATAAAAATTTGCATTAAATAGGGAGCCAGGGAATGGTTTTGAGCAGCAGGGGTTGATCAAGGTAAGCTTGTGGGACTGGACTGTGTTGCTGTCAGATGGTAAGACAAGGGAAAATTACTATCACGATTTTCATCAGATAGCATTGCAGGAGTGTAACTGAACCTTGCTGATCTGAGGGTATCCCAGATATGCTATGCAACAATAAACACTATTTCCCAACAATGCCTGAATTCTCTTCATCTCCTCCTGTATCTTCCTCAAGAGATTGTTTCTTCTCTGGCTGTGTCCAAACTTCATTTGTTAGACAATGTTTTGCATGCACAGAAGACCAACACTGGAGATGATGCATTTTGAAGGGTACTCCAAAGAGGCCAAACCATCTAAAATCAATTTTCCAACATTCCAATACCCTCCTTAACAACATCTCTGGGAGACAAAGGGCTTTAGTTGCTCATTGTTTACACATTCACTTGCGTTTCCTGTGGTTATCGCCTGTGAGATTAAATGTACCAGGAATAGTGCTCAAGGATGAAGAATTCATGCACTTATTTGTATATGCCAGTACGTAAAGAAGGATAACCTGAATTTTCATAGAGTAGAAGCCACAACCTCTGATGAAAACTCCTGGTTAATGGGGCTCAGTGAGAGTTGCAC
Organism: Narcine bancroftii; assembly: GCF_036971445.1. Taxonomy (NCBI): domain Eukaryota; kingdom Metazoa; phylum Chordata; class Chondrichthyes; order Torpediniformes; family Narcinidae; genus Narcine; species Narcine bancroftii. The sequence goes on along the minus strand of NC_091473.1, from coordinate 22,513,582 downwards.
TCACGAGAAGAGAGTTGGAGCCACAAACCTCCTCACTCTGGTCTGTGTCATAGACAGTGAAACTTGTGTATGGGCCAAGTCTTGCAAACAAGCCAACTGCCTCACTGTTTTATGAGCAGCCAAAAGCAAGGAATAGGAAAAATCCTAAAATGTAGAAGTTTGAACTGTTTTACAACTGCCAGCAGATTTTGTTGTAGGAAGTTATAAAGATATATCACAACCTGCCATGTTAGCTGAGCCGCGAAGGCAACAATATTCAAGGAAACTCGGCTGTTAACCCTGTGTGCAGGATATAGCCTCGGATGTGCTCCCACATTTCATAAGCCCTTCTCACATATGCAGCCAAAGGTGGGTCCAGAGCAGGCCATTTGCTATTCCTGAGGATCTTGTGCTTGTCCACTCCACGACACCTTTGGATGCCACAGTATCGTTGCACAAATGGCATCCATGCTGAAATCCTTGTAGAGAACTGCTAACCACAGTAATCAAGTAGCCAAGGTCCAAACGTGTATAACTGAACAAAAAAAGTTGACAAAATTAGCACTATATCCTCTCAAAATTTTCTCCAAAGCAACACAATGTCTGCAAGGCACCATTCACAGTGACTCAATATAGCAGATGTAAAGCTTTACCTACTACCAGATGTGCTTCATCAGTGAGTTGCACTTAGTTTGACAAACCAAGATACAAAAGATTTTTTTTAATTTGAAAACAGTTATAAACTTGCTATTTAAGGAGCAAATAACAAATTTAAGTTGGTGACGTCCCTCCCTTGTTGAGTGGTTATATCAGAGAAATGTCAAGCTCTTCACTGACATATTTGTGGATTTAAAACTTTTGCCACGGTAGAAATGCACCCACTTTCAATAAAATTCCACCCACCCGCATCCCACCACCAGGAAACAAAAATACAAAACAGTAGACAAATAAAGAGATTTATATTTTCTGTCTGAACCATACCAATTGAAGTTCCTTTCTATCAACTTTAATAGACACAGAAGTTGAAGCGGTAAAAAAAAATCTTTGACACAAACTATCAATGCCAAAATATAAATGGCAAATGTGTCTCCTCCACGGCTAAAAATTGAGGTGATTTACCCACTAGTTTTGACCTTTAGCAGCTTTTTTAAATGAAGAAAAATCACCATAATTCTATGGAGTTGCAGTTCATTTGCAAAATCTACCTCAGCAGTGACATTCCCTGCATGTAAGTTGGGCAAAGCCATTGAATCAGCAATATATGGGTCTTTTAGATAGTGGATCAGGCAGTATGTGGCCAGCATATTAATTCATTTGCCTGGTCACTTCTATCTCCTTTGCAGTATATACAAGGAATCACCCAGACTCCAGCCAATCAATGGTCAGTTTCTAAAGGGATATTGACGATAACTTAGTGAACAAATGTTTTCTCACATGAAATTTTTTTGAAATAATTTTGTTGCAAAACATGAATAGATTAAAGCTACTTTTGTACACAACAGTTTCATCAATCTGCACAAGGACACTTTTGGCCATCAAATACTGTATATGGGGATCAATGGTTAGCACACAGTTATTTCTGTGTGGGGTTCTGATGATGTGAAATAAATAATAATCCAATCAAAGAACACCTTTTCATTTGTGCATCCAGCCCAACTGCTTTACTGTGAATGTCAATGGTAGCTTCTGTTATTGTACAGTGTAAACCAATTTGTACAGTGTGGATTGATGGGAGCTGCCCAGTAGTCCTAGAGCATACTCAGTGCAGACTTGTAGCCTTGTAATAATTAAAAACCTGTTGGTTCAAGTCACATTGGAATGTAGAAAGGAAGAATTTGTGTTCCCTGTATAATGCATGCCTCAAAAAATTCATATTGTGAATGTCAGTAAGTATTTGTTTTTTTTCAAGTACTCAGTCAACTAACCAACTTGGGAAGTACAGTCCTCTGAGACATATTGGGGTTGGGATCATTATTTTGATTGGATCGCAATTTGTTGGCAATGTTGGCAGAAGAAGGAGGTAGTTTTGCCACTGCATCCATGAGGGCAGTAGGACTTGCTGACATGCGTTTTACAAACGTTGTTTTGTCATTTGTTGGAGGCTTTGGCAGGCGTCTTCGCAGCCAAGGGTGCCTTAAGGCCTGTGCTGGTGTCATGCGTAAGGTAGGATCCCACTCCAGGCAGTGTTTCATGAAGTCAATGAAAGATTGGTCATCACAGCCCTTTAGAGCACTGATCCAGTCCCGTTGACCGGGAGGACCACGATTCTTTCCTCTCCGTGATCGTCCACCATTCAAATGCACAGTGCCATCAGGAAGTGTCACAACAGAGGAATATCTAGGATAACCTTTGGAACTGATGAACATCTTGGCCCTTTTGGAACATTCTAGCAGCATTTTTGACGGCATTCCTAGTAATTCTATCATGCAAGCCAGTTGATCTCCTTCATCTTCCCCTGGTAACAGTGGATGCCCAGTCAACAGTTCAGCAAGAATGCATCCCAAACTCCACATGTCAATAGCCATCCCATAACGTGCTCCCAAAATTACCTCAGGAGCTCGGTAAAAACGTGACTGAATGTATGTGTAAATTTTTTGATGGTCATAGCAACTGGACCCAAAGTCAATCACCTTAACTCCACTACGGCCCTGTTGCTTCAGCAGGATATTCTCAGGCTTCAAGTCACAATGGATGATATGGCTCTTATGCAAAGCATCAAGGCACTGCAGGATGGAGTGTGCAAATTTACGGACCAGGGGCAGACTGAATCCTTGGAACTTATTCTTTTTAATGAGTTCATAGAGGTTCATGCTGAGCAGCTCAAAGGTCATACAGATGTGGTTACGGAAGGAAAAACTCTCATAGATATGGATCACATTCATGGTGTTGTCCTTGTCTTGCTTCCTCAGATGTTCCAGTATCTTGATCTCCTCAGCTGCTTGCCTGTGAAATCTTTTTTCATTCCGTACCATCTTCAAGGCTATATATTGATGGAGTTTGTGATCATATGCCTTCACCACCTGTCCAAAGCTGCCTTTCCCGATTACCTTGATGACTTCATATCGATAGGCTATGTGATCATGTGGCACGTAGAGATATGAACCCTGCTCGTCATCATAGCTATTATTATTTGGTGCTCCAATAATGCCTGGTCTCTTTTTAGAATTTGGTCCAACAAAATATATTTCTGAATAGCTAGCTATTTCCTGTTCTTCATACGGTGTTATTTTGTGTATATAGTGTTTCTTTGCCTCCACTGCAGTCATTGGTTCTCCTTTAGATCGAGTAGAGACATCATAGGATTTAATGGAACTGGAGTTGCTCTTTAGATGGAGAGAGCTCTCCAGTTTAATGGTAGGCAGGAAACTCTTATCATTGACACTGAGACTACTGGCTGGTGTTGCACATGCTGTCTGTGTTTGTTCATTTTCTTCAAACAGTTCTTGACCTTGGAAGTGTTGATCACCTCCCACACAAAACTGATCATTCATGATATCTGAATAGTCAGTCTCCTGAAACAAGAAGAAAAACCAGATTCCTATGGTGAGTGCTTCTCAACAGCAGCATACCTGTAATAAAAATTGTGTAAATAATGCCTTTAATTGGTATGTTCCAACTTAGAAGGGACCTGATTGTCTCTAAAAGTTCATTTAATCTCAGGCTCGATTATTATACTTGCCTCTGAGGGATGCACTTTTCTTGAAACTTTTGGGCAATACAAGAAAATAAATGTTACCTGAACACCAATCCCTTCCATAAAGTCTACCTGTCATAATCTTTCAAAGTTTTCTTGCATCTTCAAGTTTTGATGTTGAAATCTACACACATTTCACCTTCTGTAAGTCAGCCACATTGGTCCTCAATCTCAAACCCTAAAAGTGTCACCATACTTGTATTCACTTTGTCCTAACAACCATAGAACAATTACAGCAAAAAAACAGGCCTCCTCGACCCCTCTTGTCTGTGCCAAACCATTTTTTTTCCTAGTCTCACTGACCTGCACCTTGCCTACAGCTCTCCATATCTCTTCCATGTACCTTTCCATATTCTTAAATGTTAAAATTGAGCCCGCAATTACCAATTCAGCTGGATATTCATTCCACACTCCCATCACTCTTTATGTGAAGAAGTTCCCCCTACACTTATTCGATTTCACCCTTAACTCAAGTCCTCTGGCTTGAATCTCATCTACCCTCAGTGGAAAAAGCCTAACTACATTTATTCTTTCTATCCCCCTCATAATTTTAAATAGCTCTATTGAATCTCCCCTCATTCTTTTACGCTCCAGAGAATAAACCATAACATATTTAATCTTTCCCTGTAACTCTGTTCCTGAACTCCAGACAACATTCGAGTAAATGGTCTCAGCAAACTTTTCATCTTATTGATATCTTTCTTGTATAATTAGGTGACCAGAACTGCACAAAATGGACCAAATTTGGTCTCACCAATGTCTTATACAATTTTACCATACCCTTCCAACTCCTGTACTCAATACTTTGATTTATGAAGGCCAATAGGCCTAAAGCTCTCTTTATGACCCTATCCACCTGTGACTCCACTTTCAGGGAATTATGTCTGTATTCCCAGATCCCTCTGTTCTACCGCACTCCTCAGTGCCCTACCAATTACTGTGTATGTCCTTTCTTGGTTTGACCTTCCAAAGTGCAACACCTCACACTTGTCTGCATTAAACTCCATCTGCCATTTTTCAGCCCATTTTTCCAGCTGGTGCAAATCCCTCTGCAAGCTTTGAAAACCTTCTTCGCTATCCATGACATCTCAATCTTAGTGTCATCTGCAAACTTGCTGATCCAATTTGCCCCTCCCTACAGGCTCCAGTATAAGGGTGACTGTTCCACAGCCCCCTGTTATTCAGTGCAGGACAACTGAACAGTGGGTCTATGCTAAGTTCTCAAATGAATAAAAGCCTATTGGTTTCCCTACAATAGTCAAGTGATTCATGGTGTATCAAATGGTCCCAGTACTGATCTCTGAGGCACACCACTAGTCACAGGCCTCCAATCTGAGAAGCAATCTTACACCAGTAATCTCTGGCTTCTCCTGTCCAGCCATTATCAAATTCCGTTCACTACTTCACCATGAATACCCAGCGATTGAACTTTCCTGTCTAACCTCCAATGAGGGACCTTGTCAAAGGCCTTACTAAAGTCCATGTAGACTACATCCACAGCCTTTCCTTCAACAACTTTCCAGGTATCCTCCTCAAAAAACTCTATAAGATTGCTTAACCAATGACTCACCACACACAAAACCATGTTAATTATCCTTAATCAGTCCCTGGCTATCAAAATAATTGTATATCCTATCTCTTGGAACACCTTCCAATAATTTACCTACCACTGACGTCAGGCTCACCAGCCTGTAATTTCCTGGGTTACTTTTGGAGCCTTTTTTAAACAATGAAACAACGTGAGTTAACCTCCCATCCTCTGGCACCGCATCCGTGGCTGAGGACATTTTAAATTTTTTTGCCAGACCCGCTGCAATTTTTGCACTAGCCTCCCTCAAGGTCCAAGGGAATATCTTGTCAGGCCCTGGGGATTTACCCACTCTTGTTTGCTTTAAGATGGCAAGCACCTCCTCCTCTTTAATCTGTATAGGTTCCATGATCTCACTGCTTGTTTTACTTATTTCCCAGAACTCTGTCCGTTTCCTGAGTTAATACAGGTGAAAACAAAATTAAGATCTCCCCCATCTCTTTTGGCTCCGACTATCCGGATCTTCAAGGGGACCAATTTTGTCCCTTATCATCCTTTTGCTTTTAAATGTCTAAAAGGTAGGTCACAAACAAGTTTCCATTTCTTGCAGCAGCACGGCACCAAAAAAAATCATAAGATAATACTTCCACATCTCTGTCATCCAGCTTTAAATCGAGACAAAACTGAAAAAGAAATCACCCCTTTGAGTTGGCTATCAAAGAGTCAGTTATACAGTAGAGAAATAGACCTGTTTACTGACCTACACAAATTCTATTCTCCTGCATTTGTCTGCATCCATCAACACTTTGCCTATTTATGTGTCTGTCTGTCTAAATCTTTCTTAAACATGGTAAAAAGTGAGTGAATCTACACCTCCTGAGATAGCAAGTCCCAGACATCAATCCACGTGTATTGTTAAAAAAATGTTTCCCCTTAAATCCTATCACATTTAACCTTTTCCCCCTCATTTTTGATATCCTGACCATGGGGAAAAGATTTTTAACTATCCTCCTCATTTATTCTTCATAATTTTATGTACCTGTGTGCAAGTCATCCCTCGGCTTCTTCACTCCAGGGAAAGCAAGCCCAGAATATTGGTTATCTCCCCATAACTGAAGTCAACCAGTCCAGGCAACATCCTGAGCACCCTGGCCAATCTGCCTATCTCTTCCCTCGACCTAAATGCAGAGTGTGAAACTGCACTCATTCCCACTTTCACAGCAGTTTATTAAGGGCCAATCTGAATAATGACTATATGGGAAATGAGAAATGCTTCTGTAGATGAGGAGAGATGTTTAACATGCAAGCACACTGTTGCATTGTATAAAATATGATTGTCGCTTTATATAAAATGAAAAGCTATTAATTATGATGTAAAAAAGTACATATGGTGAGCCAGAAACATATAATTATTTTGTTAAAGTAAAAATTCAATAAGTTTCTGGAGGAACGCCATCTTAGAACAGATTTATTCATTTCAATTCCATGTGAACATTAGGTGACACCTGGTTCAATGTTAAGGCATATAATTAAATATGACCAAATACCATGATCAATTCAGTAATAGTTTTCCTTCCACTTTATTCTAATATCATGCTAATTTAATGCAAACTAACCTATAAAACTGTGCTTTTCTCTGATGGCTTCATGTCTTTTAATCAGCTAACTGTGATTATCCCAGATGTAACAAGGGCACATATCGAGAGAGGAGACTAGTTGCTTTTACAGGGCACTTCTGGAACCAAAGGATTTATCTCATGGCATCTTCGTCCTGATTGTATCTCTGGAGATTGATGGTGTAAAGTTGAGGCTTCCTTCTATAGTTTACTGTGAAGCGAGAAATTAGAAGCCTTGCATGTGTCATTTTCCTGTAGCTCAGTGGTTCCCCACCTTTTTCGTTCCCCTCACATACCACTTTAAGTATTCCCTGTGCCATAGGTGCTCTGTGATTAGTAAGGGATTGCTTAAGATGGTATGTGAATGGAAAGAAAAAGGTTGAAAACCACTGTTTTAATCGTACCTAATTGACTTGTTATGTGCACAGTTTCATAACTCCAAAGATAATGGGCCGAGGACAATTTTTCTCAAGCAAAATATTTCAGTAATAATTGGCTTTAGAGCAGTGATTCTCAACCTTCCCTTCTCATTCACATACCACCTTAAGCAATTCCTTACTAATTACAGAGCACTGATGGCATAGGGATTACTTAAAGTGGTATGTGAGTGGAAAGAAAAAGGTTGAGAACCACTGCGTAGCTGCATAAGAGTCTCCAATTCTTTCCCTTTCTATGCCCTGTGACAAGAGTTGAGTGATCATTTCTTTTGTGGGCAGCAGATATTTGAACACATGAATATCCAAAAGTGCCCTTTCTCTCATAAGAATAATGCACCATTTTTTTTGCCATAGTAAAGCTCAATCAGGTTGGGGGAAGCAAACTGTGTGTCATCTGTTGTTGGGGAGAAATTGGAAGAGATTGAAATATTAGCCTAATAAGGTGGATGAAGGATTGTTCAACATCTTTGCTTTCATATAAACATCTCCCAATATTACTGATCCATACACATACTGTTGCATTGAATCCCGTTTTGCATACTATTAAATCTAGTAAATACGCAAAAGTGCTGGAGTAACTCGGCAGGTCTCGCCCGCAGTGCTAGAGAAACTCATCCAGAGGAGGCAATATATATAACTGAAGTATCTTACCTTGACAAAACACTCAAGCTCAAAATGTTGGCCCAAAACTCTGGATGAGTTTCTCTCGCACTTTTGTGTATTTACTACAAACACAGCATTTGCAGACTTTACTCTCTGTGAAAGCTTTTGCTGGAGTTCTGGTTTGACAACTGAAGACATTTTGTTGAGGCAGAGTATAGGGTTTTTAATCAGGGGTTCTTACAGTCGTTCTGCTCTCACATTCTTCAGTGCAAAAACATTGTGAACTTTTCCAACCTGAGACTGTATGAGCAGATACCTTATGCAATTGCTTGCTCTTAGAACTAGTTTATGGTAGTAATGATACGATAGAGCCCATAGGAAGAGCAAATCTAATGTTACAAGTAAACTATCTGAGAATGCATATGATCCCCATATCATCCTCGAGATTTCCAAGGAAGTTCCCTTCTGTGTTATACTTGTGTTATACTTGTGCTCTGAGAGAACTCCTTTTCTCGCCATAACAACAAATGAAAACATGTCTGCCTCTCACTGATTTTATTTCGTGGTATCATGCAATTCAAATGAGACATAGATAAATTATATGCTATCACATCATTAGTTTGTGCTTGGTGCAACAGATATACAGCATATTGGTCTCTTAATTACAGTTGAGAATCCATTGCTGCACAGTTTTGCTTCAGATCCTTGTTTTGGGTAATCAGTAGATGATGGGGGCCTCTCACCTCATTTAGGGTGGTCACAATGCTTCAGATTTGCATCCAGAAACTTTATAAGCCATGGAGTTTTTGACATTGTAACCAACTATCTATAATCTACTTTGGGGGAACAAAAAGTACGATTGAATTTTAAAAGCAAAAGTTTTAATTTCAATTTGTAAAGATGTGGAGCCCATTCTTGGAATGCTATTATGATTTGGAAAATTAAGAACGCTGAAGACTCTGGGAGTTCGCCATCCGATGCCTAGATGTTGCTATCTGATTCCAAACATCCTTTTGTATAACTAACGGACACTTTATTAGAGGGAGGGGGTACATTAGTTTTAGTTCTATAGGTTTTCATTTTTTTCTTTTTTATCTTTTTTTTTACCTAACAATCTGGTAAATGGGTTTAATTATGTACATTAAGAATATGTTAATTGCTTTTGTTTCTCATATGAATAGGCAACTGGCTATTGCTGTTATATTATTCTTTCTGATTTTCTTTACATGTATATAAGATGACTGGTTATATATCTCATTGAATTTTGTATGCATGTTTATATATTAAAATCAATAAAAAATATTTTAAAAAGAAAGCAAAAGTTTTATGAGGATGTTACTGGAACTGGATATCTTAAATTATAAGGAGAGGCTGGTCAGGCTACACTTTCCTCTTTGGATTGTAAGAGGCTGAGAGGGTTTACCATTAAAGGCTTATAAGGGTACCACGGTTTGTATAGCAGTTAGTGTAATGCAGTACAGCACCAGCGACTGGGGTTTGAATCCTGAGCTGCCTGTAAGAAGTTTGGACATTCTCCCTGTATCTGCATGGGGTTCCTGTGGGTGCTCTGATTTCCTCCCACCGTTCAAAATGTACCAGTGTTGTAGGTTAAATGGGTGTATGTGGGTGGCACAGGCTCGTGGGCTGAAAGTGCTGTATGTCAAAATTTAGGGGCAGCATGGTTAACATAGCAGTTAATGCAATGCTGTTACAGCACCAGTGACTGGAATTTGATCTGGTGCTGTCTGTAAGGAGTTTGTATGTTCTCCCCATATCTGCATGGGTTTCCTCTGGGTGCTCTTTCCACTGTTCAAAACATAATGGAGTTGTAGGGTTTTTTTTCAGACATACAGCAATATAACAGGCCATTTCACCCCACGAGTCCATGCTGCCCAATTTACACCCAATTAACCTGAACCTCCAGTACCTTTCAAATGATGGGAGACACGCAGACACGGGGAGAACATACAAACTCTTTACAGAGAGCGCAGGATTTGATACCCGGTTCCGATCAATGGCACTGTAAAGGCATTGGGCTAACCGCTACACCAACCAAACCACCCCAGTTTAATTGGGCAGCAAAAGCTCATGGGCTGAAAGGGCCTGTTGCCAAGTTGTATGTCTAAAATTAAATTTTAAAATTGTGACGGGATTTTTTCCAGTATAATGGAATCTAAAATGAAGGAGGGCATAGAGTTAAGGTGATAAGGGCAAGATTTAAAAGGGATCTGAGGGCCACCTTATTCCCATGGAGGGTGGTGGGTATGTGGAACAAGCTGCCAGAGGAAGTAGTATAGGTGGGTACAATTTTAACATATGAAAGTTATTTAGACAGGGACATGGATAAGGTTAAGAAGAATATGGGCTCATGGGATTAGCTTGGGTGGACAACATAATTGGCATGATAATTAGGCTGAAGTGTCTGTTTCCATGCTGTAAAACTCTGAAAGCCTATAACAAATTACTGCAGATACTGGAAATCTGAAATAAGAACAAAAAATGTTGGAAGTTCAGGTCATGTTCTGGGATGTAAACACCCTCTTTCATATAAAAGGCAGTATCTTGCCACAAACTACACTCTCCCATCCCCACTGCTTCCTGAGGTTCTGTTCAGTCAGTGATCCAGATGTACTCCAAAATCTGAACAGATCCTGGATAACTGGAAGACATGGCTGCTAGCCCATGCTAATGCTGGGAAATTCATTCAGCTTCATGTATCAGCAACAATCAATACAATTGCTTTACCTGTGAGCAGGGAATTGAAAGATGGCCAATCTGTCATCAATAATCACCTGTGTTCTGACCTGAGATAAGGCCTCAGGCCCAAAATGTCAGCAATATATCTTTATCTCCTATGGATGCTACAAGTCATGCTGAGTTCCTCCAGCATCTCCGTGTGTTTTTAATACAATCACATCATCTGCAAACTTTTGTGTTTCAGTCAGCCAGTTTGGAGTCACGCAGTTAGTCATACATGAACTATTTTTAACATAGAGAATAAATCATCAACCTGTTGTATATGAAGAACATGACATCAGAAAAATGTTGAAAGCAAATTTAAAGAGTTTTCCTGGTATCATACTTCTTGAGATAAAGCAATGGAAAAAGATCATGTGGCTGACTGTCGTGAAGATAAATAGGACATTTACAATGAGTGACATATAGTATCAGGCTATTTTAATGTCCCTTCTGTTTCTAGAAGTGAAGGGTCGAATTTAGGACACCAGATTCAAATTTTGGATCTTCGTAACCCAATTATAAAAATATAAATAAAAGATTCCATCTACTCTCAAAGACTAAAGGTAGGCAGGATTATTCAGTTGTCTTTGACAAATGAAATATTCCGTTGTCTTTGACAAATGAAATATTCCAACTGAAGGAAGATATGAATGCATATTTGGTGCAAAGGAAGTGCAGAAAAATATACCTCAGGGAGGCAGTGAAAGGGTGTGTGACCTAACTTATCACAACCATCTCAAAGCCATTTAGGAAAGGGGAATGAATGCACCAATAAAATTCCCCAAAATGGAGTACATCAATAAAATGAAAATACTTAACATATTGCAAACACAGTTCTTGCTGAAAATAGGTAACAATGAAAATATGTTTACAGATTCATTCCAAATAAGCTTACTGGGCTAGAGGCTTTATGTTCCAGGTCATTGATATTCCAATCCTTTTACATTAATTATGCATCAAAACATCCTGCATGGTTCCTCAGCATTGCCCTGTGATGTGGATTTTTACTCTGTGCATCCGAGAGGACAGTGCTAAGATTTCCACTTGTCATCAAGTTTTTTCTTCTGTAATAATATTTCTGGAGCTGCTTGCTCAAGCAAAGTTCTGTAATAATGGCACTCTTGAGCAGCCTACAGTGTCTTTCAAAAGTAGGATAAGGGATTACATTAAAGGATATCAATGTCCCATGGATATAAAAGGTTGAAGACTACTGTGTTCTAGGAAACTTGATGAAGTCATCAAGATGAACATTTAACACAGTTTCTCTCTCCAAAGTTGTTGCCTGATCCACTGAGTAGATCTGGCACTCTCTGTTTTATTCCAGATTTTCAACATCTGCAGTGAATGAATGGCTTTCCTCAGATGTTTCGATTTCCACCCACATTCCAAAGGCATGTGTGTTGGTAGATTAATTGGCTATTGCCTTTAATGAAGATGAAAGTGGAATTGATGGGAAGAAGATGGAAAATTATTGGGGGGGGCGGCGGGGGGGGGGGGGGTCACGAAATTGATCTGTGAACCAGCATGGATCTGATGGGCTGAATAGTCTTCAATATTGCAAGAAAATATGGATCAATAAACATGATCATGCAATGGAGATGACCAGATCACTTTCTTTGTGAGTTTGGTTTAAAGAGCAAGATTTAAGATAACAAACTCCATTATTTTATATCCAGAAATCATTAAATGAATACTTTCACAACAATCACAGCATCTGCAGACTTCTGTGTTTCACATTCTAATTTTCTTGCCTTTTTCACTAGGCTCCAAAATATGACTGGTTAGAGAAGGAAAACCAACCAATATGTGTATACTTGCATATAAGCACTAATACCACCAATGCATCCAAATTAGACAGAGAAACATTTATTTTTACAGAGGTAACTCTAAATTTGGTTTAAATTTTTTTTACAAACTATAAACTATTTTTAAAAATTGATAAATGATAAAGGTATAATAAATGTATATATTTTTTCTGAGATTTATGCATTGGTAGCAATTAGTCATTGCCATCGATGCCATTGCTACACAGATCATAATCCTGATCATACTGACTTGAATTTCTTCATGAAAAATATATGTCTACATTTTTGCAGGAAGTTTTTCATTGCAAATGGTGCCCTGCAGATGGTATGAAATTTGGAAAATTTACCTTACTGATCCAAGCTCTGCACGGCTGTTGACTTAGCTTGCACGTGATTGATGCAAGATCACTGAAGCAACTTCCAGTCGGTGAATGCACCTTCTGATGGCCACTTCATCATTCCTATGGCTGCAGCAACTCGTCTGAGCCAGCTGCCACTCAGCCAATGATGTCATCACTCATTGGTACTCAATATTTAAATGATGTTCAAAAACCTAAAGACAGAAAAATGTAGACAAGAAGGTGTAAATCAGAATTATTTTGTCACTCCTTTGAGCTTTTGTATTAGGGATTTTTATAAAAATCTAATTTTCTCTCTTTTTAAAAACACAGAAAAACTGGAATCTTGTTCATTAGTTTATTGCAAAATGACATTCAGCATTAAAAGATTAGCCTCATTTACCAAATTACTGAATAAAATATGTTATCGCTATTAGGTCTTATACTCTAATTTTCTAATATAATGTTCCAAGCAAAATAACAAGAATTGCTTGAAGAAAATTTTTGTGTTAGAACAAAGAACCACTGGATGCATGAACAAATAATCACTTTCCTGCAACAACTGTACAACTAAAACATTTTGAAATCCAATTCATGGTAAATTGAAACAATTTCCAGTGTAAATTATTGGTTTACCCATCTGACATGTTGCAACAGATAAAGATTGCCATGATTTCAGCAATTGCTGTTTTGTTTGGTCTGATAGGTGGGCACTTAGAAGTCACTTGACCCTGGAGGCAAGGGCATATCCAACATGGCCCTTATCCTGATGACCACCTTCATGTGTGGCTGCATCTGGCTCTGCATGGAACCAAAGTACGAGGTCACCAAGAACTGCTATGTGCTGGACGGGGCCTAGCCCCAACTGTTATGCAATGTTCAAGTCAGTTACGACTTCAGCTATCCTTCATGAAAAAAGTGTTCCAGACAAACACCTTCAACCACAAGTCATCAGATAGTGATCAGTACTGAATGTCCTGCAGTCACTGAAAAATAAGTATTCAATGGATACTGCAGGATGGTTTCCAGAAGAGATTGTCCACATCATCTGGCAGAATGCCTCATTGTCAGAACATACTAACAAGCACTAGGATCTGGCCTGGCTCATGATAAAAGAGCCCTCCTTGTTGGATACTTACTGTATACCTGGAATTATCTCCCCAACACACATTTCCCTTGAGGACTATGATGGTGAGGAGATAAGCACCCACCTTTTTGCAGACTGCAAATGTGCTAAAAGTGTGTGGACAAGGATTCAAGGGTTCTTGTCATGGTTCATCTCCAGAAGACCCTCTGATTTATGGGATGTTTCCGGGGACACAGATAAGGTAAACATCCAGTACTGCCGGATGATCATTAATTCATTGAAAGATTCTGTGGACTGTCTAAAAGCCATTGGTCTTCCAGCACAGTGAGATGTCTGGAAATGTTGCTGAATAGCACATTCCAGGCTGCAGGTATACATGCTGAGGAATGTGTTGAAGCTTGTGGCAGCTAATGCAAAAGCTTTGTGGGGAAAGACCACCATCTGAGGTCCTTCCACTTCTGGGTATTGAGGTGCCGAGACTGGAGGGGAAGGGGGTGGGGGTGGGGGGAGTAACCTCAGAGGCCACATGAAGGATAGTGGTGTATGTAGGATAATGGTTCACACTACATTGTACAGTTACGAAATGTACATACGAACATGACACTTGTGAATAAAGTTAGTTTTGAACAAAAAAGAGTGAGTAGCAGATGATTCTCCCAGCATGTGGAAGACAATCAAATGGGGACCAACATAAAAAAAACGAGTTCCAATTTGATCCACATTTTTCAAAGATCTTAAGAATTCAAAAATCATTAAACTGCTCAAAATCAAAATTATAATGGATGGCCATTTGCTGTGAAGATAAGGGGGGAGGTGATGTTGTTTGCCAGTATTACAGTGCCCCCCATAACGTTTGGGGCAAAGACACTTTTTTTCCCTGTGCTCCAAAAACTTAAATCTGAAATCAAGGAATTCACATGTAATGAAAACGCACATCACTGTTTATGTATATATTTTGATTTCACCAGAAATTACAGCACTTTTTATACATTGTGTCCTCATCTTAAGACACATTTGGCTTCACAGGTGCTTGTGAGTACTCAGGTGCAGGTATAAGAAAGCTTCTGATCACCTTTGGAGTCTGTAGTTGCCATTTTTCACCATGAGGACCAGAGTTGTGCCAATGAGAGTCAAAGAAGCCATTATGAGGCCGAAGAGACATCAGTAAGAGACATCGTCCAAACTTCAGGACTACCAAAATCAACAGTTTGGAACATCATTAAGAAGAAAGACCCTACTGATAAGCTCAGCAATCAGAAAGGGACTGGTTTTCCAAGGAAGATCTCCACTGCTGATGACGGAAGAATTCTCATCATAACGAAGAAAAATCCCCAAACCTATGTCTGACAGATCAGAAACGTTCTTCAGGAGGCAGCTGTGGATCTGACAATGATTCCTGTCTCCAGAAGACACCTTGGACAATAATACAGAGGCTTCACTACAAGGTGCAAACCATGACAAAGGTGGTAAGCAGTTCCTTTCTGCCTCCACACTTTGCTCTTGCCATCACTCTGATTCAGGTTAATCATGGTCTCATCTGTCCACGAGACTTTTTTCCAGTATTCTGCAGGCTCTTAAATACTTCTTGACAAACTGTCATCTGCCCATCCTTTCCGTGGCTAACTAGTGGTTTGCATCTTGCAATGCAGCCTCTGTATTTCTGTTCATGGACACGAGTCATTAATGTGTTTTAGACTGCAATGTCGGGAAAACCTCTGAAAAAAATTTGCATAATTACTGCCTATGTGGTCGTTCAGTCTAGGCACCTTTTTAGACTGCAAGTACCTGAGTGCAATAGTCCCAGTGATTGGACGTGCAGTAATGTGGATGACCGTCAACAAATTTTTCTAGTACAATTTACACAGCAGGCTTCTTCCAAAAAGTTGTAGGGGTCCTGCAGGATAAATTGCGGTGCAGGAATTAACTCAAAATTCCTGCACATTCCGTTTTAGATTGCCCGTGTAGCGGCAAAATTCCCTGATTGTGCTGTTACATGCTTGCAGTCTATAAACCATAAATGACACATCCACACCTGCCTCCTGAAGAGTATTTCTGATCTGTCAGACAGATGTTTGGGGATTTTTCTTCATTTTGATGGGAATTCCGTCATCAGTAATGGAGATCTTCCTTGGAATACCAGTCCCTTTCTGATTGCTGAGCTCATCAGTACACTCATTCTTCCTAATGATGTTCCAAACAGTTAATTTTGGTAATCCTAAGGTTTGGACGATGTCTCTTACAGTTTTATTCTTGTTTTTCAGCCTCATAATGGCTTCTTTGACTTTAATTGACACAACTCTGGTCCTCATGTTGAAAAATGGCAACTACAGACTCCAAAGGTGATTAAAAGCTTACAAGAAAGCTTTGGTCTCTTATACCTGAACCAATGAAGCAATTAAACATACCCGAGTACTCACAAACTCCCATAGAGCCAAATGTCCCAAACATGATATTGCACTGAAATGGGGGAATAATGTATAAAAAGTACTGTAATTTCTACATGGTCAAATCAAAATGTGTACAAATAACCTTGATTAAAATCAGGAAAGTTAACTTTAATTACGTTAACTGTTTGATTACAAATTTAAAACTGTGGAGCACAGGAACAAATAAAGGGAAAAAAGTGTCTTTGTCCCAAACATTATGGAGGGCATTGTATATGTGAATCAGACAGCAGCTTGCAGCAAGCTTATTTTGCTGCTGTGAAACATTACTTTTCTTTCAGTTATTTAACACCAGCATCTCACTGGTGGCTCTCTATTAAATTAACTTAAATGCATCAAATACATATTCTAGGAAATGTGCAGCTCCATATTCCAATCTGAGCAGGCTTCAACAAAGTCAACTTTCATTTCTGTGAAACAAGTTTTGTGATGCTACCGATTATATTTTATATAATTGTGGGATTTCATTTCTTTAGCTTTCAATTATGTTGGGAGTTTAATTTTTTTATTCTTTTTCTCTACTTTTCCAATGTTCATTTTTTAAATTTTTTCATCCGCTTATTCTAATTAACATGACTAAACTGAATTTGAGCAGCTCATTAACAACAATTTAACCTTATCCAAAAAGGAGCTGCACTGTAACTTGGCCTGTTCACATGAGTCCAGATGGCTTGTTGAATGCAGTGCACCATTTGCATAGGTAGCTAGGACCAATTTGCCATGGAAAATCCCACTGAATGCCTGTAGCAAGTGCACAAAACAGCAGATGCTATTCATTTGCTATTCATAGCAAAATTTGACATGTTATATGATCATTCAAGGTTAGTTTTAGATTTCACTCATTCAAGTTTGAGTAAAATATATTTTTTATGGATGGGCTTTCTATGTTTTGGCCAATTCAAATCCATTCCTCACAAAATGGAGCAGAGTTACAAAAAGAAAAACGAACACCTGGTGATTTATGACTTGTACCACAGCACTCCAAAACCAATGTAACCCATGAGGGTGGGGAAGAATGGTTTCCTTTCATGTAAAAACTCAGTTCCAAAGGACATCAAATAGCTTTCAAATGCTGCATCTTTTCTGCAGACCATCCAGTTCCAGAAATGCATCATGTCAGAAAGCATGAAGTATATTCATGCAAAAGGATACTTTTTCATCAAGATGTTCAATTGAACTTTGACCCTCCTCAGATGAGGATTGAGTCT
Organism: Narcine bancroftii; assembly: GCF_036971445.1. Classification (NCBI taxonomy): domain Eukaryota; kingdom Metazoa; phylum Chordata; class Chondrichthyes; order Torpediniformes; family Narcinidae; genus Narcine; species Narcine bancroftii. The sequence continues at coordinate 22,496,104 of NC_091473.1, read as the reverse complement.
ATGACCTGTCTTGTATAACACTGGTAGCTACTTTAACTTAGATGGAGGAAAGAAGTAAAGATCGTGGCGCTTCTGGAGCCAGTGTAGAAGCAGCGTTGCCACTGGTGTGGATCCATGGGGCGTGAGGGAGCCGAGATGCAGCACGCCTGCAGGGTCCAGCCATCCAGTCGACTGCCTTCAGGTCCACATGGGGTTTGAACAGCCCGCTGAAGGAGCCGACTGTAGTTTTACTTAAGATCCCGCGACATCGGGGTCTGCATCCAAGATGGCGGCACTTATTGATCAGCAGCAACCACGAGGGGCTGTAGACTCTGGGGAAGCGGAGGACTGGAGCAGGGTGACAGAGTTCAGGAAAATCACACCATAATGCCCCCAGCTGAGAAGGATAAGCGGAAGAGATGACCCACGGGACTGTAACCATGGAGGTGGACCAGCAAGGAGGCTCTGTGGCTGAGGGACCAGTGCAAGCAGTGGGCTGCTGGCAACACAAGGCGAACTAACCACAGAAGCTGCAGGTTGATGGAGGCTGCTGTAAGGAAACTGGCTCGATCTGGCCAGAGGAGTACCAGGTATCAGAACCGGATGTGAGGGGGTGTCGAGGTGTCCCTGACCGTGTCGGAGGTTCAGATCTGGAACTCAGGTCGCAATGGTTTGCAGAGGTTGCAGAAGCAATAGAGGCAAATTTATGGACACTCGGTGACTCTGGAGAACTTTCTTTTGCTTCTCTTTCTCTGACCGTAAACAATGTAAGAGGCACTTTGGCAATCTCTGCCAGTGGCGAATCTGTCTGCCTTGTAGCAGGCAAAAAGGAATTTCATGTAATAGGACACCGTTTTATTACTATGACAATAAATTGAATCTTGAATCATGATATGTACAGGACATGAATTCACCAAGGGCTTACTATTGAAATAAACACTACTCAGAACTCACCAATCACTATTGCAATCATCTTCACTAACTTAAAATGGATTTCTCTGGATCACCAAAGCCTGTCTGACAATGAATTGTAATAATGAAAATAGGAAATTTTAATGACAAAATGGCTCTGCTCCAAAAAGTGATTTTTTTTCCCCCCAATGATCTGTTGCATTAAGGTGCTTAAATCCTGTGATAAGCAACATTGCAATTCAAACTTCAGAAGGGCTGGTGCCTTTGTGACTGGATAATCAGACTTTTTGATACATTGCAATTCTGACAAGAGCTTAACCCAATCAGAAAATCGGGACCATTCAGCATTTGATTCTTCTTTCCCCACGTATTTTAAGAAGATGGTGCCACATTAAAGTTTGAAAAATTGATCATACTGCAAAATATTTTTTGAACCAGATTTTATTGGGGAAATCTACACTATGGTTATTTATACTTCATTGATACAATGACTGTATGTTCACTCATTGGCAGATGCAGGATTAAATTCATAACTCCAGAAGTTGCTCGAGTTGCTTTTTAAAATTGTATCTACCTTCACAATAATTATTGCAGAGTTGTTACATTTGTGTGCTTGCTGGGAACTGAACAATTAACGTAATTAAAGTGAACTTTCCTGATTTTAATCAAGGTTATTTGTACACATTTTGATTTGACCATGTAGAAATTACAGTACTTTTTATACATTATTCCCCCATTTCAGTGCAACATCAAGTTTGGGACATTTGGCTCTATGGGGGTTTATTATAAATGCAGAAATGTATTTCTTTGGGTTATGAATATATTTTTTCGGTTTGTAAAATGTAATAATTTTAATTTGGTTGCTTTATTGTCATTTTTATGCCGTCTCTATTCTTTTTCCTTTCTCTTAATCCAGTTTCTTTTTCCCACTCTTTATTTTATTCTGTGCCCAATTTGTAACAGAATTCTCCCTCATTCATTCATTCCTTCTGCTGTTGTTGCTTCTGGACTCAATCCTTAACTCGCCCTGATTAAGGAGATTGCCTAATGGGTTCCCTGTTCAAACAGGTCCTTGATTCTCAGCATCATATTTGGCCTGCACATTCAGCAAAAGAGTTTGAGAGAGACATCAGGAGATAGCAAGCAGCAGACACAGTTGAATGTCCTCCCCACTTTAAGACTTTCTTCATTAGTCAATATTATGTAGCGACACGTTACATGGACAAAGCAAAGAACAAAATCATTCAATATTCGGCTTAAGTGCTAGTCACTCTCATCAATGAAAGTGACTATCTTGCAAATTGTACGAGTAGTACCTGAAAATGGTCACAAAATGTCATTCCCTCTTTGTGGGGAGCCACTGACTGCAGCAGTGCTGACTGTAAACACTCAATGTGTGGCAAAATATTATTATTAATTTGTATTTCATTATCCTGTTGTACAATGCTTTATAAGGTTCCAATTGCCCTTTTCAATTATGTACCTGTGCCACGGTTAGAACATGCAAATTAAGCATGATAAAGCACTTCATAAGTAAGGTGAATGAGTGAAAATTATTCAATTAATTAACAAAACTATGAAAATTATGTTTTTTGCTTTATGATGTCATAGTTTTCTGTATGGCAAGAATACAAAAGTGATGTCATCGGATATGTTGTCACTCTCGAGATTTAAATAATAGATTAATGAATTACATTCAATGGATATCACTGGGTAGCCATTTTGGTCGCTATAGTACAGTACTCAAATATTATTAGCTGAATGGATGGTAAGATCCTGTTTGATTGAGGTAATTTGTAATATTTTTCCCCTCTAAAATTTTGGATGTAATTTTTATGATTGTTTGATTTAATTGGGTGAGCCATGTTCTTGCTGTTGGGGTCAAGTTGGCACCAGATTTCATTTGACATTTGTGTCACATGAAATTCCCTCTGTATCACAATTTGTAAAATAAACTCTCTGACATCTGCTTTAACAAATGAGGTCAATTGTGCAAATAATTGTGCAAATAATGTTAATATTGGATGACACTAAAGGTGTAATTCAGAAAAGATTAAATTCAGCCGAAAATATTTCTGAGAACTGTTTTGCAAATACTTTTTGCTTTTCTTTCCCCAATATTTTTACTGGATTTTTACAGAAACAGTACATAAATAGAAGTCATTAATCCAAAGTAATATATGAAAAAGAATGTAGAAAAAAACCATTATATAAGAAAAATAAAACTGTTATATATGAATTCAATATCCATCACAGTCAGAGTGAAAACATTTTATAATTTCTTAAGACTCTTTTTTTTAAACAGAGTGCAGCTATGAGGGAGGAGCTAGCCAAAATAAAATGGAAAGATACACTAGCTGGGAGGACAACTGGGGAAAAATGGCAGGTATTTTTGGACATTTTTCACAGGATTCAGGACAAATTTATTGCAAAGTGGAGGAAAGGCTCTAGGAGATGCAAATGGCAGCCGTGGCTAAGTAATGAAATCAAGTGCAATATCAAATCCAAAGCGAGTAAGTATAAGATAGCGAAGCGGAGTGGGAAGTTAGAAGGTTGGGAAACCTTCAAAGAGCATCAGAGGGTAACTAAGAAAGTCATAAGAGAGGGGAAAATGAAGTACGAGAGGAAATTAGCAAATAATATAATGGAGGATAGCAAAAGCTTTTTTAAATATGTGAAGAGGAAGAAATTGGTTCGGTCTAAAATTGGTCCATTACGAATGGAAAAGGGTGGAATTATTACCGGAAACAAATACTTTGCAACTGTCTTCACCAAGGAGGATATAGGTTATGGTCAGTTAGGGGGTAGTGGTCATGCAGTATCAAGAGACTTGGGGAACTTTCCTGGGGAAGTAGGGGATCTAATGGATATCCAGATCCAGAAGCAGGAGGTTGTGAGTAAATTGTTGGGACTGAGGGCTGATAAATCCCCAGAGCCTGATGGGCTGCATCCCAGGGTGCTTAAAGAAGTTGCTATGGAAATTGTGGAGGCACTGGTCGACATTTTCCAAAGTTCCATAGATCCGGGGGAGGTCCCTGCGGATTGGAGAGTGGCTGATGTGGTGCCAATTTTTAAAAAGGGAGGGAGGGAGAAAACGGGAAATTATAGACCGGTCAGCCTGACGTCAGTGGTGGGGAAGATATTGGAATCTATCATAAAAGGAGTAATAGCAGAACACTTAGGCAGAAATAATAGTATAAGGGCTAGTCAGCATGGATTCCTTAAGGGTAAGTCATGCTTGACTAACCTTCTGGAATTTTTCGAGGATGTGACAAAGAGGGTGGACTTGGGAGAGCCAGTGGATGTAGTGTATTTGGACTTCCAGAAGGCCTTTGATAAGGTGCCGCATGGGAGACTAGTGGGCAAGATCAGGGAGCATGGTATTGGAGGTAAGGTGCTGACATGGATAGGAAATTGGTTAAGAAATAGGAAACAAAGGGTTGGAGTAAGCGGGTCTTTTTCAGGATGCCAGGATGTGACGAGTGGAGTGCCGCAGGGATCGGTATTGGGTCCTCAGTTGTTTGTAATTTATGTAAATGATTTGGATGAGGGGATTATTAATAACATGAGCAAATTTGCAGATGACACTAAACTGGGTGGCGGTGTGGGGTGTGAGGAGGATGTCAGGAAAATGCAGAGGGACTTGGACAGGTTGGGGGAGTGGGCTGCTGAATGGAAGATGACATTCAATGTGAGCAAATGTGAGGTTATCCATTTTGGGGGCAATAATAGGAAAGCTGAGTATTATTTAAATGGAGACAAGCTAGGGAGTGGGGAGGTGCAAATGGATCTGGGTGTACTTGTTCACCGGTCACTGAAGGCTAACATGCAGGTTCAGAAAGCTGTGAAGAAGGCAAATGGCATGTTGGCTTTCATAAAAAGGGGATTGGAGTATAGGAACAGAGACGCCCTTCTGCAGTTGTACAGGGCCCTGGTGAGACCCCACCTGGAGTATTGCGTCCAGTTCTGGTCTCCAATTTTGAGGAAGGACATACTAGCTATAGAGGGTGTGCAGCGCAGATTTACAAGGTTAGTTCCAGGGATGGCGGGGTTGACATTTGCTGAAAGGCTAAAAAACTGGACTTGTATCCGATGGAGTTTAGAAGGATGAGGGGGGACATGATTGAGGTATACAAAATTATCAGGGGGATAGACAGGGTGAAGTCGGATTACTTGTTCCCAATGATGGGGGAGACGAGGACTAGAGGGCATAGTTTAAGAATACAGGTAGGCCCTTTAGGACGGAGATGAGAAAACATTTTTTTACCCAGAGAAGTGTGAATCTGTGGAATGCTCTGCCACAGAGGGTGGTAGAGTCAGATTCGCTGATTATGTTCAAAAGAGAGTTAGATAAGACTCTAGTGGGCAAAGGAGTTAAGGGTTATGGGGATAAGGCTGGAAAGGGGTACTGATAGTAGTGATCAGCCATGATCTGTAAAATGGCGGTGCTGGCTCGACGGGCCAAAGGGCCTACTCCAGCTCCTATTGTCTATACTGTCTATTGAGTGAGTGAACCACTAATAATGCCCAGATTAGTATTTCTGTCAGAACAATTAAGGATGGTCTCAATGGGGGTACTTTATAAATCTGTACACCAGTAATTTCCAGACTTCTGTGAAATGGGAAATAAGGATTTTGGATTTTCCATTCCCTCTGCATCCAGAACATGCTCACTCCATCCCATCATCTATTGCTTGATTGTAATGTTAGTGTCATGCAAGCAATCTTCTTTTAAAAGTTGTCTCCATGAATCCTAGCTCTCAATGCATTTAAGTAAAGGGATGGGATTTCCTGAAGTCCAACTCCTAGTTCTCAGCTGCACATATGCTCCCATTTCTCACTCAGATGATTCCTGGATAACCTCGCTGATAAGATTCTTGGCAGAGAGAAAGTGAATGAGGGGTGAGAAGCAGAACAATATTGTTACCCGTCCTCGGTTGCTACACTTTCAATTTGGATTGGTTGCATTGAATCAAACAGCATGGAAACAGGTCCTTCACCACATTGATCAACAAGCAACTATTGACACTAAATCCATTTTATTCTCTCCACATTCTCATCAACTTCCTCAGATTCTACCATTCACTTAGGGTGATTTTCAATTGCCAATTAACCATGCAACCTGAGCATTTGGGATATATCTTTGGGATGTGGGAGAAAACTGGAACACCTGATGATTTCTAGGAGGGTGACAGGAAGGACAGAAAACCACACATAGATAGCACCTCAGGTCTGTGAGGGAACAGCGCTATTAGCAAAATCACTGTGCCATCAATGACAGCAGAATAGTTTTTTAAATATATTTTATTTATGATTTTTCCAAACTCAAGGCAGTTCCAATAATTCACAGTACAACAATCATGTTCATCAAGTATATTTAAACTTCTTCTATTGAGTCTGGTTTTATTGCCCCCACAACACAAAATAACAAAAAAAAACACATTAACCATTTAAATAAAGAAACTTAACTTACATGAAAAGGCAAAAATGCTTATTTAACATTAAAAAAAACAAGACGCCACTGACCAAGGACAAATAACCAATTAAAAAAAAGAAAAGAAAAACACTGTCGGAGCTCAACGTCCATCCTCCAGGTCTCTTAATTCATCTCATTTTGACCTGATTGAAGAGTCAGGTCAAGTCGAGATGATCAGGAGAGGAAGGGCGGGCAGACAATGAAGCGCAGGGGACCACACTATACCCTTGCACCTATGTACCACAGGTATGGTTGCCAGATTTTAAGAAAAGTTTCATATTTTTTTTCCTTAGATTATAACTCTCTCCAAGGGATACAGCTCTGCATTTCCATATTCCAATGTGCAATGCCCAGAAGAGAGTATGACTTCCAGGTAACTGCTATGCACTTCCTGGCCATCGCCAAAGCAATCAACACAAATTGGATTTGAAATGTGGACAGCTTCATTGTAAGTCTTACATCCATGATATTTCCCAACAGTAATAACTCTGGGTCCTGTGGAAACTCTTTACCTGTGATTCTCTCTAGGGATTGGCCAAGCTGTACCCAAAAGGGCCTCACCTTGGAGCATGGCCAAGTTGAGTGTCCAAAGGTTCCTGTCTTTATGCAGCACCTGAAACATTGATCCAAAATTTCTGGTTTGCCTTTATTCAATTTCTGTGGCGTAAGGTATAGCTTGCGAAGAAAGTTATACTGCACCAGTCTATATCGTGAAATAATTATTATGGTCATGCTATCACAACACAGGTCAACTAGCACTGCTCATCTATTGTAACACCCAGGTCTGACTCCCATCCCTACCTTGACCTATGAAGCTGCAGTTTTGGGCCTTTTGGTTTGAATATGGAATATATTCCCGAAATAAACTTTTTTGTGTTCCCTCTTCGAATCAGAGTCTCCATGTCTTTGCACTCTGGTAAGGCCATGGTTGGACCCAATTTGTCCCTATTTGACAAATCATATTTAATTCTTAACTGCTCAAATGACATGATCTGCCCCTGCTCATAACAGACCTCAATACACCTGATCCCCTTTTGGCACCAGGTGTCCTATTTGACAAATCATATTTAATTCTTAACTGCTCAAATGACATGATCTGCCCCTGCTCATAACAGACCTCAATACACCTGATCCCCTTTTGGCACCAGGTGTCCAGGATCTTGTTATCCATAGTCAATGGTGTGGTGTAACACTATTGGTGGGACATAGAGCAGGGCGATGATGTCATGGGGCGGGACTTCCACATCTTGAAGAGAGAGGCTCAGGACTAGCAGGGAAAAGCTTGCGCATGTAGATATTCACTAAGTGTACAGTAAAATAAAATAAGCTACGAACATGACTCCAGGTTCAAGATCATTTTTATAATGAGCGTTTCTGAACCCAATGCAACATGGTGTCAGAATTGGAGCTTTGAGCCACAGAGAGAAGGACAGGCTATGAAAGAATAAAAGTGAAAGAGGTGAGCTCAGAAGTTTCCTCGGTATGGTAAACCAACTAGGGAACTTCATACCAAACCTGGCTGAAAAGGACCAACCACTGAGATACCAGTTGCCCAAGAAATACCAGTTGAAATGGGGACATGAGCAACAGAGGACATTTAGTAACTTCAAGAATGAGCTATCATCCACACCAGTACTTCAATTGTATGATCCAAATAGGCGCTGAGAATATCAGCTGACACTTCATCATATGGACTGGGAGCAGTATTACTACAGAGGGATGGAGATAATTGGTCACCAGTCACTTATGCTTCCAGATCGCTAACAGAAACAGAGGAAAGGTACACGCAGCTGGAAAAAGAGGCATTAGCACTGACTTGGGCTTGCGAGAGATTCAACCATTTTATATTGGGACTACATTTCGTGTTGGAGACAGACCACAAACCACTTGTGAGTCTGCTAGGTGGGCAGGCGCTGGATTCACTGCCGCCATGGGTAGAGGTTCAGGATGAGGGTGATGAGATACTCATACATGATCTCCCACACACCTGGGAAGCACCTCACAACTGTGGATATACTCTCTCTCTCCCCACTACAAGACAGAACCACGAGTGCTGACAAAGACTTTATGGAGGACACAAATACTTAAATCGAGACGGTGATGGAAAGCCTCCCAACAAGCGACAGATACCTGACAGAGTTCAGAGACCAACTATGCACTGACAATGTGTGTGCGCAGGTCATGAAATACTGCATTGAACGCTGGCCAGACAGAAACCAGTTACATGTCAAACCCTACTGACAAAAGAGGACCGTTCTGAGTGTGCATAATGGACTAATCCTGCATGGTATGAGATTAATTATTCCGGCTAACTTGCGGAACGAGGTACTAGAGAAAATAATCGAGGGCTACCAGGAGGTTGTAAAGTGCCGGGAATGTCCCAATCAAACAGTGGTGGCCAGTCTGAGTAATCAAGTAAGCAAGATTGTCTTGAGGTGCAGACAAATGTAAGAGAACAGCTGATGCCGAGTAAATTCCTTGACAGGCCATGGGAAAAACTTGGCGTAGATATTCACTCTTGGAGAGAACACATACTTATTAGTGGTGGACTATTTCTCTTCTTCTTCTTTCTTTGGCTTGGCTTCGCGGACGAAGATTTATGGAGGGGGTAAAAAGTCCACGTCAGCTGCAGGCTCGTTTGTGGCTGACCAGTCCGATGCGGGACAGGCAGACACGATTGCAGCGGTTGCAAGGGAAAATTGGTTGGTTGGGGTTGGGTGTTGGGTTTTTCCTCCTTTGCCTGTTGTCAGTGAGGTGGGCTCTGCGGTCTTCTTCAAAGGAGGCTGCTGCCCGCCAAACTGTGAGGCGCCAAGATGCACGGTTTGAGGCGTTATCAGCCCACTGGCGGTGGTCAATGTGGCAGGCACCAAGAGATTTCTTTAGGCAGTCCTTGTACCTTTTCTTTGGTGCACCTCTGTCACGGTGGCCAGTGGAGAGCTCGCCATATAATACGATCTTGGGAAGGCGATGGTCCTCCATTCTGGAGACGTGACCCATCCAGCGCAGCTTGATCTTCAGCAGCGTGGACTCGATGCTGTCGACCTCTGCCATCTCGAGTACCTCGACGTTAGGGGTGTGAGCGCTCCAATGGATGTTGAGGATGGAGCGGAGACAACGCTGGTGGAAGCGTTCTAGGAGCCGTAGGTGGTGCCGGTAGAGGACCCATGATTCGGAGCCGAACAGGAGTGTGGGTATGACAACGGCTCTGTATACGCTTATCTTTGTGAGGTTTTTCAGTTGGTTGTTTTTCCAGACTCTTTTGTGTAGTCTTCCAAAGGCGCTATTTGCCTTGGCGAGTCTGTTGTCTATCTCATTGTCGATCCTTGCATCTGATGAAATGGTGCAGCCGAGATAGGTAAACTGGTTGACCGTTTTGAGTTTTGTGTGCCCGATGGAGATGTGGGGGGGCACTATTTCTCTAGATTCATAAAAATTGCACAACTCAGCCTGACATGATCTACCAATATAATTGTTCATTTAAAATCCATGTTTGCACAGCATGGCATTCCAGAGACATTAGTAAGCAACAATGGTCCACAATTCTCGGGACAAAACATGAAAGCCTTTGCAGCAGATTATGGGTTTAAGCATGTGACCAGTAGCCCTAAGTATCCACAAAGCAATGGTGAGGCAGAGCGAGCAGTATAAACAGTGAAGAACCTGCTTAAGAATGCAAAAGACCCTTACCATGCACTATTGGTGTACAGAGCCACATCACTGAGCAACGGCTACAGTCCAGCCCAATTGCTAATGGGATGTCACCTTCACACGACTCTACCAACTCTTCCAGAGAGATTGCAGCCAGAACTCCCAAACATGCTACAACTCCAGAATAAGGAGAGGGAGGAGGTGTAAGAATGTGAAGTGGTAATAACGAGAGACATAGAAGAGTGACCTGAAAAAGCTGGCACAAGGAGATGAGGTGTGGATCTCTGATGCAAGACAGCAAGGAACAATAACCTCTGTGCACCACAGTCCACGGTCGTACATGATTAGTGGACCACAACAGACACTGAGATAGAATCGCCAACATCTTGTTCCCATCCTAGAGTCTCCAGATGAAAAGCAACAAGAGCACGGGCCAGAAATGGACACTCCTGCAAAAGCAGGTCCAGAGACTCTGCTGACAAACACAGAGTTTGTCTGGCATAATAAGAATGAGGTCGGGACGAGAAGTCAAGAGACTGTAGAGACTGAATTTGTAGACTGTAAAACACCCAGAGTCAAGAAAGACGTGTATTATAAATATTATATGTGTATTTGTATCTGAATGCATAACGGTAACTGTAGTGAAAGTAAGGGGGATGTGGTGTAACACTATTGGTGGGAAATCAAGCAGGCTGATGATGTCACAGGGTGGGACTTCTGCATCTTGAAGAAAGAGGCTCAGGACTAGCAGGAAAAAACCTGTGCATGTAGATATTCACTAAGTGTATGATAAAATAAAACAAGCTATGAATGCAACTCCAGGCTCAAGGTCATTTTTATTACAAACATGTCTGAACCCAACTCGACAAATGGTATTAAATTATTTTGAGTTGGGGGGTGGGGGGTTTGGAGACAACCCTACCTTCTAGCCAATACATTGGTTAATTTTGTTCTGCATAGAAACATAGAAGCATAGAAGATAGGAGCAGGAGTAGGTCATTCGACCCTTCGAGCCTACTCCGCCATTCAACGAGATCATGACTGATCTTAAAGTTCAGTACCCCGTCCCCGCCTTCTCTCTGTAACCTTTAATACCCTTATACTGAAGAAATATATCGAATTCCCTCTTAAATATATTTAATGAACCTGCCTCTACTGCCCTCTGTGGCAATGAATTCCACAGATTCGCCACCCTCTGGGTAAAGAAATTCCTCCTCATCTCGGTCCTAAATGGTTTGCCTATTATCCTCAAACCATGGCCCCGGTTTGAGTGTATGTTTTAGCAACGATTTGTCCTTCTTGCCGGATAACAATTTGGCATCCCACTTATAAATAAATTCTCCCGCTACTTTCTCACCTACTGCGTGCACACCAATTTGTGCCCAGGATAGTGTACCCACCGCCACCCCCCCCCCCCCCCCCATGAAAGAGGGAGACGATCCACCTCGACTGGACTGCCCAATAATATATTTTGAAATCTGGTAATCTTAATCAACCCAGACTATATTCCCATGTTAATTTCTGCATGGAGATCCTGGATACCTTTTTGTTCCAAAGAAATCTACTTACCTGTTTGTTGAGGTTTTGAAAGAATCTCCGGGGAATCGCTATGGGCAAAGTCTGGAAGAGGTATTGGAGCCTCGGCAAAGCATTCATTTTTATACAATTGAACCTGCCTATCAATGTGATAGGCAAGGTCAGCCACCTAGTTAAGACCTCCTCAATTTCTTTGAGCAAGGGGATATAATTAGGATTGTACAAATTTGATAAATTGTTATCGACCCCCATTAGCGACCATCTCAATTGACTTTTTTTCAATTCACTGTAGTCCCCCTTTGTGAGTGGCATGGCATAATTTTGCTTTTATCCCAATTAATTCTATACTCAGAGATCTTCCCATAATCTTCCAGTGTGGAATGAAACCTGGCCAACGTGTTTATATCATCAACAAACAGATTAATTTTGGGAGGGGGGGTGGGGGTGGCTTGGGAGGAGGGAGGGGGGGGGGAGAAAAAGTCACTGTATATGTGTGAAAAAGAAAAAGTGTGTATCAGGGCTGATGTGATTTATGGTGTGAAAAATAAAAAAAATTTAAAAAAAAACAAACAAACAGATTAATTTTGTGTTCTTACTGGCCCACTCTGAAGCCCGTAATGTCTGGATCTTGGCGAATGGCTTCTGCTAACGATTCAATAGCTAATATGAATAGAGCCAGAGATAACAGAGAGCCCTGTCTGCTAGATCTCGATATTTGCCTAGACAGCAGAATAGTTTTTAAGTTGAAATACCATGTGGCCTTTCTTGAAAGCCTTGATGAGCAGTGATGATCATTATTTGTATCTATGTGCCAAATAATAGGAGCAGAATTTGCTGCTTTTGGAGATTTCTTTGGTGCAGCAAGATCCTGTTCGATGGGAAATAGCACTTTGGATCATTGGTGTCTGCGATATTTAAATACTGAACTACCAACGTGACCTAAAATGTGACAGGGTTATGGCTGCAGTGGTGAAACATACCTCTAGCAATTTGTTAATGTGCATGTAGTATGGGCCTTTACTGTGAGCAAATGAAGCATCTGTGGCTGATATTTGAGTCAACTCCTTTTCATATGGATAATGGTGTGATTTTCAGCCTTATAATGTTATCTTGAATGCAGGTTGATTACTTTAAAGAAAAGGTTGCAATGCAGTGGAGCTGGAAAATGCCACTAAAATTATAAATTTACTTTGAAGGAGATTGACTTTGAGTTCCATAATAGCAAACATCACTGTCTGTTATTACTCAACTCCTCCATCTCCCCAGGACATGGGGAGCAACCATTCACCCTCACCTACTGCCAACCCCTATCTCCCACACACTTCTGCATCTCTACCTGTACCCAGTCAATAGGAACAGAAACTGGTCCTCTCTACCAGGCAACTGCTCATTGCAGGGCATCAGTAGATATCTGCAGCTTGCTGACTTTGTTTACAATGGGCACGCAGCATCAGCCAATTCCTTGGGGTTTCACTACTCCTTTGCAGCAAGCAAACTGATCTCGAAGCTCCTGCCTGCATTCCTGCAATGAATGTACGCTCAGTATGGCAGTATCACCACACATAGCAACTTGGATGGCTATAGAATCGTGGTGGGCGAGTGCAAATGACAGAACTAGTTTCCTATCACACTGTTAGAGATTGTGGCTCCAGAGAAAATGAGTGTGATATTATTGTGAAGATTAGGATAAAGGTACCAATCACAGATGAAGCCTAAGGCATTAATAGATGAATTACTTTGCCATGTTTTAAATTTTATCCTGTTTCATTTACACTGCAGACAAAGGTTGCTCTCAGATGCTATGATGCAAATGCTGGGTTTTTTTTGGTGGCAATTGTCATTTTGGTTTCATTGTTTTTTTAATTATCTGTGCAAATGGAAGTTGAGGGTCCCTCGCTCAGGAGCAGAAACCTTGAAGAAATGTTGGTAATTTTCTTGGAAACACTAGCTTGAAGAGATCTGAATGGACAATGTCTTAATTACTCTCTCAATAATAGGAATTCATTGCGATTAGAATTTATGCAGGATTTATGCATGCATAAAAAGTCAACCTCGTCAGATTATAGGAGTATATTTGAATCACAGGGCTAAATGTAGGATCTGCCTTTTCATTTTTTACGAAGGGACAAAAAAAGTTAAAAAATACACATAAATGGAAATTTTCAAAGCAACCCTTAACATGGTAAACTCATTAAATCTTTCAGTGCTATGTCATAACCATTGCTAGGAAATAAGACAATGATGTCATTGGATGTAATAAAAACAGTTACTGACCAGTAACAGGTACATGTCAATAAGGTGAGAAGTCGTGGGAAATGGGATTTAAAGTGCTCCCTTTTGGACTAATTAATTCAGCTCAAAAATACCTGACAGCAGAGGTATTCAACTACAAAGTGAATGCAACAGGTTCCTCATTGAAGAGCAATCAGATATGGACCATCGAGTTCATCAGGGAGGACTCTACTATGGTCCATATCAAGAGTTCCTTTAATAGATACATTGCTGCAGACAAGGATGGCAATATCACCTGCGATCAGGAAGTTCCCACTTCAAATTGTGTTTTCCTCATGATGCTTCATCCAGATGGAAGAGTTTCCTTTCAATCAGAGCCCTCCAAACGATATTTAGGTGGAAATCAGGATAATATCATATGCTTTGCACAGGCTATCTCGGAGAGTGAGAAGTGGATGCCACACCTGTTCATTCATCCCAGTGTCAACCTGTTCAACCCAAGCAGTGATAATTATCTCCGGCTGAATGAGACAACTGGTCAGGTATGTTGTGATAAATGCTTACCCTGGGGCTCTGATTGTGTAATGACTCTTTACTTTGATATGAAGGAGAAAAAATATGGCATAAGGACAAAAAATGGAAACTTCATTACTTTCAATGGGAAGACTGAGCCTGAAATATCACAAAGGACATTATATCATCTGCAGATAAAGAATGGGATGATCTGTCTGAAAGACATGAATGGAAAATTCCTGTCTGTGAAGTACTGCACTGTTAAAGCAATAAAAACTTTGAATCCAAGTGCAGATGAATTGTTCATGATTTATCCATCTCCTGGGCATTTCCATATCATGTCTTTGGCCAATAAGAAGTACATGTCTTGCAATGCTGGTCCAGATGTCTGCTCAGATGTTGATGTTGCAAAGGATACTGAAACCTTCCAAATTATGGAACATCCTACGAAAATGAAAGTGTGCTTCATACACAATTCAAGTTATTACCTTGCAGTTGGTGCCAAAGGCTTCATTGAAATCTGTACTGAGCTAGAATTTAACTGCTGGTTTCAAATAGTGTACAGTGGGGTGAAAGCAGCTCTAAAAACATCAGATGGGAGATATGTAACTGTAAACAATAGTGGCCAGCTCTTGGTGGGGTCAAATTCGATTGGAAAGCAGGAGGAATTTATCTTCAAACTTGCCAACCGATCACAATTAATTCTTAAGTGTGATTTTGGTTTTATTGGCATTTTGCCTGGAAAGCACATTTTGGTGTGCAACAGGCCCATTTATGAGACAAGCAAAATTACTCTAACTGATGGTGGTTATTATCAGTTCAAGCTAGTGTCTCTGGACAAATACTGGGAAGTTGATGAAGAAGGTTTGATCAGTGTCACAGGAGAAGCCCCAGTCAACTTCATTATTGAATTAAATTCTTCAGATCAAATAATCCTAAAAGGACCTAATGGAAAATACATTGTAGCAAAATCTGATGGCAGTTTCAAAGCTGTGGGAGAAGATGCCAGCTCTGCCACTTCGTTCTGGTACTAAATATCCGAAACAGACCAAACTCAGCTCTAAGCCAAGTTAAATTGGCTTGAACAATAAAATCAAATAACATTTCAGTCAAAAGTATTAAACAATATTTCTGCTGTCAGTTTTGAGTTTCATAATATTTAATATATTGGCAATATTTTACTGCTAATAGATGTGCAGCTGGTCTCTGGTATATGCAGGGCATTATATATAGTAGTGGAATGTAAAAGAAAATCTTTCTTCTCCCACTGAATTAATTATTCATCATGCAATAGGCATCGTAAAATATTGATGAGAGAATCACCTGAGGAAGAATATTGTTCTTGCATAATTTCAAGAGGCAGCATGGTTGGCCTAGCAGTTACCATTACACCTTTACTGCGCCAGCAATTGGGACCGAATCAGGGTTCAAATGCCATGTTATCTGTAAGGAGTTTGTATGTTCTCTCTGTGCTTACGTGGCTTTTCCCAGGGGCTCCGGTTTCCTCCCACCATTGAAAATGTGTTGGGGCTGTAGGTAAATTGGGTGGCAAAGACTTGTGGGTTGAAATGGCCTATTTTAAAAAAATTACACCTGCCAGGAGCCCAAGGTACCTGCACCCCCAACTCCTGCTGGGAACCTGAGGTCCCCGCTCCTGCTGGGAGCACGAGACCCCGCTCCTGCCAAGAGCCCGAAGTCCCAGCTCCTGTCGCGAGTCTGACATTTCTGCTCCTGCCGGGCCCCCCTCCCTTCCAGGCCCCTAGGCTTAAGACTACTCAGCCTAATGGTTGATCTACCACCACATACAACCCTGAGATTCCTTTTACTTGCAGGTGCACCAGAGTTACCACTTATTGGTCGTGCAAAAAAAATTGCACACAGCATGAGTATGTAAACAAAGAACTATAATCAGATAAAGAATGTAAACAAACTGCAATACAGAGAATAAAAAGAAAATCAATAAGCGCACAAGAAAGAGTACTTAAATAGTCCCTGTTTGAGTTTATTGTTGAGGAGTCTGCTAGTAGAGGGTAACTGTTCTTGAACCTGGTGGTGTGAGTCTTGTGGCACCTATACCGCTCTACTAGCAGTGTAGGTGCATGTGCTGGGTGGTGTGGATCTTTGATTATTGCTGTTGCCCTCCAACAGCAACATTCCTTGTTGGCGTACTCTATAGTGGGGAGGGTTGTGTCCACAAGCTTTTGAAGGGCTTTATGCCAATGACCAATGAAGCAAGATCCTTCAATACTTATGTAAATATAATGAGTCCTTCATGATTAAACTCTTTGCATCATATCGGCATTAAACTGAAAGCAATTAAGCATCTTTGATTTCTGCTGATGGTTAATTTAATTATTCATTGTGAAACTCTCCACTGTTCTACTTTATTGCAATCTTAAATGATAACCTTAGAGACAACTTGCTAATTTTTTTCTCACTAACCAACCAACTAAATTTGAGGTAAATAAATTGTAATTATAATGATCGTCAATTTATGACAACAATTCTTAGCTTTGAGATCAGGATTAATTGGCAGAAATGTTAAAATATGAACAACTAATCATTATCCGGATTTCTAAAGAGCAAGGTCAAGGGCTTTTATGCATAGCAATGTGGATAGACCTTGCAGCTTTTCAAAACTGAAAATATTTTGTTCTTATCCATTTCTAATATGATTAAATATTCATTTCTTCCACAAGTTGCATCACCCTTGAATGATATTTCCTAATTAGCAAAAGAAGAATTTTCAGGAAAGGGAGAATATTTAGGAGAGAAACCTTGACAAATTTCTACTAATGTATGGTGGAAAGGTTGCTGACCAGCTGCATCACAGTCTGGTATGGGGACACCAATACCCATGAGCGTAAAGCCTTCCAAAAGATAGTGTACACAGCCCAGGGACATTTCAGGCAAATCTCTACCCATTATCTATACAGGGAACACTGCCATTGGACAGCAGCAGCAATCGTTAAGGACCCACACCACCCAGCAAATGCTCTGTTCTTGCTGCTACCATCAGGAAAGATGTACAAGTGCCACAAGACTCGCACCATCAAGTTCAGGAACAGCTGCTACCCCTCCACCATCAGACTCCTCAACCACAAACTCAATCAGGGACACATTTAATGACTCTTACTTGTGCACTTTATTGATTTTTTTAAATTTTCTCCGTATTGCACAGTTTATTTACATTCATTATCTGTTTGTTGTTCTTTATTTGTTTACATATATACATTGTGTACAGTTTTTTTTTGCATGACTAACAAGTGATAATTCTGCCTCGCCCGCAGAAAAAGAATCTCAGGGTGTATGTGATGTCATGTATGTACTCTGACAATAAATCTGAAATCTGAGAGATTTATGGATTTGGATCCCAAGGTCCCTCTATCCTTCCACACTGTTAAATATCCAACCATTCACCCTGTACTCAGCCTTCAGTTTGTCCTTCCAAAATGCATCACTTCACACTTATCTGGATTGAACTCCATCTGCCACTTTTCTGCCCAACTCTGCATCCTGTCTATGAAAGCCTTCACCACTATCCTTAACTCTTCCAACCTTTGTATCATCCACAAACTTACTCACCCATCCTTCCACTTCTTCATCTAGATCATTTATAAAAATCACAAAGAGCAGGGGTCGCAGAACAAATTCCTGTGGAACTTCATTAGTCACCGACTTCCAGGCTGAATACTTTCAATCCACTACTACTCTCTGCTTTCTAGAAGCCAATTTTTAATCCACACAGCCAAGGTTCCGTGGATCCCCTAACTCATGAATTTCTGAACGAGTCTTTCATGGGGGACGTTGTCAAATGCCTTACTAAAATCCATATAGATTACTCTACTACCCTACCTTCAATTTCTTTTGTTACCTCCTCGAAAAACTCAATTAGGCTTGTGAGGCATGACCTTCCTATCACAAAGCCATGTTGACTATCCTTGAGTAGACTGTACTTCTCCAAATACTCATACATCCTATCCTTAAGAATCCTCTCCAATAGTTTGCACACCACTGATGTAAGATTTAGTGGTCTATACTTCCCAGGATTCTCCCCGTTACCTTTTTTAAAACAAGGGGACCACATTTGCCATTCTCCAATCCTCCAGCACCTCCCCTGTAGCCAAGAAGGACTGAAAGATCTGAGCCAATGCACCAGCTATCTTTTCCCTTCCATCCCACAGCTATAATTGCATCCGGTCATCAATCTGAATATTTTTAAGATCCAACACTTCCTTAACCTCAACCTTTTATCTTGTGAATACTGAAGCAATGTATTTATTTTGGATTTCCCAAACTTTTTCAGACTCCAACCACATGTTGCCTGCTTTATCCTTAAGTAGCTTCACCTTCATTCTCATCATCCTTCTGTTCTTCACATACACATAGAACACTTTTGGGTTCTCCTTAATACTACTTCCCTTTGAGTTCTTCTAAGTCCTTAATATTTTCCTAGCTACCATATAATTCTAATGAGCCTTTTCAGTTTCTAACTTCCTAAATCTAATGTATACTTCCTTCTTCCTCTTAACTCACTGCCTCATCTGTTTTGTCAACCATGGTTCCCTTTCCCTACCATCTTTTCCCTGTCCCAGTGGGACAAACCTATCCTGAACCCAGTGCATGTGGTCCCTAACCGTCCTGTACATTAGTTATGTGCTTTCTCCCATGAATAACTGCATCCAACTTACTCTAGCTAGTTTATGCCTCATCCCATTATAATTAGCCCTTCCTCAATTAAACACTTTCCCATTTTGTCTGCTTTTGTCCATAGCTATACTAAAGCCAAGGGAGTTATTTGTAGTCTCTCTCACCAAAATGCTCCCCCACTGAGAGGTCCGCCACCTGACCAGGTTCCTTAGCCAGTATTAGATCCAGTATGACCTCTCCTTTCATCAGCTATTCCACATACTGTGTCAGGAACCATTCTTTGACGCACCTGTCAAATTTAGCCCAATCTACCCCTCTTGCAGCCAGGAAGTCAATCTTAGGGAAATTAAAAATTCCCATAAGAACAGTACTGTAATTTCTGCACAATTCCAAAATCTACCTGCTTATCTGTTCCTCGGTGTCCCAAGGGCTATTTGGAGTCCGATAGATTACTCCCAGGACAATGTTTGCTCCCATCCTATTTCTGACTTCCACCCACAATGACTCAGTAAACACTCCCTCTGCAGCGCCCTCCCTTTCTCTAGCCATGATTCTATCCCAGACCAGTATTGTTACGTGACCCCCTCTCTTACCTCTCATCTTATTCCTCTTAAAAATCATGAACCCTGGTACGTGCATGAGCCATTCCTGCTCTTCTACCAACTAAGTCTCTGTAATGGCCACAATATCGTCATTCCAAGTTTCTCCTTTATTCCTAATACTTCTGGTGTTGAAATAGACAAATTTCAAACCCTCCTAACTGATTATGTTACTTCCCCTGCCTGTCCTTCCAAACCACATTGCATCAGGCTTTCCAACTTCTGCCCTATTCTCTGCACCTACATTGTAGTTCCCAACCCTCTGCCAAATGAGTTTAAACCTTCCCCAACAGCTCTAGCTAACCTGCCTGGCATGATATTGGCTCCTCTCCAGTTCCGAGACAGCCTGTCCTTTTTATACAGGTCGGACCTTCCTCAGAAGAGATCCCAATGATCCACAAATCTAAACCTCTGCTCCCTGCACCAACTCTTCAACCATGCATTCATCTGCCACAACTTCCTATTTCAAGCCTCACTGGCGCGTGGCACAGGAAGCATTTCTGAGATTACCACCCTTGAGGTCATGCTTTTCAACTTCTTTCCTAACTCCCCATATTCTCATAGGATCTCATCCATACTCCTGCTCATGTCATTAGTCACCATGTGGACCTAGGTATCTGACTGCTTGCCCTTGCACCTGAGAATGCTGTGGACTCTTATCAGAGACATCCCTGATCCTGGCACCTGGGAGGAAATATACATCCAGGAGTCTTGATTTTATCTGATTGTATAACTAGCGAATCCCAATCACTATAGCACTCCTTCTCTTCTGAGCCGAAGGGCCAGACTCTGCACTAGAGATGTGACTACCACAACTTGTCCCTGGTAGATCCTCCCCCCAGTAGTATCTAAAACAGAATCCCTATTGTTGAGGGGAATGGCCATAGAGGTGCTCTGCACTGTCTTCCTGTTCCCCTTCCCTCTCTTAACAGTCACCCAATTACCTGCCTCCTGACTTTTGGAGGTGACTTTTGGGGAAGGAAGAGACTCCAGGGATCCTCTCTGCCAATCTTATGGTCCTGTGGATTGACCTCAGATCCATTTCTCTGTAGCAATAGTACCACACTGTGATGCAGCCAGCCAGGATGGTCTCAATATATTTTCTATAGAAGGCTGACATAATAGTGGCCGGTAGCCTTGCCTGCTTCAGTCTTCTCAGAAGGTTCAGTCACTGTTGCACCTTCCTGACAAGTGAGAAGACATTGAGTATCCAGAATAGGTCACTAGTTAAGTCAACTCCAAGGAACTAGGTGATGGCCACTCTCATCACCTTTGTCTTGTCCATGTTGAGACTCAGGCTGTTACTCTTGCACCATTTCACGAGATTTTTCACCTTTTCTCTGTAGTATGACTCATTGTTTCTGATGAGACCAACTACTGTTGTATCATCTGCAAGCTTGATGACACCATTGGAGCTGCATCAGTAGTGTGATAGTGTGAACAAGAGCGGGCTGAGCACACAGCCGTGAGGTGCGCCAGTGCTTAGCGTGACGGTGCTCGATATTCTGCTACTGACCCGGGCAGACTTTCTGTTAGGAGGTCCAGAATCCAATTAGAGAGAGGAGTGATGAGTCCCAGGGAGGACAACTTCTCCACCACCTTCTGGGGAATGATCCTATTAAATGCCAAGCTGAAGTCAATAAACTGCAGTCCGGCATACGAGGCGTTTTCTCCAGGTGGGCCAGGATGGAATGAAGTGACATCTATAGGCGAATTGAAACCTATCCACATCTCTGGGAGGTCAGCTTTGATGAGTTCCATGACCAGAAGCTCGAAGCATTTCATAATGATGGAGGTAAGTGCCACAGGTCAGTAATCTCCCTGAAGCTCCTGTCTATCACTGCTTCTGCCTCCCAAATGATCTGGAGTCCATCCATCTCCAGTTTCTGAACTCAGCCTCCAGGAATTGATGGCAAACATTCTTTCTCTGTCCTGAACTTTGCATCACACATTCTACATCACTTTCAATCCGTGCCAACACACAGAACTAAAGGAGTGTTAATGTTTCAGATGACATCTTAAAACAAAGCCATGACTGAATCTTTAATTACTTTTGAACTGCATGTCAGCAGTAATCACAAAACACTTTACAACACCGGGAGGATATGAAATATGTTTCTTCGATCATTACAATCCTGGATCTTGCAATGTGGATGTTGGTTACCATATTTGCTAACTTAACTACAGCAACTCTACTTCATAAATAAGCATAATCTGTAAACTCTTTGTCATGTTACAAAGTTATCCCATACAGTATATTCAAGTTTTCCATTTTCCACAGATGTGTAGATCTGTTGAGTATGAAACAGAATCAGAATTGTATTAACATTGCAGGACCTCAGACACAAAATTATTTTGGCCACACACTCTGCACCCTAAGGGTCCCTGAGAGAAAGACAATGATGGAGATTGGCATTTCCTTCAGCAGTGCCCCCATCTTAGTTTCACTAAAATCCTTCTCATTCAGGATTTACATTGCAACCACATGAATTCATATTCACTACATTCATCCCATACACATTCACCTTTGTTGGATCAGGCCGCTCAGCATTGATTCAACAACTCACATGATCCCCTCGCTTTTGACAGCACATTCCAATTGCACCACATGAACTTCACACACGACAAATCAACACCAGAAGACTTTCTCCTGCTCATCCTGTCTGACCCCCACAGAAATCTACCCAAGTAATGGTAGAATGTCAGCATTCATTTGTTACTTTACTTGGTCCACGATCGAGAAAAAGGTTGCCATAGGAGAGAGAGTACTTCCCATGCTGAAATTTTCACTTTACTGTTTCGTTCTTTTCACAGTGAAATGTGGTCAAGTGCCAAGTTTTTTAAAAAAAAGCATAGCAACTAATGGAGACCTAGAACTATGCCAAGACAGATAAGCAATCAACATCATGCTTTATTTGGTTTATTTGGTTTTTCTCTAGAAGAGGAACCCACAAGTGAACCCTAGCTTTTGCTTGGATGAAGTGGAAAGATATTGTTTCACCCACTCACATTCAATGGTTACATGATATCATGTCTAATTTAAGTTTGGAAAAAAAATTAGATATTGAAGATGTAAAGCCTGAATTTGATAAGATGTGGAGCCCATTCATGGATTATTATCATAAATGACATGGATGCTCCAGGGATTCCCAATCTGGTATCTAGAGGCCATTATTTGATTCATATTTACATTACATACAGATAACTTTGTTCAGAGGGAGGGGGTAGATAAGTAGGGATAATTTTTTTTCTTTTTCATTATTAAGACCAGTAAGTAAAGGGGGATTTAACTACAGGTTACGGATTATATCACAGAACAGCATGATCACATCAGAGAAGTATAAAATATCTCATGTAAGGTGATTTTATGTGTATTGTTTGTTTAATTTTTGTATTCAATATTGATTTATTGTACGAGGAATGATTTATTGTTTAATTCTTCTGATAGAATTTGATGTCCTGAATGAAATAAATTAATGTAACAATTATGGTTATGTTTCTAATTTTCAATTGATATGTGACACATAAATGATGTGATTTGATTTATATGATCATTGATGTACCTTGTGTAAAGGGTTTTTGTTAAAAATATTTTAAAAAGAAAGCATGATGTGGCACACACAGTAAATCTGCAGTCCTGGATGGGGATTGACTGCTGTAGTCTGAGGGACTATTGCAAGGCTACTGATGGAAATCAAATCATACATCTAAAAACTTCAGTTAAAGTTGAGGTCCAGTGACCCAATTCGAATTTTTGAAAGAAACACTTAATTTTAGAATATGTGTGGATGTACAGAGTCAGAGAGATACACCCCAGAAGCAGGCCCTTCAGCCAAATAAGTCTATGCTGACCATCTACCACCTATTTACCCTAATCCTATTTTTTTTTAAATATTCCCCATATTCCACTCAACTCCCTCTTAATTCTACTATTCACCTACGCACCAGGGGCAACTTAACCTAAAACCACACACGTCTGTGTTGCAGGATAAAACCGGACCATCCATTGGAAACCCCTATAGTCACAGGGAGACTCAAGACTGAACTCGGGTCTCTGGCACTGCAAAGCAGTGTCACTAAAACTGTGGAAGTGCTGATGTATGTTCAACTTGCATCATAGACTGTCATAACTTACCCTTCCAATTGTTGTTTTGAGTCGAAGACCTTAAGTTTCAAAGTGTCACTGCTATGGGTGCATCGTAAGCCCAAATCATTGCTCTCTGGTTTTCTTCCTTTGAGAGGGGACTGATACCACAATATTACAGATGGTGTCTCTGCACCTACCTCACTCCAATACCTTGTGTTTCTATTGATCAAAAATTGATTTGTTTGATAGAGACTCCTGTTGTTCACACAACTGGGCTGGAGAGGTTGCTCGTGTCCTTGCTTCAGCACTTCACCATTTCAGTGCTCTGTTTCTATGCCCTTATAATGTCTCATTGATTTAATTCAACCTTAAATATCACGATTGACCAGATGGATAAAGCTTTTGCTGATAATGTATTCTGCATCTTAATAACACTTGGCCTCTTCCTTTGACCTTCAAGTATGTTTCCCGATTATTTACCCGCTCATCAAGCAGATATGATGCTTTGCTATGGAGAGAAATAAAGGAATTTTTTCAAATCTATAAACTTTCAACAAATTTGGAAAGCATTACAGCAACTCAGTTAGTAATGCCATTTAACTGTGATAAAGGCCTAAGTCGTGCTAAAATTAACCTTTTTGGTAAAATGTTTCTAAGTTATCCCTCAAATTTGACTTCAAATCACCAAGGAAAAATCTACAGGAGACCAACATGATTGTCAATTTGAAATATCCCTACCAATGATCTTGCACCCAAGAGAGTCCCGTTGAAATTAAGTGTCATATCAGAACAGTTCTGATGAAAGCTTAACGATTTGAAGCTACAACTCCATTTCTCTCTCAACAGCTACAGCCTGACACGTTTTTTGACAGCATTTTCTGCTTTTGTATTATTTGCACAAAGTATTACAGAAATGCAGAACACTGCCCTCAGGTTTGATGGAACTGTGCAGTGCAAGGGTGTTGCACAGATGAAAGGATACAGGTCTAATTGAACAGTAGAACAGGCATGAAAAGCTGAGTGGCTTACTGTGGTCCCTGCGGCCAAGCTTTTAGCTCAAAGGAAAGTTCCATGCATTAGAGACTATTTTTTTAATTGAAAAATTCAAAAGAATGCATTTCAAAAAATGAACTGCCCTACAGGGTATCTTTGAATGTTTTCTGTTCCACTTCTCTGCCCACATGCAGTCTATATTGTGAAGAATGAGACACCTACTGGGTGAGAAAGCTACAGGACAAAACTGAGGAGAGCTGGTGTGATACTAGAGAAAAAGTTGTTACAAGGCACTGATTTCAGATTTCTTATCAGAGTACATATATGTCATCACATACAACTCAGATTATTTTACCTGGGGCCAGGCAGAATTACCAGTTATTGGTTGTGCAAAACAAAACTACACAACATACACATGTAAACAAATAAAGAAAAGTAAACAAACTGACTGTGCAATACAAAGAGGGAGGAAAAAAATCAATAAAGTGCAAAAGTAAGGGTCTTAAATGACTCCCTGATTGTTGTTGAGGAATCTGATGGTGGAGGGGTAGCAGCTGTTCCTGAACCTGGTGGTGCGAGTCTTGTGGCACCTATACCTCTTTCCTAATGGCAGCAGCGAGAACAGAGCATGCTCTGGGTGGTGTGGGTCTTTGATAATTGCTGCTGCTCTCCGACGGCAGCATTCTCTGTAGATGTTCTTGATAGTGGGAGGATTTTGCCTGTGATGTCCTGGGCTGTGTTCACTACATTTTGGAGGGCTTTATGCTCACAGGCATTGGTGTTCCCATACTAGATCATGATGCAGCCAGTCACATACTTTCCACCACACATCTGTAGAAATTTGTCAGGGTTTCTGATGTCATGTCAAACCTCCACAAACTCCCGAGGAAGTAGAGTTGCTGATGTACTTTCTTCATGATGCTATTAGTGTGTTGGATCCAGGATAAATCCTCCAAGATAGGGATTCCTTATAACTTAAATTTTCTCACCCTCTCCACCTCTGATCGCCAATGATCACTGGATTCTATACCTCTGGTTTTCCCTTCCTGAAGTCAACAATCAGCGACATTGAGTGCAAGGTTGTCAAGTTGTCAATCTCCCTCTTCTATGCCAATTCACTGCCCCTTTTTATACAATCCACTACCATGCTATTGTCAGCAAATTTGTAGATGGTGGTGTTGTCGTATTGAGCCACATTGTTATAGGTGTAAAGTGAGTAGAGTAGGGAGCTAAGAATACAGCCCTCTGGTGCTCCGGTACTGAAGGAGATTGTGAAGGAGAAGTTCTTACCAATCCTCACGGATTGTGGTCTGGAGATGAGGAAATCCAGGATCCAATTACACAGTTGGGTTTTAAGTGCCAGGTCTTGGAATTTGCTGATCAATTTTAAGGGGGATGATGGAGTTAGATGCCAAACTGTTGAGCATCCTGATGAATGCATCTTTGCTATTCAGATGTTCCAAGGCTTTGAGTAGAGCCAGTGAAATGGCATCCGCCATAGACCTGCTGCTATGATAGGCAAATTGGAATGGATCCATGTTGCCGCTCTGACAGGAACTGCTTCAACACCAGCCTTGCAAAACATTTTATCACTGTGAATGTGAGCCCCACTCATTGTTAGTCATTTAGGTAGGTTACCACACTCTTTTCGGCCACCAGTACAGTTGATGCCAGTTTGAAATAGGTGGGCATCATGCTCTGCCAGAGTGAAATGTTGAAAATACCTGTGAATACATTGGTAAGTTGGTCAGCACAGTGTTTTAATACTCAGCTGGGTACTTCATCCGGACCAGATGCTTTCCTCACCTCCACTCTGATGAAAGGAGCCCACACATCATCCTTGGATACAGACAGGAGTGGATTATCAGGGGACATGGGGGTGCATGATGGTGGTTCTTTCTTGTATTTGGAAAGTGGGTGAGAAGGATGAGGAGGGGAGCTAGCCATTGCTGGGTGTCCTTGCCATCACCAACAATGATATATGAAATGATATTCCTTACTACGTTACATGATTAAATTTAACATCTTTTCATAAATCTAGATATACTTGCCTGGATTTTAAAAATCCTACCCAAAATTGTGACCCTTGTTTAAAATACATGCTGCCTCCTCAAAGCTTGTGGGCCTTGTAGGGAGTGCTGCCTGCAAAACACATATTCCATCCCATTTAATTGCTTTTAGGTCTCATATCTCCAGGGATTGATGCTGATCACTCTGCATCATTATGGGCTTTCACCTGGGGCTTTGGATTCCTCTCATATCACAAAGAACTGCTGGTAAGTGAATTAGCACTGTAAATTACCCCACAAATGTAGGACAGTGGCAAGAACATCAAAAGTGAGTTGAAGGGTGTGTAAGTTTCATGCTGACTTCCAGGAAGTCAGCCTGAAGAAAACTGAGGTCCTCCATCAGCCAGCTCCCCACCATGACCACCAGCCCCCCCACATCTCCATCGGGCACACAAAACTCAAAACGGTCAACCAGTTTACCTATCTCGGCTGCACCATTTCATCAGATGCAAGGATCGACAATGAGATAGACAACAGACTCACCAAGGCAAATAGCGCCTTTGGAAGACTGCACAAAAGAGTATGGAAAAACAACCAACTGAAAAACCTCACAAAGATAAGCGTATACAGAGCCGTTGTCATACCCACACTCCTGTTCGGCTCCGAATCATGGGTCCTCTACCGGCATCACCTACGGCTCCTAGAACGCTTCCACCAGCGTTGTCTCCGCTCCATCCTCAACCTTCATTGGAGCGCTTTCATCCCTAACGTTGAAGTACTCGAGATGGCAGAGGTCGACAGCATCGAGTCCACGCTGCTGAAGATCCAGCTGCGCTGGGTGGGTCACGTCTCCAGAATGGAGGACCATCGCCTTCCCAAGATCGTGTTATATGGCGAGCTCTCCACTGGCCACCGTGACAGAGGTGCACCAAAGAAAAGGTACAAGGACTGCCTAAAGAAATCTCTTGGTGCCTGCCACATTGACCACCGCCAGTGGGCTGATATCGCCTCAAACCGTGCATCTTGGCACCTCAGTTTGGCGGGCAGCAACCTCCTTTGAAGAAGACCGCAGAGCCCACCTCACTGACAAAAGGCAAAGGAGGAAAAACCCAACACCCAACCCCAACCAACCATTTTTCCCCTGCAGCCGCTGCAACCGTGTCTGCCTGTCCCGCATCGGACTGGTCAGCCACTAACGAGCATGCAGCTGACGTGGACTTTTACCCCCTCCATAAATCTTCGTCCGCAAAGCCAAGCCAAAGAAGAAGAAGTTTCATGCTCCATGGATATAATGATTGCGGGTGGGGGTGGGGATGGAGGGTGATGTGATGGCAAAATGGTACTGATAGGATTGCCCTTCTAAGAGCTGGTCTATACCCTAGGAACTGAATGGTGTCTTAAGTCTGTAAGCAAGCTGTATTCTGCAAACAGTGCACAATGATCTCAGTTGTTTCTGTGCATATCTAAGATGCGAACCTGATCTTCAGTTGTCAATTAGTGCTCTTTGAGGTTACATTGTGATGTGAATAATGCAAGTTAACAGCTATTTTAAATCACTAGGGTTGATGTCACACCCACTGCCACGGATTTCCTCCCGTACCAGACCATACAGAATCCTTAGTAACGTTTTTTGTACCAATGTCACTCAAATTGTAATTCCCATATATCATTGAATATAATGGCAATAGTAGTGAGATAAACAACTAGCAAAATTAAAATTACACCTTTAAATTACAATATCATAAGCACAGCAGCAATGAAAACAACAGCGCATGCTTGTAGCACCTGCAAATGAAACCACATGATTCAAAGCATCATTGTAATTGGGAAATGACAGCTCTGACTGGAGCACATTAGAAGGTTCAAAAAGTAAATTAGCATAGTTTTAACTTCGTAGGTATATTTATACATGTAAACTGGGCTTACGAAAACATATTTGTTGTTATAAATTACTAAAGGGATATTTTTATAAAAAAATAAATTTCTGCTGAAACACTGGACGAAAATGTTATAGACAGTCATTTTGGTGTCACCCCCTCTGACGGTGTCACTGGTGTGGTCCGCACCCCCTCCCCCCCTTAATGACGACAGTGTTTCAAATGCAGATCTATCCAAGTTGCGCAGTTTATGCTCAGAACCTGTTGGGAAACTGTGAAACAAATCACTTCCTTTCTTCGGCATGGTTTGTTAAATCTTAGTTGTCAGAGACCTGTTGTTACCTTGAACATGCTTGTACTCCAGGTGCTTTATTGATTGCCTTGTAGCTCGTGGCTCCTGCTTGGTGGAATGAATCACATCCTTGAATGTAAGTGTGTTCTTTCTCATGCAGCATTCTAAATTAAGTCAAGCCTCACGCAACATGAATGATTACTGAGTTTAAATAGACATAAAAAGTAAAATCCACACAGTAAAGTTTCATATTTTGGTATTTATGTCGACTGGGGCTTTTCTCCTGTTTATTACCTAGTGCAGCTGCTCATCCCTTTCCCCTTGAGTCATAATTTCTTTCCCTATAATATTGCTCAGAGCACCACTAATTTCCCATTCCATGCAGTTCATTTAAAAAATAGAGCCTAATGTGTATGAACATATGACTGTGTAGCTGAAGCACAAAACTATTTCTAAATGATAATTTGTTTCCCTTGGGTGCGAATTACTGAGCTTTCATAGTACAGTAATTCCACCCTTATCTGCGAGAGATATGTTCCAAAACTCCCAGCAGATGCCTGAAACCGCAGATAGTACTGAACCCTATATTAAAGTTTAATTTATAAATTAGGCACAATAAGAGATTAACAACAATGATGTGTACGTGGAGGAGAGGGGGTCAGAGGGTTATTGGCGGAGAGCAGGAGGTTTGCGCTAGTGGAGTTGTTCTAGTGAACCGGTGCAGACTCGAAAGGTCAACCTGGCCTGTTTCCGCTCCGTAAATGGTTATATGGTTATAACTAATAATAAAATAGAACAATTATAATAATATTTTTAAAAATTACTTGAACACAAGCACTGAGAAATCGCGACTGTCCATCTGATAACTGAGATGGCTCCTAAGTGACTAACGGGTGGGTAGTAAACAAAGGAATGATTCATGTCCTGGATGGGACGGTACGAGATTTCATTTCACTGCTCAGAACGGCAAGCAATTTAAAACACACATTGTTTATTTCTGGAATTTTCTATTTAATATTCTTGGCCTGTGTGAGAGATGGGAAAACTGATCTAAAATTATGAACATGAAGGAAACTGAAATTCATACATTAGTAAATGGCTGTAACCAGTACAAGCAGGATGAGCTTGGGAATTAGGATGCAGGAAAGCAGAGTCAGCACGATTAACATAAGAATCTTCTAGTCTTTGTGACAAGATCAATGAGCCCACCAAAAGAATAAGATAAGGAGCGGTAAGGAACAATAGAGTGTAGGAAGTTGAGGTAGTCTGGATGAGATAAGGGTCTCCTAGCCCTAGACAGAAGTACCAAGTTCTACATATCTAATTAGTTAACCTTACATAGATTTACAAAGTTATACATATTAAATTAGTTAACCCTAGACAGGATTAGCGAACTCTGCATATCAAGAGACTGTAGCTCCGAGAATCAGGAAGGTGTGAATAAGGACAATAACATGAAGGGACACCAACAGGATACCCCCTGGTCCACCAAGTGCACAGAAACAGCACGTAGGCAGGATTGCCTAATGCCAAACCTCTCCAGCAGGAGGCAGAAGAATGTAAGGGGGGGGGGGGGGGGGGTTATTCCTATACTGAGATAAACTGTATAAAAGTTGGGTGAGCCCCAGTGTATGTGTGTATTCCCAGGGTAAGGGGAAGCACCCAACTTTGCATTGTTGTTGTAATAAATGTTCTTTGTTCTCAATATTTGTCTCGAGCAATTTCTTTAAAGGTACTTCTGTTTCTAACACCTGTGTTTGACCGCGGGTAACTGAAACTGCAGAAAGCGAAACTGTGGATAAGGGGATAGCTGCTCTTAAATAGTATCAAAAAAATTGAGTCAATAATGAAAAGTACTTCCTCTTCTCCAAAAGACTGGACCACATCACAATGTAAAATCACAAATCAGTGCTCAGTTTTGCAAATGGCATAATGTGACAGAAAGGGGCCACTTAATATGGAGTTTATAAAATGGAAAGGGTATGATTTTGATGACATCACCTGGAGAATTTGACACACCGCAGCATGGATGAGAGTTGAAGTGGCAGTATTGCTAATGTAGTGGAAGCAATGGGGAAGGGACTGATTTATCTCAGTGAGAGAATAATAGGAGTATCAATTGCATTCTCATGTATCTACTGGAGTCAATACAATTACAATGTTTATCAAGGATTAAACGAAGAGTCACAAAGTGGGACAACTTCTTGTTAGAACTTACATTGGGAAAGGCACAATAGGGAAAATGACTTTTTCCACAAACATGCTTCCCATTCTAGGACAATTCCTTTACTGTTGCTCAACTTCTGTGGGATGTTTCAGGAATTTATGTACAAGCAGAAATAAGCCAAATGACCCCATTCAATTAGGTCATGCCTAATCCCAGGACTCAAATCCAGTTTCCCAACCCATCTCATTGGCTGCAATTCCATTGTGACCCCTGACAGCATCCTGCAGCACTTTTGACTGAGAAAATTCACGACTTACAATACTTAGAGTAAAAGTATGAAAATAATAAATAAATTAGTATACTTTACAATACATGAAGAAACAGAGAGACTGATCGAGATTCTAAATAAAGGAGAATGGAAACAGACAAAGTTAGTTATATAGAATGTCAAATCAAAATTTATATTTTTTGTTGGCCTGTGATGTAAATACTGGTGAATTCGGTGGGAGTGAATTACATGGCTCAGCAATAGGTCATGAAGAAGTTTGTAATTCATTCCCTGTGATCTACTGTCATCTATTCAGTGCTCTATACAGTTGCATTTTCATTTTGATGTACAAATTACATTGGAGAACAAATCAAAACAAGTCACATTGAAGATTAAATTACAAATCATGTCTCAACATGAACAGAAATAAAATAAATGGAGGACAAAATAGAAGCACTGTTATTTTAAAAGATTAAGTTTGATGCCCACTCAACACAGTGAAGAGGCTCGGAAAAAAATTCTTCCTAGGTAACTTTAAAATGCAACTCCTTGCTATCCCCCAAGGGCAGGAAATCAACTACCAGTTATCGCTTGGTGCCAGGACAATAACCTCTCCTTCAATATCAATAAGACCAAAGAGCTGGTTATAAACTTCTGGGGAGGGGCAAAGATCACTCACCAGTCCACATCAATGGTGATGAGATGGAGATAGTAGATAGTTCCAGGGGGAAATCTCTCCAGTGATGTGACCAGGAAGTTGCATCAGTGCCTCAACTTCCTGAGGAAATTTGATTGTGTCCCTTCCATCCCTCAACAAGTTCTATGGGTGCACCATCAGGGTATCCACTATGTGGTATGGGAATGGTGCTGACAAAAACTGCAGACAATTGTGATGTTAGCTCAGTCCATCACACACACACACCCTCTTCTCCTCCAGTGTCTCCATCTATTATCTCACTGCCTTGAAAAAGCAGCCAACATGTTAAAAGACACTTGTCACATTCTCTTCACCTTCCTCTAGTCAGGAAAAAGATTCACAAGTGCGAGACCACGCATCACCAAATACAAAGAATAATTTCTTTCCTGGCATTATCGGATTCCTAAATGAACCAAAAAATAGAAAAAAATTGCATTGCTTTACCAGTACCAATGGATCTCTCTATAGCTCTGCATCTTACTTCTACAAAATAAATGAGATGTCCACTTGTCTCCTCACCAAACTACTTCTTCCACAGCCTTCTTGATATGTGATAATAAACTTCAATGCAAAGGCTGATGTAAAACAGATTTGAGAACATAGAGCAAAATGGTGAGCAAACAAAACATTGAGGTTGAAACAATTATACCACTATTGTCACAGTTTATTACCTCTCTTTATCGTGAATGACTTACCTTCCTCCACCTGATCCCTTGGTTTCTCTTGTCTCTCTCTCTCTCTCTCTCTCCCCCCCCTTTGTCTGGCACCTGCCAATCAATTGTCTCTGTAGTGTACACCATCCTTCACCCCTCCCTGGTTCACCATCGACTCCTGTCCAACTGCTCCCACTCTATCCTCAATCATCCTGGCTATCTACCCTCTGCACTCTCAGTCTCAATGAATGGATGCAACCTGAAACTTTGACCATTATTTTTCTCCCACTGATGCTGCTCCACATGCTCAATTCCTCCAGAAGGTTGTTTTTATGCATTAGTTCAGAGGCATAAAGTCTGATGAGTGCAAGCAATTAATGTTAATTTTTTTTTATTTAAAATTTATTTTAAAAATTTAAATGTAGACATGTAGCAAGTCATTTTGGCCTAGGAGAAAGTGCCGTCCAATTACACCCAATTAATCTACGACCCCGGTAGGCTTTGAACAATGGGTGGGAACCAGAGCCCCCCAGAGGAAACACCGAGAGAACATACAAACTCCTTACAGACAGCGCCGGATTCAAACTTCGGTCCCAATCACTGGTGCTGTAACAATGTTATGCTAAGCTCCAGGTTTACCATGCTATGTAATGTTCTCATTGATATTCCACTCTACAATTTGACGACCACTCACAGATATCTTTGAAGCTGCTTAATTTCCACCTTATGGGTTTTCAAGCATCCCATCCATGATGTCCTCTTGTTGTCCCCTCTGATTCAATCTCATGTCACAGTATTTGGAACAACCAATTGGAAGAGGGGCCATACTGAATCTAGAACTGAGTAATGAACCTGGTCAGGTGGCAGACCTTTTGATGGGGGAGCATTTTGGTGATAGTGCTACAACTCCTTGAGTTTTAGTATAGCTATGGACAAGGATAAAAGCA
The DNA here is from genome assembly GCF_036971445.1 of Narcine bancroftii. Classification (NCBI taxonomy): domain Eukaryota; kingdom Metazoa; phylum Chordata; class Chondrichthyes; order Torpediniformes; family Narcinidae; genus Narcine; species Narcine bancroftii. The sequence goes on along the minus strand of NC_091473.1, from coordinate 22,462,569 downwards.
GACAAAATGGGGAAGTGTTCAATTAGGGAAAGGCTAATTATAATGGGATGAGGCAGAAACTAGGGAGAGTAAATTAGGAACAGATGTTCACAGGAGAAAGCACAGCAGTAAAGTGGAGGATCTTTATGGACCACTTGGACTGGGTTCAGGATAGTTTTGTCCCATTCAAACAGGGAAAAGATGGTAGGAAAAGAGAACCACGGATGACAGGAGAGGAAGAAGGAAGCATACATAAGGCTGAGGAAGCAAAATATAGAGAGAGCTCATGAGAATTATATGGTAGCCAGGTGTTACGATCCCAAAGGACCCCAAAACCCAGCAGCAATAGACATTCACCAAGACAAGTGGCTTTCAAATCAAAAGTTATTTTTAAATCAACTTCAAACATGAAAATAGAATCAAACATTAACTTAACTTTATACTTAACTAACCCAAATTAACCCCCTTCTAATTCTAAGTGCATGTGCTTGCAAAGTGTGTGCAAATTCAAGAAAAGTTCTTTGGTTCACAGTTCAATCTCACTTCTCCTTCTTCCAAGTTCTCTGGTTGCAGTCAATCACCATACTGTGCACAGAATTTAACATGTGTAAAGTTCACCAGGCTTGGTGCTTGAAAGGTAAACATTTACCGCTCAGGAAGTTTCTTGTAGGGTTTGCAGAGAGATATATTTGTTGCTCCAGGATTTCCACAACTGAGGTACTACCACTAGTCTCTTCAGGGTTCTCATTGATGAAACTTGCCCCATCAGGGTTTTTCAGATGGTAACCTCTTTTTTCAAGCTACCATAGAGTTCCATTCTTTCCTCTATTTCAAGAGAAATATCAGATAGATTGCACTTCCAGCCATCTACTGCTCTGGAACTTGCTTTCATCAGTTTCAAACAAATTTTCCTGGATTGCACTTTACATTTACTTGTCAGTGTCCCACACACTGACTGAATGAGCTGTTAACTCAACTCTCTCTCTCTCTCTCAACTAAAACTCCAAAGACAGCATGTGACTCATGTCTTGCCAAACCCCCAACTTCTCCAGCAAACAGGAGTTCTTCCTTCTGCTCCCATCTGTTATCTTAGGTAAACAATCCAGGAGTGACCTTTCTATGAGCACTTTGCAGAAAGGGTACTGATAGACAGCATGACTCCAGCAAGACAATGGTCAAGGATTTTATGAAATAGTTCAATGAACACCTACTTCTGAAAGGTGCTTACATTCTCCAAAGATCCTGCAATGTGAATTCTTCAGTCTTTCAAATAAGATCTGTTTTAAAATGTGTGAATGTATGTGACCTACTCTAAAATCTTATAAATTCTCCCCAAATATTAATATTGTTACACAGGAAGGAACTTAAAGGAATTAGGAGAGCTCGAAGGAGGCATGAGAAGGCCTTGGCAAGTAGGATTAAGGAGAACCCCAAGGTTTCTATGCATATGTGAAGAACAGAAGGATGAAGAGAATGAAGGTGGGGGCGGGGGGGGGGGCGATAAAGGATAAAACATGTGCCTGGAGGTGGACCATGACGGTCTAGTTGATGTTCTGCTTCTGAAAAGTGGAAGCTTATTCACCAAATATTATGGAGTATAATATATACTCCAGTCTGGGTACATGGGTAAACTACAATATGAATACTTTGCTTCAGTATTCACCATGATGATCTAGTTCATGTTCTGCTTCTGAAAGGTGGAAGCTTATTCGCCAAACACTATCACCTTGATCAGGGTGAGGTTAGCATAGAACAGTCTTGTGTGCTGGACAATATGGAGATTAAGGAAGAGGAAGTGCTGGATCTTCTCAAAAACATTAAGATTGTTAAGTCCCGGGGCTAGACGCGATATTCCCCAGGTTGCTGTGGGAAGGGAAGGCAGTGATAGCTAGGCCAATAGCTATGATCTTTAAATCCTCCTTGGCCACAGGGAAGGATTAGTGAATGGAAAACCTGGCCCATTTGTTTAAAAAAGGTAATAGGGAGAATCCTGGGAATTATAGACCAGTAAGTCTTACATCGGTTGTGTGCAAACTATTGCAGAGGATTCTTAAAGATAAGATTTATGAGGATTTGGAGAAGTACAATTAACTCAAGAATAGTCAATATGGTTTTGTGAAGGGATGGTTATGCCTCAAGCCTAATTAAGTTTTTTTTTGAGGTAACAAAAGAAATTGTTGAAGGTAATAGTAGATGTGAACTACATGGATTTTAGTAAGGCATTTGACAAGTTCCCCATGAGAGACTCATTTAGAAAGTCATGAGGCACGGGATCCACAGAACCTTGGCTATGTTGATTAACAATAGCCTTACATGTATAATGCAGAATGTAGCAGTGGAAGGAAAGTATTTGGCTGAGAGATCAGTGACTAGTGGGGTTCTGCATGGATCTGTTCTGGGACCCCTGCTTCTTGTGATTTTTATAATGACCAAGATGCAGTAGAAGAGTGGGTCAGGTAGAGTGCAAATGATATGAAGGTTGGATGGTGCTGAAAGTTGTAATAGGTTATAAAAGGATATTGACAGGATGTAGATTTGGGAGGAAAAATGGCAGATGGAGTTCAATCCAGATAAGTGTGAGATGATGCATTTTGGAAGATCAAACCAAAAGGCTGAGTACAGAGTTAACAGACTGGAGGAAACGAGGGACTTCAGAGTCCAAATCCATACGTCTCTCAAGGTCGCTGCACAGGTTGATAGAATAGTTAAGAAGGCCTATGGGGTGCTGAGCTTCATTAATAGGTGGATTGAGTTCAGTAGTTGAAAGGTCATGTTGAAAATCTACAAACCTCTAGTGAGACCACACTTAGAGGATTGTGTTCAATTTTCATCATCTCATTATAGGAAGGATGGGGAAGCTATGAAGAGTGCAGAAGAGATTTTCCAGGATCTTTCCTGGATTGGAAAATAAGTCTTATGAGGCAAGATTAGCAGAGTTGAGACTTTTCTACTTGGGATGAAGGATGAGAGGAGACTTAATAGAAGTCCACACGATTCTGAGAAGCATAGATAGAGTGAACAGCCAGCGTCTTTTTCCCAGGACGGGAATAGCAAAAACCAGGGGAGATCCGTACAAAGTGAAGGAAGGCAAGTTTAGGAGAGACATCAGGATTAAGTTCTTTTACACAGAGTTGGAAGTGCCTGGAATGCCTTGCCAAGGATGGTGGTGGAGGCTGAAACGTTAAGAGCACTTAAAAGACTTTTAGACAGGAACATGGATGAAAGAAAAAGGTTACGAGGTAGAAAGGGTTTAGAATTTATTTTGGTAGGAATATATCTGTTAGCCCAACAGGCCTGTACTCTGCTGTCATGCTCTATATGTCTGTTCATCAACACTAATTCACTATGACTCGTGTCCAGATCTGTTGATTTTCATCTTTCATTTCAACTCGTTTTGACAGAAGTATTTTTATTCCCATCACATCAAGGATTGCAAACATCAATTACCTGGGCACCAGTTTTCCTCCAGCTCCTTCCCTTTGCTTTTCTCAGACCCTATCCCTTTAACCACTAATTCTTTCCCAAGTTTTCACTGTCCACTCTGACCTGCAGGAGAGTTTAAGTTTTAGCCCTTGACGCTCTCAACAGATTACAGCCCATTTAGAGCTCAACCCAAAACTAAAGTCTTTATTCTTTTTCTTTCCACTTCTTGGTATTTTCATTAGCCAGAGTTCTTCACTGCTTTATGATTATTTCTTTCTCAAGTCTTCAGAATTCTTTATCAGATTTGCAGCAACAGGTCCACAGCAGATGTCATATTTTGGGCTCTACACAAATCCCTGGAATGCCTGGACAGCAAAGATGCATGCATGAAAATGCTCTTCATTCAACACCATAATCCCCTCAAAACTGATGATCAAACTCCAAGACCCATTGTGTAATTGGATCTTAGATTTCCTCACCCTCAGACCCCAATCAGTGTGGATTTGCAAGAACATCTCCTCCACAATCACCATTAGCACCAGCGCACCACAGTGCTGCATACTTAGCCCCCTGCTCTACTCGCTTTCCATCTACTACTGTATGGCTTGGTTGACAACACCATTTACAAATCCGATGATACCACAGTAGTGGGCTGTATAAAAAGGGACAATGAGTAAGGATACAGGAGGGAGATTGAAAACTTGGCAGAATGTTTTACGAACAACAAATCTCAATCCATATCATCAAAACCAAGGAGCTGATTAAAGACTTTAGGAAGGGAAAACCAGAAGTGTATTAACTAGTGATCTTTGGGAGATGAAAGATGGAGAGGGTGAGCAAATTTAAATTCCTGAGAGTCACCATCTTGGAAGACATTTCTTGGACCCAATATACTAATGTATGAGGTAAACCACTGTATATATGTTTTGGCTGTGTTAATACTGGTTTTAGTTTGTCTGGACACACCCCTTGCTGATTGTGCCTGTGGCTCCCCCCACAGACCCCTGAATCAAGACGATTGTGCCACAGCTTCTTCCTCAGTCCAGGACAGTTGACCAGCATGGACGTGCCTCCATTCTGTTAATAAAAGCCTACAAGTTTCTATATAACTTGTAGTCTTTTGAAGTAACTGATGGTGCATCACGTCATCATGAAGAAAGAAGTACGTCAGCGCCTCTACTTCCTCAGGAGTTCACAGATGTTCAGTATGATATTGGAAACCTTGGCAAACTTCTACAGATGTGCAGTAGAAAGTGTGCTGACCAGCTACATCACAGCACCTGTACCTCTGAGCTGAAAGCCCTATAAAAGGTAGTGGACACAGCCCAGTAAATCACAGACAAAACTCCCCACCAATAATGCTATCAGAGAGCAGCAGCAATGATCAGGGATCCACACCACCCAGCCAGTGCTGTTATCGCTGCTGCCATGAGGAAAAAGGTATAGGTACCACAAGACGCGCACAAGGTTCAGAAACAGATCCTGCTCCTCCATTAGACTCCTGAACAGCAAACCCAATAAGAGGCTTATTTAAGGACTCTTATTTTGCATATTATTTATTATTAAATATTTTTTCTGAATTTGCACAGGTTTCCTCCTTAATGCTCTATTTTGTATACGTACCTTTCCTTGAGTACCGTTTACACTACCAGCAAGTAGAAATTCTGACTGGCCTGCAGGAAAAAGATCTGCATTGTACTCTGATAATAAATCTGAACTTGAGCTCCTTCTCATTGAATTCTTAACATCTTTTGGTTTTTTAAAAAAAAATCATTGTAAATTTCTACCACAACATCAGGAGGCTCAGATTTTTTAAATCTGCCCATTTATTTAACCCTTCTACGCCTGAAGGTGTTACAATCAATTCTCCAACAAGTACATATAGTCTGTATCTCCATTTTTCAGAATCTGTTTTATACTCAACCACCAGCTGATTAGTGTCAGTATTCATACTGTAGTTTACCCATGAACCCAGTCTGGAGTATATATTATACTCCATAATATTGGTTGATATTGTTTGGTGAATAAGCTTCCACCTTTCAGAAGCAGAACATCAACTAGACCATCATCCTCCAACACGCATCAAGCCCTTGTTACCCAGGTTATCACTGATCTCATCTCTCCACACGCACCAACAGTCTTTACGCTCACATTCTCTTAGACTGCTCAGTCACTTCTACCTTCCAATGATAACCAGTCTTGACTACTTGAGGAAATCCATGTTGCACTATTCCTGCTATTTTGTTTTTTCTTCCTTTTGCCCAAATCCCTTCCAAACTTGGCTATGCAATCATGAGTCGCTGCACTCATTTCAATTTGTCTATAGAAGAAACCATACCATAGACGATGCCATTGGCTTATCAATTTACTCTCTCCTGGCCCACCTGGAGAATGACTCTTTATATGCCAGGCTGCTGTTCATTGACTTCAGCTTGGTGTTTAATATAATCATTCTCCAGAGGCTGGTGCAGAAGCTGTCCTCGCTGGGACTCAACACCCCTCTCTGTAACTGGATCCTGGACTTTCTAATGGAAAGACCGCAATCTGTCCGGGTCAGTAGCAGAATATCAAGAACCGTCATGCTAAGCACTGGTGCAGATCAGGGCTGTGTGCTCAGCCCACTCCTGTTCACACTACTGACCCATGACTGCATTGCCAGATCCAGCTGCAACAGTGCCATCAAGTTTTCAGATGTCACAACAGTAGTTGGCCTCATGAGTTACAAGTTGAACTACAGAGAAAGGGTGGAAAATCTCATGAAATGGTGCAAGAGTAACAACCAAAGTTTCAATGTGGACAAGTCGAAAGAGATGATCGTGGACTCCAGGAGGACCAAGAATGTCTACCTTCCACTACATATCAACTACTCTGTAGTGGAGAGCACCAAGTTCCTTGGAGTTCACTTAACGAGTGACCTATCATGGACACAACATCTCCTCACTTATCAGGAAGACGCAATAGCAACTGCACTTCCTGAGAAGACTGAAGCAGGCAAGGCTACCGGCAACCATTATGTCAATCTTCTATAGGAGCTCTATCGAGAGAGTCCTGGCTGGCTGCATCACAGAGTGGTACGGTTCCTGCAGAAAAATTGATTTGAGTTCAATCTAGAGGAGTATGAGAGTGGCAGAGAGGATCACTAGAGCAGTGATTATCAACCTTTTTCTTTACACTCGCATATCACTTTAAGTCATCCCTATGCCATCGATACTCTGTGATTAGTGATTGCTTAAGGTGGTATGTGAGTGGGAAGAAAAAGTTGAGAATCACTGCTCTAGACCCAAATGTTGCTTGAGAAAAATTGTCATTGGTCCATTTCCTTTGGAGTAATGAAACCATGCACATAATGAGTCATTTAAGTACAATTAAAACAGTGGTTTTCAAACTTTTTCTTTCCACCCACATACACCTTAAGCAACCCCTTATTAATCACAGAGCACCTATGGCATAGGGAATACTTAAAGTGGTATGTGAGTGGAAAGAAAAAGGTTGAGAACCACTGCACTGGAGTCTCCCTCCTGCCCATCGACATGATCTATCGGGACGTTGGCTGAAGAAGGCGCACAAAATCAGTGAGGCCCTCTTCCACTCCACAAATAACATCTTTCAAGTGCTTCTGTTGGAGAAGAAATACAGGAGGATCAGAGCTAGCACCACCAGGCTGAAGAACAGCTTCTTCGCACAGGCAGTGAGAATGCTGAACGACCAAGGAACTGGTCAAACTAATGTTATGAGCCCAGAGAACCCCAAAATCCAGCAGCAATAGAAATTCACCAAGACAAATAGTTTAGTATTAACTTAACCCCCCTTCTAATTCTAAGTACACGTGTATGTAAGTTCAAAAAGGTTCTTTGGTTCACAATTCAATCTCACTTCTCACTCCAAGTTCACAGATTGTAGGCAATTCTTATACTGTGCACAGAATTTAACATTTATGAAGTTCACCAGTCTTTGGTGCTTCAAGGGTAAATAGTTACTGCTCAGGAAAGTTCTTGTCAGTTTTCAGAGAGAGAGGTTTGTTGTTCCTGGACACAAACCTATCCCTTTTAATCTGGCACATTAGCATCTTGCTGAAGAAACTTGCCTCATCAGGGTTTTCCAGACAATAACCTTTCTTTCAGGTCACCAGAGTTCCTTTTTGCTTCCTTTATTTCAAGAGAAGCATTATGCAGCCAGTCCTCTCCTCTTGTATGGACCACAAGGGCTTTGACCAGGATGAACTAGGAACTCACAACCAGTCTTCAAAATGGAATTTTTCCACAAGCCCAGCTTGTCATGTTCCAGTCCCAGCTCCAGCTGCTGATCTGTCAACTGAATTCTCTCTCTCTCTCACACCAGAGAAAATCACAGGACCCTCTTTGAACAGCAAACTGCACTCAGACTGCGGCACCTGACCTAATCTTATGAGTTCGTTCATCTGTTGCTTTCCAAAACAATAATCCACAGCTTGTCCAATTAACACCTACTTTGAAGAATGCCTATAAGGACTTCACAAGTTTCCCCCCCCCCCCCCCCCCCAAAGGTACCCGAACCCTGGACTATCTGGCTTGAGCAGAGGTCTGGCATTTTAAATGAGATCAGTTTTGAATTGTTTGTGTGTGACCAACACTAAAAACCCTTCCACAATTTATCACCTTTAAAACATATCTATATACAATATAAAATATAACATGTGTCACATTAAACATCTGAGACTCATTTGTACAAAAACAATATTTATTTACTTATTTTTTATAGCTAAATACGTGTGTGTGTCTGTGTGTGTGTGTGTGTGTGTGTGTGTGTGTGTGTGTGTGTGTGTATTTATATATTACAAAAAAACTTTTCTGCAAGTGTATGATGTCTGAAGGGCCCCACACGTACAGGGGACAGAGTATCGTGGTTGATCAAAGATACTGCTGGATTTGGCAGTCTGGACAGTGTGCTTGGAGGAGCATCTCAAGCCACTGGAATGGTCAGATAGTGTGGACTTGTAAGGGGAGGAGATTGTCCACCATCTTGTGTCCCTCCTCAAATAATCGAAGTTCACAGGATGTAAGAGGAGCCATCGAGGGGTCGTTTGGCTGCTGACAGTCTTCCTGCGGCAGACACGAAGCCTTGTGATGACAGGAACACTAGATTGCTCAGTTAAAATATGAGGTGTAAACACACTGCAGCATTGCTCCCTAATGGGGAAACCTGGCCCAGAGAAAATAAAGGCACCCAGCTAGCATACAGGAGGTCATTGTTCAGTAGTTTGAGCTATAGTTCCATATCTATGAAGCGCTTGGTACCAGCATGAACATACCTCATCAGAAGAAGGTATCTGGGTGGGTTATACAGTCAGGAAGCCATCAGGCTCAGAAGGTAGAAAAGAATGTAGGGTTAACTTAAGACTGGATCAACATAATCGATATTCACCTTCAGGAATCTGGAAGGATTATTGTGCAGAGAAGCTGAGCAATGGATGGAATTCATCCGCAAAGTCACAAGTAGGCCTGTCCCTCCCATTGGGGCCTCCTCCAGGCCACACTAAAGCCCTCCATGAAGCCGTGGTCCACTCCGCTGAAGTAGGATTGTGGCCAGATCTCCCAGCAGATTCGTTCAACTGTCATTTCCCATCCAGGAATTTCAAGGCCCAATATCCCAGACCATGTCACCAAGATACAAATAAACATTTGGAACGCCCCATTTTTTTCTTCACCGTCCCTTTGGATCTTCCCACCACTGCTAAGGGGACAGCACTGCCCACATTGGGAATCACCAATTTAAATTAATGAGATCAAGGTGTTTGTTTTTAAATCCATGGATGACATTGTGCAGGCAACATGTATTGCACATCTTGAAATATCTATGAGAATTTGGTATTAAGTCAGTTTCTTTAGCCACTGAGTTCTCCTGGTAAATATTTGCCTACAGTTTAGAGAGTTTTCCCCTCAAACTTTTCTGGTGCAAAACTGTAACATCAGAAAAGTAAAAGTGCCAAACTTTATTTCGTATCCTCAAACTGTCAAAATTTGGCAGTTGGGTTGACAAAAATAAGCTTCAAACATACATTCTTGAACAAGACAATTATTGACGGACACTCAATAGAATTCTATAAAACATTTAAAGAGTTACTAATTCCTCCTCTCCTGGAACTAATGAACCAGATTGAAGAAACACAAAACATGCCAGATTCATGTAAAACAGCAATAATTACAGTAATACCAAAGACAGGGAAAGATCCACTCACACCAGCATCGTATAGACCAATATCTCTACTTAACTCAGATTATAAGATAATACCAAAACTATTAGCAAACAGGTTGGCCAACTGTGTACCAAAAATAGTAAAACTAGATCAAACTGGATTTATTAAAGAAAAGACGAACAACGGACAATGTCTGTAAATTCATTAACTTAATCCATGCAGTACAAGGAAATAAGTTGCCAACAGTGACTGTTGCTTTAGACGCAAAGAAAGCCTTTTACAGGGTAGAATGGAATTATTTATTCAAAGTATTACAGAGGTTCAACCTACCAGAGAAATATTAATTGATTAAACCATTATATAAGGGTCCAATGGCGAAGGTGACAGTAAATGGAAATATAATCGAAACAATTTAAATTAAGCAGGTCAACTAAGCAGGGATGTCCACCATCTCCCTCACTGTTCGCTTTAGCAATAGAACCATTGGCAGAACTGATAAAGACAGAAAATAAAATAAAAGGGATAAAAATAAAAGAGAAGGAATATAAAATCAGTCTATTTGCAGATGACATCATAGTATACTTAACAGAACCAGAATTATCAATAAAAGAATTACATAAGAAATTGAAGGAATATGGAGAAATATCGAGGTACAAGATCAACGCAAATAAAAGTGAAGCAATGCCAATGAATAATGCGGATTTCACAAAGTTTAAGAAAGAATCACCAATTAAATGGCAAACACAAGCAATCTGATACTAGATAATAATCTAGGCCATCTATACAAATTAAGTTATCAGCCATTAATGAAGAAATTACAAGATGACTTAGAACATTGGAAAGATTTACCACTAACACTGATAGGAAGGGTGAATTGCATTAAAATGAATATCTTCCCAAGGATAGAATACCTATTTCAATCATTACCAATTCCTTTAACAGAGAAATTCTTCAATGAGCTAAATAATAAGGAAATTCTTATGGAAAGGGGGGGAAACCGAGGATAACGCTAGATAAATTAACAGAATGGTACAAACAAGGGGGTTTGCAGCTACCAAACTTTAAGAATTATTATACAGCAGCACAATTAAGATATCTATCAGATTTTTATCAAACAAGGGAAAAACCAGATTGGACCAGGATAGAACTAGATAAAATAGGGGAGAAAGTACCAGAACATATACTTTATAAGTGGGATGAAAAACTGGTGCAATATAGAAGTTCACAGTACTGCACCATCTACTCAACATTTGGAAGAAGATTCACGTAGAAAGGAAAAAAAAAACAAATTACCAACTACCAAAATTATTATTGACGCAAAATCAAATAATCCCTTTCACAATAGATAACCTTTCCTTTAGAGAATGGGAGAGAAAAGGGATCAAAAGAATAGAAAATTGTTTTTCAGGAAATAAATTATTATCTTTTGAACAATTGAAGTACAAATATGGAATAACTCATGGTACAATGTTTGCATACCACCAACTGAAAACCTACTTGAAGGACAAATTGGGAAGCAGGCTGAGGTTACCAGAAGGAAGCAGTTTTGAATATGTGATTACAGACACAATGATAATTAAAAGATTTATAACAAACATGTACATCAAACTGAAAGAGAAAGAGAACGATGAAATAGGCTGTAAACCCAAACAATAGTGGGAACAAGATCTAAACACAAAGATAAACATGGGAAAAGCTATGCTCCAGAACTATGAGAAATACAATAAACATGAGGTTACGCATGATGCAATATAATTGGTTACACAGGCTATACACCATGTCCCAAAAGTTAAATAAATGGGACCCAACAGTATCAGATGGATGTTTTCACTGCAAGAAGGAAACAGAAACAAACATACAATTTGGGCATGTGAGAAAGTGAAAAAGTTTGGGAAGATCTAAATCAGGTATTAAATAAAATCACAAAAAGCAACATACCAAAAAATTCAGAGATCTTTCTTCTAAGTAATATAAGAAGAATTAGGCCTCAAACTGGATGAAGCACAAAAAAGATTTATTATGGTAGCCTTAGTTGTAGCAAAAAAATGTATAATGTCAACCTGGAAATCAGAAGAGAGCCTGAGAGTACAGCAATGGTACATAGAAATGAATAAATGTATTCCATTGGAAAAAATAACATATAATTTAAAAAATAAAGTCACATTATTTGAACAAATTTGGGAACAGTACATGGAACACAACAGAGAGGGCCTACTGCGGACCTCCACCCCCTAAAATGATAGAATGAGAAGACGACAAAATGAACTGACCCAATGTGTAAAAGTAGATGACACACAATTTTCTTGTTTATTTTCATTGTATGATGATATTGTTTAATGGGCTTATTGTATATGTTGAACATTTAATAGGTTTGGAGGGGGGAAAAAGGGGAGAAAATGACACTGTCTATATTCAAGAGGGAAATGTTTGTGTGTATTTTGGTTAATATGATTCATAGTGTGAAAAATTTTTTAAATTTAAAAAAAAACAAGACAACTATTGAACCAAACGTGATGAAAACAGCCTTGAGCCAAGAGTCTAGAGTTCATTCAATACAAGATTCTGTGGATACTGGAAAGGTGACACAGAGATCCTTACAAATAACTTTAGTTAATAATAGCAGTAAATCCATGATTTTTATGATGTTTTACTTCTTACAGAAGCCAGTGTTTTTGAGAATCATGAGATCCTGACAAAACAAGATGAAATAATAATGGTGACAAGGGTAATTTGATTTATTATCTAGTTATCGTTTCCAAAGAAACAGTCAATTTGAGCTGGATTTCATTCAAAGTATTTGCAAAAGTAAAATAGCAGAATATAGCAAAATAAATATAAAAATCAAAGCAAGAACAGCAATAATAAACGTTAAAGGAAATGCTGAATTTTTTTTTAAAGTAATGAATGCAAGTGATAAATTGCCATTTAGTCCCAGAGTCATTTCCAGGCATTGACCAGCTTGTCATAACAAATAAATGTCCTGTAGCTATCTCTATAGAAAGCTATAACGTAGTTGAAGAGTATTAATTAAAATACAGCCCATCACCGCCCACAGATCTGAAATTATTTATTGCCTTTCTTCTATTGTAGATCTTATATTTTACTATCACAGCACACTAAGATGAAAATAGTTTGCTCATGATTAATTATTTTATTTGTCTTGGTATTGCTTATTTTTGGAATAGGTGGGGAGAAAAGGGAATGGAATTAAATGGGAAGATTTTCACTTGGGTGGAAGAGCTGATTATACAAGTTGGAATGAAACCTGGATCAGATTTATAGATTGGAAGATAAAACAGCAATGAGAAATTCACGGGTTTCTTAGAGATTCAGATTCTTATAAGGAAAGAATTAGGAGTAAAAATTAGCTATCTACCCCTTCAGGTTTGCTCCATAATTCATCAACCTCTGCTCCATTTTTCCAATCGCAATCCTCATACCCATTGGTTCCATTCATACACAGAAAACTATCATTGTTGATAGTTTATTTTATTGGCTGGTTTATTGGTACAATCAGCATCAATCTCTATTTTGAATGAACTCAATAAATGAGCTTCCACAGCACTCCAGGGTGGACAATTCTCACCAGAATCAAAATTTATTGTCATAAACACATTATGAAATTTGTTGATTTACAGTGCAAGTATTGCTATGAAAATAACATTTAAAAATATATATAAATTAGTGCAAAAATAAGAGAAAGTGTGGTAGTGTCTGTGATCCATTCAGAAATCTGATGGCAGAGGGAAAGAAGCTGTCCTTGAGCTGCTGGATGTTTGTCCTCAGGCTCCTAAACCTCCTTTCTGATGGTAGCAGTGTGAAGAAGGCATGGCCTAGTTGGCGAGTGTCCTTGCAGATAGAGGTCGCTTTCTTAAGACACCACCTCTTGTAGATATCCTTAATGGAGTGTAGACTGATGCCCACGATGACTGTAGTTTTTTAAAAATTGTCTTGTTCATTGCCACCTCCGTACCAGACAGTGATGAAACCAGTCAGAATGCTCTTCATTCTGTAGACATTTGCAAGAGTCTTTGGTGATATACCAAATCTCCTTAAAAGTCCTCATGAAGCCTTCTTTGTGATTACATTGTCAAGAAGGCTCTAGGAAAGATCTTCAGAGATGTTAACACCCAGGAACTTGAAGCATTTCACCCTTTTCTGAGAGTAACTATTCCTTTTCATACCAGTCGTCAGGCTGACATCTTCCATTGTATTTTGTAACCACTAGTTCAAACTGAGTCAGAAGAAAGAAAATGCAAGATAATTCATGTTTCATTTCCCCTTGGTACATGTTTTATATAAAGTAAAAAATATTAAAATAGTAAAGAGAGAGAAATTAATAAGGTAAAACTTAGGGAAAAGAAGTTGGAATAAATCCAAGGAAATTGCTGAAATTAAAGGTTCATATCGATGTGTTTGTGGCATGTTTAAGGGAGAGAAATAAATTAGTTTTTGAATAAGCCAATTACTATTGGGATCTGTTTCATGCTCAAAGTGAATAACCAAGCAAAATGTTATCCTTGGGAATTTGGAACACTTTGGAGTTTAAATATTAAAATATTAAATGTTTATCAAGTAGATTTTTAATTACACATTTGGCTTTTTTCTTATTTTTGCATCAACTCTCAAAAGATAATTGAAGATCAACTTGGAAAGCAGAATGTTTTCAATAAAAATATCTTATTAAGAGCTCAACAAGTTGACAAAAAACTTCAGAGCAATTTTCACCAAGTCCTATAAATCAACCATATTAACTAAGAACTGACCTGAAATCGTTGAACAGATCAATGGAGTCATGAATAAGAAGTTGTAACAGTAAATCCAGCTTGATTCTCTAAAGTGATGCTTTGGAGAGATTATACATCTTTAATTTCATTAATTCTCAAACAATTTCTCCAAGGAGGCTGCACCAAACCAGTAAGATTTGACACTTGATTCTTTATACAGTGAACATTGAATGGAACATAATGACATTCTGTCATAGTTGAGGTGGAGTTTGGGGATTCCGATGATGTCACAAACCCCACTGCAATACTCCCCAGTATGCAGTCATTGGTAAAATTAATACCAAAGGCACAAAAATATGTAATTGAATCTGAGGGCTGTAAGGTGAATATTTTTGCATTGCATCATCTATTAACATGGCAATGAAAAAATATGAATACAATTTAAAGAGAAGTATTGGGGGTTATTTTACAGCTGAAAAGTTGGCATGAAATAGTATGGTGTAGCAATTAATTTTAGCTCACCATCATCAAACAAACAAATGCCAATCTCTGGCTGTGTTCATCTCTGCACATGTTAAAATTATTCTTCATTCGATTCTTTCGGTTAAGTGAGTTTGAAGGGCATCTGCAGACTACAACTTACTCAGTTTCCATTCTTTTCTTTGGCTTGGCTTCGCGGACGAAGATTTATGGAGGGGGTAAAAAGTCCACGTCAGCTGCAGGCTCGTTTGTGGCTGACAAGTCCGATGCGGGACAGGCAGACACGATTGCAGCGGTTGCAGGGGAAAATTGGTTGGTTGGGGTTGGGTGTTGGGTTTTTCCTCCTTTGCCTTTTGTCAGTGAGGTTTCCATATTGAGATGCAAATAGTGGAGTTACCTAGATTGCTTTGGTTTGCTGGTTTCAATAAACATCAATCTCTGATGATATGTAAAAAGCTTATTTTTGTTCATTTAGATTCAGAAGTAGTGAAAGTTTCTGAATTGTTGATCATTACAAACTCATTAGAAGGCCTTCACTGAATTGTTAAGTAATTAACATTTCATTGTAACATTTTTGTACATGGGCGTGAAAGTTACTAAAGCAGTGGCTTGGACACAAAGATATTTTCAGAAATATTAATCTACCATTAGTTCAGAGAGGGCAGGGGGGGCAATTCTAGAAACAGGGATGCGACAAGTGCACAAGTTGTTGGGTTCAGACTATGAAATAACAAATGCAACTAAGCAGGATAAGAGGAAAGAATCCTAGTGGGTTTCCCTTGTATAAAGTTTGGTTATTCAATCTTGGGTCTCTGCTATTAGTTACCAAAGTCAAATGTCATTCAAGATCCAAGACATTAATGAAGATTGTCAAAGGATTGAAATTTAATACAAGGTACAATTCAATTAATAATAATTATTATTCATAATTCTTTTATTTGTTTGGCTTTGGTTTATTTTTGAAATTACCCATATAACTTCAAATATTTCAATGAACATTTTTAAAATAAAATCTTTAATCTATTTTAATGATTTTTTTTTAATAACGTGAAATTTAAAAATTATTAATATTGATGCCAGTGTGCATACAGAATAAAGGCCAATTTTCCAACTGCAAAAACCTGGGGGTTCCTCACTGGTCAGCCTCAAGCCATGTCACTGAGTACATCCTGTTGGACTCCAGGATGTGGGGGCCATGGAGTCAGTTTTGTAAAGTGCAGATGGAGAATCGACTAATGTGAGAGAAGTGGCAGGGAGGTGATTTCAGTGAGAACATTTGTATCATTGATTACCACACAAATGCCCATCTGACTATCAAAACAATCTGTGATTTTAATGAAATATAAAGCAACGTCTCTTTTGCAATTGATCAGAAAGCCACAAATTACTAATCCTGGTATTTCAAATTTAAAAAATTAATTGATTAACTTATGATCACATTTCATTGCCATTTCTTTCAGTTTTGCCATTGACATATTAGCTCTTTTTTAAAACAAAAAGTGAAGATTCACTTTAACTACAGTGACAATAATAATTTAATAAATAACGGAGGGAAGAATAGAGAAAAGATCCTGAAAAGCAAGTACAGGGAGTTAGGTAGAGAGTTGAAAAGAAGGACCGCAAAGGAGGTAATCTCAGGATTACCGCCTGTGCCACGCGACAGTGAGGGCAGGAATAGAATGAGGTGGAGGATAAATGTGTGGCTGAAGGGGTGGAGCAAAGGGGCAGGGATTCAAGTTTCTCAATCACTGGGACCATTTTTGGAGTAGATATGACCTGTACAGAAAGGACAGGTTGCACTTGAATCCCGGGGGACAAGGATCCTGACGGGGACATTTGTTAAGGGTACTCAGGAGACTTTAAACTAGAATGGTTGGGGGGGGGAAGAGAACAGCAAGGAGAAGGATAGATTGCAAACTGAGAATGCTTATAGACAATGTTTGAGGGTAGAAAGGCAAGAGATAGAGAAGGGATAGATGCTCTGCACGAAGTTGGAGGGGAGATGATAGAAAAAGAACATAGAGTTGTTTGTAAAGATCAGGGAAAACAGAATAAGGAGTGGGAAATCTCTGAAATGCATACATTTGAATGCTAGGGGCATTGTAAGGAAGATGGATGAGCTGAGAGTCGGTATAGACACTTGGCAGTATGGCATGATAGCAATTAGTGAAACATGGTTGCAGGAGGGATGTGATTAGCAGCTAACTTCCTGGATTTCGCTGCTTTAGTTGTGATGGAATCAGAGGGGCAAGAGGGTGGTGTTGCATTGCTTGTCGGAGAAAATATTATAGCAGTGGTTCGGCAGGATATATTAGAGGGCTCGTCCTGGGAGGCTATTTGAGTGGAATTGAGGAATGGGAAACTTTTAGGGGTGTATTATAGACCACCTAATGGGGAACAAGAACTAGAGGAGCAAATTTATATGGAGATAGCAGCTATTTGTAATAAGCACAAGGTTTTAATTGTGGGAGATTTTAATTTTCCAAATATAGCTTGGGAAACCCATTCTGTGAAAGGACTGGATGGATTGGAGTTTGTTAAACGTGTGCATGATAGTGTGTTTTTTTTTACAGCAATAGGGAGCGGCAGCGCGAGTCGGGCGGGCGAGGGAGCGGCAGCGCGAGTCGGGCGGGCGAGGGAGCGGCAGCCCGAGTCGGGCGGGCGAGGGAGCGGCAGCCCGAGTCGGGCGGGCGAGGGAGCGGCAGCCCGAGTCGGGCGGGCGAGGGAGCGGCAGCCCGAGTCGGGCGGGCGAGGGAGCGGCAGCCCGAGTCGGGCGGGCGAGGGAGCGGCAGCGCGAGTCGGGCAGCGCGAGTTGGGCGGGCGAGGGAGCGGCAGCGCGAGTCGGGCAGCGCGAGTCGGGCGGGCGAGGGAGCGGCAGCGCGAGGGAGCGGCAGCGCGAGGGAGCGGCAGCGCGAGTCGGGAGGGTGAGGGGGATGGGGTGGGGGGAGACGGCAGGGCGACTGGAAGGGTTGGCAGCACAATTCAGGTGGGTTTAAATCTGGCCCTCTGAAATCTGGAAAAATCCAAAATTTAGAACAAACTGTCTCCCATTGCTTCTGGATAAAAAATTGTGTACCTGTACCAACTAGAGAAGGGGTAGTGTTAGATCTACTGTTGGGAAATGAGATGGGACAGGTGATGGTGGTATGTGTTGGGGAGCACTTCAGATCTAGTGATCTTAGTGCCATTAACTTCAATGTAATTATGGAAAGGGACAGGTCAGGGCCTATGGTTGAGGTTTTTGATTGGGGAAAGCTAGATTTGAGGAGATGCGAAAGGATTTACAAGGAGTGAATGAAGACAATTTGTTTTATGGGAAGGATGTAGTAGAGAAATGGAGGTCTTTTAAAGGTGAGATTTTGAGGGTACAAAATCTTTATGTTCCTGTTAGGTTAAAAGGCAGGGTCAAAAGTTTGAGAGAGCTATAGTTTTCAAGGGATATTGAAACTTAGTTCAAAAAAAGAGGGAGACCTACAATAAATATAAGAAACAAGGAAAAAAGATGTTTGGAGAATACATTGAATGTGAAAAGCTAAAAGAAGGCATAAGATGTCTACAACAAGCAGGGTGAAAATAAATCCAAAAAAATTTCTACAAATATGTTAATAGCAAAAGGAGAACAAGAGATAAAATTAGTCCCTTAGAGAATCAGAGCAGACAACTGTGTATAGAGCCAAAAGAGATGGGAGAGATCAATTTCTTTTCTTCAGTATTCACTACAGAGAAGGATATTGAATTGTGCAGGATAAAGGAAGGAAAGAGGGTAATTATGGAGATCACAATGATTAAGAATGAGGAAGTACTGGAGCTTTTTGAAACAAAGGTTGGTAAGTCTTCAGGCCCCAATGGGATTTTCCCCAGGATCCTGAGAGAAGTTAGTGAGGAAATAGCAGAGGCTCTGACAGTGACACACACATACATATATATATATATATATACACATACATATACACACACACACACACACACACACACACACACACACACACCACACACACCACACACACACACACACATATATATACACACACATCTGGAGAAACAATGTCTGATCAAGAACACTCAACACAGATTTGTGCCTGGAAGGTCATGTTTGACCAATCTTGTTGAATTTTTTGAAGAGGTGACTGGGAATGTTGATGAGGGTAGAACAGTGGATGTTGTCTATATGGACCAGTAAGGTCTTCATTAAGGTTCAACAAAGTTAAACAGTGGCTTGAAGAGAAATGCCAGAGAGTCATAGTGGATAACTGTCAGGTTGGATCCTGATGACAAGCGGTGTGCCTCATGGATCTGTATTGAGTCTATTGCTGTTTGTCATTTACATTAATGATCTGGATGATGGGGTGGTAAATTGGATTAGTAAATATGCAGATGATACTAAAATAGGTGGAATTGTGGATAATGAAGAAGGTTTTCAAAGATTGCAAAAGGATTTGGACTGCTTAGAAGAGTAGGCTGAAAGATGGCAGATGGAGTTTAATGCTGATAAGTGTGAAGTGTTTCATTTTGGTAGAAATAATCAAAACAGGACATACATTGTAAATGGGAGGGTACTCAGGAATATAGCTGAGCAGAAAGATCTAGGAATAATGGTGCATCATTCCCTGAAGGTAGAATCTCATGTGGATAGGGTGGTGAAGAAGGCTTTTAGTATCCTGGCCTTTATAAATCAGTGCATAGAAATCAGGAGTTGGGAAGTGATGTTGAGACTGTTCAAGGCATTGCTGAGGCCAAATTTGGAGTACTGTGTGCAGTTCTGGTCACCAAATTATAGGAAGGATATCAACAAGGTAGAGAGAGTGCAGAGAAGATTTATGAAAATGTTAACTGGGTTTCAGCACATAGATTACAAAGAAAGATTGAGCAAATTAGGTCCTTAATCTTTGGAGCCTAGAAGGTTGAGAGGGGATTTAATAGAGATATTTAAGATTATGAGAGGAATAGATAAGGTTGATGTGGATAGGCTTTTTCCATTGAGAGTAGGAGAGATTGAAACAAGAGTTCATGAGTTAAGTGGCAAAAGTTTAGAAGTAATCTGAGGGGAGCCTCTTTACTCAGAGAGTGGTGGCTGTGTGGAATGAGCTTCCAGGAGAAGTAGTGGCCGCAGGGTCAATTTTGTCATTTAAGGAAAAATTAGAAAGGTATATGGATGGGAGGGGTTATGAGCAGGGTGCAAGTAGGTGGGACTAGAGGAGAGGTTGGTGTGGACTTGAAGGTCTATAATTGTTACACGCTATAAAATCTTAATATATTTCTGTGTATTCTAATAGTATTTCTGATCAGTTGTTAAAATATCAAATTCTGTTTAAACAGTGGTAATTTAATAAATTGTTCATAACACCACATGAACGCAAGAAACAGGAGTTAGTAATAGGGGCCTTTGAGTCTCTCTCCCGTTCAATTATCACAGCTTATCAAGTGCCTCATCCACTTACTAATCTGTAGTGAATTAGTGCTGAAAAGTGTACAAATCTCATCTTTGAAGATACCTATACCCTGTGAGGTGCTGAATTCAAAAGGCTGACAATTCTCTGCACAAAAATTTCTCGAGTCATTTAGGTGACCAAAAATTCATTCTGAAATAATACCTCTTGGTTCTCGATGGTAGACTATTATTGTAAATAGTCTCTCTACTCCAGCAATCCCACTCAGAATTTTGCAGATCAATAAAGTAACTTCTCATTCTTTTTCACTCCAGAGTACTCAATATCTTCTTGTGCATCAGTCCATCAATCAGTCGACTGAAGCTAAACTGCAGTGACAAACTGCACAATGTTCTGCATGGTACTCGTAATGAGATCAACCAAAAGCCCATAACAAACTCCAAACTCTTTTCAATGAACACCCATAAACCATATGCACCTTTTTGCAGGTGTACCTTGAACGTGGTAACTGGTAAATCAGAAATATTGAGAGGAAAAATACATCATTTGCAGAATATTGTTCCTTGAATATTGCAGGAAGCTAGAGCTCCAATAACCTGGTAAGTGCTGGTCACAGCACATGCAAGATAATCAGATGTGCCAATGAATCAATAGGTAATAAATTAATTTAAGTAGTAAATTTGTGCTTTAGAGAATCCCAATGAAGCCATTATGACAAACAACCAGTAGTAACAATATCATATCCAGTAAATTCACTACAGGGAGTTACTATCGCATACTGAAGGCTTCAATGTGAAATCTAATTCCTGGAGAAAGGTGAAGTGAATGGAGAGCTTTCTGAAATTGCATTTGCCAGCATGATCAAGAACCACTAAACAATGCCAACAAGAATCCCTGAAAAGGCTGAGGATGCTGTGATATCTGTCTGAGGACAAGAAGGTGAACTGTCACAAGGAGTCTGGCCCTGACGGCACACCTGGCAGAGTACTGAAAATCTATGCCAACCATTTAGCCAGAGTGTTAATGGACATTTTCAACCTCTCATTGCTGCAGTCAGAGGTTTCCACCTGCTTCAAAAGGCCATCAATCATTCTGGTACCCAAGAAGTGTAAGCTGCCTCAATGACTACTGACCAGTAGAACTAACTTCTACTGTGATGAAATGCTCTGAGAAGCCAGTGGTGGCCAGAATTAACACATACCTAAGCAAAAATTAGGACCCGCTGAAATTCACTTATCATCACATCGCTCCACAGCATGTGCAATATTGCTGGCACTCCACTCAGCTCTGGATCATCTCAAAAATAGCAATTCATACATATGGCTGCTCTTCATCAACTACAGATTGGCCTTCAATACCATTCTTCTAATCCCCCAAATATACCATTTAACCATGAAAAAGGATTCAAACTATCCTTGTGCGCCACAATACCCAGACACTGAAGCTCACGAACAGATTTTGAAACATGCTTAACAATATCAGATATATTAGTGGATACATCGGGCCGTGTCCCCCACGGGTAACTCCCTCAGAATATCCTTGACATTACAAATCCAATTGCTGGCATCAAAGCAGCGGTTAAGGTAGATCAACAGGAGCACAAGATGGAGGACCTGGAACAAAGAGGCCTGACATGTGTCACTCACGATGCCATAAGCGTTCACTATTTAAATAAACTAAACCATCCTGTCCCTCAATAGCTATCTACTGAGCATTACCCTGGGCAGGTATCACTATTTCCCCTTTTACAGGAGGGCCACGACCTGTTGGTGCCACCCATACCTTTTGTCCGGCATTCTCTGGCTCGGGAATGGGGGGGCAATGACTGTTTTTCCTCTGGAATAGGCTGTAGTTCAGAAGCGTGAAGAAGTCAGTGGAAAGGTGTACCTCCCTTCAAAGGGCGATGATTCAAATTGTCGACTGCCTGCTGCAGTACATGGCACCACCCCTTCAGGGTCCCCAGTGGTGTTAACAAACGAATTTGTTCCTTCAGTAAGCCGTTCATTCGTTTAACTAACCCAGCAGCCTGCGGGTAATAAGGAATATGGTGGACCCATAAAATACTGTTGTCAGCTGCCCAATCACAGATTGCCTTCCCGGAGAAGTGCGAGCCATTATCAGACTGAATTTCTTCTGGTACATCATAACGAGAAATTAAATGGTTTAGTCCTTGGATAGTGCTAGCTTGGTCAGCCGTCTTGGTGGGAAATGCAAAAACCAGGCCCGAATAGGTGTCAACCATTACTAGGACGTAACGTTAACCCATACAGTCTGGCATGGGGCCTATGTAATCAATTTGCCAGACTGCAGCTGAGCGAGCTCCCTGTCTTATTCGGCCATGCGGACCAAGAGGAATGGTGCGAGATTTCACAAGCTGACATGCTGGGCATGTACGCACGACCATGCGGACATCGTCCTGATGGACGGGTAAGGCATGTGTACGGGCCCACATAGCTGTTCCCTTCTTCCCCAAATGGCCACTCTGTTCGTGTGCCCATCGAGCCAGGGGGACGGTATCGGCACGGCTGATAGTGGCAAGCTGATCTGCTACGGCATTATGTTGTGCCATGTTTGTCGTCGCATTGGTATGGCCGTCAATGTGATATGATTATCTCACGATAATGGGAAGCATCCCACAACAGCTGCTACAACTGTTTGCCCCATACTGGGCGGTCATGTATCAGCCAGTTATTCTTTTGCCAATTAGGCATCCATACCACTAGTCCATTAGCCACAGCCCAGGAATCAGTAAACAAGCGAAGAGGGTAATCATGGGGGTTTAGTGGTAAAGTGACCGCCTTCAACTCAGCATACTGACTGGAGCCACCATCCCCCTCCTTCAATAAGTGAGTTCCTGACCTGGGATGGTAAACCACCGCCTTCCACTTCTGCTTTCCTTCCACCCACCGGCTGCTACCATCAGTAAACCAGG
Organism: Narcine bancroftii; assembly: GCF_036971445.1. Lineage (NCBI taxonomy): Eukaryota > Metazoa > Chordata > Chondrichthyes > Torpediniformes > Narcinidae > Narcine > Narcine bancroftii. The sequence continues at coordinate 22,439,469 of NC_091473.1, read as the reverse complement.
CGTCCTCTTGTTCTGCTTTCTGTACCATCTCTTCCGTGGCCCCTTGGATCATCACATCATCAATATAATGGTGAATTGAGAGGGAAGGCGATACTGGCACCATCTCCAAATCACGGGCAATTAGGCTGTGGCAAATAGTGGGAGAGTGTACATAGCCCTGAGGGAGGTGGGTGAAGGTATACTGGCACCCCTTCCAGGTAAAGGCGAACTGATCCTGTGAGACCTCTTCTATAAGAATACTGAAGAAGGCATTAGCGAGATCAATGACAGCATACCATGTTCCTGAGTTCCCAGTAGCAATGTTTTCAATAAGGGTAACAACGTCCGGAATTGCCGAAGCCAGTGGTGGGGCACGTTTGTTCATAAATCGATAGTCAACTGTCATTCTCCAGGAGCCATCCGGCTTCTGGACCAGCCAAACGGGGCTATTAAAGAGCGACGCGGGCCTCACTACCCTTTCTTCTTGCAGTAATCTCTTCCTGCCCCCCAGGGAGGTGATATTGTGGAATGCATACTGGTTTTGTGGGGGGGGAGGCACAATCACAGGATCCCACTTAGCCCGACCCACCACTAATCTTTTAGTAATAGTCCAAATTCCAAATGCAAATCCCCCTTGGCTAGTATTAAGGGCCGTACCGGCCAACATATTAATACCCAGGATACACTCATCAGTGGCAGCCACGAGGGCATGTAACCACATAGGGGAAGGGCCATCACCCACCGTGGCACGGACTTTTATTTCCTTCGCCAGGGTGATCGCTCCTCCCATCCCCTCTATTCGAAATGTTGGTCCAGTCCAGAGGTCGGGGTTACCCGGAATCACCAAGTGCTCGGCACCGGTATCGACTAAGGCCAAATATTAGCGGTCATTACCCCCACCCCAATGGACTGTTAACGGTATGTAGGGCCATGGGTCCCCGTGTATCCGCCGTATCTCAATGGAGTAGGCCCACACCCTCATGTTTTAGTAAGGTTCGGGGGCTTCCAGGCCCACATGCCACTATTATCCATAAGAGCCTTTTTAACCATTTGTTGTATCTCATCATGGATAACTGGAGCAAGTAAAGCTGGCTCAGTGGGAGCAGCAGTGGGAGCAGAAGGCACAGCTGGGCCAGGAAGATCTTCCCCTGCCTTTCTCTTATAAAGGACCGTGGTAGGTTTCCCATCAATATCACTTTTAGGTATGTCTAACTTTAACAAGGTTAGAAAAAGATCCTTCCTTGTCGGTCCGTTATTAGCAGCAGTCCCTCTCTTTTCATTTTGTTTGTCTGATTTAACCTGGCCTGTACGTGAGTGGATTTTACCTCCCAATTCTAATTCTCGAAGCCAAGATAAGGCGTGCACTACCAGACACAGGGTGCCCAATTAGCGGACTAGTTACGGACAGAACCAGTCCCCGTAGAGTGGGTTGGTATGCATTCCGGCCGTGAATATCTCATCTTCAGGGCTCCCCCCCATGTACCCACAGCCTCAAACGCCCTGCATACAAGGCAGAGGTCAGGGCCTGCTGACGAATTACTGCTATACCCTCCTCTGGGGTGCCCCAATTGTTCTGTAACTGTAAATCCCTACTAAAGCATGAGGGTGTGGGCAGGGCCCCCCGTGTCTACTCCATTGAGATACGGCGGATACACAGGGACCCATGGCCCTACATATCGTTAACAGTCCATTGGGGTGGGGGTAATGACCGCCAATATTTGGCCTTAGTCGATACCGGTGCGGAGCACTTGGTAATTCCAGGTAACCCTGACCTCTGGACTGGACCAACATTTCGAATAGAGGGGATGGGAGGAGTGATCACACTGGGTATACTCGTAGCAGGGCATCCCCTAGAGTGGCAAGTGAGCAATCCACCCCTCTTCCTCTACCCCGCAGCTCAGCAGTGACCCGGATATCAGTAGTCAATGTTCCTAATCCCAACAATTCCTCAGGGGTTAAATATACATTACCCCCTACTTGCTCCCAAACACGCAGGAGCCAGGCTGCCAGAGTTTCTCCCGCCTTTTGCCTATAATCGATCTCCAATGGTAGCCAGCTCTTTTATAGAGAAGTCACGTATCATTGATTGCTCTTGACCTCTGCTCCCACTTTGGCCCACAGGGTCCTTTGCCCAGTTGACGGGATGAGGCCTAGGCCAACCCGTAGAGGGGGTGGGCCATTGAGCATAAGCAGGGGTTTGGGTATTTTCCCCTGGGTCCTCTTGTGAGATAGGGGTATCTATCCCTTCAATCTCTACCCTTACATCATCCCCCCCTTCCACCTGTTTGGGAAGTCTGCTGTCTTATGGGGCAGGCGTGAACAGCAGGTGGAGAGGGCAGTATGTTAGGCACATGCTGAGGAGTATCTGCATTATTACTATACACTGATCTAAAAAAAAGTGAGGATTGTGAGAGATGAGTAAAACTGATATAAAAAATATGAAGATGAGGAAACTAGTATAGATATATGTGAAATGAATAAAGCCAGTATGAATAGGATAAGAATAGATATTAGAATGTAGGAAGTAAAGTTAGTCTGAATAAGATAAGGGTCTTCTAGCCTTAGACAGAATTAGCAAGTTCTGAATGTAAGAAGTTAGTCAGCCCTGAGAGTCAGGAAGGTGTGAATAAGGACAATTACATGATGGGACACCGACAGGATACCCCCTGGTCCTCCAAGTTCACAGAAACAGCACGTAGGCAGACAGAATTGCCTAATGCCAAACTCATCCAGGAGGCAGAAGAATGTAAGGGGGAGGGTATTCCTATACTGAAATCAACTGTATAAAAGTTGGGTGAGCCCCAGTATGTGTGTGTATTCCCAGGGGAAGGGGGAGCACCCAACTTTGCATTGTTGTATAATAAATGTTCTTTGTTCTCAATTTTTGTCTCGAGCAATTTCTGTGAAGGTACTTCTGTTTCTAACATTACCATGGTCATCTTTCCCATCCCATTCATCAATTACATCAGGAGGATCATCGCCAGTCTTATCATGGCACGAATACAATGTGGATCGGGTTCTACTCCATGCCTTTCTTTATTACGGCAGATCGTTTGGACATGCTTATCCTCCCATTCTTTGGCTCGGTCCTGACTGGTGCAAACAATCTCACTCATCATGGAACAGCATTGTCGCAGGGCTTCTAGCTCCTCCTCTAATTGCTCTCTCTTAAGCTGAGATTCTACTTCTCGCTGAACTGATTTTGCTTCACACTGAATGGAGTGGGATAAGGCTGTGGCCAGCAGCCAAAAACCATCCGTCAGTGTCCCCTTTTTACCAGGAAATTTACTTTCTCGAAGGAGTGGCAACCCGCTCTCCCAGAGGTGCACTTGATGGGTCTAATTTCTCATCCCAACTAATGGGTGGTCCCAACAAAGACAGGGTATTGGCCAACATGCCAAACCCATCGTCTTTGGAAGTCCATCCCGGAATCAAGAACTGCTCAGGGCTCACCCCTTTATTTCGGCGAAACATCTTGAGACCAACCCTGCTCGCTGCGCCAATTGTCTTGGGTAAAGTTATACCTCTCATTTTGTTCGTTTTAGATTGGTCACAGTGTTTGAGCTACCGAAAGAAAATAGTCACACACACACTGAGAGCAGTTCAGTTTATACAAGGCTTTATTACCAAATCTAAAGCTGAATTCACACTACAATATGCAAGCCCTTCCCAATTATACTTATCGATGCCTGGACTGGTCCCAACTGCCGAAGCGAGGCAACGACTGCACACTTGTATAGGTTGTCGGGGCGCACGGTAGCAGCTTCTCTACCTCCCTCGACCGGGACGTTAGCTGGACTCTTGAAGTTCTTCTTGCTGATAGATGTTGCCACCTCTTGGAGAGTCTCTCCCTTCAGCAGTGGGACTATGGCTTATATTACCCAAAAGTTGTTTACTTCAGATCTTATCTCTTTGAACAAATGGTTTAATTATCTTGAGACAGTCTGCAACCAACAAAACTGCATCTCTGGGCCCCATGGTGGAATTTAGATGTGTCTACTAAATATGCATCCTGGGCCTCAGTGTAAACCAGATGTGTCTACTAATTCTTAAAAAAAACAGGCAAGTTCTCAGCCTTGCAGAATCAAAGACTGCAAAAGTAAGAAACACGGTTTAAATCTTCCATTACACAGGGATGGTCAAGAAGCTACAAATTCTAGGCTTCTGTACCCCACTCTGCAACTGGATACTTGACTTTCTCATCAGAAGACCAGTCAGTACAAATTGGAAACAACACCTCCTCCTCACTGATTATCAGTACAGGTGCACCCCAAGGATGCATGTTTAGCCCACTGCTCTACTCATTATACACCCATGACTGTGTGGCCAAGTACAGTTCCAATTCTACCTACAAGTTTGCCGATGGCACCTCCATTGTCGGCAGAATCAAACAGCAATGAGGAAGTTTACACGAGAGAGATAGGTTGCTGAATGATATAATAAACCTTGCGCTCAACATCAAAATTAGAGAGATGATTGTGGACTTCTGTTATGTACAAAATCAACAGCAATGAAAATACAGCAAAGACAATGGTATTTTTAAAACAATTTTTATTGTTAATTATTAATTACACAAAATCTTACTTACCCCAGTATGCATGAGTGTCTGGTGATAAAACCCAAACCATTATAGTTTAAGTTTGATTCAAGAGATTAAAGTTCATTCTCAGAAAGCTTTTGTGTTGTAACTCAGTCTTTACTGTTGTTCAAAAGCAATTATAAAGTATGAGGCATCAGATGCTTTAAATTGTTGCATAAAAGCAATAATGAAGTATTTTGAAACATCAAATCAGACCTCAAAACTCAAATTTCTTTTGTACAGTTGTTTTCAGAGCAAGTTTTTTCATAAAAACCATTTTCTTTCTTGCATGGAGATTTTTGAATCTGTGTTCCACATAATGAATCTGTCCTCTTTTCCAAAGAGACAGCAAAGTGGCTATTTTTTTCCATGATGATAATCATCTAAAAATTTTTTATTTCAAAAGCAAGATCAATTTTTATTTCATAATCAAAAGTGACAATTTCCATGGACATTACGAAGTTCCCCTCTATCTTAAAGAGACAGACAGAAGTGGACTTCCTCCTACAAAAGCTACTTATTCTGTGTTCTTTTTTGACTAGGAATAAGATGCAACAGTACCTTTTCTGGTTACTGTATCTACAATCCTATCTTCCACAGGATGGTCAACTTCCTGCTAGTTTCAAAGTGCCTTTTTTTTGTAACTTTTTTTCTCAAAATCATGTGACATGACATCACTAATTTTATTTCATTTCTCCAAAAGAACAAATCATGACAGACAGCCTCTTGCCTGTTCCTTCAAAGCCACTTCATATCCATAAGTGAAAAACATCTGACCTCATCTCTGTCCAAAATTATAAATGGATATAGCTCCAGATAGTCTGCGCAGGTCACTCAAGGAAGAACTTGCTTGTTTGAACAGCTAGTAGCAGAATTCTGTGTGTGCACACAAATATTTGAAAGCAAACACGTATTGTCCTTGAGTTTCAATTAAGAAGCTACTTCAGTTTTTAAGGCCATTTTTCGAGACCCGTCAACTCCGAAAATGACCTCTCACTCTCCATGTGACTGATGACACCAAAATTGTTGGCAGAATCACAAACGGCAGTGAGGAAGCATACAGGTGGGAGATAGATCAGCTCGTTGAGTGGTGTAACGACAACAACCTTGCATTCAACGCCAGCAAAACCAAGGAGATGATTGTAGACTTCAGCAGGAAGTCAGGAGAATACAACCCATTCCTTGAGGGCTCAGTCATGGAGAAGGTCAAGAACTTCAAATTCCTGGGTGTCAACATCTACGAGAATCTGTCCTGGAGCCTCCAATGTTGATGCAATCACAAAGAAGGCTCGCCAGCTACTATACTTTGTGGGGTGCCTGAGGAGATTCAGTATGTCACTGAAGAATCTTGTAAACATCTACAGGTGTACCGTGGAGAGCATTCTGGTTGGTTGCATCATTGCCTTGAATGGAGGCACCAACTCTCAGGACAAGAATAAACTCCAGACGGTTGTTAACACAGCCTGTGACATCACAGGCACCAGACTTCACACCGAGGATATATACTTGAGGCGGTGTCTTATAAAAGTAGCCTCTATTCTCAAGGATCCCCACCACACAGGCCATGCTCTCTTCACTCCGTTACCATTGGGAAAAAGGTATAGGAGGCTAAAAACAAGCACTCAGTGGCACAGGACAGCTTCTTCCCCGCTGCCATCAGATTCCTGAATAATCAATGAACCAAAGGCACTGTCTTACTTTTTGTGATCGTATTATATGGCGAGCTCTCCACTGGCCACCGTGACAGAGGTGCACCAAAGAAAAGGTACAAGGACTGCCTAAAGAAATCTCTTGGTGCCTGCCACATTGACCACCGCCAGTGGGCTGATAACGCCTCAAACCGTGCATCTTGGCGCCTCACAGTTTGGCGGGCAGCAGCCTCCTTTGAAGAAGACCGCAGAGCCCACCTCACTGACAAAAGGCAAAGGAGGAAAAACCCAACACCCAACCCCAACCAACCAATTTTCCCTTGCAACCGCTGCAATCGTGTCTGCCTGTCCCGCATCGGACTGGTCAGCCACAAACGAGCCTGCAGCTGACGTGGACTTTTTACCCCCTCCATAAATCTTCGTCCGCGAAGCCAAGCCAAAGAAAGAACTTTTTGTGCACTATTATTATTTTATTTATTTTTTTTAAGAGTAATGTAAAATGGTTATAATATGTATCTTTACACCATGACGCTGCCGCAAAACATTGAATTTCATGACTGGTTCACGACAATAAATTCTAATTCTGAATTAGAAGAAGCCAATAAATGTTATTGGATAAATTAGTGAAATTGTCATGTTACAAACCTATATACAGATATAAAACAAACATTTAACCACTAGAGAATTTCTATGGTCATAATGGGAAGGACTTCTTTCGACAACAATGAGTCAAAAATAATCACAACTATTAAATAACAGCATTCCATCAATACTTACTCAAACTCATTTCACTTGACATTGAACCATGGGGTAAATCGAATCAGAATTTATTGTCAAGAACAATTCATTGTTTTGCGGCAGCATTACAGTGCAAAGATTGCGATAAATTACATTTTGATAAAATAAATTTGTGCAAAAAGAGAAAGTGAAGTAATGTCATTCAGAAATCTGACGATAATGGGGAAAAACCTATTTCTGTATCATTTGAGTGTTCATCCTCATGCTCCTGTACCTCCTTCCTGATGGCAAAAGGAGAAGAGTGCATGGCCTGGTGATGAGGGTCTTTGAGGATAGAGGCTGCTTTCTTAAGGGAGTGAAGGCTGATGCCCATGATGGTAATGGCCAAGTTCACCACTCTCTACAGTATTTTACTGACTTGTGCATTGGCACCTCCATTCCAGACAGTGATGCAATCAGACAGAATGCTCTCCACAGTACATATAGAAATTTGCAAGTCTTTGGTGATGTACCAAATCTCCTCAAACTACACATGAAGTATAGGCACTGGCAAGCCTTCTTCATGACTAAATTGATATGGAGTCTCCAGGAAGGATCTCCAGAATGAAAGCAGCAACCAGACCTGACCCAACTCAACTAAATCATCTTGCATTCCTGAACCAAAATTGCAGAAAAATGGGACAAAGCTGATAATAAAATATATACAGTGTAAAGCATACAACTCAAACTTCTAACCTTGCAATTGAAAGAAATAACCAAATCCATAACTCTAACTTATAAATGTCTAATTCATTTAAAATTGTGAATGCAAGTAACATCGAGCATGGGAAAAGTCTTTAAAAATAAAAGATGTAATTGAATAGTGTGAGTCATTGCTTGTACGTGGAAGAGAAAACCCTGAGAATTCTTTGAGAAAACATGCATAAAAACCTCCCGTGGTGGTGTCAGATCACAAGTTCAGCAGTTCATTCTAAATTCTGGGTTGAGCCAATGTTTTAAGGTTATTACGTGTTACTAATTTTCCTCAACACTGAGGACACGGGGGTGGGATAACAAAACTAGGTGAAATTTTCTGTACCAAAGACACGTCATTATTCAGGAGAAAGATCCACAATTATTTTCCTTCAATGCAAAGAGCCTGATAATAGTTTTATGTTATAACATTTTATTTTCCTTCTCATTCGTGACATTTCCATGATCACAGTTACAGGATTTACTCTTGTGTGTTTAGCTTTTTTTTTTAAAAAAAAAGTTATTTATCTTTATGGAAAGAATTAATTGGTATACCATTAAATAGTTTTGACAGGTATGAATATCCATTCATACAGGGTTAGTACAGGATTTAAGTATTCTTGTGGCTGTAGAACTTGCTATTTTCTCTGCAGGTTTTCCACTGCAGCTTCAAGCAGAGGCTGCTAAAGATGACCATCCCATCCATAACCAGCCTGAGAGCAGATGATAAAATTATTGCATAGTCAAGCAAAACAGAAAATTCACACTGGACTAAGTTTATTCAAAAGAAGGAGTGTAGACAACAGAGTAGCAACCTGGATCTGTGAAAACTAGGTACCAACCTGTTAATTATGATTAGGTTATAAATTAATGTAGTGAATCTATGTTTTAGCAACAGGAGCAAGTATAGGGCCGAACTGGCCTGTTCTGTGCTGTAAATGGTTATATGGTTATATTATTCTGTTCATACAAGAAAAAAGTGCTCACAGTATTCCAGGTATGATCTCACCAATACCCCATGGAATTACTACCAGACCTTTACTCTTGTATTTCAGGCCTCATGCAAAAAGGCCATGTCCTAGCAGTGCCAAATGATTGGTGTCCACAGGTCAAAATGTTGTGCTTCCCTCCAATGCACCAAATGACATGAACACCCATATTGCAGAAATAGCACTGAAGTCATCAGATGACCGATACAAGTAATGTTTAGGGAAAATAGAGCAACTTAAAATGTCTCAGAAATGGCCATCCTTCCAAAGATTATCATTAATGTTGAATAAACCATGCTACACAAGTGTTTATCCTCCCCCCTTCCTCCCATTATCTGCTAGATTACAGTCAGCTGTCCAAGCAGTGAAAGATAGGTGGACCTTGTTTGAATCACATTTCATTTATGCTGTTTTCAAGCTGTGTGTCAAAGACAGGTTCTTTGCAAGAGAATTTACATTGATCACCAAAGGTTCAAAGCTATATGTCATTAAGGCAGGCTTCACAAACTAAATGGTAGAAGGAACATTCATCTTACTGTGTAACCATTGTGATGGATCTTTCACAAAACACAATTAAAGCACCGCCCAGATTTGGTAGATATGTAGACAAGTTTAATTTTTTTTAAAAATCACAGAATTATTGTGGCACAGAAGGATTCAATAGCATTCAATTGTTAAATTGTGATAAAATTTTGTGTAATTGCCAGCATTATGGGAAAGCCTCCAGATTTCGTGCCAGCTCTGTTACCAACAACTTCAGCCACATTTAACAGAACATACAGTTTAAATAAATAGTTTTTTTTTTAAAAAAACACCATTTGCTTTGCTATCTCAATCGATGATTTCCTGCACACGGGAGTATCTGACCTGACTCCTCAAACCCGACTCATTAGCACTGACTGCTTTAAACAACTTCTATTTTAAAAACAAATTTGCACCAACAACTGTCCTAGATTTGAAACTATTTAATCTATTGGATGATATCACAATAAAATTAAGGTCTCTCATCCCCAAGGAAACATTACCTCAGACTAGTAAAATAAGATTCTGTTGTTCAGTTCTGACTGATCTCTCACTGTGAGTGACCACTCTGTCTTGTGATTTATTTACTGGAATGTACTCAAAAAGGAACCTTTTCTCTGTTCCTTAGTGCATGTGACAATAAACTTGAACTTATCTGATCATTCATTTGAGGACCTTTACGAGGCCTGTTCTTATGGAGGCTTTATCCGGATAAGCTAACCTGCAACACGATCAGATTTCTCAGTCTTTTGCCCCCAAGTTAAGAGTTTCTTCAATTGTGGTCTTTGTTGTCACGCAAGAATTCTGTCATCATAGTCGCCCACAAATCCTCAAAATCGAGGATTTGGGAAGACCCAGACACTTTTTTTAAAATATATAAAGTGTGTGACATTGGCTGAGAAATAAATGTTGGTCAGGATAATTGTGCCTTTGATCTTTCCACCTGAGGTTCGGTTTAAAGTCTTCCCGGAAAAGATGACAACTCATCACACACTTGGATGATGTGTTAGGCTGCATGCCAACTGCACGAATAACGGGGACAAATAATCCTTTGAACCCATAAAGCATTCTTGTATATCTTCAATAGAAAATATACTTCTGTAGCAATGCCATGACCATTGTTTGATTCAATCCCAATGCTTGTTAGCCTATAATTATGAAACAAATTGGTGTCTCTCTACCTTAGTAAATACATCCAGTTATACCAACAAACTGAAACGTTACAGGGTGGGGAAGGATCTGAATGAAGAATTAGCCGATTTCAAATGAATGATCAGATAAGTTCAAGTTTATTGTCACATGCACTGAGGAACAGAGAAAAGGTTCCTTTTTGAGTACATTCCAGTAAATAAATCACAAGACAGAGTGGTCCCTCACAGTGAGAGATCAGTCAGAACTGAACAACAGAATCTTATTTTACTAGTCTGAGGTAATGTTTCCTTGGGGATGAGAGACCGATAATACAAATGATGCACCCGAGACTGCTTACACTCAAACCTGGAGCAAATAAAAATGATCGAGCGGCGTCCGTGCAGAGGTTTTGCCTGACCCGACGAGTTGCTCCGGCAGCCGTTTTCTTTTGGTGCAGCGTTACAATTGCCATGTTGTCCAAGACTGGAGGCGATGCGAAGACTGTCCTCCTTGTTTCGAGGGTGTTAGTGGGTGGAAGTACCGGTGTGTATGGATGTCATGTCAGGGCAAGCTTCGGCGAGGCTCAGATTGCCTGCTCTCCGGTCTCGAACAAGGAATAGATTGCATCTGCCCCCTCCCCCAGCCCAACCCGGCCATGAATCCATGCTGACAGCTCGAGTCAGTGCCTGCAGGGAAGTGGAGGGAAGAGCACTGATTTTCAAACAGTTCTTGCGGGCACTTGGACACCATATGAAAGAGTGCAATGGAAAAAAAATGTTCAACCACACAAATGGTTCAGACAGAAGGAGCGAGAAAGATTTCCGAGTTTCTCACGGTGGCAGGAGAACCGTGCGCGGCTCGCCCCTCGCCGCCAGCCCATTTTCTTGACATGATCCACGCGGCGTGACGGAGTGATGTCGAGGGGGTCCAGAAACTTGACATGAGCAACCTCTGCACCTTTGCATGGCGATAGACATAGCCCTTTGTCTTGGTGACTCGCCTTTGGACCGCTGGGAAATTACCACCATTTCTTCCCCAAATTGTAACAGACAATACAAGACCAACCCACCCCGAAAATGGCAAATGGTCACTTGGTTATTCATTGCATCCATTGCACCTCCTGAATTAGGTCTCAACACACCTGAAAACCCAGTGCAAACCTGCTCGTCATTGTTCGGTAAAATGCTTTGGGGGGGGGGGATCTATTCTGTGCCAAAATGCACGTCCGCTAATTCTGTTGCCATTTGGGCAGAGAATGTTACTCCCCAGGCTGAGATCCCTCTCGGGTCCCAATTCTCGGTCAGTTTTACTCTCACCTGCCGATCGCCGAGTCCCGGATAATGGACGGGATGGTTGGCCGCAGCAAGAGCCGGGGGTCAGGATTCACCGGAATCGCCTGCCATCCGGAGCAGGTCCCTCACATCGTGCGGGAGAAAACGGCGAGGGCATTTAAGCGAACGGAATACACCAAAAAGACACATAGCCCGCAATACCGGCAGGAAGACAGGCGGCCCTGCAGGTGAGCCGGCGTGAATCTGCTACATTTCAGCGCGCGGATCAGGCTGGGGGGGGGGGGGGGGGGGGGGACCAGGAGGAGGTGGTCTGTGTGGAGCGCACAGGCAGAGCCGCGAGAAACGGAGCGCGAATCCAACATCCCGCACACTGTCGACCTCGCACAGGATGAAGCACCAGCACAAATGGGAGCTCGTGTTAAACCTCAGCACCGACAGGAGACCGGGATCAAATTTCCAAACCAACTGGACCTCTGGGGCAGGCACGATCCCCAATAAAAGGCACGAGGCAAAAAAGAATCTCAAACCCAAACACCCACACAGACAAGAATCCCACACCGAAATAAATACAGGCCAACATGACAGGTTATTGTCACATACATTGTACCATGTACATATACACCGAAAGACAAGTTGCAGCTTTAAAAATGCAAATACTACAGAAGTTTATTTAATTGGATTAAAAAGAGATATGATAGATAATAAATAAGTGAATGGTGCAGACACAATATCTCAGTATCTCACTCCTGATCAAGCTCCAGCATAAACAATCCCAAAGGAAACTCACAGGAGTTCTAAACACCACACCAACAATGGATCCCAAGATCAAACATTTAGGAGATACAGAATGCCAGCCCATATCAATTCCAAAACACAGGGAGGGTACAATAACATCAATGGGTGACTGACAAGGACTGCAAGATAATTCACTGGACAATCTCCCCCACCCACCAAAGGTTTGCTTCCTGAAAACATATTGGGGATTATGATAGACAACTTCAAGCTGAATGCAAAGATAATTTCAGATTTTATGTATAGTGTAGGAAGTTGAAGAAGCATTAAGTTAACCATGTAACAATGACAGCACAGAAACAGGCAAGTTCAGCCCTTCTCATCCAGGGGAAACACCTTGCACCTAGTCCCATTGATCCAACCCATAGCCTTCCATACCTCTGTTGTCCATATACCTATCCAACTTTTCTCTTAAATATTAAAATCGAGTCCACATTTACGACTTTCACCTCTGATGCAATAGGTTCATTAAATATATGCTGATAAAAGAATTGGGTTAGCATTTCATAGACAGAACAATGCCTTCCAAGGTCAGGTGCAAACAGAAAGTTCTGGGCTTTAGCAACATTTGCAAGCACACCCAGAAACTGAAACATTTGCAAACTGAAATCAAAAATTAACAGTGCTTGAGTTTCAGGAGGGGAGGGGCAGAGAACAAGAGAGAGGGAGTTATCAAAGGCAATCTGAGAAAAGGCTGGACAGAAGAGGAGTCTGTTGAAAAGGCTCCTTTTTCAAGAATTGGCAGAGTTCTGATATGGTAGCCTGGGTGTACTCTGCAGAATTCAGGAGTGGCAGCTAGTCTTCCCAGTGTGGCGAAGAGGAGAAGAACTCCAAGAAGAACCTGGAAAGAAGACAAGTTTCTTCTGGAGGACACTCCTGTTTGGGTTTTTCAACAAGCAACAACCATCTCTCTGTAACCCTCCACAACTTTCCTGCCTGGTAATTAATTCTAAGTAAAGCATTGAAGTTTACTTGAATGTAATGACTGTTTGATTCTATGCACAGGATTAAAGATTTCTGGAAACTGTAGCCTTGGAAACATGAACAGTGTTAAGACTGGACAGTAAAAAGGACTTTATTGAAAACACATGACACACTCTTCTGCTTAGATTAGGTTGGGGGGGGGAAAGAGGTATTGTGTAAATAACAGTGTTGATAAGTTAAGTCTTGATTTTGTTGTTCAGTACTCAGAGAATTGAAGCAATTTTGTTTAATGAACCATTGCTTTGGTGTATTTCTATTGATGCTGGTATATGGAGTTCACCAAACTCACAGGCCAGAAGTTCAATCCACACTCCCACCACCCTCGGAGTGAAGAAATTCTCCCTCATGTTTCTCCTATATTTTTCCTCCTTCAATCTCAATCTTTTTTTTTTAATTTTTTATTTTTCACACCATAAATCACATTAGCCATGATATACACTATTTCTTTTTCACACATATACAGTGACTTTTTCTCCCCCCCCCCCCTCCTCCCAAGCCACCCCCCCACCCCCCCCCCCCTCATCCATTTTAGGTATACAATCTAGGTTGCATTAAGCCAGTCAGACAATGTTGTCATTCAACAAAAATACACCAGAAATTCTACTGAGTCCATTCTTTTCTTTCCTTCTCCTTCCATCAACTTAGGTAATGTTTGTCCCCGGTAGGTTTTCGCTATTGTATTTAATGTAAGGCTCCTATACTTGTTCGAATATTTCAATATTATTTCTTAACCTATATGTTATTTTTTCTAATGGAATACATTTATTCATTTAAATTTAGTAGTTTCTTCCTTTTAATTTGGTTATGTATTCCATTAATATTTAAAGTCATGTAGTTCAGCGTAGCCCTTTTATATTTTGTTTATCTTCTCTTTCCGTTTTTCCATCATTACCTTTCCTCCTTTTCCATTTCTGTTTTCTTATTTTCAACTCTTTATAAGACAACATTCCTACAACATCCAACATTTTCCTTATTCTCCTATTTCTATCTTATTTATCCCCAATCTCCCCTTCCCCTCCTGAGTTGTCCTTTATCCCTGTCGGACAACCACATCTCCCCTCTCCATTTGGATTTGCGAATCCACTCGCAAGCGTCAACTGATTTTGCAGTGACCGCTATTTCCCCTCACCCCGCCCCCCCAGAAAAGATTTCACTTTTCATATGTCACAAAGGTCACTCTTTTAATTCCCTCCTTATTCTCTCTATTCCATTACCTTCCCTTATTAATCCTTGTCTATACTATCTATATTTTCCTCTAAGTACAGATACATTCACGTATGCACATTGTCTCTATTCACTCTTATACCTCTTTACCCGCATACATATCAATCGTGATCATTTTTACTCTCATTACCCGTCTTCATCCCTCAGTCTATTTTTGTCTTTACCCACATACATATCAATCGTGATCATTTTTACTCTCATTACCTGTCTTCATCCCTCAGTCTATTTTTGTCTTTACCCACATACATATCAATCGTGATCATTTTAACTCTCATTACCCGTCTTCCTCCCTCAGTCTATTTTTGTAATTGTTCTGCAAATTTTCGTGCTTCTTCTGGATCCGAAAATAGTCTGTTTTGTTGTCCTGGAATAAATATTTTCAATACCGCTGGATGCTTTAGTATAAATTTATACCCTTTCTTCCATAAAATCGCCTTTGCTGTATTGAACTCTTTTCTCTTCTTTAGGAATTCAAAACTTATATCTGGATAAATGAAGATTTTTTGCCCTTTATACTCCAGTGGTTTGTTGCCCTCTCTTACTTTTTCCATTGTCTTCTCCAGTACCTTTTCTCTTGTAGTATATCTTAGGAATTTTACTACAATAGATCTTGGTTTTTGTTGTGGTTGTGGTTTAGAGGCCCATACTCTATGTGCCCTTTCTATTTCCATTTCTTGCTGTAGTTCTGGACATCCTAGGGTCTTAGGGATCCACTCTTTTATAAACTCCCTCATATTCTTGCCTTCTTCATCTTCCTTAAGGCCCACTATCTTTATGTTATTTCTTCTGTTATAATTTTCCATTGTATCTATTTTTTGAGCTAGTAGTTCTTGTGTCTCTTTAGTTTTTTTATTAGATTCCTCCAATTTCTTTTTTAAGTCCTCTACCTCCATTTCTGCTGCTACTGCCCGCTCTTCCATCTTGTCCATTTTCTTTCCCATTTCTGTTAAGGTCATCTCTATTTTATTCATTTTCTCTTCTGTGTTGTTTATTCTTTTTCTTAAATCCTTAAATTCCTGTGTTTGCCATTCTTTAAATGACTCCATGTATCCTTTAATAAGAGAAAGTATACCCTTTATCTTGCCTTTCTTTTCTTCTTCTATTTCACTGTACTCTTCCTCTTCCTCTTCTTCTTCCTCTGGGTTGGCCATCTGTTGTTTCTTTGCTGCCCTTTCCTTCTCTTCTTTCTTGTTTCTATTGTCTTCTGTGGTCTCTTCTTGCTGCAGGTGTTCTGCAGCTGTCGTTGCCGGCTGTGGAGATCGACTCCCCAGCTGGTCCCCCCTCCCGTCGGTGTGTTTTTTTTTTCATTCGCATCGCGCATGCGCGGTTGCGCACTTTTACTCAGCTCAGCGAGCCATTTTTGTAGTCCATTATTTACCGACCTGAGGGAGCGGGTTTCTCTCTCCGCAGCGGGCCTCTTCGGACAGGTAAGGCCTTCACCTTTTTCCTCCTTTGTCTTCTCTTCCTCTCTTCTTACCGTTGCTTTCGATTTTTCTTTTTTTGTCGCCATCTTCTTTCCACCTTTATACTCACTTGTCTGAAACTTTTATTTCTGTGCCTTTGTGTTTTCCTTTGTTTTTCCAGACTTTTCTGGAGAGGGCTGGAGTTCACCGTCCGGCCACTACTCCATCACGTGACTCCTTCCTTCAATCTCAATCCATGTCTTCTTATTTGAATCTCCCCACTCTCAAAAGAAAAAGCTTATCCTCATTTACCTGTCCCCCTCAATTTTAAATACCTCTGTCAAATCACCCCTACATCTTCAATGCTTCAGGAAATAAAGTCCTAGCCTGTTTAACCTTTTCCTGTAACATTCTTGTTAATCTCCTCTGCACTTTCTCCATTTCATTGATATCCTTCTTATAATTCAGCAGCCTTACACAACTTCCACATGACAACATACTAAAGGCTTTCTTCACCACTCTGTCTACATGTGACTCTACTTTCAGGGAATTATGTAAAAGAATTCATAAATCCCTTTGTCCTACTGCACTCCTCAATTGTTGACTGTGACAGATTATGTTGCATTTGTTTTGTATATAGATATATTTATGGCAGCTAAATTGGGGAAGGTTTTTTGTGTTGGCACATACAAACACAAACAGATTTTATTTAAAATACTGGAGATCAGCCCCAGATCTTTTGCAAAAGCTTTGGAGATTGACCAAGAGACTTCACTAATGGATTGTTGTTTACAAAAAGGCAACAGATGAAAGAACTTGTCAGAGCTGCGGACTGTCTGGAGTGGAATTTGCTGTTCTAGGATGATCATGTGGTTTGGCAAGCAGGTTTTCTCTCTGAGAGAGAAAAAGAGATCAGTTCCACTGTTTTACAGTCATCAGCAGCAGCAGGAGGTGGAACAGGACAAGCTGGCAAGCTTGTAGAAAACCCCATTTGGAAGATGGGTTGTGAGTACTTAGTTCAGCCTGGTCAAAGCCCCTGTGGTTCACGCAAGAGGAGAGGACTGGCTGTCTAATGTTTCACTTGGAATAAGTGGAACAAAAAGGAACTCTGTGGTGACCTGAAAGAAAGAGGTTATCATGAGGGGGAAAGTTTCTTTGGCAAGACACTGAAGTGGCTGATTAAAAATAAATCAGTTGTGGGTGCCCTGGAATAACAAATCTCTCTGAAAACTGACAAGAACCTTCCTGAGTGGTAACCATTTAACTTTCAAGCACCAATGCCTGGTGAACTTTATAAATGTTAAATTCTGTGCACAGTATAGAATTGCCTGCAACCAGTGAACTTGGAGGATTGAAAAGTAAGATTGGACTGTGAACCAAACAACTTTTCTGAACTTACACACACATTACATACACATGCACTTTGAATTAGAAGGTGGGGGGGGCTAAGTTAAGTAAATCAATAGTGATAAGTTAAAGTGTGATTCTGTTTGCATGTTTAAAGATAATTAAAAGCAACTTTTGTTTAAGTAACCATTTGTCGTGGTGAATTTCTATTGCTGCTGGGTTTTTACACTACTATTTAACGTGTATGGCCTTGGCTGAATATTCCTACCAAAATCTAGCACCTCACACTTATTAGTATTAAACTCCATCTGCCTTCTTTCTGCCCACTCTTCTAACTGGCCCATATCCCACTGCAAGTTTTGAAAACGTTCCTCAGCTGCCCACGAAAACGTTCCTCAGCTGCCCACGAAAACGTTCCTCAGCTGCCCACGAAAACGTTCCTCAGCTGCCCACGAAAACGTTCCTCAGCTGCCCACGAAAACGTTCCTCAGCTGCCCACGAAAACGTTCCTCAGCTGCCCACGAAAACGTTCCTCAGCTGCCCACGAAAACGTTCCTCAGCTGCCCACGAAAACGTTCCTCAGCTGCCCACGAAAACGTTCCTCAGCTGCCCACGAAAACGTTCCTCAGCTGCCCACGAAAACGTTCCTCAGCTGCCCACGAAAACGTTCCTCAGCTGCCCACGAAAACGTTCCTCAGCTGCCCACGAAAACGTTCCTCAGCTGCCCACGAAAACGTTCCTCAGCTGCCCACGAAAACGTTCCTCAGCTGCCCACGAAAACGTTCCTCAGCTGCCCACGAAAACGTTCCTCAGCTGCCCACGAAAACGTTCCTCAGCTGCCCACGAAAACGTTCCTCAGCTGCCCACGAAAACGTTCCTCAGCTGCCCACGAAAACGTTCCTCAGCTGCCCACGAAAACGTTCCTCAGCTGCCCACGAAAACGTTCCTCAGCTGCCCACGAAAACGTTCCTCAGCTGCCCACGAAAACGTTCCTCAGCTGCCCACGAAAACGTTCCTCAGCTGCCCACGAAAACGTTCCTCAGCTGCCCACGAAAACGTTCCTCAGCTGCCCACGAAAACGTTCCTCAGCTGCCCACGAAAACGTTCCTCAGCTGCCCACGAAAACGTTCCTCAGCTGCCCACGAAAACGTTCCTCAGCTGCCCACGAAAACGTTCCTCAGCTGCCCACGAAAACGTTCCTCAGCTGCCCACGAAAACGTTCCTCAGCTGCCCACGAAAACGTTCCTCAGCTGCCCACGAAAACGTTCCTCAGCTGCCCACGAAAACGTTCCTCAGCTGCCCACGAAAACGTTCCTCAGCTGCCCACGAAAACGTTCCTCAGCTGCCCACGAAAACGTTCCTCAGCTGCCCACGAAAACGTTCCTCAGCTGCCCACGAAAACGTTCCTCAGCTGCCCACGAAAACGTTCCTCAGCTGCCCACGAAAACGTTCCTCAGCTGCCCACGAAAACGTTCCTCAGCTGCCCACAAAAACGTTCCTCAGCTGCCCACAACACCACCAATCTTAGTATCATCTGCCATACTTTCTAATCCAATTTACCACCTGATCAACCAGACCATTATATACATGACAATCCATGGATCCAGTACGGAATCTCTGAGGCACTTCACTCATCACCAACCTTCAATTTGACAACCATTGTTGAATCCATCAACATTAATAACTAATGATTGAATCTTCCAAACTAACCTCTTATGCAGAACCTTGTCAATGGCCTTACTAAAGTCCATTATAGACAACATCCACAGCCTTCCTTTCATAACATTCTTAGTAATCTCCTCAAAAAATTATAACATTTGTTAAATATGATCTACCATGCACAAAACCATGTTGGCTACTCCTAAACAGCCAGTCTATCCAAATAATTGTATGTTCCATCTCTAAGAACACTCTCCATTAATTTACCTACTATCAACGTCAGGCTCACAGGCCTGTAATTATCCAGTTTACTTTTAGAGCCTTTTTTTAAGCAGTGGAACAATGTTAGCTACCCTCCAATCCTCCAACACCTCTCCCATGGCTAATGACATTTTAAATATTTCCATCAGAGCCCCTGCTATTTCTACACTAACCTCCCTCAAGATCCTGGGGAGTATCTTGTCAGGACCCAGAGATTTATCCTCCTTTATTCTCTTTAAAATAGCCAGTACTACCTCCTCATTAATCTGAACATTTTCCATGACCTCACTAAGTTTTCTCTACCTGACGCAATATTCCTTTCCTTAGTGAATACTGAAAAAAAATTAAAAATTTCCCTCATCTCACAGAACCTACATCTCACAATGCCTACCCTTATACTCAAAGGGCCCCAATTGTATCCCTCATTATTCTTTTACTTTTCATGTACCTGTAGAAACCCTTTGGATTTATTTTTACTATTCCTGCCAAAGCAGCCTTGTATCTCCTTTTAGCCTTTCTAATTTCTTTTTTAACTTTTTTTTGTACTCAAGCACCTCATCTATTCCCTGTTGTCTATTCCTGTTGTACACATCCCTCTTCCTCCAAACCAAATTCCAAATATCCATTGAAAACCAAGGCTACCTATATTTTCTAACCTTTTCTTTAATCCTCACCGGTTCATACTAACTCTGTACTCTCAAAATTTCCCCTTCGAATATCCTCTATTTATCTGTTGCATGCTTCCCAGAAAATAAATTATCTCAATCCACACCTTCTAAATCCTTTTGCATCACCTCAAAATTAGCCTTGTTCCAATCAAGAATCTCAACCCTAGGCCCAGCCCTATCCTTCTCCATAATTAACCCAAAACTAATAGTATTATGATTTCTAAACCCAAATTGTTCCCCAACACAAACCTGTCACCTGACCTATCTCATTCTCTAATAGGAGATCCAATACTGCCCACTCTCTAGTCAGTTCTTCTCCAGTTCAGGTGCAGCATATCCTTTTTATAGAGGTTAGACCTTCACTAGAAGATTATCCAATCATCCATAAATCTGAATCCCTACACCAATTCTTCCTTTATCTTCTATCCACATCTTCCTATTCCTACGCTCTCTAGCACATGACAGAAGCAGCAATTCAAAGGGGTCTTACTTTTTAACTTCTTCCCCAACTCCCTATAGTCTTCTTTCAGAACCTTATCCCCACTTCTATCTACGTCATTGGTTCCCTCATGCACCATGACATCTGGCTACTCCCCATCCAGAATGCTGTGCACTCAATCAGAGACATCCCTGACCCTGGTACCGGAGAGAGGCAACATACCATCTGAGAGCTTCAATCTCATCCAGCAAACCTCCTAATCACTCACCTAACCAACAAGTCCCAAATCTCTATCGCTATTCTCTTCTTTCCCCCCCCCCCTTTCCCTGTACCAGAGACATGACAACCTCAACTTGTCACTTGTAGGTCCCCCATCAACAGTATCCAAAATGGTGCACCTGTTCTTAATAGGAACAGCCACAGGAGTACTATGAACAATTTGCATCTTTCCCTTACTTCTCCTGACAGTCAACAAGCTACCTGTCTCCTGAATTATAGGGGTGACTACCTCACTAACATTCCTGTCTGCCACTATCTTTGCCTCCCTTGTGATCCACAGTTCATCCAACTCCTGCTCCAGTCCCCTAACTTGGGTTGTAAGGAGCTGCAGCTGGTTGCACCTTCTGACAAATACACTCTCCCAGAGTTCTCACAACCAGATCAACCTACTGCCCTAGCTGACTCCATTATTTAACTTTAATTAAAGGATTAAACTACCTTACCTCTCTCATAGGAAGCAAGCTAGCTCTTTCTCAGCCTCTGGTCACCAAAGCCTCAGAGCCCCACTCCTTTTGCTACGTAACCTTTTATTGGTCCCTTCCAATTAACTCAATTACCCAATTATTCCCACAAATCAACTCTTAATTGGCTTAACTCTTTGCCCTCTGTGTCCTTTTCAAACCGTCCAAATCACTGGTACTCACCAATCACTCACCCACCTCTGACTCCAACTTGACTGCAAATGAAATGAGAAGGCTCGAGTCCCACTCCATCTTTTTTAAACTATTCAAATCACTGGTATTCACCAATCACTCGCCCCACCTCCAACTCGAACTCAACTACAAATGAAATGGAGAAACTTTTATTGAATTTAACATGTCTAATTGGAAAATGATGCTGAGACATTGTGCCAGTTCAACTGGCCTAACGATGTTTTGCCGCTGATTTTTGTTTGTACTCAGCATCTGATGCCTTTTATGTCAGTGTTCAATAATAGTCGGCCAGCATTGATGGATCCCAGTTCCCCTTATACTGCTTTTCCATGGCTCACAATATCCTGGTGAAACCTTTCACCATGCTCATCATTGATTGCACCAAGTTTTAAATTTAGATATACAGCTCGGTAACAGGCCATTTCGCCCTACGAGTCTGTGCCACTCAATGTACACCCCATCAACCTACACCCCCAGTACGTTTTTGAATGGTGGGAGGAAACCGGAGCCCCCAGAGAAAACCCATGCAGACACAGGGAGAACATACAAACTCCTTGCGGACAGCATGAGACTCGAACCCCAGTCCATTCCCAATTGATGGCACTAACCGCTACACCAACCATGGCAATAATTAGCAGGGAAGAAGTTCAAGTGCAAATTCAGAAAATGAATTTTCAACGACATGTTGCACTTCGTGGTTTTGTATCCTTGATGCATGTTAAAAATCTGATAGAAAATTGCAAAAATAGGTTACATCTAAAAAATGGAACGATAGGAACATTTTAAAGTGATTTTTGTGATCAGCAGCCCAAAATCCATAAAATACACCCAAAAGTGTTCAGGAAGAAAATTCCTCCTTGTCCAGTGTTTTCAGAGAGGATCACAATATTAAAATCTTGTAGGATTCCAATATCAATACCAGCGACTGAGTAACTCAATATACAAAAAAGCAAACTTATTTCCAATATTGAACATCACAGTTATATGAATAACATCAAATACTGAGTAGGTGGAGTATCTAAACATCAAAAACTCAAGATGAAAGAGATTGTAGCACAATGATTAAGTTATCATTTTAGGATCTGAAAACTTGGACTGTCGATCCCCAGATATGAGTTTGAATGTCAAAGTAGCTGGAGAATATAACTTTAAGTCCAGACTTACAGAAGATTTACAACACAGGAGACCTCTGGCCCATCTTGTCCTCTGGCCGATTCTGCTTTCCTGAATTTGGTCGACATCCCTTGCAGGTCATAGCTTTTTATGTGTACTTCCAGATGTGGTCACATATTCTGCATTTAACACCCTTCCAGATAGAAGAAAATTTTTCATCACCTCTTGGAATTACATTTTTTATTCCCTCCAATTTTTGATCTCTAAGCTAAATGGGTGGTGGGTGGGGGCAAAAATATATTTCTCTGTATCATCTTGTACACCTTAATTAAATCTCCCCTCAGCCCCTTCTGTTCCAAAGGAAACAATATTCAATCTTTTCTTCTTGCTAAAATGTTCTATCCAAGCAATATTCCAGTAATGACTGTGGCATCACTTATCTCACCAAGGCAGTTCCCAGTTAGTACTTCAATAAAATCTCAATTAAAAATTGCTTTAGTAATCTAATAATGAAACTTGAAAATTTGATTTTAAAAAATATTATGGGTTACTCATGTCTTTCAAGAAATCTGCCATCTTTAGACAGGCCTATGAGTTAACCTCAGATCAACTAATTGGTATGGCTCTCAAATGTCCTCTAAAATGTCTTTGAATTCATGATCTAAAGGAGATGGACAACAAATACTGGCTTTACCTGTGACATCCACACCTCCGATGGGAAAAAATGCAAAAGTATCCAGAAAAGACAAGATCACAAAGCAACTATAAAGATCTAGGAGCATCATCATGTCAATGAGGATAGAGGAACTAAAGGGAATACGCAGGGTCTCAGCAGGTCAAGCAGCATCCTTGAAAAGTGACCACAGATGATTAGTCAACATTTCAGATCAGAATCCCTCATCAAACCCAGAATATTGATTGACCAGTTCTCTCCATGGATGCTGTCTGACCCACTGAGTCCCATCAACTTTCATTGTTTGCTCTAGTTTCCAGCATCTGATTTTCTTGCATATCTCAAGATAGAGGAAACCACAAATGCAAATTTGCCAATTACGATCTCAATGTTAAACCCTGGGAATAGATGTGACACACAGTATTGCATCTTGTAGTTCGAATTTAATAAATGGCCAAGCAGAATTCCGGCATCAAATATGCAAGGTGTTCCAAACAAAACTATCATTTGAACGGATCCTGTGATCAAAATCCTGTGATGGGCAGGGTTTCAGTATTAAATGTCTATAATGTACAGCACTCATGTGATAAAAACAGGATCCCAAAAATCAAAGAATCCTGATGGCATAGAGCTAAGACACACAGGATTTAGATACAAAAGATTTGAGATTGATCTCCTAATTTAAAGCACAAGCATAATAAACATCTAAACTCAAATAATCCGAATGTCAAATGCCTCACACCATAACAATTGTTGATGTTCATTGTGAAAGAAAGATTCTTAATTTTGATGTAATTAAAATATCAAACATACAAGACAGAGCAGGCACGGCTATAATATCATATAACCAGGACAGACAGAATTCCAACACTAAATAAACGGACAAAAAATATAAAAGTATAACCACAGTTATAACTGCAGAATCATAAACGGCAATGAGGAAGCATACAGGAAGATGATAGATCAGCTCATTGAATGGTGTGATGGCAACAACCTTGTGCTCAACTTCAGCAAAACCAAGGAGATGATGTTGTCTAGGAGGAACTTAGGGGAACATGATCCAGTCCTCATCGAGGGCTCAGTCATGGAGATGGTCAAGAACTTCAAATTCCTGGGTGTCAACAAGTCCAAGGATCTGTCCTGAAGCCTCCATGTTTATACAATCACAAAGAAGGCTCATCAGGGTCTATAATGTGTTAGGTGTCTGAGGAGATTCAGTATGTCACCGAAGAGTCTCATAAACTTCAACAGGTGCACAGTGGAGAGCATTCTGGCTGGTTGCATCACTGGAGGCGCCAACTCTCAGGACAAGAATAAACTCCAGAGGGTTGTTAACTCAGCCTCCAACATCACAGGCACCGGACTTCACTTCATCGAGGACAACTACATGAGGTGTATCTTAAAAAAGCAGCCTCAATCCTCATAGAGACCCACCACCCACGCCCTCTTCAGTCTGCTACCATCGGGATAAAGGTGCAGGAGCCTAAAGATGAGACCTCAACAGCACAAGAACAGCTTCCCCACTGCCATCAGATTCCTGAATAATCAATGAACCAAAAACATTGCCTTACTTTTTGTGCTCTATGCTTTTTAATTTTTTTATAGTAATGTAGTAAGATGGTTATAATATGAAAGTTTACACTATGATGCTGCCATAAAACACTGAATTTCATGACTTGTTCATGACAATACATTCTGTTTCTGTCCCTGAAAATCTAACAACGAGAATTGACTATTCAAAAATTAAAAAGGACGCATGATGTCATGTATGTACTCTGACAATAAATCTGAAATCTGAATCCGCAATCTGAAATCTGAAAGAAACATTTCAGGCATGGGCCCTTCACCAGATATCAGAAAAAAACAGCAGGCACCTGAATTTAGTGAAACAAGGAAGTCTGCAAATGCTGTTAACATAGTAAATACACAAAATTGGTGGAGAAACTCTGCAGGTCCCAGAGTGTCCATATGAGGCAAAGATATATAACCAAGGTTTCTGGACAAAGCCATTTACCTTGACAAACAGCTCAGGCCTAAAAATCGAGAGTATCTACATGGACCAGCAGCAGTCATCAAGGATCCACAACGCCTAGGACATGCTCTGTTCTTGCTGCTGCCATCAGGAACAAGGTATAGGTGACACAAGACCCATACCACCAGGTTCAGGAACACCTGTTGCCCTTCCACTATAAGACTCCTCAACAATAAACTCAATCAGGGACCCATTTAAGGCCTCTTATTTTGCACATTTTATTTATTACTGAATATTTTTATGTATTTGGAGAGTCTGTATACATATTTTTTATTGAGTACAATTTACAGTTATCAATAAGTAGGAATTCTGCCTGGCCCGCAGAAAAGAGGATCTCAGGGCTGTATGTGATGCTAACTTACCTGAGTTGGGAGCAGTGCCATTCGCTACTGGTGATATATCTGGGGCGATGCACAGGAGTAGTAGCGCACGTGCGTGGGTCAGACCAGGGGGCTGCTTACACTGTGATAGATCAGAGATGCAGGAGGAAGAGATTGAGAGCGTCAAGATCACCCATGTGGCAGAGAGCCAATGAAAAGGTCAGTGGTGTTTTGTGGGAAGAAGAAGAGTTGTAGCTGAGAAGAATAAAGAGGGTAGACTCCATTACGTTAAAGAACGAGTGACTATTCTTTTGATTGTGTGTGTACTGGATAACTTATAGCTGTTGCAATGTCACATATGTATTTGACAATAAAATTGAACTCTGGTTAACTCTGGTTAAGAGTACCTGACATGAATCCTTTGCAACACACATGATCCCAATATTAAACATCCTGACCATACAGGATCATAATATCCTTTTATCAAAAACTTAGGACATATTCATTGTCCAGTGAAATTAGGACTTTGATATTAGTGAAAATGGACATGCACCTTAAAATTGGAAGCACATGGCTTGCAAAGTCAAATTCCTGGCTTGGTATGCTACCAACATTATTTCGGAAAGACAGGCAAGATTCAAACACAATTAACTGGAACGGATTAAAATATTTAAAATATTGAGTGAAGAGGATCCCAGCATCAAACATATAGGACTAGCAGACTCCTATACACAGCACTCAGGAAATACAGGATCATCTACTCATCAACTCCAAAATAAAGAGGATAATTGAAATAAATACTCAGTAAACAATGGATTCAAGGATGTTGTTTGATGACAGGAAAGAAATGTTTATACAATTTCAATAAATGGCGCCTATCTGCCCTGACATTTTTTTAAATCCTCTATGGCTGGTGGACAAACAGGATTAAAATAATGACAGGACAGAAAAGATGCATTCATTAATCGTGCAGAAGTATTTGATTCAAATACTATAAAACGCATTATTGATAGAATCTACAAGTCAAGTGCAAGAGATAGACAGCATCCTAATTCAGATAGGATTCAAATGTTGACAGAACAGTGTAAGCAATTCCATTCAATATGCATCACCTAGCATAAATGAAAATGTTACATTACACAGGGAACCAACAAGATCCTAATGTCAATGGGTAATTTCAAAATCAAATATACACGATAGCATCCCAATTTTTAGAATCAAGAAAAAGTGCATATTATCATAAAGCAACAAGTACAATCAAAAACCAATGATAGACTAAATCCCAATGTCAAACTCACTGGTTAAACAGGATTCCTGAATTTAACACTCAGGAACCACATACAAAACAGACACAAGGCAAACATTATCCCAGTATAAAATATCCCAAAGAAAGAAAAACTGATGATAACTATTCAGAACAGATTTGTAAATATTTCCTAATATCAGAAGCAAGTATCAAATACAAATGGCCACAAAGTTATCCGAGGTAA
Source organism: Narcine bancroftii (assembly GCF_036971445.1). NCBI lineage: Eukaryota > Metazoa > Chordata > Chondrichthyes > Torpediniformes > Narcinidae > Narcine > Narcine bancroftii. The sequence continues at coordinate 22,412,521 of NC_091473.1, read as the reverse complement.
ATTAGGATGCCAATATCAAATGCACAATATAATAAAAGTTACATAAAAACTCCACTCATAAACAGAAACCAGATTCAAATAGCTGTAATGAACTGATTTCAATTTCAAAGAGATGAGACAAAACCGTTCTCTATATCAAACACTTGACACAAAAAAAAGCACAGTATCAAACCACTAAGGCAATCAGAAACTAAATACCAAACATTAAGTTGATCCAGTATCCTATATTCAACACTCACTCTAAAGAGAAAAATATTAAACATTCTTCTTTTGAGTTTGAAAATTTTTTCTCTTGACTTTCCGTTCCCGAGTGATTTAAATAACCCACAGTTCCTTTAATTAAATAGGCTACAATTTTGCCAACATCTGACATGGTAATTTAATTAAACACATTTTGAAATGCCATCCACGATAACCTCACATCAACAGTTGAAGTACCAGCTTGTATCCTAATAGATATGTATAACATCCAGAAGCTGATGTTATTTCCAATACAAAATATGCTTACAGCTGACATTAGGATCAAACAACTAAACAAGGGGCAACAAACAAGAATCAGCAAATTCACAAATTAGTAGGGTCTGAAGAGAATTCAACTTAAATTTGTATTAATTTCAGAATATGCGAATAGAATTCACTAAAGAAACGGATCAAACATGTGAATGGAAAAAAAACCAAGGCTATTGGGGAAAAAAAAGTGTGAGATTGGTTGGGTAGCTATGTGAAAGAGCCAGAACAGGTTTGATGGGGTGAATGGCCTCTTTACACTTTGAACTTTTTAAACTCCAGTAGTTTTTTTGCTTTTTACAATTTAGAAAATATTCTGGTTTGCCTTTCCTCAGCCTCAACTGAGTAACTTCTCATTTGTCCATTTTTTCAGTTCTTTTCATTTTCTTCATCACTTCATAATTTTGTGCTCCCTCCACCCAGCACGACCAATGTAATCCATCTGTTATCACAATCCTCAGCTATCTGGTTCCTTGGTTGTTTAAATATACAGTAAACTAACAAGATCTAAAATAGATCCTTGCAGAAGTTCACTGTTCACATCCCCACCCGTTCTCCTCTTTGGCTCTTTCTACTCAGCTGATGTCCTAATCAAGGCAATGTTTTGCCTTCAATTGAGCTTGCAAGCTGTTTTGAAGCATTTTTATCAGCCACCCTTTGGAAACTAAATAAAATGCAAAGGAAAAGTCCCTATATATCACTTTAAACATCTCTTCAAAAGAAAATCTAATCAAATTTGTCAAGCATGACCTACCTTTTACAAAACTGTGATAGCCCTCTGATCAGATCAAAATGTTCAGTTGCACTGCCCTTAATTACAGACAAGTAATTTCCCAACAACATGTTAAATTTACTAGTCTATAATTCCCCAGTTTCTCTTTCTCACCTTTCTTAAATAACAAATGACAGGTATAATTTTATAATCTGAGGGAGCAGTTCTTGAATCAAGAGCACCTGAGAATATTGTAATTAGAAATTTTATAATATTCTCTTGTATTTCCTTTCAAATTCCAGGATGTATACTATTAAGTCAGATTAAGGCCCAGATTAACATAGAAACATAGAAACATAGAAGATAGGAGCAGGAGTAGGTCATTCGACCCTTCGAGCCTGCTCCGCCATTCAACGAGATCATGGCTGATCTTAAAGTTCAGTACCCCGTCCCCGCCTTCTCTCCGTAACCTTTAATACCTTTATATTGAAGAAATAGATCTAATTCCCTCTTAAATATATTTAATGAACCTGCCTCTACTGCCCTCTGTGGCAATGAATTCCACAGATTCACCACCCTCTGGTTAAAGAAATTCCTCCTCATCTCGGTCCTAAATGGTTTGCCTATTATCCTCAAACCATGGCCCCGGGTTCTGGATTTTCCCATCATTGGAAACATCCCATCTGCATCCATTCTGTCCAGTCCTGCCAGAATTTTATATGTGTCTATGAGATCCCCTCTCAATCTTCTAAACTCCAGCGACTACAATCCCAATTTGCGCAATCTTTCCTCATAAGTCATTCCTGCCATTCCAGGTATCTGCCTGGTGAATCGCCTCTGCACTCCCTCCATTGCAAGAACATCCTTCCTTAGATAAGGTGACCAAAACTGCACACAATACTCCAGGTAGGGTCTCACCAAGGCCCTGTACAGCTGCAGTAAGGTATCCTTGTTCCTATATTCAAACCCTCTTGATATGAAGGCCAACATACCATTTGCCTTTTTAACCGCCTGCTGTACCTGCATGCTCGCCTTCAGAGACTGGTGTACAAGTACCCCTAGGTCTCTCTGCACTTCCCCATCTCTTAATCTATTGCCATTCAAATAGTAATCTGCCCTCCAGTTTGTATTTCCAAAGTGGATAACCTCACATTTATACACATTGTAGTGCATTTGCCATGTATCTGCCCAGTCCCTCAATTTATCCAAATCAGACTGGAGCTTCCTGATCCCCTCTTCCGTGCACACAACCCCTCCTAGCTTAGTGTCATCTGCAAATTTGGAGATATTACATCCAATCCCCTCATCCAGATCATTAATGTAAATTGTGAACAGCTGGAGTCCCAGTACAGATCCCTGTGGCACCCCACTGGTCACCGCCTACCACTCAGAAAATGAGCCATTTATCCCAACTCTCTGTCTTCTACCTGCCAGCCAGTTCTCAATCCACATCAATACTTTGCCCCCAATCCCATGAGCCTTGATTTTGGAAGCCAGTCGTTTATGCGGGACCTTATCGAAGGCCTTTTGGAAGTCCAGGTACACCACATCCACTGGCTCTCCCCCATCTATTTTACCTGTCACCATCTCAAAGAATTCCAATAGATTTGTCAAGCACGATTTACCTTTTGTAAATCCATGTTGACTCTGTCCGATCCCTTCTCTGCTAGTCATATGCTCCGCTATTACATCCTTAATAATGGATTCCATCATTTTGCCCACTACTGATGTAAGGCTCACCGGCCTATAATTCCCCGCTTTTTCTCTACCCCCCTTTTTAAATAGTGGGGTAACATTAGCTACCCTCCAATCCATGGGTACTGATCCTGAGTCTATCGAGTTCTGGAAAATAATTCTGAAAGCATCTGCTATCTGAATGGCCACTTCCTTAAGTACCCTAGGATGTAGATTATCAGGCCCTTGGGATTTATCTGCCTTCAATCCCATCAATTTCCCCAAGACCATGTCCTTAGAGATACTGATTTCTTTCAGTTCCTCCCTTGCATTAGTCTCTATGTTTCCCAACATCCTTGGGAGGTTATTTGTATCCTCTCTTGTGAAAACAGAACTAAAGTAAGAATTTAATTGGTCTGCCATTTCCTTATTCCCCATTATATATTCCCCTGATTCCGACTGCAAAGGACCTACTCTGGATTTCACCAATCTTTTCCTCTTGACATATTTATAAAAGCTTTTGCAGTCAGCTTTTATATTTGCCGCAAGCTTACTTTCGTAATTTATTTTTGCTTTCTTGATTAATCCCTTTGTCCTCCTTGAACTGCTCCCAGTCTTCGGTTGTGGTACTTTTTTTGGCCAATTGATATGCTCTCTCTTTGGACCTAATGCTGTCTCTAATTTCCCTTGTTATCCACGGTTGAGTCACCTTTTTTGGTTTATTTTTATGCCAAACCAGTATAATGGTATCATAACAGTGAGAGTAGCAAATGCTATGAGTCCTGTAATTTCAAGGGCTCCCGCATTTATGTAGTATGAATTATGAGAAACATTTTCATTTTTGTGCAGTGGCTGTCAGATTTCATTGATAAACTGTGTTAATAACCCTTTTTTAAGATGATAATTAGCTAAAATCACCAACCTTAAAATTAATCGGTGTTATTAACATAGACTATCTCTGGCAACTCGTGGCTATGGCTCAATGGGAGAGCAATGGCTGTCTTGATTGCCCATAATCCCCATGCAGCTGGAACCACTCTGCCAGTCTCAGGGCCAGGGAAATGCAGAGCGGTTCCAGCTGTGTGGGAGATTATGGGTAACGAAGATGACCATTGATCCCACATGCCGCCCCCACCATAAGTTTTGTTTCAACAAAACATATAAGGAAGTTTTATCAGGGAGGGGCGCAATTTCAGTGTAAGTATAATTTCAGTGTAAGTGCTTCCCCCCCCCCACCCCCCCCCCCACCTCACTGCGCATGCGCCAACCAGCATTATTTAGGAATGTACATGGTTCAGTTGGACAATTTAGGGCCCCATTAAAATATTTGCTACAGGCCATGCAATACCTTAATCCGGCACTATTAAGTCATGTGGAGTTGACACTTATCAACTTCATTACTTTGTTTATTATCAATAACATTTTGCTCTTTAATTTTGGTGATTCCTTGTTCTTTATACAACAGTAGTTACAAATAAAAAGAGAAAATGTCCGAAATACTCAACAAGGAATGCAGTGAGTGTGGGGAGAGAAAGAAACAAAGATAATATTTCATCAGAACTGCTCATCAAATAGAGGCTGTTTCTCTCTTCATAGATGCTGAACATCCCCAACATGTGCACTTTTGCGGCTTTTTGCCAACGCCAACATTTATCTTCTTGGATTATCACCATCCACATTCATCATATCTCCATGGTCATTCCTACTATTGATTTGCAAGGGGCTTCTGAGCAGGTTTCCTTCTTTATTCAATAATAATTTGTAGTTGGTTGACTTTGTTATGTTATCACTCTTTTACCATTTTGTCAGTGCTATTTGTCACTCTTTGTAATTGTTTGCATCTCTTTTAGCCATCAGAATTTGTTCAATTTATTACATTTTGTTTGCCTTCTTTACATTCTTCTTTGTACATCATGATACCAATGCCATGTAAAATTTGTACCCCTTAAAATTTGGGTTTGTCTGTAACATATTAAAATTTCTAACTGAACACATTTCTTTATCTGTTCTTTTATCTACAAATGTAATTTATCATGGACATTCACAATCTGATTAAACTGAAGTCATCCTTGTTGATGTAGTATCTAGAACCTTTTAAATACTATGTTGAACTCAAAACAAATGTGCTTGTTACTATTTGGGCTTTCAACTCAAGTCTTGCTGATTTATTATTCATTATTAAATCTGATGTAACCAGCTCCTTTACTCTTTCTGCAACATACAATTTCAAGAAATTCTGAACATTACTGAAGATGTCTGATATTGCCATGGAGTTCATGTTCAGAAATAATCATAAAAATGAACACCACCCTCATGTCAAACACCTGGTCAAACTAGAACATAATTTTAAAACCTCTGTGCAAACGAAATACCAAAGTCAAATACAAAAATGGGATCCATATAATAATCACTGGGTATAATCCAGACATAATTTTCAAGTCATGTTGGAAGATACAGCTCATATAGATCAGACCCATTTTTAAACAACTTGTACAACCAGGATTGTAAATCATTCTCACAGTGCATAAACAAGATACCATTATCAAATGTACAAATATGAATAGAATAGCAAACATTTGCGATAAGCAGGACCAGAACCTGGACAAATGCATTTCCAATACTAAACTGATGCTGGAACCTCTGACCGTTCACATCCAAGTGTAATTGCAAGTGTGATTCACATCTGAACTGCTTAATCTGAAAGTTATGGATTCAAGTCCTACTCAGGAGATGTATGTGCACAATTTAGGTGACTAGTGCCGAGGGAGTACTGTATTGTTTGAGGTGCTGATTTCAAGATATTAATCTGTTCTGTGGAACCTTCTGCAACTCTCAAAGAGGGCAATGAGTATTTTGGTTTTATGTTTTAGATGAAAATCATGTGCATCCAGACATAATTTTACAAGTAGAAGTATAATGTGTCAACCTAGATTATGTATTCACATTACTGGATTGGGACTTGAATTCAACTCTACCTCATATTGAACATTTTTAAAAAAAACTTTATTTAAAAGAATTTAAACAACATAATCAAATATAACAAAAAAAACATTTTTTTTGTATATATTAAAAAAAACCCTCCCACCCCTTCAGCCAGCCCCCTTATATAAAGATAATACAGTGATTATAAAGAATATTTCAAAGTATCTCTAAATTCATATACTCCAAATAAGAAGACCACATTTCCATAATAATACAATTTCTCAACTCATTATGCCAGCGTGTTATATTAACCTCCACATTATCCTTCCACGTACTAGCTACACATTTTCGTGCCACAGATAACACTAGACATACAAATGTAATTTAAAATTTATCCAACACTAATCCTTTCAAAGAAACCATGTATCCCAACAAAAAAGATTGATGGGTCTAATGGTAATTTAATCTTAAATAATTTTTCCAAAGCCAATCTAATTCCTTCCCACAATGGTTGTACTTTAAAACAAGACCAAACAGCATGTAAAAAAAAGTTCCAGTACATAGTCCACATCTAAAACAAGAATCCGAATTACTAAATCCATAGTTTTTCAATTTCTCTGGAGTTAAATATAACTGATGTAAAAAACTATAATTGACCATTCCATAACATACATTCGTTACTTTAGTTACACTATCAGAACACATAACCTCCCAATTATCTTCTGGAAAAATATAAATTAAATCACTTTCCCATTTAAGCCTAGATGCCTCCCATTCTGGTTTATCCATACTATCCTGTAACAATTGGTACATATCTGAAATATAACTTTTCTTAGGTACAGAAGAAATCAAAGACTCAAATTTCATTATCATGGGTAAATTCATCTCTTTTCCATAATTATCTTTTATCAAAGCTCTGAGTTGATTATACACAGAGAATTTATAGATATATCAAATTTCTCCCTCAATTGAATAAAAGAAAGAAATTGGCCTTCTTCAAAATAGTCCTGAATTATCTTTATCCCTTGAGAATTCCATCTCTTTAAATGATTATTAAACATTGAAAAAGGAATAAGCTGGTTATGATATAATGGGGTTTGAATTGGTAATTTACCCTTTGATCGTAAAACCCTGTTTCTTTTAACCCATGTCCTTAACAAATGTTTTAATACCAGCATATCACATTCCCGCAATAAATCCACATTCCATTTAAATATAAAATGATGAATCTCAACTTCAGATATACAAGCCATTTCCACCTTTGCCCAACTCAGAGGTTGATCCACATTCATCAATCTGCTAACAAATTTCAACTGAGCTGCATCATAATAATTTTGAAAATGAGGTAACTGCAATCCACCTAAAGAATATTTCTATGTAAGTTTATGTAAAGCTATTCGGTCTAATTTTTCTTTCCATAAAAACTCCCACACTGCCCTATTCAGGTCCTAAAAACCCTTTGAAAGTAAACATGGTATAGACTGAAACAAATATTAAATTTTAGGAAAAAATATTCATTTTAACACAATTTACTCAACCCATTAATGTTAATGGCAAATCTTTCCATTTAATCAAATCCATTTTAATCCTTTTTAATAAAGGGGCATAATTCAATTTATATAAAGACTGGTAGTCTGCATTTACTACCACTCCCAAATATTTAATTCTATCTGACTATTTCAATTTTATAATACTTTTATATTCTGAATAATCTCCATCCTCAACTGGCAATATTTCACTCTTATCACAATTTACTTTATATCCAGATTGCTCTCCAAATTTTAACAAACAATCTTGTAAATATTTCAAAGACTGTTCTGGTTCTGTCAAATATACCAGCACATGGTCCGCAAATAAATTAATCTTATATTCATCCTCCCTAATTTTAATTCCTTTAATCTTATCATTCTGTCTTATTGTCTGAACCAACGGTTCAATAGCCAATGCAAATAAGGCTGGTGACAATGGACAACCTTGTCGAGTCGAACACATTAAATTAAATGATAAGGAAATTTGACCATTTGTCACCACCCTAGCAGTTTGATTTGTATATAAGGCCTATAAAATAAGGGCCAAAATTAAACTTCTCTAACAACTTAAACAAAAAATTCCACCTGACCCTATCGGATGGTTGGGTTGCCGTCTAAATGCATTGAGTAATGTTATCAATCTAAGAATATTATCAAACGCATTTCTATTTTTAATAAGACCTGTTTCATCTATATGTATCAACTGAGGTAAATATTTGGCAAGTCTATTCGCTAACTCCTTCACTATAATTTTATAATCTACATTTAATAAAGAAATAGGTCTATACGAAGATACTTTCAATGGGTCCCTATCTTTCTTAGGAATCACAGTAATTATAGCACTTAAACAAAATTCCAGTAACAACTGCTCCTCTGTTACATATCTCCAAATATAGAGGATAAATCTTCATAAAATATTTTATAAAATTCAACGGAAAATCCATAATCTCCTTGCAACTTTCTATTTGGCATCTCTTGAATAGCCTCTTTAATCTCAAAATCCCTAAATGGAACTTCCAATTCTTTAATCTCATCCTCCCCTAAAACAGGTAAATTTAATTTAGATAAATAGGATTCGATAGAACCAGCATCCTGCTTTCCCTCAGAAGTATATAATTTTTGATAAAATGAATAAAATTGATCATTAATTTCCTGAGGTTTATAGGTAACTATGTAGAGTCCTTTCTTTTGTTCTCTGCACTTTTCTTGGAGCTGTCTGAGGGCAAAGACCATGTCAGTAGTTCCTCTGTTTGCGCGAAAGCCGCACTGTGATTCTGGGAGAATATTCTCGGCGACACTAGGTATTATTCTATTTAGGAGAATCCTAGCGAAGATTTTGCCTGCAATGGAGAGCAGCGTGATTCCCCTGTAGTTTGAGCAGTCTGATTTCTCGCCTTTGTTTTTGTACAGTGTGATGATGGTAGCATCACAAAGGTCCTGAGGCAGTTTTCCTTGGTCCCAACAAAGCTTGAAAAACTCATGCAGTTTGACATGCAGAGTTTTGCCGCCAGCCTTCCAGACCTCTGGGGGGATTCCATCCATACCTGCTGCTTTGCCACTTTTCAGTTGTTCGATTGCCTTATATGTCTCATCCTGGGTGAGGACCTCATCCAGCTCTAGCCTTAGGGGCTGTTGAGGGAGCTGGAGCAGGGCGGAATCTTGGACTGAGCGGTTGGCACTGAAAAGAGACTGGAAGTGTTCTGACCATCGGTTGAGGATGGAGATCTTGTCGCTGAGGAGGACTTTGCCATCTGAGCTGCGCAGCGGGCTTTGGACTTGGGGTGAGGGGCCGTACACAGCCTTTAGAGCCTCGTAGAAACCCCTGAAGTCGCCAATGTCCGTGCTGAGCTGGGTTCGCTTGGCGAGGCTAGTCCACCACTCATTTGACCTCACCAAAGGGCTGATATCGCCTCAAACCGTGCATCTTAGCGCCTCACAGTTTGGCGGGCAGCAACCTCCTTTGAAGAAGACCGCAGAGCCCACCTCACTGACAAAAGGCAAAGGAGGAAAAACCCAACACCCAACCCCAACCAACCAATTTTCCCCTGCAACCGCTGCAACCGTGTCTGCCTGTCCTGCATCGGACTTGTCAGCCACAAACGAGCCTGCAGCTGACGTGGACATTTACCCCCTCCATAAATCTTCGTCCGCGAAGCCAAGCCAAAGAGACAAAGAAGATAGGTAACTATTGAATTCTTTTTCACAGCATTAATAATTTGTGATGTCTGTTCCGTTTTTAATTGCCATGCTAATACTTTATGAGCTCATTCACCCAGTTCGTTATAATGTCGCTTAGATCGGTAAAGTAGACGCTCATACTGATAAATTTGTAAAGTATTATAACGTAATTTCAACTTCATTAAGGCAGCTTTTTTAAAATCTTCTGTAACATCTTTCTGAAATTCCTTTTCCAATTCAGCAATTTGTTTCTCTAACATTAAGCTTTCCGCTGCATATTGCTTTTTAACTTTTATATTATTACTAAGAATTTGCCCTTGTAAATATGCTTTCAATGCATCCCACAATATAAAATTACTACGTACTGAATTAACATTCTCAGCCAAAAACAAAGTAATCTGCTACTTAACTAAAGTAATAAACTTCGGTTTCTTCAATAGCATTGTATTAAACATCCATCTATAAGACGATTGTACTACTTCTGAACCTACATAGGAAAAAAATAACACAGAATGATCTGATATAACCCGACTTTTATACTCAACCTACAATACTCTACCTTGCAGATGTGCCGAAACCAAAAAATATCTATTCTAGAAAAGGAATCATGTCTAGAGGAATAAAAGGAAAAGTCTTTCTCTGTAGGATTTACTCTCCTCCAAACATCAACCAGATTCAAATCCTTCATCAAAGCTCCTATTTGTGTTGCCGCCTTTGATTTCCTTGTACTTTTCAGAGATCTATCCAATAAAGGAACAAAACACAATTAAAATCTCCCCCGACCAAAATATTATCATTGGCCTGATTAAGCAATAAAAAAGCGTCCAACATAAACCGTTCATCATCTACATTAGGTGCATAAATATTTAACAAAGTCCATGATTCAGCAAAAATTTTACAACTAACCATCAAAACACTCCCAGCATTTCCTTCAAATGATTCAAATTCAAACGGTGCACATGTCCCAAGTCTGAAGATAGTGATCGATAGGAAAAATGAACGAACTACAGGAAATCGAGTGAATGTACCACACTTCATTTCATGTGGTGACACCTGCAAACTTAATTCCTGGAAAATCTGTACATGTATTGTACTTATACAGATTGTATTGCACTCCATCAGCACACTGGATGCATTGGTACATTTATGCTTTCAGCAGATTCTAGCTTATTGAGTTTTCCTTGTGTAACCCACTCCAGCTAAATGATTATTCTACAAAGGAATTATGGTTGGCTAAACAATGAAATGTTTCTGTGTGTGTGTGTGTGTGTGTGTGTGTGTGTGTGTGTGTGTGTGTGTGTGTGTGTGTGTGTGTGTGTGTGTGTATGATTATCAGTTAGATTATAAGCAAAGAAACAAAACCATTTTTTAAAATTTTTGATCCCGAGACATAAAATTTAATATAATGTGGAAAGTGTGTTGAAGCCAATTTATGTAAGGTGTCAGCAGTGCCTTTACCCAGCACCTTAAAATCCAGCAGCTTGGTTACCTAGCAACCTCCTCCTTATTTGCATTCACAGCAAATCCTTCTCCAAACACCATGATTTTAAATTTGCTGCAAATTAAGTGTCTTTCTCACACCAACACATCTTGTGCTGAATAATTTTTCAATAGAGTTGATTTAAGAAAAAAAAATCTTGATTATGAATTGCATTGACAAAGTAAATTTAATCTTTGTTCTCAGAAGTTCAATATATTTGTACAATTAAACAAACATTCACCGTAGCTTCAAAAACACTTACATGAAAAGATTTAATTTGTGTTAATGTTGAAAAAAAATCAATATAGAATGATTTATAGCAAAAAAAAATCAAAGGGTGGAGGGGGTGGTGTAGGGGAGTTGGTGAGTGATGAGAAGCTCGCATCTCAACCCCCAGGGTTCAAATCGACCCTGAACTAATAGGTAGAAAATCTGCTCCATTGGCTGCAAAGATCCTATAAAAAATGAGTCAAAATAACATTCTTCCAAGTGGGCATGAACCACAGTACAGAACTTCTTGTAATTTAACAATAATTGGCAACTTCACTCAACGACAACTGACTGGCTAGTTTGAAAAGCATTACACCAATGCAGTGGAGATCTTCATTAAGACACAATCAAAATACAAAGCTTTGTAATATGACACTCTTGTGAATATAGTGACATAGATTGAAAGAAAAGCTCCAGATATTCTTTGGCTTGGCTTCGCGGACGAAGATTTATGGAGGGGTAATGTCCACGTCAGCTGCAGGCTCATTTGTGGCTGACAAGTCCGATGCGGGACAGGCAGACACAGTTCCAGTGGTTGCAAGGGAAAATTGGTTGGTTGGGGTTGGGTGTTGGGTTTTTCCTCCTTTGCCTTTTGTCAGTGAGGTGGGCTCTGCGGTCTTCTTCAAAGGAGGTTGCTGCCCGCCAAACTGTGAGGCGCCAAGATGCATGGTTTGAGGCAAGATCAGCCCACTGGCGGTGGTCAATGTGGCAGGCACCAAGAGCTTTCTTTAGGCAGTCCTTGTACCTCTTCTTTGGTGCACCTCTGTCTCGGTGGCCAGTGGAGAGCTCGCCATATAACACGATCTTGGGAAGGCGATGGTCCTCCATTCTGGAGACGTGACCTACCCAGCGCAGTTGGATCTTCAGCAGCGTGGATTCGATGCTGTCGGTCTCTGCCATCTCGAGTACTTCGATGTTGGAGATGAAGTCGCTCCAATGAATGTTGAGGATGGAGCGGAGACAACGCTGGTGGAAGCGTTCTAGGAGCCATAGGTGATGCCGGTAAAGGACCCATGATTCGGAGCCGAACAGGAGTGTGGGTATGACAACAGCTCTGTGTATGCTAATCTTTGTAAGGTTTTTCAGTTGGTTGTTTTTCCAGACTGTGAGAGATGGGAAAATTGATCTAAAATTATGAACATGGAAGAAACTAAAGTTCATCAGTTAATGGCTGTAACCAGTACAAACAGGATAAGCTTGGGGGTTAGGATGCAGGAAAGCAGAGTCAGCACGATTAACATAAGAATCTTCTAGTCTTTGTGACAAGACCATAAGACTAAGAAAAGGAATGGTAAGGTACAATAGAATGTAGGAAGTTGAGGTAGTCTGGATCAGATAAAGGTCTCCTAGCCCTGGACAGAAGTACCAAGTCCTACATATCTAATTAGCTTACCATACACAGATTTATACATATGAAATTAGCCAACCCTAGATAGAATGAGTCAACTCCGCATACCAAGAGATTGTAGCCCCGAGAATCAGGAAGGTGTGAATAAGGACAATGACATGATGGGTCACCCACAGGATACCCCCTGGTCCTCCAAGTGTACTGAAACTGCACGTAGGCAGGAAGGATTGCCTATGCCAAACCCATCCAGGGGGCAGAAGAATGTAAGGGGGAGGGCACTCTGATACTGAAATTGACTGTATAAAAGTTGGGTGAGCCCCAGTATGTGTGTGTATTCCCAGGGTAAGGGGAAGCACCCAACTTTGCATTGTTGTAGTAATAAATGTTCTTTGTTCTCAATTTTTGTCTCGAGCAATTTCTTTAAAGGTACCTTAATTTCTAACAAGACTCTTTTGTGTAGTTTTCCAAAGATGCTATTTGCCTTGGCGAATCTGTTGTCTATCTCGTTGTCGATCCTTGCATCCGATGAAATGGTGCAGCCGAGATAGGTAAACTGGTTGACTGTTTTGAGTTTTGTAGTCATGGTGGGGAGCTGGCTGATGGAGGACTTCAGTTTTCTTCAGGCTGACTTCCAGGCCAAACATTTTGGCAGTTTCCGCAAAACAGGACGTCAAGCACTGAAGAGCTGGCTCTGAATGGGCAACTAAAGCGGCATCGTCTGCAAAGAGTAGTTCACAGATATTATAGCTGCTTATAAAAAAGCATGTTAATTAAAATGTGAAAATGAGTCAATTTCCAAGTAAGTTAATATTCAATACCCAGCTCAGATAACATGACTGCTGTCTTTGTGAAAATGTATTAATTCAGCTTTTACCAGAAAAAAATACATTTCCTCATTATGCCACTTTTTTCTTTTTTCCACCATCACCTATATTAAGAGTGATAGCTCCTTTAGCAGTTCAATAACTCCTTCCAGTGATCAAATTCCTGGCTTTCAATAAGACTTTGTGAGTTTTCCATCATCTCAAACAGTTCACTCTTGTGAGAGATGAGTAAAACTAATATGAAAATATGTGTAATGAATAAAGCCAATATGAATAGGATAAGGGTAGATAATAGAATGTAGGAAGTAAAATTAGTCTGAATAAGATAAGGGTCTTCTAGCCTTAAAGAGAGTCAGCAAGTTCTGCATATGTAACTAGTAAGCCTTAAGACAGAATTAGCAAGTTCTGCATATAAGAGTTAGTAAGCCCTGAGGGTTGGGAAGGTGTGAATAAGGACAATGACATGATGGGACACAGACAGGATACCCACTGGTCCTCCAAGTTCACAGAAACAGCACGTAGGCTTATCCAGGAGGCAGAAGAATGGTGGGGGTGGGTGGGGGGGGAGGGTACCTCTACACTGAAATGAACTGTATAAAAGTTGGGTGAGCCCCAGTATGTGTGTGTATTCCCAGGGTAAGGGGAAGCACCCAACTTTGCATTGTTGTATAATAAATGTTCTTTGTTCTCAATTTTTGTCTGGAGCAATTTCTGTGAAGGTACTTCTGTTTCTCACACTCTTAAAGTTTCTTTAGGCCCAATCGTCTGTGAGGCTAAAAACAACCCATAAAGGCTTAGCTTATTTCCAATTCAACTTCTACTTGCCTGAACATCATTTTACTTTCAATATTTTAGTTTATTTTCTTTCTTTTTTCTACAAATTCCTGACTATTCAGCTTTGGCTCTGGTATCTAAGTTCATATTGTCAAATTCAAATATTGGTTAATATTATTCCCAACAAATTTAAATAGACATTTTCTTCTCTTAAAAAAACCACTTTTGAGCACCCAATCTTGGGCCTGTCACTTTAAGATTGCTGAACATATTACAGTTCTACATTGGTGTGCTCAGCGCTACAAAACATTGCATCCATGTTTCTCTAGTTTGCTCTGGTGGCTGTTCCTGTAAATTATGGCAGACGAGTCATTTAAAAAAAAATAAATTCAGAACTTATGGCAGAGTGTAAATTGTATATTTGAAATGATGTGAGTTACAACACATACAGAAAATATGGTTTCCATATAAGTAATGGCTCCTCTTTAAATTTCCACTTCTGTTATTCACATTCTGAGCTGTGTCAGTAACCTTTGGTTGCAGCAGAAGGGAACTGTAAAATACAAATTGAAAATCTCTGACAACAGGAAGAACTTAATTTCAAAGACTCTGTCGCTGAATAGTTTCTTTCTATGTCATAGGAAACAGAAATGATGTTTAAGTTGATGTTCTTTGAAATGGAAATAAAATAGCAAAACTAAGGTATCCTGACAAGAATACATCGAATTGTGGGTAAATTAAGTAAGCGAAAACGTAGATAACAAAGTTTCTGTACTTAGCGTGGATGGCATTGATAAAAAGATGTCACTGGACTTTCAGGTTGTATGGAACATGATAGACATACAAAAGGGCATTTTTTCAAGGCAAAATTCTGGTTCCAAAAAAAGCAATCACCAGGAAACGTTTTCCGCTTTGAGGTCCCATTTCAGTTTTGAAAACTTTGTAAAACCTGAAAATGAAAAGAAATTCAAAAATGTGTGATTTGTACTTTTAAATTTTTTAAAAAAGAAAATCTTATAGAAAAATGAGGCGAGTGAAATAGTCAGATTCATGTGGTCTTACTTCACTAAATGGGAGAAGATACAAGGTAAGAAATCTTTTGTGGTGAGTATAGAAAAAAATGACAAAAGCAAATTATAATGAACCTATCCCTCTATAATCAAGCTACTGGTCAACCCAAGCATTCAGGTGTGCTTGGACAGAGTAACCCTGATGACAGTGTACACAACTTGGTATTCTTCTTCCGATTTAAATCAATTGTGCATGCCACTAAAATGTTTCACTTCCCACGCTCCCTAATCTCACACTTCCTCTGGTAACTGTTGCAAGAAAATAACTTGAACATTCTTGACCTAATTTTCAATTTTTGGCATGAATTCATTTCACCATCTCATGTCAGTCATTTGGTACAGAGGGATTATTCTTACTTTTACATCCTATTGAAGATTCTCCCAGCTCAGTAACCCTGACATATTTTAATTTTAAGATACAGCACAATAACAGGCACTTCCACCCCATGAGCCTGCACCAACCATTCCGCACGTTTTTCTAATCTGGTAGGAAACCAAAGCAGCCGAAGCAAACCCAATGGATGGGGAGAACGTCCAAACTCCTGACAGCTAGTGGCAGATTCAGACCCAAATAGTTGGCGCTGCAAGTGTTGCACTTTCCCTTATGTTAACTGTATCACTGATATGCTTGAGAAGAGTTATCTATTATCAAACTTAAGATTTCTTGTGCAAACAGTGAGCTGCTGGAGGAACTCATTGTGTCAGGCAACATCCGTGGGTAGAAATTGTCAGCCAACAGTTTGGGTTGGGACCCTTTATGGATTTACATCTGATTCCACTGGAGAGGAACAGAGGGAGTTATGAAGATGTCAGGACGAGAACACTGCGGTAGAAAGTAGAAAAATTCGTGTTATCTGCTTTAGAATAAAGATGCTGCTGGTAAATGTGTGTAAAGTATAAAATTATAAAGAAGCTAGACTGATTAAGTAGGAAGCAGATTTTCCAAAAAGTGTGGCGTACATTTAAAATACTTGGTGGATGAATAGAGGGGAAAGGATGGAAAAAAAATTCAGCTGAAAGGTGATGGTGGTGCAGGGGGAAGGAGGAGATGGGTAAATGCATTGCTGCCTGAGGGTATAGACACAATAACCCTCTTCTCATTTAAGAAGCACTGGGTTGTGCATTTGAAGATCCAATGCTGGAAAGTGGTATTAGCTTGAGTACCCTAAGTTCTATTAGCACACACATAATGGGCCAAACAGCTAACTGTGTTGTTAATTTCTCTTACATACAGTGCCTTCCATAATATTTGGGACAAAGACACTTTTTTCCTTTATTTGCTCTTGTGCTCTAGTTTTAAATTTGTAATTGTACATGATTAAAGTGCACATTCCAGATTTTATTGAAGGGTATTTGTGCACATTTTGATTTAACCATGTACAAATTATAGCACTTTTTATCCTTAATCCCATTTCAGGTCCTGAGTATCTTCTCTGGTGGTGCTCTGCCATCTTCAGTTCCTGCTTGTTTCAGGAGCTTGTCCCCTTATGTTTTTTCTTCACCATATGGAAGGCATGCTCAGCTGGATTTAGATCAGTTAACTAACTTGGCCATTCAAGTTTTTAAGCTTTGAAAAACTCCATAAAACTCCCACCACCATCTTTCACAGATGAGGTGGTATGCTTGGATCATGGGCAGTTCCTTTATGCCTCCACACTTTGCTCTCGCCATCACTCTGATACAGGTTAATCTTGGTGTGACGCTTCCCCATTTTTCAGTTCATTTTATTTGTGTGGGACTATCCTTTTAAGAGAACAGATCTAACAACCTGCCTGCAGGATTTGAAGTGACTGTGAAACTAGCAGCAAGTTTTGAAGACATCGTGTTCCCTAATGGATACATTTGAAGAGAAGCAAAGTACTATCTCTAAAACCCAGGTGCAGAGATCATGTGACCAACAGATTGAGACTGAATACACAGGAATGGCTGGAGGCCATTTTGAGGAATCAACAGAAGAGTCAACAGCTCTTCGACCTCCCTTGTGGGACTGAGAACCCCACTTGGCCTCATTGTGTGGCTATAGACAGAATTGTCAGATTTCCTCCTTTTGCTTACAGAGGAATGAGAGACCACTTCTACTGACCCACGAAAGAGGTTTTAAAGGCACAGAAGCTGCACTCATGAAAGGGGTTCAAATTGCTGAAGAAGGCACTCTGACATGTCTTTGGAGCACTTCAACCAGGGTGTCATGAGTAATCAACATTCTGTTACCCCAGGTCTCTTTCACCCACTTTAGGAACTGCTAACTTCATCTTAGGCCTGCGTGCCTCAACTATTTAAAGCCTGTGTGTCTCACCATTAATCTAAGGCCTGTGTTCCTCAACCATCTAATTTCAAGCCCATGTGTCATAATTGAATTTCTGAATTTTATAACTGAAACTGTCTTCCAAGAATTAAGCCCTGAGCTGTAGTGGCTTGGGGTATTCCACACACACCAATATATTCATGCACATTTAAAAGTTTAAATTAGATAATTGTATATAAATTAAGTTAAGTTTAGACAAGTTAATTAAATTAGATTTGATGTTACATAATTGTTCATTAATAATTAAAAATATTATTTTAAATATAACACTGGGCTAATTTTTATTGCTTCTATGAAACATTGGTCTCATCTGTCCACAGTCCTTTTTCTAGAATTCTGCAGGCTCTTTTAAATACTTATTGGCAAACTGTCATCTGACCTTTCTGTTTCAGTGTCCAGCGAGTGGTTTGTATCTTGCAGTACAGCCCCTGTATTCCTGTTCATGAAATCTTCTGCAGACAGTAGTCATGGACATATCCCCACCTGCCTCCTGAAGAGTGTTTCTGATCTGTCGGACAAGCGTTTGGGGATTTTTCTTCATTATGATGGGAATTCTTCTCTCATCAGCAGTGGAGTCTTCCTTGGAAAACCAGACCCTTTGCAATTATGGAGCTCACCAGTACGCTCTTTCTTCTTAATGACGTTCCATACAGTTGATTTTGGTAATCCTAAGGTTTCAGCGATTTCCCTTACTGTTTTATTCTTGTTTTTCAGCCTCATAATGGCTTCTTTGACTTTCATTGGCACAACTCCAGTCCTCATGTTGAAAATGTCAACCGGTGATTAAAAGCTTTGAAGAAAGCCTAGCTCTCTTATACCTGCACCAATGAAGCAATTAAATATATCCTAGTAAACCCCTGTGAAGGCAAATGTCCCAAACATTATGGTGTTCTGAACTGAGGGAACAATTTATAAAAAGTGCAGTAATTTCTATACAGTCAAACCAAAATATAAACAAATAACCTTGAATAAAATCTGGAATGCACACTTTAATCTCATGTGAATTGTTTGATGACAAATTTAAAACTGTGGAGAAAATGTGCAAAGAAAGGGAAAAGAGACTCTTTATCCTATGTAAATTCTGCTTGATTTTATTATGCTACTCACTCATGATGGGTTCAAGCATTTTCTCAAAAACCAATGTCATGATAAATGATCTAATTTCTTGCTTAGTTGAAATGTTATTCTCACAGTTTTTCATTTTGCTGGGATCTTCTCTGCTCCTTATGGCAGAGCGCACATCTTGGCTTTTTTTTTGATATTGCCCTCACCTCTGGTATCAAAAACTAATATGATAGTGACAGAGATAATCTAGCCCTCCTTGGCCCATCTTCAGGCTTTGACATGGTTGATGACACGAGCCTTCTCCAACAGCTGTCATTCAAATAGATGCAATGACCCTCAACCTTTTAACTCATTCCATTCTCATCTCTCCAATCACTGACATAGAATTGCCTGTAATAACTCATCTTCCTGTGCCCGTTGCATTATCTTTGGGATTGCACAAGGATACAAACGTCTCTCCCCCACAATACTCCATACTCTTAAGCACATGCAGTTCCTCAGCAACACCATTCAAAAACAGTGTCAGGTTTCACATTTTCACCAGAGGCCAGATGAGAAAAAATATATCATCTCGATGATGGTCGGCATATGAAATTCACTGCTTAAAGGGCTGCTGGATGTGGAAATCCTCATCATATTTAAGTAGTGCCTGAATTTGCACTTAGAGTGATGAACCACACATCTACGAGCTCCATGCTGGAAGATGGGATTATGTTGGGATTATGGGTCAAATGGTCTCCTTCCATGTAACAATTTTTTTCTGTGGCTTTATGATATTCTAGAAAGCTGTGCATTGATGCCTGAGGCAACACTGGTAATATTCTCCTGTTGCAGGCAATTGGGAAAAGATTTCAATAATTTTTGACTAAGGGTGATCTTGTGTCATCCTTTAGATGGAAAATAATTAGGACAAAATAATATAGCAATCGCATGCCAATTACAGTTTTGAAAAACCACTGGTTTAGACAAAACTTTTTATTTCCACTCACATACCCCTTTAAGTAATCATTATGTTATAGGTGCTCTGAGATTAGTAAGGGATTACTTAAGGGGGTATGTGAATGGAAAGGAAAAGTTTGAAAACGACTGGTCTAAACCATTCCCAATTGCCAGAAAAGATGCCAGAACCCACAGTGAACAGGAAAATGTGGAGTTTAATACGGTTGTGTGGACTTTACGATGATGGGCAAGTATTTTGTCCAAGTCAGTAAAATGCAGTTAGACATTTGGAAGAAGCAAAATATTTGACGTGCATGATCTTCCAAATGAAAGATAGGAACTCAGTTCAGATATTAGAAGGCCAAAATCATCAGAATGGCTCCCTGTGCATAAATGTCTTGTGATGGGAGGAGAGCAATTGTTGGGAGGGGGCAGAGAGAGATAAGAGAAAGCAAAGAGGAAAATAATTTA
The DNA here is from genome assembly GCF_036971445.1 of Narcine bancroftii. Taxonomy (NCBI): domain Eukaryota; kingdom Metazoa; phylum Chordata; class Chondrichthyes; order Torpediniformes; family Narcinidae; genus Narcine; species Narcine bancroftii. The sequence goes on along the minus strand of NC_091473.1, from coordinate 22,392,453 downwards.
CAGAATAAAACTTAGAATTAATTAATTCTTCAACCTGGTTCTGACTGTTCAGAATGATTATTTAATTTTTAATTTAGACATATAGCATGGTAACAAGCCATTTTGGCCCATGAATCCATGCTGCCCAATTTACACTCAATTAACCTACACCACCAGTACGTTTCGAACGGTGGGATGAAATTGGAGCCCCCAAGGGAAAACCCACGGAGACATGGGGAGAACATACAAGCTCCTTTAGAGACAGGGTGAGACTTGAACCACGGTCCCGATTGCTGGCACTGTTACAGCACTGTGCCAATCACTACTCTAAACGTGCTGCCCTGATTTGAATCCTGTCTGTGTCTCAGCAGCATTGATTCTCATTTTTAAAGTAAGCTCACAATGTCACTTTGGTGCTTCGATCAACAGCTTGCTTTTCTTTTGTACCAGACACCCGCAGGCTTTTTTTCTTTTCAAGCAACACCACCGACACCATCCCTTATCACAATTACTTCATTATCCTATATATACACACACACAGACAAACAACTCAAGGCAGAACAAAATTAATCGTTATCTGTTAACTAGGGACAAGTAAAGTGGTATAAATTATCCTGAAGCATTATTTAGTAAATATGCTGCACAGGCCATTGTTGAAAGCATTAGAAATATTGATATTTTCAGATGCCCATTGTCATTTTGCTTTGTGTTAAGATTTTGATGATTGAAGCATTGGGTGGGGGAGAGGGGCTTATTTGAACTCTTCATCTTTTGGCAACACATTTTTATGATTCTTCCAATGCAATTCTGCAATTTTCCACAGCAGACGCAATATCACTGACCCTCTGCTCAGCTCTAGATCACCTCGAAAACAGCAACTCATACATGCAGCTACTCTTCATAGACTACAACTCATCCTTCAGCATCATTATTCCCTCAGTGATGGTTGGCAAGCTCCAAACCCTGGGCCTCTCCACTCCTCCCCGAAACTGCACCCTTGACTTCCTCATCGGAAGAGCACAGTCAGTATGAATTAGAAACAACATCTCCCCCTCACTATCAGCACAGGTACACCTCAAGGATACGTGGTCTATTCACTATACAACCATGACTGTGTGGCCAGGCACAATTCAAATGCTATCTACAAACTTTCCGATGAACCCACGGTTTTCGGCAGAATCACTGATGGCAATGAGAAAGCCTACAGGAAGAAGATTGATAAGCTCGTTGAGAGGTGTCACACCAACAACCTTGTACTCAACGTTAGCAAAACCAAGGAGATGATTATGGACTTCAGGAGGAAGTCAGGAGAACACAAAATAGTCCTCAATGAAGGCTCAGTAGTGGAGAGGATCAAGAACTTCAAATTCTTGGGTGTTAACATCTCCAAGGATCTGTCCTGGAGCCTCCATGTTGAGACAATCACAAAGAAGCCTCGTCAGTGGGTTATACTTTGTGAGGTCTTTGAGGAGATTCGGTATGTCACCGAAGACTCTCAAAAATTTCTACAGGTGTACCATGGAGAGCATTCTGGCTGGTTGCATCACTGTCTGATATGGAGGTGCCAGACTTCATTCTATTGACAACATCTGCAAGAGGCGGTGTCTTAAGAAAACAGTCTCTAACCTTAAGGACCCCCATTATGCAGGCCATGTTATTTCAATCTGCTACCATCAGGGAAAAAGGTACAGGAGCCTAAAGAATAGCACTCAACGGCACAAGGACAGCTTCTTCCCCGCCGCCATCAGATTCCAGCTTCTTCCCCGCCACCATCAGATTTCAGCTTCTTCCCTGACGCCATCAGATTCCAGCTTCTTCCCCACCGCCATCAGATTCCAGATTCTTCACCGACACCATCAGATTCCAGCTTCTTCCCCGCTGCCATCAGATTCCAGCTTCTTCCCCGCCGCCATCAGATTCCAGGTTCTTCCCCGACACCATCAGATTCCAGCTTCTTCCCCGCCGCCATCAGATTCCTGAATGATCAATGAACCAAAGACACTGCCTCTCTTTGACTTTTTGTGCACTATTTTTATTTATTGTTGTCAGGTGGTTTCTATGAATCTCTGCATTGTGTCGCTGCCCCAACACAATGAATTTTGTGACTTGTTTATCATGATAATAAATTCTGACTCTGATTTATTTTGCATCATTTATTTTTCTTCCATATCTATCTCCCTTTGATTCTTTTGTTCTGTCTTCAACATTACTTCATTCAACTGACCAATCTCTAAAATTTTACAATCTTGTCCAATCATACATGGTCTCACAGCTCTAACTGATAATTTCACACACTGACTCACCGTCCAATACTTCCCTATTATACAAAAGTATGAGTTACATCTTTACAATTGATCATCTGCCATTATGAAACTTAATACAGATAAAGCTTTATTGTTCAGAGAACGATGTGTGCCCATGCTCAAGGAACTTGTGATGAATCAGAGAAAAAGCCCGGGAGTGCTTAAAGTTCTCTTTCAGAATGACACCCCACAGAACACTTGTCATGACAGAAATACAGGACTCTTGTGTCAGTAATATCAGCCAAAAATTCCAATCTGAAACACTGTAGTTCCCCATAAAACAAACGAAAGAACTCATTGACTATCAACAATATTTTACTTCCTCTTGTGCTGGGTATATGTACAGAATGCATGTCTCATTTGGTCAGGAAAATAATTGGCCTTGTGTGAGAGTCAATGGCATTAGCTCTACCATCGTTATAAATCATTACAGTCAGTGAGAAAATGAAGTTTGAGATATGGCAAAACATCCAACTGTGGAAATTATAAAAACTTCCAGTCACTATTTACAAATATTCCAGTTTCCACTTTTCCATGTCTGACCCAATTCCCCTTCATATGACTAAAATTAATTTAGGAATTGGGTCTGGAATATTTATTAAATTTATTATGTTTTTTTTTAGTTTTGACATACAGCACAATAACAGGCCCTTTCGGCCCACGAACCTGTGCTGGCCAATTATACCCAAATGACCAACACCCCAGTACATTTTGAACAGTGGGAATAAACCGGAGCCCCTGTAGAAAACCCACACAGCTATAGGGAGAACCTAAAAACTCTTTCTTTCTTTCTTTCTTTTCCAATCTTTTTATTATTATTATAATTTATAAACACATACAGTTCAAAGAGATATGAAAAATACATAGTAAATAACGAATTAATACAGAGATATTAAACAATAATTTAAAAAAAACTTTAAAAATAGCATGGGATTTGAACCCCGATCCCAATCACTGGCATTGGAACAGCATTAACCACAATAAAAGCCTCCAAGTCGCCTCCATATGCTCTAGATATGAATGCATAGGTTAAATATTGATTTCAACCATACATTATTTATGTCCTTTAATTCAACAGCAGACAGTTTTAAATTTAATTAGCAAACATTGTTTCTTCTTTATCTTTAGTCCCCAGGTGATATGTCACTGGCCACAAGATCAGACTTGTGGCTTTGATCACTTGTGAGTGGTATTTCTTCTCCACTTCAGGAAAAAAAGTTTTTCAATCAAAGTATGTGGCTCACACACTGGTTATGTTCTGCAGCAGTCACCCAAAGCATCTTTCATTTTCTTTCAATATCAAATTAATCATGTCCAAATCTCCAGACAAAGCAGTAGTAGAAGCAAATGTATCTATATGGCCCTCATTCTAATGGACACCAATGCATGAAGCTGCATCAAACTGTACGTAGATTCTGGGTGAGAATCACTTCACATAGTAGTTGGACCTGTTGGCAGCTTTATGAAGGCTGGCCTGGGCAAGATGCTGCGGAATATTACACTCAGTTGGACTATTCTATATCACTAAAACCCATGCAGAAAAAACACAACTAATCACACAAGTCCTCAAGTCTTTGTTCAAGTTTATTGCTAAGAATACCAAAATGAAATGATAGAGGCTGTTTTGTGAGCTGGCCAGTTAGATATCTTTTAGATAGTACAAGTAAGACACAGATCAAAAGTGCAGAAGAGAGAGAGAGAGAGAGAGAGATCAGTTGTTGTGGAACAAAGGGAGTATCATTTAAATCTTAGAATCAGGTTTAGTGGAAGGCGTAAATTAGTATGGGAGGGGTTTCTTTCCTTTATATCTTTATTATCTTTGATTTCTGTTTTTTCCTTTACATTTAGAAGAGATTACTTTATTTAGTTATCTTACCAGGAATTTATTTCAAAAATAGAATATGAACCAGTTAATTCTACTATATTGTAACCGTGCGCTACTCAAAAGAAGACACACACACGTGGTGTAGTCAGGTTAAACTCTGAGTTTTATTAGGGCTCAGGCCCGACTTTAATACTTGCACTGTTCCTGCCCTGCACCCCCCCCCCCCCACCCCCTTGGCTGACTTCACAACATGCATAACAAAAGCGGGTCTCCTAAGTCCAGTTACTTTCCTGCGTAACAATGCCCTTCTACCCAACACGTTGTCCCTGTCTGTTCATTGTGCAGCAAGGCCAGCACCATTTTGGGGTCACTGGCCTTTAAGCTGCCCTTACTGTTCACCCATCAGTTTGCTTGTTGGGGCCAGTGTCACTGTGCGGGCTGTTGCCCTTTGGTTGCACTCGACGCTCAATCGCCTCCGTGGTGTGCCACCACATGACCCCCCCCAGAACCGGCAATATTGTCCTTGTTATTGTTCTTGATGCCCAGAATCTCTGCAGCCTTTGGTGGCCTGCCCCTTCAGCATGGTGCTGGTGTCTCAACCAGGCGCATGAGGTCCAGTTGTGCCGGCTTCAACCTGTCTGTGGTAGCACTCCACCAACCCATTGGACTGTGGATGGTTAAGATGTTGTGTGATGCAGGTGGGCACCCCACAGGCTGGCGAGGTTGGACTACAGACTGGAGGTGAACTGGGCCCCTCTGTCAGATGTGATGTGGGACATTAACCCAAACCGTGCCACCCAGGACGTGAAGAGGGCCCAGGCGCATGAGGTTTATGGACCTGTCTGCCAGCGGAACTACTTCTGGCCACCTGGTGAAGCGGTTGACCATCGTGAACAGCAGAAACACTGGGATATCAGCAAGGGTCCTACTATGTCCATGTGGATGTGGTCAAACCTTTGTTCTGCAGGCTCAAAGTACTGAGGTAAGGTCTTAGTGTGCTGCTGCACCTTGGTTGTTTGGCACTGTGTACATGCCTTCACCCACCTGCTGACCTGTTTCCGCAATCCATGCCACATGTATTTGCTGGCCACCAGCCAGACTGTGGACTTGATGGATGGAGTTGAAAACCTGTCGTCTCTAAGCCACCAGGGCGATGAGTTTGACCTGACTGTTGGCCACATTGCACAGGAGGGTGGTGTTACCTTTGCTGACTGGGATGTCCTGGAGCTGCAGTCCTGTATTGAGGTATCTCCTCATCTTTCTGCTGTGCCTTCGCCAGTGCCACAAAGTCCACTCCCCTTGATAGCACGTGGATACTTTGCCTGGACTATGCATCAGCCACCACGTTGTCCTTGCCAGAGACCTGTCTTACATATGTGGTGTACTCCAAGATGTAAGATATGTGTCGCTGCTGGCAGGCTGACAAGGGGTCCGAGATCGTAGCCAAGGCAAAAGTCAGGAGCTTGTGATCTGAGAAAGCCCTCTAGGAAGTACCTGAAAAGTGGCAAATGGCTAAGTACAGCACCAGTAGCTCTCTGTCGAAAGCACTGTACTTCAGATCTGGAGGCCGCAGATGTTTGGTGAAGAAAGCCAGTGGCCACCAACTTCCTCTGATCTGCTGCTCCAGAACTCCGCCGATTGCCGTTTCTGAGCCATCCACCGTCAGGGCCGTTGGAGCTTCTGAGCTGGGATGAGCCAGGAGAGTGGCGTCAGCCAGGGCTTCCTTGGCCTTCATGAAGGTTTCCACTGACTCCTCATCCCAGGTGATGTCCTTCGCCTTGCCTGCCATCTGGGCGAAGAAGGGCCACATGATCCAGGCAGCTGAGGGGAAGAATCTGTGGTAGAAATTGATCATCCCCACGAACTCCTGTAGTCCCTTGGTTGTGTTGGGCCTGGGGAACTTCTAGGTGGCCTCCACTTTACTGGGTAACGGTGTAACTTCTTCCCTGGTTATCCTGTGGCCCAGGAAGTTGATAGTTGATGGCCTCCAATTTGATCTGGGATTTGACTGGGTTAATCGTCAGGCCAAACTCACTCAGTCGAGTGTAGAGATTGCAGAGGTGTGCCATGTGCTCCTTTTGGTTCCTGCTTGCCACCAGGATGTCATCCAGGTACACGAAGGTGCCGTCCAGGTCTTGGCCCACTGTGTCCTTGAGTCGCTGGAAGGTCTGCACAGTGTTCTTTAGCCCAAATGGCATTCTGAGGAATTCAAAGAGGCCGAACAGGGTAATGATGGCGGTCTTGAGGATATCATCGGGGTGTACCGGGATCTGATGATATTCCCACATGAGGTCTACCTTGGAGAAGATTCCTGCCCCGTGCAGGTTAGCCGTAAAGTCCTGAATGTGTGGCACGGGGTACCAATCCAGTGTTGTGGCCTCGTAGTGGCCACATGATCTCCAGCCCTCAGTTGCTTTGGATATCATGTGCAGGGGAGAAGCCCATGGGCTGTCCGACCGTTGTACGATGTCGAGCTCCTCTAGCTTCCTGAATTCCTCCTTCGTCATCTGGAGCTTCTCCAGAGGAAGACAACTTTCACTTGCATGGAGCAGCGGGCCCTGGGTCAGGGTGTAGTGCTGTACTCCATGTAACGGGCATCATCTTGGTGAACTGGGGGGTGAATACAGCAGAGAACTCGGCCAGGACCCTGGCATACTTGTCCAATTTCTGTACGGAGTCCAGGTGGACTGCTGGGAGCCTAGTATCTTTGAGGGGAAAGGTTTTTTATTTTATTTTTTATTTTTTATTTTTTACACTATAAACCATATAAATCAAGATACATACATTTTCCTTCTTTAATATATGCAGTGTCGTTTTCTCCCCCCACCTTCCCTCCTCCCCTCCCTCCCTCCCCTCCCATTTATTTAAAGTTCAGAAAACAAGATACATTAAACCCATCAAACAATGTTGTCACTCAATAAAAATAAACAAGAAATTCCACCGAGTCAGTTGTTTTCATTCTCTTCTCCTTCTGTCATTTTAGGTGGTAGATGTCCACGGTAGGTTTTCTCTATTATGTTTCATGTATGGCTCCCATATTTGTTCAAATATTGTAATGTTATTTCTTAAATTATATGTTATTTTTTTCTAATGGAATACATTTATTCATTTCTATATACCATTGTTGTATTCTCAAGTTATCTTCTAATTTCCAGGGGAGAATAATACATTTTTTTGCTACAGCGAAGGCTATCATAACAAATCTTTTTTGTGCACCATCCAAATCAAGTCCAAATTCTTTGTTTTTTATGCTACTTCGGAGGAAGATTTCTGGGTTTTTTGGTATATTGCTTTTTGTGATTTTGTTTAGTATCTGGTTTAGATCATCCCAAAATGTTTTCACTTTCTCACATGCCCAAATTGCATGAATTGTTGTTCCCATTTCCTTTTTACAGTGAAAACATCTGTCAGATACTGCTGGGTCCCATTTATTTAACTTTTGAGGCGTAATATATAACCTGTGTATCCATTTATATTGTATCATACGTAACCTCGTATTTATTGTATTTCTCATAGTTCCTGAGCATAACTTCTCCCATGTTTCCTTCTTTATCTTTATGTTTAGATCTTGTTCCCATTTTTGTTTAGTTTTACCATTTGTTTCCTCATTCTCCTTTTCTTGAAGTTTAATATACATGTTTGTTACAAATTTTTTGATTATCATTGTGTCTGTAATCACATATTCAAAATTACTTCCCTCTGGTAGCCTCAGACTGCTTCCCAATTTGTCCTTCAAGTAGGATTTCAGTTGGTAGTATGCCAACACTGTATCATGAGTTATATTATATTTATCCTTCATTTGTTCAAAGGATAATAATTTATTTCCCGAAAAGCAATTTTCTATTCTTTTGATCCCTTTTTTCTCCCATTCTCTAAAGGAAAGGTTATCTATTGTAAAAGGGATTAGCTGATTTTGCGTCAGTATTAGTTTTGGTACTTGGTAATTTGTTTTATTCCTTTCTACATGAATCTTCTTCCAAGTATTGAGCAGAGGATGTAATACTGGAGAATTCCTATGTTGTACAAATTTTTCATCCCATTTATATATGTTCAGGTATCTTCTCCCCTATTTTATCTAGTTCTAATCTAGTCCAATCTGGCTTTTCCCTTGTTTGATAAAAATCTGATAGGTATCTTAATTGTGCGGCTCTATAATAATTTTTAAAGTTTGGCAGTTGTAAGCCTCCTTGTTTATACCATTCTGTTAATTTATCTAGTGCTATCCTTGGTTTCCCCCATTTCCATAAAAATTTCCTTATTATTTTCTTTAACTCCTTGAAGAATTTCTCTATCAAGTGTATTGGCAATGCCTGAAAATTTTCCTTGGGAAAATGTTCATTTTAATACAGTTTATCCTTCCTATTAGTGTTAGTGGTAAGTCTTTCCAATGCTCTAAGTCGTCTTGTAATTTTTTTCATTAGTGGATAATAATTGAGTTTATATAGATGGCCGAGGTTTTTATTTACCTAGGTATACCTAGGTATCGCATTGCTTGCGTTTGCCATCTGAATGGTGATTCTTTCTTAAATTTTGAGAAATCCGCATTATTCATTGGCATTGCTTCACTTTTATTTGTGTTAATCTTGTACCCCGACACTTCTCCATATTCCTTCAATTTATTATGTAATTCTTTTATTGATATTTCTGGTTCTGCTAAGTATACTATAACGTCATCTGCAAATAAACTGATTTTATATTCCTTGTCTTTTATTTTTATCCCTTTAATTTTATATTCTGTTCTTATCAGTTCTGCTAGTGGTTCTATGGCTAACGTGAACAATAAGGGTGATAGTGGGTATCCCTGCCATGTTGATCTGCTTAAGTTAAATTGTTTTGATATATATCCATTTACTGTCACTTTCACCAATGGCCCCTTATATAATGCTTTAATCCAATTAATATATTTCTCTGGTAAGCTGAATTTTTGTACTACTTTGAATAAATAATTCCATTCTACTCTGTCAAAGGCCTTCTCTGTGTCTAAAGCAACCACTACTGTTGGAGCTTTATTTCCTTCTACTGCATGAATTAAGTTAATAAATGTACTAATATTGTCTGTTGTTCATCTTTTTTTAATAAATCCAGTTTGGGCTAGATTTACTATTTTTGGTACATAGTCGGCTAATCTGTTTGCTAATAGTTTAGCTATTATCTTATAATCTGTGTTAAGTAAATATATTGGTCTATATGACACTGGTGCGAGTGGATCTTTCCCTGTCTTTAGTATTACTGTAATTATTGCTGTTTTGCATGAATCTGGTAAGCTTTGTGTTTTATCAATCTGGTTGATTACTTCCAGGAGGGGAGGAATTAATAAATCTTTAAATGTTTTATAGAATTCTATTGGTAATCCATCCTCTCCTGGTGTTTTATTATTCAGTAGTTTTTTTTATTATCTCTTGTATTTCTACTATTTCAAATGGTTCTGCTGATTTATTTTGTTCCTCTGTTTGTAATTTCGGTAGTTCAATTTTAGTTAAAAATTCATCTATTTTGTCTTCTTTCCCTTCGTTTTCATTTGATATAATAGTTCGTAGAATTCTCTGAAGTTTTCATTAATCTCCGTTGGATTATATGTGATTTGCTTGTCTTTTTTCCTTAATGCCAATACCATTCTCTTAGTTTGTTCTGTCTTAAGCTGCCACGCTAGAATTTTGTGCGTTTTTTCTCCTAGTTCATAATATTTCTGTTTTGTCTTCATTATGTTCTTCTCCACCTTATATGTTTGTAGTGTTTCATTTTTTTTTAATCTGCCAATTCTCTTCTTTTAGTTGTGTCTTCCTTCATTGCAAATTCTTTTTTTATATTTGCTATTTCCCTTTCCAATTGCTCTGTTTCCTGATTTTAGTCCTTCTTCATCTTGGTTACGTAACTTATTATTTGCCCTCTGATGAACGCTTTCATTGCGTCCCATAGTATAAACTTATCTTTCACTGATTCCGTATTTATTTCAAAGTACATTTTAATTTGTCATTCAATTAATTCTCTAAAATCCTGCCTTTTAAGTAGCATGGAGTTTAATCTCCATCTATACATTCTTGGAGGGATGTCCTCTATCTCTATTGTCAATATCAGGGGTGAGTGGTCCTATAATAGTCTAGCTTTATATTCTGTTTTCCTAACTCTGTCTTGCATGCGAGCTGATAACAGAAACAAGTCTATTCTTGAGTATGTTTTATGTCTACCCGAATAATATGAATTTTCTTTTTCCTTTGGGTATTGTTTCCTCAATATATCCAAATGTTGCATTTCTTGCATCGATTTAATTATAAATTTGGTTACTTTGTTCTGTCTGTTAATTTTTTTCCCAGTTTTATCCATGTTTGAATCCAAATTAAGGTTGAAATCCCCTCCTATTAGTATGTTCCCTTGCGTGTCTATCTTCAAAAAAATATCTTGCATAAATTTTTGATCTTCTTCGCTAGGTGAATATACATTGAGTAAATTCCAAAACTCCAAATATATCTGACATTTTATCATTACATATCTCCCTGCTGGATCTATTATTTCCTCTTTTGTTTTGATTGGTACATTTTTACTGATTAATATAGCTACTCCTCTATCTTTTGAATTATATGACGCTGCTGTTATATGTCCTATCCAATCTCTCTTTAATTTCTTGTGCTCCACTTCAGTTAAGTGTGTTTCTTGTACAAATGCTATATCAATTTTTTTCTTTTTTCAGTAAATTTAGCAGTTTCTTCCTTTTGATTTGGTTATGTATTCCATTAATATTTAAAGTCATGTAGTTCAACGTAGCCATTTCATACTTTGTTTATCTTTCCTTTCCGTTTCCTCATCATCACCTTTCCTTCTTATCCATTTCTGCTTTCTTTTTTTGAACACTTTATAAGACAACATTTCTAAATCATAAAACATTTCCCTTATTCTCCTATCTAAAATTCCTTTAACCCCACTATCCCCTCCCCTTCCTGAGTTGCCCATTATCCCTTGTCGGGCAACCACATCTCCCCTCTCCATTTGGATTTGCGAATTCACTCGCAAGCATCAACTGATTTCGCAGTGACCGTAACTCTTCCCCACCCAGCCCCCCCAGAAAAGATTTTAATTTTCATATACAACAAAGGTCACTCTCTTAATTCCCCCCATACTTCCTTTCTTCCCTTTCTTTCCCTTCTTAGTTCTTACCTATATTCTATTTTTTTTAAATATATACATACACACATACACATTATATATATATACACACATACATATAGTCTGTGGTCATTTTTGTTCTCGTTACATATCTTCCTCTCTCTGTCTGTTTTGTAGCTGTTCTGCAAATTTTCTTGCTTCTTCCGGATCCAAGAATAGTCTGTTTTGCTGCCTTGCAATAATTATTTTAAGTACCGCTGGATACTTTAGCATAAATTTATATCCTTTTTTCCATAGGATCGTTTTTGCTGCATTAAACTCCTTCCTCTTCTTCAGGAGTTCAAAACTTATATCTGGATAGAAAAATTTTTTTTGACTTTTGTATTCAAGTGGTTTTTTGTCTTCTCTTATTTTCTTCATTGCTTTCTCCAATATATTTTCTCTTGTTGTATATCTTAAGAATTTTACTAGAATGGGTCTTGGTTTTTGTTGTGGTTTAGGGGCTAATGTTCTGTGTGCCCTTTCTATTTCCATTTCTTCCTGTAATTCTGGTCTTCCTAGGACCCTGGGGATCCATTCTTTTATAAATTCTCTCATATTCTTGCCTTCTTCATCTTCCTTAAGGCCCACTATCTTTATATTGTTTCTTCTATTATAATTTTCCATTATATCTATCTTCTGAGCTAACAGCTCTTGTGTCTCTTTAACTTTTTTATCAGATTCTTCTAATTTCTTTTTTAAGTCCTCTACTTCCATTTCTACGGCTGTTACTCGTTCTTCCACCTTGTCCACTCTTTTTTCTATATCTGACATGATCATCTCTAATCTATTCATTTTTTCTTCTGTACTTTCTACTTTTTATTTCACTGAATTCTTGTGATTGCCATTCTTTTACTGATTCCATATATTCTTTAAAAAAAAAATCCATTGTCTTGCCCTTCCCTTCATCTTCCATTTCTCTGTGTTCTCCCTCCTCTTCTTCTTCTGAGTCCATTCCGGGATCTGTGTCCTTTACCTCTGTCTCTTCTGGTTTTCTTGTTGGTTTGTTTGTTTTATTTTGTTGGGTATTTTTGGTCTTCTTATTTTTATTAGAAGTGTCTTGCTGCTGGTCTTCTTCCTCTGGGTTGGTCATCTGTGGTTTCTTTGATTTTTTTTTACTCTCTTCTTTCTTGCTCTCGTTATTTTCTGTGCTTTCCCCTTGCTGCTTTGTTGTGGCTGTCAATTTCAGCTGTGGAGATCGACTCCTCAGCTGGACCCCCCTCCCGTCAGTGTTATTTTTGTCACGCATGCGCGGTTGCGCACTTTTGTTTGGCTCCGTGAGCCATTTTTGTAGTCCCGAGTTCGGGGCTTCAACTGACCTTAGGGAGCGGGCTTCTCTCTCCGCGGCGGGCCTCCTCGGACAGGTAAGGCCTTCACCTTCTTCTTCCGACGTCCTTTCTTCTCTTCTTCCCGTTGCTTTTGGCTTTTCTTTTTTCGCTGCCATTTTCTCCACACCTTTATTTTCACTTTATTTTGGTTTTTGAGTTTGTACCTTCGTTTTTTCACTCTCTTTTGTTTACTTTTCTGAAAAGGGCTGGAGTTCCCCAACCAGCCACTACTCCATCACGTCACTCCTTTTCAGGGGCAAGGTTTGAAGAGTTTTGGTGTGGATCAAGCTCCTTCCTTTAAGGTCCTCAAGCAGGCTGTGGACATGCAGAAAGTCTGCCCCGAAGAGCCAGCGTGAACACCCATGAGAAGAGGCTGCCGCCCAACTGCAGTTGGGCCTTGTGTTATTGTAGGTCTGAATCGTACTGTTGTTGGCAGCCCTCAGCGTGGGGCCTGACTGCCTGTTCCTGGTGTCCTGTCCCAACACAGGCAGGATGCTGACATCTGCTCCTGTGTCCACGAGGAACTATCGTCTGGACTCACAGTCCCAAATGTACAGGAGGCTGTCTTGGTGGCCAGCCGCCATAGCCATTAGCGATGGCTGGCTCTGATGTTTCCCTGAAACGTGGATGGCAGCCTGCACCAGTGGGCTCTGGCGCCCCACCTCTGGTGGTAGAAACACCACTGGTTGTCTGGATCACCTCCTCTGGGGTGTTGCTGTTCTCTTGGCAGCTCTGCACTGGTCTGCCTGCGGGGTTTAGTGACAAGCTCCACGGATGCCAAGAACTCTCTCATTTCCACAGAATGTCTGGTCGTGCAGTGACTTTCCGGGGCGGGGGCGGGGGAAATCTGCGTCCTCAGGCAGTTGCTCAAGGAATGCCTGCTGAAACATGACGCAGGGCTCATGTTTTCCCCGAGAGGGCCAGCACCTCGTTCATGAGGGCTGACGGAGGCCTGTCACCTAGTTCATCCAGGTGGAGCAGACGTGCCCCTCTCTCACACCACGAAAACCCAAAGGTCTTGATCAGCAAGTTCTTGAAGGTGGCATATGCGGCTTCCGATGGGGGCTCCTGGATTAATTTGGCCACCTGGCCTGCTGTGTCCTGGTCCAGGATGCTCACCGTGTGGTAGTACTGGGTGGATTCTGCTATGATCTTCCAGATCTGGAACTGTGCCTCAACCTGGTCAAACCACATGCGTGGCCGATTTATCCAGAAGGTCAGCAGCTTGAGAGCGACCACGTTGATTGCTGCCTATTTGCTCATCACTGGGTTTAGATGCCGTCTAAACCATAGATTAAGCTCTGAGTTTTATTAGGGCTCATGCCCAACTTTTATTCTTGCACTGTTCCTGCCGTGGCCACCCTTGGCTGATGTCACAACATGCATAACAAAAGCGGGTTTCCTGAACAGGTACTTTCCTGCATAACAATGCTCTTTTTCTTTGCACCCTGTCCCTGTCTCTTGGCTGCGCGGCAAGGCCAGCGCCATTTTGGGGTCGTTGGATTTTAAGCTGTCCTTGCCATTCACCTGGTGGTTCATTTGTTGGAGCCAGTGCCGCTGCGAGGGCTGCTGGCCTTTAGTTGCGCTTGCCACCTGGAGCGCTGGCTCGATCGTGGCGGCGATGGGCCACCGCAATATATGATTTTTTGTACACAATACCGTATAATTTGCTTGTGATTCATGTTCTGTATTTTATTGTATAAAAATTTGATTTTTGTTCAATATATGTCATGTAATATTTTTCTCTTCCAAATCAATAAAAATATATTAAAAAGAAAGAAAAGAACAAAGTGGATGGGAGAGTGAAGTGATTGTAGAGTGTGAAAGAAGTACTGATTGGAGCAACATGCAAAACGTCATCATTCTTCAATGCGAGAGAAAGAGATTCCTGAGCAAACTGTTTCATAATGAGAATTTTCAAACAAGTGTAAGACCTGGTGAAAAAGGTCCTCCCTGTCAGTCCTTTCCTGCATACTTGGAGTTGTACTGCACACTATCCTCAAGGAGGTTGTGGTAGATACAAGATTATCTGTCTCCTTCCGGAGTGCATTCATAACAAAGGTCTTGAAAGGGATGGCATAGTATTCATTGAGCTTCATCTTGCGGAGCTGCTTTATTCAAGATTCCACAAGCTGTTCCCAAGGACACATAACAAATCTGGTGGCAGAAGAGCAATTCAATTAAAAGATGCATTGTTTTTCTGCCTGAACCTTACTGGTCTTCATGTGCAATGAGCTCTCCATAACTGATTCCTGTGGGCTTGCATGTTACCAAGGTTGAGGTCTGCATTTACTGAATCTTGTTCCCATCATGAGGACTAGAGTGGAAAAAGGTGCAGAGTTTTCAGACCTCCAGCTATAGGACACTGAGGAGCTGTGTAATAAAAGCTATGACTGATGTCATATTTCAGAAGGCTGTGTTTACAGGTTGAAAAATGTGTGCAATGCTGTGCTTGGCTCAGTCACTAATGACAAATGAATGATATGTATTGTATAATCCCAAATCTTATGAAAAAAACATTGAGGCAAACTAACATTCCTCTCAGCTCTAATTATGTGTCTTTTTCTTGTGTCTGTCTTCCTTGGTAGTGGTCATTGAAATAATACACAAGGCCCATTTCCTTAATTCCATTCCCACAGACCATCCCCTTCCTTCTCCTGCAAACAAGGAGGTGCTGGATGAACTGAGTGGGCCAGGCACCATCCATGGTTGGAAATGTTTAGTCAATGCAGTCTTGATAAAGGCTCCTGAACTGAAATATTGATTGTCCATTTCTAACATGGATGCTGCCTGGTCTGCTGAGTTCCTCATTGTTTGCTCTCGACTTCAGGATCTGCAGTTTTTTTGTATTTTCCCTCCTATTGTTTGCTCAAATGATTCAGTTATCTCCACTATTGCATTGTTTCTTTCTTCTCAATCTGCTGTGATAACTTCCCATGATTAAACCACAACTCTTGTTTGCTCTCTTTTGTTTTCAAATCCCCTCATCTCCAGCCTCCCTTTCCTTTCCAAAGCCCTGGATGTGCCCTTGCCTCACAGGTTCACACCAATCTAGAACTCATCTTATTAAGTGTTTTCTCTCACAGTACTGAAGCTGCTATGATCAGTCACAAATCAAAACATAGGCAAATGTGGAAAATAAAATCTAGCTCTCGTGGTCTTGTATGCATTCTTTGACTTGGTTACCAAAACTAGCCTTTGACTTTAACTGGATGCAATGAAACTCACCAAGTGCTATTCTGATTATTCTAGTCACAAGCAGAGATTTACTATAAATGATTTCTGTTCCCATATTACCACTGATAGATACTGCATGTGATTAATGCTTTCCCACTTTAATTTCTTGTTCAATGCGCTGGCTCTTGGCTACATCGTCCATTCATATTAAACAACTGAGTAAAACTGCCAAAGATCAGTGAAAACAAGGAAAAGTATCTCCACAGTGGCACATTAATATATTCAAGAGTCAACCCTGAAATTAACAGGTTTAGATAATTCTAGCTTTATCGTGCCACATTTCTGCCATTTGCTTATTATTGCTTTTCGTCGGCTATTATTTCTGATTTCTTACCCCTCCTCTTCATTAATCTTGCTCAGACAGACCTTTTATTATTCATTAGCCTCATCTACCCTCTCTTTGCCAGCACCACTATCACTCGGCTTTTTCAGGTGCATTCTATGCTAAGAATGCGCCTGAAGAAGCAGAAGCGGCCCTTTAAATTGCCGTTCAGGTGGCAGCGTTTAAAACGCAACGCTGGCCACCTGAAGGACACAGCTGCATAGGATGTGGCTCTGAGCACACTCTGGCTCCTGTCCAGTGTCAGCTGTGATCAGCAGTCTGACCCTTTAACATCCGCTTTCAGCCAGCTGCATTCAGGTAGCTGGGGGAGCCACTGAGCTGAGCTGATTATACCTCTCGGAGGAGGGTTTACGTAGCTTGCCTCAAGAGCGCCTCCTGCACATTCAGGTGGCCTCAGAACAGCCGCATATTGCCTAAACATGCGGCTTTACATGCGGGGCAATTGGCAACCTGAAAGTGCCTAATATGTCAAGCTCTCCTGTCCCCAACCTATGAAAGACATTCCCTTTGCTTTCTCCACCCTTCCCACCTTAGTTGTTTAACTTCTCCCAGTAATAGTGAAGGATTGTCAGCCCAAAATGACAACTGATTCACTTGTTGGTGAATATTTCCTGTTTTTAATTCAGATTTCAAGCATCTGTAGAACACTTCAAAACCATTTCTCCTTTACATTACAGCAAAAACCAAAAAAATTGCAACGTAATTTTTTGAGGATGCTGTCTCATTGGGTTGAAATTGATCTTATTTCTAAAGATTCAAAAAATTATTGAGACACCTTTTAATAAGTAGACTATAGAGGACTTTATGCTATGATCATCGATATATGGGAGATCTAAATTACTCTGTTCTTTCAGTCAACAGCATGAAAATGGTGTTTCTGTAGGAAACAAAGTTAAATTTCAATTCACATCATAGAAATTAATCAGTCGCCATTGCAATTATTGTTTCTTACACACTGTCCACCTGACATTCAGCTCTATTTTATAATGGAAATTGATGCTGTTCGTGTATTCTCTTTGCAACAGCAATACTAATCCAATCTCTTTCAATAATATGGATAGAAATGTCCAAATTCCACTAAAATTTGCAAAAATTTGAGATGTTTCCCCAGGTTTCATCAGGAATCAATAATCTTCATAACCAACATCCCAGTTGCTGCATAGCAAGATGCCATCAATTCTCTTTCCTGTATTCATTATTTCATTAGTTTCTATACAACAATGGTGCTCTCTGGTGGCTTTTAGCGAGCATTACAAAAAAGATCCCATATCCCACAATCTTTTCTTTTTCTTTCCTGTCCAGTCATACTTTGGCAACATGTATATTTCAACACCTGCAAGATCTTGCCTTAGCACTGAGCACTGGGCAGTCACAAAATATCTTGGTAGTGTATCCAAATTCAAGCATTGAGCTTTCATCTCCTGCCTCGATGTGCAATTTTTAAAGGTTTGCCAAGAAATCCTGCAGGACATTACAAAGTGGATGTCAAGCTGGGGTCAAACCTAAACAATTACTGATGGGACATTAAATGGTGTCGTTCAGTACCTGTTATTGTGACAATGCTCTTGCACAAGTTCAAACACTTGGTGGCTATCATGTAAATGGGAAAAGGGTTTCTGGGGTCATCTGGTGGCCATTTTCTGTTTGGCTGGCCAGACATCTAGAAATCTTGATTCCATAGCTCAGTGGTTAGAGCACTGGTCTTGTCAATCAGGGGTTGCAAGTTCATTTCTTGCTGGGACCTCAATTCTGTAATGGACACTGGACAAGTGGTGATTTTCTGTCTTCATGTATATTGCATTCTCAATGTAGAATTATGTTCCAATAAAGGAACCTTTATCTTTATTTCAGCCATGACATATAGAATTGTTGGGTATTTGATTTGGCAGACCTGGTATAGCACAATAACAACCTTCTTTATTTGGATGATATATTCCCATACCAGTCAAGAGTAAACAGTACCAGAATAATGTCTTGATTCTGAGCCTCCTTTCTATTCAAATACTCAAGCATCCAGGTAACTTCTTCCATCTGTTCTCCATGGATCCTGAAAAAGTCTGTGTTGTCTTACTCCAAGTTAAATTGGCTTCAAACAAACAGCATTCCACTCGTTCAGGTCTAAATTCACATCTCAAAAAGGTTAACCTGGGTCTTGAGGTTATATTGATCCATGGTGGTTTGGCAATTTGATGTTGTCAGTCTAGATAGTCCTCCAAAAGTTTGTTCTGTTCAGATCATGTAACCTGCTTATACTGCAGTTGCCAGCTCATCAATACTTGAATTGGTTGGCTATTCTTGTAAATTTAAATGGATTACAGTACATTTCCTGCTGGTGGATCATTATGTTCTTAAGGCTATGGCTCTCTTACTTAGAGGCAGCAATTTCTGATCCATTGGATCATGCAACCCAATTGATTACCTTTTATTACATCATAGCTCTTCGAGAACTATATCCTGTTACTGCCAGTGCTGTCTGATGTTGAAATGCATTAAAATGAGCATTTGAAACCATTTTCAAACTATTGGACAAAAGCCAGCATCTTGACAATGACTTGGCTGTGAATCATTTTACTGGGTAATGAATTTTTCTTTAAAACTAGAGAGCCAAGGCAAAACTAAAAATCATAAAGGTTTGGAGGTATCAATGCAAGATTGGTCAAACTTCATCAGATCTGATGGGAGCATTAACAAGCTTAAAAAGCAGGATGCAAGTATGGCACAGATCTATGATAAATATTGCATTCTTATTTCTGGTGGCATGGTTGGCATAGCAGTTAGCGCAGCACCAGCGATCTGGACCAGGGTTCGAATCACGCGCCGTCTGCAAGAAGTTTGTACCTTCTCCCTGTGTCTGCGTGGGTTTTCTCCTTGGGCTCTACTTTCCTCCCACTATTCAAAATGTACTGGGGATGTAGGATAATTGGGTGTAAATGGGGTGGCACTGACTTGTGGGCCAAAATGCTCTGTTACCATGCTGTATGTCTAAATTTATAATGAACTGTTGCATAATAAGTGAATAGTCTCAACAGCTAACCTCTTGCTCTTGGTCAAGGTTTTACTCAGTGCAGATGTCTATAAGATCGGGTTACAAGCCCATTATTATTGGGTTGCTGTTTTTTTATTTTATTCTTTCATTTGGTCATTAGTTTGCTTTTATACCATCTCAGGTGGCTGTTTTTTTGAAGCAGTTGGTGTGCTACCTGACCAGTTGTTACAATATGGTACTGTTCTCATTTGTTGGTCACTGTTGTCCTCTTGATTACAAACCAAGCTTTTGTCCATGGTCACACTAGAATGTGCCTCCCTGTCTTAAAATAGTTCTTGCCATGAAAATGAGACAGCATGGGCTCTTGGGCCAGAAGGGACTGCTACCGTGCTGTACATCTAATTTATGAACACTAACATTCAAATTTAGTGGCAAGCTATTCCACTGCATAGCTAATTTGTGAAGCATTAGTTTTTTTTTGCATTTAGATGTAGCTGAACCAGTTAGAACACAGGCCCAATGCAAGTTCTTGTATGTAATCATCATCGTGGCTTCCCTCGAGGTCAAGGATAATGGCCTTCGTTTATTGATCCACAGAGTGAAGACACCTGTTGTGTATTGTTTAGCGTGTACTTGAGGTTGCACTTGAAGAAGCACACGATACTTCACAAATCAACCAATTTCAATGGCATGGAAATCACGACGATTGGAGTTAATGAATTTTAGAGTAACTCTCTGCCTATTCCACCATTGAGGACTTGGTTGAATTGTCCTTTGTCAGGGTGATAGAGTTCAAAAATCAACTCCAGAATTGAGGATGTAGTTTCTAATGAGTAATTTATCAAAAGGCAAAAAAAAAAAATTCCTGAGTGTTCAAAGGCAGAATATCTTTAGTAAAAACACAAAAAAGCTGGAAGAACTCAGCAGGTCTTGCAGCATGCATAGGAGGTCAAGATATATAACTTAATTTTTGGATCTGAAATCTTCTTTCAGGTATGAGTAATATTATGAGCTCACATTTTAGTAAAACAGGATTATCACTAAGGGATAGTATAGACAGGAGGGACTGAATGGTCACAGTTAACATTTCATACAAGTACCATCGCCACACAAGCCACAGCCCAGCAATAATTCGACACATTGGGAGAACTGGGGGAAGGCTTGTCAGTCTGTTCCAGAATTAGATACACTTGCAAAGGCTTTGTGATTTTGCGAGGGAGAACCATTCTGACTGTTGAAGAGAAAGCAAGTTTTTGAACCAGCTCTTGTGGCCGGCCATTTGTGTGGAATTCAGAGCAAAACACACTCTGTGAATGACTGGGCTTTTTTCGGTGGATTGACCTGTGCCAGGAGGGTCTTTTTGGAAGCAAAGTGCTTCATTTTGATTGTGACTAACAGTGGAGGTCACTTGGAGACTGTTTCATTTTAAGTGCAACTTTTACCGAAGGTCACTTGGAGAGACTGGTACCAGGGTCTTGGAAGCTTCGTGGAAGCTGCCCAGTCTGAGTCTTGTCTACAAAAGGACCAGGAGTGTTATGACCACAGCTTGTGTGGATGGACATTTATTCAAAGGCCACACAAGGAAATTCGTGAGTCTGTAGAAGCCACAACTCCAGTCTTCCCATCAGTTAAACATGAATTCTGGGCATCAAATTTCAAAGGCCTACATTTCAACACTGAATTTAAAAGACTGATCTTTGAAATAAGTTATATGTAATATAAGGTCAAAAACAGACAGGGTTTGTAGGCCAACTCAGTGTAATTGGGTGGTATGGGCTCATGGACCAAAAAGGCCTGTTACCATGCTGTATGTCTATGTCTAAATTTAAATATGTCTATATCCTTATATTTAGGCATATGAAGACAATGCAAATCCAGGTTTTCACTTCTTTTTCAAAGGAATGATCCCTCTCAGGTACCAACAGACAAAGAGACCAAAGAAGATGCATCATCTTAACGTGAGCCACCTCCAATAAAACAGCAGACGTGAGAAAGCACAGCCAAAAAATCAGAATTATTGAATAATAGAAAAGTGGATTTCTCAAATCCAATCATGCAGATAAAAAAGGCATATAAGAAATAATGAGGTTGTGGCTATTATGCCACTGCAAACAAAAGAAATGCTGAGTCGAACAGAGATTCAGTTCAACATATTTACTAATTCAAAATCACATGCTTAAGAGGCCCTTATTTGTCCCAGTGACCCTTGTGCCCTGAGGGGCGGAAGAGACATCGGCTTCCAGGGCAAGGCCTTGCCCTGCACCGAGAGTCCCTGTGAATGCCGCTGGCTGCGCACTCGTCCGCAACTGCTGGAGCTGGTTTGCTTGCCATGTGGGTGAGCCACCACAAGACCACCCCCCACCGAACTGGCAATAGGCGCAGAAACCGTAACCTGTACACTGACCGTTTTACATGGCCGGCCTTGTCTCCTAGGAGGTGGCACCACAACTGTTCATTCAATGACCAGGTGTGCCAGTTTGAGAGAGTCAACAGTAAAAGTCTCCTCCCAGCCATCAGTATCCAGAACACAGATTGTCCCATTATGGTGCACCAACTTGAAGGGTACTTCATACGGTCTGTGAGCTTGATGGCGAACAAAAACATACTCACAAAGGAGGGCATCGTTCCATGGTGGGACGTCAGTACCGGGGCTAGTGCCCAGACCTTGGTTAAGATCACCATTGGCGTGTCCTCTTGGCCATGGGGAGTAGCCACAAATTTGCCGGGCACTGAGAGGGAGGAGCTGTAAACCAACTCGGCCGATGACCCTGCAGGCCAGGCCTTCCTTGGGTGCTGTGTGGATGCCCAATAGCATCCAGGTGAGCTCGTCTACCCAGTCTGGCCCTTGGAGGTAAGCCATCAGGGGCGATTTCAGGTGCCTGTGGAAACGGGCCACTTGATTTTGGATGGTATGCAGTCGTCTGGTGGAGCTGGGTTCCGAGGAGCTGAACCAGCGCTATACAGGTTGCGATCAGAGTCCTGGTTTGTCTCCACAGTCATGTTGGCGATTGGGTCAGCTTCCATGAACCTGTCCACTATTGTAAACAGGTACCTTGCTCCTTTTGAGGCAGGCAGTGGGCCGACGATGTCCACGTGCACATGCTCGAACCTCGTATGCATTGGCTGGAAAGGCTGCAGTGGTGCCCTTATGTGCCTCTGGATTTTGGAGGTCTGGCAGTGCATGCACATCCTGGCCCACTACACGACCTGTTTGCATAGCCTATGCCACATAAACCAATCCGCAATCAGCTTGACGGTCACCTGGATGGAAGGATGAGCTAAACCGTCTAAGGTGTTGAAAACTCAGAGCCTCCAAGCAGTCAGGATAATGGGCTGAGATTGCCTAGCTTGCTACCTCTGGGCCCAACGGGTACATCCTCGAGGCGGAGATGGTGACTGTGGATCGGTATGCTGGTATTTCACTGTCCACCTGCTGAGCCTCTGCTCACACTGCATAGTCCACCCCTGGAGACAGAGTGTGCACCAACTGGATGGATGTCCATGACAGTGTGTCAGCCATCATGTTGTTCTTCCTGGAGATATGCTTGATCATGGTGGTGAATTCAGATACGCATGACAGGTGGCGCTGCTTGTGGGTTGACCACGGGTCAGACACTTTGGCAAACATGAAGGCGAGGGGCTTGTGATCTTTGAAGATCATGAACTCCCTCCCTTCCAGGATGGCCAGGGTACAGGGCCAGCAGCTCTCTGTCAAACGTGCTTCACTGGATATTTTTGGGGGGGGGGGGAGGTAGAAGGTGCTGGCTGAAGAAAAAGGAAGTGGTTTCCACTGGCCTTCGATTAGCTTTGGGGTCACCAATGTGGCTGTCAAGCTACTGCAAGTGAAACACACCAAGTCGAGAGAAATTTCAGTTCAACTGAGTTACTAATTCAAAATCGTGCACTTAACAGGCCCGCACTTGTCCCAGTGACCCATGACCCATGACCCATGAGCCCTGTGGGGCAGAAGTGATATCAGCTTCCAGGCAGAGGCTTCGCCCTGAACAGAGTCCCTGTGAATGCCGCTGGTTGTGGACTTGCCTGTGACTGCTGGAGCTGGTTCGCTTGCCATGTGGATGATCCGCCACATGGCGGATACTTTAGATCTTATGATTACCAATGGAGCAATTATTGATCAGAATGATGCAGATGGCGGTAAAGGGGAAAATTTGCATTGCAAGGTGCAGGGCAGTGGTTTTCAAATTTTTTCTTTCCACTCACATACCACCTTAAGCAATCCCTTACTAATCACAGAGCACCTATAGCATAGAGATTACTTAAAGTGGTATATGAGTAGAAAGAAAGCATTTGACCACTGGTGTAGCGCAACTGGAACAAACCCATTCCAATCTTGTGATATTATTGTCTCCTGAAAAGCACAATTAAAAGTTCCTGCTGCCACCTTTCCAGTCACTTCCAACTAGACGTCTGACAGCATTGTCATTGCCATTCACTGGCTTCCAAAACCCCAAACATTTCAAGAATTCACTACAAAAATGCACTACAAAAAATTATGGGGCCATTACTACATTGAAATAACTGAACTATGGAAGTCAAGGACAATTATTTTATACATGATGTCATTGGGCTTTTAAAAAATGTGGTAGATGAGGCACTTTGTCTTATCACAATAGTAATCACTCAGAATCAGAATTTATAATCATGAACATGTCACAAAACTTTGTTTTGTGGCAGCATGAATTGCAAATAATGCTATAAATTATATTCTAAAAAGATAAATTTATGGAAAATGAGAAAGTGAGGTAGTGTCTATGGTTCATTGTCCATTCAGAATTCAAATGGAAGAGGGGAAGGAGTTGTTTTTAGTGTTACTGAGTGTTTGTCTTCAGATTTCTGTACCTCCTTCCAAATGGCAGCATTCACAGGGACTCTGTTCAGGGAAAAGCCTCTGCCTGGAAGCTGATGTCACTTCTGCCCCACAGGGCTTATGAGTCGCTGGGACAAGTGCGGGCCTCTTAAGTGCACAACTTTGAATTAGTAACTCAGTTGAACTGAAATTTCTCTCGACTTGGGGATAAAGGCTGCTTTCTTAAGACATCACTTCTTGTAAATGTCCTCGAAGGGATTAAGACTGATGCCCATGATGGTGCTAGCTGAGTTCACAACACTTTAGTCTTTACCCATCTTGTACATTGGAACGTCCAAACCAGACAGTAATGCAACCAGTCAGAAAGCTCTCCACACTACACCTGCAGAAATTTGCATGAGTCTTTGGTGACAAACCAAATCTGCACAAAGAATCGCCGCTGACAAGCCTTCTTCGTGATTACATCAATATGGAGCCCCCACGTCAGTCTTCAGAAATGTTGACAACCAAGAATTTGAAGTTTTTAATCCCTTTCCTCTGCTGACCCCTTGAGGACTGGTTTGTGTTCTCCCAATTTCCCCCTCCTTAAGACCACCATCAGCTCCTCAGTTTTGCAATCATTAAGCGCAAGGTTTGTGCTGTGATACCACTCAACTAGCTGATCTATCTCCCTCCTGCACATTTCCTTATTGTTGTATGTGATTCTGCCGATCACCGTCTTATTGGAATTGGGCCTAGTATCAGTCATGGGTATAGAGCAAGTAGAGCAGAGGGCTGAGCACGCATCGTTGAGGTGCATCTTTGTTGATTGCCACTGAGGAGAAAGAGGGGGAATGTTTATTGCATTAAAATTAACTAGATGTCATCAATTTTGACATTTTACAGTACATGAGTTCCTTTGAGCTCACACACTAATGTACCTTTACTTAAAACTGAGGTCAATTGTGTAGTTATGGCTTCAGGAACCGCAGGTTGTCCAAAACTCAGCTACCCATTTCCTAAACCAAGAAGAATAGTTACAAAAGGCTATTGTTAAGTCATTAAGTATGATGGGATGTAAAATGATGCAAGGTCCACAGTAATTGCCTTAATACTTGCAAATTGTTGATAATCTCCATCCAGCTCCATGATCTTGAAAACTGGTCTTTCAAGGTCAAAGGACTGGAGGTCTAAGGCTCCATGGAGCTTGTTCAACAGAATAATACAGTAACAAAAAAAAAATGGACACACTCAGCAAGCCAAGCAACATCAGAAACAGAACTAACATTCCAGATCTGATGTTGTCTGCCAATTACATTTAGTAATTCTGTTCAATTTCAGAGTACCCAGATCAGCAATTTTTTTTCCTCATCTATTTCTTTTTGCTCTTTAATTTGTATCAGACATCACCAATTAAACCCATTGCTGCATTGGTGAAGAATCCGATCAACTCTGATTGCTTGATGCTAAATAAACCCAGCCTCCAACCTTACAAATTGCTCCCTCTATGTAGTTTTAGTACATTTCATGACTTTAATGTCCTCTGCAGCATGCAAATCAATTATCAAATACGCTACTGCAAGCATCTGAAAATCTGACAAAGTGAAAGCATCCTAACTCAACATACCCAAACTTACAAACTTGTTCAAGTACAATGGGAGTTGATCAACTATGCTTAAAAAAATACACAAAATGTGTATCTCGCTCTGTGCCCCTTCTCTTCATCCCCAAGAAAGCGAGCGAGAGGAACTTTATAATTCTCTCTGAGTAGTAGAGCCAGCAGCTATTTAATAGAGGTAGCTAGATTATTGATGAAGACAAAAGGTCAATAAGGGTAGACAAAAATGCAATGTTGTGGTTGCAATCAGATGAACTTGTGTTTATTGAATGATGGAGCAGATTCAAGGAACTGAAATGCTGCATTTGCTCTGAATCCATGTGTTAACATACAAACTTAAATATGCAGAATGGCACACAAGAAACTAACTTATCATTGTATTATTCGAAAATCCTTTGAGAAATGTCACTTACCTAAGTACAATGGAATATCTTATAGCTGATATTGCGCACAAGTCTCTTCTAAGATCTAGCACAGGTGATCATCATATTAACATTCATAGCAAATGGATGGCAAACAATTAGGAGATCAAATTTTCCATTGTTTTATTTTCCGTAACAGGAAAAAATATTGGGCCAAATCAAGCTGGTGCCAGCTCATCTGTAGTCCCCATCTCCTGTGCTAACAGAGACTGAACACAGAAGAGGGATGATCAGACAAATTTTGTGCCACATTCAAACAAAAAAAAAATCAAAATTAATGCAAATTTTAAATGCTTGTAAAAATAATTACAAACATTGACATGTTAAACTAGCAAGGACATAGTGAATAGCAGGGGTCTGGAAAGTCTAGCAGAATAGACACATCTTGGGGTACAAGGACATAGATTCCTGAAAATGGAACACACTATGTTAAGGAATGCCATGCCTTCATTGGGTGAAGCAACAAATAAACAAGTAGGAATTTTAGGTTGAACAAAATATTGTATAGGTCGTTCAGGGGAGTGTGACAACCAGAATTGCACACAATCATAAAGAATGTGATTAAGCTAAAGAGAGTGTTAACAGTTGTTGCTTGGAGGGCTTCACAAGAGGTTGGATCAAGGAATTTTGTTTACCCTGGAGTGAAGGAGGCTAAGAGGTGATGTGATAAAATTACGAAGGGCATAGATAGGGCAGGTAGCCAGTATCCATCTATTATGGTAGAGATTTCTAAAACTAGAGGACATAGGTTTTGGTGGGAGGAGGTTTGAAGATCTGTGGGTAAAATTTTCACATAGTTGCTTGAATCTGGAATGTGCTGCCAGAGGAGAAAGAGGCTGGAATTAATGCAGGCAATGGATTAATATAGACAATGTCCTCCACAACGTTTGGGACAAAAACATTTTTTTTCTTCCTTTATTTGCCCCTGTGCTCCAGTTTTAAATTTGTAATCAAACAATTCACATATGAATGAAGTGCACATTCCAGATTAAAGAGTACTTGTGTACATTTTGGTTTGACCATGTATAAATTACAGTACTTTTTAAAGTAGTCATGTCTTGTACTGTGTTGCATATCCTTTGCATGCAATGACTGCTGAAGTCTGTGATTCAGACATCACCAGTATCTTCTCTGGTGGTGCTCTGCCAAGCCCCTACTGCAGCCAACTTCAGCTCTCAATTGTTTTGGGGATTTGTCCCTTCAGCATTCAGAAAGCATGCTTAATTAGATTTAGATCAGGAGACTGAGAGCCATTCATGAATTTTCCAGTTGTTAGCGTTGAAAAACTCTTCGTCTTGCTGTAGGATGAAGTACAGTTCAATGAATTTTGAGGCATCTGCTTGAACTTGATCAGATGTTTCTATACACCTTAAAATTAATTTCCTAATGCCATCAGCATTATCAATGGAAATAAGTGTGCCACCACCATGATTCACAATATGCTTTGGATTATGGGCAATTCCTTTATGCCTCCACATTTGCTCTTGCAGGTTAACCTTGGTCTCATCTGTCCACAAGTCATTTTTCTAGAATTCTGCGTTCTTTTAAATACTTCTTGACAAACTGTCATCTGGCTATCCTGTTTCTGTAGCTAACTAGTGGTTTGCATCTTGCAGTGTGGCCTCAATATTTCTGATCATGAAGTCTGTTGCAGACAGTAATCATTCACACATCCATACATGCCCCTGAAGAGTGTTTCTGATCTGTCAGACATAGGTTTGAGGATTTTTCTTCATTATGATGGGAATTCTTCTGTCATCAGCAGTGGAGTCTTCCTAGGAAAACCAGTCCCTTTGCAATTATTGAGCTCATCAGCATGCACTTTCTTCTTAATGATGTTCCAACTAGTTGATTTTGGTAATTCTATGGTTTGGGTGGTGTCTCTTAACGTTTTATTCTTGTTTTTTTTAAAAAGTCTCAATGGTTTCTATGACTTCATTGGATCCTCGTGTTGAAAAATGGCATCTACAGACTCCAAAGGTGATCAAAAGCTTAGATGCAAGCCTTTCTCTTTTATATCTGCATCAATGAACCAATTAAACATACCCAGGTAATCACAAACACCTGTGAAGCCAAATGTCCACCACATTATTGCGCCCTGAAATGACGTAATCATGTATAAAAAGTGCTGTAATTTCTGATGGTCAAACCAAAATGGATACAAATAATCTTTAATAAAAACTGGAATGTGACCTTTAATTACATGTAAATTGTTTAATTACAAATTTACAACTATGAAGGACAGGGGCAAATAAAAGTAAAATTGTCTTTGTCCTAAATATTATGGAGGGCATCGTAGCCATAGACACAGTGTGTCACAGCCTGTTTTAGTGCTGTACGACTCTATGATTGGCCTGAAATAAATTTGAAGAACTTATCTTGCCAAAACATGCATCCTTGTTGAAATGAACAAGGTAGAATCCAGTCTGGATTCCATCTAAAATGGTAATGGTAATGGCAGCATGTTATTGACCCTAAACATTAACTCTCGTTTTCTCCCCACAGGTCCTACCTGAACTGACTATTTTAGACATCTTGTTTTTAATTAAGTTTATACAAAACAAGAATTTGAAACAAGCTCATCAAGACAGATGTTTTGAATTTGTCTGACTGTCAAGAGGACAAGTACCACCGTTTAATTCCTTTTATTGATGAAAAAAAGTGAATAAACATTTAAAATTCAGGAAATCAATGGGGGAAATTCTAAAAAAAACTCAGCGGAATACAATCAAATAATTCTCAATTTATTCAATTTGCCTTTAAATTACTTTTATTTGATCAGTGACAAAAATGCAGGCACTGTCCTCTTTTCCTACAAAGGTTACAAAAGTTAAGGTTTAGATTAGTGATATTTTATGCTCAGTACAGGATAAAGACTCACACCGATACTGGCAATAGGCTTAAAGACTATTAACCAAACTTAAATGAGGTAGGCAATCTAGACAGTATGGGGGCAGCTGGTCTCAAAGCAAAAAAAACTTGAGACAAAGAACCCCTTTCCAATTTGAGTGTAATATTAAAGATTCAAAGCAGTATGGTGGAAGCCCAGTTTATATTTGCTGTGCAGTACAAATTTGAATTGAAAACCTAGGCTTTTCAAAACACTTTGCATCTTTTTGTTAATTTTAAATCACATTATAATCTTTACCTTTGAAGGTTGTCTTTTGGTTAAAATTACCTTTCTCTGATTTATTTCTGCAACTCTCTTAGATCAAGCAAAAAAAAATACATGGCAAAATTGGTTTTGTTCAGCCAGTAAAAATAGAGATTTTACACATCTGTACACCATCTCACTTGACCAGCAACATTGCTCTGTTGATATGGAAAGTAGCATGAGGAGCTCAAAGAAAAATTTGAACAGATTCATGTAAAGAATGCAGTATTGATTACAGCAAAAGCATTTTAAGCACGATGTCAATCCTGCTTTCCTTCCCTTAGAAAGGTTGTGAGCTTTCGGGGTAAAGAATTCATTCTTTACATTATCTATAGGGTATCGGTGGCTTAGCCCATGCTCCAGAGCAATCCCATTCCCTTACTTATTCCATTGGAACTCATTGGCTCTCGCATATTCAATGATTTCCCAATCCCCAATTCTGTCACTAACCACCCACATCAGGGTGATTTAAAAGAGTAATTAATATAAAATCAGCATTTTTTTGGGGGCGTAGGAAAAAAATTGGGAGCATTCTTAGGATATATACTACATCTCCAAAGTATCTGAGGTACAATAATAAAGTCACTGATATTGTTGGGTATAAAAGGGAAAATACCATTTCTTCTTTCAAGTGCCACTTCACTTTCTTTTCTATCTAAGCTAAGAAACATCAGTTTAACCTCTCAACAGGAGGCAATTTCTGACTCAGCAACATTTCCTCATTTTGAAAAATGTTGCAATAACTAATGAATATTATAGTATTTAAATTACTAGATACAAAAAAAAGCCTCAAGGTTCCATTAACTTGAATGTACCCATGACTGCTTGCAAGACAAGGTATCAAGGTCTTAGATTTGCAACTAAAATATGGAGTTACTGCCTTGATTTATTTAATTAAAAAGGCAGTTGCAAAAGAATTCACACCATTTCAATTGAAACATGATTTATCTTAGTTGTGTACAGATTACCTCATTTTAACAGAGCTTTTTGTCAATTTTGTCAATAAAATATTAAGCCAGAGCTCTAACATTTTCATGTGGCCTTGTTACAGTTCTGTTATGATACTCCTATCTTCCCTAAAAATTCATTACAAGTGCATTTTATGATAAATATTACATTTTTTTCCCCAGATTGTGCTTCCCAGTCAGTAGGCAGGCAAATTTACAGTGCTAAGCATTCACAATCTTAATTAAGGCCTGCCCTCCAAAATGTGCTCTTCCTGGCTAAAAATGTGATTAGGTCCATCCAGTTTGAAAATTCATAACAGTCCGAGCACAGCAGATCTTCAATTTGAAGAACGAATGAGAGGTAATAAATGTTTACTGCCAGCATGCAAATATCCCAACTTGTCATTGTGAATAATCTTTATCAATCAAATGAATGAAGTATTGGTCAGCAGCATAACAAACTGCCTTTAGGGGACATGAAGATGCCATTATTCCAGAGTTCCTATGGCTATGAATTGTGGGATTTCAAATGCCTTTCTTCGATGCAGTTTCTGTCTTCTTACCTTCGACAATGGAACGTCCTGCCAGTACTGCCGTTCCTGGCATTGTCCAAACCAGCTAAAGTACTTTATTAAGTCCAATTATTAAACTATGTCAGCAAAGGTCTTTACTTGCAGAGCGTTTCAAACATTTCCAGAGTCCTTTTGACCTCACGGATCTGTTTAGATAGCACAAGAATGGGCTGCATTGATCTGTCCAGCTCTTCACAGCGGGCCATTAGTGTATACATGCCCTGAAAACACAATCATATCCACGTTATCCTGAAATATGCCACAAGAACCCTTTCTTAAAATGGACTGCTTGCTGTGATGTACAAGGATCCATTTGTGCAAACCACCATAATTTTTAAACAGGAGATTTTGGAAGGACAGAATCAATCATTCTATAATATGAATTCAGTCTCACCTTTTAATACAGAAATATGTGGACATTAAGCGATTTGATTGTCAGGAATCATACTTCTCAACAGTGTTAAAGTAACCCATCAACAGGACTTAAAAGTATTCATCTGAATTAAATGTACTCTTTCACCAACAGGTGCCAGGTGTCTTGCCTTTGAATTAATTGATGTAATTCTGCAGTTGTTTTTTAAATTGCATCCAGAAACTAGTACTGCATAGTCCCCAGGCAAAGAAAAATGAAATGCCCCCTCACTTTCTCCATATTAATACATTAAAAAGGATGCTGATAAAATTTTTTAAAAACCCACACAAATTGTTTAAATTTATTTAAATTTAGATAATACAGCACATTAACGGGCCCTTTTGGCCCACAAACCCGTGTAACCCAATTAACCTACAAACTCCAGTACTTTTTTTTTTGTTTTGAACGGTGGGAGGAAACTGGAGCCCCCAGGAAAAACCCACGCAGAAATGGGGAGAATATACAAACTCCTTACACAGTGCAGGATTAGAACCAAGGTGCTAACCATGCCACCTTGACCTCTATTTATGGATGTCAGACTTTAAAAAAAAAAATCACTATTCATAGTAACCATGTAGTTACACTTTAAAATAAAAATGGATTTCATTTAAATAAAAAAGAGTGGAAAGTGGTGAGAATCCAGAGATAACCAGGGTTATGGCAACAATCTAGAAGTTTTGAATATCTTTCAAAATAGATGGCTTATAGATCTCGTTTATCGGACAACCCCGAGGTTTTCCACCTAAAAATGTAGGTTTTGAGCAAAACCCTTTATAATCAGACAACACTCCCCAACCGCCCACCCTCCCCCACCCCCCCAAACTCTGGCACTTAACACTGACCAGTGGAGTGATGCTGTCTCAATATTTTAATGGTCCTGGAAATTATTTAATTTTATTCGCAAATGTTAAAATAAACCCCCTATTGGTTCCTGTAACAGGCCATTTAAAACCTGTACAGGTTTTCCCCATTGAACCAGCAGTGCCTTTCAATATGGCATGCACTTTTCACTGTCACCATGTGCATGGAGGAGAGTCGGGTTGTCAGCGTGAGGAAGGTGGAAAAGTGCACCAAGGGCATGACTGGAACACAAGTCATCCGGCAGGATGAGGATAAAACACGGAAGGGGAGGGAGAAGTTGGCAGTGTTGAAACATCACTGTCAAGGTTTGCATTTTAAACTTGAAGTATAAGATTTTGAGGTGAC
Source organism: Narcine bancroftii (assembly GCF_036971445.1). NCBI lineage: Eukaryota > Metazoa > Chordata > Chondrichthyes > Torpediniformes > Narcinidae > Narcine > Narcine bancroftii. The sequence goes on along the minus strand of NC_091473.1, from coordinate 22,360,177 downwards.
ATTTTTGAATTTCTGGATCATCCTATATGCCGGCATATAATACTGTATTTCTTAATCATCCAATTAATAAATGTCTTAATAAATAAATGAGCCAAACCCCCTAATATCTTCCCAATGAGCCATAAAAGCATTGTACAAAATAACTAATAAACAATTTCTAATTACAGTAAAACCCCTGGTATCTGGCACCCATGGTGATGACTAGATGTCAGATAAGTTTATTTTCCAGTTGCTTGAGACTTACTCTTGTAATGCCTAACTAATACACCTGAATAAACAGTTTAAAAGACAAAAAACAAAAATACTATACTCACACTGAACAAATTTCATTTGCACAAATACATGAACCTTAAAGCATTTTTACTATTTTCAGTCACATTCTTTGAAAACATTTAACCATCACTGCATCTGAGGTCCCTCCCCCTAAGAGCCACCCAAAACATTAACATTATAGATAATAAACGCCCCACCCACCGCCCCCCAAGTTTACAGATAAAGCCTCTGACCAGGGATACCCGAAGGATAAGGAGACACTAAGAACTAGCCCAATGGTGTGTGGCATCAACCAGCTCTTCATCCTGGGCAATGCCACTGTTGTTTCACACAACTTTATTCAATTAGCTGCGATGAGTGAAGCATGTCTGGGGCACTCCACTGGCTGAATATTTGCTCCCATCTTCACCAAAGGTTTGTGTGTTATTTCAAAGAACATTAACTTTTATAATTTTAAACTTGTGTATTTTTACCTATTGTTTTATTCTTATTTATTTTCATTAAAAAAAAATTATTTTCCTTAAATTTTTTTGCCAGTTGCTTGAATTTCAGATACGAGGGGTTTTACTGCATTACTGGAATTTACTTCAAAACAACTAGATTAGAAAAATGAATATAGAATTAGATAGGTAGTTTATTTTTATTCCATGCCCTTACCTTTATACTCATATCAACTGACTCTCCAAGACTGTCGACTGAATCACGATAAGTCTGAATGTAGCCCACACTTAGTGCTGTCATCTGCATTTTCAAAACAAAATATATCAATATGGAAAGTAGGGCTTTCATATACATTCAAACACATGGCTAATTATCATATCATGTTGATTAGACTGACACTGAAGAGTTCCAAAAAGTGAAAAAAGATATAGTGTAATTTCAAGTGCACCAGTCTTTTATTTAATCGATGAACCAATGAATAATTCAATATGTGATCATGTACACTGGATAATATGAACTTGGATCCCCATTGGACGACCTTTGAAAAAGATGGATTTCAACAAATAAAGGGACACCCAAGGTTTATTTCAAAAACACTACTCAAAATTTTACAAAACCCAATGTCAAAATTCACAAAATGCCCATGCCATCCCTTCGTCCATGAACTCAAACATTCAAACTACAGGTAAAACAGACCAAATACAGATGGTACACAAAGATCATTCCAAAGATAGGGTTGATTTTGTTATGGGAACTTTTAATGAGATTTTAAACAGACACTCAATATCATACAAAAATAGAAATTTAATTTATGTGAAAACCCATTTCCATTGATCAGCAAGTTGGTACAAGACACCATAAATTAATCATGTACAAAAGGAGAAAGAAAAAAACTAGACCTCAGTGGATTAAGCAGCACCCATAGGGGGAGAAATAGTGAATATAGCAGGTTCATGACCATGCATCAGTAAAGTTAGAATTCAAACAATTTAATTTGCAGAGAATGTGTATGGGTGGAGAGAACAAAGCATTAATCTGTGAAATGATGAAGACCAAGAAACAGTTGAGAGAAGTTAGTGAAGGCTTGTTAATGGTAGTCACACTGTAAATAGAAAGCATGAGAGGATAGGAGAGAGAAAAAAAAGGATGTTGAAATTGAGGGATGCAATATACTGGAGAGCAGGCAATCTGACGAAGGAATGATTGAAATAGCCATCAACTCAAGGCAACATCCAGAGAGGAAAAAAAATCTGAGCCAACATTAATAGGGTCACTATGTACTCCTGGGCAAAATTGATGTTTGTGCAAATTAGTGCACTGCATTTACAGTGTAAATAGTGTTCAGAGCCATGATTCCCACTCTAATCCCTTCTGACCTTCCCCTCTCTGAGAGTTTTACTTCAGAGGCATGGAACCTTGGAAGAGCTGATGTAAAAGATGTTGCATTTCATTGGAATGGGGATTGGTGGGGACAGAAGTAGTCATTGGAGTGATCATGGAAATGATCCCTCAAAAATGCTTGAAAGAGTGGAGAATGGAAAATGCCTGGTGTTGGTATAAATTGAAAGTGACAAATTATGGAGGACTAAATGTGGAAGTTTGTGGTGTAAGGGGAAATCTACTCTTGCTGACTCAGGAGGAGAGAGGATGGATTTCAAGTGGGAAATGTTGGCGAGCCCCATCAATCACAGGGAAAGGGAATCCATTATTAATTCAGAGATCTCGAGTGCTGAAATTGAAAGTCACTGCACAAGACACATGTCCTTTCACCACTATGAAAAATCTGAACACTCCTTCTGGATGAAATGGTATTTTACTGGTACCTTCAGTTTAAGGTAATAAATTTAATGCTGATAACATTGACTCAATACTGGGAGAAGCTAAATGCAGACGACAACTTTGCTGAACACCTTCTGCTCAAGTCTCACAGTTTGCTTTTCACTTTATTTCTCTATCCTACTCCTACCTCTGCCCTAAGAACCCCAACATGGGAATAATGGCATTTTATCTTAACCCTGCCTTGTTAGAGCCCTTCGGACTCAACAGCGAATTTCTAATATTCAGCCTTTCGTGGTGGCTGCAGAATTGCTCACGCTGTTGAAAGCTCAACCCATAACATTAACTTTTTATCTCCATAGTAACTGCCTAACCCTGCAGAATAATCTTGCTTCAGTTTTATTGGAATCAGTGCATTACAGTTTGAACATTTCGTTTAATCTTCCTTGACCTCATTCATTATCTTATTTATATTCCCTGCAGCTCAGCTGCAATGACCATTTCCTTCACGGTTTTCTTCAGGGTATCTTCGGTTCCTTTCCAGCATTCTTTTGGCCCATTGCGCTTCTCTACCAGTTGAAATATGGGTAATTTTAATTGCTTTGTTCCGATTACACAGATGATTTTCCTCAAAATGCTGACTTATCTACTGAATTATTTCCAGGATTTGGAAAATGAGATTAGAAACAAAGCCTGAAGACATGGAATGATCCAATAAAAACAGAACTGAACTCCGAAAATTGGACAGCGGGGTTAAAATGGCAAGTGCAAGGACATAGGGCAGGGGTGTCAAACTCAAATTCACCGAGGGCCAAAATTAAAAACTTGGACTAAGTCGTGGGCCAAACGAAATATCTATTGAAAATTTTCAACAACATCTGCATGTTTTCTCTTCTTTCAACATATGTAATGTTAAACTTTTTCTTATTAAAATAAATGTTTAATAATAGTTTTGGTTAAACTCTTTCCAGAAGAAGCATTAACAAATGAGAAATAAAATATTCAATACATAATATTTCTCTATAGCCTTTAAGCTCCTTTTAAATGCATTTTTTTTTCACAAGCCAACAAGTCAAAAAAATAACAACCTGCTTCAATGAAAATCCAATCTTTCAACTATGAACAGTCCAAAGTTAACCAAAGAAAATATTAATCCAAGCTTAGCTTGCGACATTGTGATTTACTCTGATGCACCTGGGTCTAAACCAGATACTTGGCATCTCTTCTTAGATGCAAGTTCATCAAACTCTGGGGTCAGAGTTTGCCTCCCACCTGTGTTGAAAGGTCCTGTTTTCGGTCTTTCGTTTGGCCATTTTTCGTAAGGGGTTTATTACATGTGAGTTGGGCGACAGGTCGCAGATGCTAATGCAAGTAAAGAGAGGAGGTGGGGGCGATTAGCGGGCTGATGGGCTGGCGCCAACGCATTTGCAAAGATTTCTGGGATTTATAGTATTAGCTGTGCATGCGCTATACTGGCGCGGCGGCCAGCGGGCCAGCTCTAATACATATTTGATATGATCTTGCGGGCCAAATATAATTATATCACGGGCCAAATTTGGCCCGCAGGCCTGAGTTTGACATGTGTGACATAGGGGGAAAGATCTTGAAACAACTCAAAGACTCGATGGATGTGGGAGCAAGATCGATTCTTGTGCTGTATATTTCTTTCATAGTGAAAATTATTAACATTCAACTGAAGATTCCAGTCATGATCAGAAAACAAATTAAAGAATCACCAAATGTCAACTTATACATACATTCTGGATCATAGAGTTTAAGCTTCTCATCATTTGATCGACTTTCTCGGCCACCTCTTTTGCCTCTCTCTCCAGATCTTGTAGCACTCCAGGATCTATTGGAGGAATATCTGATTTTAACTTCTGCATATTTTTGGTTCTCACGCTGCTTCTAGCTGGCAAAGACAAAAAAAAAATTAAATCTCCAACATAACTAATACTTCCAAGAGTGTAAAACACTCAAAGTTAAATTAATGCAAGCACAGGTTTCATGAGTTGACTATACAATTTCTCCTGAAGACTAAAAAAAAACCCCAAGACTTTACATTAATCATCATCAAACATTTCTTTCATCTCAGAAAACCAAGAGCTACATATTTGTACACCAGGGTGAACAGACAAATCTGGAAGATATTATTTAAGGCAAGTTAATATTCTGCTCACATAACAAGACTATAATGGGGTTGGGGGGGGGGTGGAGGACAAGAATTTGGTAAAATCACTCAAAATTTATTTTGAACCTGTGATCCTTGACTAAATATACACTGCATGCTGGTTAGGAAAACTGTCATCCCCCTCATCTATCCCTTCAGATTGAAATGCACTGCTCATTTTTCTGAACTTGTCAACTAAAATTCCCCTTGTGCAACAAACCCTAGTCATAGGAATCAATCTGGTGATACAATCTCAATAAGGCTTTATGTAAGTACGGCAAATATCTTCACTCATACTTAAATCCTCTGTTTACCTTCTTAATTGCTTGCTAACTCTTTAGCAGCTTATATAGAAGAACAGTCTCTCTGAATACCAACATCATTTGATCTGCTGGCAACGAGCGAAACACAACCAAAGGGGGAAGAATATTACGCTGCTGCAAAGTCATGCAATTGGGATGACCAAACATCTAATAATCACAATGCTGTTGGGCAACAAAATATTTTTCACCAGAAAAATGTTACTGCAAATGAGACAACTTTTTGGGGTGGCAAGGCTGGTGCTTCACTGTTATAGCAGCAGCGCCCAGGGTTTGAATCCGGCACTGTCTGTAAGGAGTTTGTACGTTCTCCCATGTCTGTTTGGGTTTCCTCCAGGTGCTCTGATTTCCAGAATCAGAATTTGTCGTGAACAAGTCATGAAATTCGGTGTTTTTGTGGCAGCATCATTGTGGAAACATACATATTATACCCATCTTATGACAGGATTATAAAAATAAAATAACAACAATAGTTCATGAAAAGTCAGGCAGTGTCTGGTTCATTGATTATTCAGGAATCTGATGGCAGCGGAGTGAAGAGAGCATGGGCTGGGTGGTGGGGGTCTTTGAGGATAGAGGCTGTTTTTTAAGACACTATGAGGTATAGATCTCTTCAATGGAGTGAAGTCTGGTGCCTCCATACCAGGCAGTAATGCAACCAGCCAGAACGCTCTCCATGGTACACCTGTAGAAGTTTGAGTCTTCAGTGACATACCAAACCGTCTCAGACACCTCACAGAGTATAGCCACTGGTGAGCCTTCTTTGTCACTGCATCAACATGGTGGCTCTAGGACAGATCGTCAGAGATACTGACACGCAGGAATTTGAAGTTCTTGACCCTCTCCACTATTGAGCCCTCGATGAGGACTGGGTCATGCTCCCCTGACTTCCTCCTGAAGCCCACAATAATCATCTTCCTTCCACAGTTCAAAATGTACCAAAGTTGTAAGTTAATTGGGTGGCAAAGGCTCGTGGGCAAGAAGGGCCTGTTACAATGCTATATGCCTCATCACCTCATCTTCCATCTGGACACCCTCCAACCTGATGGCATTAACATAGACTTCTCTATCGACTCCCCCCCTTCTTCCCACTGTCGCCTTTCCTCGTCCTCCAGCTCTCTCTCCATCTTCCCTTTTCCCTCATGTCCTTTCACAGAGCCAAAATCAATTTGCACCTTTCCTTTCATCACATCCAATTCACACCTTTTGATCTGGACTCCTCCTTTATTTCTCCAGTCTTTATTCAGATGCCTTTTTTTTGGCTTATACTTGAGGAAGGGCTCAGGCCTGAAAAGATTACACCATACATTTCCGATTATCCAAAATGCTTGGGACCAGAAATTGCTTTAAGCAGCCCAGTAACATCAGCAGAATATTTGTATCAATGTTTAAAAAAAAAACAAGAAAAAAAATGAAAGGTCTTTCAAGCATGAAATAATGTTGAATTCTTACCAAAAATTTGATCTCTGCTGACAAAGTAAGACAAATGCATAAATTTAAGATAATTTTTTCCAACAAAAACATTTTGTATAATCGAGAATTTCAGTTCTGTGGTGCTCAGATAATCGGAAACATACTATAATAGCTATTTACCTATGAACACTGCTAGACTGGCCGACTTCTGTGTTTTTACTACAATAATCAAAGCATCTGTAGACTTTTATTTCATCCTACTTGCATTCTTGATTTAACGGATTCACATAAACTTGCCAACATCAAAACCAATATAGATCCTTAAACATGTTCACATGTGACTGAATTCCTGAAACAAGCAAGATCTTCTCTTCAAATATCAATTTCTCTGTCATAGCAAAGGGAACTAGGACCATCAGTTCACCAATATCCATCAGAGCAGGAGTTTACATTCACCCATTTTATTATTTGCAGATTCCCATCAATTCACACAGATTCTGCATTTCATCTCCACATCATGGATAATTTACAATGGCCAATTAGCCATCCAGCTGGAAGTTTTTGGATAACAAGAAAAAACTGAAAGACACAGAAATTCCCAGAGATTGCACAAACTTCACAGACAGTATCAGAAATCAGGATTTAACATGTCAATGGAGCTCGAAAATAGCAGCTTTACCACTGTGTTGTTTAGATTTGTAGCAGTTAGCACACCATTATAGCTCTAGTCACCTGGGTTCAAATCCTGTGCTGTCTGTAAGGAGTTTGTACTTTCTCCATGCATTCCCATAGGATTCCTCCCAAAGCATATGAAGTCTGAGGGTTAATTGAACTATTTAGGTAGCATGGGCTCATGGGCTGGGAGGGCCTGTTATCATGTTATAACTCCCAAAAAAAATGTCACAGAAGATCTACTTAAAAATCTTTGGAATACTGTGCATCTGAGGTAACAAAATGCAGCAGTTCACCAAACAGCAACCACGGGTGGATAATGCATCAACAATTGACTGTGCCCAAGCAAAATGCGACTATTTTCTGCGGAGGCACAACTCATAACAAGTGAATACCAAAACCATTTAATGCTCATTTTTTTGGGGGGAAAGGGGGAAAAATTAATTGTGATGAAAACTTTAATCACATCTGTAAATAGGAAGATATTCATCAGAGCCAAAAATACATTTTGCATAAACTCACAGGAAAAAAACAAAGAAATCGATAGATTTTGGATATTAAGGGCATCAAGGGACTGGGAATTGTTCAGGAAAATAGTATTAAGGAAGGTCAGCTGTAATCTCAAAGATAAGCAGAGCAGGCTTGAAGAAATATTTCCATCTCTTTTGTATCGTTTGCAAATTACACTAATATATAATTTGCACGCCAAAAAAAAGGCAAGTTCTCAAGTACTAAATAAAACATGGAATTTTTGTTTTAGCAACTGTCAAAAATTTGCAGCCAGTGAAGCAGTGTTATAAAATACACCCCAAAAGATCTGAGGCTCTGTTGTGAGCTTTTGCAGAATTTGAATAATACACGCTACATCTGTTTCAAGATCCAATGACAATTACTGCTCTCATCAGACTCCAAAGCAAACCTGACACCAGTGAAAATAATGTTACCTTTCCACTGTCTTGTAACTCTGCTCTCTGTTTTTAGCTGCTGTACAATGTATAAATTAACTGGCTGGACTGCTCGCAAAACAAACTTTCTTACTGTACCTTGCTACTACATGTGACGAACTTGAATTAAACTCAGGTGCCAGCAGCTAGGATTTCAAATGTTTGAGCATTCAAGTATTTCTAGATTTGAATTAAGGCAGCATTTTCAATTGACATTTAAAGCAGAGCTCTAAAATGAATTGGCATATAGGCATTTGATTGAAACACCCCCCCAAAAAATCAAAATAGCATGAATAGAAACATTTAGCCCCTCGCAGTTTGAAATGGCTATGCAAGGAAACCAAAATTCGTTAGTTTGTTCAAGGAATGGGTCATTTGCTAACTGGTAACCACATAACCACTTACAGCACAGAACAGGCCAGTTCGGCCCTACTAGTCCATGCCGTAGCAAATCCCCACCCTCCTAGTCCCACTGACCAGCACCCGGTCCATACCCCTCCAGTCCTCTCCTATCCATGTAACGATCCAGTCTTTCCTTAAATGTAACCAATGATCCCGCCTCAACCACGTTTGCCGGAAGCTCATTCCACATCCCCACCACCCTCTGCGTAAAGAAATTTCCCCTCATGTTCCCCTTATAATTTTCCCCCTTCAATCTTAAACCATGTCCTCTAGTTTGAATCTCCCCCTTTCTTAATTGAAAAAGCCTATCCACATTTACTCTGTCCTTTTTAAAATCTTAAACACCTCTATCAAGTCCCCTCTCAATCTTCTACGCTCCAGAGAAAAAAGCCCCAGTCTGCACAACCTTTCCCTGGAACTGAACTCCTGTCAACATTCTCGTGAAATCAACACATCACTCAGAATTCGAAAATATCTTGTGTATCCGAATCATTTGTTTATTTTTCCCCAAAAGGTTCAAGTTCATCGATCCAAATTCACACCAATTTGAGTGATTTCAACTGCTCCATGTTGGAAAAGCAAGGAAACGGCGGAGCCGATAAACCATGCTAAAGAAAAAATTAGTTGTGGGCCAGGTCACTCAGAAATGAGAAATCATGCATGGGAAGTGAAAATTGCTGTCATAAACATCATGGGTAAGTACAATTAGCAATGAAATGAAACAGCTCATAAAACCATCCTGTGGAGTTTGGAGATTGCACGTACGCGCAGGTTATCTCCGATAAAGGCAGGATGTTCTCGTCGCTAGGTTTAACGTTGACAGTGAATTGCCTCGAATGTAGCAAATTAAAATTGATCCAAAAAAAACACCCCCGATGCGTTTGAAACTGCAAGAGCCTCTCGCACTGGCCCGTCCACAGAGCTTGGTCACTATTCCATGGGAGGGAGCTGACAAGCCATCGGGTTAACTTGTTGCAGCAGCGTGCAGGTCTCTGGTGCAATTGTAGGGGCGGTGGAAACACGAACTGGAACCATGCATCGCAGCGAGTTGAGAGCGGGTTGGATGCAGAGATGATGAACAGCGAGTAAGCAGCCGGGTGTACTCACACTCCAGATCCAAGCTCCGCCTCGAACTCATCTTTATCTTTTGCTGAAGATTGTTCGCCACATAGTGGGTGAGGTCGCCTTCCTGGCTGACCGTGCCCTCCAGCTCGAGGGCACTCGAAATGGTCGCTCGCCGCCCTTCCAGTTTGCCGTCGCGGCCTCGGATGCCGCCCAACAGCTCGTGGATGCCGTCCAGGCTCTTGCTGTCCTGCAGGCGACCACCTCCCCGCTCCCGGGCCACTGGGTTGGCCGCCGGCTTGTCCGGGCGCTCAGCCGCCGACCGACTGGCCGCCACTCCCTCAGCGCACATCGGCGACTCGCTGCTGCTTTCCCAGGACTCCTCGCCGCTCTCGGAGGTTTCAGAGGGCGGGCTCATGCCCGTGGCTTCTGCCATCCCGACTGCAGCGGAAGAGCCGCTCGGGTCAGGCCGAAATCCTCGCTCCGCCACCTGGTGCACGCAGAACGCGGCGTTCGACGCGCAGCCGCACTCAACGAAACACCCCACGTGATCTGGGACGGAAGCTGGCCGCGCCATTTTGTCTCAGGGCAAAGAAGCAACCGTGCTTCTGATTGCCTGTCGCTCTCTTCTTCCCCACCCCCTCCCCCCCATGAGAAAGGGAAAGAAAATCGATCTTTGGTCATTGCGGGAGTGTCTCAGCCGAGAGCGGAATGGCGACAACTGCCGGCAAGGCTGAAGTGAGAGGAGAAAGAGGTGGCCCAACCTACCCTCTGCCATGGGGAAGACCCGCTGAGCACGAACACCGGGCCACCGGCTGCACTCCCGCTCCTTCCTCCACAGGGCGGGGCTGGAGGGAGGAGCAGGGGGTTGGACCACCCGCGCTTAAACATCCCCCTCCAGGGTGCTGCAACTCTGCTTTGTATTTCGAAATGGCTCTAATTGTCTGGTCGTTTGCAGTTTCATTGTTGTGACGGCGTTTATTTCGGCAAGTATGTCTCAGACCTTACGGGACTTGGCATTTACTGTGATTAAGACAGCCTGAATTCTGAACGAGATTGTCAGCTAGAGAGGGATTCAAGATTCAATTTAATGTCATTGTAATAAAACAATGTCATATTACGTGAAATTGCTTTTGCCCGTTGAAAGGCAGACAGATTCGCCATCCTCAGAAGTTGCCTGAAGCACCTCTTACGGTCAGAGAGAGTGAGAGAAGCAAAAGAGTGTCCCACCCCACCCCTGCCCAGAGTCACCTCCAGCAGTTCCACAGCCTCTGCAACCACCCAAAACATTTGCAGTCTGAGCTCCGGATCTGATCTTCCGTCACGGTCAAGAACCCTTCAGGGTTCATGTTCATACAATACACTATCAACAACTGAAGAATAATTAATACATAAGATGCCACCAAAGAAAAGAATGTAAAATAAAAATTGGCTGCTGCTGTTTTTTAAAGAAAAAGTGCTGTGTCCGTATTGGTCTTTGGTGATTTTGGAGTAGAGTTATGGTTTGGGTAGCGCGGGGAAACTCATGAGCTTCATTGGTGTTGGGGAAAGAAAACTTGGATCTTCAGGTGTTCAACTTCATGCTTCTGTGCATTCTGGCTGAAGATGGGAGCAAGAAGAGAGCAGAACTAGTTATCCTTTATTGAGATTGTCGATCCGATTTATGTCTTCAATGCGCAGATTTTTGCCTGTGAAGGATTTGGTTATCTCTTGCACTTTCTGCAGCCTTTAATTTCATTTGCAGTGTTTGAGTTTCTGATCCAGGCTGTGATGCAACCAGACAGCCTGTTGAAGTTTGATAGACCACCTGAATCTCAAACTCCTTAGGCAGTTGAAACATTAGCATGCGACTTTCAAGGCTGCTGTCCCAGGAGAGTTCTATGCTATGTTCAGGAACATGAAGCTACAAACTCTCTACCTTAAACTGTGTGTGGTCCCTTGGCTCCCCCTTCCAAAAGTCCATATTCAGCTCTTTGGCCTTGTATCTTGTATTCAACCTCCTCATTCCCTGTAAATTTGGCCAACAACTGTAGTGTTGTCAGTCCATTTGTAGACTGTGGTGGAGTCAAATTGGACTCTAAAATCAGAAATATTAAATCACACATGACCTTGAAATAAATATGAAATGTAAAAGAAAAAAATTTGATATCCTCATCCAGTCAATTTCAGTATTTTACCACAAACCCACCTGTGCATCTCGTCAGTTCAAGGGGAATGGAGGGTAGAAAATTAGAGACTGGAATTGTCAATGACATCCGCATCCCATGAACGTGTTAATTAAAAAGGAAATATTCATGATATCTCAGAGGGAGGTTGTATATGATATCCTTTATGGTACGTTCTATGGAACATCCTTTATTTCAATGGCAGTTGTCCATCCTATTATTTCTGACTCAAGCAACTGATCTACAATATACATAAAGGCTTTGGATTGACCTAATTTCCAGGGATTCTGGGCAGAGTATGTAAGTTCTCACTGTGAGTATTGGTACACAAGGTTCTCTGGTTTCCTTCCATATGACAAAGTTCTGGTAAGTTTTTTGGCAGTAGTAAATTGCCCTTTAATGAAGGTACAAAGGAAAAGCAATAAGAAAACTGGCTGATGGAGTTGTTCTGCTGGAAGCTGGCATGATCTGGTGAGCTGAATAAACTGTGACAAGATTAAAAGACGTGGCAGCTCACCACAAGGCAGGCGAATTGGCCCCGCTTGTAAGCCATGCGGTGGGGCAGCCGGCCAAAATGGCGCCGTCGGGGATTTCCCTTCCTTCCAGCACGGGGCTCGGAAACTGCGCTGGGGGACCACGTGATGCCCAGGTGACGTCAGCGCCCTCCACCGCAGTTCTCAGCCAGGTCCAGGCTGGTAGTATAAGTGCAGCCCAGCAGCCTGCAATAAACTAGTCTGCTCACTGAGCTCAACCCATCTGGTTATGTGTGTTATTGCAGGAGCAGTGTAGCTGCCGCTCCAATTAGTGTCCCAAACTGGTTCAAACATCTTTGAACCCATCATGAGCGAGCCTGGGATCAGCGCTATAGCCGTGAAACTGCCTGAATTCTGGGTTCAGGAGTCGGAGACGTGGTTCGGCCATGCAATGGCCCAGTTTCACCTCTGCCAGATTTCGTCCGACACGACCAAATTTTACCATGTGGTCACTGCCCTGGACCAGGCCACCAACAGACGCGTGCTGCACCTTGTTTAGCACCCACCTGCCGAGGACAAGTACGAGACCATCAAGTGAGTGCTTACCGGGTCCATTGGACTATCCAGACACCAACCAGCATGCCGCTTGGATGCTGCACCTCGACACCCTGGGGGACAGGTCCCCAATGAAACTGATGGATGAGATGCTCGCACTCATGGGTGAGCACACCAAATGCACACTCTTTGAGAGCAGCTTCCTCGAACATATGCCCGGGGACATCCGGCTGCTGCTGTTCCAGGAGAGCTTCACCAACCCGAGGAAGGTCTCCCAGAAGGCCCAAGAGCTATGGCTCGCACGATTCTCGGAATGCTCAGTGGTCCAGCAGGTCACGAGGCACGGTAACGACCACGCCAAGCCTGCTCCTAGCACTGCGGTAGAGCATCCAGCCCCTGCAGGTGCCTCCAAGAGCATAACCAAGGCCACAGCATCCGCTCCAGACCTCTGCTTCTACCACCAGCGCTGGGGAGCCAAGGCTCGGGAGCCTCGTCAGCCCTGCTCGTTCCAGGGAAATGACCAGGCTGGCCGCTGTTAATGGATGCGGCGGCTAGCCAAGGACACAGCTTTCTCTACCTGCGGGTCTCTGTCAGTGGCCGGCGGTTCCTCATTGACACTGGAGCCCAGATCAGCATCAACCTGGCCACGGCCATCAAATCCAGGAACCGATCTCGTGGACCTTCCCTCCGTGTGCCCAACGCAATGGCAATGGCAATTGACAGTCCACTTCCGGATCAGCCAATGGAATTTAGCATGGAGGTTCACTGTCTCGTCCCTCCCAACTGCCATCCTGGGTGTAGACTTCCTCCTTGCACACGGGCTTCTGGTGGACAATTGAGGTAGGTGCCTGATGGACGCCCGTACTTTTCAGCCTGTTCGCCTCGATGCCTCCTGCTCGGAGCAACCGCAGATGGCCACGATCAGCACGCCCAGAGATGAGTTCCAGCGGATTCTGGACGAATTCCCGACACTCCTCAAGCCATAGTTCTCCGCTGCCTCGCCGCGCCATGGGGTGTTCCACCACATCGCCACCCAGGGCCCGCTGCTTCACGCCAAGGCATGCCGGTTCCCACCTGACAAGCTCCAGGTAGCGAAGGAGGAGCTTTTGCACCTGTTGGAACTGGGGATCATTCAGCGGTTCAACAGCCCGTGAGCCTTGCCGCTCCACCTGGTCCCAAAAGCCTCCAGCGGCTGGCCTCCCTGCGGAGACTATCGATGGCTCAACGAGGCAATCGTTCCTGATCGTTACCCTATCCCTCAATTCCAGGACTTTACAGCCAACCTGCACGGCGCGAGGGTTTTCTCCAAGGTTGACCTGCTGCGCGGATATCACCAGATCCTGTTGCACCCTGAGGACGTACCCAAGATGGCCATCATTACCCCCTTTGGCATGTTCGAATTCCTGCACATGCCGTTCGGGCTCAAGAATGCCGCTCAGACCTTCCAGCGCCTCATGGACTCTGTGGGAAGGGACTTGGATTTCATCTTTATTTATTTGGACGATGTCCTCGTCACCAGCAAGGACCGGGCACAACACAAGGCCTCCTACGTGCCCTTTTCTCCCGGCTGACCGACTTCGGCCTTACCATCAACCCAGCCAAGTGCCAGTTCGGGAAAGAGTCCATGCAGTTCCTGGGCCATACCATCACGGCCGAAGCAGCCACACCCACTGCTGCGAAGGTCGCTGCTATCAGGGAGTTCCCACACCCAGACAGCATCAAGGGGCTGCAGGAGTTCACGGGTATGGTCAGCTTTTACAACCGCTTCATCCCGGGAGCTGCGCGCATCATGCAGCTGCTGTTTGTCCTCATCGCAGCCAAGCACAAGGTGCTCGCTTGGAACCCAGAAGCCTGCACCGCATTCGAGGCCACCAAGGACACCCTCACGAAGGCTGCCATGCTCGCCCAACCACACACACCAACCTGCATATGACACTCTCTGTTGATGCCTCTGCCACAGCCGTCGATGCCATCCTGGAGCAGCAGGTGAATGGACATTGGAAGCCACTGGCATTCTTCATCCAGCTGCTCTGCCCGCCAGAACGCAAGTATAGTGCCTTCGACCGTGAGTTACTGGGCATGTACCTGGTAGTGCGGCATTTCCACTATTTTTTGGAGGAGAGGACTTTTACCATTTTCACCGACCACAAACTCCTCACCCAGACGCTTGCAATGGCAAAGTATCCCTGGTTGACCCGCCAGCAGTGTCACCTCTCCTTCGTGTCGGAGTTTACCACTGACATTCGGCACGTTATGGAAGGACAATGTGGTTGCTGATGCACTCTCATGACCGGCCATCTGCGCACTAACGCTGGCCTCGACTTCGACCAGCTCGCCCGGGACCAGGAAGCTGATGAGGAGTCGAGGGCCTTCAAGACCGCCATCACTGGCCTGTGGTTCCGAGACCTGACTCCGAACAGCGAAGGCACCATCCTGTGCGATATCTCTTTGGACACCCTGCGGCCAGTGGTTCCCCAGCAGTGGCGCAGGCAAGACTTCTGTCACATCCATGACCTTTCACATCCGTCCATCAGGTCCATGGTATGGATGGTGGCAGAACGGTTCATATGCATGGGCTGTGGAAGCAGATCACGGGCTGGGCCAGAACATACACCCATTGCCAGACGTTCAAGGTGCACAGGCACACCAGGGCACCTGTACAAGAGTTCGAGCACGTCCGGGAACGGTTCAGCCACATACACGTGGACATCGTCGGGCCCTTACCCATTTCCCGGGGCAACCGTTACCTGTTTACAGTGGAGAACCGCACCACTCGCTGGCTCAAGGCGATCCCGATGCCAGACGCCTCCACCGACTCCTGCTCCCAAGCACTGTTGCATGGTTGGGTCGCCCGGTTCGGCGTCCCGGCACACCTTATCAGCGATCAGGGTGCCCAGTTCACATCTGCGCTCTGGGCACAACTCGCCAACAGGTTGGGGATCCAGCTACACCGCATCATGGCCTATCACCCGCA
Organism: Narcine bancroftii; assembly: GCF_036971445.1. Taxonomy (NCBI): domain Eukaryota; kingdom Metazoa; phylum Chordata; class Chondrichthyes; order Torpediniformes; family Narcinidae; genus Narcine; species Narcine bancroftii. The sequence goes on along the minus strand of NC_091473.1, from coordinate 22,344,537 downwards.
GGCCAATGGACTGGTTGAATGTCTGCATCGCCACCTTAAGTTGGCGCTCATGGCCCGCCTCACTGGTCCTAACTGGACGGATGAACTGCCTTGTGTGCTCCTGGGCATCCTCTCCACTCTCAAGGAAGATCTGCAGGTGAGCTGGTCTACAGTGCACCACTGGCACTCTTTGGTGAGTTCATCAACGCACCTCACAATCCCCAGCGGTCGCCGCACGAACGACTTCCTCACCTCAGGGCACGCTTGGACTCGTTCAAACCCCCACTGCAGCCCTGGCATGGCACCTGCCCATCTCACATTTCTGGCAAACTGCTTTCCGCGGAGTACGTTTTCGTTTGGCGGGGCCCGATCACGGCACCTCTGCAGCGACCGTACGAGGGGCCATACAGGGTTGCACAGCATTCTGGCTTGACGTTCACGCTGAACATGGGTGGCAGTCAGGAGCTGTTTATCATGGACAGGCTGAAGTCAGCACACCTCGATCCCACCGAGCCTGTGGTCGTTGCCCAGCCCAAGAAGCGAGGCTGCCGGCAAAAAATGACATTGGCGCCGGTTCTGGGGAGGGCTGTGTGGCGGCTCACCACAAGGCAGACGAACCTGCCCCGCTTCTAAGCCACGCGGCGGGGCAGCCGGCCAAAATATTGCCGTCGGGGGTCTCCCTTCCTTCCAGCACGGGGCTCGGAAACCCACTTTGGAGGACCACGTGACGTCCGGGTGATGTTAGCGCCCTCCAGCACAGTTCTCAGCCAGGTCCAGGCTGGGAGTATAAGTGCAGCCCAGCAGCCTGCAATAACTAGTCTGCTCACTGAGCTCAACCCGTCTGGTTGTGTGTGTTATTTCAGGAACAATAGCTGCCACTACTGACACAACATACAATTTGGGTATATGAGAAAGCTATTTGGCTCCTCCAACATGCTCAGCCAGAGTAGGATTGTGGTTGAACTGTCTTTCATTTTACAGTTCTATATGGTATTTTACTCATAACATTTCACCCTTTTGCTTATCAAATTTGTCTACCTCTCTCTTAAATATATTCAGACTTTGCTTCCACCATCCTTTGACGAAGAGTTCCAAAAACTTACAATGAAGAACTCAAAAATGCTGGAGAAACTCAACAGGCCATGACACATCAATGGAAAACAAAAGGTGGTTGATGTTTTGGACCTGAGCTCTTCAGGTGTGTAAAGGTGTTCAGGCTTGAAATAATGACTGCCTTGTGCTTTCATTGGATGCTACATGATCTGGTGAGTTTCTCCTAAACTTTTGTGTACTGCACAAGGCCTTAAGATCCGCAGATTTTTTGTTTATCTCCAAAAACTCACAATCCTCCTCTGTGGTGATTGTGTGTCCTATTTGTGACAACTTGTATAAGCAGTTGAATACTGACTTTTAACTGCTGAGATATGCATTTGGGTCAGGAAAAGTGAGAGGTAGTGCAATATTGGTGTGGGAGAAGAATAGAAAAGGAGGTATTGGGCAAAGAAAAAAGTGCAAGAAAAACATGGAATATTAGAGCTAAATGAAGAACTAAAATTCAATTCCAGAAAGGAAATACCTATTGTTTAATAATAAAGTGATTATGCAATACAATATCACTATTAATTGATCGCTTATCCATATAATCTTCCAGGCCCAGATATCTGATTTCTGATTGTGACTCGGTCTAAACTGAATATCTCTGACCGTTAATTATCCCAGAGTAATCCAGCAACCCAGAAAACACTGAATTGCATTGGAAGGAAGGTGGATATGGAATTTGAATGCAAGACTGATGACTTCAGAGACTGTGAGGAGATTCTACACTCTCCATGTCCGTGTGGGTTTCTTCTGGCTCCTGCGTTCCAAAGGTGTATGGGGTTAGTAAGTTAGTTGGGCGCATGGGTGTATTTGGACAACCCAGGTCCATGGGATGAAATGGCCTGTTACCATGCTGTATCTCCAAATTAACATTTTAAAAAGTAACTCAAGTGATAAAACAGAGTGCAAATTATGAGCACTAAAATAGAGCACTGAAGTGTAAGTGTTAAGTGCCAAAGTATTCAAGCAATGGGCAAGGTCCATTTGCAGAGGATGTGGGAATGGAGATATCCAGTATCCAGGCAAAATGGAGCCCAAGATAGTGGCAGTTAAAACATTTGAGATCCAGGCACTCAGTTCTATTGTGTTTGTTGCTCATTTTATTAAGTTCAATGTACCTGAAGCTTCAGAAAAATGTAAGTGCTCGTATATCTGTTAATTAATCGAAAGGTACAAGGCACTTTGTGTGCATCCTATTATCCCATCAATAATCATTTTACACTGTGAAAAGATCAGATTTTATATGTGTGTTGCTTATGTGATTAATTTACATGAAGTGTGCATTGATTTCTATGAAGGTGGCTGGCATTTATTGCTGATCTGAATGCTCAGTGAAGATAATGGATTGTTTGAATTGTTGAAGAGTACAATAAGGATTGGTGCCTAAAATCTTCTAAGGGAGAATCTTTTAATTTGTGAAAGAGTAACTTTGTTCCCAAGAAAGTATGGCATCAGCTTACATTTTCTGATGAGCAGGTGACATTTATTTTGAAGGGGAAAAAGATTATGTTTTTTTCCCCCTCAATTCAATAATCTTTTTGAGAGGAGTCGAGTACTGGAGAGATGCAGTGGACCTAAAGTTAAGATTCTAAGACTGCTTAGTGTTTCGAGTTTCGAGGTGTTGGCAGTTTAACAGTGAAGGCTAACGATTGCAACATGATCTGAAATTTATATTTATGGAAGGAAGGACAAGAATGAAATGTGGAAAAATAGAATAAACAATCTTAGGCAATAGATAAGGGTGTTGTAAGTTTTAGGCATAAAATATGATGGTTTCAAGAACCGACAATTAAATATAGTTTGATTGTAATCATTAGAAATATGTTTTTATTTTTTGTCAGAATCAGCCCAGTTGACCCTTGATTTTGTATGTGGAAATGTGAAAAAATAGGATGAGAATGCAATAATTAGAATCATCCTGAAGCACATAGAGACTTGCTGTTCTTTGCAATCTCATCATTCCATCCTTAAGACTTGACACCATATTTTAATCTGAAAGAGTATGATCAATTCAGGAATCTGCTGGCAGTGGCACATGGACAACTTCTTCGCCACTGTCATCAGATACCTGAACAATCAATGAACCATAGACACTGCTTCACTCTGACTTTACATGCACCATTTTTATTTATTTTTGTCAGGTGGTTTATATGACTCTTTGCACTGTGATGCTGCCCCAAAGCAACAAATTTTATGACTTGTTAATTACAATAAATTCTAATTCTGATTCAGTTTTCATTGTTCATGATTGTTCAAAGTCATTTTGATGGAATAAATGTGAAGAAAATTCTCACTGGTAAAAGGTTAGGAAACAGAACAAAAAATTAAGATAATTGGCCAAAAGTCCAGGGGGAAATCAGAATTTGTTTTTACAGGCAACCTGTCATGATCTGGATTATATTGCTTGTATAGATAATGGATGCTGAATGCAGTACTTTCTTATTTTCAAGAGAGAAATAGGTGTACATTTATAAGGAAAACATTTGGAGAACCAAGAAGGTGGCTCAAGTGAGAGAGATCAATTAAATAATTCTTTCAGAGCACCAGCCTTGGTATGATGAACAAAATTGAATTGGCTGATCCTGGTCTGTACAATTCTAGGATTTTAAGTTAACAGCTGGAATGGTTGTTCATGGAATTATTTGCCTCTCAAGGGCCAATAAATTCAGAGCAGCAGAATTATCCAGGGAATAATTTGTTTTCCAGTCAACAACAAGTTTAAAAGAAATATCAAACAGAACTAATTTTAGAGGCAGCAGATGGGAAGTAAAATTATATGTTTTTTTTGGTGGGGGTGGGGAAGGAAATCTTTAAAATTATTAAAGCAATGGACAAATGAATATTTCAAATTTTAGAAATGCTGGTAAATTGATCATTTTTACTCCACACAATATTTTTTGTTTTTTCACATTACCTATTCCCTTACTATTATTATATTTGTCTTGGCCACTTTTGCCAGGAAACTTTGAGTTCATTTTGTGATTCTGAATTTCTCAAGTTTTTCTCATTAATTTTAGAAACATTTATTGTAAAAATAAGAAATATGTTTACCAATTCCCTGAAATTACATTAATTGGCAGAGATCATTGAAAGAATTTTATGGTAAAAAGAGCAATGTCTGTTTTGTTCATAGAAAGATAACTGCCTCCTTTGGATACTAGAGGGATAAGCATAATGGACAAAAAAAAACCTTTTTTCGAATGAGATATAATTTCTGTGACACCAGATTGTGAAGCAGAATTGAGCTCAATCATTGTGTAACCAATGAATTTGTTCATTGACTAAATTTTTTGTGGCTGCAACTCCTGACCTAATGCCAAGCCAGGAAGAGCAAGTAAAAGTAGCAGCACCCTGGCTGGAAGCTATGTCATTAACTGACAGAGGAGAAAACAAGAATTTCCTCAAGTCCACTCCCATTTGCCTGTAAATCTTTGGAAGAGCACCATGACTGCTTTAGATCTGTGACAATAGTTGATTCAATGCAAAGTACCATGGAGTGTATAATATGTTCAGGTACCTCTGCAGTGAAAGACATGCACATCATTGTTCCCTTCTAAATTCTGTTAACTCTCTTTGGGGTTGTTCAGGAATACACTGAAGACAGGCAGTGGCAGTCAACATCATTGCTGGTCGTTCAGCTATTGCAAGGACAAATATGACTTTGCACTTGTAAAGCCACAGTATTTACTGAAAATGGAAAACATGGAAATCAATCAGAGATGGGATTCACAGAAAATAAACTGGCAGTGAAGGACAAATGATGGAAATGGGGATTATGATAAATAGCAAAACCAAAGTTCAGGTATGGCTTTCTGAAAATTCCACCTGGATCATTTGTTCGTTCCTGATCTGGCTTATGTGTGACTCCAGCCTACCAGGAATATAAATGGTTCTTTTCTGCCCTCTTAAATAGCCAAGCAAGACATTCAGAGTATCAAAACCTGCATGAGAAAAGAATTACTGTACAGGATATCATGAAATCACACAGATCTGGATCTAAAGAACAGATCTGTGATAAAGTTTGTTCCAGCCGAGTCTGTAGAACTCCAGATTGGAATCATGACCAAGGACTTTAAAGTCTTAAATCGTGAGATCAACATCTTCCCTTAGGTGATGAATTAGTGTATATTGAAAAATAGTTCTTAGTATCCAGTGGTAACCACCCCTGAATGAATGTTGAAGAATGGTGTGCAGTTGGTGCAAACCAATTTAATTGCCTATCAATGATTCATCAGTCATTGCCAATATTTCTGGCAGCATAATCTTCACTCACTGGGTTGTGTGGCACTACCATTGTACTAAATGGAATAGAATAGATTTGACAGCTCACAGTTTGCCATCTTTGAGATCCTGTGTAGAGCATTCAGATAATTTATTTAATGTGCAACTGGCACATATCCCAATCTTATAATGATGATAGCACAAGGCATAGTTAAAACTGAGGACTCACCCAGTGAAACTGCAAAATAGATTTACAGATGTGTTAAGTTGCAGGTACAACATACAATGAATAACCAATCATTGAATTAACCAAGTAGATGAATCTCAGTCATTAGATCAACACTGCAAAATCAAGTGGTTAATTAAACAATTGACAGGAGATGGACGATTCTAGAATATCCACATCCCTCAATAGGCCAAGCGTTAGAATGTCAAAGTGAAGGCAAAAAGATTTGCAGTAATGTTTAGCTCTTGGTATTGAGTGAATTGTCTTCAACCCAAGAAACAAAGGATGATTGTAAGAGTGGTTGGAAGTTAATCATCTCAGCCTTAGCACGTCACTTCAGGAACCCCTCAGGGCAGTTTCAATTTCAACTATGTTCAACCGCTTCATCAATGACATTTATTTCTTAAGTATGCAAGTGTAAGTGTGTCACCAGGAAAGGTTAAAATGTTGGTGTTTATTGTCAAGAGAATTAAATGTAAATGCAGGGAGGTAATGTTTCAGCTATTGGGGCATTGGTGAAACAGCAACTCATACATATAGCAGCTCTTCATCCACTACAGCTCAGGCTTCAACACCATTATTCCCTCAGTGCTAGTCAATAAGCTACAAATTCTGGGCCTCTGCACCCCATATAACCATTTACAGAGCGAAAACAGGCCATGTCGGCCTTTCGAGTCTGCACTGGTTCACTTGAACAAATCCACTAGCTCAATCCTCCCACTCTCTGCCAATATCCCTCCAATCCCCTCACCTCCATGTTCACATCCAAGCTTCTCTTAAATGACAGAAGGGACCCTGCCGCAATTATCTCATTCCATTTTGCCACCACTCTCTGAGTGAAAAAGCATCCTCTAATATTTCTCCTAAAGTTTTGCCCTCTTACTCTTAACTCATGGCCTCTTGTTCCAACCTTCCCTGCCTTCAGGGGAAAGAGTCTGTTTATGTTTAGTGCAAAGAGCCTTTCATCAGAGCAGAGAAACTGGAACCTAGATAACATAGGTTTAGGTGGGGGTGGGGGAGAGATTTAACAGGAACTTGAAGGATAACCTGTTTACCCCTCTCTGAAACTGGATCCTTGACTTCCTCATCAGAAGACCACAGTAGTATGAAGTGGAAACAATGTCTCCTCCTCACTGATTATCAATACAGGCACACCTCAAAGATGCGTGCTTAGACCACTGCTTTAATCATTATACAACCAATTCTATGTGGCCAGGCACAATTCCAATGCTATCTACAAATATGCCAATTACACCACAGTTGTCGGCAGAATCAAAATCAGCAACGAGGAAGTGTACAGGAGAGAGGTAGATAAGCTCGTTGAGTGGTGAAACGCCAACAACCTTGCACTCAACGTTAGCAAAAGCAAGGAGATGACTGTGGACTTCAGAAGGAAGTCAGAAGAACACAACTCTGCCCTCATTGAGGGCTCAGTAGTGGAGAGGGTCAAGAACTTGAAATTCCTGGGTGTCATCATCTCCGAGGATTTGTCCTGAAGCCTCCATGTTGATGCAATCACAAAGAAGGTTCTCCAGTGGCTATACTTTGTGAGGTGTTTGAAAAGATTATGTTTGTCACTGAAGACTTCTGGCTGGTTGCATCACCAACTGGTATGGAGGTGCCAACTCTCAGGACAAGCAAAAACTCCAGAAGGTTGCAACATCACAGACATCAGACTTCACTCCACTGGTGTCTTAAAAAAGCAGCCTCTATCCTTAGAGACCTCCACCACCCAGGCCATGCCCTCTTTACTCTGCCACCGTCGGGTAAAAGGTTCTGGAGCCTAAAGACGAGCACACAGTGACACAAAGACAGCTTCTTCCTCACTGCCATTGGATTCCTGAATAATCAGTGAACCAAAGATACTGCATTATTTTCATGTACTTTAAAACTGTTGTAAGACTATTATCCATTTTAAAAAAGCTGCCCGGAGGCTTAGTGGGCTCTTAACTGTGATGTGTTCATGGTACAAATTGTAGGGTCTCTGGCAGAAATATTAAAAATGTCCTTAGCTATGGGTGTGGTGCCGCAGGATTGGAGGGTAGCTCACGTAATTCCTTTGTTTAAAAAGGGCTCCAAAAGTAACCCTGGAAATTATAGGCCGATGAGCCTGATGTCAGTTGTAGTAAGAAATACAATATTGTAGTGGCCCACTAACCGGTACATGACCCAGTACACAAGATGGCCGATGAATGTGTCGACCGCGCAGACTTCATGGGGGCCAATGACCTTCATCCCAGCTGACAACCTGCACAGCGGGAAAGAATGAGAAACAGCAGGAATGCTGACCAATTCAAGGCCAGCATTGCTGTGACATCACTCCTTTCGTTAGCAGCAGGGAGAGAATAAAAGCAGAACTGCCAGTGCAGTAAATCAGTCTTCGACTTCTTGTGTGTGTGTCATTCTTTTCACACTTTGCAGTAGTGCACATGGTATATTGGTGACCCCAGCAGGTTCAACTGCCAGTTGGACCTGAAGATGACAGACCAAGCAGCTCCGTTGAAGCTGCCAATATTCTAGGCATTGCAGCCATGTGTGGTTCAAACAGGCCGAGGCCCAATTCCATCTCCAACAGATCACTGCTGATGACACATTACTACTATGTGGTGGGCTTGCTTGACCTGGACAAGGCAGCAAGGGTCATCGACTTCCTTCGGCAGCCTCTGGAGCAAAACAAATATGATGGCTTCAAGGAGCTATTAACCCACACCCTCTGCCTCTCATGGCGTGAGCGCGACACCCGATTATTCCATATAGGTGGATTGGGGGACAGGGCTCCATCTACCCTCATAAGCAAAATGCTCACTCTTGCTGAGGGATGCAGACCTCTTTGAGCAGATTTTCCTGGAGCAGCTGCCTCAGGATATCCACCTTTTGCTCGCTGATGAGGACTTCAGTGACCCTAGGAGAGTCTCAGCCCAGGCAGACATGCTCTGGAGAGCGAAGAAAGAAAACTGTGCCTTGGTTAAGCAGAGCGCTAGGATCTTCACACGGCCAGCAAAAGGCCAAAGCAAACAGAGAGGCAAATGGACCCCCCTTCCCCAAGCCAATAGTACTGTTAGTATCATCAATGATGGGGTGTGGGGACCCGTCAGGGATACACCATAGCCAACCATCGTTAATGGCTGTAGCAGTTGGCCAGCATGACAGCCTCCCCCATGTGTGGGTCTCTCTTCCAGAAGGTGCTTCCTGGGTGACACCAGTGCCAAAAAAAGTGTCCTTCCCGCCCCCCACCCCCTCACCCTACGACACTCGGAATGGCAAACCAGGCCCGGCACTGAGGACAGCAAACAGCACCTGCACCGTCCCCCTCTGCTTTGGCAGGAACCAGTTCACATGGACATTCACAATTGCGGCTGTGGCACAACCACTGCCTGTTGGTGGACCTTAAAGAGTGCCGTTTGGTGCACGCCAGCACTTTTCAAGCAATGCCACTGGGGGAAGCCAAGTAACTTGTCACCCCACTTCGACTCTGTTACTTTGTACGACAATGCATTTACGCAGATCCTAGCGGAGTTCCCACAGTTTTCATCAGCTGATCCGAAACATGAAATAAGGCTCACTATTCCCTGTCCCAGGGAATAGACTATTCAGCCCTAGCCAGGGCACAACAGGAAGACTCTGAGATCCTGGCATACAGAAAGACAGTTTTTGGGCTCAGGCTGCAGAATGTCACCAATCGCTTTTCTGTGACATCTCCACTGCAAACAGGATGGAGACGGCAGGTTTTAGACATGCTGCGCAACCTGGCACACTCAGCCATCAGAAATTCTGTCATAATGGTGGTCATTAGGTTCATCTGGCACAGCCTCCGGAAACAGGTCAGTCAGTGGGCCAAGACCTGCACATTCTGCCAGATATCCAAAGTACAGACACACATCAAGGCACACCCACCAGATTTTTGAGCCATCATGATGTAGGTTCAGCCACATCCATATCGAGATTGTAGGGCTGCTACCAGTCTCCTACAGGGCAAAATATTTCCTCACCAAGATTGACTGCTCCATGAAATGGGCATAAGCATTCCTGTTGGCCAACACGACCACCAAGACCTGCGCTAGGGCACTGATTAACACCTGGGTCTTGATTTGGAGTCCTGGAGCATATGGTCTCCGATAGAGGTACACAGTTTACTTCGGGTCTCTAGGAAGCGCTGGCCAATTTACTGGGAACCCAGCTCTACCATACCTCAGCGTATCACCCTCAGGTGGAGCTGTTCCACAGGCACCTAAAGGCGGCCTTGATGGCTTGACCCCAGGAGCCGAATTGGGCAGACGAGCTATCCTGGGTCTTCCTGGGGATCCGCACCACAGTGAAAGAAAACTGTAATGCCTCAGCAGCCGGGATGGTGTACGGCCATTGGTGATACCAGGGGCGTTCTTGGCCGCCATCAAGGACCCAGAGGACCCAATGGCCTCATTGACAAAGCTGAGGGAAAGACTAGGTACTCTAGCCCCTCCGCAGCCTCTGCTGCATAGCCAGGCCAAGTCCTATGTCCCCCAAAATTTGGAGACTTGTGAGAACGGATTCGTTCGGAGGGGGGGGACACTGGACACCTCTGCTACAGCATACAAGGGGTCGTATAAAATGATCAGGCACAATTGGTCGACATGTGCTGGATATTGGCGGTAAGGAAGAGACTTTCACTGTTGACTGCCTCAAGCCAGCACATCTGAATGTTAGCCAACTGGTCTCCACTCAGCGCCAGCGACGCAGAGGTAGGCTACTGAAAGTGGTGAACAGCGCTCCGATTGCCTGGGGGTGGGGTTGTGTAGCAGCCTGCCAACCAGGATACAAGATGGTTGATGAATGTGGTGATTTGGCAGACCTCGCAGGGGCCAACAACCTTTGCCCCAGATGACAACCTGCACGGTGGGTAACAACGAGCAACAGCAGGAACGCTGACTAATCTGAGGGCAGCACTGCTGTGACATCACTCCTGTCATCACCAGTGTGGAGAGAATATAAGTAGAACTGCCAGTGCAATAAATTAGTCTTCGACTTCGATTTCTTGTGTGTGTGTGTAATGCTTTCCATACTTCGTAGTTGTGCACACGCTACAATATACAATCATTTGGATAGCCAGGGACTGATTAGGGATCATCAATATGGCTTTGTGTGTGGTAGGTCATGTTTAACCAATCTGATTAGAGAAATTCGAGGAGGTTACCTGGAAAGTTGATGAGGGAAAAGCTGTGGATGTTGTCTACATGGATTTTAGTCAGGCCTTTGACAAGGTCACACATGGAGGTTCAGATGCTTGGTATTCATGGTAAAGTACTAAACTGGATTTGACGATGGCTGGACAGGAGAAGCCAGAGGGTAGTGGTGAATGATTGCTTCTCAGACTAGAGGCCTGTGATTAGTGGTATCCCTCAGGGACTGGTGCTGGGGCCATTGTTGTCTGTAATCTATATCAATGATCTGGATGATATTGTGGTAAATTGGATCAGCAAGTTTGTAGATGACACTAAGATTGGAGGCATTGTGGACAGTGTAGTAGGTTTTCAAAGCTTGCAGAGGGATACGGATTAGCTGGAAAATGGGCTGAAAAATGTGTTACGTACCGCATGTAACAAGCAGCAATAGGCAATGAACCAGACAGTTTTTAATTTTAAAACACTAATTTTATTTCTTACTCTTGAACTATATTCTTAACTTTTAAATGATTCTTAACACTAAATCTATCCCCAACTATGTGCAGGTGTAATTGTGTGTGAGATATACCCAAACCATTACAGTACAGGCCAAAATCTAGAAAGTTACTTCAAAGTTCAGTCTTTCAAATTCAGTGTTGAAGTGTTGGCCTTTGAAATTTGATGCCCAGAATTAATGTTGAACTGTTGGGAAGACTGGAGTTGTGGCTGCTACAGACTCATGAATTCTCCTTGCATTGCTTTTGAAGAAATGTCCATCCATACGCGCTGTGATCATAACACTTCTAGTGCTTTTGTAGGCAAGACTCAAATTGGGCGGCCTCCACAAAGCTTCCAAGATCCTGACACTGATCTCTCTAAGTGACCTTCACTGCTAGTCACAATCAAAATGAAGCACTTTGCTTCCCAAAAGACCCTCCTGGTACAGGTCAATCCACCACAAAGGCTCAGTCATTCACAGAGCATGCTTTGCTCTGAATTCCACGAAAATAGCTGGCCACAAGAGCTGCTTCGAAAAGCTGCTTTCTCTTCAGCAGTCAGAATGGTTCTCCCCTGCAAAGTCACAATGTCTTTGGAAATGTATTTTATCTGGAACAGATTGTTACAAGCCCTCCCTCAGTTCTTCCAATGTATCAAATTATTGCTGGGCTGTGACTCATATTGTGATGGTGCTTGTGTGAAATGTTAAATGTTAACTGTGACCATTCACTTCCTCCTGTCTACACTATCCCTTACAGTAATGAACCAATTTTACTAAATTTGGAGCTCATAATAAATGGCAGATGGAATTTAATATAGATAAGTGTTAGATGTTGCATTTTGGAAGGACATATAGTGTAGATGGTAGGGCACTGAGAAGTGTGCTAGAACTGAGGGATCTTGGAATACAGATACATAATTCCTTGAAAGTGGCATCACAGGTGGATAGGTTGTAAAGAGAGATTCTGGCATACTGGCCTTCATAAATCAAAGTATTGAGTATAGTAGTTGGGATGTTCTGGTACAGTTATTTAAGACATTGGTGAGGCCAAATTTGGAGTGTTGTGTGCAGTTTTGATCACCTAACTACAGTAATGATATTAAAAAATAGGAAGAATACAGATAATATTTACAAGGATATTGCTGGGATGACTATAAACATTAATGGAATACATAACCAAATTAAAAGGAAGAGGCTACTAAATTTATTGAAAAAGGAAAAAAATAGATATAGCATTTGTGCAGGAAACTCATCGAACTGAAGTGGAACATAACAAATTAAAGAGAGACTGGGTAGGACACATAGCAGCAGCATCTTATAATTCAAAAGCTAGAGGTGTAGCCATATTAGTTAATGAAAATGTACCAATCAAAATAGAGGAGGAAATAATAGATCCAGCACGGAGGTATGCAATGATAAAGTGTCAGATATACTCAGAATTTTGGAATTTGCTCAATATATATGCGCCTAACAAGGAGGATGAAAAGTTTATGCAGGATATTTTTTTGAAGATTGCAGACACACAAGGAAATATATTGATAGGAGGGGATTTTAACCTTAATTTGGACTTAATGTTGGATAAAACTGGACAAAAGACAGACAAAAAGAATAAAATAGCCAAATTTATGGTTAAGTCAATGTAGGAAATGAAACTTATGGATATATGGAGGAGGCAACATCCAAGGGAGAAGGAATATTCATATTATTCGAATAGGCACAAAACATACTCAAGGATTGATATGTTTTTGTTGTCAGCCCATATTCAAGGGAGAGTTAGGAAAACTGAGTATAAAGCTAGACTACTATCAGATCATTCACCCCTGTTATTAGCAATAGGACTGGAGGAGATCCCACCAAGAACATGTAGTTCAACTCCATGCTACTTAAAAGGCAGGAATTTAGAGAGTTTATTGAACACCAAATTAAAACATATTTTGAAATAAACACACAATCAGTGAAAGACAAATTTATATTATGGAACGCAATGAAAGCCTTCATTAGAGGACAGATAATAAGTTATGTAACTAAGATGAAAAAGGATTACAATTGGGAAAAAGAGCAGTTGGAAAACGAGATAGTAAGTACAGAAAAGGAACTAGTAAAAAGGGACGAAATAACAAGAAGGAGAGAATTGGCAGACAAAAAAATAAAATACGAAGCATTACAAACGTACAAGGTGGAGAAAAACATAATGAAAATAAAGCAAAAGTATAACAAACTGGGAGAAAAAACACATAAAATATTAGCCTGGCAACTTAAAACAGAACAAGCTAAAAGAACTGTATTGGCATCTACGAAAAAGGACATACTAACTACATATAACACAACAGAGATTAATAAAAATTTCAAAGAATTTTATGAACAATTGTATCAAACTGAGAATGATGGGAAAGATGATAAAATAGAGGAATTTTTATCTAAAATTGAACTGCCGAAATTGTAAGAAGAGGAACAAAACAAACTAATAAACCATTTGAAATAGAGGAAGTACAGGAGAAATTAAAAAAGCTACCGAACAATAAAACACCAGGAGAAGATGAATTTCCAATGGAATTTTATAAAATATTTAAAGAGTTATTAATTCTTCCTCTCCTGGAAGTAATGAACCAGGTAGAAGAAATATAAAACTTTCCAGATTCATGTAAGACAGCAATAATTACAGTAATACCACTTTGTAATACACCAGCATCATATAGACCAATATCTCTACTTAACTCAGATTATAAGATAATAATGAAATTATTAGCAAACAGATTGGCCGATTGTGTACCAAAAATAGTAAAACAAGATCAAACTGGATTTATTAAGAAAAGATGAACAGAGGATAATGTCTGTAAACTTGTTATTCTAATTCATGCAGTTCAAGGAAATAAGAAACCAACAGTGGCTGTTGCTTTAGACACAGAAAAAGCCTTTGATGAGTGGAACTACTTACTTAAAGTATTACAGAAGTTCAATCTACTAGAAAAATATATAAATTGGATTCTTTCTTTCTTTGGCTTGGCTTCGCGGACGAAGATTTATGGAGGGGGTAAAAGTCCACGTCAGCTGCAGGCTCGTTTGTGGCTGACAAGTCCAATGCGGGACAGGCAGACACGGTTGCAGCGGCTGCAGGGGAAAATTGGTTGGTTGGGGTTGGGTGTTGGGTTTTTCCTCCTTTGCCTTTTGTCAGTGAGGTGGGCTCTGCAGTCTTCTTCAAAGGAGGTTGCTGCCCGCCAAACTGTGAGGCGCCAAGATGTACGATTTGAGGCGATATCAGCCCACTGGCGGTGGTCAATGTGGCAGGCACCAAGAGATTTCTTTAGGCAGTCCTTGTACCTTTTTGGTGCACCTCTGTCACGGTGGCCAGTGGAGAGCTCGCCATATAACACGATCTTGGGAAGGCGATGGTCCTCCATTCTGGAGACGTGACCCACCCAGCGCAGCTGGATCTTCAGCAGCGTGGACTCGATGCTGTCGACCTCTTCCATCTCGAGTAAATTGGATTAAAGCATTGTATAATGGACCATTGGCGAAGGTAGCAGTAAATGAATATGTATCAAATCAATTTAAATTAATTAGGTCAACTAGACGGGGATGTCCATTATCCCCCTCATTGTTTGCCTTAGCAATAGAACCTTTGGCAGAACTGATAAGAATAGAAAATAAAATAAAAGGGATAAAAATAAAGAAAGAGTATAAAATCAGCTTATTTGCAGATGATATTATAGTATACCTAACAGAACCAGAGATATCAATAAAAGAATTACAAAAGAAATTGAAGGAATATGGAGAAATACTGGGGTACAAGATCAGCGCAAAAAGTGAAGTGATGCCAATGAGTAACACGGATTATACAGAATTTAAAAAAGAATCACCATTTAAATGGCAAGCACAAGTAATCCAATACCTAGGTATTAGGTTAGATAATAACTTAAGCCACTTGTACAAACTAAATGATCAGTCACTAATAAAGAAATTGCAGGAACACTTAGAACATTGGAAAGAATTACCACTCACGTTGATAGGGAGGGTAAACTGCATTAAAATGAACATGTTCCCAAGGATACAATACTTATTTCAAATGTTACCAATTCCCTTAACAGAATTTTTTTTTAAATGAACTAAAGAGATTAATAAGGAAATTCTTGTGGAAAGGGAGGAAACCAAGGGTAGCATTAGATAAATTAACGGAGAGGTATAACCAAGGTGGTTTGCAGTTACCAAACCTTAGAAATTATTATAGAACCACACAATTAAGGTATTTATCAGATTTTTACCAGACAAGGGAAAAACCAGACTGGGCTAAGAAAGAACTAGATAAAATAGGGGAGAAGTTACTGGAACACATGCTTTATAAGTGGGATGAAAAGTTGGTGAATATAAAAGCTCACCAGTATTGCATCATTTACTTAATACATGGAAGAAGATCCACTTAGAAAGGAAAAAAAAACAATGACTAAATACCAAAATTATTTTTGACGCAAAATCTACTAATCCCTTTTACAATAGATAACCTTTCCTTTAGAGAATGGGAGAGAAAAGGAATCAAAAGAATAGAAAATTGTTTTTTGGGAAATAATTTATTATCATTTGAACAGTTGAAGTACAAATATGGAATAACTCATGGTACTCATTGCATATCATCAATTGAAAGCTTATTCAAAGGATAAATTGGGAAACAGATTGAGATTACCTGAAGGATGCAGCTTTGAATATGTGATTACAGACACAATGATAATTAAAAGATTTATAACGAACATGTACATTAAGATGCAAGATAAGGAAAATGATAAAATAAACTATAAACCTAAACAGAAGTGGGAAAAGGATTTAAACATAAAGATAAAAAAATGAAGTATGGGAAAAGTAATATTCTGGAACTATGAAGAATACAATAAACACAAGGTTACACATAATACAGTATAATTGGTTACACAGGGTATATATCACGCCTCAAAAATTAAAAGAATGGGATCCAACATTATCAGATAGATGTTTTTGCTGTAAGAAGGAAATGGGAACAATAATACATGCAATTTGGGCATGTACGAAAGTGAATATGTTTTGGGAAGAACTAAATCAGATATTAAATAAAATCACAAAAAATAACATACCAAAAAATCCAGAGATCTTTCTTTTAAGTAACATAAGAAGTAAAGAATTAGGCCTCAAATTCGATAAAGCGCAAAAAAGATTCATTATGATAGCCTTGGCAGTAGCAAAAAAATGTATAATGTCAACTTGGAAAATGGAAGAGAGCATGAGAATACAGCAATGGTACATGAAAATGAATAAATATATTCCATTGGAAAAAATAACATATAATTTAAAAAATAAAGTCACATTGTTTGAACAAATTTGGGAACCATACATGGAATATAACAGAGAGAGCTTGCCTCGAACCTCGATCACCTAAAATTAAAATGATAAGAAGACAAAATGACTAGATTCAGTGATGCATTTTTCTTGTTTATTTTCCTTTGTGTGAAGATATTGTCTTATGGTTTTATTGTATTGTATATGTTGAATATTTATGGGTTTTGGATGGGGGTGGGAAGAGGGGAGGGAGGGAAAGGGGGAATAAAGGGAGAAAATGCCACTGCGTAAATTTAATGAGAAACATTTGTACATATTTTGGTTGATATGGTTCACAGTGTGAAAAATAAAAAAATTATAACAAAAAAAAGGATATTGCTGGGACATCAGGAACTGAGTTAGAGGGAATTAAACAGGCTATGACTTTATTCCCTGGAGTATAGAAGAATGAGGGGAGATTTGATAGAGCTATTTAAAATTATGAGGGGGATAGATAGAGTAAATGTCACTAGGCCTTTTTCACTGAGGTGAAGTGAGATACAAACCAGAGGACCTGGGTTAAGGATGAAAGGGGAAAAGTTGAGGGGGAATTTCTTCGCACAAAGAATGGTTGGATTGTGGAATGAGCTGCCATCTGAAGTATTGGTTGCAGGCTCAATTTTGACATTTAAGAAGAATTTAGACAGGTAATGGATGGGAACGGTAGGGAAGGCTGAGTGCCTGGAGTCATCCATTGGTTGAGCTGAGTATGGTGTCTGGATTTTCTTCTATGAACGACATTAATCTTTAGAAAAATTCAGATTTACACTTTACAGAGAATAATCAAAAGTGACTTTAACAATGTGTGTATTATTCTCTGTTGTTCACAAGAAAGGTCAATCCCTTTAAATGGTTAAATTAATTTACCTTGCTCCTTTTGGATTAACATGAAGTTAGAGAATTTAGACTTCAGAAAATATTTTTAATGAGTGGTTTTTGACCAACATAATTGGTGTGGTCTTTATTCATTTTAGTTTTTTTTTAGCTGTTTTATTTTAAAGCAATTGAGTTTGTCACGACAGAATCCAAATACTGGAAACAGAAAGTCGAGTCGGTATTTCTTGCTTGATAAAGGGATGGAACTGAACAGATTTGATTCCACTTAAAATATTCTCACCATGGTTACCCTTACTCTCTTGCTGAGTACATTACCTGTCAATACTCTTTGGAATGTTTGAAAAATCTGTCAGCTCTGGCTCCATGTCAGAGGAAAGTGGAGCAGTATGTTGTATACACCTGTATTTGAATATGACCAGCAGAAACTTTCATTATAAGATCAGTATTCCACAGTTCTGAATTCCTGTGCCTCAAGCTAATTTAAAATGAGTGCAGTGAATCGGGATTAATCAATGCATCATGTATGCTTCGAGTCGGTAATTTGTGGAAATTTTTTTGTGTGGAAATTACATTTGTAAATAAGAAAAGTAGTGGAATATTGTGTTTGGAAGAGTATCAAGTTAGGTGGGTTCACAGAGAGATGAATCTGGACATGTGTTACAATCAAGGTAACTTTAATGAACACAGAGGAGACAAACACTACTCAATTACTCTTCGACTAAACAATGCTATAGACATTCACATCAAACCCAGATTGGACTCCAATACTAGTGGCCGCCTATAGTCTACACGCTCACACACTCTACAGACAGGGACTTTCACCCACACACTCCTGGTTCCCTGTAAAAACAGAGTTGGGTCTCTCTATAAGTACTGATGTATCACAGTACTATGGTTCAGTGCACACCTGACCCGCGACACTACCAGTAATGTCCACAGTAGCAACCTGGCATGGAGTGATGTTCGGTGCTTGGACCACAAGGCAAAGAGAAAGAATGTACTATGCATTGATATATATACAGTTCTGATCTAGCCAATATTGACTCTGGGTAATTTAAATGAGATAACGGCAGGGTGTATTCTAATGGGTGGCCGGAGTTCAACCTTGATTAACAGATGATGTGACTTCTGAGTAAGTTTCAGACAGGGAGGATGCATGACCACTCGCAATCCACAATATTCCAGACAGGCAGAGAGGCCATGTGTTTCTCCACAATCCACATATAACATGGAGTAAGATGTCATATTGCAACATTCTTTAAGAATCATTCTAGTTTTGTCATTTTCCATGCAATCCTTCAGGAATTGTGAACAGAGGGTTCTGTATGATCCATAACCAAAATGAAGTGTATAGGGACTCAATCCAATGAGTGTGCAAATGGTCAATAACCATGACTTCACATAGTTCCAGAAACTGGTCTTGGCTATTTTAAAGTAAATAACTATTTTAAAGTTATAATTTATGGATCTGGAAGAGCCAGCCACTCATTGTAAAAATACATTCATGATATCTTCTTGGGTAATTGTGATGGACTGTTTCTATTCCTGATCTAGGGGTTCTAAAGATGAGGGCAGTGTGAGATCAACGGATTTTGCCATAGTTGCTTGATGGAGCAAGTGGCTTATTAAAATAGAAGATAATACTCTTCTTCAGTCATTTCTAATGGGCTTCTCAATGCTCTCAATAAATGGCTTTGAAGTTCTTAATCCCATCCTGAATGTTCATTCTCATAAGAAAATGGTTGTGGATGTTACACTTTCTCAAGGAGCTTTTGAGAACATGCTTGAATTGCTTCCTTTAACCATCTGGTGTTTTTATTCTGTAATGGGGCTCAGAACTGAATGTTTATTTTGGGACTTTGGTGTTGGACATGTGAATGATGGAATTTGTTCATCAGACTAACTGCATGTAATTGGAGCTTGAATTCAATTGATTTGTTTTATTGTCTCATGTACTCAGAAACAGTGGAATACTTGGTTTTGTGTGTTATTGAGGTGTCAACCTATCCTTAATGCAGCAGGTTGTGCAATAATAAAAACAAAAGTACAGGGTATAATGTTACAAAGATAAAGTGCAGGGTATAGAGATAAGTGCAGTTAAAACAGCACAAGGGCATAATCTCTTACCAATGTGAGGTCCATTTAAATGTCCAACAACAGCAAGACAGAAACTCCTTGAATTTGGAGGTTCTTTTTTTCAAGTTCATGTATCTTCTGCCTGAAAGAAGAGGGACGAAGAGAATGTAATTGAATCTAGAACATTACAGCACAATACAGGCCCTTCTGTCCAGAATGTTATGCCAACCGATGTAAACCTACTCAACATCTAACCTTTCCCTACCTCACACTCAGAAACCTCAATTTTTCTTGCATCCATGTGCCTGTCTAAGAGTCTTTAAAAAAAATACTTGACCCTGATGTCTCTAAACTTTCTTTCCTTGCCTTAAACAGATGTCCTCTGATATTTGCTACTGTGACTCCTGGAAAAAAGATGCTGGTTGTCCATCCTATCTATGCCTCTCATTATCTTGTAGAGCTCTTTATGTCACCTCTCATCCTTCTTCCCTCCAAAGAGCAAAACCCCATATCTGTTAAACTTGGCTCAAAAGGCTCATTCTTCAATCCAGACTACATCCTGGTAACTATCCGTTACACTTTCTCCAAAGCATCTACATGCTTCCTGTAATGAGACGACCTGAACTGAGCATTGAACCTCATGACCTTAAACTCAATCTCCTGACTAATGAAGGCCAGCATGCAATTAGCCTTCATAACTACCCTATCAACCTGTGTAGAAACCTTGACAGATCTATGGATTTGGATCCCAAGATCCCACTTCCAAACTGTTATGAATCCTGCCATTAAGCATGTTCCCCACTTTCTAGTTCGACCTTCCAAAATGCATCACTTCATACTTTTCCAGATTGAACTCCATCTGCTTCTTCTCTGCCTAACTGCATCCTATCTACATCCTGTTGAAACCAATGACAAAATTCTTCATTATCCACAACACCGCCAACTTTCATGTTATCTGCAAACTTATTGACTCATCCTTCCATTTCTTCTTGTAGGTCATTTATAAAAATCACAAAGAGTAGGGGTCTCAGAATCAATCCCTGCAGAACTCCACTAGTCACTGAACTCCATGTAAAATATGCTTCATCTACAACTAAGATCACCCTCTGCTTTCTGCAGGCAAGCCAATTCTGAATTCACAGATCCAAGGTTCCATGGATTCTGTGCCTTATGTCTTTCTGAATGGCTCTACCATAGGGATCCTTATTAATGCCTTATTAAAATACGCATCTACCACCTTACCTTCATCAATTAATTTTTTCACTTCCTCAAAGAAAACTCTCTTAAGCTTGTGAGGCATGACCTATCCCTCACAATGCCAAGCTGACTATTCCTGAGACAACTATGGTTTTCTAAATGTTCGTAAGTTCTGTCCCGAAGAATCCTTCCATCATTTGCCCACAAATTTGACCAGCACCAGTCATGGATTGTTGTTCCCAGTTACAACTCCCACCTTTCCCTTGCCTTATGTAAGCTGGCTTTGGGCCATCACCTTAGAATAGGAGATACATCATTCAAAATCAACTTACACGTACTCCCCTTTAGAATTAGAATCTCCATGTCTCTACAAACAGGTAGGGCCATAGACAATCCCAAATTATCCCTCAAGAAAAATGTTAAATGAAGATAGCTGAAGAAAGTTTTAGTTGACAAATCATACTTATTCCTCAGCTGTTCGAATGACACGAGTTTCCCCCATTCATAACAATCCTTGATACACCAGATCCCCATCCGGCACCAGGTGTACAGGATCTTATTATTCAGAATCATAGGTATTGATTTGTTCTTAGACAAGGGTGTTTTTGGAGACATCCCCTCCTTTATATTGATATGTCTGAATTGCATGTTTTGATATGGGGTTATCTGTTTCCCTTCATATCATTTTAGTATCCCACTTGTATATTAACTCTCCTGCTACCTTTTCTCTACCGAGTCCAATTTGTGCCCAGGAGAGGGTATGACCTCCCTCATAGAGAGAAGCGATAAACTTTGACTGAGCCAGCCAATAGTATTTTTTGAAGTCTGGTAATTTCAGATCTCCCATTTCGTTGCCCCAAGTCAATTTTTCCATGGAGACCCTAGCCACCTTAGCATTCCACAAGAACTTCCTGACACATCCGTTGAGTGTCTTAAAGAAGTACTGGGGCAATGGGCCAAGGACTGAAATAAATATTGTAGTCTTGGTATCATTTTCATTTTACCACAATTAACCCTGCCTCCCAAACTTATGGGCAGGGTTCTCCATCTACCAAGATTTTCCAGAGCAAAGGGAGATAACTGTGCTATATAAATTATGTAAATCCTTATCCACTTTTATCCCCAAATATTTGATGCCCTCTTGCAGCCATTTAAATTGGCTCCCTTGTTGATAGTGTCTATAGTCCTCCTTTGTCAAGGACATGATTTCGCTCTTGTCCAGATTTGCCTTCTTTCCTGAGATCTTAGCATAATCCTCCAGTGTGATCCTCAGTCTGGCCAACAACCTCCTGGATTTGTCAAATATACTAGCACATTATCAGCAAACAAATTGATTCTCTGCTCCCCCTGGCCCACTCTGAACCCCCTTATATTTGACTCCTGCTGAATGGTTTCTGCCAGTATAAACAATGGTGGGGACAGAAGACAACCCTGCCTACTGGACCTGCCCAGCAGGAACACTGGAGACAATTTCCCATTCATTGTAATTTTAGCTTGAGGCTTATGATATAGTGTCTTTATCCAATTTATGAATGGTTGTCCCAATCCAAATCTTTCCAATACTTTAAATAAAATGTCCCATTCCAGGCTGACAAAGGTGTTCTCCACATCCAGGGCTGGGTACACCCTTGACTGTGTCAAGTGCACTATATTAAGTAATCTTCATACATTATCTGCTGATTGTCTCTTTTTTACAATTCCCTCTTGGTCTGGGTTTTTTAATCTAGGTAAATAGTGAGACAACCTATTGGCCAATACCTTTGCTGCAATCTACATACAATAATGAAATTGGTCCCTGTCTTTTTTTTGGGGGGATCCCATAATGATCGCTGTTGAGAAAGATTCCAGGAGGGTATGCATCTCTTATGCATGATCCACCACCCACTCCCACCCAAAAAAGGGACGTTAAAAGATTCTCAAACTCTTTATAAAATTTGGTGGGAAACCCATCCTCTCCTGGTCATTTGTTAGCCTGCAATGAGCCCGGGTATTTCTCAATCTCTTCTTAATCTCTCTTGCTCTTCTTGATCCACATTTGGTAGTTCCAATGTAAACAAGAAATCATCAATTTTGGTGGGTCTCCCACTGATTCTGATTTATACAACTCTGTATAGTACTTTTTAAATGTTTAATTTATCTCCTTTGATTTATATGAAATCTTGTCTTCCCCCATTTAAATCACATTAATTGTTCTTGAGACTGCTTCCATCCTTGCCTGCCAAGACAGGACTTTATGGGCCTTTCCCTCAGCTCATATACTGTTGTTTCGATCTTTGCATCATCTTTTCTATCCTAAATGTTTGCATTGTATTGTATTTGAGCATTTTATTTATTAAATTCCAATATTTATCCTCAGAGCCTGATCTTTGATAATCTTTTTCCAATTGGGTAATTTCATGTTCCAAATTTTTTATCTTTTCATATTATCCTTTTTAATACCCTTGGTGTATCCAATTATCTGGCCCCTTAAATAAGCTTCAGTGTGTCCCATAATAGGAAACTACTGGCAGTAGAGGGACAGTTCGTCTGACAAAACAACTCTATCTGAGCTCTAATAAAGCTACAAAATTCCAGTTTTCCTAGCTGCAATGAATTAAATCACCATCTATATATTGTAGCCTGTTTATCTGGCATTACAATAGACAGAGTCAAGGGAAAATGATCGACAGCAACTAAGTAATGTACTCTGTCTCCACTATCCTACCCTGTAGTTAGTCCGATGCCAAAAATAAATCGATTCTAGTGTATTAATCATGTTGTTTCAAGTAAAATGAATAATCCTTTTCTCTTGGATGTTGACTTCTCCAGACATCTATTAAATTAAACTCTTCCATAAATGCCAGGGTAGTTTTGGCTGCCTTGACCCTCATTACTTTTCTCACTGACTTATCCAATACTGGATCCAGACAAAAGGTGAAATTCCCTCCAATCAGAACATTCCCACATTTACTTTCAAAAACATATTTTGTATAAATTGTTCATATTAAAAATTCAGGGCACATACATTCATAAGTGTCCATAATTCTGAGTATATCTGACAATGAATCATCACAAATCTCCCAGCTGGGTCAATGACCACACCCAGACCACCACCGGAACACTCTTTCCTTTGAGAATGGCCACTCCACTGGCTCTGGAGCTAAAGGAGGATGTCGCCACTTTACCCACCCACCCCAATTTTAACTTTGTGTTCTTGATTTGTGAGGTGGGTCTCCTGTAGAAACACTATATCCGCTTGTATTTCTTTGTGTGCCAAAACTCTTTTTCTCTTTACTTATCCATTCAGCCCATTTAAATTGAAACTCACAAACTTGATTGTCTTATCCATTACCTCAGAACCTCTCCATCATTTCCCTCCCCTTCCTCTTTTACCATAATAGTTATCCTCCAATCAGCTTATTTTCCACAGATCCTCGATGCAGACAACTGTGCTCCTAAACAAACTAAAAACACGAGAACCAAAAATCCCTTAAAAAAAGCCAAAGAATAAATCCCCCCAAATAACCCTCTTCTGTTCTTCCCATTCTTCTTGACTGCCAACCCACCCCCCCCCCCCATTCCCTTCCCAGCACCAGTATTCAAGGTACAGGTGCCAACTCCCCCTTTATTTTGGAGTGTCCCTAATGCACCCATCTAACTCCTTCACTATTCCTTCCTCCCCTTCTTAGAGCTCCCCTCATTAACTCTTTATTTAACTTTGACATTCATATAAAAAAAAATAAAACACTCCCATCTATAATTCTTATCCTTTACAATATATACAACCAATTATTCCATTAATTTCCCCCTTTTTCCCCCATTTATATTATTCTTGAGAAGTTGGCAAAGTTTTTACATAAATCTCCCCTCCCGACCTTATTATTTTTAAAGTTGCTTGGAGAAGGAAGGTGAACGCTATCTCTTTTTGCTTTAATTTTTTAAAAACCTGATCAAATTCTTTCCTGTGCCTTAATAGTGCCACAATATGAGGCCCACCTCACTGACAAAAGACAAAGGAGGAAAAACCCAACACCCAACTCACTCCAACCAACCAATTTTCCCCTGCAACCGCTGCAACCGAGTCTGCCTGTCCCGCATCGGACTTGTCAGCCACAAACGAGCCTGCAGCTGACGTGGACATTACCCCTCCATATAGATACACGACTTCAACTCATTATGCCATCAAACGACATTTAACTCCGCTTCATCTTTCCAAGACATAGCAATACATTTACGAGCAACTGTCAATGTTAGACGAATAAACGCTGTCTGAAACTTATCCAACCCCAAGTCCACTAACAGAGTAAAATAACCGAACAAAATTTTTTTCGGATCTAAAGGAAATTGAATTTTAAACAAATTTTGAAGAAATTTCTAATTTTAAATCAGAAAAGGATGAACTTTATCACAAAACCAAACAGAATGTAGAAATGTTCCAATGCATAATCCTAGAACCTAGAACACAGATCTGAATAACTAAATCCATATTTTTTCAATTTTTCAGGGGTTAAATATAACTGATGCAAAAAATTATAATTAACCATACTATATCTTACATTAATTAATTTAGTCAACCCAGCATGACACATATTTTCCCAAACCACCTGACTCATCTCACAACTTAAATCATGCTCCCATTTAATCCGAGATGTGTCTAAATGTTTTTAACCGTAGTATCTTGTAATAATGCATACATTTCTGATATAAAACCTTGATCTGAAAAATATGAAACCATAGATTCAAATTTAGTTAACTTAGCAAATTTCATTTATCTTCCAAAATTATCTTTCACTAATGCCCTAATTTGATAAACAGAGAATTCTCTAAAATCCCAAATTTCTCTTTAAGCTGATTAAATAATAAAAATTCACCTTCTTCAAAACAATCCTGCAATCTTTTTATTCCTTTAATCCATCAATCTTCTAAAACTCTATGATTCAATGAAAAAGGAATCAATTGGGGTTTGAATTGATAAACTACCTTTTGATCCTATTAATAAATTTGGACTAAATTTCTAATAAATGTTTCAAAATTGGTACATTATATTTCTGTAGTAAGACAGCATTCCATTTACGACATACAACATTTGAAACACAACCAAAGAAGAACATTTAAGGCACTAGAAACATTTACAACAAGGGAGTAAATCATATCAGGGAGTTATAGGTCTGGCCTGGTCCAGCAGCACGGAATCGGGCCAGTTTTTTTTCCTGGCTGGAATGAGGTGGACCCCTCGTCCTCCCCCTGCCCCCCCAGAATTGGAGAGGAATTAGAGCAGACCGGGCCCCGAGGCAAAATAGTCCTCTTCATAACCGTGCTCCACTATGGTTCAGGTTCGGCTACCAAACGTTTTGGAAGGTGTCGTACCTTCCCCTTAAGTTATAGGTGATTTTCTCCAAGGGAACACAGGCTTGCATTTCCTTGCTCCACTATGCAATAATTAGACAAGAGTCGGACTTCCAGGTAACCGCTATGCACCTCCTGGCCACGCTAATGTGATCATTAAAAATTGAATTTGGATTTGGACAGCTTTATTTTAAGTCTTATGTCCATTATGTTGCCCAATTGGAACAACTCAGGGTCCTGTGGGAAATCCTTACCTATAATTTTCCCTAGGACTTCACCTAGCTCCACCCAGAAGGGCCTCACCTTGGTACATATCCAGGTCACGTGCACAAAGGTTCCTATCTCAATGCCACATCTAAAGCATTTATCTGACAGTTCTGGCTTAGATCTGTTAATCTTTTGCAGCATCAGGTACATCTGGTGTGTGATAGTACAGATCTATCACCAATGTACATAGTGTATATAGTTACTGTATCTAGACTGTGCTTACAGCGATTGGCTGAGAGCTAAGCCACACCTATTGTTTGGGCCTTAAAGGGTTGTGTCCCTAGCCAGGTCGGATCATTCCGGACTGGTCGGCCACCTGTGAAGAGCTCCGGTCTTTTGCTAATAAAAGCCTTGGTTTGGATCAACAAGTCTTTGGTTCTTTCGACGAGCTCTACAATTTTATTAGCAAAAAGAATTTTTTTTTGAAAGGGATGGAGCGTTTAACTCGGCCAGAAAAACTTGATATCGACCCACAGTCAGCTACAGCCTTCAAAGCCTTTAAGTTCTGGCTGCTGAACTTTGAAAACTTCCTGAGATTCATTCAGGTAGAGGAGGATAACCTGCGTCTAACAGCATTGCTGTCTATGGTGTCCTTGAGAGTCTACGAGAACATCCAGGATGAGACCACTTACGCCGCAGCCATAAAGGTACTGAAGGAACTGTATGATCAACCGGTGAACAGAGTTCATGCCCGGCTCATGCTTGCGTCGAGGAAGCAACAGCCCGGTGAGTCCAGCAGGGCATATTTACAAGTATTAAAGGCATTGGGCAAGGACTGTAACTGTGTGGACAAAACTGCTGCCGAGATCACTAGCGACCTCGTCCGGGATGCCTATGTGGCCGGGCTCCGATCGAACGAAGTGAGGCTGCGTTTGCTCGAACAAGGGGTAGAAAAACTAGAGGACGTGGCCCGGATTGCAATCACAATGGAGGATGCAGCCTTAAAGTCCACCGAGCTCTCTAGGGACTGGACCCCACATTCTGATGTGAGTAGAGTGCCCTTCTACCCTACCCCTGACGGCCTGTCGGCTGCTGCTACCCTGCCCCGTGCGAACCCGAAATGTTATTTCTGTGGGAGGGACAAGCACAGCAGATCCCAGTGCCCAGCAAGAAAAGCCAGGTGCCAGAAGTGCCTTAAAAACGGCCACTTTGCTGCAGTCTGTAGGTCTAAAATGGCCGCCAGCAAACACAGTGCCTCGTGTGAAGCTCAACCGCCACTATCCCATTCAAACTCTTCTTCCCCAGAGCCTCATTCAAACTCTTCTTCCCCAGAGCTCTCGTCCAATGAGAGCGAGGGCTCCCCAGCACGGCAACGCCTGACGTCACGGAGACGCCGAACCCGGAAGGGGCAACCCACCGTCGCAACCATGGTGATGGCCTGCCTCTCGCCCCCGTGCGGAACACTTGACACTACCGCCGCTGCTGCCGCCGCCACAGCCACCCCCGGGGCCGACGCTACCGCCGCTGCTGCCGCCGCCGCCACGGACACCCCTGGGGCCGACGCTACCGCCGCTGCTGCCGCCGCCACGGACACCTCCGGGGCCGACGCTACAGCCGCTGCTGCCGCCGCCACGGACACCCCCGGGGCCGATGCTACCGCCGCTGCTGCCGCCGCCACAGACACCCCCGGGGCCGACGCTACCGCTGCCGCAGCCACCCCCGCGGCCAACCAGGTGCTCACCCTAGCGTCCATCGCTGACGACCGCCAGGGCCCGACCGCCGATCGCGAGCAACTACAAACCCCACTACTTACCATTCACCCGCCACAACAGCACTTCCGGGAGGTTCTCCAACCTGCTCCTCGAGCGTTGACTACGTCATCCCGTTGCGTGACGTCATCGCGCAAAACTCGCCTGTCAACTGCTTCAATAACATTAAACCAGCAATGCTCTCATCCCCTCACCAGAGCAATGGAACTGATTAAAGTGCATGGACACTACACCAATTGCTTATTTGACTCTGGGTCAACTGACAGTTTTATCCAGCCAGATCTGGCCCTCCGTTGGGGACTTGACATTATCCCCACTACCCAGAGGATCTCATTAGCAACGAGGTCGCACTCGACTGGGATAAAGGGGTATTGCATCGCCACGCTGGAAGTACAGGGCGTGACGGTCACCCACTTTAAATTATTCGTCCTTCCCCAATTGTGAGCCCCAGTGTTGCTGGGATTAGACTTCCAGTGTCAGTTCCAAACGGTGTCCCTACACTTTGGGGGACCCCACGCCCCCCTCTCGGTCTGCCATCGCCCCACTCCCGAAGCACCCGAGCAACCCGCCCCCGTGCCCCGGGGCCAATCCTGCGGCCTTTCCACACTCCGGATTGCCCCGCCAGCACTCTTCGCAAACCTCACCCCTGGCTGGAAGCCTGTGGCCACCAAAAGTCGGCAATATAGTTACGAAAACAGGCAATTCATTAGGAGTGAGGTGCGTAGATTGCTGGATGAGGGCATCATCGAACCCAGTTCAAGCCCCTGGAGAGCCCAGGTGGTGGTTGTCAAGAATGGGGAAAAACTACGGATGGTGGTCGACTATAGCCAGACCATTAACCGCTTCACACTCCTGGATGCGTACCCCCTGCCACGCATCACGGATGTGGTGAACCAGATCGCCCAGTACCGCATTTTCTCCACTATTGACCTACGTTCGGCCTACCACCAGCTCCCGATCCGCTGCGAGGACCGACCATTCACGGCCTTTGAAGCGAATGGGCGGCTATATCAATTTCTCAGGGTACCATTCGGGGTCACAAATGGTGTCGCGGTCTTCCAGCGGGAAATGGACAGGATGGTGGACCAGAACGGGCTAACCGCTACCTTCCCGTATCTGGACAATATCACCATCTGCGGCCACGACATGCAGGACCATGACGCCAACCTAGACAAATTTCTTCAAACTGCCCGTCAGCTAAACCTGACTTACAATTTGGACAAGTGTGTTTTCCGGACCACACGACTCGCTATTCTAGGTTGTGTGGTGGAAAACGGGATAGTCATGCCAGATCCTGACCGCATGCGTCCCTTAATGGACTTACCCCCCCCACATACCCAGAAAGCTCTCAAACGCTGCCTGGGCCTTTTCTCGTATTATGCCCAATGGGTTCCAAACTACGCCGACAAGGCACGTCCTCTTATCAAGACCACCTCTTTTCCCCTCTCGACCGAAGCCACAGCGGCTTTCGATCGAATCAAATCTGACATCGCTGCTGCGACGCTGCACGCGATCGATGAGTCTGTCCCGTTTCAAGTCGAGAGCGATGCATCCGACTTCGCCCTGGCAGCCACCTTGAACCAGGCCGGTCGGCCTGTAGCCTTCTTCTCCAGAACCCTCCAGGGTCCGGAGAGTAGACACTCCTCAATCGAGAAGGAGGCCCAGGCCATAGTTGAAGCGGTACGTCGTTGGAGACATTACCTCGCTGGGAGGCGCTTTACACTGTTGACTGATCAACGCGCGGTCTCCTTCATGTTCAGCAACACCCAGCGTGGTAAGATAAAAAACGACAAAATCGCCAGATGGAGAATCGAACTCTCCACCTTTAACTATGACATCCTGTACCGGCCTGGTAAGCTCAACGACCCGCCTGACGCGCTCTCCAGGGGGACGTGCGCCAGCATACAGATGGACAGACTACGGAAACTCCATGAGGCGCTCTGTCATCCAGGGGTCACTAGGTTTGCTCACTTTGTCAAGGCGCGCAACTTACCCTACACAGTTGAGGAGATCCGCTCCATGACCCGAGCCTGTTCGGTGTGCGCCGAATGCAAGCCCCACTTCTTCCGTGCGGATAACTCCCACGTCATCAAAGCCACCCGCCCCTTCGAGCGTCTTAGCGTAGACTTTAAGGGACCCCTACCGTCGACCAACCGTAATACCTACATCCTTACGGCCATCGACGAATATTCCCGCTTCCCATTCGCTGTGGCCTGCCCAGACACCACTGCCACCTCAGTGATACAGGCCCTTCACAGTATTTTCACCATCTTCGGGTACCCCAATTCCATCCACAGTGATAGGGGGTCCTCATTCATGAGTGCAGAGCTGCAACAGTACCTTCTGGAGTGTGGTATTGCTTCAAGCAGGACCACGAGCTATAACCCACGCGGTAATGGCCAGGTCGAGAGGGAGAATGCCACCATATGGAGAGCGGTTACACTGGCTCTCCGGTCTAAAGGTCTCCCCACCTCTCACTGGCAGGAGGTTCTCACTAGTGCCTTACACTCCATCCGCTCCCTCCTATGTACTGCAACAAATGCCACCCCCCACGAAAGGATGTTCCTTTTCCCGAGGAAATCCGAATCGGGAACCACTGTACCGGCATGGCTCACCGTCCCTGGCCCCGTCCTTTTGCGACGCCACGTCCGGCACTCAAAGAACGACCCCTTGGTCGACCGAGTGACTCTACTCCACGCGAACCCACATTACGCATACGTGGAGTTCCCAGACGGGCGGGAGGACACTGTTTCGGTGCGGGACCTAGCTCAGGACGTGGTAGACCCAGCAAACCCCCCAACTCCTTATGCTCCAGGCCCCGTGCCGCAACAGAAGGACCAACAGCACCCCAATGACTCGGGCCACCCTGCCGACAAAACGACTGGGGAATTGAGCGACGGAGCAGTCGCACCCGATGAGCCCGCTGGCGACACCACTCCAGCGACCCCAATCCCGGCACCACGGCGGTCACGCCGGATGGTCAGACCCCCTGACCGCTACAGTCCTTGACCTACCCCTTCCTTTTCATTCTCTCCCTCGTTTTTTTTTTTTTCCCAGGGTCAATTCTCCAAGAAGGGGTGAATGTGATAGTACAGATCTATCACCAATGTACATAGTGTATATAGTTACTGTATCTAGACTGTGCTTACAGCGATTGGCTGAGAGCTAAGCCACACCTATTGTTTGGGCCTTAAAGGGTTGTGTCCCTAGCCAGGTCGGATCATTCCGGACTGGTCGGCCACCTGTGAAGAGCTCCGGTCTTTTGCTAATAAAAGCCTTGGTTTGGATCAACAAGTCTTTGGTTCTTTCGACGAGCTCTACATGGTGCAAAAAATTATATTGCACCAGCCTGTACCTCGCATTGATGACCGTAGTCATGCTAGTCCGACATTGGTCGGACCAGCACCGTTCATCAATCATTATTCCTAAGTCCGACTCCCACCTCTGTCTTCATTTAGGAGACTTCATTTAGGTCCTTTCTCTTGGAGCAAAAAATAAATTGCTAAAATAAATTTCCATGTGATCCCCCTTGGAATCATGGTCTCTCTGTCACTGCACTTTGGTAGGGCCATAGTTGGACCTAATTTGTCCTGTAGAAAAGAAGGTAGCAGTGGAATGTTTTATTTGACAAATCATATTTCTGCCTAAGCTGTTCAAATGACATTAATTGTCCCTGCTCATAATAGTCCTCTATGCACCTGACACCATTCCTAGGTGTCCAGGATCTTGTTACCTACCATCAAAGGTGTTAGTTGACTTGGAATCAGGGGTGTTTTGGAGACAGCCCCAATTTTATTCATAAATATTGATTAATGTTATTCCAAATATGAATAATTTGTTTTAATATGGGGCTGTCTGTTTTTCCAGATGGTAATTTGGCATCACATTTATAAATAAAGTCCTGTGCTACCTTCTTACCCACCAAGTAGAGACCAATTTGTGCCAAGGATGGTACTTCTTCCACCCCTGGTTCCAAAGAGCGAGGAGATGTACCTCAGCTGGGCTTCCCAATAATATTTTTAAAAGTCCGGCATTCTCAATCTGCCCAGACTGTAATCCCAGGTCAATTGCTCCATAGGGACCCTGGCTACCTTCCCATTCCATAAGAATGTTCTTTGTCGTGAGAGCAGGGTTTAAAAAAATCCCTGGGCAACATCAGAGGGAATGTCTGAAAAAGATACTGGAGTCTTGATCATATATTTCACCAGGACAGAATGTGGTTTCTGCCCGTGTCTCAGTCTTGGGAAGAGGGATCTATGTGCTCTCTCTCTTTCTACCCTTTCCCCTAATGTGCCTTTGCCCAGCACCTCCGAGATCCAGCTCTGAAAAAAGCTCACTGGGTTTTGTCCTTCGATCCCCTCTTTTAGCCCCACTATTTTAATGTTATTTCTCCTGCTGTAATTTTTTGAGGGCATCTAGCTTCCACCATATGCAGACCCTCTCCTTCAACAGTGTGTCTAATTTATTGCTCATACTACGTATGGTATCTTTGTTTATTTGCACTCTTTTCTACTGATATCCTTCTCATTAATCCTGAGAGGGTACCCTGAACTTTATCTAATTTTCCTCCCATGCCTGAGCCCTTTTTTCCATTGTCTGTGAGTGTGTCCTCCATGAGGCCCAATGCCTCCATCACATCTCACAGGGAGGGCTCCAAGCCCCCCTGCATGCTTTGCCTTGATAAGGTTTTTTTAAAGTCTCTTGGCCCCACGAAGCCTTCCCCCATCGCTGTCTGGGTCCTCTGGACCCACTGTTAGTCATGTCACTCACTCCGACATTGGAGCCTACGCCAACTCCTCCTGGCTTTTTAGATTTTCGGCTTGGCCCGCTCTACACACACCCTGGCCTCTCCGCCATATGACTGCTATGGATGGTAGCTTCTCTGAGGGCATCACATGCGTCACGAGGACATCCGATCTGACATTCCCGCTGCAGGAGGGTGGGTCCCAAGCTTCTCCCTCTCCTCAAGGGCTCCAGGAGGGCTTTCAGTCGCTATTTTCCGGTTTGCAGCGCTGTCTTCTCCCGGGTCCTGTCTTCCCTGCTGGCTCGGCTGCTCGATTGGAGCTTTGACTCCTTCATCATGCCTCGAAGTGGCCCCTCTCACCATGAGGCACCTCGAGCTGGGTCTCTTGCTTCAATGCTGATTCCTTTGTGT
The DNA here is from genome assembly GCF_036971445.1 of Narcine bancroftii. Classification (NCBI taxonomy): domain Eukaryota; kingdom Metazoa; phylum Chordata; class Chondrichthyes; order Torpediniformes; family Narcinidae; genus Narcine; species Narcine bancroftii. Next base: position 22,311,473 of record NC_091473.1, on the reverse strand, counting down.
TTTTGCTTGTAAGTTTGCTTTTTTTTTGTCATTATTTTAACCAAGATGTCTTCCTACATCCCTTATTGCTATTCTGGCAGTTCGTTTGAAGTTTTTTTTTTCTTACAATCCTGGGAGCTCTGGGATTCCACCTCATTCTACTCTTCCAGCATCACGTGACCTCAGTCACCCACTTACTTGTCTCTACCAGCTTTGGAGTGACTGCCTGTCTGTTGCTTATGTCTATCAATTTCTCCTTCTCCTGTCGGAGCTGAAGATTATTGAGCTGCAGCTCCAGTTCCCCAATAATATCCATAAGGAGCTGCAACACGATCCACCTCATGCAGATGTAGCGATCAGGGAGATGCCAAGTCTCCCAGAATTCCTATGCCTTACAAGATGAACACTAAACTGATACTGTTGCCATTCTGACTATTCTACCTTGGTACTAATCAAGGTTAAAGAATAAATAATATTAAAATCTCACCAGTGTCTGACTTTAGTCTCCACCACTTCTTGCCAAAGCTCCTTGAGCCAAAGCCTCAACTCACCTCTCTAATTCTGGCCCACTCACACAATGGCTGCTCTGATTATATCTTTTACCTCATTAAACTTTCTCACTCTTGCACCAACTTTTGTTCACTTCGGTGGAATAGCTCCTTTCATATGCTTTCTGAAGTCACTGGAATGTACAAATGGGTGGGAAGTTGGTTTGAGTGATAGCTTGATGGCTTGTGTTCACAACACTGCGGTTTCTTGCAGTCTTGGACAAGTCAGATCCTAAACCAAGGTGTGATGTGTTCAGACAGGATTTTTTTTTTAGGTGCTTCTTTAAAAAAATGGTTCTCGTCTTAGATTCTTGCTGAATTTCAATAGGCTTCTGAGGAAGTAGAGTCATTGATGTGCTTTCTCTGTTACAGTGTCGACGTGATTGGACCATAATAAATTGTTGGTAACCTTTACACCTAAGAAATTTAAGCTTGCTACCATTTCCACCTCAGCACCATTGATGCATTCATCATTGCTTAACCTCTCCCAGCTTCCTGAAGTAAATAACTATTTTTGTTTTGTTGATGTTGAGGGGGTGGTTGTATTTGCTGTAATTGTTGGCCCTGGCAAGGATACTAATGTCGATTTGGAAGAGGAAGCTAATTCATTATACTGCCTGTGAAATTGGAGGATTTTATGTAAACATTATTGGTGCTTTCTTTCAAGTATTTGGAAGTGCATATACTCGATTAAAAAGAGTAGGGAAATGGAAAGCTCAGTGGTTCATGAGCTTTACACCATTTTCAAGCTCTTGTTCTCCGAACACTTTTCCTCAAATGACCAAAGAATATGCTTGCATATTGAAGAAAATGGTGAATTTTTGTGATCAAATTCTCCATTCATTGAGAGAGGATTCCTGAAATTTGAGAAGCAGTTCCAGTGAATTATAAGAAGCAGTTCCTATTTCTCAGAGTCTCGTCACGGACCTTTAATGTCAAAGACTTTTGTACATTTTGGGCAGGATAATAGAGGGCCATTGTTTTGTGAATGCTAAGTGCAAGCTTCAATATCTCAGATGTTTCAATGAATAAGCTGATGATGACCCGGATCTTGGGCTTCGATTGTGTGCATTGGCAAGCATCATCTGTGAATTTTACCTCAATTCATAGAGCTGTGCTGGCTTTGGTTTTGGAAGTAGAAGTTATGAAGTTCCAACATTTTTCCATTTGTCATGTGTGTTAGCTTCATTCCAGTGGGAAGCTTGTTGGAAATAAGTGCACTATAGTGACCAAAAAGATTGAGAAAGGTGTTGTGGCAATGAAATGGTCCTGCTTGACACCAGTCTGCACTAAGTATAGGTCTGTTCTAGATGCATTTTTAAAATCATGGGCTTTCCTGTAATCATGTGAAGCTAAGATGGAGATGTATTTCTGGCTGCAGTAAAATTAGATGTTCAACAGTTCCTCTGAATTTTGTAAAGCAAAGGCTTCACAAGGTCACCAGTGACCACATGGGCTCGAACTAACAGGATCTTGATCCAGTGACGAAGCAGTCCAAGGTAATTGGATGTCAGGTTCTGCAAGTTGGACATTAATACACACATCTGGACACACTTGTCGGATCCTTTCAACAAACCTGTACCTATAGTCATGTTGATCGGCAGAAATGCCTTCTCTGCTTCTACCTCCTTCCAGCTTTTCTACTTCACTCATTGTCTCCTTTGTCCTTGCACATTCAACATCTCAGTCCCTGCAACTACGACCTTCTTACTGGTCATTTCACTCCACTTCTTACAACTTAAAGTTCCCGTTCAAATTTATTATCATCCAATTGCACAGGTACAACCTGACAAAACAGCATTCTCTGATCCTTGGTGCAAAACATGCAGGCACCCAAACAGTCAACACACATACAGACAAACAATACTTATGCAGGAGAAATTATACATATTTATAAATAAATATTGTTTAGTCAATATTAGAGTCTCAGATGGTTTGTGTGATCAGTTCCTTTGGTCATTCAGCATTTTCACTGCTCATGAGAAGAAGCTGTTTCTCAGCCTGGTTGTAATCACTCTGATCCTTCTGTATCTCTTTCCTGACAAGAGTAGTTGAAAGATGCTGTATGCAGAGTGGTAGGGTTCCTCAAAGATTTTGCACACCCTCTTCAGACAACTTGCTGTTTGGCCTTTTTTTTCCAGACACCCTTCTTTCATTCTGTGCATCTTTCCCACTCCTGTTTCCCCTTTCTTGTCCTCCCAATTAACTCCTTACTGTTCAGTTCCAAGAAAACTATGCCTCAATCATGAACCTTGATGCAGTATGAATGATTATGCTGGCCTCAGATTGGAGATACTTTGGTGTATCACAGAGGGGCTGTTGTGAACAGCTAAATAGAAACAGCTTTAGAGAAAAGGCTGCCCTTTCTCTTTCATCTCCTTCCTTCCAGTTTATTCAATGGCATGGTCTCCTACCCCTACGTCCCTCCTTTCCAGCTTATCAACCAGTGGGTGAGTTCAAATCTCAAAACTCCCAAATTAACATTGTGTGAACCAAGATGGAACAAAATGTTGATTAAACTGGAACTATGTCTGAAAATATCCCCTTTGAAATAGGTTTAAGGGGTAGAATTCAGGCAAAGATTATAAATGGTGCCAATTTTATAATTTGTGTGAGAGGAATGAGGCTCTTCTTGAAGATAATGGATTAATTCTGCCATCCTCTCTCAGTTTACCTTTATTTGTACCGTGAAAACGATTCATCAATGAGCAGACCAACAGGTTAGCTCTATCATTCATGCAGCTGTGTAAAGATTAATCAATGTTAAATAAAGGCAGTATGGCAGAACTGTTATGGGGCTCATTTGGGAACCTGAAGGCCATTGGAAAGAAACTGCCTGTAAGCCTGTTGGTGTGTGCTTTCACACTCTTAAACCTTCTCTCTGAAGGGCAAAGAGAGAAGAGAAGTATGTCCAGTGAGTGATAGTTTCCTCCATATGTTGCCTGCCATTCCTAAGCAGCAGTAGATGGAGTCCCAGAAAGTTCTGTTCTGAGCTGGTTTCACAACCATCTGTTGTTTCTTACAATCTTGGGCAGGGCAGTTCTCATACTAATCTGACCTGCATCCAGCAAGTGTGCTTTCGATGATTCACTGGTAGAAATTGTTGAGGAATAAAGTGGACATTGACAAACTTCCTTAGTTTTCCAAGAAAGTAGTCATTGGTACACCTTTTTAGCTGTGGCTTCAATGCATTTGTTACAGGCCAGGTTATTTGAGATGTTTATTCCCTCAAAATGGAAGCCATCTTGTGTTTCAACTTCAGCACAATTAATATGGAGAGGGTTCTGGATTATGCCCCCCCTCCTTTATTTCAATGACATTGAGAGGGAGAGCTTGTTATCTTGGCACCATGCCACCTATAGTTTCTTTCCAGTATTTGGTCTCATTGTTATTTCATGCTTGGCCAACTATTGTGACATTATTAGACTTGTCTAGTTGAATCATTATATCCCAACTCTTGCACTCAATGCTCTGACTGATGAAGTTAAGCATGCTGGAGCTTTGGTTTAACCTTCCAAAATACAACAACTTAACTTATCCCAGTTAAATTTAATCTTCCATTCCATGGCCAACCTCCCCAGTTGTACTCAATCCTGCTGTAATCTTAGATAACCACCTTCAAAGTGCACTTTTTCCCCAATTATGGCATCATCCACAAACTTACTAACCACTACATTCACATCCAAATTTTGATGACAAACAATAGTGAATGACAGTCAAGTACCAGTAATAGGGAAAATGCTGTACAATCCTATAGTACTATTTCCAATACAGTAGTCTACAAACAGAGGGCAGATGTGTTGTATCTTTCCATGGTTTGGTTGTGGTTTCTGATATTATTGTGACAGAATAAGCCACTAGTTAATTGGAACAGCTTTAGAGAAGGATGTTCTACATTCAACTTTGTCCTGTTAAATAGTCTCTTTAAAATTGTTGCATTTGTTAAATATTATGCAAAAGCATGCCAATTTTCCTAACTTCCTGCAAGCTTGAGGCTAATGCCTGTCTCTCATTCCCAGTATACTGCTTATTCTGAGGTTGGAGCTCACCCATGTTAATTAAGCAATACGAACCTAATAAAAATCAGACAAGGATCAGTCGAGTAATAAATCATTTAGTATTCTTAAGACACCAGTATACTCCATCATTGGATAAGAAGTTCAATTGAAAATCAACCAATATTTCCATAGGCTTAAGAATTGGAAATAATCAATTTTACAAAGCCCTGGATTGTACATGCAACTGAATTCTGATCTCTGGTTACAGATTCAGATTTATATAAACTACAAAATTTATAGTTGGATATGGAAACATTTGCCAAATCTCAACCTTGTGGATCATATCTAGATTAAGCTTTGATGAAATGTATAAACAGGCTCATTATTGGGGAAAAAGCATGTATATCTCAAGCCAGTTGTCCAACTAGTGACTCTGGATAGATCTGAGCCTTAGCATTCAAGCCTGCCAGCACGCTTATTTGTGTTCACTGGTTTGTTATGTTTGAATGATGAAGTTTCCTTAGTGATGAACTCTAAATCAGAAGATTAAGACACGTAAGTATCAGTGAATTTTTGTAAATGGATCTTAATAGGATTACAGAATGAAACTTTATTTCTGCTCCCTTCACAAGGCTTAATGACAAAGTGAAAATTCAGAAGGACCATAATTTGGATCTTCTGTCAAGTGTGCTTCGGATAATCATTCATGCTGTTCTCATTAGATGGCAGTAAAGCACAAGGTACTCATTGTCACACAGAGCCGTCTTCAGTACCACCACAGCCTTGTCTAACTGAAATATATGAAACAACTGGTTGTAACAGACTGATCTTATAATGGAGATGAATAAAAATATATATATTAGTCACACAATTAAAATTGTGTTTATCTTTGCAATTCAAATTTCTTTTTGATAATGACCTCAGCCTCAATAGCTCCTTCATTCTCATTTGTCTTGGATTCAAGCTCTGAACCAGATACTATATATGAATGTGTCAGCCTTTGAGTATATTGTTCATTGCTTGGAAAAGGAGTCCAGATTGTACGTAGATAAAAAAGTAAATTCTGCATAGTATTGAGCCTCCAACCTCCAAACCTGCTGCAGGGAAAATCATGAGCTCTGATATAGTACAACAGAAGCATCATTTGAGTATTTTTTTTTAAAGTGTACTACTTTGACAGGGACCCAGCATTATATTTTGCATTTCTGCTTTCAAAACCACTGAAATTTGGGATACATTTCTTTTATTCAGAACAATAATCATTTCAAACATCAATAGTTTACTGGGTCAAAAGTGTTCAAAATGCACAGACGAAAATCTTATATTTAACAATTTGAGTAAAATATATATATTATTTATATCAATGAGCATGTCTCCAACCTGGAGGTCTTGGGCATATCAACACCATGGGGGGGGGGGGCATTTGCAGGCACGGCCCCTCCTTGCGAGGAGCTATGCCCACATAGGCTTGCATGGCATGGCTCCCCACCGCGAGGTGTTGTATCCCCATTTGCTTGCGGCCATCGCTTGCCATCAAACTTGCCCCGTCTGCGTCACTAGCGTCCAGCTTGATGCACACTAGTGACACTCCGTGCAATAAAAACAGTGCTTTTGGCTGCTATGTCAGAGGAATGGAGGAGGTCTTGGCATTGCCCTACCCCCTGCTGACCGAGTCTACTACTGTTGAACTGTGCCCCATCCAGGCAGGTAGGCTGCTGCCAGCAACCCCCAACTTCCCCACTGAGTGAGTTTATTACTTTCAGACTGTGCCCCACCTGGTTACCTTCTAACTCTCATTCTGGTGCTCACTCTGGTCTTGGGTCACATAAAGTCCACCAGCATCAGAGCCCAGATGCAGTGGGAAGGACACATCATCAGAATGGATGACCACCCTATGCCTCACCAACTGCTCCATTGAGAACTGAAGACTGGAAGGAGGCCTCAAGGTTGTCCATGCAAGTGCTATAAAGATGCTTTGAAGGAACCCCTATGTTACTGTGACATCCAGCCAAGAGAACTAGAAGCTGCGGCTGCTGACAGATCCTGTTGGCGAGCCCTGGGCTATGAAGCCTACACCAGTTTTGAAGATAGGCACTGCCAAAAACTGATGGAAAACCGTGAATGTCAACCACAGTTAAACAACAGACTTCCAGTGCCCCCATTGTGCTAGACTCTGCACTTCCAGACTGGGACTGCAGAGTCACCTTTATATCCACAGATGAACCGCATGTCTTCTTCAAACTGAAGGACTATCAATATAATATATAATATAATATCTTTCAGAGCTTTATAATTCCTGTAATTGATCAATTTATTTTTAATGGTTGGCAATAGCAACCTTGCATATTGAACTTTTTGCTGACACTAGACTCTCCTGCAAGTCTCTAATTACTGAGATATTTTTGGCTTTATTTAAAATTTCTGCCAGTAATTTCCACTGTTGCCACCCTCGCCCATCTGTTAATTCTATCCCCATTATATCAATAACATTTTTATCATTCCATTTTTAAATGAATAACTTTGTGAAATACTTCAATAGGGACTGTAAGTAACTAGATCTAAGACATTATCTTTTACAGCGACATGTATTGGCATAGGTGCAAGACTGACCCCGATACCAATAAGGTAAGTCGATCTCCTTCGAGGTTTAAAATAGATTGACTCTATTTTTAAAAATTATCAGATATCATTTTCTCATTGTAGTCAAGTAGCTTAGACTGACATCATAAAACTCAAGAGTTTTTCAATGTCATTTGAATTCAAAGATGTGTGATAATTTTCATCTAAACCTGTGCTTTTTGCAATGTGTGGTACAAAATAAGAACACTTGCTTGCAAAATGAATTTGGAAGTAATAGTGTTGTAAGATAAGTTAAAGAATTTGTGACTAATTGACCTCAAAGGACTATCATTCCTTCAAGGGTAACAGGTTGTCGAAAACCCAGAAATAAAGCATTGAACTTTATTTTTCAAAGCACCAAATGAGCGAATACATTGGAAGGTGTCCTCAATAACTTTCTGGTCTGCTGAATTCAAATGTCTTATGAGGAAATTGCAAAACATAGGCAACAACTATTTCACGTTTGTTATTTGGACAAGATGAATTAGGCTTAGTGCCTTGCAAGGAGGTAAATAGTTGCTCCAAAAACTCTGCCTCTCAGCTTTTTGATTGAATGTGAAATATGAATTGTTCTGCCTCAGACACAGGTGATGTATTTACATGTTTATAGTAGCACTTGTTTTTCATTTAATTAACTTCAAAATGTTGAACTGGCAGTTTAATTCAATGTAAGCACTGAAAGGGCTATAATGTTCACCATTTCCAGTGGATGGTCATCATCTGAGAATTCTGCAATATTAATTTCAATGGGGATTCCAAGTCTGTGTTTTTATGAGCAATGGGGGGAATAAGTCTATTTTTTAAACTTTTAAGCTTGCTGGCTTTTCTCAGTTTTATGTGTGTGTGTTTTTTTAAAATGTAGTTATTTGGCTGACACAGATCCATTCTGCTTTGGCTATCAGGGCTCACAGTGAGGCTGAGGCCTTGTCCCAATGGGACCTTGCCATCTTATTAAAATATATTATCTGACATATTGGAACTTAATCTTACAAGCTCTTTTATCTGCACTCTGAAAGTACTTGAAATGAATACAACTTTTGTTTTTCCATTGAGGAAGGTTTTGCTTTTCACTTTTTTGACAGCTCGTGTCATCTATCTCGTGTCTTGTCAATCCCAATTGTTGTTATTCTGATCTGCCTCATAATCATACCAACAAATTCCTATGTATTTCTGGCTGCAAGAGTTTTTCAGATGTGGAAGCACAGCTTTTGAATCAATACTTGGATTTTTAAATTTGGATATGTGATTTTATTTTTTTTTGCTGAATGACATCCAGTGATTTTGTAATCTCAATTAGCATCTAACTTCAAAAAGGAATTGGAGGAGATATTGACGAACAGCATTAAAGCCATGATAGGCTTCCATAATATCAGCAAGATATGATCTTCAGCAACTTTATTAGCACGGTATTGAAGACCACTTGAATGTAAACACTAAAGTTTTCTATGCTAGATAAATAAATCTTTTTTGGAATTCAGTTGTGAAATTTGCAAGCAAGTTACAACTGTAATTCATGTTCAGTGCCTAGAATTCTACAAATTACTCCCAAATAAACTCTTCAGTGTTTTCAATGAAAATTATTCATTGGGAATTGTTAAGGGTGAAGCATACCTCAAACTTGTTCTTTAGCAACCTAAAACAGATTAAGCAGCAGTTTCTGTGCTTTTATATCAACCAATGTGATTTTTTTCCACTCCTAAACTTCTTCAAAACATTTTAATTTAAAATGAAATTCTGTCACTTGCTGACTACAGTAAGACTTGACTATAAGCAAATGCACATTCAAGGACGATCAAATTTATCTCCTTACCCTTATAAACTTAGAAAATTTGAGAATTTTCAAAGTATTACATCAAACCAGTATTTTGAGATGGAAAATTAGATATTTTTCATCCTCCTTGCCTTGAATGTTATTTTTTATATTTTCAATTTAAGGTTGAGGACATTTCAGTTGGATCTGCTGAGGAAACCCAAATTTAATCTGGCATTGGAATAGTTTTACAAATACTAAGGTACCGATGCAAAAAAACTAACTTGCAATTGTGCAGACAGCCCTTTGTTCTGTCAGAGCAGTCTGGGATCAGTGTATCAAGGGGAGGTTCAAGAGTCTGATAGATGTTAGAAAGAAACTGTTCTTGAATCTTGAGGTACTGACTTTCAGGCTTCTACATCTTCTAAAGGGAGCAGAGAAAAGAGGTTGTGATGGGAGAATTTAATTACGTTGGTTGTCCTCTTGAGGCAGCACCTCACAATAATGTATGCGGTGGATGGGAGATCAGAGCTTTTGAGGAATCTAGTTATGTTTGCTGCCTTCGGGCTTCCTGGGCACTTGAATTGCCAAATCAAGTTGTTTTGCAATAAACCAGTCTACTTTCCACAGTACACCTGTAGAAATTCAATAGACAAATCTCAGACTCCTTAGAAAGTAGAGTTGGAATGCCTTCTTCATAATTGCCTCTATGTGCTGCACAGGAAAGGTCTTCTTAATATGAACTCCCAGGAATTTGAAGGTTCTGACTCTCTCCATCTCTTTCCCATCAATGCTGACAGGTGTGTGGCCCCTTGGCCACTCCTTCCTAAAATTTACAATAAACTTTGACTTCAGGGATAGGTGCTGGGACCATTGTTATTTGTAATCTATATTAGTGATCAGGATAAGTATGTGGTAAATTGGATCAGTATGTTTGCAGATGACACAAAGATTGAAGGTGTTGTGGACAGCCAGGAAGGTTTTCAAAACTTGAAAAGGGATCCGGAAAATTGGTCTGAAAAATGACAGATAGAATTTAATGCAAACAAGTGTGAGGTTCTGCATTTGGAAGGATGAACCAAGAAAGGTCATTTAGAGTTAATGGTAGGGCACTGAGGAGTGCAATAGAACAGAGGGATCTGAAGAGTTGGCATGTTCTGATAAAGTTGAATAAGACATTAGTGAGGACAAATTTGGAGTATTGGGTGCAGTTTTGATCACTTAACTACGGGAATGATATCAATAATATAGAAAGGGTCCAGAGAAGATTTGCTCAGACTTCAGGAACTGAATTATAGGGAAACAGGTAGAACTTTATTTCCTGGAGCATAGAAGATTTGAAAGAAGTATTTAAAATTATGAGGGGGATGGACAGAGTAAATGTAGGTAAACTTTTTTTTCCACGTAAGGATAGGTGAGATACAAACTGGAGGACATGGGTTAAGGGTGAAAGGGGAAAGGTTTAGGGGGAACATTAGGGGGAAATTCTTCACACAGAGTGTGGAATGAGCTGCAAACTAAAGTGGCAAATGCAGGCTTAATTTTCACATTTAAGAAAAATATGTCAGGTACATGGATAGAAGCAGTATGGAGGGCTATGGACTGAGTGCAGTGGGATTAGGCAGAAAAATAGTTCAGTGCTGTAATGTTCTCTGGTTCTAAGATCCTTGGTCTTGGTGAGAACAAGATTGTTGTTCTGGCATCACCCAACCAGGTTCACTCTCTCCAAATTGACTCATTGATTCTGACTCATCATTTCCGTGACTTGGCCAACAATAGGATGTTTTGTAAATTGAGTTGGAGCTGAAGTCTGCTGTGCAGTCATGAATGTACACGGTATAGAGTTGGGGACTAAGCATCAGCCCTTTGTTAATGATCATTGATTAGGAAATAATATTGCCGATCTGCACTTTTTTGAGTTTGCTCATGAGAAAGTAGAAGATCCAGGTAAAGAGGGATGGACAGAGTCCCAGGGTCCTGAAGCATGCTTATGTTTTGCTGGCATGATCATGCTCATTGCTGAGCTGACATCAACATGAATAGCCTGATATCAGTGTTTCTGTGTAGTTGCTTCCAATTTGAAAAAAAAAGAAACTTTCATTCTGTATTGTTTATCATTCTTATTTACAACACACAGCATTGAATTCAGAATTAAAATGTATGCTTAACTGGTTCAGTGTAAGCTGCTGATAACATTTTTCCCATTCTGATTAGACGGGAAGGTAGTGTCGCTTGATCTTTTCCTCAGATGCCCTGTAGATTTTGTCTAGAACATGGACATTTGCAAAATTAGTAATCAACTAATTTGTTTCTCAGACAAATTCAAATTTGTCAATGTCAATGTGGGCCAATTTTGCTCTGCCACTTTTTTTTTACTAAAGGTTTGTATTTAAGAATACTGATTATTTTGACTGTCAGTTTTTGTACCCAAAACACATCTGCCAAATATTTTATTATTCTTCATGTTTTAAATGTGTTAGCTCCTTTATTTGCTTAAAAGAGTAATCACCCTTTCAAATTGTATTTGCCTTGGAGCTCATTGAGACATTTAGCGACATTGGTTGAAATATTTTTGGTTACAAATCAAGCTCTGTTCCACTAATTTTAAAGCCTATTTTAATAAGTGGCTCCTCGAATCTGCTTAACCATTCAGTGAAATCCTTATGAAACTTCTCCTTATTCTCTCAACCACATTTGTTTTTGCCAGTGGGATGGTATTGACTTGAAATGTTAACTATTACATTTGGTCTGTGTTGATCATTTTTATTTTGGGTACGCAATATTTTGTTTTTATTCGTTTATCGATTTTTTTGGCGGGGAGTTGATTATTGTTGAATTTATACAGGCCATTATAAAAGGGATAATTCCATATATTTACAAACCACTGCGTACAGAACGCTCTCCTTCACCCATTCTTAAATGTGAATCATTACTGGAGACCGTTCCCCAAATTTTCACTGCGAAACCCCAAACATAAGAATTTTCAGATACCGGTTTTTTATTGGCCCCCAGCACCAAAATGATACTGTTCCTGTCCCGTATCAATCGATGTCTGTTTATTTGAATAAAAGTCATCGATCGATAACTGAGCGCTTTCATTCTCCACTAATGATCATCTCCAGAATTTTCTGTTCGGGAATTCTATTTGCTGTACAGAGAGGTGAGGAGAAGGGCGACGCAAGAGCTTGACTGGATTGTGCAGACCCCACGATATCGTTTTCATTCACAAGAAGAAATCAAGCAAAAGGTTGCGGAACCGCGATGTTTGCGCATGCGTGCTCTTTGGTGGGGCCTGTGACAATTGCGCATGCTTAGTGCGGCACCAAGGCACAGACGGGAGGCGGGGGAATGAGGCGGTTGACGGCGCAGGCGCACTGGCGCCTTTGGCCAGCAGAGTCGAAGATGGTGCTGATGGCGGAGTGGGAGCTTCGTTAAAACGAGATCCTCGTTGACATGGGTAACGAGAACAGCCTGGAAACTGGTGAGCTGGGCCCGATCTCTGCACCGGGAGGCGGTGCCGTGCAGCCGCTGAAAATACCCGCGGCCCCCAACGGATCCCCCGGAGGGCGAGCGACAGCAGGCGGCAGGTTAGCGACCGGAGGGAGGCAGAGGGCGGGCAAGGCGCCGAGGCGGGGGCCAAGGTTCGGGGGCCGGAAACTTCGGGGGAGTGGGTTACTGTCACCGAGAGACCTGGCAGAATCGCCAAGTCCCGCTGATCACCATGATCTGACCGGGGTTCGAGAACTGGCCCGGCCAGGTATGGGGCGGATCAGCGGCCAGGGTTGAGGCTGCAAGCGGGAAGGAGCTGTGTTCAACTGGCCGTGACACTCACCACCGCTGACAGTAATTTTCTACGCGTTTCCCACAGTAAAAGTCTAATTTCTTGCAGTTAGGGAGAGGGGGTTTCTTCCACTCGTCCTTCGTATCTTGGGTTTGAACTCAAGCCTAGGAAGGTCTCTTAAAATTGGTGAGGGGTGTGGTAGTGGGACGAAAGTGCGTGAAAATGTGCACTTGGAGCAATACACGAGCCTAAGTATCCGTAAATCATCGTTCACAAGCATCTAGAAAACAGACAGTGCGAGTTCATTTGGTGAGTTCCACAATAAAGTAAATAGCAGGAGGCGTCGAGGTCATAAATTTTAAAATGCTCTCTGGTGTGTGTGTGTACGCATACTTGCGGTGGGTGTAAGCACGTTCATGGAAAGCTGTGAGGCAACACAGGATAAGACGAGGGTCACGCTGAGAGTACCGAAGAAGAAGGCACATCAGGTAGATAGCAGTGAGATGATGAATCTGTCATAGTAGAGGTCTGAAGAACCAGGGTATGTCCGGCCAGAGAAACTTTTACGATCGGGATCTTTCTGCTAGATGTGATTGGGCATTTGGATTTTGCGTTCATTCAAAGGAGATTGTTGATGACCACTAACCGGGCTGTAAATCACACCTTGAGTATTTTTTTCTGTCTTTTACATTCTGGCAATGAAATAATTCAGGGTAATTATGAGAAAGCACATTTAAATTAAAATAAAGCAGCCAATATTTGTACAATCAGAACATTGATTAAGTGTTGGCGACCGCAGGAGCTGTCCATTCAGCACCACAGATCATGAATTAAGGCGGTGGGTATAACCTTTTGTGTGTCAGCGAGCCAGTCGAAATCCAATCACAATAAAGGATTTGTTTTAAAATTTATTTTGTGCAGCAGACAGTAATTCAATTCCTCGCTTCATGTGCATAATCATCGTGGATTAAACATTGAATGGAGGATACAAATTGAAACCCACTGTTTCTTTTTATTCCGTATCAGAAAAAAAAAGTAATCGGCAGGGGCAGAAGGATATTGCGCAGGAAAGAAGGGTTAGATAGGAATAAGGTAAAGCATTTAAGTTTCATAGCTCTTTCTAAACGCTGGGATGTTTAATTGAAACATTGGTCTCAAATGATTGTGCCCCTGTCACTGCTTGGCTGAGGACGTCAAACGTTTCGTGAAAATTACCTTGCAGTTGAAATGTCAAAATATTTTTATTTTTAAAATATAGCAGAGCTCATTAAATCAGAACTCTTCACACCGTCGCAGCGTCCCAGAATCATAATTTGTTCAGTGATCTGGAATTAACGGCTTTTTACTATCATTCCGATTCGTTGTTTCAACTGCTTCAATTACTCTGATTCCCTCAGCGCTCCCTGCTCATCGGAACTGTCTGTTTCAAAACCACGTGTGTATCAACCAAAAACTCGTGTTTGCCGCATTTCGTTTTTGCTTAAAATGTGTCCCAGAAACTCTACTTTTATGTTTTATTGTTTTCGGTAGGACTTGTCGCTTTTACTTTTTTTGCACGTTTGCGATCTTCAGTATTCAAGGCTGTGTCATCTTTCCGTATCGTCGTGATTGATGTCAGGAGCTGTCCATTTCAGTACCATTTCCGTGATCCTTTATTTGCCCACACAAGCGTGTTTTCTGCAGTTTTCAAACACGCGTTTGAGGATTTCTATTTTTTTTTATGCGATGCATGCTTAATGAAGAGTGATTTACAATTTTGCTTCTTTTGCCTTTGCGGTATTTCTTAAATAATGAACCTGGAGGATGACAGATACCTTGGAATGATATGACCAGGCATTTGAGTCCTAAATTAATATGAGATCTACAGAATAAATTCAGCATTGGATTTAAATATTTAACAGCTCAGCTTCAACACGAATGCTTTACATTCAAGACCTATGCAAAACAGTATACTGCTTTACAATAGTCATACATTGGTGTATTTTATTGTGAATTTTTGATCATGGAATGATCTGAATGTTCACTTCCTGAAAGACTTCAGTGGAGCAAGTTAAAATGGATGGAGTTAGTGAAGAATAGAAGAATATCAAAACGACTATTTTGAATGTTTGAAAAACCATGCAGCTTTCTTTTAATGAGTGTTTTGAATTGCACACTTTAATTCCTAACATTGAAATATGTATTCCAAAATTAGCAACATTATAAAATGGTCATTAGATCATTGGCTTGCAGGAAGAATGATCAGGTTTTTCTTACTTTTTAACTTCTGCGTCTTCCAAAAAAAATCCAAGCATTTACCAAAAAAATTGCATCTGTTTGAATTTATATTTAAATGGGTCCAATTGATCAGAAAATGATTATGGACTAGAATTTTCCAGGAATTAGTGGAGGAAGGAGGAGCAGGGGTCTTTGGGAAATGGAATGTTGGGTGGAGGAGAGGGAAGGGAGTATGTGCTTTAGATCCAGCTTGAGGTACCTTTTTATCTTGGTTAACAAGTTTCAAATTGCATCAAGTGCTGCAACATTTTTAAAATAAAATCTGATTTTAGATCTTGATGAATGGATGGTTTCATTTTTGTTTTATTGAGGGCGTACAACATTTGGCATATTTACTTCATGTTGCAGTGTCACTTCCTGTCTTAACTGGTTAAGTACAAACCTGTTTGTGCTAACAAGATAGATACATTGTTCACAATGTGGAACTGTGTTTGTAATCCTTCACTAATACTTCTTTTAAGAATAAACAATAGCCTTCATTTTTTTTTACCCCAAAAAATTCTTGGTTTGCAAAATTCTAATTTTATGCTCAGAAGATGTTTAAGTGTGCATGTTTAATTATAAACCAAATATCTTCATTGGTAACATTTCAGTTTACAATATTTAGTAGTCATGAAATGTATATTTTAATGTAATGTCATTTTCAAGCATACAATTTAAGCAAAACGATTTGACATCATACATTGACTGAAAAGTGTTGTGAAAATGTGTTGTATTAGCATTCCCCATCTTTTTATTATTCAAATTTATTTGATGAAAATTTTACAAGGGGCTGACACTGTCAGTCCCACAGGCACTTGTATCCATGTTAATGTTTTTTTTCTTGTGTGTCAAGAAATTTAATTGTTAAGTCTTTCATGCCAGAGCCTTATTTTATCAGTGCTTCAAACGTTTTCCAGGATTGGTCATTGGATAGTCAAAGGCAACACCTGATTTTCTTTCACAGAATGGAAAGTAGACTTTTTCTCTTGCCAGTAATTGACCAGGAAGTTGTCATTGTAATCCAGTGCCATATCTACAAATTTATTGAGGAACATGAAATTCTATTGATTAAAAAACATGGGCTGTTTGAATGTCCACTTTTGAAATCATTGATGTCATATAGCATTGGAAAATAACAGAAATGAAAATAAAACATCTAGTATTCAAGTAAATTGAATATAAATCTTTCAAGATGTTTTTTGGGAGATAAATTGGGCCAGGGTTTTTGTGTTGGTCACATACAAACACTTTAAAACAGATCTTATTTAAAATACTGGTGCTCTGCCCCATGCGAGACATGTCGGTGCCAACAGTTTTTGCAAGAGCTTTGGAGAGTGCCCAAGAGACTTCACTAATGGATTGTTGTTTACAAAAAGGCAACAGATGAAAGATCTTGTTGGAACCGCAGATTATCTGGAGGTGTTCTAAGAGGATCATGTGGTTTTGCAAGCAGCGAGAGTCAAACAGGCTTTCTCTCACAGAGAGAGAGAGAGAGATATCACTTCTACAGTGTTACAGCCAGCAACAGCAGCTGGGACTGGAACAGGACAAGCTGGCAAGCTTGTGGAAAGCCCCATGTGCAAGACAGGTTGTAAGTGCTTGATTCAGCCTGGCCAAAGCCCTTGTGGTTCATACAAGAGGAGAAGACTGGCTGTCTAATGTTTCACTTGGAAAAAGGGAAACAAAAAGGAACTCTGTGGTGACAAGAAAGAAAGAGGATATCATCTGGAGAACCCTGAAGGGGGCAAGTTTCATCAGCAAGACACTGAAGTGGCTGGGTATCCATCATACAACAAATCTCTCTCTGAAAACAGACAAGAACATTCCTGAGTGGTAACCATTTACTTTTCAAGCACCAAAGCCTGGTGAACTTTATAAATGTTAAATTCTGTGCACAGTATAAGAATTATCTGCAACCAGTGAACTTGGAGGAATGAGAAGTTAGATTGGACTGTGAACCAAAGAACTTTTCTGAACTTACACACACATTATACACAAGTGAGGTTAGTTAAGTTAAAGAGTGATTCTATTTTCATTTTTAAAGATAATTAATTCAACTTTTGTTTAAGTAACCATTTGTCTTGACGAATATCTATTGCTGCTGGGTTTATGGGTCCTCTGGGCTTGAAACACACTGCTAATTGTGGTACTTGGCAAAGATAAGTCCACAGGCCAATCAACGTTGCAAAGCCATTGTTATTGAAATGCATGACTGGCTTCAAGAATAAGGAAACATTTTCAGCGAGGATTAGGTAATCATGAACATGGAATCATATCATTTAGCTATCCTGCCTACAAGATAGAATCATCTGAAAGTTAACTGAAATTTCAATGTTTCAGGTCAAACATGAGTATGTTAAACATCTTTACTATTCTATTCGTATAGCTGACAAATTAATACTTTCAATGTTGAAAACTACTGGAATTAAACAATTGGGGGTGACAATAAACATCAAATGCACTTAGGTTAGGGCCTTATTATTATGGTTATGTAACATATACAAGCTGCATTGTGCATACCCATTTTATTATATAAACCAGTAGTTTAAAAGATGACTCACTTGCGTTTGTTCCATAGCTGCTAGGGATATGCAATAAATATTGGCCTTCAACAATGGTTATATTGGATGAATAAATGGCATAATACTTTTCTTCAGAAAATATTCTTTTCTATTAATTTTAATATTTGTATTCAGATTTTGAAAACATGCAAATATTATATGCTCATGAATTAATTGTCAGAATTGCTTTTTTTCATGTGTTGTTGATGTAGCATTTACCAACTCATGAATACTTCAGTCATGTGCTCTTTATTCAGGGAGAAAATGTTATCAAAAATTGGCTTTCTGCTTTCTGGTATGAAAGGTTGGAAAATTATAAATGGTTAGAATATTTTATTTTTATAACATTAGACCTTATATACAAGAAAATGTAAAAAAAAAACATTGTTTTCTCTTCTCAAAGAACATCGCTGAATGCTGAATATTTTCTATTTAAATTGGCTGATTTTCTTTCTCTCTCCTCCCTTCAAACATCAAGCACTTGCCCTCGTACTTTTTCCTTTCCACAACTCCAATAAAAGCAGCATACATAAAAGCAAAGAACCAGAATAAACTATCTTGCATTTTGACTAATTTCCACCATTCATTAAGATCAGTTCATTTCTTTTAGCTTCAAAGTAATTTTATTGTAATATTCCCATTATCTGTAGATTTTCTTAATTCCTAGAAATCAATCTCTTTTCTGAAATAATTCAATCGCCAAACTCCCATAACCCTCTGGGTAGAGAATTTCAAAGATTTGCCACCCTCTGGAAAAAAAATATTATTTTTATTGATTCTAAATAATAACTTCACTTCAGCTAGTTGAAAACCTCCAAATTTATTTATTTTATTTTTAAAATATTTTATTGATATTTTACAGTGTAACCAAGAAGACAATACAATTATACAATGTGCAACAAGATTAAAACAAATTAGAGATAATTCTCAGGATCAGGAAATCCAGAGCACAGTCATGACATTAAAGTAAAATTTAATAACAATCCCCCCCCCCCCCCCCCCCACTAAATGAAAGAGGAAAAAAATCAAAAATGCACCAACTTGGAGAGGGACAACACAGCGCCAAAATTCCAGAACACCATTAAATGTAAAGATTATTATAGTGTCCATAAATTGCCCCATATCTTTTGAAACTTAATATTTCAATCCACGATAGCGTATCTTATATTTTTCTATTCAAATTCTTTTAAACCCTTTAGAATTTTAGAATTTTTGTGAGGTCATCTCTCATTCTTATAAAATTGGTAACTTGTGTTCTCAATCCCTTTGCCATCTGAGGAACGAGTCTGAAAATTCCTTGTGAACTACCTCCAAGCCAAGTATGTATTTTCTTTGTCAGGAGGGGAGGGGGTAGTGGTGGTGAGTATCCAAAACTTTCTATAGTATTGTGTGCAGTCTCATGAGGCCTGATACATTTCAATAAGATTTGTTTATTCCTCTGCTCAAATACTCTATCAACAGAAACCAATTTAGTAATTTTACATCTCATTGCTTGTTGTACCTGCATGCTAGATTTCAACAATTTATCTATAAAGACATGTGTACCTTTTAACACTGATATTTGCCAATTAGTCATCGTTTGAGAAAGTTCTCCACTTTTCTGTTTGTGCTCAGAAGTGGATGACTGCATTTTTTTTAACATTCTATCTGCATTCACTCATCTACCATTTAAACTGTCTTTATGCTTTTAAAGTCTCTTCACATGTCTTTTCTGTCTTGTGAGGCTTTATCCACTCAGCCAAATTGTTGAATCAGATTGAGTAGCTGTAGGCAAAGCACAAATGCCCTGCTGCACTCAACGAGAAACTTGACTGGCAACTGAGGAAAAAATAACTCTGTGTCCCCATTCTTATTGTCTGTTGAACAATTGTCAATGTATGCCAGTTTATTTCTCCCAATTACAGGATTTTTGGTTATGCTGACTTAAATAATATGTTGTTGAAAGTTTTCTAAAATCCTACAATCCATTAGTTCTCCTTAAGTATTTCCACTAAACAAATCCTCAAAATTCTCTTTGAATTAGTGAAACACATTTTCTCATTCGTAAATTCATTCTGACTCTGCTTCATCCTGTTATTTTTTTCTCTCACTGTTTTGTAGTTACCCATTTCTTATCAATTTCCAGCACTGTCCCTACAACTGTCATGAGCCTAACAGGGTTGGAATTCCTTATTTTTGACTCTCTTGCATGTGTCTAATCTTTTTTCATTAATCCACCTTTGGTGATTGTATTTTCATCTAAATGGACCCTGAACTCTTAAATTCTTTGCATAAATCTTTCTTCTCTCATTTTAAGTTTTCACTCGATCAATATTTTGATCACCTATCCTAATACTGTATCTCCACACATGGCTAAGTCATGTTTTATTTCACACTCCTATGAAATATTTTTGTGTTTCTGAAACATTAATGCAGTGTATTGTTTAATAAATATTCAAATTAATGAATGATTAAATCAATTGCACATCTGTTAAAAGATAAACAAGTGTACAAATCCTTCAACAATTCCACACTTAGTAAGTATGTATGGATGTTGAAGTGTGTATTTGTTTAGTGGTTTTATTCTGCTTATATTTTGAAATGGATTTTATGTTTTAACATGATTTCTTCTTTGGATTTGGTCATAAAAATAATAATGCTTTACAATAACATTTTGGAATTTGATCAAATGTATTCAGAAGAACATAATAAATAGGAGCTGGGGTAGGCCATCTGACTCATCGAGCCTGCTCCGTCGTTCAATGAGATCAGAGCTGATCTGATGATAGCCCCATCTCCACCTACCTGCCTTTTCCTCATATACCTTAATTCCCCTGCTATGTAAAAATCTACCAAATCTTTCTGAAGTATATTTACTGAGGGAGCCTCCACTACTTCAATAGGCAGCAAATTTCATAGATTCACTACCCCTTGAGAAAAGCAGTTCCTGCTTGTTATATCGTCACGATAATGTGAACTATTTTGTAATCACAGAAGAATACACTCTTCTCACTGTAGTAACTGTAGTGCACCACTGTGGGGGTAGATGTATATGAGGGTGTGTCAACAGTTTGCTGAGATGGTGGTAGGCATCAGTCAGTAAAGTCTCTTCTGTTATTTGAATCTTGCATCTCTAAGTTATTTAAGAAGCCTCCTAAGTAACACAGAGATGGAGGACTCCTCATCCTAAATCAACTACCCTGAATCCTGAGGCTACGTCCCCTTTATTCCAGTCTTCCCCACCAATGGAAACAACTTAGTCACCTATATCTTATCTATGCCTTTCATAATTTTATATGTTTTTATTAGACCACCTCTCATTCTAAATTCCAGCGAGTACAATACCAGGTGCCTCAATCTCTCCTCATAGGCTCTCCACTTCATCTCTGGAATCAACCCGGTGAACCTCCTCCGGACTGCCTCCAAAGCCAGTACAGGTTCCTCAAGTAAGGAGACATGCAGTAGTCCAGATGCAGCCTCACCAGTACCTTAGCAGCATAACCTCTCTGCTCCTAAAGTCGATCCTTCTAGCAATGAAAGACAATATTTCATTTGCCTTCCTGATATCTTGCTGCACTTGCAAACTAACCTTTTTGCAATGAATGCAGCAGCACTACCGTCCTTCTGTTCAGCAGCATGCTGCAAGGACTTTCCATTTAATAATCTGATTTTCCAGTTTTTCTTCCAAAGTGAATAACCTCTCATTCCCAACATTGTTCTTCATTTGCCAGAGCCTTCCCCACACACTTAACCTCTCTGCAGACTCTCTGTATCCTCTGAACAATTGGCTTTTCCACTCAATTGAGTGTCATCAGCAAACTTAGATACACTACCCTCTGTCCCTCTTCCAGATCATTTATGTATAATGTGAACAGTTGCAGGCCCAGCACTGACCCCACTCACCATCGATGGCCAACCAGAAAAAAACTCTCAGCCTGGTTAAGCAATCCTCTAACCATGCTAATACATCACCCCTAATTCCATGCATCCTTATTTTCTATATGTCTTTTATGCAACACCTTTTCGAATGCTTTCTGAAAATCCAGGTGAACAATGTTGATCTGCTCCCCTGTATCTATTGCATTCATTATATCTTCAAAGTAAATTTGTGAAACAGGATCTGCCTTTGCTGAATCCATACTGGATCTGCTTGATGAATCCATTTATCTCCAGGTGCCTTGCTATTTCTTCTTCAATGATAGCTTCCAGAATTTTCCCAATTGCAGATCTTAAACTAACTGGCCTATCGTTCCCTGATTTTTGCCTAAATCCTTTTTTAAATAAATGGCGTGACATTCACCATCTTCCAATCGGCTGGCATCTGCCCAGAGTCCAGAGAATTTTGGTAAATTATTACCAAAGTCTCCACTATAACTTCTGCCGATTCTTTCAGTACCCTCGGATTCATTCCATCAGGACCAGGGGACTTGCCTATCTTTAGACCCTCAAGCTGTCTGAGTACTGCTTCTTTAGTGAAAACTATTACATCCGTCCTCCCCTCCCATCACATCCATAAGTGAAACACAAAAGTCTGCAGACTCCGTGATTGTAGTAAAAACACACCAAAATGCTGGAGGAACTCGGTGGTCTTTCAGGATCCATAGGAAACAAAGATATATTGCTGATGTTTGGGCCTGAGCCTTTCTTCAAGTAATAAAGCAGAATGAGCCATAAGCAGGAAATCCATAACATCTGTCTTTGGCATGTTAAATGTGTTCTCCACCGTGAAGACTGACACAAATTAATCCTTCAAAACCTCAGCCATTTCCTCATTACCCAATATCAATTCCCCCTTCTCATTTTCCAAAGGACCAACCTTCTTCACTTGAGCCACCGTTTTCAGCTTTATATAATGATTAAAACTTTTACTGTCTATTATTATAGTTTGTGCTAATCTTTTATCACAGACTTTCTTCCTTCTTTTCATTGCTTACTTCAAGGTTCTTTGTTGCTTTTTAAAATGTTCCCAATCTTCTATTTTCCCATTGCTCGAGGCAACCTTGTATGCACAAGCTTTTAGTTTGATGCCTTCCTTTATTTCCTTAGTTATCCAAGGCTGGCTGTCCCTTACTGCCCTTGTTTATAACTGAAATATACTTTCATTGAGCACTGTAAAAATTCTCTTTGAAAGAGATTTTTAATATTTAACTTCAGGAGCTAACAGTTTCATGTTAATTCCCTATCAGTTGAAACTAGCTTCTCATGTTAATTTATCCCATGCATCCCATAAATATTTTC
This sequence comes from Narcine bancroftii, assembly GCF_036971445.1. Classification (NCBI taxonomy): domain Eukaryota; kingdom Metazoa; phylum Chordata; class Chondrichthyes; order Torpediniformes; family Narcinidae; genus Narcine; species Narcine bancroftii. The sequence continues at coordinate 22,288,761 of NC_091473.1, read as the reverse complement.
AAAATTATCATTGATTGTATGGATAAAATTCTTAAGATCTATTTGTGCTTGGTGGAATATGCCTGTATGTTTTTCTTGATCAGTTAATGTTTTTTTTTTGTTGTTCACATTTCTTTGCTCATCTTGCAGTGCAAAGAAAGTTCAACTTCTGAATTATGAGCCAAATATGTTTGTTTCCAAGTTTGATTCTCTCCAGTAGGTTGTCACTGGACATCAGTCAGGATGGGTTGATGTTTCCCACCCCACCCCCCTCCCTTTGTTTACTTTCCAGATGCAGAGTCAACCATGCCCACAATTCCCTTTGACAAGATTTGCAAGCTCATCACATACTAGGAAATGAACTTGGGATTTCCAGATCAGATTTTATTTATCAAGTGACATATTAATTCGTTTTAATTTTGTTCAGGCATCAGTTCCAAGTACTTTGACTTAAATGTTCTATTACATATAAAATTAAGTTGGACCAATGTAACCTACTGGATGAGATGACCTCAGTCGTGAATAAATTAGTTCCTTGTTTTACCTGGACTTGAAGTTAGCTAGTTCTACCACTTTACATGGCTAGAGATTGTTATTAGGTTCCTTGGAGCTCACTTAACTTGTGACCTGTTATGGATATTCCAACATCTTCTCACTTGTCAGGAAGGGGCAACAGCGATTTCATTACCTGAGAAGACTTGAAGCAGGCAAGGCTACCGGCCACCATTATGTCAACCTTCTAATAGGAGCTCTGTCGAGAGCATCCTGGCCTGCTGCATCACAGTGTGGTACAGTTGCTGCAGAGAAATGGATTGAAGGTCAATCTACAGGACCATAAGAGTGGTAGAGAGGTTCACAGGAATCTCCTTACCCTCCCCCTTGATGTGATCTATCAAGATTATTGTCAGAAGAGGGTGCACAAAATCATTGAGGACCCTTTCCACCCTGCACGCAGCACTTTTCAGCTGCTCCCTTTGGGATAAGATGCAGGAGAATCAGAACCAGCACCACCAGACTGAGGAACAGCTTCTTCCCACAGGCAGTGAGAAGGCTGAAGGACCAAAGGAATGGCTCACACTAACCATCTGAGATTCTCATATGTACAACTATATTTATTTATTTGTATTGATGAATACTTTCCTTCATATGTTTTGTTTGTCTATATGTGTGTTATGTCTGGTTGTGTGTCTGCATGTTTTGCTGCAAGGACCAGAGAACATTGTTTTGTCAGGTTGTACTTGTACAATCGGATGATGATAAACTTGACTTGTAAGTCCAAGTGCAAACATTGGCTAAGGTAAGAGCTCTATTATGATGCCTCTTCAGTTTACTTCATGAGTAAGCTTGGATTGAAGTTTTCCTTTCTTCATCTCTGATAACTTAACGGGTTCAGATGTGAGCTCAGGGATCCTCATTCTGCAAGGCTGACTTTCTGTATGTATACTGTGAATTACTATTTTGAGTGAAGGAAAGTGATTCCCACTTCAATTACTTCATTGTAGCTTATTGTTCACACAGACTGTGCAAACAGAAGAACTTACTTTTTTCATTAAATCTAAATATAATGTGAATTCTCTCATTTTATTTATTTGTCGTTTATCTATTAATTTTCCCTATTGGATTTGTAGTAATTTTTTAAGAACCAAAAAGTCATTAAGTGAAAAATAACATCAGTGAACTTGAACTTTTGAATTCCTATTTTTTTATATAGTGAGAAGATCAGGATATCAGTGTGCATTGAATGTAATTTGACTTTGGGACAGAAAAGTCCTGAATTTTTTTTGATGAGTCAAATGTGAGAAGTAGATATGCATCCAAGGCTTCAAAAATGTGAAACTTAAGGATATTTTTATGGCAGGAAAGTTATTTGATAATTTGTGTGGTTTGTATATTCTGAATGTATTCCCCCCCCCACAACCACCGAGAGGAATCCATGTTCATTATCTGTGGAATTTAAGGAAAGAGATGCTGAGTTTAAATTGAATACCTTTGGCATGCACAAAGTTGAACTGATTAATGGTACATAATATTTTTTCTACAGAGGTATCAGGCAATGACATTCTCCAATATCTTAAACTATCTGCTTCAAAACATTACCATTGTTGCGCTCACTCCACCACCAGCCTGGAGATCAGCATTAATCAGAACTGGATCAGCCACATGTATATGCTGGGACTTGGAGGCCTGATCAGTGGAGAAAATTATCTCATGACACTGAAAGCATTTTTGCCTGGAGAACTGCTGCTCCAAAATGACAACAGGTGACAACATCTGAGGCAAAGCAAATCACTTGGTCATCAAATACCTGAAACATTCATTTCCAATGCTACCACACATAGTGGAGGCAGCATATACTGTTTGCAAAACTACCTGGAGTAGGTGTGGAAAAGGTTCCAGACAACAAATCTTTAATTATATGGACCTATTGGATAAATTGGGGTTATTCTTCTTTGAGCAGAGATTACATGGGGATCTGAAGGAAAAGTTTAACATGCCATAGGCAGGGTAGATAAAAAGTAATTGTTGCCACTGGTCTGAGAAATTATGAGGGGCAGAGATAGAGTGAATGAAAGCAGGCTTTTACCACTGGGAATATTCAGGGGAACTTTAAAGTCCTTGGGAGTTACTATCTCGAAGGATCTTTCCTGGAGCCAACATGCTAATGACATCATGAAGAAAGCATGTCAGCACCTCTACTTCAGGAGTTTGTGGAGGTTTGGTATGATGTCGGAAATATTGGCAAATTTCTATAGATGTGTGGTGCAAAAAGTGCTAACCGGCTGCATCGTGGTCTGGTATTGGGACACCAATTTCCCCCCCCCCCCCCCCAAAGTGTAAAGCCTTGCAAAAGGTTGTGGACCCAGCTCAGGACATCATGGGCAAACCCCTTCCCACCATTGAGAACTTCTATGGGAAACGATGCCATCGGAGAGCAGCTGCAATTATCAAGGATCCAGATCACCCAGCACATGCTCTGTTCTTGCTGCTACCATCAGGAAAGAGGTACAGGTGCCACAAGACTCACACCACCAGATCAGGTACAACTGCTTCCCCTCCATCATCAGACTCTTCAGCAAAACTCAATCAGGGACTTGTTTAAGGACTCTTACTTTTTACAATTTTTTTTCCTCTTCTCTGTATTCCACAGTCATTTAGTTATTTGTTTATTTGTTTACATGTACACATCGTATACAGTTTTCTGCACTACCAATCAGTGGTAATTCTGCCTGGCGCCCAGGAAAAAGAATGTCATGTATGTACTCTGACAATAAATCTGAAATCTGATTTTGAACGTCTTTACACAGAGAATGTTGAGAGTGTGGAATGAGTTGCCAGCTGATATGGTGAATGTGGACTCCATTTTGACATTTAAGAAAGATTTAGGTAGGTACATGGCTGGGAGGGGAATGACTATGGTCCAGGTGAAGGTAATTGGAAATAGGCAGAATAATAATTTGGCACAGTCTAGATGAGACAAAGGGCCTGTTTCTGTGCTGTGCGTTCTATGGCAGCGGATTCAACTGCAAACAAAAGGAGTATCAAAGCGATGGGCAAAAGAACTGGAAGTGACAAAAGAATATTCATTACGTTCTGCAGAATACACTGCCTGGGGATTGCAATGGAGACAAATGCAATTGTGTTGAAAAGGTAGCTGAATAAGTGCATTTCTTATGGAAAGGAATGAATTTAGAGGACTGTGGCGAGAGGATGGGGAAAGTGCACAAGCTGGGAGAGCCGATACAGATTCAACGGACCAATTAGACTCCTATGATTTGAGTCACAGTGGGAATATATATTAAGGAATTTAAATTTGAAAAGATTGAGATACACCATCAATGTCGAGATGAATTGGAATGGGAACAGTCTTATTGATGACCTTTTTCCTAATGTCCAAGAAAATGAGAATGGAGTTTGGGTGGGGGTGAAGGAGGAGAAAGTTTTAGCCAATCCCCCAAAGCTGTTTTTTTTAATTAGCTAGTTGCTTGTTCAATGATGGCAGACTTAATTTTGAGCAAGGAATTATCTTGTGTAATCAATTTGAACCAAGACTACTGTAGGTTCTCATAAAATTGATTCAGAATTACATCAACAGGAGCTGGAGATCAAGGCTGGGTTGTGTATCATTTCAGATGATTGAACACTTCTTCGCAGTGTAAATTGTTGGGACAAAATAATGTCAAACACTGATCCCAAAATAAAAATTATTGTAAGGCTAAGCTAGTTAAAAAATATGTGAACATGCACTAAAGACAAGACACCTTGAGTAAGACTAGACCATGCAAACAAAGTGTTTGGGAAATACGAGGAGAAAATTGCATCAATTATAAAAATGAAGCAGTGCTGGAAATCGAGGCTAAAGTATGAAAGAAAATTAGAGCATTGTGCAGTAAAATACAATTGGGCAAAACCATTGGAAGAGGAATTTACACTTGAGAATGATGGAAAACCAAGGAAGACATTTACGTCTCAAAACAATGTAGATGGCGGAATTTTTGGTAGATTTTATAATTATTAATGAGGACAAAAAATTGAAGATCATGTCTGAAAGTTTTCAGATTGGGTGACTTTCACAATCTTTCTCCAATGCAGTAAATTCTGCAGATCTTTTTGAAATTAGCAAAAATTTAAGAAGAGTCAAAGAGATATTAAGGATGGAAGTAGGCCCTTCAGCTCATCATTTCTTGGCAACCAGCATGCTGATCTATACAAATCCCACCTGCCTGCATTAATTCCATATTCCTGTGTGCACTGCTCTTTCAAATAAGTGTCAAGATGTCTCTTAAGTGTTGCTGTTCTTGCCTCCACTAATTCGTCTGGCAGTTCATTCCAGACATCAAATACTCCTTGTTGGAAAGATTTACCCTTCCGATCTTCTTTTAAACCTTCACTTTCTCACCTTAAACATATGACCTGTAGTTTTGGACACCCCCAACATGGGAAACAGATACTGGCTATTTATCCTATCTGATAATGCCTTCCATAAGGTTTACTATGTAATCTCCCTTACAACTAACCTCCAGAAAAAATAGACCTAGTCTATCCAGTCTTTTCTGATAATGCAAGCCCTCCATTCGAAGTTACATCCTTATAAATACTTCCTGGACCCTGTCAAGCTTAATCACATCCTTCTGGTAGTATGGAGACCAAAACTGTACAACATGCTGAGTGTGGCCTGAACAACGTTTTGTGCAACAGTCACATGGTGTCCTAACTCATGCACTCATTGTCTTGGCTCATGAAGACAACCATACACGTGCCATCCTCAGCATCCTGATCGACTTCTGTTCCCAGTTTCAGGGAACTATGAAACCTGCAGTTATACCGTAAAGTTTCTCTATTCAGCAACACACTCTGTGGCCCTACCATTCACTGTTAATGTCTTGGTTAACTTTCCAAATTGAATCACTTTGCACTTATCCCAATTAAATTGCATCTGCCTTTTCTTTGCCCATTTTTCAATTTGATCTATAACCTTCACTGACCACTATCCTAATTTTGATGTCATCTGCAAATGTACCAACCATACCACCGATATTCTCAACCAAATCATTTATCTATATGAAAAACTATAGAAGACCTTCAGCATAACTGAGATTTCTGTAGCACATAATGGTTCACAGGCTTCCAATCTGAGAACAACTCTACTACCACCCTCTGCCTCTTACTTCCAAGTCTGTTTTGTATCCATTTGGGTCCCTCTCTCTGGATCCCTTGTGTTCTAACCTTTCAGAGCAGTCTACCATCTGAGACCTTGTCAAAAGCCTTGCTAAAATCAATGTAGGTAATCTATCCCCCTGCTCTTGTCAATCCTCTTGGTACAAATTTCCCACACAAAAAAACCATGCTTTTTAAAAAAAAAAATCAGTCTTTGCCTTTCCAAGAAAAAAAAAATACCTGTCCTTCAGAATCCCTTCCAATGATTTTCCCACCACTATTGTAAGGCACACTGGCCTGTTGTTTCTTGGCTTATCCCTGGTCTCCAATTTACATAAAAATGCTATTCTCAAGTGTTCTGGTACTTCACCAGTTGCTAACCAAGATTTTTAAAAATCTTTGTGAAGACCCCCAGCAATCTCCACTCTTCAAAGATGCACCCAGTTAGACCTTGAGGATTTATCCTCCTTTATAGATTTTAAGCACTTCAACAGATCTCCTTTGCAATGTTGATATGCTCTAAAGTATCACTGAACTTCCATGTCCTTCTCCATGGTAAATGCCAATGCAAGTATTAATTTAAAGTCTTGTCTGTTTCCTATGGTTCCACATAAGGATCATCACATTGATCTTCAAAAATCAATTCATTCTCTGGCTACTCTTTTGCTCTTAATATGCTTAGAATATTTTTAGGATGCTCCTTGAACTCGTGACTCCTTTTTGCTCACCCATTATCCTTCCTGGGTGTTCTTTTTGAATTCTTTATACTTCTCATTTAACTTCCTTGATCCTTGCTGCTTCTACCTGGCATATGTCTCCTTTTCCCTTCATTATCCCTCATCAATCATGGTTCTTACAAGAACACAGTGACAGTGAACTCTTCTCATCTAATATTTGAAATATCTCACTTACCAGATGTCCATTTACATGAAAAGACATCTCTCTATCAACTTTTGCATGTTCTTGTCTGATGACATTAAAATGAGCCCTTCCCCAATTTGAGTTTGTAGCTTGAGAACCAGTCCTGTCTTTTTTCATCACTGTCAAGAAACTAATAGAATTTTAGACATCGATCACAAAGTGTCCCTCACTGACACATTATGCATATGCTTTGCCTTATTTCCTAAAAGAAGATGGAGTACATCCTCCTCTCTCATAAGGAAATCTTCTATTGCTTCAGAAAACTTTCCTTGACACCGTTAGCAAATTTTGCCCAATCTTAATCCCGTATCGTTAAGACCATTTGAGTTAATATTTGGGAAGTTAGAATAATCTCTTCTTACAACGCTATTTCTACAAAGAAATGGACTAATTGAGCCATTTTTGAAAACTTTATTTTATCGGATTTGCTTTCTAAATAGGTAACGGGCAAAGATTTTTTTCCCTGGTACATTATGTACCAAAACTTGTGAAGAAAACCAGTGCAGTCAGAAAACCACAGTACATCTTGGTGCACTGAATGGAAGATCCAATTGATTCAGTGCCATCAATACTGAATAATGGTTTGCGATAAAGAGCGAAGAAAGCAAATATACTGAATGGATGATAGAATTGTGGTGCAGTGCTCTTCATCTTTGAAGGAAGATAGAATGAATATGAATGTCGAACATGAAATATGTAAACAAAGAATTAATGCTTAAATGTGTAGAAGATATCTTTGAGGTCATGATTGGAGCTTTGCCTGATGATTTGGGAAAGATGTTAGCATGGAAAAGGTGCAGTGGTGGAATGATATTAAAGATACCATTAATTTAAATCAAATATAAAGAAGTGTTTGACAACTAATGTGCATACAACATAATTTTATTTGCTTTGCAAAGCAGTTGCTCTGTTACACGAGAAGAACTGCTGTAACCCACAACATCGTATTTCTGCAAGAAAGCCCATACGTAGATGGGCACAAGCTTTTTCATATGGTTTAACTTCCCATTCTGCAGCCTGTTCACAACTATTTACATGATCTGTAATCGGCAGTCTTCAGCAAAACATCTAGCATGAGTTTCGAGAATACCATGGGCTTGGTTTTCATGCCCTGCAGCTGAACTTCCAAAAGAAAGCAATTTCTTTAAGAAACTCTCGTATTTTCCATAAAAAAATTTTAAGCCTTTCTTGCTACTGAAATTTATAGAAAGGAAAGAATCAAATCTATACAATCTATGCTATAATATATCATTACCTCCATTTATCATTCCATGATAACTTATTTGGTCATTGGAATAGTTTGGTCCTTAAACATAATCAGATCGTACAAAAGAGTCACAAAACCAACACAACTAATAAAATAATAGCCAGGACACACAGACCCTGAATGAATGTCATCCATCATCCTTTGAAAAGCCACCAAGATGGCCCCTGGGGGTTGTAATTCTCTTATGTGGTTCACCAAATAGGTGATATTTTAAGAAGCATCAAGGATGTAGGTGCAACATTTCTGTCCTGTTACAGAGCCACAGTTTGTATAGCTACTACCTCCACAGAGAGTTCACGAATCTGGTCTGCCCATTTTCTTCAATCCTTACAGAGTATTGGCAAGTTTCTCTAGGGCACTTGGCATATTGTTCAGTTCCCAAGTGGCTTTAACCACACCATCATTAGGGAAGAGAATCATAAAGATCCGCTCAGTTTCAGAGATGGCTCTTTTTTTTTACTCTAACCTGTACCAAATGCTGTATCTCTGGGGCGAGATAAGTTAAATAATATCACCCTTGCCAATAATATGGCAGCCACTTGTTGTCCATCACAAAGATAGGAACCATTTAAGGTTGCTTTCCCCGTTTTTAAAAAATAAATGGCCAAAGTAATCACTTATTTTGGGACAGTGGCTCGTTCGTGTCCTATTTTCATTTCCCCTGTACAAACAGGTTCTCCCTAAAGTGTACCTGTTTAGTTTAAAGTAGAAGGGTGTCTGGACAGATTATGGGCTTATTACCAATTGTTAAACAAATGTGTAACAGGTCAGCATTCAGATGTTTTTATAATGCTCAAAGTCCAATTAGAGTGGCATTTTCTAGGACTGATGTTTTGTCTGATTAAATGGCATTGCTATCAATGGGGACTCACTGACCACTGTCAGTTGGCAATTGGGTGTAGACCCAACAATGCGACACGTTCATAATTTCAACATACATCAGGGACATACGTAGGTAAATGTTGTCATGCCATTCTTGTTTAGACCTGAGGGATCATGAACCTGCCTGGAGTTTTAATTCCACACATACTTTTACCTTATGTACTACTAACAGGAGAGTCAAAAAAATTACAAGAGCACCCAAAAAGATAATGAGCATTTGCTTCTGTCATCCATTTGTATTGTCCTTTAATCTTGTCAGAGTCATGTTGTTCCTCCATAGAACCAATCCTTTTGCAGTCTGTGTGATGAATCCAATGAGGATTTGCTGCATTTGAAGTTGTTAGTAGCACTTGGAAGGGGCCCTTCCGCTGTTGTTCCAGCTTTCTCTGATCAGTTCTTGATCAGGACATAGTCTCCTGGCTCAAGCTGGAGTAGACCCTCTTCCCTCTCTTCGATTCCTCATGTTAGGGGCGGTGTACCTGCAAATGTAAAGCCTGAAATATTGTAGTTAGTTCTTTGACAAACTGAATTAATTCTTCTTCCAAGGACACCAAATCACATGCTGTGATTTTCTTGGACTGTTCTCCCCAAGGTGTTCGCAGGGGTCGCCCATAGATTATCTTTGCAGTTGATAAGCCGTGTACCAGTCCCACATTTCAAATGATGTCAGGGGTAGCACCTTTAGCTAATTTAGTCCAGTTTCCTCCTTTAATTTAGCATGTTTATTTTTCAACATTTTAGTGGCCTATTCAATAATTCCTGCCATCTGTGGGTAATGAGAGGAATGGAATTGTTGCTGAATATCCAATTGATTACACAATTTCTCATTTATTTTAGCCACAAAATGAGAACCAATGTCTGAACTTATTGTCTCAGGCAGACCGAGCTGGGGTATAATTTCCCATAATGGTACTTTTACCACAGTTAGAGCATTAGAGTCTGTGGTGGGTATTGCCTCTATCCATTGACTAAAAACATTGATTATTACTGTACATATAAAAATGTTTATAACTATGTACGCATGGAAACTCGATAAAAATCAAGCTGTAAGCACGAAAATGGTCCATTTGGCACGGGTGTTTGTCATGTGGCACAAAGTATCTCCTTTCTGGGGTTATGTTTTTTAACCTATGCCTTTCTCTCTGCTGCTTGTGGTAATTTTGGGTGCCACCATGTTTGAAACAGCTGGAATACTCTAATAGGGTATCAGGTTTAAAGGTGCTGCTGTGGCTTGGGGAAGAACAGAGTGGCTATTCCAGACATATCAGATGAGCCAAAATCTTTTTATCAAGAACATTTACTTGTTTAACCATGGTTTTTTTCTGCCTCTTTGTCCCATAAATTTATCAATTTCTTCAATTTTGATCCCACATCTGTTCTCCACAATTGCACTGCCTTTTCACAATGTGGAAGATATTTTTGAGGTCACCATTGGAGCATTGCCTGCTGATTTAGGAAAGATGTTAGTGTGAAAGAGGTACAGTAGTAATTCATTGGAACGGTATTAAAGATTCAAAGCAACACTTGAAAATAGAGCCTTTTCTCAAAGAAACAGTGAATGATTTGGGGAAAAATTTGAATTCACTTTCAAATTCTATTTGGTTTGTTGAATTAATTTGCAATATGGGAGCCACAAATTGAGGATGATCACAGTTAAATGAAGGGATGCCTTGCTGCAAACACTTCAGTATTCAACATGAATCTCAACATGCTTTTGAAGAGGGTGAATATAAAGAGACAAAATGAAAATATTCTGCTCTCGTCAAAGAACTATGAACAGCAGTGTAACTGGAGACATTAATTTTCATAATCTGCAAAGATATAAAAATATTATTCTTGTTTCAAATCTGTTTGGAAATGAAGACAAGCTTATGTTTCTGTAACATAGTTATTTACAACAGATATTAAACTCAATATTAAAAAATCAAATAATCACATTCTGATCGATGAATAAAATCTGGAATATTCATATATAAAATAGACATCCTAGCTCGAGTGATCTACTCAAACAGTAGTTTAATAAGATAATCAAATTGTTGGTATGTAATAAAAGTTTTGAGTTTGCATACCAATGTATACATACGAATTTAATTGTTTATGGTCAAATGTACAGAGATACAATTTAAAGTTGAATTTTACAAGCCATGTGGATAGCTAGCAAAAAGTTGCTAACATTTTGTATCCACAAAAAAATTCTCAGAAATTAGTAACTAGATTAATCATGAAAATTGTAGCATTAAACATTTCAAGCAGCAAATCAATCTTTTTACAAAAAGCAACAGCAACTTTCTGATGGAATCCAGTAGTACCATCATTACAGTCCTGCAACTGTCCTATCTCTGGTCTGGTCCCTTCCCTCCTTGCCATCGTGCTGTTCTTGTTTGCACTGTTCTACTCCACCAACGCTGTTTCTCTCACTCTTCACGACTGCCGCAAGATGTGGAAGAAAAGACAAAGAATTATGTGAAAAGAGTAAATCCAAATTATCTGCAGAGAATTGAGCTTGTTTCCCAAGGACCATGATTACAAGCTGCCAGTTTACAGAGGGAAGCCACTGAAGGGACTTGCTTTGGAAACTAACAGTGCAATCTTCTTCATTGATGTTTATGCAATGATCCTTTGCCAAACAGTGTAGCATCCACCTTGAATTCACTAAAACAATAAACTTTTTGCTGCTGTTGACAACACCATCAGAATTCCCATGTCTGGAGATTGTGCACCTGCTGAGGAATGACTATTGAGAGAAAACTTTGCAGAAACCCATTTCCACTTTATAGCATGGAAGCCAAAGGGGAAGATTGAGGTACCATGACAGAAGATCACAACACAGTCCTTTAGGATGGTAGCGCTCTGTTATGTAGGGGTGCAGCTCTTTCTCTCTCCATGGGTGCTACCTGATCTGTTGATTTCCTGCAGTTTTTAAAAAAAAAAGTTTTAGGTGAAATTACTCATTTCATAAATTGGAGTAAATTGATACCAAAGATTAGAAAACCTCTGCATATGAGAAATGTTTAAAACTGTGGATTATGATTGATTGTAAATTTAAAATCAAAACATCGCACAGCATTTTATTGGCAAAACAAATAAATTTCATTGGTCATGCAAAATGATTGACAATATATATTTTCATTCAATAAATAATCATAAACTCTTCATCTCAATTTCTATGTATGAGATCATATTTTTATTTGCCTTGCAGTTTGGTTGTCAAAAATCTCAGAACCAAGCCTTGACTCGGTATTGGCCATTTTCAAGATAGTATTATCATTCTTAAGCTGAATGGCCAACATCCAGGAAATTCAACAAATGTATCCTTGTCCTGAGATTAATACTTCCTGCTTCCAGATTCTCCAGCTTGAGAAAAACATTAAAGTGTTTACTACTTCTCAGAATCTTGTATATCAATGAAAGTACCTATTCTAAACTCATGTGAGTGCAGATCTTCAATCTTACTCATTCTCTCCTCCTCGATCAGCTCTATCACTCCTTGAGTGAACTGAATGAAACTGCTAATTTGCTCCAAGGCCTCAAAAACAGTCTGTCCACAGAGATCTGTTACTTTTGAATGGGCTTTTCCCTTTCATTTGTTGTCAGATATACATTTTGGAGGCAATCAGCAATTGAGATGTCATCAAGCTGTTTGAATTGCTGATGACACAGCAACAAGAAGTAAAAAGTTCAATTATTGCTAAACTAAACACTGACATGTGCAAAATGAAATAAAATAACTGTTATAAACATCCAAATGAAGGCTAAATCTGAATTGCTTTAATTCCTATTTTGGAATTGGTACGAAGAAATTCATCTCAAATTTTTTAAATTGAGGAGAATTGCTATGCAGTAATTATGGTTTAGCCAGCCATTTGAAAATTTATTTAAATCTCATTGTTCTTCAAGAATAATTTGTAATTTTCTGAAATTTTTGTCAGGTGATTGATTTCTGAACATTATGCTGCTTTTTGTGGAGAAGCAAAGAATTTCAATCATTAACTGATTTTTCCATCAAATTTCAATCTTTCAAATACTACTGTTTTATGATGACTAACATGTCATGGTATGGACATTTATTGCAACTGCATATCCAGCCAATATCAGTAAACCAGAAGTGTTGTGGAATATTTGCGTATATAGTCAATCTACTTTTGACATTAAGATTTCAGACATTAAGACAATGATATTTTTATTCAGTTTGAATACTCCACTTCAAAGTAGGCTGCAAAAAGGAACAGGCTGCATAATACATAGAAACATTTTTATGGTGATATTTTTCCAATTTGTGTGCTACCTGCATTGATGGCAGCTTCTTAAAGTGGCAAGAAAAATAGCTTTTAAATGAAGAGTTTTTTTAAATTTCTGAATTGCTTATGGTGTGTGTAATAATGACCATTGGATTGAAACTTGCATTTCATTTTGTAGTGCAAGACCACATCAAAGTAATCAGCTTGGTTATCCTGATGAGAAAAGCGAGACCGTTCAGCAGACTATTCCCAACAATGAATGTGCTCGAAGAATGCAGAATCAAGGTCGCTCTACACAGAGGACTCTCCAAGTTGACACAAGTATGAAAAGAACAGAAAAATCAAGTTCTGCATCCCCAGACAGAGGGAGTGCTCCAACTTCCCCTTATTCAGTACCACAGATAGCTCCGCTGCCCAGCAGTACACTGTGTCCTATTTGTGCAACTACAGAGCTGAACTCTTCTCCAAAACAGCCAAACTTCAACACTTGTACTCAGTGTCAATCAGTCGTATGCAAACAATGTGGATTTAACCCTAATCCTGACATTACAGAGGTGAGCTTTTATTTTCTTTAAGATTACTTTGATTTGCATGAAAGACACTTTCTTATTTAATCTGATTTACTTTTGTTCACGAGATGAGCTTTGCAATTGATTATTTCGGCCTCATTCGTCTTCTGCGTATTTCAAGCACTAACAGTGTGACTGTTAAGATGGAATGTTGAGTTCTACCTCAATTTTCAACCAAATCTATTGTAATCGATAGATTGTAGATGATTATTTTTTCATGCAGGGAATATTAACACTATTTAAAAATGATCAGTTTCAATGCCTGAAGTGGGAATCTGGGAACAGGTGCTGGGAAGTGGGGAGACTATGATGAAAATTATATGGTTCAATTTGCAGTTAGCTGGGATGTTTAAAAAATTAAAAAGCTCGAAAAATATGGTGGTAGTGTGACAGATTATGTTATATTTTATGTTATATATAGTGATGTTTTAAAAGAGATAAATTGTTGGGGGGATGGTTTAGTGTAGGTCACAAACAAATATAAATACTTCACAACACAGATCTCATTTAAAATGCCAAAGCTCTGCTCAAACCAGACAGTCAGGCTCCAAGTGCCTTTGTAAAGACAATGGAAACTGCTTTGCTGAAAGACTTCACAAGTAGGTGTTAATTAGACATGCTGTGGAATAATGGATTATTATTTTGGAAAACAACAAATGAATGGACTCAGAAGATTGGGTTCGGTGCTGCAATCTGTCTGAATGCAGTTTGCTGTTCTGAGAAGATCGTGTGGTTTTGCAAGCAGAGAGAGAGAGCAAACAGGCTTTCTCTAAGAGAGAGAGAGACTTGGTTTTCTGCAGTGGCTTTTGGAAGCTTGTTTGAAACCCCATTTTGAAGATGGGTTATGAGTTCTTAGTTCAGCCTGTTCAAAGCCCTTGTACAAGAGGAGATGACTGGCTATATAATGTTTCACCTGAGATAAGGGAAACAAAAAAGGAACTCTGTGGTGACCTGAAAGAAAGAGGTTATCATCTGGAAAACCCTGAGGGGGGAAGTTTTTTCAGCAAGACACTGAAGCAACAAATCTCTCTCTCTGAAAAACCAACAAGAACCTTCCTGAGCGGTAACCATTTACTTTTCAAACACCAAAGCCTGGTGAAGATTCATAAATGTTAAATTCTGTGTACGATATAAGAATTGCTTGATACCAGTGAACTTGGAGGAGTGAGAAGTGAGACTGGACTGTGAATCAAAGAACTTTTCTGAACTTATATACACGTTACATACACGTGCGCTTAGAATTAGGAGAGGGTTAAGTTAATAGTAATAAGCTAAAGTTTGATCCTGTTTTGGTTTACAGAAAATTAAAAGTAACTTTTATTTAAGCAACCATTTGTCTTGGTGAATTTCTATTGCTGCTGGGTTTTGGGGTCCTCTGGGCCCGTCACATTAGGAATTGCCTTAATGATGAAGGATGAAATCATTTCAGTTGAGAGAAGTAATGTATCCAAAATTAAGAAGGTAGCAGGAACTTGTGCATACAATAAAAAAAATGCAAAAGGGGTTAAGATTGTTGTAGGCATTGTGCAGAAGCCTCCATAGCTTCAGTAAATGGTAAATTGTGTAAATGCTGAAATTAGGCAAGATGGCATAATATTGTTAATGGTAAATATTAACATTTATGTCGACTTTTGTAAATCTATATCCTCATCTTAAAAAGCAATGACTTATTGTGTGCAACAACAGGAGGTGCAACAGTTGCCTTTGCACCTCCTTCCTTGCCATCATTCAGGGACCCTGACAACCCTTCCAGATGAGCAAAGAGTCACATGCACCTCCTGCAACCTCATCCACTGCATCTCTGTGGTTTCATCTGGTGCAATTTGTTATTCATCTTTCTGCAAACAGCTGACATCATCACTGTTATCACTTTGACTGTTCATCAGATTCCAGGACTGGTCGCCTTTGTTTCCACCTCTCCTCCCTTTTGCCATTTCCAGATTTATCCTATATGATTAATCTTCCTCCACCTTACTCCTTGTTTCTCTCAACCCCACCACAATCTGGTACCTGCTAATCAAATGCTCCTGGCTCCCCATCTGTCTGTCATCTTTTACCCATCCATGCTTGACCAATCCTCTACTTGTCATTGTCTATCTCTGCTCTTTGTACTGGCTATCTACCCTCTGAATTAAAGGTTCTGATCTGAAATGTCGACCATTCTTTTTCTCTCTCTTAATGCCCCTTGATCCTCTGAATGCCTCCTGAAGATTGTCGTTTGCATCGCTTCTCAACTGCTTGATATGCTTCTGAGAAAATCAGATAGTCCTTCATTGGAATAAATGATAAGAATATTGATGTCAAAAATGTGCTGTCTTATTAAATGATCACTTGGATTTTTGTTGGTGGCTAGTATTTTGTTAATTGTGTCTATTTCAGTTCGATTGTCAGCCAGAATAGCATCATTGTGGGGAATTGCATCAGAATATGTTCAGCATCAGATGAATGCACAAATGACCTCAATCTCTCTAAAGCCAACTATTATTGTATTATTTTATTATCTATCTATCTATCCATTTATCAGTCTATCAATTTATTTATTTAACAATCCAACTACTTATTTATTCATTTATTGATATGCCAATCTATCTATTTATTTATTTATATATATATATATTCTTTTTGTTTGCATCATAGCATTGTTTATAAAATAATTCTTGCATATTTATTTTTAACTACCAGCATCCTATCCACACTTGAATTTGTTCTTCTGTCCTCTGGTGGTGATTTAAGTTTAGATATTTTTGTGTAGTTCTCTGCTACTTTTCCCAAGCATTGTAAACTGGGTGAATATATATGGTTTTCTGCAACCATAATTAAAGGGTCATTAACATGGAAATATTTGCATTTTGAAGATTAAGAATCTAGATGATGCATCTTCACAATCTATCTAAAACCAGGGAGTATTATTCGACCATATTGAGCTGCATAGTTGGCGTAATGCATTGCCTTTACGGCACCAGTGATCAGGACTTGGATTCAAATACCGCGCTGTCTGCAAGGAATTTGTATGTTTTCCCCATGTCTGCGTAGGTTTTCCCCAGGGGCTCCAGTTTCCTCCCACCGTTTGAAATGTTTCGGGGGTGCAGGTTAATTGGGTGTAAATTGAGCGGCACTGACTCATGGGCTAAAATGGCCTAAATTTAAAAAAAACATATTTCAAAGGAAATTCTGCATTTAATTCTGAATTAAAGTCTAACTTTCAATCCCATAGAAGATGATGCATCAAAACACTGAAATATTGGTGAAGGTTAGAATAATATTCCCTCTGCCACTTTGTGATTTTTTTTCTGGTTAAAAATAATACCTTCTTGTTGTTCAGATGAAGGTTCTGTCTTTTTTTTTTGTAAATATGTTACCTTTTTGTCAGAGCTTTTTATTTAGCCCCAAATTCCCTTTCAAAATTACTGTTGAATTTGTTTTCATGGCTCTTTCAATTATTCAACCTGTAATGCTGCAATTTTTGGCTCGTGCAAGTAAATTTAAGAATGAGGTTGTTAATAGATGAGCTTCGTTTGCACTCTGCAAAATTAATTGTTGCAAATTATTTAGCCAGATAGTAAATGTAGAAATTAACCTGTGAATTTCAAAGTTTGTAAATATGATTTAAGCTAAGGCTGAAGTTATTTAAACAGCTATTGATTATTATATTGAAAAATTACATCACTTCACATGTAATTGAAATATTTTTATGAGGTTATGAAGAATTGGTAATGACATCTACATTCTGAAGGCAAATGTGGTTTGGATTGGATATTTTTAAAGTACCACTCCATTTGGTATTTTATCCTGGTTGATCAGTTATTATGTTCAACATCATTAAATCCCTGGGTAATTTTGAATTAAAAGAAAATTGAAGAGCTTTTTATTAATTTTCTCTCTATTTACTGTAATGGAATGTATTGAAAATTGAAAATTATGATCATGAGAGCAATTCTTAAGCTCCATCTTAAGAGGTATGTCACCTAAGCAAATTTTTACGTGGATAACTTTAATTTTCAGAAGTTTTTGTGTGAAAATATATCAGCATTATAATCATGAGTTCATCAACCTGATGAACCTCTACACAACATCCAAAGCAATTACCATATATCCTTCCTCAAATAAAAAAGATCAGAACTGCTTCTGTTACTCCCAGGCATGGTCTTACCAGTATTGTTGTAGCATAAAGACTTGCTCTTAAATTCATCTCTCCAGCAATGAAGGCCAATATCCTATTTGCCTTCCTGATAACTGGTTGCACCTGCAAACCAAACTTTTGTGATTCATGCACAAGCAAGGAATTCCCAGGTCACTCTGCATATCTGCATGCTGGAATCTTTCACTATTTAAATAATAATCTGTACTTCAATGTTCCCTTCCAAAGTGGTTTACTTTGTGTTCTCCATTTTTAGAATGCTTGTGATTTGCTCTTGATTGTCTGTATTGGGAAGGGTTGTAGCTGTCTTGTGACAGCACTGTTCCCTACTTAGTCAGTGGGCAGACCACCTGCCAATCAAGGTTTGGTTCTGCTCCATCCATTAGTGCACATCCTGCTGTTGGCTGTATGTAAATTACCTGGACTGCAAGCTTCAGCCTGCCTGGACTTGGCCTTGGGCCATTGGCTGTTGTAATGGGATTAATCCTCCTGGCACTGAGTCATTGGTCCCATGGAAATGATTTGGGCTGTCCTTCCACCATTATGAAGGTGCCATGTGCTCTTTGTTCTTTTGTTTTGCCAGCTTGGGGCTACCCTGCTTCACTCCAGGCCTAGAAATGTGGAAGGGTGTTGGAGAAACTGTTGGTAAGATGTGCCCTGTTAAAAGGGTTGGGAGTGTTTACTTAGTGTCCCTTGTAGCATAGATCCATGCCTGCACTGAGCCAAGGGGTGGTGGGACATTGTAGTGATTTTTCCCTGATCATTGAATGTACCAGTTCATTGTCTGTATATTTTGTTCTCATGCTATTTTCCCCACATTTGTTATTAATTGTCTGCTATTTCTTTCCCACAGCTGCTGTGAAGTCTGTGTGTGTGTAGGTGCTGCATCAGTTACCATTTCCCACACTTGCCTTCTGTAAATAAAATCCTTCACTACAAAAAACTGTTCAGAGTCCTTACCAAACCTGTTGCCTCACTCACAACACTGCCATTTCCAATTTTTTTTTGTTCCTCCCTTACCACTTTTTAATTATCACTTTAAACTTTTTTTTCCTGCTCCTGGTGTTGCACTAATTGTATTATTGTTTTTGTCTCCCTTAAATATTTTTTTATTATTGGGTTTATCGTACCATCTTCCAGGTAATGGGAACCATTTATGGAATTTTTGGAGTTGTCAACCAGTGCATCAATTATCTTATATACAACTTCTGGTGATTTATTTACTTTCTGTCCCATTCATTTCTGCAATACTTTCCTCTATACCTACTTCCCCAAGCTAATTTCTTTTATCCCATTGACTCTCCTCTATTTCTAGGTTTGTGACTTCTGTGAAGATGCACAAAATATTTAATTCCTTCTTCATTTCCTGATGGCATTGAAGGAATCATCCAGCTTTTGGAGTGTTATCAGTGCAAATCATGCCCTTGTACTTCATCAGTGCTGATAGACCTCACTTTATCTCTGCTCTCATTAGCCTCTTGGTATAATTTCAAAAGCTCCAGAAATGGAAAGCTGAATGCAATAATTGTTCAAACAGTAAGAAAGTGAATCTTTCTCTAATTTAATATCCTGCCTGGACCATTTAGGACATTAAATTCTGTTACTCGTGTTATGGCTGATGAAGGGTAAACGTGCCAGAGCTGGGCACTTGATAATTGGTAAGTGGAATGAGGAAAGATTAAAATGTAAGTGGATGTGATTGTGTGCTGGGAAGAATGTTTCAAGAGTTTAAAATAGGCCTTTCATGGTTTGTGATCTGAATTCCCCTTCAGTGCCCTGAAATTAGTATTTTTTGAGCTCTGAGAAGTTCCTATTTGTTGCATGATTAACTTGTCCCTGGTTACATTTCTAGATTGATTCAAAACAACTGTGAAATGGTTAATAATGCAGTTTATTCAGTTGGGGGAGTAAAAGCAGTATTATGTGATATGACAGCACTGCTACAAGTCAGGCAAGATAATTTCTTTGAAATCAAAGCTGTAGCATCATTATCTAACTGGGAGTTTGTCTATCTTAAGATTAAAATATACAGCTCTTGAATTGAGCTTCTTTAGGATATGGGGAAAAAAAATCTAATTTTGCATATTCCTGAGTTGACATCAAATGGCATGAATGGTTATGTAAATGATCCTGTATTAAATAATTATGCCTTGTGTTTGCATTTCTGAGCAATATTTTCTCATTCATGGCTTATCTCGGAGACCTGTTTTAAATTTGACCATGATGAAAGAATCATGTGCCAAGTCACAGCTGCCCTTAAGTTAAGATGTGCTGCTCAGCAAGCACCTAATTCTTTTCTGTCACAAAATGTGCATTTTCCACTGCCCTATCACATTGTTTCCCAGAACCCCTTGGGAAAACACACGTTATCTCTGAATGAGCAGATAAATGATGGTGACTAACCATTTGGAAGGGAAGGATATTTTCATTTTGTATGTTATTTGAGAGGTTAGCTGTTTTAAAAATTAAAATATTTCAGTTGTTCAGTTCTGCAAAGGATCTGTTCTCTCTAATGTAGTTCACCAATAAATCCTCTTATGAGTTAAAGGTCAGGGGGCAACACTTTAAGAGAAATATTAGAGGTGGCCTTTTCACTCAGCGAGTGGTGGCAGAATGGAATGATCTTCTGAATGAGATAGTTGCGGCAGGGTCCCTTCTGTCATTTAAGAGAAGGTTGGATGTGTACGTGGAGGAGAGGGGGTTGGAGGGTTATTGGTGGAGAGCGGGAGGTTTGAGCTAGTGGAGTTGTTCTAGTGAACCGGTGCGGACTCGAAAGGCCGACATGGCCTATTTCCGCTCCATGAATGGTTATATTTGTGATTTTTATGACTACTTTGATCATTTTTAATTGAAATAATGTTGTTGTCATAACTATTCTATCATGGCTCTGGGGACAAAGAAGCCAAACTTTCAAATGCTAGGGTTGAGGAATGGAATAAAATTTCTTTTATCAATGAAAAAAATCAAATTATGAAGTTCTGTCAGTTTAGATTAAGGGGTTGTTGATACTATAAACACTGTTCTCCACTTTCGACATCACTAAGGTATTACCCTGGTAAATTAATTTATTGTGGACTTTGTTGCTGTATCACATTTCAAATTCAGGTGGCCCAAATTGTTTACCTAACATTTTAAGCTACGAAAAGCAAAATTTAATACCCTGTGATAGTTGTGTGGCTTTGACAAATGAAACATTACACTATATAATACAAGTAAATGTTTGCAAGTTAGCACCTTCCCTGGAGAGTCTTGATAGTTGAAAACAATAAAGGAATTATTTAAATGATGATATATTCATGGTATGGGGTTTGTAGATACAAGTGATTTTGAAAATGGAAATGACTCATCTGACATAATATTTCACAAATTGATCTGTTCATCCTGTGTTTAGTAACCGAACTACTCAGGCCAGAAATTGCCCTATTTAATCTAAATGCAAAATGCTGGAGATACCAGAAAGCTGAATTGAAATGGAAAATGTAGAAGATATTTGTGTTAATGGCATCTGTGGAGAAACAGAGTTAATGCTCTGGCACAAGATTTGTACCTTTGCATCTGTGAATATGATAGATTAGAGGAGGTGATATTATACCCTTTGATTCAGTTGTTCATAGATTTTGTAGCCTTGCACAAGCAGGGGAAATCAGACAGTACTTATTGATGGCAATTCCATGCATGACTTGGGCATTGCAGTCAGGATACCTTAAAGGCCAAGAGAAAATTGAGTATTTGGGGTCTTGGTGCTACTGGCAGTTGAGTGGAGGCCTCTGAGTCGAGGGTCATTGTATGATCATGGCGTAGTGAGATGCTCTTGCTTTCACAGGGTGAATCAGCTATCATTTTCAAAAATGGCATGCTTACTACTAATCTGCTATCACTGGGTAAGACGCTGAAGATTCTTCTGAGCTCTTCTGGGAAATATTCAGTGATGTTGGGCAAGATGAGAGACTTTGCTGCTGTTGGGACTAGCATGACCATTCCAAAGGAGGACAAGGTCAAAAGTTACCTTGCATTTGTTGTTGTTGCAATACTGTTTACATTTTAGATTTTTTAAAAAGTGTGTGTGTTGACCATGTTCTCCTTTTGAATGGCCACCCTAGGTGGGACCTGAAGTGAGATTAAGTTCTGATGTTGTCTCAGTGATTTAACACCAGCACTGATTGAACTAGGAGAACATAATGGGAACACAAAAATCAGAATCTTTGTTCCTTGAGATATTTTAATCATAGGGTCTGACAATGGTGCATTATATTAATCCTCTTGCTCATTGTTTCATTAATAGAAACTGACTTAGCTCCTAAAAGTCATCTCGTCTTTTGTTTCAAAATATTCATTTGCTGATCCTAGAATTGTTGCCAGTTAAAATTTGCATAGTGCCAGCAATTTACTTGTTCTAATTGCACACATTGATCAAAGGAAGAGCTTCAATTGTTTGGAGGCATCAAATCTCTGAATTGAACATGGGAAATTATTTAATGCATTCAGTGGATTAGAGATCTTCGAGCGTCAGGTAGAGTGTAATTGTTCTGACATAACTAAAATTTGAAAAAAATTAATACCAATATATGCCCATGATTATTCAAACCTCCACAGTTTTCAAAATGCGTTCAGTAGTATTGCTGTTGTGTTGGAAGAAGAAATGCCTTACTTGAGACAAAGATTTTCTCCAGGGATAGTTTTATTTTCTCTTGATTTTACATTTTGCAAAAACTGTTATCAAAAGCTGCATCATTGTAAGTGTGGCAATTAAAACTGGATGAGCAATTAAATGAACAATGCAATGGAAATACAGCTGAGTTTTTATCGGCAGCTGTTGCCGAATCTAACAGACTGGCAAGTTTCTCGTATAAAACTCACATTATCTTCTCAGAGAGCAGGATCTTGAATGATGATTTGGTTTGCAAAAATAACAATCTGCCTGCACATGTTAATTTCAAACAGATACTAATATATACAGTAAAATCTTCCGTGGGGAATAATAGGGGTGCCAATTAGTCAAGAATTAAGTCTGTTTTCACACAATCGAACCAGGGAACTTTAGAACATTGCAGCACAGAAACAGGTCATTTACCCCTTCTAGACCATGCCGAACTATTATTCTACCTAGTCCCACTGACTTGCACCTTGACCATAGCCCTCCATTCCCCTCCTATGGATGTACCTATCAAATCCTCCTTAAATATTAACATTGAGCCCGCATTCACGACTTCAGATGGCAGCTCAATCCACACTCCCGCCACACTATGAAGAAGTTCTCTCGAAACCTTTCCCATTTCACCCTTAACCCATGCCTTTTGGTTTATATCTCACCTACCCTCAGAAAAAAGCCTTCCTACATCTACTCCGTCTATCTCCCTCATAATTTTAAATACCTCTATCAAATCTTCCCTCATCTTTCTGTGCTCCAGGGAATTAAGTACTAACCTGTTTAACCCATCCCTGTAACTCGGTTTCTGAAGTCCAGCCAACATCCGAGTAAATCAATATTAAAGGTCATAAAATAATGGAAATGAAATATGGTATTGTGCAGGTCTTGACGTTGAGCTTAATGTCCATTTATTGGAGTGCAGCAGTGAGGCATGATACAGTACACAAATGTGCTACACAATACATGGAAAACTGAAATTGCGTGATACATCAGAATTTTCATCATTTCAGTATTTTTTCTCATAATTTAATGTTTCTACACTGCACTATTGGTCCTTTGTTTCAGGAAAAAATGTATAACACAAGGTGAAGATCTAGAATTTGAAAATTTCACGTTGAAGAAAATTGTGAGCATTTAACCACCTAAAACTGTTTCCTTTTTGTCAGAATATTTCTGTGGATGTCCTGCACTTGCACTACTTCCTGAGATGATCTCTCATAATTTGATGACAAGAGTAAACGCCAGCATTTAATTGTTCACAATTCCTAGTCATCTGACATCTGCTCACTCATTAGTGTGAAATGTGAACTGACGGTCCAGAATCCAATCAGGATATGCAGTCAAACCAGGGAGTGAAGCACAAAAGTCTGCAGATGCTGTGATTTAGTAAAAATGCAGAAATGCTGGAGGATCTTGGAGGACTCGCAGCATCCATAGGAAGGAAAGAGAAATAACTGATGTTTTGGGCCTGAGCCCTTCAAGTTCTGAGTAAAAACCAAACAGGTGTCTGAATTAAAAAGGGCAGGTGAAGAGTACAAACCAACAGACAAAAGATGTTAATTGGATATGCTGAATAGGTCAGTGGAGAGGAAAGATGAGAAGTAATTTTTATTGGGGGTGGGGTTGTTCTAAATGCAGAGCTGGGGTAAATGAGACGGGGAAAAGGGAGAGAGACAGAGCTGGAGGAAAGGAGACATGGGGAAAGATTGGACGGGGAGGCTAACAGAAACCAGAGAAGTCGATGTAATTCATTTGGAGGGTGCCCAGACTGAATGAGTTGTTCCTCCACTTTGGAAATGATCCATTTTTGCTGATACAATGAAACCAATCCAAGATTTATTTGTCCTGGTATATTACAGAGCTCTCCATAATATTTGGGCCGAAGACACTTTATTCCTTTATTTTCCCCTGTGCTCCAAGTTTTAAATTTCTAATCAAACAATTCACATGTAATTAAAGTGGACATTCCAGACTTTATTCAAGGTTATTTGTTTACATTTTGTTTTCACCATGTCGAAGTTACATATACAGTATATTTTAGTGTAAAAGTCGACCGGCAGATAGGTCGACCCCTCCCTCCCCTTAGCCTCATTTTAATGGTTTCGTGTTATATCTGTAGTACAAGTCAACTCCCATTTTTCAGGCCTCCCAGGAAC
This sequence comes from Narcine bancroftii, assembly GCF_036971445.1. Classification (NCBI taxonomy): domain Eukaryota; kingdom Metazoa; phylum Chordata; class Chondrichthyes; order Torpediniformes; family Narcinidae; genus Narcine; species Narcine bancroftii. Next base: position 22,264,308 of record NC_091473.1, on the reverse strand, counting down.
AATCAAAAATGTTTTAAAACACTCCTATCATAAGTAACAAAGCTGTAAATTAAATAAATTTTAAAAAAAGAACCTCAGCCAATCAGGCATCAGTGGTGACAGCCCACAGAGCTGGAGCGGCAACATCGTGCTTCCAGTGGGAGCAAGAACTTAGGCCAACCAGGCATGAGCGATGATGGCAACATCAGGGTCCCAGTTAGGAGAGATTATGACGGCACCCAGCGGTGCAGAGGTGTTGGGAAGCGAGAAAACAACAGTGGAGTGCTTCCAACATTAACTTGTACGCCAAATCGATGTCAATCTCTTTTTCTCAGTGAATTTAAGGTCTTAAAAATATATCCAGCGTATGACTATTCCCCCACCCCCTTGAGAAATTTTTTTTGGGTTCCACGACTCGACTTGTACGCCAAAATATAAAGTAGTTCCTTCATTTCATGGCACCATAATGCTTGGGACATTTGGCTTCACAGGTATTTGTGAGTACTCAGGTATGTTTAATTGCTTCATTGGTACAGGAATAAGAGAGCTAGGCTTCTAGGCTTTTGATCACCTTTGGAGGCTGTAGTTAGTATTTTTCAACATGAGAACATGAGTTGTGCCAATGAAAGTAAAAGAAACCATTGAGGCTGAAAAACAAGAATAAAACAGTAAGTGACATCACTCAAACCTTAGGATTACCAAAATCAACAGTTTGGAACATCATTAAGAAAGAGTACAAAAACAAAGGTGAGAAATCAGACTGCTCAAACTACAGGGGAATCACGCTGCTCTCCATTGCAGGCAAAATCTTTGCTAGGATTCTCCTTAATAGACTAATATCTAGTGTCGCCGAAAATGTCCTCGCAGAATCACAGTGTGGCTTTCGCGCAAACAGAGGAACTACTGACATGGTCTTTGCCCTCAGACAGCTCCAAGAAAAGTGCAGAGAACAAAACAAAGGACTCTACATCACCTTTGTTGACCTCACCAAAGCCTTTGACACCATGAGCAGGAAAGGGCTTTGGCAAATACTAGAGCACCTTGGATGCGCCCCCCCCGCCCCCCCAAGTTCCTCAACATGGTTATCCAACTGCACGAAAACCAACAAGGTCGGGTCAGATACAGAAATGAGCTCTCCGAACCCTTCTCCGTTGAGAACGGCGTGAAGCAAGGCTGCGTCCTTGCCCCAACCCTCTTTACTATCTTCTTCAGCATGATGATGAAACAAGCCATGAAAGACCTCAACAATGAAGATGCTGTTTACATCTGGTACCGCACGAATGGCAGTCTCTTCAATTTGAGGCGCCTACAAGCTCACACCAAGACACAAGAGCAACTTGTCTGTGAACTACTCTTTGCAGACGATGCCGCTTTAGTTGCCCATTCAGAGCCAGCTCTCCAGCGCATGACGTCCTGTTTTGCGGAAACTGACAAAATGTTTGGCCTGGAAGTCAGCCTGAAGAAAACTGAGGTCCTCCATCAGCCAGCTCCCCACCATGACTACCAGCCCCCCCCCCCCCCCCACATCTCCATCGGGCACACAGAACTCAAAATGGTCAACCAGTTTACCTACCTCGGCTGCACCATTTCATCTGATGCAAGGATCGACAATGAGATAGACAACAGACTCACCAAGGCAAATAGTGGCTTTGGAAGACTACTCAAAAGAGTCTGGAAAAACAATCACCTGAAGAAACACACAAAGATCAGCGTGTACAGAGCCGTTGTCATACCCACGCTCCTGTTCGGCTCCGAATCATGGGTCCTCTACCGGCATCACCTACGGCTCCTAGAACGCTTCCGTCAGCGCTATCTCCACTCCATCCTCAACATTCATTGGAATGACTTCATCACCAACATCGAAGTACTCGAGTTGGCAGAATCCGCAAGCATCGAATCCACGCTGCTGAAGACCCAACTGCGCTGGGTGGGTCACGTCTCCAGAATGGAGGACCATCGCCTTCCCAAGATCGTGTTGTATGGCGAGCTCTCCACTGGCCACCGAGACAGAGGTGCACCAAAGAAGAGGTACAAGGACTGCTTAAAGAAATCTCTTGGTGCCTGCCACATTGACCACCGCCAGTGGGCTGATATCGCCTCCAAATGTGCATCTTGGCGCCTCACAGTTCGGCGGGCAGCAACCTCCTTTGAAGAAGAACGCAGAGCCCACCTCACTGACAAAAGACAAAGGAGGAAAAATCCAACACCCAACCCCAACCCACCAATTTTCCCTTGCAACCGCTGCAACCGTGTCTGCCTGTCCCGCATCGGACTTCAGTCACCAACAAGCCTGCAGCAGACGAGGACATTACCCCTCCATAAATCTTCATCCGCGAAGCCAAGCCAAAGAAGACTGTTGAGCTCAGTAATTGCAAAGGGGCTGGTATTTCAAGGAAGACCTCTACTGCTGATGACAGTATAATCCTCCATAGAGAAGAAAAATCTCTATATACCTGTCCAACAGATCGGAAACTCTCTTCAGGAGGCAGGTGTGGATATGTCCATGACTACTGACTGCAGAAGACCTCATGAACAGAAATACGGAGGCTTCACTGCAAGATGCAAACCATGGCAAAGGTGGTATGCTTTGGATCTTGGGCAGTTTCTTTACATCTCCACACTTTGTTCTTGCAATCATTCTGATACAGGTTAATCTTGGTCTCATCTGTCCACAAGACCTTTTTCAAGAATTCTGCAGGTTCTTTTAAATACTTCTTTGCAAACTGTCATCTGGCCATCCTTTTGCAGCTAACTAATTGCATCTTGTAGTGTAGCCTCTGTATTTTTATTCATGAAGTCTTCTCTGGATAGTAGTCATTGACACACTCATACCTGCCTCCTGAAGAGTGTTTCTGATCTGTTGGACAAGGTTTTAAGGATTTTACTTCACCATGACGAGAATTCTGGCATCAGCAGTGGCGTCTTCCTTGGAATAACAGTCTGTTTGCATTTCCTGAGCTTACCAGTATGCTCTTTCTTCTTAGTGATGTTCCAATCTGTTGATTTTGGTAATCCTAATGTTTGAGTGATGTCACTTACTGTTCAACTTCTTGTTTTTCAGCCTCATAATGGTTTCTTTTGACTTTCATTGGCACAACTTATGTTCTCGTGTTGAAAAATACCAACTGCAGACTCCAAAAGTGCTTAAAAGCTTCAAAGCAAGCCTTGCTCTCATATACCTGCACCAATGAAGCAATTAAACATACCTGAGTACTCACAAACATCTGTGAAATTAAATGCCCTGAAATGAGGGGACTATGTGTATATTTTAAACAAAAAAGTTATAATTTTTCCATGGTTAAACCAAAAGGTGTATTTAATAACCTTGAATAAAATCTGGAATGTGCACTTTAATTACATGTCAATAGTTTAATTACAAATTTAAAGTTGTAGAACACAGAGGCAAATAAAGGGGGAGGGGGGAAATGTCTTTGTTCCAAATATTATGGAAGCCCCTGTAGTTGTGTTTTATATTTTACTGGTAGATGCTTTTGACAGCTCTTGGCTTATTATATTTTCCAACGACCAAGAGCTTTACCTTGTGCGTGCCTGTTGAAATACCTGCTAATGCTAATTCTGGAAGACTGGGCAGGCTAGTCTCAATGGAATTGTTTGGGGGAGAGATCATATTCTTTGAGTAACCTTTAAAAGAACTTTTTGTATTTTACAGCATTCAGGGTCAGCAGATTTTTAATCTCCCCAAAAATATCAAGCCTTGTGAAATTGTGGCAAAGCTTAAAGCATGATGATCAACTATTCAAAAAACATGCAGGTTTTTGCTGCTTCCATCTTCTTTTGATCAGGATAAACCCAGAAGTTGGCATGTCTTCTGAATATTTCAAACAAGTCTTGTCTTACTGGGTTCAGTTCAGTTTTTTGAAGATCGTGGCAGGTTTTAATAGCCTTGCTCATCTCCGATGAAACCCCACATTCAATAACTAAGCCTGTTGAGTTTTTGTCATTAAGAAATCCACATTTAAATTATTTTGTGAAGTTATTCTTAAAGCTATTTCAGTTCGGGCCTCTGCTTGGAGACCTGCTATGGGGCAGATTGAAAATCTGGAACTTCCCCTTCAGACAGCAGCCCAAAAAGGCTGCTCCAGCATCCCATTCAAAGGAGAGGCACCTCTGGATCCCCATGGAGGTGGGCCGACTGGTGCAGTCATCAATACGTGGCAGAGCAATGGTTGTTTTCCCTACTGTAGAGCGCGTCGAAAGAACCAAAGACTTGTTAATCCAAACCAAGGCTTTTATTAACTAAAAGACTGGAGCATATCACAAGTAGGTCGACCAGTCCAGAATGACCTGGTCTGGCTAGGAGCAATCCTTTAAGACCTGCCAGTAGGTGTGGCTACACTCTTAGCCAATCATAGTCATCCTACACTACATTCTGTACATATACACATTGGTGATAGAATCTGTACTATCACACCTGATTGTACCATGCAGCTGAAACTGCTCTAAGGTTCCCTGAACAGTTCCAGCTGCATGGGGTATTATGGGTAGGGAAGATTGCCATTGCTCTGCCATGTTTCGAGCTGCAGAGTGGTTACGAAGGCTGAAGTGGCCTGCTGTGGCTGTCTCAGCCACCACGCCGGCTTCCGCTGCCTCTGACTTGGAGGGAGAGGGGTGAGTGGGGAGATGGGTTGCGGGCTGACAGCATCAGCAGCCCGCCCTCAAACAGCCGCCTTGCGCAGCTGCCAATTCAGATCGATCGGCGGAGGGCTGCGTTGTGAATATTATCCCTCTCGGAGAGGGGTTGGATTATGCGGTCTGGAGACTGCCTCCTTACATTCAGAAAGGTAGGTAATTATCCATTTTGGTGGAGTTATTCTGCTTTTACGTCCCAACTTATGGGCTATCTGAAATGGCCTTCACTGGTCATCTGCTGCCAGATTACAAGAATAGCATGTTCTTCTATTTGTCTACGTTATGCTGTACATCTGTGAAGTGTTGGACAGAAGTGGAAGTTGATGAATGCTGGATAGAATTAGAAATGTTACTTGATAATGAATGATTAATTTGTATTGCTTCTGGAGAAATATGGCACTCAATACCTATCTGGTTAGTTCGAGGCGGGATGCTGAAATGTTTGCAAGAGTATATATTGTATCAAGATTACTCTCTCGTTCTTGCTCAGTCAACAGAAATGTAATGACTGCCACTTTTACTTTCAATGGCTCAATAAAAGTTGATTTCTAAAATCAGTTCTTAATGTCCTTTTGAAAACTCCCAATTTTCATAGTTTCAGATTTACAATCGTATATTGACTTCTGTACCTGAAGCAATAAATCTCAACATTCTTTTTTATAATTTTTTATTTTGCACACTATGAACCTTATTAACCAAACTACACACAAACATTTCCCTCTTGAATATACACAGTGTCATTTTCTCCCCTTTTTCCCTCCTCCCTTCCCTCCCTCATTCCCACCCCATTAAACGTTCAACATAAATCTCAACATCCTTAAAGCTTAGTACACAAGAAAATATCATTGGAATAGCCTGAATATACTAACTACTGCCGTTGAATTGTAGTTGATATTCAAATAGATTATCCTTGTATTTGCTTAGGATAGTTGTTCAGAGTTATGATGTAGAAGCACTTCAGTCCTCTATCAAAATCATGCTGTATTGCTTTGTCATTAGTTACATATGCACAATATCCATGTTTAAATTCTTGATTTTGTGTAATCTAGATTTATATTTGTATTCAATCAAAGTTCATTTTGATTTGCAAGGTGGAAGATGCTGTTCAATGTTTCCATGATCTTGTCACCAGTTGAAAAGTGGAGAGGGCAATACCAGCAAACTGCAATAGCTTTCTGTTACACTGTTTTACTTTTGAGATCTTCTTCTTCTTTGGCTTGGCTTCGCGGACGAAGATTTATGGAGGGGGTAAAAAGTCCACGTCAGCTGCAGGCTCGTTTGTGGCTGACAAGTCCGATGCGGGACAGGCAGACACGGTTGCAGGGGAAAATTGGTTGGTTGGGTGTTGGGTTTTTCCTCCTTTGCCTTTTGTCAGTGAGGTGGGCTCTGCGGTCTTCTTCAAAGGAGGTTGCTGCCCGCCAAACTTTGAGGCGCCAAGATGCACGGTTTGAGGCGTTATCAGCCCACTGGCGGTGGTCAATGTGGCAGGCACCAAGAGATTTCTTTAGGCAGTCCTTGTACCTTTTCTTTGGTGCACCTCTGTCACGGTGGCCAGTGGAGAGCTCGCCATATAACAGGATCTTGGGAAGGCGATGGTCCTCCATTCTGGAGACGTGACCCATCCAGCGCAGCTGGATCTTCAGCAGCGTGGACTCGATGCTGTCGACCTCTGCCATCTCGAGTACTTCGACGTTAGGGGTGTAAGCGCTCCAATGGATGTTGAGGATGGAGCGGAGACAACGCTGGTGGAAGCGTTCTAGGAGCCGTAGGTGGTGCCGGTAGAGGACCCATGATTCGGAGCCGAACAGGAGTGTGGGTATGACAACGGCTCTGTATACGCTTATCTTTGTGAGGTTTTTCAGTTGGTTGTTTTTCCAGACTCTTTTGTGTAGTCTTCCAAAGGCGCTATTTGCCTTGGCGAGTCTGTTGTCTATCTCATTGTCGATCCTTGCATCTGATGAAATGGTGCAGCCGAGATAGGTAAACTGGTTGACCGTTTTGAGTTTTGTGTGCCCGATGGAGATGTGGGGGGGGGGGGGGGGGGGCTGGTAGTCATGGTGGGGAGCTGGCTGATGGAGGACCTCAGTTTTCTTCAGGCTGACTTCCAGGCCAAACATTTTGGCAGTTTCCGCAAAGCAGGACGTCAAGCGCTGAAGAGCTGGCTCTGAATGGGCAACTAAAGCGGCATCATCTGCAAAGAGTAGTTCACGGACAAGTTTCTCTTGTGTCTTGGTGTGAGCTTGCAGGCGCCTCAGATTGAAGAGACTGCCATCCGTGCGGTACCGGATGTAAACAGCGTCTTCATTGTTGGGGTCTTTCATGGCTTGGTTCAGCATCATGCTGAAGAAGATTGAAAAGAGGGTTGGTGCGAGAACACAGCCTTGCTTCACGCCGTTGTTAATGGAGAAGGGTTCAGAGAGCTCATTTCTGTATCTGACCCGACCTTGTTGGTTTTTGTGCAGTTGGATAATCATGTTGAGGAACTTTGGGGGACATCCGATGCGCTCTAGTATTTGCCAAAGCCCTTTCCTGCTCACGGTGTCGAAGGCTTTGGTGAGGTCAACAAAGGTGATGTAGAGTCCTTTGTTTTGTTCTCTGCACTTTTCTTGGAGCTGTCTGAGGGCAAAGACCATGTCAGTGGTTCCTCTGTTTGCGCGAAAGCCGCACTGTGATTCTGGGAGAATATTCTCGGCGACACTAGGTATTATTCTATTTAGTAGAATCCTAGCGAAGATTTTGCCTGCAATGGAGAGCAACGTGATTCTCCTGTAGTTTGAGCAGTCTGATTTCTCGCCTTTGTTTTTGTACAGGGTGATGATGGTGGCATCACGAAGGTCCTGAGGCAGTTTTCCTTGGTCCCAACAAAGCTTGAAAAACTCATGCAGTTTGGCATGCAGAGTTTTGCCGCCAGCCTTCCAGACTTCTGGGGGGATTCCATCCATACCTGCTGCTTTGCCACTTTTCAGTTGTTCGATTGCCTTATATGTCTCATCCAGCACTTTTGAGATAATATCTGGTATAATGGTAAAGCAATTTACTGCAATATAAAAACTGTTTTCACATTTTATTTCAACTTATAATCGTTTAAAATAAACAGTTTTGTCAGTACTTCTTTTCACCATGTGTTTCAGCAGAGGAAGCTGATAATTGAGGGTGAATTGATAAGAGAAGCCTCTTGACATTTCAAATTGTTTTTCTTCTCTTCCTCTCCCTTCCCCTTTAGCTGGTGATGCACATAAAACTGAAAATGATTATTTATACCACCAGAGCATTTCACTATCTACTTTAGAGGAATGCTGCTTTAAGTTGCTTTTGGGTGCTGCTATCTCCTCTCAGTATTTTCATTGTTTAGAGAGAGTGGCTTCATTGTGGAAGAATTGTGGTTTGATTTGATTTTTTTTTGTCTTCCTGAGCAGATGCAAGGAAGTTCTAGCGCTTGCCACTTCTGAAAGATCGTCGAGTTCTTTAGGAAGTGAGAAACCATTAACTGTCATGAAACTGGTTTCATAAAAAGCATTTTTTTTTCAGCTGAGGAGTATAAAAGGTGGTGGAATTCATGATTTTGAATGTCACATACATGAATGGTACATAATGTTTGGCACCAGTGGCAGAGTGATGGGCTTCAACTTTTGTTCTCTATGGTACAGCTTGGAACGAAATATCGAACAAAAGCCAAGAAATTCATTACTATTTTCTATTTTTCTGAAAAAAAGCTTGAATGCTTAATGCTCCAGCTTTTATGTGGAAAAATCTTGTTGACTAACTGGTATGAAATATCAGTCATCTTGTTGAGTGGCAATGGGTCAGACCTGAGGAGTAGCTCCAGTCTGTTGTGATAAGCATTCAAGCATAGGGGGGAATAAGCCTGTGTGGTTTGGCTTATTTTTCATTTGTGCTATGCATTCTGTGCGTATGAATAATTTTCTTTTGATTTCAAGTAGACTCAATGCAGGTCTTCATGGATAACTTCAACATCTCACTGCAGCAGTCCATCATTCTTGCAGGGTTTAAGGCAGCCACCATCATTCTGGTACCCAAGAGGGCGACAATTACAGGCCTCAGAGAAAAAGGCCCTATGGCACTGACCTCAACCATTATGAGATGCTTGGAGCATTTGGTGATAGAAAGCATCAAAGCGCACCTCCCACTTTAATTTGCCAAAAGAAGAAACCGTTCCACTGATGATGCTAAAGCCTGATCTCTTCATACCATCCTGACCCACCTGGAGAATGATCTCTCATGCAACAGGCTACTGTACATTGACCTCAGCTTGGCGTTTTATACAATCATTCCCTAGAAGCTGGTGGAGAAGCTGTCCTCGTGGAGACTCAACACCACTCTGTGTAACTGAATTCTGGACTTCCAAATGTAAAGATCATATTCTGTCTGGGTCAGTAGCTGGTGCACCTCAGGGCTGTGTACTCAGCCCACTCCTGTTCATGCTTCTGTTCTATGACTACATCACCAGATCCAGCTCCAACAGTATCATCAAGTTTGCAGATGACAACAGTCATTGACATCACCAGCACTACAGAGAAGTAGAAAATCTTGTAATTTTCAATGGAACAAGATGAAGGAGATGTTTGTGGACTTTGGGAGGACCTGGAATGACCACCCTCCACGACACATCAATATCTGTAGTGGAGAGCACCAAATTCCTTGGAGTTCACTTAGTGACATGTCATGGATACATTACATCTCCTCACTTGTCAGGAAGGCGCAAGAGCAACTGCACTTACTGAAAATATTGAAGCGGGCAAGGCTACTGGCCACCATTGTCAGCCTTCTACAAACACTTAATCAATAGTGGCCTGGCCAGCTGCATCATGGTGTGGTTGCTGCAGAGAAATGGATTGGAGATCCACAGGACCATAAAAGTAGCAGAGAGAATCACTCTCTGTGAACAGAGAGGACCATCATAGATGTGGTCTACTTGGATTGTTGTCTGAAGAGGATGTACAAAATCATTGAGGATCCCTTCTTCTCACCACGCAGGATCTTTCAGCTTCTCCCATCGAGAATGAGATCCAGGTGTATCAGAGCCAGCACCACCAGGCTGAGGAATGACTTCTTCCCACGGGCAATGAAAATGCTGAACATCCAAAGGAACTGCTCACACGAACCATCTGAGACTCTTGTATTCGTGAAAGAATACGTATTATGTGTGTGTATATATGAATACTTATTCTGCATATGTTTTTTCTTTGCATGTGTGTAATCTCTAGTTGTGTGTCTGCATGTTTTGCACTGAGGACCAGAGAATGCTGTTTTGTCGGGTTTTACTTGTGCAATCAGATGGCAATAAACTTGACTTGACTCACTCTGGAACCTGATGTGATAAGAGGTGAAGAAAGAACATTATGATAGACTTGATTCTCTTCCTGAATTAAATTGGAATGTTTAACATGAAGTAACTTAGTTGGGGAATAGAGGTGATGGGGAAGAGTATTCACTAGATACAACAAGCTCGGTATAATGTCTTAAAGCATCTAAGAATGTTTGAATTATCATCTTTTTTTTACTTCCCTATTTACCATATTCTGGATTTTAAATAAAATTGGTCAAAATTAGCATTTGCTTTTCCTGCTGCACCAACAAGCTGAAGTATTGTATGACGAGAAAAAAGAGCAGACCATTGAGTTTGTGCTGTGTAATGTCCCCTTGTGTAATGGTATGAAATCTCAGTCAAATTATTACAGTATTACTTAACTCATTTGTCAGCACATAATTGAATGGTTTCCATCTTATGACTTGAGAGTTCTTTCTGATTTCACTTACTCTTGCTTGGCACAGGAGATTTAATTTCATGTTTATGAATGAGCAACGTTGATGCAGCGCATTTTATCAACCTCTTGAGTTGCTTCATGATTAGAGGAAGCATAAAGAGCACAGTTCATGTCCCAGCAGCTCCATTCTACCATATTTTGTGAAGGTTGCAATGATTTTATTGTTGATATTTTCTAATTACTCCAAGATTTCTGTACTGGAAGATTTCCAATTTAGAGTGAAGTTTTAATTTTAGATGGTTAGAGTGTATTAAAATATGGTAAAATGAGATTTTTAAATATAATTAAAAGTTCATGGGGACGTTGAAGTAGTTTGTCCACTAAGATTCACTATTGGCTGGCAATGTCTTGTTGACAACAGCTTTTCTTGACCTGATTAACATATTGAGGTGTTTAAAACTGATATAAATGATAATTCTCTCAATCATGTCTTAGTCAGAATTAGACTAATTGTTACTGCAATGAAAATACTTGCACATGAGATTTTAAAATCATTTGAAATCCTTGAGTCTCCCCTTTAAACTTTCTCTTTTCTAGCACAATTAACTTTTTGCTATATGTCGTTGTACTCAGGAATTTTAAGATGCAAATAGCATCTCAAGTACCACACATATCCTGTTGGAAATTATAGTGGCTGTTTAAAAAAGGCACTTGGTACTCGGAGGAGGTTTCCTGAGTGCAAAACCTACGACAACATACAACAAGAAGTAATTGTGACCAAAAAAAGTGTAAAGGGGAGACTCCAGGTTTACAAATGATTTTTAATTCACTCTAAATCAGTGAAGATTACTGACAGATATTAAATTTGGACCTCAAGCATAATAGATCACAATCTAATTTTGCATAGAAAAGTAAATCAAATAACTTTGGCTCATAACTGCACTCCCACACAACTACCACTCTCTTGAAGGCAATTACAACTTCTAAGTAAGAAGCTTGCTGCTGGGAGCACTCTAGACAATCCCAATTGCAATTAGCAAATCACCCAGAAGGGTAGGGTTGATATTTCTTTCTCCTCCCTCAAACAAGGACAGTTGTTAATTGTGTTCCTATTTGGTGGACTGCTTGCATACCCAGACTCAAACTTAATTGACATTAACCAGACATGGACAAGGAAATTTGATCTTAACTTTATTTCACCTGCCTTCCATCCATTATCCTCTCCCAGCTTCTCTGCTCCCTTGACCAACTTGTTCTTCTTTCTCTATTATGACAAAGGGTCCTGGACCAGAAACATAAACTGTTTCTCTTTCCACAGTTGCTGTCTGACTTAAGGTTTTTCCTTGCATCTCCCATTTTAAAAAAGGCATCATTTCAGGAGTAAATATTCTTTTGGGGGACATTCAGTGTCTTGAGCTGTGTTGCATACTTGAGTTTTCACAATAAATACATCTTTTTTTTTTGATCCAAACCAAGGCTTTTATTAGCAAAAGACAGGAGCTCTTCACAGGTGGCCGACCAGTCCGGAATGATCCGACCTGGCTAGGGACACAACCCTTTAAGGCCCAGACAATAGGCGTGGCTTAGCTCTCAGCCAATCGCTGTAAGCACAGTCTAGATACAGTAACTATATACACTATGTACATTGGTGATAGATCTGTACTATCACAAGACACAAGCCTACTTTTTAGTGACCTGTTTACCAAGTTTTCCTAATCTTGTCAACCTTGCCCTTCGCTTTAACAGGAACCTGCTGGCTTTGAACTCCTCCTAGCTCACTTTTGCCAATCGTTCCTTTCACACAGGCAGCTCCCCCAATAAATGTTTACAAGCTCCTGTCTAATGCCATCAAAATTAGCCACCCCTTCCCCACGAGCACCAGTTCTAACTTTTTCCATTGCCATCTCAGCTAGGCCAGACTGAGTTCACCTGCCCACCCCTTGAGGGCTTCTTGACCCTCCGACAATTGAATGCTGGCTGAGTTCACAAGTGAAGAATGGAAAAATGCTGGAAACTTGAAATATAAACCACAAATGCTAGAAATACGCAGCAGGTCAGGCTGCATTTGTGGAGAGAGAGAGAGAGAGAGTGAGCGAGAATCAAGAATTCACAGTTCAGGTTGAAGAGAATTAGTGAACATTCAGAAACAGGAGCAGAAGTCGGCCATCTGGCCCATCGAACCTACTTCGATAAGATCATGGCTGGTCTGACCATGGAGTCACCTCCACTTGCCAGTCTGTTCCCCGTCACCTTTAATTCCCCCACTATCCAAAAATCTCACTGTCTTAAACACCTTCAGTGAGGCAGCCTCTATTGCTTCCTTGGGCACTACTCTTTGGGAGAAACAGGTCCTCATCTTTGTCTTAAACCTACTTCCCTGAATCTTTTTTTTTTAAATTTTTTTATTTTTCACACCATAAATCACATTAGCCATGATATACACTTTTTCTTTTTCACACATATACAGTGACTTTTACAATAAATACATCTTGACTGTTATTCTATTGCAGAAAATGGATTTTTGATGACATGGTACACAGAAGCCCTGTTTGGCGTATGTCTAACTTTTAAATATTTGAACAATCTAACAGGCCAATTTGACCTCACGAGTCCGTGCCACCCATTTTACACCCCATTGACCTACACCTTGGTATGTTTTTGAAGGGTGGGAGGAAACCAGAGCCCCTGAAGAAAACCATACAGACACAGAGAGAACGTAGGAACTCCTAACAGACCGCATGGGATTTGAACCCAGATCTGGTCCCAATTGCAGGCACTGTAAAGGTGTTACGCTAATCGCTACGCCAACCATGCTGCTCGTTCAAGTGGAATTCGTATTGCATTATTTAACAGAAAATTTGCTTCCATTACAACCAATTTTTATTGAATGAATAGAACCCAGAGGAACTGCTCTACTTTTTCATTCTGCTTTTCAGAATACAAGACTTTATATATATATAAAAAAAAATTTGCAACAACCAGTGATACTTATTTCAGATGGTCTAACAAAACTTTCAATTATTTTGTAGGTAGAAGAATGGTTGTGCTTAAACTGTCAGATGCAGAGAGCACTGGGAATGGATATGATGACTGCACCTCGTTCCAAAAGTTATCAGCAGCTGCACTCTCCCTCAAACCAACTCCAAACAGAACCACAAGCAAATGTGCAGAGAAAGCCTCAATCAGACCATATTCCACAACAAGGAAGGACCACTCCAGTGAAAAGAGAACTTCCTAAAGTGCCATCAGGTGGGCAGAGTAGACCTGAAACCAAGATGAAACCCAGTCAGAGTGAGCAACGAGTGTCAACAGTTGATCAGTCTCAACCAAATGTTCATGGTCAACCAAAGCCTGATATTACTTCAGAGGTAGCCAAGTCCATGGGTCAGAGTCAGCAAACTAAGCTTTTGCAAGCAGAGCAAAGGAGAACAGCAGATGGTTCACCAGCAAGAACACAAGCTGGTCCCAGTAGTACATCCCAAGAGCAAGAGGGCATCACTGGTAAACTCTTTGGGTTTGGAACTTCACTTTTAAACCAGGCTTCAAACCTTATATCCACACAGCCAGAACAGACTCCACTTGGTCAACAATCACCTGCAAAAGCATCTGCGACTAAACAGGCTCCAAAAATAGTTTTCAGTGATCAAAACACAGAACTGAACCCTAGATTGCAGGGTTCAATGCCAGAAATGCAAGTTAAAACTGGGGATGGCTCTCCATTGAAACAAGGAAAACCAGAGCCTATTGCTCAACCAAAAGAAGCCACCAAGCCCAAAGTATTGTGCCCACTCTGTAAAACGGAGCTGAATGTGGGATCAAGTCAGTCTCCCAACTTTAACAATTGCACTGAATGCAAAGTCCAAGTTTGCAACATGTGTGGCTTCAACCCAACTCCACACCTGGTAGAGGTAAGGCTGTTTCAGAAAACTGTAAATACCATAACATATTGTTTATATATAATAAATCATAACAGATTCAGGATAAAATATTGTCAGTTAAACATATTCACACTTTAACTTGCATCTTCTGCATTCTACATCCCACATAAGATTCATCATTCTAAACTCTCTTCTCAGCCATCCTTGAAGCTTCTGAACCTGGAAGCATTATGATGAAAATGTGATGCTCCATCAAGGGTTGCACTGCAACTACAATAAATGCCACTGGCCCTTTGGGGGGGAGAAAGGAATTTCTAATTCCTTTATCCCAAAATGAACCCATGTTTCCATCCGGGCCTCTAAGGAGCTACCTCTGCAGAAGCTAAGATCCAAAAAAAGTAATTGATGTAAAAAAAAAAAGTGGCTTGAATTTGGGATTGCACTTGTCTGAGCTGCTCTGGTAGTTGAAGTTGACTGTTGCATTCTGATTCATAGCCTTGGGAACATTCTCGACAGTTCTGGTGGAGGCATGCCGTACTAACTCAGTTATTGCTAATAATTATATTACTGATGCAGCTATTGCTCTGTGCTCAAGGGGAATGATTTCCTCCATGGTCTCATCAACATGAATGAGTCGGTCACAAACATGCATGAATTTTCCATCTTACCAGTTTTCCCAAAGTTTAGGATGTCACAGCCTGCAACCTCGGAAACCACTGTTGATGCCATGAAAGTTCTTGCATGCATGAACAACCTTCAAGTAACTAACTATGAATAGACTTCCTTGCAATTTTTTTCCCACAATCTTAGTCTGAGACACAGCCATATTGGCAGGAAACCATTCATGGATCCATTTTTAAGGAGGCAGTGACATCTCAGAAGTACCTCATGATTGTTTATCTTGGGAGTAAAGCCACTGCACTTATTCATAAATGTTTCAACTTGATGATTGAATTCTAAACTCTCTACTGTAATAATAAGGATATTTGCCACAATAACGTGGACTGTTTCTCTTCATATGGTATCCAAAGTTGTGGTTCAATTTATTTTCTTTCATAATGATCAGCAAGGCTACAGTAATAGTATAACCTAATGTTTGGAATTCTCTAA
This sequence comes from Narcine bancroftii, assembly GCF_036971445.1. Lineage (NCBI taxonomy): Eukaryota > Metazoa > Chordata > Chondrichthyes > Torpediniformes > Narcinidae > Narcine > Narcine bancroftii. Next base: position 22,248,965 of record NC_091473.1, on the reverse strand, counting down.
CCAGGGAAGTGGTTGAGGCTGCCTCATTAAACATATTTAAAATTCGGTTAGATAAATTTTTACATGATAGAGGAATTAGGGGATATGGGGAGAAGGCAGGTAGATGGAGTTGGGTCATAAATTAGATCAGCCATGATCATATTGAATGGTGGAGCAGGCTCGATGGGCCATTTTTGGGCTACTCCTGTTCCTACTTCCTATGTTCCTAAGAATATTGTTGTGAAAATCACAAGATACCATGCCTGATTAAACCCTCTCCATCTGTTAGAGGCAGAGCTAAACGATCAGAATCAATGTACCTCCATCATGTCAACCTCCCTGCCTCTGTCGCTTGAAGGGAAACAAACCCAACCTATCCAATCTCTCCCCATAACTGAAAACCTCCAATCCAGACAACATCCTAATGAATCTCCTTTACACTCTGCAGCACAAGTGCATGCTTCCTGTTGTGTTACAATCAGAACTGCACGCAATACTCGAAGCATGGTCTAATTTGTGGTTTATAAAATTGTACGAAGTCTTGAATCTTGTGTTCCGTGCTCTATGAAGACAACCATGCTAAATGCTGCCTTCCCTACCCTATTTACCATGTTGGCACTTTCAGAGAACAATGCACTTGAATCCTGATATTATTCATTCAAATTTCTTAAGATCGCCATTTGATGTATATGTCCTACCCATATCTGACTTCCCAATGTGCATCATCTCACATTTGTTAGGATTAAATTCCATCTGCTAGTGCTTTGCCCCACTTTTTATCTGCTCTGATGTTGTGATACTGTATTTTAATTACTTGAATCAAATGTCCTTCAGTGCAGTGTCTTAGTCCATCTGTTTGCATGTATTTTAGTGGCACCAAACCTCAAGTGGAAGTTTCTTTTATTATGCTGTAAAAATTTTACTACTGAAAGCCAGCTTGTCAAAGATCTTGATCTTTCATTGACAAGTCATTGTTGAATGATGCACCTTACCTTAGTTAGTAGAGCAATAGACTCTCACACACTCGCCAAGGCAAATAGCGCCTTTGGAAGACTACACAAAAGAGTCTGGAAAAACAACCAACTGAAAAACCTCACAAAGATAAGCGTATACAGAGCCGTTGTCATACCCACACTCCTGTTCGGCTCCGAATCATGGGTCCTCTACCGGCACCACCTACGGCTCCTAGAACGCTTCCACCAGCGTTGTCTCCGCTCCATCCTCAACATCCATTGGAGCGCTCACACCCCTAACGTCGAGGTACTCGAGATGGCAGAGGTCGACAGCATCGAGTCCACGCTGCTGAAGATCCAGCTGCGCTGGATGGGTCACGTCTCCAGAATGGAGGACCATCGCCTTCCCAAGATCGTATTATATGGCGAGCTCTCCACTGGCCACCGTGACAGAGGTGCACCAAAGAAAAGGTACAAGGACTGCCTAAAGAAATCTCTTGGTGCCTGCCACATTGACCACCGCCAGTGGGCTGATAACGCCTCAAACCGTGCATCTTGGCGCCTCACAGTTTGGCGGGCAGCAGCCTCCTTTGAAGAAGACCGCAGAGCCCACCTCACTGACAAAAGGCAAAGGAGGAAAAACCCAACACCCAACCCCAACCAACCAATTTTCCCTTGCAACCGCTGCAATCGTGTCTGCCTGTCCCGCATCGGACTTGTCAGCCACAAACGAGCCTGCAGCTGACGTGGACTTTTTTACCCCCTCCATAAATCTTCGTCCGCGAAGCCAAGCCAAAGAAAGAGAGCAATAGGAAATGTCCATGCTTGCCTGAGATTCAGATGTCAAGGAAGGAAAATAAAAAGCTGTCAAGATGTTTTTTATTAATTTTTAAATGTTAAATTTAGACCGCGCACAGTAACGGACCCTTTCGGCTCATGAACTCGTGCTGCAAATTTGCACCCAATTGACCAACAACTCTGTTTTGAACAGTGAGAGGAAACTGTAAAACCTGGAAGAAACCCATGCAGACATGGGGAGAATGTGCAAACTCCTTAGAGATAGCGATGGGTTCAAACCCTGGCCACTGGTACTGTTACAGTGTTGTGCTAACCACTCCGTATCTGTGCTGTCCTATTTTACCATCAACAATATTATTGTGTCATCTCTATTTTAACATCAAAAGCACAGCAGACATATTACACAAGGGATCTCCTGATAATGTGATAATAGTTTTGTTTTGACGTATTTGTAGATGGAAATATGTTGGTCAGAAGTTTATGCTATGGAATGTAGCCCTCCAAATATTTGTCAGGTGTGATGAAATAATGAGATTATTCTTTTGCTATTGCAGTAGCTTTTAAATTAATACGAGGCTTGACTTGAACAGGTAGGCTTGGCTGCGATTAGAAAAGGCTCTGCTCTTCCACATTATAAACACACAGGCATATATTAAATTTCCAGTAGTTATCTATTGGAGAATATTTTTCTAAGCACAGAAAATAAGGTCAGGGCAGGTCAAAAATTCAATTGGAGTTGAACATAGATCCAAAGCTTGCAAATAAATATGAAAGTAGAAGCAAGTGTGGCTTGAGGATGGGATTTTTAAACGAGACCAAATATAATGTATGTTGCATTCATAATAATAAACGTGTTCAATAAGTTAGAGGTGATGATGAGATGGAGCTAAGTGTACAAGTGGATTCTAACAGGCATTGTTGATTGAATTGAGTGACTATGTTTAAATGAGAAATAGGAGGGAGCAAAGTTATTTTTTTAAATTTGAAGAATAATTTGAACATGGGTACAATTTTGATATTCTAAGACTATGGACAGGAACAATTTAGTAGCTGTATCAAGAATGGACTAGTCTAAAATGCTGATTTGGTTGACATGAACTAGTTAAGCTGCATGGCCTATACCATGCAGTTGGACTCTTTGATTGTATTCAAAAGGTAAAAATATAGGAATGCTATAGGTAGCTATCAGATTATGATTGGATTAGAGGCGGATTTAAGTTCTTGAGTCTTCCAAAGAAACTTAGCACTAATTTTGTGCTCCAGTACATGGAGCATTTTATTATGAACAACACTTGAGTGTGATTGCAAACTTAATGGGAGTGCCTCCATAAATATCACTGTTTCTGGTTGCTGAGCAGTTTTCTAGGAGCTGCAGCAGAATGATTGAACCTAGGTGGAATTTTAATTTGTGTTAAGAGGATTATTTCAATGGTAATGGATGCTTTGTGGATGAGCAATTGATGATCAGTTATCTGAAAATGAATGTCACCTACTCAACCTATTTGACTATATGCCACACTGCTGTTCCAGTATTCCAACAGATCTTAATTTTATGATGTTATCATGCAATTGGATAGAGTACTCAAAATTTCTAGTTCTTGAGTAATTGAACACAAAACTGCATGAAATTCATACCCCTTAACTGGGCAAATAAGATTGGACTTCAGATACTTAAGTTTCTATTGCCCAACTCCTTAATCTTCATAAATCAATAATTTTTCCTAAGAATTAACCTCATGAACCTCTAAATTTCTGCAATGCAAGCACATCCTTTAATCTGGAAACCAAAACTTTGTGTAATGCTCCAGGTTAAGGCACACTTAACTTTTTGCAATAAAAGCAAAAATTTCTTCCGCTCTCCAAATTATTTTTTGTTGTTAATTTACTGGCACCCCAGATGCCTTTATGCCACATAATTTGTTTTTTTTAAATTATCATACTGAAGTGGATATCCTTAATTTCTTTCACCAGATGAAACAGTGTGGGATTCATGAACCATTTTCATAGAGATAAACTTCTCCATGAGAATAAATTACTTTTCAGTGTGCGTTTACAACAGTGTACCAGTATTATCAGTCAAACAAGAAAACTCATTTTCACTGTTTTGAGTGTCAGTGAGCAAAATGCAGGAGCTTCCCTACTTACGATGGTCTGATATGATTTTTCAAAGTTATGATGGTTTGAATCCACACTTTCAATTTTAAATTCCAATCTGTTTCCGCACTTGCGATATACGGTACGCTATTCTCTCGCGATGCTGGGTGATGGCAGCATCACGCGAGAGTATCGTACAATGTACTTCATGCCCAGTGTGCTTTCGGCTGTTTTTTTTTTCCCCAGTGTGGAATAAAGGTATTCACAATTTAATTATAAAAAATGGTAGGTGCGTTATTCTTTTTCGACTTATGATTTTTAAAAACTTGCGATGAGTTTGCTGGAACACAACCCTGTCATAAGTTGAGGAACACCTGTATGAGACTGTATTACATTCCATTTTATTTGTTCTGCAAACTTGAAAAAATAATCTAATTTTGGAAATGAATAAAAATGTAAACTTGGCAAGTTTGAGTGAAATTTTACTTCAGAGTCATGATGCTGACTCCTCATGTAATTGAAGTACTATATGTTTGGTATAATTGTAGTGAACTTCATTTGCATCCAAGCTTGATAACATTCCAAAAAGCGGTGCCCAGAATTGACCACAATACTTTGAGAGACTAACAGGAATTTCATAAAAATGGAGCACAATTGCTTTGCCTTTGTACTTTATAGTTTTATATATAAACCCTTTGTCCTCATTAATTGCCAACTGTTCTTCTCACCACTGCAAGACTCTGCATTTCTTCATTCAGATATAATGATCACACTGGATAGAGGGGAGCAGGTAAATGTGATTATACTTGATTTCCAGAAGTCATTCAATAGGGTGCCACATATATTAAAAACAACATACATAAAATAAGGATACGTGAAATTGGGGAGCAATGTATTGGCGTGGTTAACCAATAGAAGACAGAACATTGGGATAAATAGGTGCTTCTCTTTTTGGCAATTAGTGAGGAGCAGAGAACTGCAGTGGTCAGTGCTCAGCCTGCAACTTTTCATAGAAACAATTTGGAAGTAGTGTGTGTAAGTTGCATATGTCAGTAAATTGAGTGGAAAAGCAAACACCAGAGAATACGGGGAGTCTGCAGAGAGATATAGATGGCTTAAACAAATGGGTAAGTGTCTGACAGGTGTGGAGGATTGATATTGATCCTCAATTCAGGTTCTATGATGAGGCCTTATTAGCAGTTTACTCTTCTGAGAAATGAAGGACACAGACCTTGCTTTAGCCAATTTCCTTTAATTGATACAATAAAGAGGGAGGACCATCACCTCCATAGAGGATTGAGGAGCTCCCCGTACATACAAATGCATGGGTTTAATTTTTTGAACCCTTTCTGTCATCAGTCAATCTCAAAACAATCATCTTCAGGGTTTGGCCAACTTAGGGAACCTCATGGACATAAACTATAAATTAACCAAATTCCTTATTCAATTCATATTTATTTCTTTGGCCATAGCAAAAAAAATGTATAGCGATAACTGAGAAGTCTGACTCCCTCTTCATTTCAGCAAGTGGATGACAAAGATGCATAGCTTTATTCCCATGGAAGAAAAATATGTATAATCTTAGAAACCAACACAGCATCTTTATTAAAATGTGGCAGCCATATCTGAAGTATATGGGACCACGACTAGCCATACCCTGACAAAAAGACAAAGATTCATCAACAGATGGATCAAGAAAAGTAGCTCTGCAAGGGGGTGGCTTTACAGCTTATATGAATACTTACTGGAAATGCAGATCCCTTTCCTTTCTTCCTTGTCTTTTTCTTTCTTGTTACCTCCACTTCTCTCCCAGGGAGTGTGGGTGGAAATGGGATGGGGGGAAACATCACATGTATTTAGATTGCTGGAAGATATTGATATGCTCTGAGAGTCTGTAATGTGTTCTCCTGGTTTAATGATGGAAAATCAAAAATAAAATATTCCAAAAAATAACAATCCTCTCAGGGGCAAGCATTATCCTATCAGCATTAAGCAAAATAATCTCCATCCACATGATGCCCCATATTATCACACGGACATGTCCCCCTCCCTTCAGGTATTGTGACAGTTTCAGTCCCCTAATTCTTGTAAATCACATGATTCTAAAGTGAAACAGTAATGTTGGAAATTTATCAGGCAACCAATATTCTGGAGCCTCTCACTGTCCTTGGTCAGGGTTAGTGAGATTCAGCTTGACTGCCATTGGCAGGCAACATGCATCCTTGACCCTCCTCACTTTAGTTATCTTCAACCATCCCAGCATAAACCTAATTGTATTTATGTATTAATATTTTGGGCATTTAATGTATTAATGTATTTGATGTATTGATCAACATCCATCTTAACCAGAAAGACCATTATGTCTACATAGGTGGAGTACAATGTTTATAAATGTGACATTATACACTTTGGAAGGAAAAAAAAAAGCTTATTTATATTATTAAAAAAATAGCAGCATGCTGTTGTGCAGAGAAACCTATTCATGCATGAATTGGAAAAGGTTGGTTTGCACGTTCAAAAGTAATCAAGAAGGGATTTAAGTTAAGAGCAGGAACAGGAAGTTCTACAGGGTAATTGTAAGACCATATCTGGAGTACTAATTGCAATTCTGATCTCCTTACTTGAGAAATGATATGCTTGCTTTGGAGATGGTGTCGAGGAGATACAAGAAGTTAATTCCAAAGATGAGGGTATTAGCCCAAGTGGAGAGATTGAGTCGCCTGGATCTATACTTGCTAATATTCAGAAGAATGGGAGAGGATCTTATAAAATCAAATACAATTTTGAAAAGGCTGTATAATATAGAGGTAGGAAAGTTGTTTCCAATGGTTGGTGAGATTAGAGCTAGGGAACACAGCCTCTAGATTGCATGGTTTAGGATTTAGGATGGAGATGAGGAGGAACTGCTTTTCCCAGAGAACAGTGAATTCATGGAATTCCCTGCTCAAGAAAGCAGTAAAGGATGCCTCCTTAAGTACATTCGAGTCACAATTAGATTTTTCCATAGTGGGGAAATAAGGGCTATGGGGGGAAAAGGCAGATAAATGTAGCAGAATCAATGGCCAGATCACCCATGGTCTTATGAAATGGCGAAGCAGGCTCGACAGGCCAAATGGGCTACCCCTGGTTCTATTTTTATGATCTTATGCCTTCCACCCTTTAGAAAAAATGAACTAGTTTCATCTAAAGTATTTGTAATTTTAAGCAGCACTTCCAAATTTCTTTTGAGCTATCTATTCTGTTAATAAGGAAACACCAATTTGTCCAACTAATTGCATTCCCCAATTTCTGAAACTATTTTCATAAATTTATAAAGTGTCTTTATTTTTCTCAAAGTATTATGATCAGATTGGACATGATTTCTCACCTGGATCTGATGTATTTCATAAAGATTTAGCATTGCTTTCTGATTTTTCTTTGGTATCATCACTAAAGAGAGTAGCAAATGTTTTAGTAACTTATTTCTTCTCTAATCTTTGCTCATTCTTCCATAGTTATGTCATTGCATGTGTACATGGAGTTTTCTCAAGTGCAAGGATAATCTCTTGCTTTTCTGCAATTAATATCATAATTTCACAACAACAGAGCAGATTGGACTATGGTTTCACGACCTGTCACACCATGTCCTCATTTCAATGAGAATTTGACATTTTTTGTTCCAATGCTGTTATGCTGAGGTACTGTGATACTGTTTAGTGTGCAACATCAGGATGGTGGGATCCTCTCCGCTACCTCTGTCTCTCTCCAACCCCCTTGGTCATGCAATAACTGGATTGAAGTTGTAAACCCTGAAAACCTTGGATTTATTTTTGCATTATTTCATATTTGTGGATGAATCTGATTTCTAGTAAACTTTTAGTTTACTTATAATTTTAGAAATACAGTACAGTAACAGACACTTCCAGCCCATGAACCTGTGCTGCCAAATACATGAATTAATCTACAAATCCCATATGTTCTGGACACATGACAGACAGCACCAGATTCCAAGCCAGGTCACTTGTGCTGTAATAACACTGTGCTCACCACACTGCTAACTGTGCTGGTCATTGTCTTCTTGACATTGTAGTCATGAACAAGATCAGGAATTAACCAAGAAAATAACACCTTAAGGATTGTTTTCTTTTCTACCGTGGTATCTTGTGTTTTGAAATTCTCGATTTCTTTGTAGCCTTTTTGATTTTTTGTTTTTATTAACTAAAATTAACTTTGGAGAGGAGGGGAGGTGGCTGGTGACAGTTTCATTGTACACTATCTTCTCTGTGTGACAATTTTCCTTTCACAACAAAACTTTCCAATGGGAAGCACCTTCAAGTTTAAAGGAGCATTTAACAGCCTGATCATATGTGTTTTTTGTGGGGGGGGGTGAAGGAACTTGTATAATTAACCTTAGTCATGGTAGCTATTGATTATATTGTTTACAAAGGCTGGTTTCTTGCAAGACATGATACAATTGTGTTTTTTGGCCCATCTTTTAATTAGGTAGCCATCTACCTCTGCCTCGAAGTCCTTTTAAGTCATATTTGGTTTTTTAAAAAAAACTTTCTACATTGCTCAGGACAATGAAAAAAATGTGATAAATCCTCCTTTCAAACTCTCAGATATGTTAGCAAATCAATGAAAACTTTTCTCGGGTTTCCTTCAAATGGCAATGTCATTTTTTTTGCATTTGGCTCATGTCAATATATTTGTTTGATGTGCTGGTCAGACTTTTGACCCTCCAGTGCACCCAGATTCTTCTACAACTTGGCCTTTCATGATCACTTTTGAAATTAATATTTCTGAATGCAGTTTTATTAATTTTCCCCAATTCCAACTGATTGCTAAAACATTCAACAGTGGCTCTTCAGCCCTGTTAAGCATTCATTTAAGAATATAATCACTGATCTTTAACTCACTCAGCTATGCACTATATCCCAGTGCCTTTGCAAAGTTTTGGAGCATTTGAAGGGAATTGATCTGTGGTCTGCAGATGGAGTTAGGTATAGAGTTGGATAATTCAAAAGATCCACAATTCTTGTATTATCTTTTGAATACATTTCTGTTTGCTTCAAATCTAAATCATGCACCCTAGTTCAAGACCCTCCTACAAAGGGAAACATTGTGAATTATTTCTAACAAATATGGTTTAATATAAAATTGCATCCAGTCACTAATTTCCAGCCCTACCCATCTCTCCAATCAATTGTAAATTACCCATCTGCTGCTCATGTTCTTGGTAGTTGTAGTTCACTCAGAATTAGCAACCTGTCCAAAATGAGCATTGTGAATTTATGACCTTGTGATCATGGAATGCATTGCAGCTCAGCCTTGTTCCATTATTATCCAGTATCCACTTCCAAAAATGTTTCACTAATTGTCAAGTTCTGGGGCCTCAGCGGGCCTTTTGTGAACCATCTTTTGTATCCCACTGACAAAGAATTTGACTGTGGGTCTCATAGGACATTGGATCTGAGATGTACTTACCTGGCATTCGTATGTGTTTGAAACCTGGAGGTCCAATCTGCAGTGTGTAACACAGGTGCTCAAACATTTGTGTTCAGGACCCCAGAGTCAAGTACCGTAAGGGCATCAGAATCGTGAATCTGCCAAAAAAAATCACATTTTATAGCAAGGTAATTATAAATGTGGCATATATTCACCAATGAGATTGTACACATTTGTTATCAACACAGTTGCTTTCTAACTACAACTAAAGAGTTTGCTTTTTAATTGCTTTTTGAATCTGTAAAAAATATGGGGGAAAAGAATATTGCAAATATTCGAGTGAAGCTTCTGTTAGTATTTATGTAGAGAAACCGTATTCCTTGTAATTTTATTGTGAAAAGCAGTTTGGGCTTTGGCTGACTTCTGGCAGTCGAAAGGAAATCCTTACATGCTGGTCCCTGTATATTAGATTTGCCTATTAATCTGGGCTTTGAAGCATCAACACAGTTATCTCAGCTGTCAGCCAAAGTGTATGCTCTCTTCTGTATTATTTTACACCAGTTTCTCAGTTGCTTCATATTGTAATATCTTTAACATGCTCCTAACAGAATATCTTTAACATGCTCCAACAGAAGTACAAATTAAATGATATACAATTGTAATATAGTCTGCAGCCACTGTAATTGTAGTCAAAATAGATATGGTGGAATAGCTCAGCTGGTCTTGCCTTAGGAGGTAAAGATATATTTCCGGCCTAAACCCTTCATCAAGGTATGAGTGGGGAAAAAAAAACAGACATCTAAATTAAAGGCTGTGGAAACAAAAGGGGGAAGAGTTCAAACCAACAGAAAAAAGTATTAATTGGTTATAATAAGAGGAAAGGTGAGAATTTATTTTGGCTCTGTGAAAGGGGACAGAAGGAAAAGGGGAAGATGGAGAACTAGAGGAAAGGGGTGGGGGGGGTGGGGTTTCTAATGGAATCCAGAGAAGTCAATGTCCTCTGGTTGATGGGTGCCCAGATGGAAGATAAGGTATGCAGGTGGCCTCAGTCCTGCAGTGCTTGAGACCATGGGCAGACACGCCAGTAAGAGAATGGGGTAGGGAATTGAAATGGGTGGCCACTGGGAGATTACTGCTATTACAGTGGACAGAACAGAGGTGCCCAACGAAGCAATCTCCTGCGATCACTTGAGCCCACACCTCCTCCCTCACCACCACTTGGGCACCAAACAGTCCTTCTCGGTGAGGGAGGAGGTGTGGGCACTTTGCGTGCGTGTGTGTGTGCAAGGATCATCTGCTATGGCTGTTGCTCCTGTTGTGGTATCCTCTACGTCGGAGAGGATTGGTGCAGATTCTGTATGCTGCAGCATCCATTTCAATTTCCACCCCATTCTTTTGCTGTCATCTGTCCATAGTCTCATGTACTGCTAGACTGGGGCTGCCAACAGAGTGAAGGAACAAAACTTCATCTTCTGTCTGGGCACCCTCTGATAGCTTGTACATCAACTTCTCTGGTTTCCATTAGAACCCCCAGCCCCCCTCTTCTTCCCTCTGTCTCCTTCACTCTAGCTCTGCCTCACTCCCTGGCTCTTACCTTTTCTCTGTCTTCTTTAATTCTCACCTTTGCTCTTATTGTGTACAATTAACACCTTTTGTCTGTTGATCTGCACTCCTATCAGTCCCATTCTTCCCCTTTTCTTTCTGCAGCCTTTAATTCAGGTGCCTCTTTTTTTCACTCATACCTTGAATGGCTCAGGCCTGAAACATTGTTAATATATTTTTACCTCTTGTAGACACTGCAAGAATGGCTAAATTCCTCCAGCATTTTGGTGTAATGTTTATATGCCTGTTTCCATGAATGAATGAAGCATGGGGTATTTAAAATAACATTTCTTGTAACTTTAAATTCTGCGTTTAACTGTCATGCATGATATAATTCAAAGTAAGGATTACAAAGTGGAGGAAGGCGACACAAAATTGGAAACAGATTGGGAATATCTTTTGGCGCAGAGCAATCTATGATTGCAGTCTCTATTGTGAATGGGGGAGAAAAAATATTTTCTGTGCCAATTACTGGGTGTTCAGAATTTTCATTAGTAGCAGCCAAAAATATTTTGTAACTTTGCAGTGAACCAATTGAAACCCATGTTAAAATGTCCTCTCATGCATTATTCTGCTTGCACTTGTTCCTAGAGTATATGTATTGCTTTCACTCAGTCCCTTTCTCTTTCTTTCTTCATCCAATACAAGAGCAGAATACTCATGGATGTTATCCCAAAATATTATGCAAGAATTTAGGGTAATATCTTAGAAGCTGGGATGTTGATGGATGTTTGTTTAATATTCAGTTCTGTTTTTTTAGCTTCTCAAAAAGACAACTGGCAGCAGAGTGGTATGGGTATTTTTGCTGTGAAACAAGAGAGTCTGCAGATGCTGTGATTGTAATAAATACACAAGAGTGCTGGAGAAACTCATAGGTCCTGCAGCATCTATAGGAGGTAAAGATATATAACCAAAGTTTTGGTCCTGAGCCTAAGGGTTACTCATGAGTTATGTCTGCTATTTTGTTGGCTTTGAGGAGCAATCTATGATACAAGCCTACACAGGTAAGGTTCCTTGACTCTTCCTCCACTACATTGATGAATACATTGGCACTGCCTCATGAACCCATGATGAGCTTTCCAACTTCATCCACTTTGCTTTCAACTTCCACCCTGACCTCAAATTTACTTGGTCTTATCTCTAGCAACACTCCTCTTCCTCAATTTCTCTTTCTCTCTCCATCTTGGGAGACACTCTCAACCGCCATTTTCTCAACCCACTAACTCTCATAGTTATCTCGATTACACCTCTTCACACCCTGTTTCATTGCCACCTTGTAATTCCTTCATTTCCATCACATCTGCTCCCAGGATGAGGTCTTCCATCCTTGATAATCCAAGATGTCCTCCTCCTTAAAAAAAACAAAAAAACATGGCTTCCCCTCCACTCCAATCAATGTGGCTCTCATACACTCATCCTGCATTTCTCACACATCTGTCCTGGCCCCTTCCACTTCCAGAAGCAACAAGAACAGGGTTTCCCTTGTCCTTGCCAACCACCCCACCAGCCTCTCCATCGAACATATAATCCTCTGCAATTTCTGCAGAGTAATTCTCTCCACCAATCGTAACTTTCCCTCTTGACCTTCTGCAGAGACTGATCCCTCCATGACTCCCTTGTCCACTATCCCTTCATAACAATAGTCCCTTTGCTACCTACCCCTGTAACCACAGAAAATACTACACTTGCACCTACACCTCTTCCCTCACCACCATTCGGGGCCCGTGAATCTGTAGGCATTATCCAGTGCTGCATCTGGTTATCTCATTGTGGGCCCTTTACATCAGAGAGACTGGATGCAGACTGGGAGATGGCTTTGTTAAGCACCTTTGCTCTGTCCACTATAATAAATGGGATCTCCCAGTGGTAGCCCATTTCAATTCCCATACCATTCCCATGCCAACTTATCTGTCCATGGTCTTGTGCATTGTTGAACTGAGACCACCCGCAGATTGGAGGAACAAAACCTCATTCTGTTAGGGCATCCTCTATCCAGGGACATTAACATTTAACTGATGAAGGGCTCAGGCCCAAAACATTGGTTATATGTTTTTCATTCTACATGAAGAACACTGCATGACTTGCAGAGTTCAACATCTAATTAGTCAGGGATTCCAGGGATATGGGGAAAAGGCTGGAATTTGGAACTGAACGTGAGAATGGTTCAGCTCTGGGTGGATTTGTGGAGCAGACTTGATAAGCAAAATGGCCTACTTCTCTTGCTTGTGAAAGAAAAAGTTTGAAATCCAATTCTATAGTTTAATATTTGCAGTATATTTTCCAATGCTATTTTATAAATTGTATGCTTGTTTTATCCCCACTCTCCTTTATACATTATATGTATATGCATTTCCCATGCTCTTTTATACTTTGTGCACGTATGTTTTATTCCCATTACAATTTTCCAATGCTCTTCTATTAATTGTTGTGTGTTAATAAAATGATGTTTGATAGAAAACCATTGTGTCCAGATTCATCTCTCGTGGACCTGACACTTTCTCAACACAACAGTGTAGGGAGTGACAACTTTACCGTCGATATTGCTCACTATTATCACCCTAATTTCAACCTGACATACAAGACTGGGGGAATATTCCTGAGCTTTTTGGAAAAACAAGTGGGTCTAATATGCCCTCAAATACAATGTTAGATGCTGACAGTGATGCTGTTGAGTTACACATCCCATCCCTTTTCGCAGAATGCCGGCTCGCTGTGTAAAAAAAGATCCACTGACCTGAAAAAATGCCGGCTTTATTCATTTCAGTGTGAATGATGTGGCCTGGATTTGAAAAGGCCTTATGTGGCAAGATTAGCAGAGCTCAGTCTTTTCTCTTTGGAGGGAAGAAGGATGAGAGGAGACTTGATAGAGGTCTACACAATTCTGAGAGGCATTGTTAAGGTGGAGATGAGGCTTTTTTTTTTTGAGAAACCAAGTTGTGGGTGCCTGGAGTTCCTTGCTGGGGTCGTGATGGAGGCTGAAACATTAGGGGCAAGGATAAAAAAAAAAGAGGGTTATGAGGTAGGTTTTTGGTTGAAATATATAGGTCAGCACAACATTGAGGGCCAAAGGACCTGTTCTGTGCAGTTATGTACTATGTTGTGTGATACTGCTATTGTGCTGTTGAGAGGGATTCAAAGCAGGTGAAGCAGTTGTAAACCAGGAGGTTATGACAAAAGGAAGAGGAGTTACAGTAGCCTGCATAATGAGGCTAGGTCTGACTTCCACCAAGAACAATGTGCTCCCATTGGAGTTTCAGTCCAAAAGTGGAGAAAGGGCTGAATTCTAGTGATGAAGTTGGAATGGCTACCACTGATGAAAAATGGCAGTTGTGCCATCAAACTTGGATTTCTTTTGGTTTAGATGGGAGACTTTGAGCTGAATTTTAAACTCTTTATCTTTGCACAGATGATATCTACGATGTTTCCAGTCAATTTTTTGTTTTGGAATTTATTAAAAGTCGGAAAGTTAACAATTAAATCAGATTTGAGATCTTCAAATGGCTGTTATTGTCTCAACTCCAAGATACTTGACATCCTTTTGACATTTGCATTATTTTGCATAACGTAATAGATTTTCGGGAAGTCTGTTAAATTATTTTACTCAAATTATCATTTCCCATGCCCCCCCAAGAATAATTTTTGGCAATGATGGATTTTAATAATGTGCAATTATTAAATTTTCAGGTTTTCTTAAAGACAGGACTTCTTAAAACTGAGGCCTTTTTATAAAAGGTTTTCAAGTTCTACTGCAACTTGTGTAATCACTCATTTACCACTTCAATAACAATATATATGACAATGTACTGTTCTTAAATGAATTGTACAAAGAACCATTAAAATTCAATTGTGTTGTCGCTTGCAACAGATTAAATGACAGATTGCAAAATGTTCAGTAAACTAAAAAATGGAGGATCATTGTAATCTTTTTGCTTTTGAATTGGAAATAATGCACCAGAATTTGCCAACTGGAGTTCTGTGCTAAATGTTGATATTTTTAATGGTCACATGGATGTATAATCTACAGTTTTTCAGTCCACTTTTGAGAAATAACAGAATATGTTGTTTATCTACATTCAATTTGGAATTTGTTCGAAAATGGTTGAAATGTGATTTGTGATTCAGTCCTGAATTACCAGCTTGCAAGGCTGAAATTGCTCATTAGCATTACAACTATTAATTACAAACTATCAGCTGCATAATATTTTTCGATTGCATGTTACAATTAAGCAATTACGTGAAGATCAACTGAAGTTCATACTGAATCACATGACTGCAGTGAGAACAAGGAAATCGATGTTTTAATGGAGCACATTTTATTATTGGTAAGTGCCTTGATAATTGAAGTTTCTACTTTCGTATCATTAAAGTATGTATTTCTGGAACTGTTGTAAAAGACCCCAAAGATGGGCAATTTTGGTTTTTCTCTTTCACTGTTCTTAATTGTTATGTACTGGGAGAGGTCTGAGTGAATGGTGATGATGAAGTCACATTGGGAAATAAATTTCAAGCCAAGAGTTTAAGAATTCTTTTCAATTTTATAGTAGCTGCCTCATTAAGCAAGTTGATCATTAGATAATTTCTTACAATTTATGTATTTGTCGAGAACCTCCCATGCTTTCAAGACATCTCAATGCATTCTCAGCTAATACATTTTTTTAAATGTATGCCCATCAATTTCAGCCAATAAATAACAGCTGTGGTTAGAAAGTTGTCATCTCTGGGCTAAGGATCCACATATTGCCAATTAATACCTGCTTCTGAAGGATTACAGTGTAATTCAGTAAGATTTCAAGTTATGACAACAATACCACTGATAGCATCGCAGTGAAAGTAAGATGGGGCTGATCCTTGCATTGTAATCTTTTTGCGGAGAAATATTTATTCTTGGTTTTGACAATTCTGTACAATAAAGATGAAAACAATAGCCTACAATTTGTGCAACGATTTGTTACCTGCTTTTGAGTTTTTTTTTGTTTGATCCAACTTTGAAGTTGTATGGAATTTTAAACAGTATATAGCTTGGAATCTGGTTTTCAGGAAATAAAGGGAAACTTGGTTAGTGTAGCAGTTAGCGCAACCCTATAACAGCACCAGCAACAAGGGTTAAATCTGTACCTTCCAAAACGTAAGGGATGTTGGTTTAACTTTGATGTAATTGGTCAGCACTGGTTTAAATGGCCAGAATTGGCTTCTATTTTGCTGCAAATAAAATTTAATAAAAAAAGATACATGTGCAGAACATACCAAATATCTGATGTTAGAAATTAATCTTTCACTGAATTGTTCTTTTAGAACACTGCATGAAGTTAATTTTCAAAGTTGAGCAGAGATTGAGGGCTTGGATAAGTGGATCACCATAAAGAAAAAAAAAGAATAAATGCCTTTTGATATATTTTATACCTTAAGATGATTTTGGTGTGTATTGTGTTTGCCATATAAGTGGCGATTCTTTCTTAAACTTTGTGAAATCCACATTATTCATTGGCATCGCTTCACTTTTATTTGCATTGATCTTGTACCCCGATATTTCTCCATATTCCTTCAATTTCTTCTGTAATTCTTTTATTGATAATTCTGGTTCTGTTAAGTATACTATGATGAAATCTGCAAATAGACTGATTTTATATTCCTTCTCTTTTATTTTTATCCCTTTTATTTTTCTGTTCTTATCAGTTCTGCCAAGGGTTCTATTGCTAAAGCCAACAGTGAGGGCGACAGTGGACATCCCTGCCTAGTTGACCTGCTTAATTTAAATTGGTTCGATATATATCCATTTACTGTCACCTTTGCCATTGGACCCTTATATAATGCTTTAATCCAATTAATATATTTCTCTGGTAGGTTGAACCTCTGTAGTACTTTGAATAAATAATTCCATTCTACCCTGTCAAAGGCTTTCTCTGTGTCTAAAGCAACAGCCACTGTTGGCATCTTATTTCCTTTTACTGCATGGATTAAGTTAATGAACTTGCAGACATTGTCCGTTGTTCGTCTTTTCTTAATAAATCCAGTTTGATCTAGTTTTACCATTTTTGGTACATAGTCGGCCCTACCCAGTCTCTCCTTAATTTCTTATGTTCCACTTCAGTTAGATGCGTTTCCTGCACGAATGTTATATCTATTTTTTCTTTTTTCAGTAAATTTAGTAGCCTCTTCCTTTTGATTTGGTTATGTATTCTGTTAATATTTATAGTCATAAAGTTCAACATGGCCATTTCATACTTTGTTTACATCTCATTTCTGCTTCCTCACCATAACCTTTCCCCCTTTTCCCCATTTCCATTTCTCAATTTTCTTTTTTTGAACATAAGATATTTCAGTCATTCCCACATCTAAAATTCCCTTAACCCCAAGACCCCCCCCTCTCTGAGTCTCCCCTTGTCAACCACAATTCCCCTCTCCATTTGGACTGCGAACCCGTTCGCAAGTGTCAACTGATTTCGCAGTGACTGTTATTCTCTCCCACCCAACCCCATCCAGAAAAGACATTACAACAAATCTCCCCTTTCCTTCTTATTTATTTATTTATTATTAAAATTTTTTTAACCCCCTTTTTTTCCCCCTTCTCCCTTTCCTTCCTTCCCTTAGTTCTTACTTATACATTATTTTTACTTTTTATGTAGTTTGTCATTGTTCTTTGTTCTTGTAACATCTCTTCATCTCTTTCTGTCTTGCTGGCATTCTGCAAATTATCGTGCTTTCTCTGGATCCGAGAACAGTGTTTTGCTGCCCCAGGATAACTATTCTAAGCACCACTGGATATCTTAACATAAATTTATAGTCTTTCTCCGTAGGATCGATTTTTGCTGTGTTAAACTCCTTCCTTTTCTTTAGGAGCTCAAAACTTATGTCTGGGTAGAATTTTTTGTTTGACCTTTGTATTCCAGTGGGTTTTTTGTCTTCTCTAATTTTATTCATTGCCTTCTTCAATATATTTTCTCTTGTCGTGTATCTCAGGAATTATACTAAAACGGATCTTGGTTTTTGTTGTGACTGTGGCTTCGGGGCTAATGTTCTATGTGCTCCTTCTATTTCTATTCCTTCCTGCATTTCTGGCATTCCCAGGACTTTTGGGATCCATTCTTTTATAAATTCTTTCATATCTTTGCCTTCTTCATCTTCCTTAAGGCCTACTATCTTTGTATTGTTTTGCCTACTATAGTTTTCTATTATATCCATCTTCTGAGCTAACAACTCCTGTGTTTCTTTAACTTTTTTGTCACTTTCTTCCAATTTTCATTTTAAGTCATTCACTTCCATTTCTACCGCCATTACACGTTCTTCCACATTTTCTAATCTTTTCCCTACATCTGTTATAACCAGCTCTATTCTACTCACTTTTTCTTCTGTACTTTTCATTTTTCTTTTCATTTCACTAAATTCTAGTGTCAGCCATTTTTTAAATGCTTTCATTTGTTCTTAAATTTTTTTTATCTATGTACTGTCCATTCATCTTACCTCCTATTCCTCTGTGCAGAGCTTGGTGTTCTTCTTCTGTGTCTGCCCTTGGGTTTGTGTCTTCTATTTCTCCTCCTTGTATCTGTGTCTCTTCTGACTTTCTTGTTGAGCTGCTTGTCTCAGTTTGTTGGGTATTTTTTTTTCCATGGTGTCTTGATGTTGGTCCTCTTCTTCTGGGCTGATTATCTGTTGTGTCTCTAGTTTCCTTTTTTCTTTCTCACCCCTCCCGTTCCCATTGCTTTCTTTATCTTCCAACTGTCGGGTCTCTCTCAGCTGTTCATGCTGTGAAGTGAAACTCCTCAGCTGGTCCCCCTTCCATCAGTGTTATCCTTGATGTGCACATCGCGCATGCGCGATTCCTTGCACATGCGCAGTTGTGCTCTCCTGTTTGGCTCTGTGATCCATTTTTGCTGTCCTGTGGTCGGTGGGTCGCGACCCTGTGGGGTCTCCACTAACCTCGGAGAGTGGGCTCCTCTTTCCACGGTGGGTCCCTGCTTTTTCGTGCAGGTAAGGCCTTCACCTTTCTCTTCTGGCGTCTTTCTTTCTTCTTTTCTTCCTGTTGTTTTTGGCTTTTCTTTCTTGGGTGCCATGTTCTCCACACCATTATTTCTTATTTGTTGTGATTTGTGTGTCTGGGGCTTTGCTTTTTCTTCATTTTTTTCCTTCTTTTCTGGAGAGGGCTGGTATTCTCCTACCGGCCACTACTCTATCACGTGACTCCTCCGATTGATATCTTTCTTGTAGTTAGCTGACCAAAACTGCACAAAATACTCCAAAATTGGTCTTGTCTTTGTCTTGTATCACTTTAACATAACATCCCAACTCCACCACTCAATGCATAAAAGTCTGTCCCTGTGATTCCACTTTCAGGGAATTGTGTATCTGTATTCCTCTGTTCTACCGCAGGCCTCATTGCCCTACCATTTGCCATGTATGTCTTAGTTTATCCTTCCAAAATGCAACACCTCACACTTGTCTACATTAAATTCCACTTGCCATTTTTCAGCCCATTTTTCATCTGCAAGCTTTGAAAGCCTTCCTCGATGTCCACGAAGTCTCCAGTCTACAAACTTGTTGATCCAATTTATCACATCAACAGACCTAGGACTGATCCCTGAGGCACACCACTAATCACAGGCCTCCAGTCTGAGAAACAATCGCCCACCATTACTCTCTGGCTTCTCCAGTCCTCATCACGTAATCTTTGGAGCTCCAAAAGAGAGATACCACTATATAAATAGTACTCGTCCTGCTACAGTGAATGCTGCCAATCTTTAAACAAATGGTGAAATGGTGGCTGGCAGATCTGTGGTTCTTGATGAAAAGTGCAGCAGGCTACAGAAATGTGATGTACAATTAAAAATAGATTTATTATGGATAATTAGTAGGCCATGGATCCATGCACCACTCCAGAAATTTGGCATCTGATTGTGTCACTTTCAATGATTAGTTTTGTTTAGATAAGATCACGTTGCAGTAAATTGTACCAACCTAGTTGAATGCAAAGTCAAATAAAAGGAAGTGGGAGATGAACATTGAAGAATGAAGATATTCTATTTTTATGACATTGAATAAGGAGAAAAAGAAAATAATAACTCCCAAGCTCTTGAAACATTTTCATCCATATGAGAAATTAGAAAGGGCTTTGATCTTGTGAGAAACAGAAGTACCTTCACAGAAATTGCTCGAGACAAAAATTGAGAACAAAGAACATTTATTATACAACAATGCAAAGTTGGGTGCTTCCCCTTACCCTGGGAATACACACACATACTGGGGCTTACCCAACTTTTATACAGTTCATTTCAGTGTAGAGGCAACCGTGTCTGCCTGTCCCGCATCGGACGTGTCAGTCTCCAACGAGCCTGCAGCAGACGTGGACTTTACCCCTCCATAAATCTTCATCTGCGAAGCCAAGCCAAAGAAAGAAGAGGTACCCTCCCCCCAACATTCTTCTGCCTCCTGGATAAGTTTGGCATTAGGCAATCCTGTCTGCCTAAGTGCTGTTTCTGTGAACTTGGAGGACCTGGGGCGGGGGAGGGGGTGGGAATTCTGTCTGTGTCCCATCATGCCATTGTCCTTATTCACCTGCCTTTATCCTTATTCACACCTTCCCAACCCTCAGGGCTTACTAACTCTTATATGCAGAACTTGCTAATTCTGTCTAATGCTAGAAGACCCTTATCTTATTCAGACTAACTTTACTTCCTGCATTCTATTATCTACCCTTATCCTATTCATACTGGCTTTATTCATTACAGATATATCCATACTAGCTTTCTTCATCTCTCATATTTTCATTAGTTTTACTCATCTCTCACAATCTCATGGTAACACCTTCAACAATCAAAACCATTGCAGCAAAATATTCAAGTGAATTTTTAACTTGCAGAAATAGTGAAAGTGGAGATTTTGCCATGAGTAATTTGTTTGGGTGGGGTTGTTGTCCGTGTATATTTCAAAAATGAAATCTCAAAGTGTCTAGCCTTCAGTGAATCTAGGAAATTAATTCAAACTGATATAATTCCTGTATGAAGTAGCTCTCCAATTAAAATACCATGAAAAATCTTAATCATTCATTTGAAGTCTGAGGGAGTTTTGAGTGTGTCAAACCTCAACCAACTATCTTGCTTTTTTTTTAAGAAGGAAAGTTATTTTAATTCCTTGGAAAGTAAAAAAAATGCTACTTTGATGTAGTTCTTTTGGTGAAGATACTTGTATCTAATGAGAAAGACCTTTAACTATTTAGACCCAGCCAAAAATAAATGGTGATTGTATTTACAAACTAGGAAGGTTTATGATTTGAAGAAGCACTTATTTGAGGTGTGATTTTCGTGTTCTTTCATCTCTTCAATGTAGTGGAGATTGAAGGTTTAGGGATCATTGTAAAAACTTTGAATAGTTGCGCAGTGCATTTTGGAGATGGTGCACATCAAAGCAATAATATGTACAGTGGGGGGGGGGGGGGGGGGGATAAAATGATGTGCCAGTGTATGGGGCTGTCTTGTTTTGGTTGGTGCTTTATTAAAAGTGAGATTAAGGTAGGGGAGGGTTAATGGGTTTCTGCAAGGAAGATGGTGGATGTGAGGCAGCATAAGGTGTCTAAAGATTGGATATTTGTTTGTAGGCGAGTAGCCACTTTGATACCAGTGATGCTGAAGAGTCAGAAAGCTGATTTCAATGTTGTATGATGAAGGAAGTGGACTAAGAGCAGTAGGTTGAAGTTAAGTCCAAACATAACAAGTGAATGACTTCCAAAAATGTAATCGAGAGAGTTCAGGGTCAAGCTGTTCATTTCATGGTAAAAGGTAAGAACAACAGTTCTTGAGATGCTCAGGGAATATTTTCTAACTGTTTAAAAGACATGAGAATAGTCAGGGCAAAAGTAGGCCCATTACTGATCGATAGGTCAATTGGTGCATGAATCAAGAAGATGTATATCTTAAATACAGGTGGTTAATCTTGTATCTGAAATCCTTGGGATCAGATAAGTTTCGGATTTTGGAATTTTTTTGGATCATGAAATATTAAAACAGCGGTACTTTTAAGTAATTGCAGCAGCATCAAATAGCTGGGGGTTTTTCCCAGCTCGCCCATCCAAGTCGTGCTGCCGCTTTCTTCCTGAGCCTCTCCCTCTGTCAAATACCCTTTCAGCGGGTTTGCTAAAATTCTGCTAGAGGACAATCTCTGTATTTTTAAGTAAAACATACAGTAAAATCTCAATCTTAAACCGGCTCAAACTAAGCTAAATACCTGAAAATGTACTGTACACACAGTTTATTTAAAAAAAAATTGGTTTTGGTTTTCAGAATTTATAGATGAAAGGATAAGAACCTGTATTAGGCTCTGTGAGAATAGGCAGACGATGATGGTTGAGGGTTTGTTTTTGTGATTGGAAACTTATGACCAGTCATGCACTGCATGGATTTGTGCCATAAGTCTCTGATCTTGATGTTAACAAATAAATGTGATGTTGAAGGTATGATTAGCAAGTACAGAGATGAAATGAAGATTGGTAAACTTGGTAGTGAGGAAAGTAGTCTTTGACTATCTCATCAACTTTTTAACATTGCTCTGAAACAAGAAAAATGTAGTTCTGAAATTATGCTGCGATAAATTTTTAAGGCGGTTATTCAGACTAGGATATAAACTAGAAAGTACTGATAAAGTGAAGGACTTTTCTGCACATTTCCAAGGATTCCTGAAAGCAGTAGCATACGTTGCTAAGGTGGTTAATAAAGCATAGACTAACCAACAAATTTGAGAGCAGGGAGTGTTAGGTAAAACATCATGAGATGGGAATGTACAGGGCTGTAACAAGATGTGAATGCATCCTTGTACTTACAAGATAAGAGAGACATTGATGGATTGAGAGGCAGGAAGCTAGCAGGGAAAGGATAGCAACAGCTTTAGTCATTGGACAAGTAATGATATGATGATGTTCTAAGCACATATCCAAGGGTATAAAAAATCACCATTTTGCTGATAATGGCAGAATGCATTCTCCGACTAACATGGTTAGTCGCAAGTGTTACAATCCGGTAATAAAGAACAAAGAACCCTGATTTCGACTCAGCCTGGTGTTTGTCTCACTCATTCATGAACAAAGCAGACCTAACAGGAGGCAATGTAATTTTATGCAAATCATAGGTAGAGCACTGTGTGCCACTTTGGTTGCAACTTTATTAGTAGGATAGTGAATCTCTGATGACTTTCTCCAGTGTAATTCTAAGATATTCTCTGAAAAAGTTTTTCAGTTATGGGAAGAGCCGAGATAGGCTATTTTATTTTTTATTGAAGTGGAGAAGGCTGAGGAATGACCTGCACTGAATAAGATCCACTGTATTATTGGGTACAGAAAGCCCAGGGATGTGTGAAACTTATTACTCTCAAGACCTCCAGGATAATTTTATTTTTTGTGAAATAAATTCCAAAAGATCCATGTTTCCATAAAATCTACAAATTTGAGTTAAAAATCAGACATATTCCACTTTTTGTTTCAGTGTCTACAAAGTGACATTAGCAATAATGGCAATTATCCCCAAAATGAAACATTTTTATGCAGTTTTGTTGTAAATCTTGTTCAATGATACTTTTGCAACCAATTAAACAATGATAAGTAAGCTATTTATGAAGTATGTTGTAATGATAGTGATCATATTTGCATGACCACTAGCAAGGCCTTGATTATAGTTACTGTTTGGCTGACTTGGCTGCCAGCAGGGGGCTGATGCACAGTATGCAGGATTTGTAATGGAGAATTGCAGCCTCATGGCATGCCTTATGGTGCTGTTTACAACAACTTTAAAGAACCTTTTCCTTCATCCATGTGTTGTCTAAGAACTCACACATACTAATAACTGTTTTCAATGATGAGAACAAAGCAATTGGTGAATTTAAAAAAAGGAAGTGTCCATTATTGTCTCCATTTAAGTATTATCCAAAATCGTAGCAGTCCTTAAGCATTGAGGATGAATTGCTTCTTCTGTAGTTTTGTGGGTTGTGGTAGCCAATGTGGGAACTCCAGATTTGCCTCTAAATGGGACTTGTGAAGCGGCCGGTCTGTGTGCTTTGATTGTCAGAATCTTGATCCCACATACCGTAAATGGTTCTTCACTACAGGTACTTTGAACAGTCATGCTTAAGAAATTGCAAGACATAATTGGGGTTATTGCAATTTTTTTCCTAAAGTCTGAGCACATACTTGATTATTTCTTTCTCTTTACTTGGTTGCTTCTTTTTTCTTGACAGAAATAGGAAGAGCATCTGTTTTAGGAGTCTATCCTCATTCCTGTGTATGAAATGGTCTGCCCAATTTGGCCAACAAAGTCTTATTAGAGCCTCAAAGCTGGACTAATAGTGATGTTGGTTTGCAAATCTATCTGGTGAATGTGGAGTATTTTGCAAAGGAAGCATTTGTGGGATTTTTTTCCAAGAGATGGTTGCTGTAAATAGGCCATATCTCAGAAGTATTAAAGAAGACATGGATCAAGGTTACCTGGCATATAATGAGTTTTGTTGTGAGGTTTGAGATCTTCAGACAAGCCTTTATAACTTGACCAAACGCTGTCCTGGGAAAAGAAGATGACTTTTTCCATCGATGCCTGCCTCTCACTATGAGGTAGCTCCTGCAATATGATGGCTATTTGCTAGGGTCTTGGTGTGAACTTTTCATTGGTTAGCAGTGTAATGCTATAGATTTGAGACGTCTCTTTTGTGGATATTGAGTGCAAGGTGAGTTCTGTCCGATACGATCCAAAAGTGAAGTCTCATTCAAGACTAGTCTTGGTTCAGATGCAGGTTTATTGTCAGAGTACATACATAACATCACATACAACCCTGAAATTCATTTTTCCTGTGGATACGGCGGAATTACCACTAATTGGTAGTGCAAAAAATAAATTGTACACAGCGCAAACTGTAAACAAACAAAGAACTGTAAACCGATAATGAATGTAAACAAACTGCAATACAGAAAGAAAAAAAGAAAATCAGTCAAGTGCAAAAGTAAGAGTCCTTAAATGAGTCTCTGTTTGAGTTTGTTGTTGAGGAGTCTGATGGTGGAGGGGTAGCAGCTGTTCCTGAACCTGGTGATGCGAGTCTTGTGGCACCTATACCTCTTTCTTGATGGCAGCAGTGAGAACAGAGCATGTGCTGAGTGTTGTGGGTCTTTGATGATTGCTGCTGCCCTCCGATGGCAGCGTTCCCTGTAGATGTACTCAATAACGGGGAGGGTTTTTCCTGTAATGTCCTAGGCTGTGTCCACTACCTTTTGGAGGGCATTATGCTCATAGTATTGTTATTCCCATACCAGACTATAATGTAACTGGTCAGCACACTTTCCACCACACCTCTGTAGAAATTTGCCAGGGTTTCTGGTGTTATACCAAACCTCCGGAAACTCCTGAGGAAGTAGAGGCGCTGACGTACTTTCTTCATGATGCCATTGGTGTATTGGGTCCAGGAAAGATCTCCGGGATAGTAACTCCCAAGAATTTAAATTTGCTCATCCTCTCCACCTCTGATCCCTCAATGATCACTGGATTGTACACATCTGGCTTTCTTTTCCTAAAGTCAACAATCAGTTCTTTTGTTTTGGTGACATTGAGTGCAATGTTGTTGTTGGTGCAACATTCAGCCAAGTTTTCAATCTCCATCCTATTTGCTGACTCATCTCCTTCCTTTATACAACCCACTACCGTGATATTGTCGGCAAATTTGTAGATGGTGTTATTGTCATACCGAGCTACATAGTAGTAGGTGTAAAGTGAGTAGAGCAGGGAGTTAAGAGCACAGCACTATAGAGGAAATGTTCTTACCAATCTTCACTGATTGTAGTCTAGAGGTGAGGAAATCCATGATCCCAATCCCAGGTCTTGGAGTTTGCTGTTCAGTTTTGAGGGGATGATGATGTTAAATGCCAAACTGAAGTCGGTAAAGAGCATCCTGATCTGCTCAGGTGTACCAGGATTTGGTCTAGAGCCAGTGAGATGGCTATTACTGTGAGAGGTGAACTGGAATCTATCCATGTCATCGCTCAGACAGGGGCTGATGTAATTCATTCAATGCCTTTCAAAACTCTTCATCACTGTTGATGTAAGTGCTACTGGTCGATAAGACAGGTTACTATACTTAATGCTTGTTTGAAAGAGGTGGGTACAATGTACTCCTAGATTGAGATAGTGAAGATATCTGTAAATACCTTGGTAAGTTGGTCAGCGCAGATATTTAATATTCAGCCAGGTACTCCATCTGGACCAGATACTTTCCTCAGATTTTATATCCCTTCCAAAATCATTATATATAAAAAAAGTTATCAGATAGATGAAAATGAGCCTCTTGTAAAAAAAAAAAGTAACCCTGGATTCACTCTCTTGAAGGCAGCACGCATGCCTTCCTCAGATACAGATAGGATAGGATCATCAGCGGACGTGAGGGTGCGGAAGGGTAGTTCTTCGCTGTTACTATAGTCAGGTGTAGAAAGCATTGAGTTCCTCTGAGAAAGAAGCTTTGTCGTCCACTACTTTACCGGATTTGGTTTTATGACAAGTTATGGCATTTAGCCCTGCCACAACTGTTGAGTGTCCCTTATTGTTTCCATTTTCATCTGGAATCTCCATTTTGCCCAAGAAATAGTTTGTCATTTTGAGATGTCTCTCTATCTCGCCCCCTCCCCCCCTCCCCCCCTCCCCCCCTCCCCCCCTCCCCCCCTCCCCCCCTCCCCCCCTCCCCCCCCTCCCCCTCCCCCCTCCCCCCTCCCCCCTCCCCCTCCCCCCTCCCCCTCGCCCCCTCGCCCCCTCGCCCCCTCGCCCCCTCGCCCCCTCGCCCCCTCGCCCCCTCGCCCCCTCGCCCCTCGCCCCCTCGCCCCTCGCCCCCTCGCCCCTCGCCCTCCCCCCCTCCCCCCCTCGCCCCCTCCCCCCTCCCCCTCGCCCCTCGCCCCCTCGCCCCCTCGCCCCCTCGCCCCTCGCCCCCTCGCCCCCTCGCCCCCTCGCCCCCTCGCCCCCTCGCCCCCTCGCCCCCTCGCCCCCTCGCCCCCTCGCCCCTCGCCCCCTCGCCCCCTCGCCCCCTCGCCCCCTCGCCCCTCGCCCCCTCGCCCCCTCGCCCCCTCGCCCCCTCGCCCCCTCGCCCCCTCGCCCCCTCGCCCCCTCGCCCCCTCGCCCCCTCGCCCCCATCGCCCCCTCGCCCCCTCGCCCCCTCGCCCCCTCGCCCCCTCGCCCCCTCCCCCCCCTCGCCCCCTCCCCCCCTCTCGTATTACTCAATTCTGTTTCTTGGGTATCCTTTTGGGTTGTCAGGTTATTGGGTTGTCTGGCTTCTACTTCAATTTCAAATAAAATAAATTCATAAATTTTCCTGTTGTTTGACATGTGGCTAAGAACTAACAAAACTACTTTCAAAAGCTTGTCAATTTTAAAGCCACTTATTTCAAGTGATATCATGGCTTGAAGGTATGCAAATTTCAAAGCAAAACTCTCCTCTTTCAGCTCTTTATTATTAAAAAATTAAAATTCTTGTGTTAAAGTAAATCAATTCAACATAATAATAATAAATTATTAGAATTACTATGCATTTTGACTACCCCAAGTAATTTTGAGCTTTATTTGCCTATTTTTGTTGTCTTTCCCTGTATTTAATAAAAATAGGGATATCTTACAAACTTGTGCAAGAACTTTATAAACTACATTAATACTTGGCAAAAAAATAAATGCTAATAAGTGTAATTTTATCTATTCAATTGCAATCACTGAATCCCTACAATGACTTCTTCTGACATCATGCAACTGGTGACATAGAGGATCTATTGCTCTGCTTTACCCTCTATTTACCTTTCCTAATGGTCGGTCTTCACAGCAGCATCCAAAAACACTTCATCCTCCACAGGTACATCTACAATATCCAGCTGTTGCTCACTTACTTAGCCCTCCACTGTCACTAAATTTAGATATGGAATTGACTTCTGTTGCTGCCAAAAACTTTCTTCCATTGCCAGCTAGATATGAGTTGACACAAACTGTTCATGCCTTTACTGTATGTGACTTTTAATACGTCTTTTAAATTGTGGCAGCATGCAGCAGCAGCGATCTCGCTGCCGCTCCAGGCAGCGAGTGTAACCAAAGGCCAAAAGCCCACTCAGCGGCACTGGCCCCAAGCGAACCGGCAGATGAACAGCAAGGGCAGCTTAAAGGCCAGCAGTTATGCAGGAAAATACCCGAGTGCGGGAAACCCGTTTTTGTTATGCATGTTGTGACATCAGCCAAGGTGGGCCACAGTGGGAACAGTGCAAGTATAAAGGTTGGGCCTGAGCCCTAATAAAACTCAGAGCTTAACCTGACTACACTACGTGTGTGTGTCTTCTTTTGAATAGCGCACAGCTACAATTGGTGTCCCTGGCGGTTTAGATGGCATCTAAGCTTAGCAATGAGCGAAATGGCAGCAGTCAACACGGTTGTTCTCAAGCTGCCGACCTTCTGGACAAATCATCCATGTATCTGGTTTGACCAGGCTGAGGCACAGTTCCAGATACAGCAGATTATTGCAGAATCCACCTGGTATTACCACATGGTATTACCATGTGGTGAGCACCCTGGACCAGGACAGAGCAGGCCAGGTGGCCAACTTCATCTAGGAGCCCCCACTGGAAGGTGCATACACCTCCTTCAAGGACTTTCTGATTAAGACCTTAGGGCTCTCAGTGTGAGAGAGGGGCATGTCTGCTCCACCTGGACAGGCAAGAGGACAGGCCCCCATCATGAACAAAATGCTGGCCCTCCTGGGCAAACACGAGCCCTGCATTATGTTTGAGCAGGCATTCCGGGAGCAACTGCCTGAGGACATCTAATTGCTCTTAGCTGATGTGGGTTTCAGTGACTCCCACCCAGAAAGTCGTAGCATGAGCAGATCTTCTATGAAACAAAAGAGAGTGCTCGGTGTTCATGGGGCTTGATACTAAACCCCGCAGCCAGATCCGTGTAGGGCCAGCCATCGCTAATGGCCGCCAAGGCAGTCTCTTGAACATTTGTGACCACCAGTTCGAACAACGCTTCCTCGTGGACACAGGAACAGTGGTCAGTGTCCTGTCCCCATCAGGACAGGCTCAATGAGGCCACAACACTGGATCAGTCCTCTGTGCTGTACATCCAGGACTTCGTGGCTAACCTGCACGGGGCAAGGATCTTCTCCAATGTGGACCTCATGCAGGGATATCATCAGATCCCAGTACACCCCGATGATATCCCCAAGACTGCCATCATCACCCCATTCAACCTCTTCAAATTCCTCTGAGTGCCATTCAGGCAAAAGAATGCTGCACAGACCATCCAGCGACTCATGGACGCAGTGGGCAGAGACCTGGTCGCCACCTTCATGTAGCTGGACAACATCCTGGTGGCGAGGAGCATATGGTGCACCTCCTCAATCTCTACACCCGACTGACCGCGTTCAGCCTGATGGTCAACCCAGCCAAATGCCAGTTTGGGTTGGAGACTATCGCCTTCCTGGGCCACAGGATAACCAGGGAAGCAGCCACAATTTTACCCAGTAAATTGGAGGCCATCCGGAAGTTCACCAGACCCAACACCACCAAGGGACTACAGGAGTTCCTGGGGATGATCAATTGCTATCACTGGTTCATCCCTTCAGCGGTCTGGATCATGCAGCCCTTGTTTGCCCAGATGACAGGCAAGGCATTCAACATCACCTGGGATGAGGAGTCAGTGGAAATCTTCGTGAAGGCAAAGAAGTTTTGGAGGATGCTGCTGTACTGGCCCATCCCAGGTCCGACACTCCAACAGCCATGATAGTGGATGCCTCAGGAACGGCAATCAGTGGAGTTCTGGAGCAGCAGATCAAAGGAAGTTGGTGGCCTCTGGCTTTCTTCACTAAACATCTGCGGCCTCCAGATCTGAAGTACAGTGCTTTTGACAAAGAGCTACTGGTGCTGTACTTGGCCATCGGCCACTTCAGGTACTTCCTAGAGAGTAGGTCCTTCTCGGCGTTCACAAATCACAAGCTCCTGACTTTCACCTTGCCTAAGATCTCGGACCTCTGGTCAGATCGCCAGCAACGACACCTGTCTTGCATCTTGGAGTACACCACAGATGTAAGGCACGTCTCCAGCAAGGACAACGTGGTGGCTGTCGCACTGTCCAAGCAAAGTATCTATCCACGTGTTATCAAGGGGAGTGGACTTTGTGGCACTGGCAGAGGCACAGCAGAAAGATGAGGAGATGTGATGCCCAATACAGCACTGTAGCTCCAGGACATCCCAGTCAGCACAGGTAACATCACCCTCCTGTGTGATGTGGCTACCAGTCAGGTCAGACCCATCGTCCCGGCAGCTTGGAGATGACAGGTTTTCGATTCCATCCATGGACTGGGTCACCCATCCATCAGGATGACGGTCCAGCTGGTGGCCAGCAAATATGTGTAGCATGGATTGTGGAAATAGGTCAGCAGGTGGGCGAAGGTGTGTATGCAGTGCCAAACAACCAAGGTACAGCAGCACACCAAGACCAACCTCAGAATTTCAAGCCGATGAGCGAAGGTTCGACCACATCCACGTGGATGTAGTAGGACCCTTGCTGGTGTTCCAAGGTTTATGCTATCTGTTCACGATGGTCGACCACTTCACCATATGGCCAGCAGCCGTTCCGCTGGCAGACACGTCCATAACTTCATGCACCAGGACCCTCATCCTGGGTTACATGGTAGGGTTACTGCCTCAATTACATTTGACTGGGGTGGAGGCCTAATTCACATCCAGTCTGTGGTCCGACCTTGCCAGCCTGTGGGGTGCCCGGCTGCATCGCACAGCAGTTTACCATCCACAGTCCAATGGATTGGTGGATCCCTTCCACAGGCACCTCAAAACCGTTCTCATGACCAGACTCCAAGGACCCAACTAGGTAGATGAGCTACCAAGGGCGCTGTTGGGCATCTGCATGGCACCCACGGAGGACCTCAACACCTATTTGTATGATCTCATCTATTGGGCGCCAGTGGTGGTCCTGGGAGAATTCATACCATCTGCAGCATTCCTTGGCAGGCTCAGGGAAAGAATCAGCAACCTGGCCCCAATTCCACCTTCCAGGCATGGTCACATGATGAACAACATACCAAAAGACCTACAGAGACTTTGCCTCCAGGTACCACAGGGATCAAGCCAGCGTTCCATCTAGTGAACCGGTGAGTGAACGGCAAGGACAGCTTAAAGGCCAGTGATCCCAAAATGGCTCTGCCCTGCTGCACAGTGAACAGACAGGGGTAGCATGTGGGGATGAAGGGCATTTTTATGCAGGAAAGCATCCACGCATGGGAATCCTGCTTTTGTTATGCATGTTGTAATGTCAGCCAAGGGGGGCCACGGTGGGAACAGTGCAAGTATAAAAGTTGGGCCTGAGCCCTAATAAAACTCAGAGCTTAACCTGACTACACTACATGTGTGGCTATCTAATGGTTCACTTGAAATAAGAGAAACAAAAAGGCATTCTGTGGTGACCTGAAAGAAAGAGGTTATCATCTGGACAGCCATGAGGGGGCAAGTTTCTTCGGCAAGACACTGAAGTGGCTGGGTGTCCATGGTACAACATATCTCTCTCTGAAAACCAACAAGAACTTTCCTGAGCAGTAACCATTTACCTTTCAAACACCAAAGCCTGGTGATTTTTATAAATGTTAAATTCTGTGCACAGTATAAGAATTGCCTGCAACCAGTGAACTTGGAGGAATGAGAAGTGAGATTGGACTGTGAACCAAAGAACTTTTCTGAATTACATATATGTGCGCCTCGAATTAGAAGGGGGTTAAGTAAATCAATAGAGTTAAGTTAAAGTGTGATTTTGTTTTCATGTTTAAAGATAATTAAAATAATCTTTTGTTTAAGTAACCATTTGTCTTGATGAATATTGCTGCTGGGTTTTGGGGTCCTCAGGGCTCGTAACAGTATGATTTGGGGGGGGGGGGGGGAGAGCAGCCTGAGCCTCGGCTTGTGGTGGGCAGGAGGCTTTGGCATCACAGCCATGTCAGGCAGGAGGGCTTCCATCAAGGTGAGTGAAGGTAAATACGCTAAAACAAATTTTCTCTGAAATCTCGCGCTAAAAATTGGGCTGGGGTTGGGTCCTATATGCCGTCAAATACGGTTTAAAAAAGTTTTTTTTTCTTCAAATTCCTCTGTGCCCTTGTTATTTCTGTCATCACCTCCAGCTATACAAAATATCTGGGACATCCATTCTTTTCTATATCTAAACTTCTACAGATTTTACTTTAGCACATTTGTAGAATATCAGCATTCAAGCCCCAAGCTCCAGAATTCCTGTTCTTGATTTCTTGAAGTCCACATTTCATCTTAACTTTTTCATCAAAACCCTTTGATTAAGCTATTGGTCACTTTTCCTAATAAACCAATGTGAATCCAAAATTTACTTCAATTTTTAGTTCAAGATCAATTTCTGTGAGCCATGTTAGATGAAAATGTAAGTTTTATTGGATCCACAAGTGTATTGTTTTGGAAGACACATTAGGAAATTCTCCATGAATTTGTTGCTAGTATCAGAATCTGTTATGAATGTGTCACAATGTTTGTTGTTTTATGCCAGCGTCACAGTGCAAACATTTACTGTATATAAACCATCTTACAAAATAAGTAAAAAGAGTGCAAGAAAATGCCAAAGTAAGGCAGAGTCTAAGGTTCCTTGTTCATTCAGAAGGAAAGAAGCTCTTGTACTGCTGAGTGCTTATCTTTATGCTCCTGTACCTTTTCCCCCAATGGTAGCAGAGTGAAGAGGGCATGGCTTGGGTGGTGGGGGTTCTTGAGGTTAAAGGCTGCTTTCTTAAGACATTGCCTCCTCTATCCCCCGCCCCGGTCAGTGCCGCCGCCATATCCTCATCCCCCATTAGCACCACCACAGCTGCCTCCACCCCGATGGGTGACACCAACTCTAGTGACACCACTGGGTGGAGGGAGCTCTTCACGGAATTAAAGTGATAGGGCGTTGAGAGGCTTTGAGGAAGGGGAGAAGAAGAAAGGTTGGGGGGAGGTGTGGAGTTGAGTGCAGAAATGTGAGATTGGGAAAGTTTGTGAGAAGCTAAAATTTCTTGTGTTGTAACAGGAGAGTTCAGGGAGGGACAATTGAATCTCTGGAAGCTTAACAAGTTTGGTCAGTTTATAGAGGTGGAGAGGGGAGTACATGTGAAGTTACAAGAGAATTTTTCTAAAGGTGTCATTTTACTACTGTGGGCAGTGGAAGCTGGATTTGATGTGGAGTAGCATTGCTTCCTGGTTCAAGGAGGTTGTAGTTTGTTGGGCCCCAGCCATGGGTAAGAATCATTGCAGTCTGATGTGGTCTGTTTGTGGCCAAACATTGATAGAATATTTTAGTCTGGTCTCACCCTGTCAATGGATGAGGCCAAGAACAAATGTGTTGTTGCAGGAATGGTTGAGGGAATTAAAATAGTTGGCTGCAGAAAGCTCAAGATTAGATCCACAAATTGAATGTAGAGGTTCAGAGAAGCAATCCACAATCTGTATTTGGTCCCACACTGAATACACATTTTACTCTCTGCGTCTTCTGGTGATTTCCCTTGTGTTAAAGGCATCTGTGTATTCACCTGTGGCATGAGTCGCAGAAATTATTGCTTGTGTTGGATCAGTCTTCATGATCTTATCATTTTATCATTCTCATCTGCTGCATGAACTGTTTACAAGTATTTTCATGGCTGTTTTTCTATTGTGGCATTCACATCATTTAATAGATTCAGCTTATTTTTCTCCATTTGACAGCATTTCACAGATGAGTTCAATGCAGTTCTCATTGACAGGATAAAATTTTGACAGGATAAAACTGTTTGATTCCTGCACCATTTCAAAATTGGTGGTAGCTTTGAGAGGACAATACATTTTACTCAAATTATTAAAATAATACTGGTTAAATTAACGGCAATATAGATGTAGATATATCCAGAGAAGTGTTCTTTTACTGACCACCAACACATTGTTTTCAGCTGTTACACCAGGTCTGATTCTGCTTCTTTCCCTGCAGAAATCTGTCAATTTGATGAATTATTTGCTGCCTCCTTCATTATACATTGGAGGAATTTCATCGCACACACTTCACTGTATTCAAAACTTTATTTTTCACTTACTCATGCTGCAGTCTAATTTACTAAAGCATTTTTGGTAATATTTTCCTCTTTTGTCTCCTGCATGAACTTCCTTCTCTCCTTAATAATCTCTAGCTTTGCTTTGGTTAGATCTGAACCTTTGCAAGTCTAGACAATTATTTACTTACAGTCTTCATGATATCAAGAAAGTATTTTTTTTTTAAATTTTTAAATTTTTTTTATTTTTCACACCATAAATCACAATAGCCATGATATACACTTTTTCTTTTTCACACATTTACAGTGACTTTTTCTCCCCCCCCCTCCCCTCCTCCCAAGCCACCCCCCCCCACCCCCCCCCCCCTCATCCATTTTAGGTATACAGTCTAGGTTGCATTAATTCAGTCAGACAATGTTGTCATTCAACAAAAATACACCAGAAATTCTACAGAGTCCATTCTTTTCTTTCCTTCTCCTTCCATCAACTTAGGTAATGTTTGTCCCCGGTAGGTTTTCGCTATTATATTTAATGTAAGGCTCCCATACTTGTTCGAATATTTCAATATTATTTCTTAAACTATATGTTATTTTTTCTAATGGAATACATTTATTCATTTCTATATACCATTGTTGTATTTTCAAATTATCTTCCAATTTCCAGGTTGACATAATACATTTTTTTGCTACGGCAAGGGCTATCTTAACAAATCTTTTTTGTGCATCCTCCAAATCAATTCCAAATTCTTTGTTTTTTATGTTACTTAGGAGAAAGATCTCTGGATTCTTTGGTATATTGTTTTCTGTTATTTTATTTAATATCTGATTGAGATCATCCCAAAATTTTTCTACTCTCTCACATGTCCAGATTGCATGAATTGTTGTTCCCATTTCTTTTTTACATCGAAAACATCTATCAGATACTGTTGGGTCCCATTTATTTAACTTTTGCGGTGTAATGTATAGTCTGTGTAACCAATTATATTGTATCATACGTAGCCTCGTATTTATTGTATTTCTCATCGTTCCAGAACATAATTTCTCCCATGTTTCCTTTTTTATCTTTATATTTAAATCTTGTTCCCATTTTTGTTTAGTTTTACCATTTGTTTCCTCATTCTCCTTTTCTAGCAGTTTAATATACATATTTGTTATAAATCTTTTGATTAACATTGTATCTGTAATCACATATTCAAGGTTACTTCCCTCTGGTAAACTCAGATTGCTTCCTAATTTATCCTTCAAGTAGGATCTCAGTTGGTAATATGCCAGCGCTGTATCTCCAGTTATATTGTACTTATCTCTCATTTGTTCAAAGGATAAGAATCTACTTCCTGAAAAACAATTTTCTATTCTTTTAATCCCTTTTTTTCCCATTCCCATTCTACTCCCTTATTGTAAAAGGGAGTAGCTTATTTTGCGTCAATATTAGTTTTGGTAATTGATAATTTGTTTTATTTCTTTCTACATGGATCTTCTTCCAAATATTGAGGAGATGATGTAATACTGGAGAAGTTCTATGTTGTATCAATTTTTCGTCCCATTTATATAATATGTGTTCAGGTATCTTTTCCCCTATTTTATCTAATTCTAATCTCGTCCAGTCTGGTTTTTCCCTTGTTTGATAAAAATCTGATAGGTATCTTAATTGTGCGGCTCTATAATAATTTTTAAAGTTTGGCAATTGTAAGCCTCCTTGTTTATACCATTCTGTCAATTTATCTAGTGCTATCCTCGGTTTCCCCCCTCTCCATAAAAATTTCCTTATTATTTTCTTTAACTCTTTGAAGAATTTTTCTGTCAGTTGTATTGGCAGTGCCTGAAATAAGTATAATATCCTTGGGAAAATGTTCATTTTAATACAGTTTATCCTTCCTATCAGTGTTAGTGG
This sequence comes from Narcine bancroftii, assembly GCF_036971445.1. Taxonomy (NCBI): domain Eukaryota; kingdom Metazoa; phylum Chordata; class Chondrichthyes; order Torpediniformes; family Narcinidae; genus Narcine; species Narcine bancroftii. Next base: position 22,213,172 of record NC_091473.1, on the reverse strand, counting down.
TAGATCTTTCCAATGCTCTAAATTGTCCTGTAATTTTTTCATTAGTGGATTATAATTGAGTTTATATAATTGGTCTAGATTTTTGTTTATTTGTACACCTAGGTATCTTATTGCCTGCATTTGCCATCTGAATGGAGATTCCTTCTTAAATTTTGAGAAATCTGCATTATTCATAGGCATTGCTTCACTTTTATTTACGTTTATCTTGTAACCCGACACTTCTCCATATTCCTTCAATTTCTTATATAATTCTTTTATTGATAGTTCTGGTTCTGTTAAGTACACTATAACATCATCCGCAAATAGACTGATTTTATATTCCCTGTCTTTTATTTTTATTCCTTTTATAGTATTATCTATTCTTATCAATTCCGCTAGTGGTTCTATAGCTAGCGCAAACAATAAAGGTGATAGTGGGCATCCCTGCCGCGTTGACCTGCTTAAGTTAAATTGCTTTGATACATGTCCATTTACTGTCACTTTCGCTAATGGTCCCTAATATAATGCTTTAATCCAATTAATATACTTCTCCGGTAAACTGAATTTTTGCAATACTTTGAACAAATAATTCCATTCTACTCTGTCGAAGGCCTTCTCTGCGTCTAAAGCAACTGCTACTGCAGGTGCTTTATTTCCTTCTACTGCATGAATTAAGTTAATAAATTTACAAATATTGTCTGTTGTGCGTCTTTTTTTGATAAATCCAGTTTGGTCTAAATTTACCATTTTCGGTACCTGTTCTGCTAATCTGTTTGCTAATAGTTTAGCTATTATTTTATAGTCTGTGTTTAGCAAAGATATTGGTCTATATGATGCTGGTAAGAGTGGATCTTTCCCTTGTTTTAGTATTACTGTAATTATTGCTGTTTTACATGAATCTGGTAAGCTTTGTGTTTCATCAATCTGGTTGATTACATCCAGGAGGGGCGGTATTAATAAGTCTTTAAATGTTTTGTAGAATTCTATTGGAAATGCATCCTCTCCTGGTGTCTTATTATTTGGTAATTTTTTTATTATCTCTTGTATTTCTACTATTCCAAATGTTTCTGTTAATTTATTTTGTTCCTCTATTTGTAGTTTTGGTAGTTCAATTTTAGTCAAAAATTCCTCTATTTTCCCTTCTTTCCCTTCGTTTTCAGTTCGGTATAATTGTTCATAGAATTCTCTAAAGTTTTCCTTAATTTCTTTTGGATTATATGTAATTTGTTTGTCTTTTTTCCTTGATGCCAATACCATTTTCTTAGCTTGTTCTGTCTTAAGCTGCCATGCTAGGATTTTGTGCGTTTTTTCCCCTAGTTCATAATATTTCTGTTTTGTCTTCATTATATTCTTCTCTACCTTATATGTTTGTAATGTTTCATATTTTATTTTTTTATCCGCCAATTCTCTTCTTTTAGTTGTATCTTCCTTCATTGCTAATTTTTTTTCTATGTTTACTATTTCCCTTTCCAACTGCTCTGTTTCCTGATTATAGTCCTTCTTCATCTTGGTTACATAGCTTATTATTTGCCCTCTAATGAATGCTTTCATTGCGTCCCATAGTATAAACTTATCTTCCACTGATTCCGTATTTACTTCAAAATACATTTTTAATTGTTTTTCAATAAATTCTCTAAAATCCTGTCTTTTAAGTAGCATGGGGTTTAATCTCCATCTATACATTCTTGGAGGGATGTCCTCTAGCTTTACTGTCAATATTAAGGGTGAATGGTCCGATAGTATTCTCGCTTTATATTTTGTTTTTCTTACTCTATCCTGCATACTAGCTGATAACAAAAATAGGTCTATTCTTGAGTATGTTTTATGTCTAGCCGAGTAGTATGAGTATTCCTTTTCTTTTGGGTTTTGTTTCCTCCATATATCCAAAAGTTTCATTTCTTGCATTGATTTAATTATAAATTTGGTTACTTTGTTCTTCCTGTTAATTTTTTTCCCCGTTTTATCCATATTTGGATCCAAATTCAGGTTGAAATCCCCTCCTATTAGTATGTTCCCTTGCGTATTAGCTACCTTCAAAAAGATATCTTGCATAAACTTTTGATCTTCTTCGTTAGGTGAATATACATTAAGTAGATTCCAAAACTCCGAATATATCTGACATTTTATCATAACATATCTCCCTGCTGGATCTATTATTTCCTCTTCTATTTTAAATGGCACATTTTTACTAATTAATATAGCCACTCCTCTTGCTTTTGAATTATATGATGCTGCTGTTACATGTCCTACCCAATCTCTCTTTAATTTCTTGTGCTCCAATTCAGTTAAGTGTGTTTCTTGGACAAATGCTATATCAATTTTTTCCTTTTTCAGTAAATTTAGTAGTTTCTTCCTTTTAATTTGGTTATGTATTCCATTAATATTTATAGTCATATAGTTCAACGTAGCCATTTTATACTTTGTTTATCTTCTCCTTCCGTTTTTCCATCATTACCTTTCCTCCTTTTCCATTTCTGTTTTCTTATTTTCAACTCTTTATAAGACAACATTCCTACAACATCCAACATTTTCCTTATTCTCCTATTTATATCTTCTTTATCCCCAATCTCCCCTTCCCCTCCTGAGTTGTCCTTTATCCCTTGTCGGACAACCACATCTCCCCTCTCCATTTGGATTTGCGAATTCACTCGCAAGCGTCAACTGATTTTGCAGTGACCGCTATTTCTCCCCACCCAGCCCTCCCCAGAAAAGATTTCACTTTTCATATGTAACAAAGGTCACTCTTTTAATTCCCTCCTTATTCTCTCTATTCCATTACCTTCCCTTATTCATTCTTGTCTATACTATCTATATTTTCCTCTAAGTACAGATACCTTCACGTATGCACATTGTCTCTATTCACTCTTATACCTCTTTACCCACATACATATCAATCATTATCATTTTTACTCTCATTACCCGTCTTCATCCCTCAGTCTATTTTTGTAATTGTTCTGCGAATTTTCGTGCTTCTTCTGGGTCTGAGAATAGTCTGTTTTGTTGTCCTGGAATAAATATTTTCAATACCGCTGGATGCTTTAGTATAAATTTATACCCTTTCTTCCATAAAATCGCCTTTGCTGTATTGAACTCCTTTCTCTTCTTTAGGAGTTCAAAACTTATATCTGGATAAATGAAGATTTTTTGCCCTTTATACTCCAGTGGTTTGTTGTCCTCTCTTACTTTTTCCATTGTCTTCTCCATTACTTTTTCTCTTGTAGTATATCTTAGGAATTTTACTACAATAGATCTTGGTTTTTGTTGTGGTTGTGGTTTAGAGGCCAATGCTCTATGTGCCCTTTCTATTTCCATTTCTTGCTGTAGTTCTGGATATCCTAGGGTCTTAGGGATCCAATCTTTTATAAACTCCCTCATATTCTTGCCTTCTTCATCTTCCTTAAGGCCCACTATCTTTATGTTATTTCTTCTGTTATAATTTTCCATTATATCTATTTTTTGAGCTAACAGTTCTTGTGTCTCTATCGCTTTTTTATTAGATTCCTCCAATTTCTTTTTTAAGTCTTCTACCTCCATTTCTGCTGCTACTGCCCGCTCTTCCATTTTGTCCATTTTCTTTCCCATTTCTGTTAAGGTCATATCTATTTTATTCATTTTCTCTTCTGTGTTGTTTATTCTTTTTCTTAAATCATTAAATTCCTGTGTTTGCCATTCTTTAAATGACTCCATGTATCCTTTAATAAGAGAAAGTACCTCCTTTATCTTGCCTTTCTTTTCTTCTTCTATTTCACTGTACTCTCCCTCTTCTTCTTCCTCTGGGTTGGCCATCTGTTGTTTCTTTGTTGCCCTTTTCTTCTCTTCTTTCTTGTTTCCATTGTCTTCTGTGGTCTCTTCTTGCTGCAGGTGTTCTGCAGCTGTCGTTGCCGGCTGTGGAGATCGACTCCCCAGCTGGTCCCCCCTCCCGTCGGTGTGTTTTTTTTCATGCGCGGTTGCGCACTTTTACTCGGCTCAGCGAGCCATTTTTGTAGTCCATTATCTACCGACCTGAGGGAGCGGGTTTCTCTCTCCACAGCGGGCCTCTTCGGACAGGTAAGGCCTTCACCTTCTTCCTCCGTTGTCTTCTCTTCCTCTCTTCTTACCGTTGCTTTCGATTTTTCTTTTTTTGTCGCCATTTTCTTTCCACCTTTATACTCACTTTTCTTTAACTTTTATTTCTGTGCCTTTGTGTTTTCCTTTGTTTTTCCCGACTTTTCTGGAGAGGGCTGGAGTTCACTGTCCGGCCACTACTCCATCACGTGACTCCTCCCATATCAAGAAAGTATTAATGGATTTTTTTTTGCTCCTGGTTATGTGTAAAAGCTTGACCATTAATTTGTCTGTGCAATACAGTGGTGTCCTCTTGAAGCATTTAATGTATTCCCCAGAGTTTCATTGAGAGATTTTATGCCATAGTACAATTCTCTCCCTTGAGAGCAATGCAATTATCTTTACTTTCATATATCTGTACGTCTTTCGAAGCCAGTTCAAAATCTAATGAATTGGGACAGTGGAAAGAAGAGCGACTTGACTTGAAATCTGAGGAATCCTAACTACTTTCATTGTTTGCCATCTTCATTGAATCTCACAGATTACTGTCTGCCCACAAATTTTAGTGTCATCTTAATTGGGAAGGATTACATGTCGTGTTTGTTGTCCTTATTCTGGATGTGGTAATTAACTTCCATAACCTTACCAACCATCACTTACTAATGTCTCTTCGATGCTGTAAAAAAAATAGCTAAATTAAACTAAAAGGTGACTTTATTAAATAAAATTACTGTTAATATATGGAGAATATATGGCTATTTAACCATTGAAGAGAATGTTTCTGACATTGCAACCAAGAGAGCAGTCAGTCATATGATATCCTTCATGAAACAGTCTTAAAATAATGATGATTGTTAACAGTAATTGTCAGCAATGTTACACAGTTTAACAAGAATCTGATGAAGGAAAGGCATAAAACCTGTCGACACTGAGCAACCAGCAAGCAAAAACTGAGCAACTGATATCCAGAATAAGCATGAGAAACACTAGATCAGATGACAAGCCTTAGTTGCACACCATTCTGGGCTGATACACAACATGTTTGGCCTAATAACTAGAAGAATATACATCAATGTAGCCCAACTGAAGCATTGAGTTTGAAGGACTGTTTTCTGGTACCTTCCACAGAAAGCACTGTTTCATTACAATGACAATAAATTGAATCTTGAGAAAAGCAAGAGGAAGCATTTGCTAATTGCTTTTAGACAAAGTTAGGGATCCCCATCTTGTTAAAATAGTAAAAAAAATGGCACTTTATTTAAAATTAGAGAAGGTTGTGGTTTTCAAAGTTTGTCCTGCAAGTACTTTCCTGGGAGATCTCCCTGAAGGTGCCAATCTCCACTAACAGTATCCTGCGTTACGGAGAATAACTTCAGCCTTTGGTTTGTGTAATGCAACTGATTGCACTCGAGATGAATGAAGAGTGCAAACATTCTTTTAATAGCTTGCAATCAAAGGCTGGTGGAACAATAGTCCTCAGGTAAATCTGTGGTAAAGCGGGAAAACCAGGGTTTATATTGTGGTAGGTGAGGGTGGAGCCAAGGAGGAACCAGCCATCTGAACAATTATATAAGCAGTGAATTCCAGTTCACTGCATTCACCCCTTCCTTCAGAATTGAGCCTTTGGGTGAAAAACACAGACAATTTATTTAAAAAAAACTAATACTTTACAAATATTTACAAGTTAAATCTGTCAGGGGGTCTGATAATTCTGGTTGAGTGTCACAGTACTGGAGGACTTTGGGCATCCTGAACTTCCTGAATCCCCTGTTGTACAGAATTAGTGGGTCTCAAGGGCTCCAGATCAGGTCATGGATGGATTGGACCACTTTCTGAGCAGTGTCTTCTGGGACCATAAGTACTCTGTAGTCCCTGGCTCACTTGAGGCATCAGATCCTCAATTCCGATGGGTGCCAAGTCTCTGATCGAAACTGTGTCCTCTCTGTCATCAGGGTTTGCCACGTAGGCATACATTGGGTTGGCATGCACCCTCTTGATCAGGGGTCCATCTGGCTCCTCACATTTTTTTTTCAGCAGGACTGGGCTTGGTACCATTAGCCAAGCCGGGAGAGTAGTCTCAGACATGGATTTCCTCTGGAACGTAAGCATAAGCGTGTGAGGAGTTGCATTGGTCGCTGGGCAGAGGAGTGACCTTATGGAGTGGAACGCAATGGGTAGAACTTCTTGTCAGCATGAGTCAGGAAGGCCTTTGGACCAGAGAGCCAATTTCACAGCCTTCCATGCAGTCAAGTTCTCTTTTTCAACTTGTCCATTCCCCTGGGTATTGTAACTAGTCGCCCTGCTTGAAGCAATGCCCCTGGTGAGCAGGTACTGGCATAGCTCTTCGCTCATAAACGATGATTCCCGTTCGTTATAGATGTAGCTTGGGTACTCAAACAGGATAAAAATAGAGTTCAAGGCCCTGATGACTGTGGTGGTGGTCATGTCTGGGCAGGGGATGGCAAACGGAAAACACGAATACTTGTTGATAACTTTGTTAAACTATACGTTTCCGTTGGTGGAAGGGAGGGGACCCTTGAAATTGACACAAAGTCATTTGAAAGGACAGGATGCCTTTATCAGGTGCACTTTATCAGGGCGGTAGAAGTGTGGCTTGCATTCCTCGCAGATGTGGCAGGACCTGGTCATTTCCCTCAACGGAGTAGGGAAGGTTGTGTGCCTTGTTGAAATGAGCCATGTGAGTGATGCCTGGGTGGCAAACCTCACTGTGCAGTGACTGCAACTGACCGATGTGTGTGGTGGTACAGCTTCCTCTTGACAGGGCATCTGGAGGTTGATTGAGAGTACCTGGCCTGTGTGCTATGTCTTAATTATAGGTGGAGAGTTCAGTTCTCCACCTAGCAATCTTATCATTCAGTATTTTTCCCCTTTTTGGTTTATTAAACATAAATGCTACCGATCGCTGGTCAGTGAGCAGTTTAAATTTTCTGCCTGCAATGTAATGCCTCCAATGCCTGATGGCCTCTACACTGGCTTGAGCCTCTTTCTTTACAGATGGATTCCAAAGCTCATGGCCTTGTAGGGTGAGGGAGAAAAAGGCAACTGGCCTGCCTGCCTGGTTAAGCCAGGCTTTTAGCTTTTTCAGAGCTAATTCGGAGGCATCGCTTTCCACCGTAAGCATGGTGGCCTTTGTGATGTAGCTCCGAATGCAGTCGACAGCCGTCTGATTTTTGGCCAACAATGGGAAAGAGGTGGACTTTAAGAGGGGGCAGAAATGAAGCTTAGGCACTTCCTTAAGGCTTTCATGATCTTCTTCTTCTTTGGCTTGGCTTCGCGGACGAAGATTTATGGAGGGGGTAAAAAGTCCACGTCAGCTGCAGGCTCGTTTGTGGCTGACAAGTCTGATGCGGGACAGGCAGACACGATTGCAGCGGTTGCAGGGGAAAATTGGTTGGTTGGGGTTGGGTGTTGGGTTTTTCCTCCTTTGCCTTTTGTCAGTGAGGTGGGCTCTGCGGTCTTCTTCAAAGGAGGTTGCTGCCCGCCAAACTGTGAGGCGCCAAGATGCACGGTTTGAGGCGTTATCAGCCCACTGGCGGTGGTCAATGTGGCAGGCACCAAGAGATTTCTTTAGGCAGTCCTTGTACCTTTTCTTTGGTGCACCTCTGTCACGGTGGCCAGTGGAGAGCTCGCCATATAACACGATCTTGGGAAGGCGATGGTCCTCCATTCTGGAGACGTGGCCCATCCAGCGCAGCTGGATCTTCAGCAGCGTGGACTCGATGCTGTCGACCTCTGCCATCTTAGGCATTGGGAGATCTAACGGGGCTCAATTGACTGGGGTCAGGGCCAATGACACCATTCTCCACCACATAGCCCAGGATTGCCAGTCGTTTCTTCTGGAACATGCACTTACTGGAGTTGTACATGAGGTTCAGGGCCTTGGCCATGTGGAAAAGCCTCTGGAGGTTAGCATCATGATCTTCCAGAGAGTGTTCACAAATGGTGACGTTGTCGAGATGATTCATTGATCATTTTGTCCACCTGTCTCTGGAAGACAGAAACCCCATTGGTGATGCCAAAAGGGACCCTCTGGAACTGATAGAGCCATCCGTCTGCCTCAAATCCATTGTAGGGATGGTCCTCAGAATGGATCGGTCGGTAACTGATGGTATGCAGCTTTCAGGTCGATGGTCGAATAGACCCGATACTGCGCAATTTTGTTTACCATGTCAGAAATTCGAGGAAGGGGTACACATCGAGGAGTATGAAACAATTGTTTCATACCAGTTGGGCCCGTTCGACTGCTTTGGCTATAGTCGATCACTAGCCTGGATTTTTCTTCCCCTTTCATGACTACCACCTGGGCTCTCCATGGACTGTTGCTAGGCTCCATGATGTTTTCTTTGAGCAGCAGCTATTTCTTGGCTCTAATAAATTCCCGATTCCCCCACACTGTATCACATAATCTTTGTAGCTATTGGTTTGCAATCGAGAGTCAGGTTCGGAAATAGTGGGGGTGGGGGTGGGGGTAGAGAGACCGCATGTGGCATCCGGCTTTTGGAACCTTCTGTTCCGCTCCCCGATTGAAGGAAGAGGGCCAGAGAACTCTATGGTCACACTTTTCAGGTGAGACAGGAAGTCCAGGCTCAGCAATACAGGAGCACACAAGTCCTTCAGGACATTCAATCGGAACTTACAAAATTCCCCCATTTTGCAGTTAGATACAATACCCCTGGATCATCGCAGAGTTCAAGTGCGAAGCTAGGAAAATAGGATAGCCAGTCGGGTACAGTTGATGAGGTATTGCCTGATTCAGGATGAGTAATGCCGGTGCTCTGGAGATCCCGTCACTTTCCATTCTGATGTCAACTCTCTCCTCTTGGCCTGCGGGCAGACAAATGGCATCAACCACGAGGCGCGGCAAGATGGCCACCTTCCATCTTGATCCGATGAAGGACTAGGTTGTGTCGACTTTGAGGCACGGCAAGATAGCTGCTGTGGCTTCCCATGATGCTTTACTTCCAGTGGCAGGTCCCGCCATGAGGTGCAGCAAGATGCTGATGGTGAGCAGCATGGAGAGGCTGAGGCCGGCACTTCAGACTCTGGCATGGGCCGAGTGATGATTTGGGAGTTGCACATGTGGTCACCCTCTTTGGGTTCTCTTTAGTTCGGCAGACCTTCACCCAATGCCATCGCTTTTCACATCCTAAGCACACGGAGTCCTTCATGGGGCATAGGGGTGCTGAACCTGTCCACAGAAGTAGCATCCCTGGTCGCAGCAATTGATGCTGGGTTTGCAGGAGTCACCTATGCCTCAATGACCTGGTCCCTGAAAAGGCGCTGCTTTCATCTGTGAGGTCGTCAGCTCTCAGTTGAGCCTATTCGACTGCTTTTGCCAGCTCCAGGATGCTGGCCAAGTCTTCATTCCCCAACTCTAGCAGTCACTGCCTTGTGTGCTTCAACCTCACTTCTGCCATGAGGGTGTCCCATATTTTTTGTTCCTCTCTCACCTGGGCTGTGGCTGCTTCATAGTGGCATTTTCTGGTCAAGGCCCACAGTTCAAGAACACTTGGAAGCTGCTGACATTGAGAGAGTCAATGCCTCGCCAGCATGTTGTTCTGGGGCCTCGAGTTACAGGCCTTCAAGCCTTCTGTGGCCAACTCGTATGCAGCACAGTCTCTGACGGCATACCCTTTGGGGCTGACTCGAGAGAGAAGTGCAGATCTCTGGAGACCATCTGAATTGAAGACATCTTGTATGGCTGTCAGGTAGGACTGGAAGCATTCCAGCTTGTAGGCGAATTCCTCCTCAGGGGACAGGGTCAACCTCGAACATGCCTGGCTTCAACAGGGCTTCCATTCTGTTTCAAAGTTAAGTATTAAAATTGTAACGCAACTGATTGTACTCAGACGAGTGAGGAGTACAAACACGCTTTTAATAGCTTACAATCCATGCCCAGTAGACACAACAGTTCTCAGGCGGGAAAACCATGGTTTATATTGGGGTAGGTGAGGGTGGAGCCAAGGGAGGAGCCAGCCATCTGAAAAATACATACAGTGAATTCCAGTTCACTGCAGTTTGTTACTATTCAGTAGTTCGAGGTGAGACGCTCAATTCCCAATGAATTTCTTGACTGAGAGAGAACTTTATTTTAATTGCGTTCTGGGCTCTGCAAAGATTTCTAGATCAGGAAAAACAAGGTGGGAATTGCTTTTTATTAATGGTGTGAATGGAAAGGAATAGTTACAAAAGCCTTGATTCAGTGTTTGGTGTTTTCAAAAGACAGAAAAAAAAGGTTCCTTTTAAGTGTTCAAAGAAGGTTTATAACATTCTCCAATTGATAAATTATCTCAACTTGAAAAAAAATGTCTGAAGGTAAAAGTTTGCAAATATTTGCAAATATTTGTTTAGTTGAAAGTGTTCCTGTTTGGCATGAGATATTGGATTGAATTGTGGCAGATTGTTATGTACAGTTTGATTATGACAAATTGCACTGTGGACAAAAAGTAGGTAGTTGAGTAAAAAGATGGACTTGTTTTCATATTTCTCTGCATGTGATTATCGAAGCACTGAGAAATCTATTAATGCATTGGCATTCAAAAAAGTGCGATGCCATATTTTAATTTCAATCATGTACGTGATCCATGTCATCTACAGGTCTTTATAACAATTGTGCGATCTATTTCAGTGTGACTTAAAGGGCACTGGGCAAAAATGCAGATGAAAGTTGAGGTCTGTCACTTTTAAGATGCATACCTTAATAACCTCAGCAACTGACTTTAGATCATGAACTTATCGTATGATCTTTACATATAGGTATCCCTCTGAATTGTACCTTTTCTATGACTTCACTTCCTTCTCACCTTTGCCACCTCACCCCCTCTCAATCCCCACTCTTCAGGACTCAAGATTGAACAGGTTTTCTTGCCTGCTTTGTACTATCAGGAGTATGCAAAGACTGCTTGAGTGCACACAGGCACCTAAACAGCGCTGGTATAGCTAAATCTTCATACTTCACTGAATTTTAGAGGCAAACATGACATCAAAGTATTTATTGACCCACCATTTTCATACACATAATATGCTTTGCGATGTGTTAACCTATTTCTAGCTTCAAGTTGTTTGTTTTTGAATTCTTACATCAGGATTTCTGAATGTCTCAGAAACTTGCAAGGGATATGGCTGAGCTGACTGCCAGATTTTTATAGCTTTTTTTCAGATGTTTAAAAGTTTTCTTCAGTGAATCAATGCTGTCCTGAAGTCATTCACCTTGGGACTCTACAAATCTCAATGATTACTTTCTGTGAACTTTAAAGCCTAGTTACTTTGTGCCCTTTATTTTTTATCATTAATTAATCTCATGAAGTCAGAGTATTTGAAAATTGGGTGTTTTTTTTTAATGAGGTGCAACATTCTCAAATATATAATGACCTTGACCATTTTTTTTCTGGGATATTTCAAAATTATGTGACTGCAATACATTCTTCCTTGAATTATGAAGAACTGTGCTTATAAATGATTAAATGAATGTTGAAATATATTCAATATTAGCATTAATTTGTAAATTAATAATTTTTCTCAATATAAGTGTGCACAGTACAATGGTTGGATACATGGTAATGAGGATTGATTTGGACAATCATGTATTTCAATGAAGGAGGATGAGCATAGTTTGTTTTTAAAAACACGGAACATTTTAAGCATCTGTCTTGGGTAAACTTATACCTCTCATTTTGTTCATTTTAGATCGGTCACAGTGTTTGAGCTACCGAAAGAAAATAGACACACACACCGAGAGCAGTTCAGTTTATACAAATGTTTATTACTAATTCAAAAGCTGATTTCACACTACAATATGCAAGCCCTTCCCAACTATACTTATCAACGCTTGGACTGGTCCCAACTGCCGAAGCGAGGCAACGACTGCACACTTGTAGTAGGTTGTCAGGGTGCTGGTAGCAGCTTCTCCACCTCCCCCGACCGGGACGTTGCTCGGACTCTGGCTGTTCTTCCTTCTTGACAAGGGGTGTTCCCACCCCTCGGAGAGTCTAAACTTCAGCAGCAGGACCACAGGCTTATATACCCCAAAAACAATTAATCATGCGCCTACTCCTTCTAATATTTGTCAGTCAAAATCAAAACTGAACATTACATTCTACAATTTAGAAGATTAATTATTATGGAACCAGGATGTTATAATTTCCTGGTTTATCTCGTAGATACAAAGACTTATTAAAACTTCTCGAGCAAGACAGGTTGTGACCAATTCGTCAATTTCAGAGTGTTGCATTTGACAACTGCTTTCCCTGGGCCTCACAGTGGAATTCCATTTCAAAGTGTATCTTCAGATAAGTCCCCATGGCTGAGTTTAATTACATCTGCTAGTTCTGAAAGTAAGGTGACCTGCGTGTGGACCCAGTGTCGTCAGTTCCACATAAGCAAAAAGCATCTGGGTACATGGTTTTAATCCTCCATTACAGCATCTCATTTGAAGAAGCTTTGATCATGTTGTGCAATTTTTTTTCCCCCACCATAAACATTTTCATATTAAAAGTGACAAACAGTCTTGCAAAAGATTACTCTGGAACATGTTGAAAATACCGTAAATAAAACAATAAGACTTTGGTTTTATTTAAAAAAAAAAGCACAAGTAGGAAAAATATGACCTTATTTGTAATGTGAAGACAAGTACTATTTAAAGATGAAGGCCATGGGCTTCTGTAATATAAAAGATGGGAAAATGAGATTGCTGATTGAACAGGGAGCTGTGGGAAAGAAAATTGGATCTTATATGGCATTAAACTGTATGCGAGATGAGATTTGTTCATTTTCTGAACATTTATTGCTCAACCAAGATAAAAGATATAGATCAATCATCCTCCTGTTGTGCACAATTGCCACATTTTAAACATACTTAACAGGATCAAGGCATCATTGGGAAGGACAACATCCATTGTTCATCCCAAATTGCCTTTGAGAAAGCACAGGCAAGCCAACTTCTTGAACCTTTTGATGCTCTTGAGGTGGTTCTGACCAAGGACCAAGCTGACTCAGCAGTGAGTCATTATGAGAGAGCCACTTTCCCCTCACACCAATAAGATCGCAAAAAGATTAATCAGATCATGCTGATTCTTCAGAAATTAATCTGAAAAATGTGGCCATAAATATCTTCAAACTGAAATGTAACATCAAACACCACAATTGAATCTTTTTCTGAAACAACATATCCAATATGTTGTCGGAGCTTTTCGTCTTGCAGCTTCAATGACCTGCAATTGACTCTGATCTTGAACACTGCATGTGTGCAATTTGCATGTGTTTCCTGTGAAACTTTTTTTCTGGATTCTGTGGCTTACTGCTGTATCCCAAAGATATGGTTATTAGCATTATTGGTGATTGTAACTTGGGATGTTATTTGCAAGTATTGGAGAATAGATTCAGGAGAAACAAGTGCCATTGGATTGATGGGATGGCACTGAGAGTTGACATTGAATGGATGAGCTGAGTGGCCTTGTATAGTAAGGGAATAGAGTCCAGATTTCTTAATTCTTAACTCCTTCAGAGTCTCCAGCCATGTTTCATCTTTAAAAATCATCTTATGGCTTTTGATTTTTTTTTTTCCAGTGCTCGACAGTAGGGCAGTGACAAGAAATTGACCCCAAAGATTTCACCAACCAATAACATCTACAAGGCTTATTGAAAGCAGCTCTTCCCATAATTAAACAAGCTTTTATATCCTCTCAGTAGTAATGCGTTGATAGAATTTTCCCTCCATAATGGACAAGGTTACTGGATCCACTCTTTTGAGATAGCACAGTTCTTAAAATACTGTAACTGATTGTTACAACTCATTCTGATGAACTGGATGAAATTCATACTTGGCATCTTTCCATAATCAATAACGCTTGAGGGTTTTAGCTACCATCAGAACCATCATTAACTTCAGTGGAACCTGTCAGACACTTCAGTTCTCTATGCCAAGTGATTACTTTGGAGAGGCTAATTCCTGCATAACTGAAAGATCTGGGGACAATCTCATCCTTCACCTGGTTAAAGCCAACCAATTTCCTGATAATTGTGAAGGGAATTAATGTTTCAAGCCATGCAAATCCAAGTTCTGCTCTGCATGAATACAAAATTCCATTGCAAATATGTGTGGGCTGGTGAAAAATAATTTGGAGTCTTCTGTGAAGAATCTTATACTTGTATTCTGAGATGGTTGTAAGTCTTTTCTTCTTTGGCTTGGCTTCGCAGACGAAGATTTATGGAGGAGTAATGTCCACGTCAGCTGCAGGATCGTTTGTGGCTAACAAGTCCGATGCGGGACAGGCAGACACGGTTGCAAGGGAAAATTGGTTGGTTGGGTGTTGGGTTTTTCCTCCTTTGTCTTTTGTCAGTGAGGTGGGCTCTGCGGTCTTCTTCAAAGGAGGTTGCTACCCGCCGAACTGTGAGGCGCCAAGATACACGGTTTGAGGCGATATCAGCCCACTGGCGGTGGTCAATGTGGCAGGCACCAAGAGATTTCTTTAGGCAGTCCTTGTACCTCTTCTTTGGTGCACCTCTGTCTCGGTGGCCAGTGGAGAGCTCGCCATATAATACGATCTTGGGAAGGAAAAGTGCAGAGAACAAAACAAAGGACTCTACATCACCTTTGTTGACCTCACCAAAGCCTTCGACACCGTGAGTAGCAAAGGGCTTTGGCAAATACTAGAGCGCCTCGGATGCCCCCCAAAGTTCCTCAACGTGGTTATCCAATTGCACAAAAACTAACAAGGTCAGGTCAGATACAGCAGTGAGCTCTCTGAACCCTTCTCCATTAACAATGGCGTGAAGCAAGGCTGCGTTCTCGTACCAACCCTCTTTTCAATCTTCTTCAGCATGATGCTGAAACAAGCCATGAAAGACCTCAACAATGAAGACGCTGTTTACATCCGGTACCACACAGATGGCAGTCTCTTTAATCTGAGGTGCCTGCAAGCTCACACCAAGACACAAGGTTGTAAGTACAGGCATAATATTAAAACAGTTGAGTTGGCTGTAGATTGGACGCCCTATCTTCCAATATATATGCTTTTCACCTTTTGCATAAATCTAGATCTTTGGAAACCATATAGAAACCTGTGATCTTAATTGTTGATTTTAAAGCCTATCATCTGACAATCTTTCAACAACGTTAACCTTTATCTGCATCTTTGCCCACATCACTAGCCAATGCAATATCTTTCACAAACCATGGGCAACACAGTTGGTGTAGTGGTCAGCACAACGCCTTTTCAGCATCAACGATTGAGACTGGGGTTTGAATCCTACGCTGTCTAAGGAGTTTGTACTTTCTCCCGTGTCTGCTTGTGTTTTCTCCAGGGGCTTTGGTTTCCTCCCACTGTTCAAAATGCATTGAGGGTTGTGGATTAATTGGGTGTAAATTGGGCAGCAGGGATTCATGGGCCAAAACGGCCTGTTTCCGTACTCTATATAAATAAAAAAAATTAAAACACCAAGAAAGTGATAATAAAATAGTAATCCCTTCAGAATAAAATCTCTGCCCTTTTCCAACATGCACAGTAGAATATTAATTTCCAAATTAAGCTGAATGAGGAATAATGAATCAACTTTCTTAAACTCTTATCTTGTTTAAAAGGATATCTCCAGCCAAATCTCTAAACTGATTATTTAACTCGTGATTGAGAAAGCAAGCATTCAGCAATTTATAACTAAAGGACTCAAACCTTGGCCATTGCAGCAAGAACCGCAGTCAAATCCTCCTCTTTCTTTCCGGCAATTATTCAAAAATACCATATATACTTATGTAAAAGTTGACCCCCTATTTTTGGCCACAAAATCTGGAATTTTCCATATATATCATGTAAACGTCAATCCTAGTCTCTCACCTTGGCTGCCCATAATCCGGAGCTCCCGATGCCTTGATCACGAACTCATGCCTCAGCCCCGGCTGCCTGCAGGCTGGAGCTATCCCTATGTTTCTATTGTTCTGTGTTTCTATGAATTGGAGCTAGATAGAAAGTTAAGTACAGGATGAGGTAAAGAGCGAGGGGCCTGAACAAGGTAAGGCGTCTTGAGTTCTGGCAAGCGGCAAGGAGCTTGGACATGGTGGGGCCTGTACACGGCGAGGCCTGGCAAGGCTTGGCGGGAGCAGTGACAAGGGACCTGGACATGGTGAGGTCTGGCAGAAGCAGCAGTGAGAAACCTGGACATGGCAGGGCCCAGCAGAAGCAATATTGAAACTCCTGGACACGATGAGGCCTGGTGGGAGCAGTGGTGAGGGGTCCGGACACAGCAAGGCCCGGCAGGAGCAGCAGTGAAGGGAAGGTCAATTTTGGTCTTGAGCTGGTGTCTGAAATGTAATGTTAGTTATTACAATGTCTTGTGGTAATTTATCACAAATTTTAGTGATCTCCTGGAACACTGCTTGATTTCCATTAGGGATTCAGGGAGGAATTTCCCAAAATTTTTCCTGAAATTGGCCACAGATTTTTTTCCTTTGGTTTTCCACCACCCCCAGGAGCTGCATTACTAGCATATTTTGGAAGAGTGGTAGTAAATCCAAAAGGAGCAGTGATGATAGATAAAGAAAAGTAGAGATAGAGAAAAACAGGGAGAGTGAAAGAGAGATAAGATCTTTGTATTTAAATTGGGAGGAATTAATGGAGTCAGCAGTTAGGGAAGTTGAGTGCTCTGGTTGTAGGATGTGGGAAATCTGGGATCACACAATTATCCCTGGTGACTACACCTGCAAGAGGTGCATTGAGCTGAAACTCTTGGGAGATTGTGTAAGGAAGTTTGAGCTGGATGAACTCTGGATCATTCGGGAGGCTGAGGCAGTGATAGAGAAGAGGTTCAGGGAAACAGTCACCCCTTAAAGTCAGGAGACAGTTAACTAGGTGACTGTTAGGACTGGGAAGGGGAATAGGCAGATAGTGCAGAGTAACCCTGTGGCCGTTCCCCTCACTGTTGGGGAATAAAGGGGATGAACTTAAATCATGGATTAATACATGAAACTACAATGTTGTGTCCATTCCAGAGACTTGGCAGGAGGATGGGCAGAATTGACTGATGCAGGTACCTGGGTTTAGGAAGTAGTAAAGGGGAGGGGTAGCATTACTAGTCAGGGATAGTATCATGGCTTTAGAAAGGGAGGACGCTGCAGAGGGATTGTCCTCTGAGTTGGTGTGGGTCGAAGTCAGAAATAGGAAGGGACCTCTCACTGTGCTGGAAGTAGCCTGTAGACCTCCAAATAGCCCTGTTATGCATAACATAACATAACAATTACAGCACGGAAACAGGCCATTAGGCCCTTCTAGTCCGCACCGAACCAAACACCCCTTTCTAGTCCCACCTCCCTGCACAATGCCCATAACCCTCCATCTTCTTCTCATCCATATACCTCTCCAACCTTTTCTTAAATAATACAATTGACTCCGCCGCCACTATTTCTCCCGGAAGCTCATTCCACACGGCTACCACTCTCTGAGTAAAGAAGTTCCCCCTCATGTTACCTCTAAACCTCTGCCCCTTAATTCTTAACTCATGTCCTCTTGTTTTAATCTTTCCTCCTCTTAACGGAAATAGTCTATCCACATCCACTCTGTCTATCCCTTTCATAATCTTAAATACTTCTATCAAATCCCCTCTCAACCTTCTACGCTCCAAAGAATAAAGACCTAATCTGTCCAATCTCTCCCTATACTCTAGATGCTTAAACCCAGGTAACATTCTGGTAAACCTTCTCTGCACTCTCTCCACTCTGTTTATATCCTTCCTATAATTAGGCAACCAGAATTTCAACTTCTATAATATTGATTGGCACCTCCTGACTGCAAGAGGGACAGATGGGGCTGAGTTTATCAGATGTGTTCACACTTTGTGGACCGGCCAACGAGAGGAGAGGCCATACTAGATCTGATTCTGAATAATGAACCTGGTCAGGTGGCGGACCTCTTGGTGGAGGAGCATTTTGGTGAGAGTAACCACAACTCGCATAGGTTCAACTTAGCTATTGGAAAGGATAAAAACAGACAAAATAGGAAAGTGCTTAACTGGGGAAGGGCTAATTACAAAGGGATGAGGCAGGAACTAGTGAGAATAAATTGGAAACAGATAATCAAGAGTGAAAGCACAGAAGTAATGTGGAAAATGGTTCGTGGCCACTTGTGATGGGTTCAGGATAGATTTGTCCAACTGGGACAAGGAAAAGATGATAGGAAAAACATGAAAAAACAGGTGAGGCAACTAGTCAAGAAGAAGAAGGAAGCATTATGTTAAATATAGGAAGCATGATGTGCTCATGAGAAATGTATGGTTGCCAGGAATGAGCTTAAGGAAGGACTTGGGTGAGCTCGAACGGGGCATAAGAAGACTGTGGCGTGTAGGATTAAAGAGAACCTTGAGGTGTTCTATCTGTATTTGAAGAACAGAAGGATGATGAGAATGAGGGTGGGTCTGCTAAAGGATAAAGGAGATGAAATGCACCTGGAGGAAGAAGAGGTTGGGGAGGTCCTAAATGAACACTTTGCCTCAGTATTCGCTAAAGAAAGCAGAGATTGGTAGTGGAAGGTAAGTATTCTGCTTGTAGGTTGGTGACTAGTGGGACTCCATCATTTTACATCATTTTTATAAATGACCTAGGTGAAGGGGCAGGTGATCGGTCAGTGCATTTACAGATGACACGGAGGTTGGAGGAGTTGTGGATGGAGCTGAAGGTTGTCAAAGGTTACAAGAGGATATAGACAGGATGCAGAGTTGGTTAGAAAAGCAGCAGATGGAGTTCAATCTGGATGAATGTGAGGTGATGCATGTTGGAAGGGCAAACCAAAAGGCTGAATGCAGGGTTAATAGTCAGTTACTTAGGAGTGTGGGTGAACAGGGGGACCTTGGGGATCAAATCTATACATCCCTCAAGGTTGCTACACAGGTTGAAAAGATAGTTAAGAAGGCATTTCAGATGCTGAGCTTCCTTTATAGGGGGACTGAATTCAGGAGTAGAGAGGTCATGTTGCAAATCTGCAAATCTCTGAAGAGAGCAGATTTAAGATATTGTGTTCAGTTCTGGTCACCAAATTAAAGGAAGGGTGTGGAAGCCATGGAAAGGGGCAGAGGAGATTTACCAGAATGTTTCCTGGATTGGAAAGCAAGTTTCTTGAGGCAAGGTTATCAGAGCTGGGACTTTTGTCTTTGGAGCATAGAAGGATTAGAGGAGACTTAAATAGAGGTCTCCAAGATTATCGGAGGCATAGATAAGGTGTACAGCCAGCACCTGTTTCCCAGGTCAGGAATTATAAACACCAGAGGACATATGCACAAAGTTAGAGGAAATATGTTTTGGGGAGATATCAGGGTTTTTTTTTAAACACAGAGTTGTGGGTGCATGAAATGCCTTGCCTGGGATGGTGGTGGAGGCGGAAACATTAGGGGCCTTTAAGAGACCCCTAGGCACATGGATGAAGGAAAAATAGAGGGTTATGGGATAGGGTGGGTTTAGTACCAGGAATAAATAGGTTGACACAACATGAGGGCTGAAGGGCTTGTACTGTGCTGTAGTTTTCTATGTCCTATGTTAAGAGATTGAAAGAATGGAACCAGATTGGTCTGGGGTTATCTAAAATTATTAAAAATCAATTTTTATGCCTTTAGGTTGAAAGTGTGATGTTTTCCTGAAATTTGCATTACTTTTGTACTTTTTACTTGAGGAACAATGCATAATTTTCCTTTTGTTTTGGCTGAAACCTAACAGGTGTGAACATCGGTTTTTCCATTTTAAGTTTACCACACATCCATCTGAGTTCACTCTTTCCAGGAGACTGCAGATAGTGGAATTTGAAGCCAAACACAATCTGCTGGATGAACTTAGTGGGTCAAGCTGCATCAGTGAGAGCCAAAACTCTTCATCAAGACCGTCTTCCATTTATCACTTATCTGTGGCTCCAGAAAATTGTGTTTGCCTGTTGTTTCCATCTCTTCTTCACCTACTTCTTTTCATTTGTCTCTAACTTAAAATTCTATAACCCTTCTGTCTTTCCTTCTACCTGTCTCTTCACTTTCTGTCCAATAGTCTATCTCTTTTGGCCCTTCCCAGCTTCTTTTCCTCTTGCATGCGATGTGATTGTTTTTTTTATTTACCTCTCGATAAAGGTTCACAACTTGAAACATGGATGCTAGCCCACCTGCTGAGTTCCTCCTGTATCTCGTTTGCTTTGATTGCACAATTTTTGTTTTTGTTGATTTAATTCATTTTTATTTTATACCACAAGGAGCAGAAAGTATCTAAAATGCCACATCATTTGATGCAAATGATATTTATCATGATTGTAATTAATCAGACCTGTGGGATGTTGACAGTAGAAAGTCTGTCCATTTCTGTGAATGTTGGCTGGATGGGTCACGTCTCCAGAATGGAGGACCATCGCCTTCCCAAGATCGTATTATATGGCGAGCTCTCCACTGGCCACCGTGACAGAGGTGCACCAAAGAAAAGGTACAAGGACTGCCTAAAGAAATCTCTTGGTGCCTGCCACATTGACCACCGCCAGTGGGCTGATAACGCCTCAAACCGTGCATCTTGGCGCCTCACAGTTTGGCGGGCAGCAGCCTCCTTTGAAGAAGACCGCAGAGCCCACCTCACTGACAAAAGGCAAAGGAGGAAAAACCCAACACCCAACCCCAACCAACCAATTTTCCCTTGCAACCGCTGCAATCGTGTCTGCCTGTCCCGCATCGGACTGGTCAGCCACAAACGAGCCTGCAGCTGACGTGGACTTTTTACCCCCTCCATAAATCTTCGTCCGCGAAGCCAAGCCAAAGAAGAAGGAGTAACAAGCAGAAAAAGAAAAGTAAATTCCACGGTGTGAAGCAATATCAGCAAAGAATTGCCTTGTTTTGAAGCTGAGCGCAAAAACAGACATTGAAGAGTCAGTGTCAATATCTCAAAGTTTACAACTCTGAGGTCTTTTTTAAAAAAAAAAGTCACTGTCATTGCCATCAATTAAAACAGTCCTATCATTTACAGATAAATAGCTTTTTTTAAAAAAGATTCTCATTTCTAATTCCATTCTATTTTGTTCTCGTAAAACCATGGCATAATTTATTATTTTTTTCCAATGAAAATCTTGTCCAGTGGAATGATGTAAGTAGTCTTATGATGTGAATGATAGAGCGTTGCAACTTCAATTTCAAGACAAAAACGATACAAAGAATCAGCTTTGACCCAACTAGAATTTTTGCTAAATAATTTGTTATGGGATGTCAATGTGACAATTCGTCTCAACATTTTACAGTTAACACAATGGAATTAAGCATAGAGCTAATTATCATTAACTTATTAAGCGCTCCCAGTTCATTTTCATGTCACTTTAAGAGAACAAATCAAGCTTCAAACTCTGCATGTTTTGGAGATGTATGTGGCTGACAGCAATCTGGGATAGCGTGCACTCATTTTTGTTACTTCTGAAGAGAGAGGAAGTGTGCCTGGAACATGGGTGAACACTCATGTGATCAACATCAGAAAGAGACTGCACATTCGATGTTCAGGGGCCATTTTAAGGAAGCAGCGCGGGAGCAGCAGTGCTTGGAAGTAATTCTGTGCTGAAGTGACTTTGCGTGGTAATGGACAATTTGCCTGATTTCTCCCAATAAGGGGAAAGAGTACATCTCACCATGGCCAAATGAAAAGTCACTTTTGAAGGGGGATGAGTGTATCAGTCATCAAGGAGCAGGAAATTCTGCATTTGGATTGTGACCATTGTGATGGTCATTTCAGCTGACCCACGAAAGGCTTCTGGAAGCTTTGTGAAAATCACTCACTTCGTGTCCCCGACACAAAGAAAAGGGGAGTTTTGGCTACCTCTCGACTGAAAGGACATTTCTCTGAAAGCAACTCCACAAGGATTTTGTGAGTTTGCAATAGTCTGCTCACCCTGTCCCTCCCACCTATTTTGTGATACTTCTTTGCATCAATTTGACTTTGTTTCGCTCTCGCTCTCTCCCGCAACCCCGCATCCACATGCACCCCCCCACCCCACTCCACCCCACCAGCTTTCTATTCAGGTGCCTGCTTGCTTTTTGGTCATACCTTGATGAAAGGCTCAGTCCTGAAATGTTGGTTATATATCTTTGCTTCCTATGATCACTGAGTGTCCTGGGTTTCTCCAGCACCTTTGTGTGTTAAACTACAATCATAGCATCTGCAAACTTGTGTTGTCAAACTTGTAACTGAGTGGATGTGATTTATCTGTTGTCATTAATGTGTGTTTGTGTGGTGAATATCTGCCAAGCTGCCTGTCTCCCCTCTGGCGAGCCTTGCTTCACTAACATTGGCTGTGCATTATCTCTACTGTTAAGGACACTCCCCTTGGATATAACTGTATATGCATCTATTTGGCTTTCATTATTGTACCATGAGTTTCTGCTAATAAAAGCCATGATTATTGTTTGACCACATCGTCTTTGTCTACTTCATCAACTGGCACTTCAATTTTATTAGCAGAGAGTTCAGGTGGCCTCATTGTATCGCCACGTGAGCCACGTTGTTTCGAACCATGTAGTAATCGAAACAAGCAATCCAGTGGTTGAAAATTTCTCTGTCCCTCGAGGCAGCTTGGCAGACATTCACCACATTTTGCCTTTTGATAAAACTGCTTGGTTAAAGTAACCAATGAATCACTTGTAGCTTTGAGCTGGTCATTTATCACACTTTTATAGCTCTCCTCACATCTTGAACATCACTTATAAATGCTCATGCGATTTGCTATCTCCTGATAATCCACAACAATTGCCAATTATTTGTTGATGGAGGCCATGTGTAATTATGAAGATGATTATTATTGTGCATTTTTTAAAATCCTAAAGTTAAACTCAAAGACCATTGCCTGCTGAACCAATACAAGTTTAAAAAAAAGTGTGTAATCTTACCCATTGTTGTGAACATTGCATTTGCCAATATCTCCTTGGAACTGCATCAAGATTAATAACTGTAGGATGAACAGCTTACTGACAACATTTTGGCAAGTGGTAGAGAAAGGATGCTCTTAAAAAAATAGAGAGAGTGCTTTGCGGGCGAACTTGTTACCCAGTGTTCAAAATGAATGTTATTGTGTACTGAAAAGTGCAGTAATTTCCAGCTGTTGATTGTGGTAGTTTGAAATTTTAGGAAAAATCTATTACAATAATTTATGAAAGGAATGATTCACCTTGGAACAATGATTATGTAAAATATCATCCATAAATATTGTGAAATGTAAATCTCGTTACAAAAGTATATATTATTTTCTTTCATAGTACATTAGAGACAACACCATTTACAAATTTGCTGACGCAGTTTGTGGGCTGTATATATAAAAAAAAGGGTTGATGCGTCAGCATACAAGAGGAAGATTGAATACTTGGCTGAATGGGTATACTTATGAGAGCCTCTCACTCAATGTCACCAAAACCAAGGAGCTCATTGTAGACTTTAGAAATCGAAAACCAGAGGTGTAAATCCAGTGATTGTTATAGGATCAGAGATGGAGGTGGTGAGAAAATTTAAATTCTTGGGAGTCACTATTTTGCAGGTCCTTTCCTGGACCCAACATACTAATGTCCTTGTGAAGAAAGCATGCCAGAGCCTTTACTTCCTCAGGAGTATTCAGAAATTTGGTATGAATTCAAAAACTTTGGCAAACTTTTATAGATGTGCTGACCTGTTGCATCACAGCCTGGTGTGTGGGCACCAATATTTCTGAGAGGAAAGCCCTCAAGTAGTGGAGACAGCTCAGTCCATCGCAGGCAAAACACTCCCCACCAGAGAGAAAATTGATGTGGAATGCTACCATTGGAGAGCTGCATCAATCATCATGGATCTATACCGACTAGGTCATGTTCTGTTCTCACTGCTGCCATTAGGATAAAGGTATAGATGCCACAAGACTTGTGCCACCAGGTGCAGGAACAGTTGCCAGTCCTCCACCAAACTCCTAAACAACATATTCAATTAGAAGCTCATTTAAGGAATCTTACTTTGTACATTATTTCTTACTGAATTTTTTTCTGTATTTGTTTACATTTCTCACTTTTGTATATGTATCTTTTTCTTGAGTACAGTTTACACTACTGCCTGTCCAGCAGGAAAAAGAATCTCTGGTTTGTATGCATGTACTCAGAAAATAAATTTGAACTTGAGCAAGAGTTTATTTCACTTGACATTTATATTCTTTGCAGTGGGACTATGTCAATAATCTTTCCATTGGATCATGCTCTTGTCATTTGTAATTTTGCCAGTGAGATCAATAAAAATGTTGCTAATATAGCTTTATTTTTGGTGTATTTTCCATCCCAACTGAGAGTGGTGTTAAATTATATATGTTGATATTGACCATAAAAGCTGTTATCGACCCTAATCTTATTTCATAGTTCATTGTGCCAAAATAAATTGGTTAAGGAACTTCAATTCACATAAAATAAATGGTGATCAGAGTCTCTGCCACTATAAAGCTATCAAGCTGTGGTTTTTAGTGGCCTTGAACACTCACTGGTGTCAAAAAAATAGTCTCCCCTCTTCCTTTTGAATCTATTTAACAATTAACAAGAGGAGTCGATCCCTTTTAGTCATTGACCTTTCTGTTAAAGAAAATAATTTTCTGTCTTATCTTTTCATACTGTTAACATATCAACTAAATCTCCTTGTGGCTTCCTCTGTTTCAAGAAAAACATCTAAAGTGTATATAATAATTCTCCATTGCTCAGCATCATCACTGGTGTAGCCCTTCTGAATTACACATCTACTCTCAATTACATTAAAACTATCTGAAGTTGTCGATAGCATTAATATGCATGTTGTGACAAAATGTGCAAGTTGTGACAGAACTCGCATGTTAAATTGTAAAAGCATTGTCCAAGGCGTACATGCATTTTTGTTTACCAAGCAAACCAGATCTGATGTATGGTAGAGCACTGTATGAGAGAGATCTGAAGGTCCTGGATAATACAATTGGAGATAACTGGGCTTTTCCCACAACCAGAGCCTCCAGACAGAAAAAAAATACTTTTGGTATAAGGCCTCTTGATCCTGATGACTAGAGGCAGGGGTCTATCATGTACAAGAAGATCTGAGAAAGTGATTTTGAAAATGGCTGACTTGATTAAAAGTTAATATTGAATGTCTCTGCATTGGTGAAGAGTGCTGCCCATTATAAAAATGCCACACTTTGTACACTAGTGCACATGTGTGGGCTGAACTGGTAGAGTAATAAGCCTCTGTTTCACATTGAGCTGAAAGCTTAATTGACAATGCTTTTTATGCTTGGCTGGAGATGGAATTGTTCCTCCACAACAATGTTCCTCTTGTTATGATGACCAGACCATAATGTTAATTTGAACTGTGATAAAACAATTGACTTAGTTTCTGCATTGACGTCTCCCTCTCTTCTATCCCAAATCTATTGCCAATTGGAGCGTGTTGGAGTATGAGTTAGCCAAAATGTGCAAAACTTGGTGTGCATTTTTATTGCTAATATTTTACCGTAGAAGTGCGCAGACAAACACAGAATACTTGTCCCACTATTTTGATAGGAAGAAACTTTGTGAATCAAAAATCCTGATGATAACCCTTTGGTTATTGCTTTGTCAAGGAAGTGTGGTGCTTCATCATATTTCAATTTTTGGAATTTCATGGAACACAGCAATTTACAGCAGTGTCTGTTGAAAATTGAGGTGAGTTATATTGTCAACTCAGGATGAGCAACATGGATTGCAACACTTTCTTCCAAAATTGAATTTTAGATTGGGATTTAATGTAACCTGATCCTGCTGGAGATTTCTACTGTGATGTTTCTAGTTATAACATGAAGAATTAGGCATCATTTGATTGAATGAGTAGATTTACATAAAAGGCTCAGCAAGATCTGCACTTTTGCGAACTTTAGACTGAGAGTCATGGAATCATGAAAATGTACAGTGCAGAAACTGACCTTTACTCCCATCTCATCCAGACTAATCCCATTCATTCTACGTGAGGTTGGTCTCTAATTTTCTCCTTTCCTGTCTAACTATTCATACAAATGCATTTTTAAATACCTCCTCTGGCAGCTTATTCCAAATGTTCATGACCCTCTGGGTGGAAAATGTATTCTTCAGATCTCCTTTCAGTTTCTCCTCCCTCCCCTTAAACATGCCATCTGCCTTACAAAATTTGAAGAAGCACTCAACTTTTTTTGCTCCAGGCTGGAGAATCCAGAACTCTTATGTCAGTAGCTGGTTCTGTGTATTTGGCTCTGTCCCCCAGCTGAGTGGAACACTAACATTGGGTGCCCTCATCTAAGTTATTTCCTCCTAATATCACTTGGAGCAAGCTGCAAACATTGAGTTTTAGATTCACATGCCCTGGGGATAAAGGTTCTGACAAAATATGCCCCTCAGAATTTTTTTTTCTGCTGAGAACTCCAGCTGTCCATCCCAGGCAATATCCCAAGGAATCTTTTCTGCATTCTCTCTACTTTTACCACATCATCCTGTGGTGTAGATCAAAATTTTACTCTGCTCCAAATGGGATCTAACTAATGTTTTGTACAGCTGCAACCTCACACCCAAACTCTTGAACTCAGTTCCTCAGCCAATGAAGCCACACATAGAAAATATCCTTTTTAATATCATTTTGACACTTTGGGGGAATTATGGTCAAGTTATCAAACAGACCTGAGAAAAATTGCTTTGGAATTCCTCATAGATCTACAATTTACATTTCTGACATGTGTTTACTCTATCGCTGAGGTGACAAAAGTAATTACGTTTCTGAAAGTTGAAAGCGATCTAAGTAATAGTCTCCGATATAATCTGACGTTTGAAGTACCAGGTTAAGAATTTCCAAATACTTGATAATGTTAATTTGAAGAAAATGTTCATTGCCGTTCTGGACAGGAGTTTTCCTTTAGAGTAAATATTGAAAGACAGCAAACGTACAATTTTTTTTGAGAAATTTTGGTTGATGATTGTCTTGTAATGTCATTATTTGAGATACAAGAATTATTTTTAAGGTCAAAGTCTTGAAAAATCAGTACATCTTTCAATTTAAGCAGATGTAAGTAAAAGCTTTTTTGGAAGTTTTTGTAAAATGTTCTCATTTCAAGGATTTGCTTGAAAAATCTTGGCTTTCACTGTATAATGAGCAGGATGAAATTCTGAAAGCTATCATGTTTCAAGGGTCTTTCGACCTGTAATTTTCCTGCTTTCACATATTGTCTTTTGCAAAGCTGAAATGATTACGCAATGGCACATTTGTATTTTCCAATACTGAATCAAATATCGCAAGTGGCACTATGGAGTTGGAAGCCTTATGCTTTAGTAGCTTGTTTTGCATCTTACTTTTTACAATACAGTAGAAAACAATTCCAACCATTTGCACCTGTGCTGCCCAATTAACCTGCAACTCTGTACCATTTGGAAGGAGGGAGTAAACCAGAGCATCCAGGAAAACCCAAGGAACTCACAAGGAGAACGTACAAACTCTTTATAGACAGTTCCAAGTTCAAACTTGAGTCACTGATGCTGTAATAGCATTGTACTAACTGCTATGGTAACCACATAAATACTGATTTTGGAGGTGTGACTCTTGTGTGGTGCAAAATAGGAATGAACTTTTAATTACATGTAGAGCTCGTTGAAAGAACCAAAGACTTTTTGATCCAAACCAAGGCTTTTATTAGCAAAAGACAGGAGCTCTTCACAGGTGGCCGACCAGTCCGGAATGATCCGACCTGGCTAGGGACACAACCCTTTAAGGCCCAGACAGTAGGCGTGGCTAAGCTCTCAGCCAATCGCTGTAAACACAGTCATTACACTCGAGATACTGTAACTATATACATTGGTGATAGGTCTGTACTATCATATTACATAAGTGTTGTTTTGATTTAAAATTGCAGTCATTTCTTCAGTATGCTTCAAATTGATAGCGCGACAGAGAATTGTTATTTAGTACTAATACAATTTTATCAAATAACAAAAGTTGCTCTGTTGTCAGCTTCCTTAATGTCACTTTCATCAATCAAAATATTGAGTATAGGAGTTGGATTGCTATGGTTAAGTCGTATAAGACATTGGGGTGCCAAATTTGGAATATTGTGTGCAATTTTGGTCACCAAAATACAGGAAAGATATCAATAAGATTGAAAGAATGCAGAGAAGATTTACTTGTATGTTGCTAGGGCTTGTAGAACTGAGTTACAGGGAAATGTTAAACAGGTTAGGATTTTATTCCCTGGAGCGTAGAAGATTGAGGGGAGATTTAATAGACGTATACAAAATCATGTTGCAAAAATGCAAGCAGGCTTTTTCCACTGAGTTTAGGAGAGATAAAAACTAGAGAACATGGGTTAAGGGTGAAAGGAGAAAGAATTGAAAGGAACACTAGTGGGGCTTCTTGTAGAGTGGTGGGAATGTGGAATGACCTGCCAGCTGAATTGGTAAATGCAGTCTCAATTTTGACATTTAAGAACATTTTTGACAGTTACGTGGATGGGAAAGGTGTGGAAGAATATGGTGCAGGTGCAGGCCAGTGGGACGAAGCAGAATAATAGAACAGCATAAACTAGAAGAGCCGAAGGACCTGTTTCTTTGCTGTGGTATTCTAGGGTTCTAATGGCCATTTAAATTATTGTCTTGTTATTCATTCATGAATTTGTTTAAATACCTGGTTTATCTGCCTTTCTAATCGAAGGAGTTAGATGAAAATGTGATTTGTCAACTGTTGGTAAAGGTCGCTAGCTTTGTAGCTTGACTTTTGCTTTGGAGATGATCAGTAATCATCCATTTTGGCTTATAACTTGTCTTTTCTTCTTTGCACTTCGATATATTATCCATGAAAATTAATGTGGGATACTTACAAATCCTTAAATCTTGAGTGGCAAGTACAGATTGTAATACATAAGGGCTACTGTATATTCAGCAGGGAGCTTGCAAGTTTACCAGATGTGGTTTAAGACAATCTGACTGCAGCTTTCTGACACTATCATCCTGTAATAACAAATCAGGCATAAAATGTGTCTGAGATTAAGAAGACAAAATGCATTTAACAGCATTCTGCTCCCACCTTGACACATATTTGCGAAGGTTAGGTTTTAGTGCTAAAGTGTGTGCTTGGTGAATCTCTGAGGATATTGTTTTACTGCAAGAGAACTGTTTGTCACCATTGCTCTAGCTAAAAGTAGAATACTGCAGAGCATGGAAAGCTGAAACAAAAAAAAGCAGAAAAGGCAGGAAACCTAGCTGGTCAGATGGTACCTTTGAAGAGAAAAACTGTAAAGTGAGAAACAAGAATAAAAGAAAACAATTGTAGAGTAAGTGGCAAAGGGAGCATTAGATGAAAGTTATTGATGCTGACAAGGGATGTAGAACTCATATTTTATTCATAAATTAGACTTAGCATCGCCACTGAAGCGTGTGGATGTTGGAGAACTAGCATTACCACAAAAAGATTGGCCATTAGTAAGGCTGTATTGTGGGCTTTGTAATGGTGACTGCAGTTCATGGGCAACAAGTAATCTTGCAGAAGGGTGAGATTCCATTTGTTAAAAGATAAACTCATATTTATGTATAAAAGTTTGTGTGGAAAAGTTTGTGCTCACATTTTCATTATTTTGCATCAAGCTTAGAGACAAACTTTAAAGACACCATTACATTCTACTTAAAGCTTCTATGTAAGGTTTTATCTCATTTGGAAGGAGTGAGTATCAGAATTTAAACCTAGTGACCAAACATTAAGAGCAACCAGAAGGGACAGTGCAGGTGTATAAATGCAGGAGAGTGGGCACTGGGAGTTCTTAACATTGATTCTCAGAGTTCCACAACATCAGGTCAAGCAAGTGCATGGAAATTTCCTTCCGATTACCACCATTTTCCTCCCTCAATGATTCAGTGCTGATTCATTTTCAATCACATGTGTAAGATAGCAAGGACACACAGAATGTACATGAGGAGGGATAGATTTATTTGTCCTTGTGCTTGTCATTCGACCTTTAGCTGATGCATTATTTTTCATGGTTGCATTTGGAAAAGAAACCATCTCTTGTGGAGATAAGTCTGGGCTTCATCCTCTATTCTTTTGCCTGGTGTTGCAAATGTACTAAATGGAATGAACTGATAGCAAATTTGGGTTTTGAAGCTGGGTATTCTTGAGACAGTCTGTACATTAGTAGCAGCAGAGAGAGACACACCCATCAACACAACGTCATTGCCCACTTGTGTACCAACTACATCCAAGCCAAAGATCAAATTGGGTTCTGAGAGAATTTCGCAAGGGATTTCTGATAGCAATATCAAATGCATCCAAAAATTAGATGCCAACATGAAACTGTAGCACAGATCTACATGAGCACAAAACAACTGAAATGGTATCAAGTAAGCAGAACACAGATTAGTCCCGAGCCAGCAGATCAAATAAACATTTTGTCATCTTGCCACATCTACTTGTGAATAGTGGATAATTAAACAGTAGAAAGAAGTTCACAGAACAACCCCATCCCCAGTAATCAGATCAAGAATGGGAATACAAAAGACGAGGCTGAAGTATTAACAACTAAAATCATCCAGAAGTGCTGAATGGGTCATCTGTCTCTGTTTCCTTCTTAAATCCCCCAACATGACAGAAGTCAGCCATCGTGAAATTCATTCATTCCATGTGACAACAAGAAATGGCTGAGGTCATTGCATCAAAAATTATGGAGCCAAAAATTGTCTAATTTGCACTTCCAGCATTGCTATTTCAGTACAGTTGAAACACTGTTAATATTTCACATTGTGGAGTGGAAACCTAATGCATGCAGTCGTATCCCAGTGGAAAAGGGGCTATTGAGAGCAGCACTTGTGGTAAGAGAATATCTTAATATTTTAGATCAAAGTCTGTAAATTACAACCTCCAAGTGTGGGAAATTATCCAGGATTAGCCAGTTAATGCCCAAGCAATGTTCTCTCAATTATGAGAAAAGTAATGGGAGAATATAACCATAGTTCTTACAAGTGACATTGGTTCTCCAATTACCTATTCACCAATATTCAGTTTGGATTTTGACTAGATAATTCAATTCTGGATCTCATCTGAGCTTGTTTTCATGATGTATCAATCTTCAACTACAATTCTATGGCTCTCCTGAACTTAGAGATAAATTGTAGCTTTTCCTTCATCAAATTTTGAAGCTCTCTCTCAGAAAAACATAGTGTGTGTACTCGAAGGACCATAGGAATTGAAGAAGATTGCTCAATGCCACACCACCTTGACGGAAATTGGCAATGGGCAGTAAAGCTAGTATTGTCATCAATGCATCCATTCCTGAAAAAAAATGGTTAAATAAAACAAAAATCTTAAATGCAAAAATCTTAAACGCAATGCCTTAAGTATGAAATAAAACCAGAATGAAAGTACATTTTTAACAGGCCAGGTAGCAGAAAGAGAAACAGCCTGAATGTTTCAGGTTGAGGAAACTTTGATCACAACAAATGTTCTGGGGGATAAAAAAAAAACAAATTGGACATAATTTCAGTTATTGGGTACCTTGAGCAGACATAAAATTCCTGTGGGATTCAGAGACAAAAGCAGCAACTAATTTCAGGATTTCCCCTCAGGCCATAAATCCACCCCCCTTGCAGTATATTTACATTCAGAGAAAATGTACATGTGTGAAGGTGGTTTTTGATCACTCTAACAACTTGAGCTAAAATTCCAAATTTGCTTATAAAATCCTGTGCAATTGAAGGTTGATATTTGTTGTAAAATATAAATGTGTTTTTATAAATGACATAATCATAGCCATATGTCATGAGGAGTCTTTGCAAATATTATGGGTCCCATGTTCACAAAATAAATGACAGATTTTTAGTGCTCACAAACTCATACCACTGAATCAACTATGAAATAACACATTGCCGACTGTTAACTTCAAATTCAAAAATGTAATAAATGAATACTTTAATTGAAATGCTCAGATCCATTAAAATTTTACTTTTCTGCATAAAGGCTATGATTTAACATGTAAATTGCTGGTGACTGGTTGTTCTCTTCTGCATGGATTTGATTGCTTCCCATTCTTGGCTATCTCCATCATAATATGTAATCAGGGACATTATGCTGCAGGTTATTTTCATATGAATTGAAGCTCACGATAACTAATTCTAAGTATCTGCAATGTAACTGCTGATGTAAATTCAAAACTTCCCTTCTATTTTCCCTGTGAAACTCCAATAAAGAAGCCCATTTGCACCATTGGTTTATTATTGTCATTCACCATCACTGGCCTAAATGCAATAACATGCTACAAAACCAAATGCAATAAAGTAGAAGACGGCAAAGCTTCACTCCCAGAGGAGCTCGATATCTTCTACGCCTGATTTGATGACAATAACAGCGAAGAACCACCCCTCCGCACCCCCACATCCACTGATGATTCCATCCCATCCTGTCCGTATCTGAGAATGATGTGCATGCTGTCTTCAGGAGAGTGAATCCAAGGTAAGCATCTAGCTCGGATGGAGTACCTAGTCAAGTATTAAAAATCTGTGATGACCACCTTACCAATGTATTCACAGATATCTCACTCTAGCAGGGTGTTGTACCCACCTGTTTCAAACAGATGTCAATCATACTGGTGCCCAAAAAGAGTGTAGTAACCCTTAATATCGACAAGTACCACTTACATCAACGGTGATGAAGTGTTTGTAAGGCTGATGTTGAAGCATATCTGAGTGGTGACGTGGATATGCTCCAGTTCACTTATCATAGCAACAGGTCTGTGACAGATGCCATCTCACTAGCTCCACACAAAACCCTAAAACACCTGAACAGTAATGATGCATTTATCAGGATTCTCTTTATCAACTACAGGTCAGCATTTAACACCATCATCCCCTCAAAACTGATCAGCAAATTCCAAGACCTTGGTCTCAACATCCAACTGTGTAATTGGATCATGGATTTCCTCACATCCAAACCAAAATCAGTGAGGATTGGCAAGAACATCTCCTCCACAATCTCCATCAGTACTGGAGCACAACAGCTGCGTTCTTAGCCCCTTGCTCTACTCATTTTTCATCTACAACTGTGTGGATCTGAATGAAAATAACACAATCTACTAGGTTGTGTTTATAAAAAAAAAAAGTTGATGAGTCAGCATGCAGGAGGGAGACTGAAATCTAGGCTGAATGGTGCACCAACCACAACAACCTTCCACTCAATGTCACCAAAACTAAGGAGCTGATGTTGACTTAAGGAAGGGAAAGCCAGAGGTTTACAATCCAATGATCATTGGGGGATTAGAGTTGGAGAGGGTGAGCAGATTTATGTTCACCAATCTCTATAAGCAAAAATGTAACTCCTCAAGTTCCAATTAAATGTCTCTCCCTCAACTTAAAATCTATGTTATCTGGCTACTGATTCTCCCCACTCAGGGCAAAAGAATGCGCATTCACTTGAACTATTCCTCTCATGATTTTATATACCTTCACGAGATCACCCCTCATCTGTGCACTATGGAATGAAGCTCATTTGTGTACAACCGAGCATATCTCTTGCAGAATACATTCCACATTTTGAACAAGGAAAACAACTTGACACTAAGGGACTCCTGAAAATATTCAATAATATTACTTCCCTTTGACTCTCAAGGCCAATAAATCACATTGGACTGTTGTGCTGCAGTTAGCTCGGGCGTAGATGCTATGTAACAGCTTAGGACAACGTAAAATATATCGACAAGACTTTAAAATACAGATTTTAAATTGATCAAATTAATCATCTACTATATTATGTAATAATGTTTTGATCTTTTGGAAAGCTTATTTCATTAAAGAAATCCAGAAAACTGTGTACATCAGGAAAAGCAGCGATTTACATATTAAATGCACGTATGTTGGTCTGTTGCAGATTGAGCAATCTTATGCTTAAGAATGCATGACACTGAGTTGTCAAGCGAAGGAGAATTGACAAGAACATAAGATATTTGAACAGAATTAGGATATTAGGCCCATTAAGTCTGATCTGCCATTTAAATAATGGCTGGTGTATTTCTCAATGCCATCTTCCTGCCTTCTCTCTATAACGTGGGGTTGACATTGCATATCTAACCACCTTGGAGTGGGGTACAGATAGAACCTTGCACCTGGACACCAGGTGTGAGTGTTCCATTATGACTCACATGCTCATAAGTAGTACTCAGGGTTAGTAGAACATTGGGTGCATATTTTCTCATGTTTTTCATTTCATCTCTGAAGTGGAAGATGGCATGGTTGGTTGTAATATTAATGAGGGGATAAATCAAACTTTGAGCAACACTGAGTTAGTGCAACCTATGATGAGATAACATTTCATACCAACTATCCAGCTTCTATTTGACCTTGGCAACTTTTTCCTTCTAGAATTTCGTTACAGACTTAACTCTCAACCACTCACTCAATGCCAAAACCTTGTCCACTAAAGAGAATCTGATTTTTATTTAAAGTCTCAATGATTGTAAATGCAGTGCATGAAATTTGCTTTTTATTATCCAGCTTCAGTTTTGAATTGGTTCCAGTCTCTGATAATTTTCAGTGGTAAAAATAAGTGTCTTGTTAATTTGATGAAGAAAATCTCCAGATCTGTATTTTGTAAATTATATTTAAACACTGGTTTGAAAATTCTTTAATGTATTGATTAAATTTGATGCACTGAGGAATTGCAGAATATTGTCCTGATATTTAGGAACAGGATCAGCCTGCTCTGCCTTTCCATAACATCAGAGCTGATGTGATTAGAAGTTGCACTCCACATTCTTCCTGTTCTCCCAGACTTTTCACTTTCTTATGGATGAAACCACATGCAGATAGGACCAATTGGTGTCATATGCCTTTTGTTCAGTTCCCATGAAAGCAAGTAAAATGTACGGGAATGAAATTAGAATGTTGAACAGGATAGCCCCTCTGGCCCACAATGTGTGTTCCAACCATGATGCCAATTTAAATTACACATCTGTCTGTATATTGTCTATATCTTCCATTCTGTACTGGTATGTCAAAATGCTGCTTCAGTGTTGGTGTTGTACAGTTTCCATCATTTCCCCTGAATTGTGTGTTTTTAAAAAAAAATACTTGCCTCATTTATCTCCTTTAAACTTTCACCCTCTCAACTTAAAGCTATGTTTTATTTGACCGTTCCACCCTAAAAGAGAGGTAGGGTAGATGGTCAATCTCTGCTTCTTCTATACTTTAAGATTCTCTCAGCTGTTGATGCTTCAGAGAAAACCATCTAAAGTTTTCCACCTTTGAAGCCAATATTCTTGCTTCAACCTAACATTGTGATGCCTCTTCTGCACCCTTTCCAAAACCTTCACATCCTGCCTGTAATGCACAGACCAGAACTGTACACAGTACTTCAAATATAAGATAACATATAACATAACAATTACAGCACGGAAACAGGCCATTAGGCCCTTCTAGTCCGCACCGAACCAAACACCCCTCTCTAGTCCCACCTCCCTGCACAATGCATCTTCTTCTCATCCATATACCTGTCTAACCTTTTCTTAAATAATACAATTGACTCCGCCGCCACTATTTCTCCCGGAAGCTCATTCCACACGGCTACCACTCTCTGAGTAAAGAAGTTCCCCCTCATGTTACCTCTAAACCTCTGCCCCTTAATTCTTAACTCATGTCCTCTTGTTTTAATCTTTCCTCCTCTTAACGGAAATAGTCTATCCACATCCACTCTGTCTATCCCTTTCATAATCTTAAATACTTCTATCAAATCCCCTCTCAACCTTCTACGCTCCAAAGAATAAAGACCTAATCTGTCCAATCTCTCCCTATACTCTAGATGCTTAAACCCAGGTAACATTCTGGTAAACCTTCTCTGCACTCTCTCCATTCTGTTTATATCCTTCCTAAAATTAGGCGACCAGAACTGCACACAGAACTCCAAATTAGGCCGCACCAACGTCTTGTACAATCTCAACATCACCTCCCAACTCCTATATTCCCTGCAATGATTGATAAAGGCCAGCATACTAAAAGCCTTCTTCACCACCCTATTCACGTGAGTTTCTACCTTCAGGGAACGATGTACCGTTACTCCTAAATCTTTCTGCTCTTCTGTATTCATCAATGCTCTCCCATTTACCACGTATGTCCTGTTCTGATTCTTCTTACCAAAATGAAGCACCTCACACTTATCAGCATTAAATTCCATCTGCCATTTTTCAGCCCACTTTTCTAAGCAGCCCAAATCCCTCTGCAATCCTTGAAAACCTTCTTCATTATCCACTATTCCACCTATCTTAGTATCGTCTGCATATTTACTAATCCAATTCACCATCGCATCATCTAGATCATTAATGTATATAACGAACAACAATGGGCCCAATACAGATCCTTGAGGCACACCACTGGTCACCGGCCTCCAACCTGACAGACAATTATCCACTACCACTCTCTGGCCTCTCCCTTTCAGCCAATGTTCAATCCATTTGACTATCTCAAAATTTATACTTAAAGACTGCATCTTCCTAACTAACCTTCCATGTGGTACCTTATCGAAGGCCTTACTGAAGTCCATATAGACAACATCCACTGCGCTACCCTCAACCACATTCCTAGTCACCTCTTCAAAAAATTCAATCAGATTGGTCAAACATGACCTTCCTCCCACAAATCCACGTTGAGTGCTCCTGATCAGACCCTGTCTATCCAGATGTTTATAAGTACTATCTCTAAGAATTTTCTCCATTAATTTACCTACCACAGACGTCAAACTTACAGGCCGATAGTTGCCAGGCTTCCTCCTTGAACCCTTTTTAAATAACGGAGCCACATGCGCAATGCGCCAATCCTCCGGCACTATCCCCATATCTAATGACATTTGGAAAATTATCGCCAGAGCCTCTGCTATTTCCTCCTTCACTTCTCTCAATGTCCTGGGGAAGATCCCGTCTGGTCCCGGAGACTTATCCACCTTTATATTCTTCAAAAGCCCTAAAACTACACCTTTTGTAATCTCTATATTCCCCATATTTACCCAATTTGTTATTTTTATCTCACATCTCCCAATATCCTTCTCCTTAGTGAATACCGAAGAAAAGAAACTGTTCAATATCTCCCCCATTTCT
Source organism: Narcine bancroftii (assembly GCF_036971445.1). Lineage (NCBI taxonomy): Eukaryota > Metazoa > Chordata > Chondrichthyes > Torpediniformes > Narcinidae > Narcine > Narcine bancroftii. Next base: position 22,176,084 of record NC_091473.1, on the reverse strand, counting down.
CTAGGCTCCACACACAGTTTTCCGCTCTGATATTCTAAGGGACCAATTTTGTCTCAAGCTTTCCTTTTACCATTAACATATTTGTAGAACTCTTTTGGATTAGTTTTCACCCTGCTTGCCATAGTTTCCTCGTACCTTCTTTTAGCATTCCTAATTCCTCTCTTAAGATTCCTCTTACATTCAATGTATCTTTCAAACATCTCCTTAACTCCATGCTTCTTATATCTAATGTACGCCTCCCTTTTTCTTCGAACCAAGTTTCCAATATTCCTTGAAAACCACGGCTCTCTCAAATCTTTTGCCCCTCCTTTGCCCAAGCAAAGTTTTATACATTTGCAACTTGACTTCTGCATTTCTACTCAACATTTTATCCGATGAAGGAAGTATGCCATTTGTCTTTTTAGCTTATACGCACGTATGTTGCAACATTTGGGGAGTTATGAACTTGTACCCCAAAATATTCCTGGGTCTTGCCTTAAAATTAACTTTCTGAAGTGCAACACTTCATGTAAGTTTGGATTAGACTTGACATCATTGATCTTCCCATATTTTCAATGGGTATATATCCTCCTGAATTGACTCCCTAACTACCCCTTTCTATGCTATCTGGAAACCTACTCAGGAGCATACCATATACAGTATACATGTAATGACAACAGAAGTTTCTGCACTGATCCTTGCAGAACAATGCTGATCACTTGCCTCTACTCAGAACAGCATTCATCCATTGATTTCTATGATCAAGCCAATTTTGAATCCAGTCTACCAAATCTTCATGCCATGTGTCTTAATCATTTGGATCAGTCATCTTCATCACTTTTTCCAAAATATTAATCAACTTTGTAAGATGTGAGCTCCCCTCATAAAACCATACCAACAACTGTAAAACTCCTGGTGTCGGGAAACTACAGAGATTGATAGATGCCAGATAAGTGAGTTTTCGGGTTACTTGAACCTAACTAATTCACCTGAAATTAAAAAAAATAGTTTCAAAGACAAAAATACTGAACAAACGTGCTCAAAACAAACTTCAATTGCATGAATATATAAACCTTAAAGTATTTTACTTAATTTTCAGTCACATTCTTTGAAAACATTTAACTGTCACTGCATCTGCAAATTCCTCCCCTCCATGGAGCCGCCAAAAAATGAACAATAACCTTGTAGATAATTAACCCCCCCCTCTCCCCCAAGTTTACAGATAAAGCTTTACTAATATACTTAGTAATAGTCTTTGTCTTTATTAGCATATTATTAAGCAGGAATAAGGGGACACTTTAAGAGAGGCACCCCAATGGTGAGCAGCATAAACCTGCTCTTCACCCTGGGTGACACCATTTTATTCAAACACAACTTGATTCAACCTTTATTCAAACAGCTACTATGAGCAAAGCTCTCTGCTGGCTGAATGTTTGCTCCTAATCTTCACCAGAGGTTTATGTATAACTTCAGAGAAGATTTGCTTTTACAATTTAAAACATATTTAAATTTTTATTTATTTTAATTTTTAAAAAATTATTTATTTTTCTCTTTTTTTTTTGCTGGTTGCTTGAATTCCAGATAACAGGGTTTAATTGTATTCCAAATATATTGATGCTTTTCACAGATGTAAATAGGTCCTACTCCTAAGAATCTTCTCCAATAATTTCTGAGCCATTGATGCAACATTGATCTTCTAAAACAGCAGGACATCCTTGGCTATTCTCCAAACTTCTGGGACCTCACCTGTGACTAAAGAAAATTCAAAGATTGTTTCAAGGTCAACGCAATCTCCTCTCTTAATAACCTGTGATTGATCCCATGAGGACCAGGATTTCGTTCACCTCTGTGTTCTTCAGGAAATCCAACACCACCATCTTGATATAAAAATGCCCTTGAATATCATTTTACCTCTCACTGACATTGCTATCCTCCAGATCCTTCTCCTTACTAAATAACAATGCATTTGGTACCTTCCCCACTTCTGGCTCCAGGCATAAATTTAATCTTTTTTTTGGAGTTGTATTTCCCTTTTAATTTTCTTGTATAAAAAAGATGCATTGCTATTTTCCTTAAACCAACACAGCAAGAATATTGTGTCCATGCTTTGGCCCTTATAAGTCTCCATTTAAGCTTTCTCCTCTTTATATTACTGGATTACTCTGATTTTTTGCTAACAAAACCTGCTTTTTTGTTTTTCCCCCCAAATTTTCCACATCTCTCGTCATCCAGTTTCCATACCTTGCCAATCTTGGATGCAGTTAATTACCTGTAATTTCTCATTGTCCTATTGAGGCAAAGAAATAATTGTTATTCTCTGAAACCAATCATTGCTAATGTGTCAAAACTGTACAAAATTAAGGGGAGTTGCATTCTTGGAATATAATCCAAATTGCTATTTTCTATAACGTGAAACCAAGTCATCTGTGCATGTATTGAATCATGCAAGTTAAAAAAATAATATTTTGTTTCCATAAATTTCATTCCATGTGACCTAATTTTATTCTATGTCTTAAGATATTTGGGCAGTGATTTATGATATCTCTAAGGGTAAATTTTGATAATACGAATGGCTGTAAATAAAGAGTCATCTGTATTTGTAGTTATATAGAAATAATCACCAATATTATTTCTTGAGAAGATATTTATCTCCTTTAAAAAAACTTTCAAAGATTTTGTTTCCATTGCTTCTTGAGAAAGAGTTCCAAAGAAATTTAACCCTCCTTTTAAACTAAAAAAAAATTGCCTCTTATTTAAGTGGGTACCTCTTTCTCCGAAACTTTGATTTCTAGATTCTGCCATTGGGAAATGCTCACTCTATATCTGGTATGTCAAGACCCCTCAGGATCTTGCCATACATTTCAAGCAAGCCATCTTGCTTCTACAAATAAAAGGTTGGACTTTTCTCATAAGACAGGCCTCCAATTCTAGGTATCAGTCTTCTAAACCTTTCCTGAAATTTATCCAACCCCAATCCCTTCAAAGAAACCATATAGCCCAACAAAAAAAATCGATGGGTCTAGTGGTAGTTTAACCTTAAATAATTTTTCCAAGACCAATCTTTCTTTCTTTTCTTTGGCTTGGCTTCATGGACGAAGATTTATGGAGGGGTATGTCCATGTCTGCTGCAGGCTCGTTGGTGACTGACAAGTCTGATGCGGGACAGGCAGGCACGGTTGCAGTGGTTGCAAGGGAAAATTGGTTGGTTGGGGTTGGGTGTTGGGTTTTTCCTCCTTTGTCTTTTGTCAGTGAGGTGGGCTCTGCGGTCTTCTTCAAAGGAGGTTGCTTCCCCCCGAACTGTGAGGCGCCAAGATGCAGGTTGGAGGCGATATCAGCCTACTGGTGGTGGTCAATGTGGCAGGCACCAAGAGATTTCTTTAAGCAGTCCTTGTGCCTCTTCTTTGGTGCACCTCTGTCTCGGTGGCGAGTGGAGAGCTTGCCATATAACACGATCTTGGGAAGGCGATGGTCCTCCATTCTGGAGACGTGACCCATCCAGCGCAGTTTGGTCTTCAGCAGCATGGATTCGATGCTTGCGGACTCTGCCAGCTCGAGTACTTCGATCTAATTCCTTCCCAAAATGGTTGTACTTTAACACAAGACCAAACGGCATGTAAAAACGTTCCAGTACATAGTCCACATCGAAAACAAGAGTCTGAATTGCTAAACCAATACTTTTTCAATTTCTCTGGAGTAAAATATAACTGATGTAAAAAATTTTAATTAATCATTCCATATCTTACATTCGTCAATTTATTTACACTGTCATGACACATAACCTCCCAATTGTCTTCATGAAAAATAGAAGTTAAATCATTTTCCCATTTAAGCCTAGATTTCTCCCATTCTGGTTTATCCATACTATCTTGTAACAATTGATACATATCCGAAATATAACCTTTCTTTGGTATAGAGAAAATCAAAGACTCAAATTTCGTCAACATAGGTAAATTCATCTCCTTACCATAATTATCTTTTATCAAAGGTCTGAGTTGATAGTACACAAATAAAGAATTTACAGATATATCAAATTTCTCCCTCAATTGATTAAAGGAAAGAACCTGTCCTTCAAAACAATCCTGAACTATCTTTATACCCTTATAATTCCATCTCTTTAAATGATTATTAAACATTGAAAAAGGAATAAGTTGATTATGGTATAATGGAGTTTGAATTGATAGTTTACTCTTCGACTCTAAAATCATATTTCTTTTACCCCATATCTTTAACAAGTGTTTTAATACCGGCATATTACATTCCCGCAATAAATTCATATTCTATTTAAGTATAAACTGATGTACCTCAACTTCAGAAATGCAAGCCATTTCCACCTTTGCCCAACTCATAGGTTGGTCCATATCCATCAATCTAGTAACAAATTTCAACTGAGCTGCTTCATAATAATTTTGAAAATGAGGTATTGAAGACTACCCAATGCATATTTCCATGCAAGTTTATGTAAAGCTACTCGTGCTAATTTCCCCTTCCATAAAAATTCTCGTACCGCTCTATTCAAATCTTGAAAGAAACTCTTTAAAAGTAAACAAGGTATCGACTGAAACAAATATTGTTTTCGAGGAAAAAATATTCATTTTAATACAATTTACTCGACCAATTAAGGTTAACGGAAGATCTTTCCATTTAATCAAATCCATTTTAATCCTTTTTTATAAAGGAACATAATTTAATTTATATAATGATTGGTAATCTACATTTACTATTACACCCAAATATTTAATTCTATCTGACCATTTCAATTTTATAATATTTTAATATTCCGAATAGTCTCCTTCCCCAACTGGTAATATTTCACTCTTATCTTATTTACCTTATATCCAGATAACTCCCCAAATTTCAGCAAACAATCTTGCAAATATTTCAAAGACTGCTCCGGTTCTGTCAAATAGACCAACACATCATCAACGAATAAATTAATCTTATATTCATCATTTGCAATTCTCATCCCTTTAATCTTATCATTCTGTTGTATTGACTGAGCTAATGGTTCAATAGACAATGCAAACAAGGCTAGTGATAATGGACAACCTTGCCGGATCAACTGCGTTAATTTAAATGGTAAAGAAGTTTGACCATTTGTCACCACCCTAGCAATTGGGTTTTTATATAAAGCTTTAACCCAACCAATAAAATAAGGGGCAAAATTAAACTTCTCTAACACCTTAAATAAAAAATTACATTCAGCCCTATCAAAACCTTTTTCTGCATCCAATGCAACTCCATTGAGTTGGGTTGCTGTCTAGATGCATTGACCAATGTAATCAATCTAAGAATGTTATCAGACGCATTTCTATTCTTAATAAGACCTGTTTGATCTACATGTATCAACTGAGGTAAATATTTAGTAAGTCTATTCGCTAATACTTACGCCATAATTGTATAATCGACATTTAGTAAACAAATAGGCCTATACAAAGATACTATCAATGGATCCCTATCTTTCTTTTAAATCACAGTAATTATTGCATTCAAACAAGATTCCAGTACACCTAATCCTCAGTTATTTGCTGTAGAACATCTCCAAATACTGAGGATATATCTTCAAAAATATTTTATAAAATTCAGCTGAAAATCCATCATCCCCTGGTGACTTTCCATTTGGCATCTCTTGTATAGATTCTTTAATCTCGAAATCTGTAAAAGGAGCTTCTAATTCCCTAATCTCCTCCTCCCCTAAAACAGGTAAATTTAATTTAGATAAATAAGAATCAATAAAACCAACTTGCTGCTTTCCCTCAGAAGTATATAATTGTTAATAAAATGAATAAAACTGGTCATTAATTTCCTGAGGTTTATAGGTAACTATTGAATTCTTTTTAGCAGCATTAAATTCGCAATGTTTGTTCTTTTTTTAATTGCCATGCTAACACCTTATGAGCCCTCTCACCTAATTCATAATAACGTTGCTTAGATCGATTGATTAAACGCTCATACTGATAGGTTTCTAGTGTATTATAACGTAATTTCAAATTTGCTAAAGCTGCCTTTTTATCTTCTGTAACATCTTTCTGAAATTCCTTTTCCAACTCAGTAATTTGTTTCTCCAATGTTAAGCTTTCCGCCACATTGTTTTTTTAACTTTCGTAGTATAACTAATAATTTGCCCACGCAAATATGCTTTCAAAGCATCCCACAATACAAAATTACTACTTACTGAATTAATATTCTCAGCCAAGAACAAAGTAATCTGTTCCTTAACAAAAGTAATAAACTCTGGTTTCCTCAGTAACATTGTGTTAAACCTCCATCTATGAGACAATTGTACTACTTCTGGACTTACACGGGAGAAAAACAACATCTGATATAACCCGACTTTTGTATTCAGCCTGTAATACTCTACCTTGCAAATGTGCCGATACCAAAAAAAATCTATTCTAGAAAATTAATCATATCTAGATGAATGAAAATAAAATATTTCTCTGTCGGATTTACTCTCCTCCAAATATCAACCAGATTCAAATCTTTCATCAGAGCTCCTATTTGTATTGCCAACTTTGATTTCCTTATACTTTTCAGAGACCTATCCAACAAAAGATCTAAAACACAGTTAAAATCTTCCCCAACCAAAATATTTTCCTTGGCCTGGTTTATCAAGAAATAACCCTCCGACATAAACCTTTCATCATACACATTAAGTGCGTAAATATTTAACGAAGTCCATGATTCAACAAAAATTTTACAATTCAACCTCAAAGCTCTCCCTGCATTACCTTCAAAGGATTCTAATTCAAATGGTAATTGTTTATGAATTTAAATCACTACACCTCTCGCCTTGGAATTAAAAGAAGAAGAAGAAAATACATGACGAACCCAATCTCTCTTCAATTTCATATATTCTTTTTAAGTCAAATGTGTCTCTTGCAAAAAAAGCAATATCGACTTTCATTTTTTTTGTATAAGCCAATACCTGTTCACGCTTAATAGGATTATTCAATCTCTGGACATTAAAAGTTGCAAAGTTCAAATTAGACATTTCAGTAAAAATATTACTCCCCTTTCTAATTTCTTAAATATTTTAAACCCTCCCCCCATATAAAAATACCACAAAAGAAAAAAAAAACTTCCCCTCAGTAAACTACTTAAAAGTAGTGACTCCCTAAAAATCTGGGTGTGGTAGAACCCCACTAGTGGCAGACAACTATCAGGTCTCAGTGTCTCCCCCCCCCAAATCAGACTTTCACAAAGTAATTATTCAACCCAGTGATTCCAATCCCAATGATTGTTCCGGGTCTTTATTATCAAGAAGACTTTGTGCCAATTCAACATTCTTTCCGTGTTTCCCATTCTTTCCATTCCCATTTCCATTTACGCTCCTTTTAAGTGATGATAGTGGCAACTGACAATTTCCTCGCAAATCTGGCAATGAATTAGAAAAAAATTAATGCATCATGATCATTTTCAAAAAATTGAGACTGAAAATTTCCATAAAAAACTTTAAATACAGCCAGGTAACGAAAGGAAAACTTGTAACCCTTTTGCCACCACACTTCTTTAGCTGAATTAAATTTTCGGCGTCTTCTAATAATTTCTTGACTCAAATCTACATAGAAGAACACTCTGTTATTTTGAACCATCGTTGAAGTCTGATTTTGCCGTGCCTTCTGCACCGCAACTCGTAATATCATTTCTCAATCTTGATATTTCAAACAATGAATCAAGACTGCCCTTGGTGGTTGACCTGGAAATGTTTTTTTTTCTCAGTGCTCTATGCACTTGATCCAACTCTAGACCATCTGGGAAAAATTCCTTGCCCAGTACCACAGGAATCCATTTCTTAAAATTTTTTACCGGATCTGAACCTTCCATATCTTCTGGAAGACCTACTATTTTTACATTATTTCTTCGACCTTGATTCTCTAATTGATTCTTGATTCTTCTTCAATAATTCCTTCTTTTGAATCCCCAGTCCATGAAAAAGTCCTCCACTTTTTCCATTTTTTTTCTATTACGCTTTACTTGATTCTTACATTCAAAAAAAGCTTCTTCCATTTAAAAAAAAATTATCCTGTACGGTATCTACTTTTAACTACAGTCATATCTTTCTTCATAGAAGTAATCTCTTCACACATATTATTTATTTTAGTTTTCACTTCCATAAATCCTTGGTTTATCTGAGTAGACATCTGCATTGACATGTTTTCCATTTGATGAGCAATCCCTTCCAATATTGTAAACACAGAATCCAGTCCGAGTTCCATCACTTCCCCTTGAGGCCTATCTTCTCTGGTCTCAGTCCCCATTTCTTCCTGTGTTAATTCCAGTAACGTTGAGCTCTCGTCTTCCCCTAACGCAGTGGCTCCTCTTCCAGTGCGGCTGTGGGTCTGGACACCTGTCGACAGCGTGCCGACCCCATCAGCCCCCATCTTTCGGGCTCCCCCACAGCCCACACCTTTTCCAATAACTCACGGACCCGTGACGCACTGCTCACGCCCGGCAAAGTCACCGACCGTGCAGGTGTGTCTTCTGACGCTATACTGCGCACCTCGGACCACCAGGCAATACTACGGGCTCGCGAGTCTGTCCTCGCTCGGCCGATCCGCCTGCACGGCCAGCTGAATTCGTCACTGAACCAGCGCCATCTTGCGAATACACGATCGGCGCTGGTGTAATACTTAGCCGAGCTGGAGTCCTCTGAGGCTTTGGAGCTCCAGTCGATGACTCCGTGGCTTCAACTTGCTAGGTAGGCCTCAATTCTTCAACACTTTTATAAGGTAATTTCTTTTGCAATTGAGCTTTTAATTTCTTCAAGTTTGTAGCCATTTCAATCCTTCACTATTCCAAAGTCTGTAAATACTATTTTTAACCACTTTTACAAGTTTTAAAATTGGGTATTTATAAGTCTAACTTGGGGAATACACGTCTTCCCTCTATGCCATGTTGCCACGCTCCCCCCTTTCATCTTTTATAACATACCAAATAACTTGGACCTCGGTTTCATTGACTATATTATTTCATGTTCCCTTTTTAAGTCAGAATGGAGGCAATCCTGAATTGTCTCATTTGAAGAGCTTCATTTCATTATTTTTCAGAAGCAAGGAATATAAAAGAACTCGGGCAGAGATAGTTCTCTCTATAGCCGACTGAATTTTCAAAAGCATGTGTTAATGAGTTTAAGTGAAGGTGCCACTTGCATTGCTGAGTATTAGTTGAAATGAGCACTGCTTTTTCTGTGGAACATAAATGCCACTGATTGGTATTGTCATCTCATGCTGCTGAAAGTGTACCTTTCCATCATAAGTGATAGAAGCAAAAGGATGTTACCTTCTTGTGCCCATCAGTGGAAAATTCTGTAATAATGAAGTTAAAAAGAAATATCTGTAACGAACATGCCTGCATTCTGATTGACAGCTAGATTTGAGAGTCAAGTTGATACAAGACAAATAAAACAAACTTCACTGGACATATTAGCAATGGATTTTTATTCTGGCAGCGTGGAAAACTGGGAAAAATGTTGCAAAGAACAGGTTGCATCAAAATTGGTGAACATTTTGATTTAATTTCTGAGTTGGAATCTGAATTAAAGAGAGTTTGATTTCAACGTAACACCTTTGGAATAGACATATGTGTCAAAACTGGGGATTCCCTTTATTTACATATTATAAGTAGAAATCCTTGAGAGTCCTAGGTGCAGTAAAACAAATGGGATCAGACAATACCTCAGTTGAAATACTGGAAAGACTTGCACTCCTGAATTAGCTCCACTTCCTGCCCACATACTGCCATGGTTACAGTTCCATTATTAGCATCTGTTCAACACATGGAAAGTTGCCAAAGTTTGACCTACTTAAAAACAGCAGAATGAATCCAAACTATCCATTTCATTTGCTCTAAGGTGTCAGCAAAACGATGGATGATAAAAATGCAGCATTTATTTATGAATAACCTACTGACCAGTTGTTGTCTCTGTGCTACCTGGGAGGCTTTTTAAATAACTTAGAGATGCAAGATTCAAATAACCAAAGAGACGACTTATGTCTTCCAACAACTCAGGAAACTGCTCACAGACACACATACACATATGTCCCACAGTGGGGCACTACAGTTACTACAATAAAAAGGGTGTATTCTTACACGGTTACAAAATAGTTCACATTATCCTGACTATATAACATTCCTCCTTCTCAAGATAAAGAAAAATGTAGTGTTCTTTATTGCTTTCTTTCCAGTGCAACTTAAGTAACTGATCTTGTACACTAGTTTATTTACACAGTTATTTTGAAATAATATTGATTGTTATCACACTGGAGTCAGTATGTTGCTTCGCCATCTTGTGGATTTGGCTGTGACTGTTGGGCTTTGTGTTGCTGGTACAGGTGTAGGTGATGTAGCTTGTTGTGCTTCACCTGACATCTGCTGTGTTGATGTTTCAGTATTAGTAGTTGTGGTCTCTTCACTTAATACCTCACTTGATATTGGTGTTGCAGGCTTTGCTGCTAATAAAGCTTTGATTCATTACATCTTATTTTGGCTGGTTGTGAATTTTGTTCCTCCTCAGCTGATTGCCAGAGTCTGTCTCAACAATGTATGATCTTGCTGTTTATAGCTTCTCTGATTACTTTTGCTGGGGTCCACGTTTTCAACATCGGCTCTTGAATATCCACATGCTGCCCTCCAAAGAGTTCTGGCAAAGTTTGTGCATGTTTGTTGTAATGCTGGGGTCCTTCTTCTTGCATGTCAGCCAATCTTCTGGTTTCCTCCTGGTCTTCTGGAGGGTATATTTTGCTTGGAAGAGTTGTTTTTTTAAAAATCTCCTGCAATTTAGAAGTTCTGCTGGGGACTTCATGTCAGTCCTTAAAGATGTTGCTTGTAGTGATAGAAGAGCTAGGTCTGGGTCTTTTATTGTTTCACAACACTTAACCAGTATCTAATTGGGTTGAATCAGGACTGCGCAGCTCCAGACCTCATCAGTCTTTTCTAAATATGAACCAAAGAGCTGTATTCTGGAGATGAGGTGAGAGTTGTCTTTCTTTGAAGACAGAGCAGCAATTGACCAAGGGTGATATTACGATGCCTGGTAAAGCCAGTCACTGTACCTCAAAGTGGGAAAAAAAACTCCAAAAAATTATGTTTGTGGTTATTAAATATGTATGCAGCCCCAGAATACCATTGCCTGAGTTCTTCAGGACGTTCTCCTCTGCTCAACCATCTTTAGCTGCTTCACTACTTTTATGTTTGAAGTGAGGATGTTTGACAATTGTGCAACCATCAGCAATTTTATTTGGAACTCTGCAGCAAATAAAGTAGCCCATTTGGACATGGACTGATAAGGTGCAGGTTACATGCATACCATGAAAGTGCAGCTAATGAACATCTCCACCAGTAGAAAGTGTGATCGTTTACTCCAGATGTCAAATGGCTGATTCTCTTGCTACCAACATTCAAAAACTCAACTGGACTAGCTGCATGAATATCACGGTTACAAAAGCAGTTGAGAGATTGGGTATCCTGCGAAGGCCATTTGTTTTCTGATACTCCAAGCTCTTGCCTGATTAAATGCAGCTCCAACAACTCAAAGCTCAATGTTGGCCAAAACAAAACACTCCATATCTAATACACCCTAAACATTCCTTCTCACCATCACCGGTGCCCAGTATCTGCAATACATTTTAGTCACTGAGGCTGCACCACACCTCCCAATCTATAACCTCCTCCACAAAGAGGGAGAAGCGTGAGAGATGAATGGGAACACCACATCAAAGGTCTGCCTCCAAATTGTATACCATCCTGACTTGGAAATATGTGAGTGTTCCTTCATTGTTGGTGGGTTTAACCCTTGGAACATCTTTTTCAAACCTGCCATTGCCTTGCTTTCATTGGAATGATTACAATAGTTAAGGGAGATGTTTTGCTGTCAGTTTTTTTAAAGGCTAATAATCACTGGTCTTGCTGGCAATGTTGAGATTCCAAAAATTATGGTAATAAATTAAAAAAAAGGTTGGTTTGTGAATAAATTGACTTTGTGGAATAGACCATTTGCCAAGTTTCTTTTTTTTTAAGCAGTGTTGCCAATACAGTATATAATTTTCTTTATATAAAAGGAAGGGATGGATGCTGTGATATCCAGCAAAGCACTGAGTTGGCAATAGCTTTGGTTAGAATTGTTACTGCTTACTTATGGATCTTTATTGGTAGCTGAGAAACATATTGACTCTTTTTGAATCTTATCCCAAGCTAAAGTTGCTTAAAATATCCAAAATTGCTTGACAATTTTGGTCTGATTAATTGAAATGACTTAATAGTCAAGAAATGGACATAGTCTAATTAATGAGGCACATTGTTTTCACTGATGACTAGCTGAAACTACTTACAATAAGATACTTTATCTTCTGGTTTGTGGAGTCAGATCATGGTGATATACTTTTGCTTTGTTCCTGTGATATTTAAATAACCTTCCAAACCTTTATTAGCATAATGATGACATCATCCTTTCTGGGACACATATCCAACTATTTAAAGTCCCACATCATCCTTTCTGGGACACATACCCAACTATTTCAAGTCCCTCCACCTACTGTTAAGTTTGATTCTAAGTTTGATTCATCCATTGCATTTCCACCCACAGGTGTGATGGCATCAGCTTAATTGCTGTCTGTAAATTCAGTGATGTTTTGCATAGATACATGGGGGACAATGAGTTGCAGTTCATTTCATCTCTGATCTGTGCTAAGTTATATGAACATTTTGCAACAGTCAGTGCCAGAACTAATGGAAAGATCCTCTTCAGACAGTAGGCCCTTTCAAATTACCATGTAAAATGGGGTTAACTGGGCAATTTGCTTGGTTGACAACCCAGGTGCATGGCTATTTGAAAGGGTCCAACCAGTTCTACCCAGTCAAAACCCAACCGGATCCCAAACCTACCTCAGAGGTAGTAATTGTACCTGAGTCCCAGGAGGGGTACCTGAGTCCCAGGAGGGGTACCTGGGTGCTGCAGTTAGAAAGCACCTAATAATTAATTTACTTCTCCCACACTTCTCCCATCCTAACTTGACTTTCATTGTCAAGTTTGTTGAGAATGGCCTCGCTGAACCAAGCCATCTTCAATTGCTGCATCAATGACCTTCCATTCAAAAATTCAGATATTATAAATGGCAATTTATAATCATGCTGTTCATTCTCATTTCTGTAAATGGAGATCCATAAATGATAGAATTAGACCTTGTGTCCAGACATGGACCGATCAATCGCAGGTAACACTTTTATCATGATCATTCAAAGATTGCCAATAAAAAAGAGGCTCATCACCAGTTCTTGACTTTTAGTAACATTTATCAGATCCCGAATGATAAATGCATTGAAGGTTACCATTGACCAGAAAAATGACTGAATTAATTCCATAATTATTGTAGCTTAACTCTGTGCACCCTAAAGATGAAAGAAGATGAAGAAATACTCACTACCTGCCTTGAACCATCCATCTCAACACGAAAGTCTGAACTATTGCTGGTCCATTAATTATCTTGAATGTTCACTCCCTCATCACAAATGCACAGTGACTGTTGCGTACCATAATGCGCACTGCATTTACTCATCCAGGCTACTGTTACAGAACCACATCAATTGGTGACTTCCCCAAGAGTGCTGTAGAATGGAAACATTACTACTACACATTCCCTTCCATGGTGCACAGTATTCTAGTTTTGAAATCTCTCATTGCTGTGTCTAAATGGTAGAGTTCACTGCTTTGAGGCTTGGTGAGTCCTATCATAAGGAAAACCTGCAGCAGTTTGAGAATGCATCCAAGTGCCATCTTCTGAAGGCCTATAAATGTTGGCTTTGCTGGTTATGCCTTATATTCAATATAAATTGCAGTGAACATAATTTTCAAAATTATATTTGATAATACAGTGCATTTTTTGGGCTATTAGAGTACATTTGACAATGACTGTCACAGGGTCTTTGTTGCAAACCATTACTATGACACAGAAAGGCTGGTCTCTTGACTCCATCACCAGAGATACATTGATGCCACCCCAGATTTCTCAGCCATGGTTACATTAGTAACAATAGTTCCTGCAGCAAGGAACTTGGAGGCAGCATTTTGTTAAAGATAATTTGTAAACAAGGATGGTGATAGAAATTGGAATTTTGTGAAGCTGCCTCCTCAGCTTGAAAATAGCTGGGTTATCAAGAAAAATGATCAGATTCACTGCGCCATTACGGAAGTATACACAGGCAAACTTTCTGAAACCTTAACAGTGTGTAATGCCTTTCTGTGCACATAATGTTTGTGGCTTTGTCCCTTTTCCACTCCCACTTTACCATTGATAATGTTTATGTTTAGTCTCCCTGTGGTCTATTCAGAACAATTGAAATAAATTATTGTCTGCCATTGCAATGAAACAATGATGATAAATTTCCTAACAATAATGTGACTTTAGTTTTGTTGGACTTCTTCGCATTATTTCTGCAAATAAAAAAATTGATGTGGTCCCAACTCTGCACTCATCACTGCAATCTTAAAATAACCTTTATTGATATTTTCTCAAGTTGATGTCAACTAATCTTTGAGCCATGCATCCACATGCCTATTAAAGATCTAAAATTTATTGGTTGTATTTGCCATGTACAATGGAGACTATTAGCATTTAGTCATTCTTAAAAAAAATGTTACAATCTTGAATGAAGAGAGTGTGTATCTGGAACTTGTGAAATGATAAAATGCCATCTGTTACTCTGCTTTGTTGATGGATTCCATAACGAACCCAATTCACACCACGTCATTGGGGCATTCCTGCTTTATTCCAGTGCCAGATCAGAATTGCCATTGGTGATTGACAGTCTGCAGAATAGGGAAAGTTGGTTTTAATTATTGTGCTTTTTAATGTTTTAATGGTATGTAATGTTTTTATAATGAACTTCATTTAAAATCGAATCTTATTCTGAATTAGTTATCAATTTTAATAGATTTTAAATGGACAATGAAGATTTTGCTTCCTGAATTATTTGGGGTTTATTATGGATTTTGCGCTGATGATCAAGAAAATCATCTTAAACGTATCCTATCACGTCGCGCTTTTTTTTCGATCTAATATATGTTTGTGATTTCCTGTCATATTTCCTTCAAGCAGACAAAGCCATGAAGTGCAGCATGTCATTGAAAATTTATTTCCTGGACTTAGACTTGGTCATCTTGGTGCAGTTGGTGAAGAACATGGTGAAAGGTTTCACCAGGACATTAAACCATAGAAAAGTGGTATCTGGGCAACTGGAATCCATCAATGCTGGCTGATTATTGTTGGACCCTGGCATGAGAGGCATCAGATGCTGAGCGCAAGCAAAAATCAATGGCAAAACATTTTTAGGGCAGTTGAACTTGTGCAATGTGTCAGCATCATGATGTGAGTAAACATGCTAAATTTAATAAAAGCTAATTTAATGTTTCTCTAACTCCCTACATGATATAGCAAATATGAAATTATTTTTTGTGTTCAGCTTGAAGTTGTCCATCATAATCAGGAATCTTATCCATAACCCTAATCTTTTGAAAAAACATATTGTCCAGAGAGATCAGATCTAGGTTTCACAGAAGCTCTCTGACCTGCTAAGTTCTTCTTGAGCTTTTTGTCTTTATTTCACCCTTCTACCACCTTCAGTTTCAACATCAGTATCCTTGGCTATGAATTACTGTGTGTCATCAGAAATGTAAAGGTTACCAATTTTCATTCACAAGTTTTGAAGTGATTTCTTTCATGGAGGCTGTCCAGGACAAAAGATGGTGATTACAAAATCAGAGCCAGATTAAGGTAAAACCAGAAGACATAGGAGCAGAAACAGGCTATTCAGCCCATCAAATCTTCTCTGCCATTTAATCAAGAGCTGATCCATTTTCCCACTGCCCAGTCTTCTCACTATAACTTTTGATGCCCTGGCTAATCAAAAACCTATCCATCTCTGTCTTAGATACACCCAACAACCTGACCTCCATAGTCGCCTGTGGCAACAGAAGACACAGTTTACTGCCCTCTGGCTGAAGAAATTCCTCTACATCTCTGTCTGAAGTGGTCACCCTTCAATCCCATACTCTCCCACCATGGGAAACCACCTTACCAAATCTACTCTGTCCATGCTTTTCAACATTCAAAATGTTTCAATGAGATCCCACCTCATTCTGCTAAATTCCAACAAACACAGACCAAAGGTTGCCAAATGGTCCTCATGGTGATTGTTTCATTTTTGGAATCATCCTGGTGAAACTTATTTGAATCCTTTCCATGTCAACACAACTTTTCTTAAATGAGGAGCCCAAAACTGAGGTCTCACCAGTGCCCTATAAGATCTCAACATCTCATCCCTGCTCTTCTATTCCTCTTGAAATGAATGCCAGCATTGCATTTGTCTTCTTCACCACCATCTCAACATGCAAGTTTACCTTCAGGCTATCTTGAATGAGGACTCCCAAGTCCATTTGCATCTGGGTATTTTCAATTTTCTCCCGATATAGAAAATAGTCTGCCCATTTATTTTTTCTATCGTGCATGACTGTACACTTTCTGACATTACATTTCATTTTTCACGTCTGCCCATTCTCCCAATCTGTCTAAGACCTTCTGCAGCCTCTGGGTTTCCTCCACACTACCTGCTCATCTACCTACCTTAGTATCATCTTCACACTTGGCCACAAAGCCATTCCATAATCCAAATCATTAATATACAACATTAAAAGAAGTAGACCCAACATTGATTCCTGTAGAACAGCACTAGCAACTGGCAGTCATTCAGAATATGATCCTTGTATTCTAACTCTCTGCTTCCTGGCAATCAGCCAATGCCCTACCCATGCTAGTATGTTTCCTGTTATTCCATGTGCGGCACCTTGTCAAATAGAAACATTTCTGAAAATCCACTGCATCTCCAGCCTGCTTGTCGCTTCCTTAAAGAATTTCAATAGGTTTGTCAAGCAAGAATGTTAGAGGGAATTTGGTCCTATATGTTCACTCAGAGAAATGGTGGAAATCTGAATGCCATGAATGTAATTTTGTTAGGCAAGGACATTAATGTGTATATATAAAAAAAGTGGAATTGAAATGCTGACAAGTCATGGTTCAACTGAGATATGGAAGGTGCTGGATTGACTGATTTAGTTGCTTTTGTTCTGATGGCCTGATAAGTAACAAGTGAATTTGCACATGAAAAGTCTGAAAGTTAACCCCACCCTCATCTGGTTCCACTGTTTCCAAGTCTTTATCAACTCCTTTGGTTTTTTTCCCCCCCTTTTTCTCTCTAACCTTTTTTTAAAAGTTACTCCCCACACCCCTTCCTAGTGGTCTCTGAACCTACCACAGTATTTGTCCTACATCCCATCACCTCTTGGTTGCTTCACCAGAATCTTTCCCTCTTGAAAATACATAATATCACCTCTTATTGGTCTGGATAAAGGATCCCGGCCTGAAATGAAATGACCATTTCTACCCATGGTTGCTCTCTGAACCACTGAGTTCCTCCAGTAATTCTTCGTTTGTTCAAGAAAGGACTAAACTTTCCAAACTCCTTGGTATAGATGGTTCAGGAAGGAGATCGTATAAGGCAAACTTCATGGACAAAGGTGTGCATTTCTTTTACAAAATAATGCTACATTTAATGTTACTGTGGTCATGGAAATGCTACAAAGATCACAGTAAGGTTATACAGAATTATTTAAATAATTACAGCCTTTTTTTCATTGAATAGATAATGAGGAACAAAAGGTCAATTGCTGAAAATTAAGACGTGGAAACTGGAAATCAAGTGGAAACATGCAAATAATTCAAAGGATTTCTAGCCATAGGGGAGAGAGAACTCGTGCTGTTTTTAATTATATTATAATTATATGGTTACCATACAGAAACGTGTCAGTCTTTTAGATAACAACCACCATAATGAGCAGTCATTGTCAAATTACTTGTACTTAAACAGTGCAGAACATGACCTAAAAACACACCAAAATGTTGGAGGAACTCTGCCAGTCTTTTCAGTGTCCATAAAAAGCAAAGATATATTACTGACATTTCAGGCATGAGCCCTTCTTCAAAGGAATAAGCAGAATGAGCTCGAAGCAGGAAATCTCAGAGTCTCTGATTTCCAGCTTTCGACTCATTCTGTGAAGAAGGGCTCTGGCCCAAAACGTTGGCAATATCTCCTTGCTTTTCATAGATGCCTTAAAAAAAAGTGCCTGAGTTCCTCCAGCATTTCAGTGTTTTTACTACATTCACAGAGTCTACAGACCTTCGTGTTTCACACAACATGACCTGTTGTGCTTTGGCCATTGCCAATTTCATTGAACAACTTTATTGGGAGAAAGAAAGAGTAA
The DNA here is from genome assembly GCF_036971445.1 of Narcine bancroftii. NCBI lineage: Eukaryota > Metazoa > Chordata > Chondrichthyes > Torpediniformes > Narcinidae > Narcine > Narcine bancroftii. The sequence continues at coordinate 22,157,798 of NC_091473.1, read as the reverse complement.
CATGTTGTAGTCATGGGAAATTATACATGTAGTTGGCAGTGATTTGCAACAATCCATCCAAAAACACAGGCATGCAGGTAACACCACAATTACTGTAAATTTGTCTCTTTAATGCATTTTGAAGTATCTCCACAGGCAGCAGACAATACCAAATTAACCATTTCCTCAAGAAATTGCAGACAGCTGTCACACAAACAACACTTCCCACTGCCTCAGGACAACAGCTAACATATTTAAAAAAAACAATCACCGTTTTGTCACATTCTCCTCTCTTACTTCCCATCAGGCAAAAGATGCATGGGTTTTAAAAAATATGTACCAAATTAATGAACTTTTTCTTCCCCACTGTTATCAGATCATTGGACAGATCACCAGTAAAATGATGCTGCCCATGTGCTGTTTTAATTGAACTTTTTTTCTGGAACACTATACTCTGCACTTTATTTTGCACTGTGTGGTGCCTAAACATTGCATTCACTTGCCTGGATAGTACGTAAAAAAGTTTTTCACTGTATCTCAGCACATGACAATAAACATTTCAGTTCAATTTTTACTTTTCTGTATTGCCAAGGTGTCCATTATACCTTCAATACTTACATCAAAAATTATTATTAGCATTAACATTCCTTTTTAAATCAGAAAGTATGATCAAATTTTTCATTATTATTTTTAGATTTCTCCAATTGCAAATTGATTTTTTTTGCCATATTCAGTGAAGTCCTGCTTCAGAATTTCACTTTCTGTGGGATCATTACCTACCTATATTCCGTAAGATGTTGGTGAGAAACTACCAAAATTGAATATTTGAGTGGATTTTTCACATTCCCCTTCTGACGTGTTTTCTGTTCTGGTCTCCCTCACACCCAATGATAGTCTGGTAGGTGTAAATAACTCAATGGCATAGAAAAGTAACAAAACAATCAAATGACAGTTGATAAACACATGAAAGAAAATAAGTTGCAATATAACAAGGAAAATATCGAGGGGGAAATGAGCCTGATGAGATTGTTCTGTTGGGACCTGATGTAGGCTTGATGGGGCTGAATACTGTCCTACGATAATGTCATATTAAGTAAATAGGTGGAAACAGGATCTATTTGGTTCCTGATGGCAGCTGTCTTCAGTCATCACAGTTGCTTTGTCTTTGTTACTTGCACTCAGGGAAATGTATCACAGCCTTTATGGTAACCTATGATTCAGTGTTGTGGCTGTCACAAGGGTGACAGATTTCTCAGACCAAGAATAGTACAGGTACACGATCCTTCATCCTGAATCCTTGGGGGATAGTGTGTTTCAAATTTTGGATTTTTCCGGATTTCTGGAAGCCAGATTTAAGCCCACCCGAATTATGCTGCCGTATCCACCCCCACCCCCTTCCAGTTGCCCTGCCATCTCCCCCCACCTCCCCTCACCTGCCCGACTCACGCTGCTGATCTCCCCCCCCCTTGCCCACCCGACTTCGCTGCCAGACTCTCCCCCTCACCTGCCCGACTCGCACTGCTGGTCTCCCGGCCACCCGACTCGCGCTGCTGGTCTCCCGGCCACCCGACTCGCGCTGCCGGTCTCCTGGCTACCCGACTTACGCTGCCGGTCTCCGAGCTGCTCAACTCACACCGCCGGTCTAACCCCTCCTCACCCGGCTGACTTGCGCTGCCGCCTCTCTCCTCACTTGCCGGATTTTGGAGCTTTCCGGATTTTAGATGTCCAGATAAAGGATCGTTTACCTGTACCATCTTTGGCCCCACATCACTGTAAGGCATGGGTACACTATTTAGCACTGTGCACACAAATTTTTAAGTTTGCATTAAGCACTGAGATTCAGCAATGATCAAACAAGAATGTGATGGTAAGGCAGAATTGATTATCATGCTGTTTGCTAATGTCATCACTTGGACAAATAATGCTTGTAAAATATCAGTTGTGCTAAGATGAATAATGACCAATCCAGTTACCCCATGGGAGTCATTTCCTTTTGCAATGGGCATTATGGCATTAAAATGTGCACCAGATGCTTTCCAGAGAGCACAGCCTCAGAATAAAAGATGTCCATTCAGATCAGAGATGAGGTGGAATTTCTTCAGCTAGAGGGTGGTGAATCTGTGGAATTCATTGCCACAGATAGCTGTGGATACTAAGTCACTGGGCATATTTAAAGCAGGAGTTGATATGTATGTTTTTGATTAGTAAGAGGATCAAAGTTTATGAAGAGAAGGCAGGAGAATATGTTGAAAGAGAAACGTATCAACTATAATTTGAATGGAGGAACAGACATGATAGGCTGAATGGCCTAATTCTGTTTTTGTGTTGAAATCTTATGGTTTAATTTCTGCATTTCAGAAAATTTACAAAATGTGCAACCTCTGCATAGAATCATTATTTATCAAGATTATCTCTACCTTGTGGAGGCCAGATGGCAGTTCTCAGATATCTCCTTTTATTTATCTTGAGGCCAGGAACCCACCATTCCAGACCATCAACAATCTTGTTGCTTCAGGTGATCTCCCTGCCTCTAATCCCCAACCTCGCATTGCCAAAGTAACTCCTATCCAGGATTCACAAGCAGGACAAGGGACAGGTGCAAGCAGATACAATGGTTTTGCCAGGACAGTCCTCCTGGGAAACCCATGGTATTTGCCTGCTCTTATGCTGTCAATCTCATCTCACACTTCAACACTATCTTATTGCATCTTTCCCAGTCCCTTCTCATCCAGATACTGTTGAAACTTGCATTTTACCTAGCCCTCAAATCATCTTTACTGTTTACGTGCAATCCCTATACATATCTATTCCCCATCAGGTGGGCCTGAAGACTCTCTTTTTCTTTCTTGAATGCAGATCCATTGAATCTCCCTCTACTAACATTTTCCTCTACTAACATTTTCCTCCACTTGTTAGAACTTTTTCTTACATTTAATAACTCCTCTTTCATTTCCACCCATTTTGTCTCAATCCAGGGTGTAGGCCCCAACTTCTAACCCTAAATATGCTGTCCTGCAAGCTGATGTAATTTTATTTCTTGTCCCTTCATTCCAATTGGTATTCCAATAATTAAAATTATGGCTGTTTGATTTAGTGGATCTTTGGTGAATTTTTCAAGTTGTTCTTGGGTCTCTATGTAAATATCTTAAAATAGCAGGGATGAAGTGGCTTAGCATTATTGCGGTGTTCCTGTCACAGTGGCTTTGTGAGCTATTCTCATATTATTCATAGTGGAATGAAGGCCTACCTCAGCAACTTGAATCATGTTTGCAAATTGACTTTAGTATTTAAGTACTCTAAAATATTTACAAAAGGTAATATTCCTGAAATGTTGTCCATATTTTCCTTATCTCCTATTTGTAAAGTTTGTATGGTATTTATTTTAAAAACATTTAATTTGAATGTATACTATACGCTCAGGAATCCTGAAAGCAAGGTGACCTTTCACCTTTAGGTCTGGTCCCTCTGGACTGCTATTTTTGAGGTTTATAACAGACCGAGATCTTTGTGGGTGTTTTCCCATGAGCATACACTTTATAATTCAGCATGTACTAACCTGGATATTGACAAATGTATTTATCACAAAGGTATAACATGGGTACTGGGAGAATATTCTCGGCGACACTAGGTATTATTCTATTTAGTAGAATCCTAGCGAAGATTTTGCCTGCAATGGAGAGCAACGTGATTCCCCTGTAGTTTGAGCAGTCTGATTTCTCGCCTTTGTTTTTGTACAGGGTGATGATGGTGGCATCACGAAGATCCTGAGGCAGTTTTCCTTGGTCCCAACAAAGCTTGAAAAACTCATGCAGTTTGGCATGCAGAGTTTTGCCGCCAGCCTTCCAGACCTCTGGGGGGATTCCATCCATACCTGCTGCTTTGCCACTTTTCAGTTGTTCGATTGCCTTATATGTCTCATCCAGGGTGAGAACCTCATCCAGCTCTAGCCTTAGGGGCTGTTGAGGGAGCTGGAGCAGGGCGGAATCTTGGACTGAGCGGTTGGCACTGAAAAGAGATTGGAAGTGTTCTGACCATCGGTTGAGGATGGAGATCTTGTTGCTGAGGAGGACTTTGCCGTCTGAGCTGCGCAGCGGGCTTTGGACTTGGGGTGAGGGGCCGTACACAGCCTTTAGAGCCTCGTAGAAACCCCTGAAGTCGCCAATGTCCGCGCTGAGCTGGGTTCGTTTGGCGAGGCTAGTCCACCACTCATTTTGGATCTCCCGGAGTTTGTGCTGAAGATGGCTGCATGCGCGACGGAAGGCTTGTTTCTTCTCTGGACAGGACGGCTTTGTAATCACAGTGCGGCTTTCGCGCAAACAGAGGAACTACTGACATGGTCTTTGCCCTCAGACAGCTCCAAGAAAAGTGCAGAGAACAAAACAAAGGACTCTACATCACCTTTGTTGACCTCACCAAAGCCTTCGACACCGTGAGCAGGAAAGGGGTTTGGCAAATACTAGAGCGCATCGGATGTCCCCCAAAGTTCCTCAACATGATTATCCAACTGCACGAAAACCAACAAGGTCGGGTCAGATACAGCAATGAGCTCTCTGAACCCTTCTCCATTAACAATGGCGTGAAGCAAGGCTGTGTTCTCGCACCAACCCTCTTTTCAATCTTCTTCAGCATGATGCTGAACCAAGTCATGAAAGACCCCAACAATGAAGACGCTGTTTACATCCGGTACCGCACGGATGGCAGTCTCTTCAATCTGAGGCGCCTGCAAGCTCACACCAAGACACAAGAGAAACTTGTCCGTGAACTACTCTTTGCAGACGATGCCGCTTTAGTTGCCCATTCAGAGCCAGCTCTTCAGCGCTTGACGTCCTGCTTTGCGGAAACTGCCAAAATGTTTGGCCTGGAAGTCAGCCTGAAGAAAACTGAGGTCCTCCATCAGCCAGCTCCCCACCATGACTACCAGCCCCCCCACATCTCCATCGGGCACACAAAACTCAAAACGGTCAACCAGTTTACCTATCTCGGCTGCACCATTTCATCAGATGCAAGGATTGACAATGAGATAGACAACAGACTCGCCAAGGCAAATAGCGCCTTTGGAAGACTACACAAAAGAGTCTGGAAAAACAACCAACTGAAAAACCTCACAAAGATAAGCGTATACAGAGCCGTTGTCATACCCACACTCCTGTTCGGCTCCGAATCATGGGTCCTCTACCGGCACCACCTACGGCTCCTAGAACGCTTCCACCAGCGTTGTCTCCGCTCCATCCTCAACATCCATTGGAGCGCTTACATCCCTAACGTCGAAGTACTCGAGATGGCAGAGGTCGACAGCATCGAGTCCACGCTGCTGAAGATCCAGCTGCGCTGGATGGGTCACGTCTCCAGAATGGAGGACCATCGCCTTCCCAAGATCGTGTTATATGGTGAGCTCTCCACTGGCCACCGTGACAGAGGTGCACCAAAGAAAAGGTACAAGGACTGCCTAAAGAAATCTCTTGGTGCCTGCCACATTGACCACCGCCAGTGGGCTGATAACGCCTCAAACCGTGCATCTTGGCGCCTCACAGTTTGGCGGGCAGCAACCTCCTTTGAAGAAGACCGCAGAGCCCACCTCACTGACAAAAGGCAAAGGAGGAAAAACCCAACACCCAACCCCAACCAACCAATTTTCCTCTGCAACCGCTGCAACCGTGTCTGCCTGTCCCGCATCGGACTTGTCAGCCACAAACAAGCCTGCAGCTGACGTGGACTTTTTACCCCCTCCATAAATCTTCGTCCGCGAAGCCAAGCCAAAGAAGAAAAGAAAGATAACATGGGTAATTTTGAGATTGGTGCTCCTGGATGTTGTTGCCGAGGCTGTTATATGAATAGATGTAAAAGGAGCATCATTTGTGCCTTTATAAATAAAACTTGCTGCTTTGTAGCACTTTTCCATGAAGTAAAAGCAGAAAATACTGTAAATCATGTCCATGGAAAGAGAAGCAGTTAAGATTTCAGGGCAAGCACTTTTCTTGAGAAATTGAAATCAAGATTCTGATATTAAGAATATTCTTAATATTCTCGTGGTATCTCATTGAGTCGATTCATCCGTACTGAGCTACCCAATCTCAGCCAAGCACAAGTTAGAATGCAGTGCCCTCAATCTTTCCATGCTCAGAAGGCAAATTCTACCATTTTGCTCACTATCTGTTGATGGCTGATGGAAAATTCCAGGTGAAGGAAATAATGGGAGTGGCTGTGATTCTTTGCTGGATTGGTGTTCCTTGTTATTGTGCATAGACTTAATTTTCTGTCAGATAGGGTAGAGCATTAATTTGGAACACAAATAATGATGCAATTTATAGTCATTCGAGAAACTTAGATTATTTTTAAAACATACATGTTGCAGTTATTTTGAGAGGAAGTCAGCTTGTGTCTTAAAGCTGTTGTAAATCACAACCCACAGTGTCTAATCCTTTGCACTGAATTCAATTCCATTAATGTATCAGCATTAGAAGCTTCTCATTTAAAAAAAACTGACAACATTTGCAACTTTGATCTGACAAGAAAGAAAATGAGCAAAATGGAATATAATTCAACCGGCCACTCTGCACTTCAATGGAATTGTCTTTGCTTATTTTCTCAGGGAACCTGCCTAAATGGCTGCAGTTCCCTCATCTCACTGCAGTTTGTTTTCAAATAAGTGGATTTTTTGTCAAATTCCCTCATCAGGATAATGAAAATAGATTTGGCAGTGGACATTCAAAAATGCCATCCTTCATTAATTACAGTAAAAGCAATTGTGAAGGAAGTTTCATTTTCATTGCTACAGTAGAACACCATTTAAAATCTGATGGAGTAAGGACCTTTCTAGTAGTTCTTAAATAATGGGCATTGCATTTGGCTGAAGCTCAGTAATAAACTAATAAACCTATTTATTAGGAAGTTGTTACAAGATGATGAGATCCATCTTACTGGATGTGAGAGATTTGTGTTTTGACAGTTACTGGCATTAAGGACTCACTGAACCAAATGTTAATCCACCAAAAACCAAGAAACTTAAAACAGCTAGGAGGTACTGTATAGACAAGTTGTAATTTCTGGAGAAATGGTCCTTAATGTCTGCTCATTTATTCTGAAGTTCAAATACAATCCATTTTGGAATTGACATGGTTGTCTATACCCCATTCCTGTGCCTTGTGCCTTGTGCATTGTCGGACTGAGGCTGCCTGCAAAATGGAGGAACAACACCTAGTAATCTGCCTGGGGATTCTCCAACCAGATGGCATTAACATTGACTTCTCCAGTTTCCAATGGGACCTTCCCCTGTTTCTCTCAGTTTCCCTTTTCCTCTGTCTTTCATCCAGCTCCCCAAATTCTTCTGTTCCATCTCCATTCAGAGAGCTATCCCTTCCCCATCAGCTCAGCTTTTTTCTTTTGTGCCCTTCCACCCATATCCACCTTGCCTGATGGTCTGTGCTCCTCTTCCTGTTCCTCTTTCCCAACTCCCCCTTCCTTTTTATTTAGGCTCCTGCCTGCTTTCTCCTCATACTTTGAAGAAGGGCTCAGACCCGAAACATTGGTTATATTCCTTGCTTCTTATGGACACTGAAGGACCTACTGGGTTTCTCCAGCACTTTTGTATATTTTACTGCAATGGACAGCAGCTGCAAACTTTCATGTTTAATTTACAGTATATTAATGTGTTGGTATTCAATCTAATTCAGAAAACTTTCACTGGACCTGTGTATTTATTTATTTTACAAACAGAATAGTGCTCTCTTGGTCGACTGGAAGCAAAATTTACCCATCTTAATTTGAACAGAAGTTTAATTTAATTTGGATCTATAGCACAGTACCAGGACCTTTCGGCCCACAAGGCTGGACTGCTCTATCACGCACAATGGACCAACAACCCTGGAACATTTTGAATGGTGAGAGGAAACCCACGCCAACATGGGGAGAATGTACAAACACCTTACAGACAGCGCCAGATTCAAACCTCTGTCACTGGTGCTGTTACAGTGTTGCGCTCATTCATTGAACAAGTAATCTCAACATTAATTATGTCTAATGATTCAGCTGTGGATGTTTGTAATGTGGCTGCAAATGCAACCTTTGAAAGACCATTGAAACAGCAGTTGAGATACAAGCTTCAATCTTGTGGCCAGAATCTGAGGTGAGCACAATTTATGGTGGTCTCTGAAATTATAAATCTTCAAATGTTTGTTAACCGTCCAGAGGTACAGCTGTTGCTATGACATGCAGTAATTTTATGTCATTTCACATAAATTCTTTGTTTTTCTTTCTGTGAGATGAACCAATCGCTCTGTATTACTTATAAGAATGAGGGGGCACATAGAATGAAATGGAATTGTGCAGCCAATGGTGCAGTTGCATTGTGCATTGCATTCACAACCCAGAAACAGGCCATTTGTGTAACTTGTCTATTCTGGTCTTTTGTGTCTCATTGGTCTCCTTGCACCTGTGTTGATAATCATTGAGGAGGAGAAGATGTTGTTTCCAATTCGTACGGACAGTGGTCTTCCAATGAGAAAATCAAGGATCCAGTTGTAGAGTTGGGTACAGAAGCCTCGAGTTTGTAGCTTCTTGACCAGCACTGAGAGAATAATGGTATGGAAGTCCAAGCTGTAGTCGATGAAGAGCATCTGTATTTATGAATTGATGTTTTTGAGGTGATCCAGAGTTGAGTGGAGAGCCAGCAATATTGCATCGGTCGGGGAGTGATTGTGACAATAAGTGAAATGCAGTGGGTCCAGATCATTACTTAGGTATGTGTTAATTCTGGCCATGACCAGCTTCTTGAAGAATTTCATCAAGGTAGAAGTTAGTGCTACTGGGGGGGGGGGGTAGTCATTGAGACAGCTCACACTACTTGGGTACCGGGATGATTGAAGCTGGTGGGAACTTCTGACTGTAACAGTGAGAGGTTGAAAATGCCCGTGAACACTCTAGCTACTTGGTTGGTGCAGATTTTCAGTACCCTGCCAGGTACGTCATCAGGTTCAACCTCTTGAATTATGTTCTGACATCGCCCTCAGGATTTGAGTGTACATGGGTTTTTCCAGTGATCTGATAATGTCATGGTGAACAATGTTGTTACTCATTTAAATTTCAGATAATTCAGATAAATGTATTTTATTCCCCCCCCCCCCAGCTGCTATCAAAATTTGAAATATCTCAAGATTGTTAGCCGAATCCTGAGTGACAAACCTTGCCAAATCCATTACTGTTACTGACTTTGAAGGCCTCTATATGAGAACTGTCTCAAGTAGGCAGCCAACATCATAAAGGATCCACATCACATGGTCACAATCTCTTCATGCTGCTAATTTCAAGCAGAAGGTGCAGAAACCTGAAAATCAGTATCACAATGTTCAAGAACAGTTATTTCCAACACTTATCTGGCTCTTGAAACTCCCTGTGCAACCTTAAGCCTTGCCATAAATTGGTAACAGCACCTCCAAGACCATCACATTGAGCATGCCCCCTGCTCCCCCCAGGACTGTGTTCCTAGTGCACTGCTGTTCATTCTGCTGACCCACGGTTGTGCAGCTAAACACAACTCGAACCACATCATCAAGTTCGCTAACGACATGACCGTGGTGGGCTTGATCAGTAAGAACGATGAGTCAGCAAACAGAAATGAGGTGTAGTTGCTAATCGACTGGTGCACAACCAACAATCTGTTTCTGAACGTTTAAAAAAAAACAAAAGACTTCAGGAGGCCTCAGGGGAACCACGCTCCGCTGACCATTGACAGCTCCACTGTTGAGGTCATCAAGAATATCAATGGAGTGCACTTGGCGGAGAATCTCTCCTGGTCCCTTAACACCAGCTCCATAGCCAAGAAAGCCCAACAGCACCTCTACTTATTGCAAAGGCAGAGGTAAGTTCATCTTCCACCCTCCATCCTCACTACATTCTATAGAAGAAATATTGAGAGCATCCTGTACAACTGCATCACCACCTGGTTTGGCAGCTGTACCTCCTCGGACCACAAGACCCTACAGAGGATAGTGAAATCAGTGGAAAAGATCATTGGGGGCTCTCTTTTTGCCATGAAGGACATCTACAACACTCGATGCAGGTGTAAGGCAATAAACATTGTGAAGGACTCCACAACCCCTCTCATAAACTCTTCTCTCTCCTGCCATCTGGTAGGAGGTACTGTGGCACTCAGGTCATTACGTCCAGATTGGGCAACAGTTTTTCCCCCAAGCCATCAGCTTCCTGAATTCCCAGGACATATCTGGATAGTGTACCGTGGACTTGTATATGTCTTAATACTTTAATGTTTCAATGTGTTTAGCTTCTATTCTAACTTATATTCATGTAAATGTGCTCCGTGGTCCTGCAGAAACGCTATCTCATCTTTACCGTGCGAGCATGGTATGAACGATAAATAAAGGTGACTTGACTCTGGGACCGCCAAAAAATCTGCTGCAATTGAAACATCACTTTTTTTGTGGGCTTAATTCAACTATGATTATTTGTGTGGTAATTTTATTCATATTAATTCAGTAGGTGTAACTTGTGTAGCTGCATTGCGATGCATCTTTCGTATGGATATTTTAATAAACCATCATCCGCTTGATTACTACTCCAACAGTTGAAATAGCAATGTTTATTAGAATTCTCACCAAGCCACCTCTTGTGTCCTGTTTTTATACTTCCTAAAACTACTACAGTAAAATCCCCACTATCTGGTACCTACAGGGATTGCGGATGTCAGATACGCAAATTTTCTGGTTGACTCACTCTTAAAATACCTAACTAGTACACAGTTTTAATGACAAAAGACTTCAAAATGTAAAGTAATGTGGAAAAAAGTCAGTATTATAATCTTTAATTATGTAAAGTTTACTTTAATCAGGTAATTCCCATAGCTTACAAAATTTAAATTTGAAACCTGGTTGCTGGCACTGTAACAATGTTGCACTAACCGCTACGCTAACTTTGCTGCCATCATAATTAACACCCTCACGCTAACAACCCAACTCACTTCCACACCAGTGTCCCAGTCAGGCCCTTGGCATTCCTTCCTCACACTAACAACCCGACTCACTTCCACGCAAGTGTCCCGGTCAGGTCCTCTGTGCATGCTCCTCGCACCGACAACTCGACTCACTTCCACACCAGTGTCCCAGTCAGGCCCTCGGCATGCCTTCCTCACACTAACAACCCGACTCACCTCCACGCAAGTGTCCCCGCAGGCCCTTGGTGCACCTGCTTTGCACTGACAATGCGACTTACCTCCACTCAAGCGTCCTGGTCAGGCCCTCAGTGCCCGTTCCTCGCTCTGATAACCCGACTCATCTCCTCACAAGTGTCCTGGTCAGGGCCTCTGCGCAACTTGGCTCACCTGCTTGCCAGTGGCCCGGTGACACCCTTAGTGCAATCCAACTCACCTCCATGCCAGTGTCCAGGTCAGGTGCTCGACGCACCTTCTTCGCACTGCCAACCCAACTCATCTGCATGAGAGTGTCAATGTCAGGCACTCGATGCACCTTCCTTTAAATTTGAACCCCATTCGCGAGCACTGTAACAACATTGCTCTAGCCATGATGCTAACCGTGCCACCGTCATAATTAACACACTCCTTCCCCAAGGTTTATGATAAAGCCTTACAATTATACTAATAAAGATAAAGACTCTTACTAGGCAGGGATAGGAAGACAATTTGGGAGAGTTGCCCCAGTGGTGAGCAGCACCAGCGGGTTCTTCATCCTAGGCGAGGCCAATTTCTTCAAACTCAATTTATTCAAACAGCTGCTGCAGGCGGTGCATGACAACAACGTTCCACTGGCTGAATGTTTGGTCCCATCCTCACCAAGGAGTTGTGTGTTGTTTTGGAGAACATTTACTTTTACAATTTTGAACCTTTATTTAAAACTTTATTTATTAATTTCCTCATTTTTTTTGCCGGTTGTTTGAGTTTCTGTTTGATTGAGTTCCAGAAAATGGGTATTTTACTCTTATTTTCTTTGTGTGAAGTATCAGCACCCTGTTCCGTGCTACCTATCTGGTATTTCTTTTTGAAAATCTATCTTTTGAAGTTATTCCTTTATTATTATACAAAAGAAATCTTTTGGAATGTGCAAAATAGCGTTAGCAAAGCCATGTGCCTTTATCTGAAGCCAATTACAAAATATATGAGGTTCCAATTTCGGCAGACAGAAATGGGAGGCCAGGATGATGAAGTTTCCATCTGTGTTATGGCATAATGGCTTCCAAATAGTTAAGTGTGCTTGTAAGAAATGATCACTTTCAAAAAAAAAATGGAATTAATAAATGGGCATTGATCTCCAATGAATGCATCGTTTTCAACCTCGAATTTTTAAATCTTCCGCTCATAATCTTTGTTGATCTATTTGGGATATGCACAGAACAAATTAAATGTCTTTCTTTGCAAATAAATAAGACCATAAGATGTAGGGGCAGAATTAGGCCATTTTGACCCTTTGAGTCTGCTCCACTATTTGAATTGTGGCTAATATATTTTTTCTTTCACTTCCATTCTCCTGCCCTCTCTCTGTAACCATTGATACCTTGTTAATCAAGGACCTATCAACCTCCACTTTAAATATTTTCAAAGACTTGGCTCCTGTAGCTATCTGTAGCAATGAATTCCACAGATTCACCACCCTCTGAAGAAATTTCTTCATCTCATTTCTAAAAGAATATCCTTTTGAAGCTGTGCCCTCTTGTCCAAGGTTCTCCCACAGCTGGAAACACCTTCCTCATGATTATTCTTCCCACTCCTTTTCAACATTCATCACATTTCAATGAGGTCCTCCTCCTTATCCTTCTAAACTTCATCATGTACAGCCTTAGAGCCTTCAAATGCTCTTCATATTTTAATCCTCTCATCCTTGTGATCATAATTATAAGCCATATCTGGACTCTTTCCAATGCTAGTACATCCTTCGATATGAGCCTTGATAAATGTAAAATTTTTGAGGCCTCTCTAATTCATATGTTTTGGGAGTGTCCGGAACAATTCTTTAAAACTCTATCACAGATTCTTAGGATTAAATTAGAACTATGTCCTTTTATTGCTTTCTTTGGTTATTCTCTAAAAGAAAGGATTTCCTTGAATTCAACTTCATTGATGCAAGATGAACAATTTTGATAAGATGAAAAGACAGCTTAGCACCAACTCGTATGCAATGGTTACAGGACATTATGATGTCTTTCATGAGTTTGGAGAAAATTAGATATAATGTTAAAGAGATCAAGGTTGAATTTGACAAGATATGGGGCCCAATCATGGACTCATAAGTTAATCATAACTTGATTACTTTGGCAGGTCCAATCTCTTAGAGCCAATACTTGATTCTTTACAATTTATTTGCTGGTGACCGTGTTTAGTGGGAGGGGTTAGATTAGAATGGCTTTTTTTTCTTTTGTTTTTTTTTTAAAAATAACTAGAAGAGATTGATCTATTTAGATATCCACAATGTATAATCTCAATATTAGAATATGAGGTGAAATTCTCATGGGTATTTCACTTTTTTGAGAATTTTTATAAGACGATGTATAATTGATATGTGACTCATATTCTGTATTGCATGATATAAAAGCTATATAATTAATTAATGTGCACAAGTGATCAGGACAGAGGTTCAAATCTCCAGCTGTCTGTAAGGAATTTGTACGTTCTCCTGTGTCTGCATGGGTTTTCCCCGGGAGCTCCAGTTTCCCACAGCACCCATGGCATGATGAAGAAAGCCTCTACTTGCTCAGGAGTTTGCGGAGGAGCTAGTGGAGTTGTTCAAGTGAACCGGTACGGACTTGAAGGGCCGACATGGCCTGTTTCCGTGCTGTAAACAGTTATATGGTTATACTATATATAATATATTCAGTAACATTTCTGTCAAATTAATAAAAATATTTTAAAAGAGAGATGAGCCCAAAACTGATCTCAATACTCCAAATGTTGTCTGACCAATGCCTTGTAATAGTGTAGTCCTTTCAAACTGAATGATGATGTTGTCCATTGGTTCAGGTGACTGGTCGACCTTTTAGTGTTGAGCCGCCGAAGCAGTGGGAGCTGTTTAACTGTTCGCACATTGATAAATAAAAAGTTGAAAATATTTGTAAAATGAAGAATTAGATTGATGGCAGCATTTGCCATTTTTATTTCTCTTAAATATTCTCTCCTTAATGGATCCGAGGCTGTTTGGTTAACTCAGTGAATGCTTTTAAGAAGGAAACAGGAGCTTTCAGTAAATATAGCTGCTCAAGAAGTAAAACATGACAATCTGTAGGCACCGTGGTTGAAGTAAAAGCACAAAGCTGGAGAAACCCAGCAGGTCAAGCAGTGTCCTTTATATAGCAAAGGTAAAAATACATAACCGTTGTTTCAGGAATACCTTGATACTTTAATGAAGGGCTCAAGCCTGAGACGTCGGTTATGTATTTTTACTTTTGCTATATAAAGTACTGTTTGACCTGCTGAGTTTCTTTTGCATTGTGTTTTAATATTAGCTGCTCAATTGGAATAAGTGGCAAATGGAAGTATATAGTTTTTGAGTGTTCACAAACACATAAAATGCACATAGATGTGGACTTTTTAGTTATCCAGAAATGTGATGGTGTTAGAAAATATGATTATTCCAGACTGGAAAAAAAAACAATTGCTGACTCTCCATCCCAATATTATTGGAAGAAATAAAAAGGAAATGTATGATTTTCTTTTTTTTCCCCCCCTTTTGTGTATATGAAGGTGCTGCTGCCTTTGCTTTCCTTGACTTGTCTTTTCCTTTCCCTGGCTGTTAGATGTTGCTGAACTGAGCAGCATTTCACTATATAAGTGCAGTAAAGATGCAGTAATTTAGAAATGGTCATTGCACAGAATGTCCTTAAAATAAATTAAAATACAATGGGAATGAAGGACAATAAAAGTTACATCAGACCATTAGCTTGCTTGATGTGTAAACCTTTTCATGGCACTGGAGGGTTTTCTCATTTTTTTTCTAATTTGGTGAATTTGACTTTGGGCTGTTGTTCCATTTGTCAGCAAAGAAGTCTTTTGTAAATTATTCTAAGAAATACAGCAAAACTGTGATGGATAAGCTTTGAAAAAAAAAATTCCTGATGTATGTAAGCTTTTTGTAATGTACAAGTAAAATCAGATGTAACAGAAAAAGATGTACAAGAGAGTTTGGGATCTTTTGGTAACCAATAATGACATTTTTTTCCCCCCATGCTGTAAAAGGCTATCAGTTTACTTCTCTGGTTCTTGAATGTTTGCTGAAATGGAAATTCTTAACCCTTTGGACCCTGGCCATTTTTTTAACCTTTCATAATACTGTATATACCAGACTGAGCCCATGGGTAAACTACAGTACAAACCAGCTGGTGGTTGGGTATAAAGCCAGTCCCGCAAAATGAGGACATGGAAACGGGGATGAGGAATCCAAAGGATTCATAAAAATGGGGATGATTCAATGGTTAAATGCAAAATAGATTGTGATAATAAAATACACTTGCATGTGGATGTCTCAAGGTTTTATAATCTCTGCAATGCCAGTTTGTTGCCCTTTGCTGCAGCATAATAAATTTTGAACAAATTCCCACTTCTGATAATGTCCTGATAACAGAGCAGGATTTTTTTTTCCCAGGTTGGGGGTGGGGTCTGGTTATAATCCAGCTAGCCAAGTCAGCCTCCAGTGTGAAAATATAAAGTGACTGAAGGTCTCCCTTTTTCTATTAAATTCTATTCAATCATGAGTAATCAGATTTAGGGGATAAGAAAATGATGTGAACAACATTTTGAAGTAGCAATCCTTTTGCACTCTTACATCTCAAAATATTTGTGGAATAGTTCCTTATTCTCTGAAGAATTGTAGGAAGGGAGGTGTTTAAACCATGGTTGCCATTCAGTAAAAAAATACAAATCATTTTTTATCTAACAGTACTTCTCTTTCCATCCCAAGCCCATCCCTATTCTCATCACTCTTCATAATCCACTATGGAATGTGTTGTCATTGTATAAGTATAAACCTGTACACATAAATTTCAATGCATGCAATGAAATTGAAACCCATATCTGAGTTAATGTCCATTTTATAAACTATTTTCCAAATAGTGTTTTATTTTGTTTTGTTATTTTCCTTTCCATGACTGATTGTAGCCATCCTGTACTTTATCCGGTCGGTCCATGACCTCCATTTCGTGGAGAATGTCAGTGACTCCATGGGAAACAAGTTGGTTAATCTGAAACCTTAATCTGATGGTTCCACTTCTTGCATATATTCACTTGTTATAAAGAGATCAAGAGCATATCAAGTTTTTCTGCAGATTTGTAGCATGACCTGGATTGGTATTTCAAAGGCTTGGATAATTCATCGAGAAGCAGCCTTTCCAGTTGCCCATGATAGTAGGGGAATTTGAATTGAACTGATTAAATTAAACTGAAATCTAAAAAAAAACATTATCAGTGGTGTTAATCACACATTATCTTGAAGATTTTAGTCATTATCTCGTCCTGTCACATCAATAATATATTTTGTGTGAAAGACGATCTTGCCTAACCTTTTTAAAATCTTTCAATCTATTCATGTAACCAACTAACTTATTACAAATGTACCCCTCCCATTTCCTCATTTAATAGTTTCCAGCACATGGGCCATTTAAACATTGTGGGAAATTCAAACAACAAGTGCATGGCCAATTTAAACACTGCGGGTGACTCGAATAGCCAACACTCGGGATTTTTAAACACCGCACCAGTTACAAACAGCTGACTCACAGGCCATTTAAAGTCGCAGAGCAGGACTACAGTTCAAACTAAGACACCAGGCCTTGAGGTGTCTGCTCCCTGTCATCCTTCTGGTCAACATACAATCTTTGCAAAATAAACGGATGAACTCAGAGCCAGATTACAGCAGCAGAGGGACATCAGGGATTGCTGTGTGATGTGCTTCACTTAGATATGGCTGAATGAGAGCATTCCAGACAAAGCACTACAGTCCGAGGGCTTCACCTTCCACCCCTTGGACTGGACACTGGCATCAGGAAAAAAACAAGAGGAAGCAGCATTTGTGTCATCATAAATTCATCGTGATGTACAAACATGACAGTTACGTCCCATTCGTGTTCCCCAACCTGGAATATCTGGTGATCAAGTGTCATCCATTCTGCTTGCTGAGGGAGTTCATTGCCATCATCCTGGTTGCAGTATGCATTTGGTCCCAGGATAATCTCAGGCTAGCACTGAAAGGACATGTTCTGATCAACAGCCATGAGACAGCGCAAGCTGATCACCGCCCGATCATTGCTGGGGGCTTCAGCCAGGTCAACCTGAAGAAATCTCTGATGAACTTACACTAACACGTTACCTGTGAAACCAGAGGAGGCAAAACCCTTGACCACTTCAACACCACCATGAAGAACAACTTCTGTGCCAATCCACCTACACTGCACAAGTCTGATCAGCTGGCTGTACTTCTATTCCCAGCGTACAAGCAGAGTCTGAAGTCAACAGTATCAGTGGTGAAGACAGTAGGGTCAAGGGAGGCAAAGGAGTGCCTGCAGGATTGGTTTGAATTGGTGGAATAGACTGTATGCAAGGACTCAGCCTCAAACTTGAATAAATATGCCACAGATGTCACCAACTTCATCAAAACCTGTGTGTATGAGTGTGTGCTCACATGTACTGTACATAACCGGGAATATCCCATCCCAAAACCATGGATGAATCAAAAGATTCACAACCTCCTGAGGGTGAGATCAAAGGTGTTTAAGTTCGATGATCCAGCTCTCCATAGGAAGTCCAGGTACCACAGATGGAAGACCATCTCAGCACCAAAGAGGCAATTCCGAGGGAATCCAGAGACAGAGTCAGATACTCACCATTTATGGCAAGGATTGCAGATAATTGCATCCTACAAGGAAAGACCAAACATCATAAATGGCCGTGATGCTTCACTACTCGATAAGCTGAAAATTTTTTGTTTGCTTTGAGAAAGAGAACTCAACAATACCTAGAAGCTCATGACCCTGTGATACCTGTCTCTAAGGCCAACATCCTTCAAGAGGGTGAACTATCCACAATGCGTCAGGTCCTGATGGTGTACCTGGCAGTGTACTGAAAATCTGTACCAACCAACTAGTCGGGGAATTCATGGACATTTCCAATCTCTCATTGGTGCAGTCAGAGGTTCCCACCTGCTTCCAAAGGCCATCAATCATCCAGTGCCCAAAAGCAGGGTGAGTTGCCTCAAATGACTATCATGCAATTACACAAACACCTACTATGATGAAATGCTTTGAGAGGATGGTCATGGCCCAAAATAACTTACACCTAAATAAAGATATGGACCCACTGCTATTTGCCAACTTTCACAATCGGTCCACAACAGATGCAATATCACTGGCTCACTACTCAGCACTGAATCACCTAGAATATAGCAATAAGTACATAGGCTACTCTTCATCAACTGCAGTTCAGCTTTCAACACCATCACACCTTCAGTGCTGCTCAATAAACTCCAAGACCTGGGCCTCTGCACCCAGCTATGAAACTAGATCTTTGACTTACTCATCGCAAGGCCTCAGTCAGTACAAATCATTAACAATGTCTCCTCCTCATGGATGATCAATGCAGGCACACCTCAAGGATGTGTACTTAGCCCACTGCTCTATTCACGATACACCCATGACTATGAGGCTAGGCACAATTCAAATGCCGTCTACAAATTTTCTAATGACATAATTGGCATAATCACAGATGGCAATGAGGTAGCGTACAGGAGGGAGACAGATCAGCTAACTGAGTGGTGCCACACCAACAACCTTGCACTCAATGTTAGCAAAACCAAGGAGATGATTGTGGAATTCAGGAAGGGGAAATCAGGAGAACACAAACCAGTTCTCATCGAGGGGTCGGCAGTGGAAAGGGTTAAGAGCTTCAAGTTTCTGAGGGTCAACATCTCTGAGGTCCTGGGATTACCATATGAGGAGATTTGGTATGTCACCAAAGACTTCCAAATTTCTGCAGGTGTACTGTGGAGAGCATTCTGACTGGTTGTATCACTGTCTGGCATGGAGGTGCCAATGCACAAGGCAAGATAAAACTACAGAGTTGTGAATTCAGCCAGCACCATTACAAGCATCAGTCTTCACAATATCTAGGACATCTATAAGAGACGGTGTCATAAGAAAGCAGCCTTTAACTTCAAAGATGTTCACCATCCTGACCATATCCTCCACACACATTTGGAAGGAGGTACTGGAGCTTGAAGATGAACACCAAGGGGCACGAGGACAGCTTCTTTCCCTCTGCCATCAGATTTCTGAACAGATAATGAACTACAGACATGACCTCACTTTCTCTTATTTTTTGCACTAATTTATTTATTTTTAAATGCAATTTTATAGCAATATTTGCATTTAATGCTGTAACAAAACAACGAATTTCATGCCATGTTTATGACAATAAATTCTGATTCAGTTTCTTTGGAGAACAGTTTTTTTAAATGTCTTTTTCTTTCCCCCTACTGTAGCTGATCTAATTGTGCACTCTGCTATAGTTTAAAACAAATGGCAGTGCTACCACTGGTGCGGACCCATGGAGAGGGAGGAGTAAAATCTTAGCACTCCCTGCATTGTCCAACCACCCAGTCCGACTGTCATCGGCTCTGTACAGGCTTTAAAAAGAGGCTGAGGGAGCGCTGGAGGCAAAGCCATGGATGTTCAGTGACTAGGGTGAGGGGGGGGTGGGTGGAAAGGGGGCTAGGCAATTTCTGGAGATAGACAATCTTTGTCTGCCTTGCCATAGACTGTAGGAAATTTTGTGTAATCACATTTTCTGTTTTATTACATGTCAATAAAATAATCTTGAATCTTAATCAATCATGGCTGATACCACCTCCCTCTTTAAGTTTCATCTGAGAAGACAGGCTGTGCAATCCGTTGTGCAATTCTGTCATGATCATTCAAAGCTACCCTCTGATAATAGAAAGCTGATTATTTCCTGACAGAAGTAGATTGACAGTTGATATTTTAATTCTGTACAATGTCTAATAGAACATGGCATATCAGCATATCATTCTGAGAGAGTTTAGACCTAGCAATCATATATCTCATAGATCACACCATCTAGCCTAACTTTAAAAAAATCTTTTGGTCTATTCATGTTACCATAGGGTGAAAGGAGCTGATTGTTGACAGAAATAAAAATACATTTGGAATAAATAATTATCAATTTTGATGGTTCATTTAACACGAACTTTGCTGAAGAAAATCTTCCTGCTGATAGAATGGTAATTAATTATTTTATAAGTTTCATCTTTGCTCAAGAGTTCCAGTATTAGGAAGATTACACTTCTCTTGTTGGAGGAAAGACTACAATTTAAAGTGGACAATTGTGATGTTATATGAATATACTGTATTTGAGTGGCAAGTTGCAGAAAATTCATCTTGTTAAATGAGACTGGACTGCCCTATTGTTTTCTAAATTCAATGAAATCACAAAGCTGGGAAGAATCTTGCTGCATTGTGGGAGGAAAAGTATGGTGAGGTGGAAGGCTCAAAGAACAAATCAAGCAGGACAATTAAAATAGATCATTTAGAGAAGTGGTCAAGCTTGTTTCTTGAACATGGTTAAAATTAAAACATCTTTCTAAGTGCTTCAAACTCAAAAGTTGGTTGTTAAATATTTTTAGGTGGAATAAAAATTGACATTTAAAATTTGAAACAATTGGGATGCTTTGTGAGATGTAGGTATTTTGTGGACTCACTCCTTTTATTTCTTTGACATTTAGCCTTCAAAACCACTCCAAGCAATAACTCAATTTTCTCTGTCATTTAAAATTTGTGACTGAATTTTGTCACTAAACTTATGATCTCCCTTGGAGAAGCTATATGCATGGCTGATACAGAAAATGGAAGTGTCACGCTGTTGTGTGAAGGAGTGCTCCTCTGAAGCTGAGACATATTGGAAGAGTTTTATGCAATCTATGAAGAAAACATTGGAATAAACTCTGTGCCACTCGAATCTCATGAATCAAAAACATAACCCAGGGTTATTAGATTACTCAGAAATTGCATTCTACAAGACTTGTTTATCCTCTCCTGCCTTTTGGCCATGCATTAAAAGAGAAAGTTTTTACAATAAGTATTTCCCTGAAACTATTTCCATTCCAGCATCTTCCAGTTACACATAAAACTTTTGTTTTCAAAATTCAGAATTCGAGAACAGTGTGTTCTTGTAGTTTAAGACCGCATGAATAAAAGAGTACCAGTCATTGGTCATGTTGTATGCTCTCCATTTCCCAGCAATCAATTCTGTTCAATAAAGTATTAGCCACCAATAAAATCTTGCAGTTTTTTAATTATTGGAGGATTACCGGTACATCAGATATTTTCTGTATTTTTTCCAAATGTTCTAAAAAGCTAAATGCCAAACAATCTACAAAATTAACTTAACTAGTTAATATTAATTAGGTTTCCTTTTACACATGAGTACTTCCTTTTCATAATTTTGATTGCTTCTTCAGTCAATATGAATATATTGACTAAAGAAGCTTCCCCCTTCCTAGAGCATAGAACTATTGCTTTCCCAATGCAGTTCATATCACTTCTGACTTCCTCCTGAGGTTGTCCCTTGTTATCAATGAGGATTTTCTTCCCTTATAGTTCTGTGGGTTCTGTAGTGACTGATGAAGTAACTTTGAACCTTTGATTTTGCCAAAGACAGAGCAGGTGGCACTTGATTGGACAAGTACTTAGTTAGCTTTGTCGATAGTGTATTCTTCTACCATATGCTGGGCTTCTGTGTGTGAAACGTATGAATGAGCACAAGCTTCTCAATGTTGCTGTGCACACTCTTGATGAATGAACACACTGTTCTCGAATGCTCTTTCTCCAGTTTGAAAAGTCACGGGCCAGGGATTTTGGGCACATTAATTTTTTTAAGGAGACTTTTAATAAAATTCTTATCCCCCGACAACTATTGATGACTTCCCAATTAATTAGATCTTTAATGAAATAAGCTAACTTCCCAATTTATTTCTGTAATTTGTGAAGATGAGAGAATGTTGATGTACGTAATCCGTTAGAGTAGCTTTCCTAAAAAAATGATAAATAACTTGAACATGTCAACAGTCCACAAGTAAAGCCATCTGATTCCTGAGTAATGAAATGAAAAACTTAGTTTGACTGACTGTATAGAATTGTAATTATAACTTCTGCATGGTCAAATTCTGTGTGAGTGTGATATTTATAATTTTATTTATATCAATGCCAGCAATATGATTCAATTTTTCAGAAAAAAAAGTTTAGATATTTCTCTGCTGTGTTGGAGCCTCATTTCTTTGTGTCTAAAAGTTGAAATCTTGTGATCAATTTTATGATTGGTACTGAGCAGCCCATAAATCCCAATCACCTGAGGTAAAATATAAACTTGTCCCAAGAAGTCAATTTAAAAGTAAATTGTTGTGGAAAAGCTGATGATACCTCACAGCAACATATTACATGGTGAAATAAAAATGGAACAGCTTTGAAATACCTCAGATGATCAAACAACATGTATGGAAGGAAAATAAAGTCACGATTTAACTTCAAAGATCATCAGAACTGAAATATTTCAGGTTGAAAACCCATCAGTATCAGCAGATCTAGAAATGGCACTAGAATTTCATCAGTTCCAGCAACTTCCACAATCAACTTGTTTTCTCTCAGTCTATTTGTGACAATTTTAATATTTGTGCATCAGCAAGTTTAGATGTGATTTTGTTGACGGTTACTCAGAAGCAACTGATGTTTCACATCCACAATCTTTGGACCTGTTTAGTCTAGAAAGTCACATTGCCTACCTTTTACAAAACATGATCAAATTGTTTTGCAGGTTCAATTTGCAGAAGTGTCTTAAGCAAGATATTTAAAAATATGATATTTTAAAAAACGTGTGTATGCACAAGTTTTCATTCAAAATTCACCAATCATGTCTTGAGGACAACTTAATAATCTTTAAAATATAGATTACAATAGATATAAGCCAGTCAAATCAGAAAATGGGAGAAGGACAGGTGTGGAATACCTGGAAATTATTTAATGACAGAGCAAAAGAAAGTTAAGAACTTTTAAACTTTAACATCAGTTTGATAGAGCGAGACTAAACTGAGCAGTAACGGTAGTGTTAGATGGACAATGAAAAGCATAAAATGTGAAAGTATACCAAACAAGAAAAAGAAGACATCAAAAGAGAATATGAAGTTTTTGTGAGGAAAAACTCTCCTCATCAGCTAACCCCTTCATGCCTGGAATCAACCTGGTGAACCTCCTCCACACCACCTCCAAAAATAATGGATACAATATCAGATGAGATTAAAAAGTATATAAAAGTATTCAAAATAAAAATAAGGAAGATAAAAGACAGCCAAATAAAATATTTAAAAGTCACAAGTCAATATTATATAACATTTTATCTCTTTATAATTTAATTCTCTCAGCTTTTGTTGATTTTGAGTACAATCCACTCTAGGGATAACTCCTATGCACAATTTTGTTGTAAGTTGATCCCAAAGCAAACCCATGACAGTTAAATTGATACACACACCCTGCATCCGTGTCCAGTTCCTGCTTGAATTCCATGGATTGTTCAGTTACTTATTCCTTGGAATCAATTTTCTCATTGATGTTGCATTAAGGGGTAAGAACTTATGAATGCATCTAGAACTCCAAAGTTTATATAAATTACGAGTAGACAATGACATTTCCCTGCAAAACTTGGCCAAATAGAAACCTTCATCAAAGTTGCAATAAAAAAAATACTAGACATTGGCAGCAAAAAAGAAGCCATTTAATTATTCATGTTTATTGGCCTTTAGCCTTGTACAGTAAATAATTATTCATTCACATTTTTTAATCATGTCAAATGTTTGTACTTCTCTCAGCTTTTCAAATCAAGTTCCAGACATTTGCCAATTTCTCTGTTAAAATCCTTCCAGCCATTTCCTTTAGCCTCTACTCCCTGTTTATAAACTTCTTTAATAAGGAAAGTATGCCCATCCTATTCCCTTCAAATAAGGATCTCATAATTTAATGCAATGATTGAATCTCCCCTCAGTCTTTTCTCAAGTGTACAAGATGTGGCAACCAATTTTTCCTTATAACTAATATTTACCAGCTCTCACATCACTCTCATAAACTTGCTCTCTTGTGTTATAAAAAAATTCTTTGACCAAAACTGAATGGAGTGCTCCAGATGTATTCTTCTTGCTCTTCAGTGTATACTAGCAAGGTAACTGCAGCTTTTCTGTCGTCTATTGTTCCACAGCTGCCCTAGAAATTTCCATACAATTTACATACTGTGCCAGATGGTGAGCACTTAATCAGCAATATTTCATTTTTATAATGAATATTAGCATGCCATATGGATGAGTTTAAAATTAAATGTAGGGTCAATTTTGTTTGTAATTGAACTGTACTTCCATGATGAAAGTTCTTTCTTTGGCTTGGCTTCGCGGACGAAGATTTATGGAGGGGGTAAAAGTCCACGTCAGCTGCAGGCTCGTTTGTGGCTGACAAGTCCGATGCGGGACAGGCAGACACGGTTGCAGCGGTTGCAGGGGAAAATTGGTTGGTTGGGGTTGGGTGTTGGGTTTTTCCTCCTTTGCCTTTTGTCAGTGAGGTGGGCTCTGCGGTCTTCTTCAAAGGAGGTTGCTGCCCGCCAAACTGTGAGGCGCCAAGATGCACGGTTTGAGGCGTTATCAGCCCACTGGCGGTGGTCAATGTCCATGATGAAAGTACAGTTTTAAGAACCTCCCTAATTTCCAAGATGTAAAGTACAAATTTTTGATGGCACGACTTTGGTGTTCTTGTCTGTATTTAAATTGCATCTCTGCTTATTCCTTTGTTCGTGCCATGTGCAGCTCCTCTCCCTTTGACTTATTTACATGTGTACTTCAATGCAATTGAGGATCCCAAAGTTCTTTAATGAATACATAGCTGGGTTGGTGGACTAATTCAGTTTAGGAATAATCAAGATGCCAGAATTGATAGAGAACTGACTAATTGGAAGGTTTTATGGAGGGGGTAAAAAGTCCACGTCAGCTGCAGGCTCGTTTGTGGCTGACAAGTCCGATGCGGGACAGACAGACACGGTTGCAGCGGTTGCAGGGGAAAATTGGTTGGTTGGGGTTGGGTGTTGGGTTTTCTTCCTTTGTTAGAAAGTCCTGGAGATAATTATTGAAATAAAGAACTATGTCATTTTCCAAGAGGGAGATCATTTTACAATTGAGGGTTTGTAAAAATAGTTCAACAAACAACAGTGAGGTTAATTAGATCTGAAACAGTGCTATATGACACATGACAGGCATAAGTGCATCAAGACACACATGCCTATTGGTTATAAAGATGTGAATGAAGTTTATTGCAAGAAGTTGGCAAACATAAGTTTGGAATTGGCAGTTGATTGCCAGGGAGAGAAACTGAGATTGTGAAATGACCCAAAATGTAGACTGGGTCTTCCTAATATTTAACTGAAGAAAATTCCTGCTGATGCAGTACTAGCTATCAAGGCATCAATATTCCATTCTTAGCACAATGTTGAGGAGATGAAATGAAGCATTGATTCAAGTCGGTTCTTTTTTTGACTTATAACAATATTGACAAAGGACATCATATAAGAGAAACTGGGGTCTTCAAGAATATATATTTTGAAGATAACAGTTGTAACAGTCAAATTAGAACTTAGGAGAGCAGTTGGCCATGGAGAAATGTCAATAGAAAATAATGCATATACTCAAATTGAAAGTGACGCATTGCAATCAGAATTTATTGTCATGAAATTCGTTGTTTTGCGGCAGCATGATGGCACCTTACAAAATAAATTAAAATACTGCAAAAAGATAAAGACAAAGTAAGGCAGTGTCTATGGCTCATTGTTCATTTGTAAATCTGATGGCAGAGAGGAAGAAGATGTCCTTGTGCCACTGAGTGCTCATCCTTAGGCTCCTGTACCTTTTTTCTCAATGGTAGCAGAGTGAAGAGGGCATGGCTTGGGTAGTGGGGTTCCTTGAGGATAGAGGCTGCTTTCTTAAGACATTGCCTCTTGTTAGTGTCCTCAATGGAGGGAAGTCTAGTGCCTGTGATGTTGCAGGCTAAGTTAACAGCCCTCTGGAGTTTTTTTTGTCCTGAGCATTGACACCTCTGTACCAGACAGTGGTGCAACAAGCCAGGATGCTCTCCAAGGTATACCTGTCAATGTTTACGAGAATCTTTGGTGACATACCGAATCTCCTCAAACATCTGGCGAGCTTTCTTTGTAATTGCATTGACCTGGAGGCTCCAGAACAGATTCAAGGAGATGTTGACACCCAGGAATTTGAAGTTCTTGATCCTCTCCACGACTGAACCCCAATGAGGACTGGTTCATGTTCTCCTGATTTTCTCCTTGGGTCCACAATCGCCTCCTTGGATTTGCTAAGGTTGAGTGCAAGGTTGCTGTGACACCACTCAACTAGCTCATCAACCTCCCTCCTGTATGCTTCCTCATTGTCGTCAGTGATCTGCCAACAACCATAGTGTCATTGGAAAATTTGTAGAAAGCATTTGAATTGTACCTAGTTTCTCAGTCATGGATGTAAACTGAGTAGAGCAGTGGGCAAAGCATGTATCCTTTAGGAGTGGCTGTGTTGATTGTCAGTGAGGAGGAGACATTGTTTCTGATTTATGTTGACTGTGGTCTTCTGATGAGGAAGTTAAGGTTCTAGTTGTAGAGGTAGGTGCAGAGGTCCAGAGTTTGGAGCTTGTTTATCAGCACTGAGGGAATAATGGTGTTGATGGCTGAGCTGTAGTTGATGAAGAGCAGCCATATGGGCCATCAAGAGCCAAGAAGGACTTATGGGTAAAAATAACTTTTTATTTTTTGTTGTAACTGGTTTTGAGAAGATTCCAATTATACTGTGCAAAATGTGAAGCTTGGTTGAAGGAACTTAAATGAATAATTCTGGAAAAGATTGGACCAAGTTTCTGAATCACCAACATATTAAATACTTTGGAAAGGATGATTAATCTTGATCCAGCTTCAATTTTTTTTTGGAAGAGTGATAACGGATTAAAAGGAATTTTGTGTGAAAGGAGAATGGTTAATAATATTTCATCATCAAACAGAAAATGGCACTGCTGGAGCTTCTGCAATGACTGCGCTGCCACTGGTGCAGACCCAAGGAGAGTGGGGAGCAGTGACAGTGCTTCTCTGCAGGGTTCCACTGTCCAGTTCTACTGTTAACAGCTCCGTAGAGGCTTTAAACCAGGGGTGTCAAACTCAAATTCACGGAGGGCCAAAATTAAAAACTTGGACTAAGTCGAGGGCCGAACTAAATATTTATTGAAAATTTTAAACAACATCTGCATGTTTTCTCTTCTTTCAACATATGTTATTATTATTAATTAATGTTATTATTATAATGTTATTATTATTAAACATAAATGTTTAATAATAGTTTTGGATAAACTCTTTCCAGAAGCATTAACAAATGAGAAATAAAATATTCAATAAATAATATTTCTCTATAGAGGATTTGTCAAATGTTGCTAGTGTGCTGTCGAATAGTAAAATCTGAGGGCTATTGAGAATGTGGGAGAATAACATGATTCCTGAAACAATCAAATGGGTGACTGATTGTGGGCATGAACTCTAGCAGGGTTATTTGCTATGCCCTTTTTCCATTGGTACAGATATCCTTTGATTTACACACTTTTCAAGTTTTATGCCTAATGAGCTTGTATCCAGGTGCAGGACCATTTTTAACCAGGAATATATTTATCACTGTGTAGAGCTCGTCGAAAGAACCAAAGACTTGTTGATCCAAACCAAGGCTTTTATTAGCAAAAGACAGGAGCTCTTCACAGGTGGCCGACCAGTCCGGAATGATCCAACCTGGCTAGAGACACAACACTTTAAGGCCCAGACAATAGGCGTGGCTTAGCTCTCAGCCAATCGCTATAAGCACAGTCTAGATACAGTAGCTATATACACTATGTACATTGGTGATAGATCTGTACTATCACACACTGTGACATGAAACTATTGGAAGATCGTTTTATCCTGAGATTAAAGTTCATAATACTTACTCAGGCCTGTGTGCGGGAGGGCGGGGCTTGCAGGAGATCGGGTTGGACAACGACAGTGCGGGGACATCGGCTCTCCCTGCAGGGCGGCATCTCGGCGGATCAGCTGTGAGTTGCGGGTCGGCCTGCGGCAGGGAGGGGGAGTGGGCAACGGTCCTGGCGAGGTCAGGCCCCCCTGAGTTTCTGCCGGACCCCCCTTGACCTGCTGAGTTTCTCCCGGACCCCCCTTGACCTGCTGAGTTTCTCCCGGACCCCCCTTGACCTGCTGAGTTTCTCCCGGACCCCCCTTGACCTGCTGAGTTTCTCCCAGACCCCCTCCCCTTGACCTTCTGAGTTTCTCCCGGACCCCTCCCCCTTGACCTGCTGAGTTTCTCTCGGACCCCCCTTTGACCTGCTGAGTTTCTTCCGGATCCCGCTTTGACATGCTGAGTTTCTCCCGGACCCCCTTTGACCTGCTGAGTTTCTCCCTTCTGGTGTTTTTACGAGAACCACAGACTTTCGCTCATACATTGATGAGGGGGATCAAGGGCCAAACATTGTCAGGTACCTCTCTGCTGGATAAAGGATACGGTTTAACCCGCTGAGTTTCTCCAGTATTGGGTTTTCACAAGGTAGAGTCAAAGGGCCGAAGAGCCTGTTTCTGATCTGTAATGTTCTACGGACCCTGCTCTTCTTTCCGCGCCGGTGTCCCAGGACCTTTCCAGGGCAGTCTCCGCGCTCAGGACCGTGCTGGGATCCCGGTCAGCGGTGGAGGAGCAGGTGAGCGCGGCTAATCCCGATCCAG
Organism: Narcine bancroftii; assembly: GCF_036971445.1. Lineage (NCBI taxonomy): Eukaryota > Metazoa > Chordata > Chondrichthyes > Torpediniformes > Narcinidae > Narcine > Narcine bancroftii. Next base: position 22,128,985 of record NC_091473.1, on the reverse strand, counting down.
CCCACGCCACTCCCGAGATTGGTGGGGCGGTTCCACCCTACCTGCCCGACCAACCTCGCTCTCCATGTGTACTCCGGGCACCCGCCGCTGGTCCGGTGGGAAGGCGCAGGGCGGCCGGCGGCCGTCGCCCCCATCGCCCGGCGGGGAGCCCCAATCTTCCCTCCGGCGTCCCGACTCCATCTGCAGCTCCAAGAAATGCTGTGCCACTGGGGTTCCGGGCGCTGGGAAGCGGCCTTGGCTTCCCCTGACACCGGCCAGGCCACGCTGCGGTGGGGGGATGGGCGGGGGGACACGACAGCGTGTTTATAAAACCACCCACCACTACTTTTGAAGGACCAGGATTTTTCTCTCTCTCTCTCACCCTGGGACACAGCGGTTACTGTGCATGCGCTATACTGGCGCGGCGGCCAGCGGGCCACCTCTAATACATTTTTGATATGATCTTGCGGGCCAAATATAATTATATCGCGGGCCAAATTTGGCCCGCGGGCCAGAGTTTTACATGTGTGCTTTAAACAGTCTGTTAAAAGAGCCGATGGTGTTTTATTTTAAAATCCTGCGACCGCAGGATCTGGACCAAAGATGGCGGTGCCTGTGCTGACAACAGCCTCGAAGAGATGCAGACTCTGGGGAACCAGAGGACTGGTGCAGGGGGCCAAAAAACAGGGAGACTGTGGCGCTATCAATTAGACCCGACAGAGTCTTACATTCTGTTGGCTCAATTCCAAGGCAGTACTGAGGGAGGGGATTGGGCAGTTCCACCTTTATTATGAATCCTAAGGGGGAGGAATTACAGTATCGGGGCGGGCCAACCAGTGCAAAGCATGTATTACAGTGTACCACCACATTTACCCCTTCTTTTCAAACAAAGTCTGGCGGGGTGAAATGTGAAGTTCCATTCAGAGTATATTTTCAAGTTCAGCCTATCCGGTGGTTTTGTCTGTCGAACTGACTGGTGCAGCTGATGGCTCCTGGGCAGTGCTCTATGTGACGGGCTCTGATTTGGATGGCTGAACAGAATCATTTGGGGCTGGACTGGTGAGAGGGGCAGTGTGGTTTGGGGTTGAGAAGATGCAACTGATGGCAGTGGTGGGTTCAGATACTTGACCGTCCCCCTGGTAGTCATGAGGGAAGTGCTGGATGTTTGTACGTGGCCAATCCAGTGAGTGCCTCAGTTGTGGGGGCTCCTGCATGTGTCTGGTCCCAGACAGAAACAGTGTCCTCTGCCCATCCTGGCACTTCATGTATGCATCCTGGGGGTTCACGTGGAGGAGGTGGACCTTTAGACCAGGGGGTCTGCTTTATGGGTTCTGGTTTGTCTCCGATATAGCACAGGCCCTGGGGTCGTCAGCCAGACTGGTCACGTGGTTCTCGATACTGACCTCCTGGGGAAGGAGAATCATTTTTCATGCAGGGTAGCATTTGCTGCAGTACAAAGGAGGGACCTTGTGAAGTGATGAGCCTCTGGTAGGACCTCTTGCCTCTGGGAGATGGGCAGCCCTTTTGACTTGAGGGCCAGGAGGACTGCCCTCCAAATGATGCTGTTCTCCCTTTCCACCTGGCCATTCCCTTGGGCGTTATAGGGGGTGATCCTGGTCATGGCTATGTCTTTGGCCAGTAGGTTTTGGCGCAACTCCTCGCTCATGAATGAGGACCCCTTGTCACTGTGGATGTAACTGGGGTATCTGAAAAGCATGAAGAGGTTATATCTGGGCAAGGGATGGTGAACGGAATCATATGTATTTGTCAATAATGATTAGAAAATACATGTTCCAGTTCATGGAGGGAAGGGGCCGTTGAAGTCCATACTTAGACACTCAGAAGGGCAGGTGGCCTTGATCAGTTGAGCTTTCTCTGACTGGTAGAATTGCAGCTTGCTCTCTACGCAGACCGAACAGCTGCGGGTCAGCTCCCTGATGTCCTCAACCGAGTACGGGAGTTGTGGGCTCTCACAAAGTGATAGAGCTTGGTGACCCTGGGGTGGCAGAGGTTGTTATGGAGGTCTGTTTGTGTGTTGGCGCAGATACCCCAGAACAGGGCATCGGAGGCTTATTGAGCTTTCTGGGCTGGTACAAAATCTCGTAGTTGTAGGTGGACAGCTCAATTATCATGATTTTGTCATTAATTTTTCACCATTGTTTGTGTTAAACATGAATGCGACTGCACGTTGGTCAGTCAGCAGGGTGAATGGTTTGTCGGTTAGATAATGCCTCCAGTGGTTCACAGCCACTTTTTCAATGGCTGAGCACCAGAATTCGAGGCCCTGGAGGGTATGGGAGAAAAATGCCACTGGCCTGCCTGCCTAGTTTAGCGTGGCAGCCAAGGTGAAGTTGGACGCATCGCTCTCCACCTGGAATAGGATGGATTAATCTATGGTGTGCATCGTCGCCTTGGCAATGTCGCCTTTGATGTAAGTGAAGGCTGCTTGGGCTTCTGGCAATGGGGGAAAGATGGTATTTTTCACTAGAGGGTGGGCTTTGTCTGCATAATTAGGACCCATTGTGCATAATATGAAAAGAACTCCAGGCAACTTTTCAGGGCATTGAGGCTATGGGGGAGTGGGAGCTCCAGCAGGGGCTGCCAACCTTCAGGGTTGTGTCCAATTACTCCATTCTCCACCATGAAATGTGGAACACACATTTCTTCTGGTTAAACGTGAGGTTTAGGGCTTTAGCTGTCTAGGAATTTTTGCAGGTTAGCTTTGTGATCCTGCTGGTCATATTGTCCAGGTAGGGAAACGTGGCTTTCAGTTGGCTTTCAGGGAGATGGACCAAATGATACACCATTTGGTCCATCTCCTTCTGGAAGACCGAAACCCCGTTTGTGAATCCAAAGGTAACCCTGAGGAAATAGTAGATGTCAGCCTCAAATGCCATGTATGGGCTGTCCTCCAAGCAGATCGGGAGCTGGTGATAGGCCAATTTGAAATCAATGGTGGAGAAGATCCATTGCTGGGCAATCTTGTTCACCATGTCGGCTATGCAAGGGAGGGGATAGGCATCCAAGAGAGTGAACTGGTTGATGGTCTCGCTGAAGTCTATGACCATCCTGTGCTTCTACCTCAGCCTTAATTAAAGGCTCTTTCCCCCGGGCTGTATCACCTTCTCTTAGTTGATACAGGCTTACAGTCGGGAGTGAAGTTTTTAAACGGGGGACGGGGGTGGGGGGGGACGATGAGGCCCGGTGGGTGGATAGACTGTAGGTTGTGAGCAGTGGGCAGTGTTCAGGTCGCTGATTGGCTGTGTTTGGGGAGACTTGCAGGTAATTTAAAAGTTGGTTATTACGGACTGTGAAGGGGCTGTCATATTCCATCAGAACATTTAAATTGGAACTGAAAGTCTAGCCCCAGTATGACTGGTGCACAGAGTTGTGGCATAATGAGCAATTTAAAATTCTTGTACTTGGTGCCACTTATGGTTAAAGATATGTGCTGCTACCTCAGATTTCAGTCAAGAGGTACTTGGCCAATGAGATTTTACACTGGACTTAGGTCACTGTGAGGGAGAAGCGCTGTACAGTGTCTGGGTGTAAAAAGCTTTCGGTGCTTCCCATGTAGAACAAGCAGTTTGTAATGTGGCCATTTACCTCTATGTCCTTGCTAATTGATGAGGGCTGGTCCAGAATGATAGACACCGGTATCAGCTCATTGTCTGAGCTGCTGCTGTGTTGGCGACCTCCATGATGTCCGCCCTGAAGATGGCTTTCCCCCATGGTTCACACGCAGTCGCTGCTGGAAGTGGCACTGACCTGGGCCATCGTTCCCAAATTCCCGCCATGCTGTTCTCCACAACAGGAAGTGGAGCCAGAAACGACGCTGTCTAAGATGACGATGGCTGCTGCCTGTACGTGGTGCTACAAGGGAAAAGTCTGGACCTATATACACTTGTGTAGTGTCCTTTTCTTCTGCAGCTGGAGAAGGTTGAACTTCTTCTGTGGTTGTTTCATTTGGCCGCAGTAATAACACTTAGGGTGCTCGGCAATACTGGCTGCTGTTTTGGACCCCACATCCCACTTGGTGTCGTGTTGCCTGAGGAGTAAATCTTCACGTTTTGTTGGGTTGTCTCTAGTGATTAGCAAGATCAGCCACGTCCTTCAGAGTCGATTGCCCTTCTCCAGGAGCCTTTGCCTGATATTGTCAGACCTGAAGCCAGCCACACATGCATCCCTGATAGATGCTCTTGCTTGACGGCTGTCATAACGTTGATGCAGCCATAAGCTCGCCCCAGCTCCCGCAAGGCCTGAATGTATTCATTAATGGACTTATCAGGTGCTTGTTGACAGCTGCCCAGGAGGCATCTGATGTAAATTACTTCTTTGGGGCCCAGTACTGTTTTTGCTTGAGTCCTATAGTGACTGAATAAGTGTCACAGTCCATGATCATCTGGAAAATGTGGTGGTTGACCTGTGCAAAGAGCCAGGCTCTCTTGTCGAATATCATGTCGCCTCATAAAGGTATTCAGGCAGTGTAGCCACCGGTCAAATTTTACCGAGGCCTCTGGATCCTTTGGGTCAGTGTCCAGTTTCTGAAACAACCTTGTCCATGGCATGAAATTGTAGTGATTAAATTGTGGTGCTATCAATTAGCCCCAATGGTCCAAAAGTCAAGATTAATAGGCTTTAATTGCTATAAACTTACAGGCATATCTTACATGCTGTTGGCCCGATTCCAAGGCAGTACTGAGGGAGGGGATTGGGCAGTACCACTTTTATTAGGAATCCTGAGGGGGAGGGGTTACAGTAGGCCAACCAGTGCAATGCATGTATTACAGTGTTCCACCATAGAAACCACCCCTGTATGAGAAAAAGAAGCTGAGGTGATGGTGTGATGAATGATGACCATGAATGTGGACCAGTGAAGGGCTCTGCGTCTGAAGAACACATAATCAATTTGAGGAACTCAGGCAGGGTGCAGGTGACTTGTGGTCAATGGACTCACACCAGGCTGCCACCTGCTGGAGACTGGCTGAAGTAGCATCAGGTAACAGAACTGGGATGCAAAAGGGTGTCGACAACTGGAGGGGCTCCCAAGGGGCCTTGGATGCTGAAGGCTTCCCGATCATTTCAGAGGTTTGGATCTGGAACTTGGGTTAATGTTGATTTGGACTCTAGTTAGTGTGGCTGCGGAGGCTACAGGAGCACTAGAGATGAATCCACAGACACTGAGGGACTCGCTGCTCTTCCTCTGACTATAAGGAGCACCATTCAATTTCTTTTACATGCCAATAAAAAAATCTTGAACTACTTCATCAGTGCTTGCAGAACTGACAATTATGTGGCTTACTTTTTAAGTTCATTTGTACACTTTGAATAAGGATGAGCAGGACCTCAGGTGTACTAGATCTTTACTCCACTGTACCTTAGCCAGGGACAAAGAGATCACTTTAGATGTGATCAATGAAGATAGTCTTGGTGAGCAATATATCATCTTTGACAGCATTGTTCATGGAAATCATCACTGATGTGTATGCTCTTGGACAATGCAATTTTAAAATGGACACCTTTTAGAACAAATCATTCAATGTTATCGTTTGCTTTGAAAAAGCATGAAGGGTCCTCCAATCAATTGAATGATCTAATTGAATAATTACATTTGCTGTGAATAGATGCTGCATGCATAATTTATTTGGATTTTGTTCGATCAATATATTACATTGTCTAACTGAACAATTTAACTGAGTAATGTGTTGAATTGAATCGAACAGATCCGCTGAGGTAACAACGGGTTTGACAACAAATGAGATTTTGTTCAATATTGGATTATTGAATATATTAACCATACAACAATTACAATATGGAAACAGACCATCTCGGCCCCTCTAATCCGCACCGATTTGTGAACTCCACTAGTCCCACCTACCTGCTCCCTGCCCATAACCCTCCAATCCCCTCACATCCATGTACTCATCTAACTTTCTCTTAAATGACAAAATTGACCCTGCTGCAACCACCTCTTCCAGAAGGTCATTCCACTTAGCCACCATTCTCTGAGTGAAGAAGCTTCCTCTTATGCTATCTCTAAAGTTTTGCCCCTCTAACCCTTAACTTATGACCCATCATTCCAATCTCACCTACCCTCAAGGGGAAGAGCCTATACACATCTACTCTATCTATTCCCCTCATAATTTTATATACCTCTGTCAAATCCCACCTCAACCTTCTATGCTCCAATGAATAAAGACCCAGTCTACTCAATCTTTATTTGTATTCTAGATACTGCAATCCAGGCAACATTTTAGTAAATCTTCTCTGCACCCTCTCCACCTTATTGATATCCTTCCTATAATTTGGAGACCAGAACTGCACACAACATTCCAAACTTGGCCTCACCAATGCCTTGAACAGTCTCAACATCATCTCCCAGCTCCTATATTCTATACTTTGATTTATAAAGGACAGCATACCAAAAGCCTTCTTCACCACCCTATCCACATGAGAATCCACCTTCAAAGAATGATGAACCGTTATTCCAAGATCCCTCTGTTCCTCTGTATTCCTCAGTGCCCTCCCCTTCACTGCATACGTCCTATTTTGATTATTCTTCCCAAAATGAAGCACTTCCCACTTATCTACATTAAACTCCATCTGCCACCTTTCAGCCATCTCTTCTAAGCAGTCCAAATCCTTCTGCAGTCCCCAAAAACCATCTTCCCTATGCACAACTCCCCCTATTTTTGTATTCTATGCATATTTACTGACCCAATTTACCACTCCATCATTCAAATCATTAATGTAAATGACAAACAACAAGGGACCCAACACTGATCCCTGAGGCACACTTCTCATCACGGCTTCCATCCTGACAGACAGTTATCCACCATGACTCTCTGGCGCCTATCTTCTAGCCACCATTGAACCCATCTGACTATCTCAACATTAATCTCTAGTGCCTGAACCTTCCTCACCAACCTTCCATGTGGAACCTTATTGAAAGCCTTACTGAAATCCAGATAGACTACATCTTCTGCTCTACCCTCATCAACCTTTCTAATCACTTCCTCAAAAAATTCAACAAGATTTGTCAAACATGACCTTCCCCTCACAAACCCATGTTGGGTGTCCCTGATCAATCCCTGCCCCTCTAGATACTTATACATTTTATCTCTACTTTTCATGATTAGCTTTATTTTGTAAGTCTTTTAGCTGCTTTATACAGGTATGCCCCGCTTAAGGTCCATGAAATGTTCCATGAAACTGGGCATTATGTAATGCGGACGTTGTGGGAACACTGTATTGCTGTACAGTACAACTCCAATTATCCAAAATCACATTCTCTGAAATCCTCATTTATCCAAATTTTTTTTAAAAATGAGGATATCTGAAAAAATGGAAAATCCCCATTTATCCAAATTTTTTTCAGAGCCAAACTGACTGGGTTGGTTGGCCTGTCAGCAGCAGTGGGAAACTCGGGCTCCCAGCAGGAGCAGGGCCTCGGTGTGGAGGTGTAGGTGATCGGCAGCGTCCAGCATTTTTTTAAAACATTATTTAAATGCTAAAAAAGCTTCCCCTTGTTAGTTGTTGTTGAATAAAGACTGTAATAAGTGATTTCCTATTCCTACTGGGCTGTTTCTAAAAATTGACCAGTTCTCCAAAAAAACATGGGCCCGCTCCTGACCATTTCAGTTATGGGAGTTGTACTGTATATGCTTAGCAAAACTATATGGGATACTGAACTTGCAATAAATTAAACTGCTTAATTTTTTTTCATTTTTTATATTTCTATGTCAGCACTTTATTAGCCTTTATCAGACATAATTTAACAGGGGATCAGGATCACCCACATCACTGTTCTCCACTTACTCATAGTGTTCCACTGGAAGGGTTTCAGGTTAAATAACCTCCATTGTTGATATGTCACTCTGTGATGCCTAAAGGACCTGGCTCAGGCTTTTCTTGGGGAGGTGTTGGCTTCTTCAGGAATATGTCCAGCATTGTTTGCCTAGTTTGCTTTTTATTTTTGTTATAAATTTCTTTATATGCAGCAAACACTGTATGAACATTCTTTTCTATCAGTATTCAGGTCTATCTCTTCATCACTCTTCAGCAAACTGTTAAGGTCTGCCAAGAATTTGGCTAACCCCTTAACAGTGAACCTCTTCCGCACCTGTTCTGCTTCTTCGTCTGCAGTTTCCTTTTCTCTTGCCTCTTCAATTCTGGTTCAGTCCGCTACGTTCCATTCTCGCCTTCTCTGATCAGGATTTCTGACTGAACTCCATTATAACCCTATCGGACCACAGATGTCAGACATATATGTGGTAGGATGTTGCCTAATCTGACGTTAAGTGGTGCATACTTGTATTTACAAAATAGAAATCTGTACCTAAGGGTTGTGAGGGAGGGGAGAAATACACTAGTCTATTGAGACAATTTTCTCTGAATCTATTAGGTAAATAGTGATAGTCTTTTTTTTCCAAAGGATTATGGGAGTTTAAAATAGAGGGCATGGATTTAAGATGAGAAGAAAAAGATTTAAAAGGTGCCGAAGGGATACTTTTTTTCACATAAGGGTTATAGATATGTGTAATGAGGTGTCTGAGGAAATGGTGAAGTTAAAATAACAGTTCTCGAGACATTTTTACAGGTGCAAGGATAGCAAAGGGAAAGGTTCCATTATTGTCACATAATACTAGATTTAGAATGTAACGTACATGAAATTCATAAGGAAGACAGAGAGTTGCCACTTCGTCCAGCACTCCTCACAGAAATGAGGCCCCAGCAAGGAATGAACTCTCAACCCCTGGTCTACAAGACCAGTGCTCTAACCACTGAGTTATTGGAGCCTCGAGCTATTGGAGCTCGAGGCTCCAATAGCAAGAGGGATGTAGACCGAACACAGGTAAATGGGGCTGGACTACTTGATCATCATTATCAACTTGTGTTGAACGGCCAGTTTCAATGATTCCATGAATCTTTTTCTATTGCAACCACAATTTGTTACTTCCAGAAACTAAATAGCCTAGGATGCCATGATTGTCAACAAAATCCTTTGATCTGAATGAGTGACAAAGAACTCTCAATAAATAAACAGGGTGTGATAGTACAGATTCTATCACCAATGTGTATTTGTATAGATTGTAGTGTAGGATGACTGTGATTGGCTGAGAGCGTAGCCACATCTACAGGCAGGCCTTAAAGGATTACTCCCAGCCAGACCAGGTCATTCTGGACTGGTCAACCTACTTGTGATACACTCCAGTCTTCTAGTTAATAAAAGCCTTGGTTTGGATCAACAAGCCTTTGATTCTTTTGACGTGCTCTACAATGGGTAGTTGGTACTTCACCCAGTGCTGATGTACCTTCCACTGTGGTTGAAACTTCTTTTATCAGAGGCTGGTATGATTTGCTGTAATACTGCAGTGTCAATTTTCTGCAAATCTGTATTATGTGCCCTTGTTTATGGCCAATTTTGGCAAAAGGCTTACATATTGTGCTGTTCATTTGTTCAAAGAGGATTCAGATGAATAGGATCAATGAACATCTGGAAGGGCAAGACTAATGAAGGATGGTCAACATCACATTGTGTGGGAAATCACGCCTCATGAATTTGCTTGAATTTATTTTGAAGGACAGGCTATGAGGATTGATAAGGATAAGGCATGGGCATTGACTATATGGACTTCAGCAAGGCCTTTGACTGCATGATCAGCTTATTTGGAAAGTTAGATTTCATGTGATCCAGTGCAAGCTAGACCATTGGATACAAAATTGACTTGGTGATTGAAGACAGAGTGGTGTTTGAGGGTTGTTTTTAAGTGTGGAGGCCTGTGACAAGTGATATGCTGCAGGGATTGGGGCTGGAAACACTATGTTTTATAATTTAAAATGATAGTCTGGATGAGGATATTGGTGAAGAGGTGAGTAATTTTGTGAAACTTATTACAATTGGTAGTATTGTGGACTGTGCCAAAGGTTATCTAATTTTGTTCTGGGATCTTGATCACTGAGCCGATGGGAAAGGAGTTTAATTTGAATAAGTGCATGTTGGTAAGTCCAACTAGGGCAGGATTTGCACAGTATCTGGTCAGACCCTGATTAGTGGTGTAGAACAGAGAGAATTTGAGGTACAGTACCTGTATAGAGTTCCCTGCAAATGGCCACACGGATAAACTGGGTGGTGAAGAAGGTGCTTGGCATATTTTCTCTCATCTGGCAGGGCACTGAGTATAGGAGTTGGAACATCATGTTACAGCTGTACAAGCTGTTGGTTAAGCCACATTTGGAATACCCTGTGAAATTCTGGTGTCCTTGTTACAGGAATTATGACATTATACTGGAAAAGGTGCAATAAAGATTCATGAGGATATTACCAGGACTGGAGGGTTTGAGTTATGAGAAAAGGCTGGAAAGTCTAGGGATTTTTTTTCTCCCAAGAGCATCAGACCCTTTGAATGATCTTTTAGAGGTATGTAAAATATGAGTAGCATAAATAATGCAAAGATTATTGCCAGGGTAGGGGAGCTAAAACTAGAGGGAATGTGTTTCAGGGTTGGTAGGGGGGAGGGGGGGGGGGGGAATAGATTTTAAAGGGATCTCAGGAACAACTTCTTCACAAGAGCAGCCAGAGGAAATTTAAAAGACATTTGGACAGATACATCGATAAAAAATGATTTGGCAGTGTGTGGGCCAGGTGCAATGAACCCATGAGGGCAACTTGGTCAGCATGGATGAGATGGGCCAGAAGACATAAGCATGTCAGAAATGCCAGTCCTTTTGTCTTTTCATTTTCATTGTTGTGCTGTGGAAAGCTATCAATGGGTTGAACACAAAATAGCTATGTTTGGCTTGTTCATTTACAACTGAACACTTTTAAACTCAGGGGGTGTTTTCAAACCCTTGTTTTCTGGAAGCAACTGATGGAATCAGGTTCACAGTATGAGACCAGCATCATCATTATGCCCGGTCTATTAATTTTAATAAGTTTTTAAATGATGCATGAACCCCTCTTAATAAAGAGTTATCTTGAAACTCATTCAGAGTAGGTAATAAATACACTATGTGAGCAATATAATCCCAATATGCCTTGTTCTCTGCCTGTGAAAATCGTGTCATTGACTTTAATTGAATGAATTATGGGGGCACAGTGCAATATGCTGACAAGGCTACAGAGTATTACCAACAAGCATGAGCTTCAAGTCAAATAAGTGCACGTAAAGTATGAAAGCTACTTTTTTTTTTAATTCAGGAACCTTGAATCTCTAATAATTTGTGTTCTGGGAACTGTGAAATGGAACGTAAATCTGCAGCATAGCTATTTCTTCAAAAAACATGAATTTGATTCAGGGAATGAAAAATACTATATGATCCTTGCATATCTGAGAAATAAACGCATCCCATGATTCACGTGCTCGGCATAGACTTAGCATATTTCTCTGAATATAAAACAAGCTAACTTATGTTTTAACATTTTAACAGCCTGCAGTTTTGATTTAGTGTAATACTGTGTATTATAGAAGGTACCTTTTTTTAAAATGTGATATTACACCAAATAATCAGTGTGTGTGTGTGTGTTGAAATGAACTAATAAACCCTTATTAGTACTAACAAAGGAATAGCAATGGTGGAAAATTAACCAGGCAATGGTAAATTTAAAATAATAGTTTTTATTAAACTATTAATAACATAACATTTCTTGCTTATCTCTAAACTTAACTCTACTATGTGCAAATGTAAATGTGTCTGCATATGAAATTTAAACTTGATTCTGAAAAAGTCAATTTTTAAAGTCCAGTTTCAAATATCGTGTTGACTGCAGGATCCTTTTAAATCACAATTCAGATCTCTTTTAACTCAAGCATCTATGAATGAGCTGTTTTTCAGAGAGATATTCTTCAAACAGGAGTGGCCATCTCTGGGCGAAAATAAGAAGTGGTCTTACTTGTTTAAAAGCCACTCATGTTGTATCTCCTGTGATAAGGTTAATACAAGTCCTGTTTTTCCAGGAGGTCAAATTTTCTATCGTATTCAGTTTTCTTCTACAATGAGGCTGCACTCTTTACTTTCAAAAGAGCAGTTGGAAAGTGGTCTCCCTTTTCAAATCCACTTTTTAATTAGGAGTAACATATTACAGTCTCCTATTTCGATGACTGTAATTCAATCCTGTCTTTCATAAGGGTCCAACTCCTGGGTGTCCCACACGGTCTTGACTTCTGAGTTGATTCAAAAGGTCTCTCTGCCTTCAGTATAATAGCTCTCTGATATCATGTGACACGACATCACCAGTTTCATTTCTGTCCAAAACACAACTTATGATAAATGACCTCTTCACTTCTGCAAACTCTGTTTAAGTGGTTACAATTTCACACAGTCTGGCACTTCATCAAAATGTTGTATCTACCAACAAAAAGTACTTTTAAGAAACCACATATGCTATATATTTTGCTGTATAAGTTGAGCCGTGAAACCCTAAAGAAAATCTCAGAGAGGGGGCGGGGTTGATTTATAGGCCAGATATACTTTTGAGACCTTAAATACATTGAAAAAAATCAGATTGACGTCGTTTCGGCTCATAAGTTGATGCTGGAAGCATCCCCCACCACCAGTGACATGGCTCCCCGACACTTCCCCACCTCTGGACATTACCATAACCACTCCTACCTGGGACCATGACATCGCCATTGCTGCTTCTGCCTGTTCTCCCAAGGTTCCTGCTCCCACTGGTAGCACGATGTTGCCACTCCAGCTCTGTAGGCCATCACTTCTCCTGCCTGGTAGGCTGAGGTTTTATTTTTTTAACTTACTTAATTTACAGCTCTGTTACTTGTGATCAGAGTGTTTTAAAACATTTTAGGTTGTTCCTGGGACGCCGGGACAGTCCGAAAAATAAGACTAAAAAAGGGGATTGACCTATCTTCTGGTCAACTTGTACGCCAAAATAACAGTAGTCCTTGAGTTTCAATTAAGAACACTTCAGTTCCATTATGGCTCTGCCTTCCAGACGAGGTGACTCTGAAAATGAACTCTTTCTCTCTGAGTACAATGGTTCTCTGTAAATGTGATATAACCTGTGTGTGACCCTGTACCAGCCCACAATTCCCTCACGAGAAATGCATTTAACTCTATAACTTTTTTTTTACAAAGATAATTTTATATGAAATATAGCTTAAGATTAAACTAAATACTAATAACACAGATCCATTAGAGAGAGAGAGAGAGAGTGTGTGTGTGTGCATGCACATGATCATACACTATTTCACACACCAGGAAGTCTATCTCTCTGATCATGATCAATATTCATCCTCAATAAATACTTAGTAAAATGAGATTTGGTTAAAATTCTGGCTGATTATGAGAGCTTGCTTTATGCAAATTGACTGCCACATTTCCTGTGTTACAACCATGAAGGATCCTGCAATAATTCCAGTCTTTCGTCTCACTTTTTATATTATGACAGTCCAATTTTCTGAAGCACAGAGATTTATGAAGTCCATGATAGATATAAATAAAGACTGATGGTATTTTAACATGATATGATGTCATCCTTTTCTCCACCATTTCAGGGTGTGGACCAGATATAGCTCATTCATGAATTGCATTGAAAGAGACATTGCATACAATCATGTTGGTTTCATTCTAACGTACTGCAAATGAGCAATTTAATAAAACATTTCTGTGGTTTAATATTACAACAGTTTGTTTCTGTGCAAATGGAGAGTGTATGTGTGGAAAATGTGTTGTATATATGCATGTAATAAAAAACCCCACTGAAAACGCTGTCAGCCAATGAGGTGGAGTTGTCCATTATCTGACCTCTTATTGCAGGGTTGAGAGATGGTTATAAATGAAGAACATGCAAATGCTCCTAACTATGCAGTCCACAGTTAATTTCACTGCTGTCCACAGAGGCACCTCTTCTGCTTGTCAATTTTCACAGTGTTCTGGCCTTGGTACTCTTTTCAAGTGCCAGATTCCCATAGAAAAACTAAGAATCCAACAGTGGGAAATAACTTAGTTTGCTATTTTTTTTTGCATAAAGATCAATGAAAACCTAAAGTGAAACAACATAGGTAGAGCTGGCATAAAAATATTTCCCTTAATCGATGTCATTGCCTGGCAAGCACGCATGGTCGTCCATAACAAGAGAATGATGTTTGACCTACAGAAACTTTCAGCGTGTTCAAAAGAAGATATTAAATATTTAAGCCCATCATTTATGACCCCAATGTACTCAACCTCAAAAAAGCATGTAATTTGAAGTGGGTGGAAGTCCAGGTTGTCAGAACTTTTTGCAATCTAAATTTCACAATTTAGAAATAATTGAATATCACGCTATTTCTTAAGCTAAATTTAATTCATGATGTCATTCTAAAGAAAGTGAATTCAGCAAGAAAAATTCAGCCATTTCTATTTGTGGTTTCATACCATGGGTGCATTGAGTTGATATGATATAATAAAATGTAATTCTGCAAAGAGCAAATTCTGAAGTGGATGAATGTCTTGAGTGGGGAAAAAAATAGATGAAGTGCTGCCTAAAAGAAATTGTGAAGAAGTCTGGAATGTATCCACCTTCAAGGAGATGTAATTTTCTGCTTATTTTACTGTGTATGTTAGTTGTTCGATGAAAATTACGTTGTGAGGGATGGAACAATCCATTTGGTTTCAGGCTTGATATTTGGAATTTCCTTCTGTAGCACTAGAAACCAAGATGTATTAATGGTTCATGTTGCAATTTGTTAACAGAGATTAGCTCAAGAATCTTCACTCCTGTCACGGTTTCTATCCACATTTGTGGTAGTTTTGTTATCCATGATGTTGCACAGGGTAGCTGTAAAAATCTGTTAAGGACTTCACCATTGTGCCTGGTTCTTTTATTACATCACATAACTTGATCCTGTTGTTGAACCTTCAGAGTAGTTTTTTTTTCTTCCATTAACATTATTAATTCTTAGAAAATCAAATCATTCCTATTCAGATTGGTCTTGATCTTATTAAATGGCTGAGCAGGTTCGACGGGCCAGATGTCCTATTTCTGTTACTATTTCTTATGTCATTCATCATGGCTGCCATTAGATCAGCCATTTTCTTTACATCAGGCACAACGATGCTTTCCATTTATATCAAATCCTGATTGACAATATATCTAATAATCCATTATCCCATTGTAAATATTCTGTATTCATTGGAATAGTTCAGACTATTGTGCAACATCATAAAAATAAGGAAATGAGGTGTGTTTGGCTATTAACAGCAATTATAGCTAATAGTCTTGAAAATTTGCCATGTCTGGTACCACCAAACATTTCAACCTGTTAGACCAATGAAAGTTTTCCTGTAGCTTGTCCTTTCTTTCATTCTTCTTGGTCTTGATGTTGTGCCTGCTGTGAGGGCTTGAATGAGTCGAAGAGTAAATCTTCATTTAAAAGTATTATTTATATTATTTTAAATATTTTGGAGTATTGTCATATTCTATGGAGCCTGCGGTTGCTGAGCTAGATGTAATTTCTTTTTTTGCATATTTTTGTTGACTGTGATCCTTCGGGTGTGCAATTGGCATATTTTGCACACATTCAGAAATACAGTAAAACCCCCGGTATCTCAAATTCAAGCAACTGGCAGCCTCAAACAATCAGCAAATAAATTGAGGAAAATTATTTTAAAAAATTAAATAACAATAAAATAATAGGTAGAATATATGTGTTTAAAATTGTAGAAGTAAATGTTCTCTGAAGTAACACAAAAACCTTTGGTGAAGATGGAAGCAAATATTCAGCAGAGTGCCTTGGTCATGCTTTGTTTGGAGCACCTGTTTGAATAAAATTGTGTGAAACAGCATTAACGTCACCCAGGATGAAGAGCTGGTTGATCCTGCTCACTATTGGGTGACTCTCTTCTCTGCTTGTTAAGAGTCATCCCTGGTCAGAGCTTAATTTGTAAACTTGGGGGTGGAAGGGGGTGGTTGACTTATCTATAATGCTACTGTTCATCCTTTGGGTGGCTCCTTGGAGAAGGAGGAACCTGCAGAGGTAGTGACAGATTTTTTTTCAAAAATGTGACTGAAAATAATGCAAAATGCTTTAAGGTTTATATATTGATGGAAGTGAAGTTTGTTTGCTATAACTGCAGTTTTTTGTTTTTTTGTCTTTAAAACTGTTTATTCTTAATGCAGGTGTATTAGTATTGTAAGAGTAAGTCTCAAGTAACCGGAAAATACATTTATCTGGCATCTACCAGTGCCAGATACCTGGAGTTTCACTGTATTACTGAATCAACGTTAATGATACAACACGCAAACAGGCCCTTCAGCTCACTAAGTTCTGCCACCATCTTCTATACATTTGTTAATACCTATTTATTCGCAGATCATTCCCTTCAACACTCCACAGATTCTGCCACTCACATGTACACTGGGGGAAATTTACTGTGGCTTGTGAACCTACTAACCTTCATATGTTTGGTGTGTGAGATGAAACCAAAACACCTGGAAGGAAATATGCACAGTCACAGGGAGAACCTGTACAGACAACACTGAGATTGAGGATTGAACCTGGTTATTTGAAGCTGTAAGGCAATAGCTCTACAAGCTGCTACATGATGCTAACTGAACATTTTCTTCATTTTGTTCCTCTTATTTATAAGAATATCAGGCATATATCATGAGCACAAGGACAGTGGTTAAAAATGTTTTTGCCAGGAATTATGGAAAACAACAATAATCGCTTTCCTCACATACTAACAACTAACATTAAAGGGTAGCAAGACATGGGGTGGCATATCCTGTTGGGGGTGGGGGAGGGGGAGAGAAGAAAAATTCTTCAGTACTGCTTCCCATTTAACAATCAGTGATAGAGGGTCTTTGTGAAGTTTGGTGAACAACAGCATGTGGTGTGGAAGAAAAGGGAAAAGTAATTTATCATTCGAGTTAAGGTTCAAATTCAGCCTGGAATAAATGGCAGTCAGGGCAGAACATTCAAAGGGGTTATATTAATGTAATCATTTGTGTGTACTTGAGTCTGCATTGTGACATTGTTCAATAAATTATTGATCTTATAATTGGATGTTGATTGTGAAATATGGTAATTCATTTGCACTGTTGAAGTCATGTCGATTTTTGAAGGTGCTGCTCTGATGTATTGGAGGGAGTTGAAGTCTACATCACGAATAGTTGCTGCGGAGGAATGAAGAAAGTAATTATTTCATTGTCCACAATTGATGATATTCATTTGATTACTGCAACACTATTTATTGATGTGAGTAATTACAGAACATCACATAACAGTCATTCACCAAGTTTTAAGCCATGTTTTAATAATTGCAGTGTCACCAGTGAGTGATACGCAGATAAAACCAGGAGATAGGTAATCTTGGTGATTGCTGTCTCCTAGAACGCTTCCATCAGCGATGTCTCCGCTCCATCCTCAACATTCATTGGAATGACTTCATCACCAACATCGAAGTACTTGAGCTGGCAGAGTCCGCAAGCATCGAATCCATGCTGCTAAAGACCCAACTGCGCTGGGTGGGTCACGTCTCCAGAATGGAGGACCATCGCCTTCCCAAGATCGTGTTCTATGGCGAGCTCTCCACTGGCCACCGAGACAGAGGTGCAACAAAGAAGAGGTACAAGGACTGCCTAAAGAAATCTCTTGGTGCCTGCCACATTGACCACCTCCAGTGGGCTGATATCGCCTCCAACCGTGCATCTTGGCGCCTCACAGTTCGGCGGGCAGCAACCTCCTTTGAAGAAGACCGCAGAGCCCACCTCACTGACAAAAGACAAAGGAGGAAAAACCCAACACCCAACCCCAACCCACCAATTTTCCCTTGCAACCGCTGCAACCGTGCCTGCCTGTCCCGCATCGGACTTGTCAGTCACCAACGAGCCTGCAGCAGACGTGGACACACCCCTCCATAAATCTTCATCCGCGAAGCCAAGCCAAAGGAAGAAGAGTGTAAAACCTCAATATGCATTATCTTTTGTGATATTATTTTGAGACTCAACCAAAAGGAAGTTCTACCAAAATATCTGCTTGCGATGCTGAACATCAACAGTTCTGATCTCCATATGGTTTATTCAATCGCGACAACAATCACCAAGATTACCTATCTCCTGGTTTTATCTGCGTATCACTCACTGGTGACACTGCAATTATTAAAACATGGCTTAAAACTTGGTGAATATCTGTTATGTGATGTTCTGCAATTACTCACATCAATAAATAGTGTTGCAGTAATCAAATGAATATCATCAATTGTGGACAATGAAATAATTACTTTCTTCATTCCTCCGCAGCAACTATTTGTGATGTAGACTTCAACTCCCTCTAATACATCAGAGCAGCACCTTCAAAAATCGACATGACTTCAACAGTGCAAATGAATTACCATATTTCACAATCAACATCCAATTATAAGATCAATAAGCACAAAGATAATGGCAGGTGATTAAATACAGTTTCAATTTCAACAATTTGGTTGTGGGAAAATGGCTCGGTAGAATTACCTTAGATACTTACAATGACAGTACCTGTCAACTAACAAGAATATTTTCACGTATCCAAACACTTTTTTTGGGAATGCACGCTGATTTTTACAGCTTTATTTACCCAAAACAATTAATTTTTACTGCTATATTGAGGAATGGATCTAGTTGCAGCTACAGTAAAATCCTCATTATCTGGCATTCAATCAACCGGAAACTCAAGCAACCACAAAAAAACTGAGTAAGTAAGTAAATAAATAAGACTGGGTGGATGGAACCCGTGGAGAAGAGCTGATACTTCGTTGGGCATGCACAGGTTTGCCCCACTGAATGGGCAATGCCTCTGAATGCATATGCATTTTTTAAAATGTCGCCACTTGCGTGGAGGTGAGCCATTTGTCAGCGAGAGGAAGGTGCATTGAGGCACTAATACATTTGCATTAAGAATAAACAATTTAAAAGACAAAAATACTACACAGTACTTACACTGAACAAACTTCATGGGCATTAATATATATACCCTAAAGCATTTGACTTTATTTTCAGTCACATTCTTTGAAAACATTTAACCGTCGCTGCCTCTGCAGAATCCTCCACGTTACAGAGCCGCCGAAACATGAACAATAACATTATAGATAATAAACCATCACCCTCCCCCCCCCACCCAAATTTATAGATAAAGTATCTGACTGGGGCAAATCTTACTAAACAAGGATAAGGAGGCACTTTAAGAGAGTCACCCCCAACGGCAAGCAGTACCATCCAGCTCTTCTGGGTAATACCATTGCTGTTTCACACAACCAGAGTTGATTAGAGAGCTTAAGTTCAAGGAACCCTTAGGAGGCAGTGATCACAATATGATTGAGGTCACTTTGAATGTTAAAAAGAGGCTAAAGTCCAATGTGTTGCAATTTCAGTGGAGTAAAATAAATTACAGTCACACGAGAGAGGAACTGCCCAAAGTCCATTGGAAAAACACACTAATGGGGAGAAGACAGCAGATTAGTAATGGCTGGAGTTTATGCATGAAATGAGGAAAGTGCAGGTCAGACACATACCAAAAAGGTAGAAAATTGTGAATGGAAAAATATACGATTGTGGCTGATAAGGGAAGTTAAAGTAAAAGCAAAAGAAGGGGAATACAAGGAAGCAAAAATAAGTGGGAAGATAGATGAATGGGAAACTTTTAAATACTTGGAGAAGACAACTAAGGTGATTAGGAAGGAAAAGGAAGTTAGCAAGTAATATCAAAGAGGAACCCAAAAGTTTTTAAAAAATGTCTAAGCAGTGAAAGAGTGATCAAAGTTGAAACAGGACCAATAGAAAATGATGCTGGAGAAATTTAATTTGGAGGCAAGGAGATCATAAAGGAACTGAATTAATATTTTGGATCAATCTTCATTGTGGAAGACATCATTAGCATACCAGACTTTCATGGCTCTCTTGGAAGAGAAGAGAGTGCTGTAAAGATTATGAGCGAAAAGGTACTTAGGAAACTAAATGATCTAAGGGTGGATAAATCTCCTGGACCAGATGGAATACACCCTTGGGTTCTGAAGCATATAGCTATAGAGATTGTGGAGGCATTGGTAATAATCTTCCAGGAATCAATGTATTCTGGCATGGTTCCATTGGACTGGAGGATTGCGAATGTCATTCTGCTGTTTAAGAAGGGAGCGAGGCAGCAGAAAGGAAACTCTAGATCTATTAGCCCGACGTCAGTAGTTGAGAAGCTGTTGGAGTTAATTAAGGAAGGGAGTCATGTGATTGAGTAGTAACTGGTCCGATATAACCAGCTCTCTCTGGAGAAAAGTTAAAAAAAAGTGGTAAATAAGTAAAACCTTGATGTAAAACAATTAAAAGCAGAAAGTTAAGCAGTTGGAGAAAAATTTAAAGATGACACTGAAAAAAGAAAAACCTACAACAATTAACAGAGAAGAAGCAATGAAAATGACGGTAGATAAGGAAGAAGGCCTTATCTGCACAGTGGATCTAGGAGTTGTTCCAAAGAAGGTAACCCGGTCTGCAATTGAACAACTTGAAGGCTTCAACAGTGGCTCACAGAGTCACGAAAGGAAATGTTACTGCATGTGTGCGAAGAGCTGTGCATGTGGGGAACTCATTTCAAACAGGCCACTGAAGAAGGAGGATATCAGCCACAGGCTGTTTCAAATATAATGCAAGTCAATTTGGAAACAATTGCTGGAACAGAGTCTATATCAAGTGAAGAACTGGATCCAGAAATATTAGAAGAGGAAGAAGTAAAAAAAATTAAGAAGAAAGAGAAAGGTAAACTTCAATCTCAAATATTGGATATACAATATTTTGATAAGCAATTAAAAATTTTAATGGAAATATTGATGTCTAAAATTAAAGTTAAAAGAAATTGTGTTTTAGAAACAGATGTTAAAAGACAACATGTGGAGAATGTAATGATGGATATGAAAAATCAATTTGAAGTGGAAGAAAGAGTAAAAGGCGTGGAAGTAGATATGGCTGTTTTGAAAGAAAAAACATATTATGAATAAAGATGTTACTAAGACAAGAAATACCAGCTCAGAAAATTGACGCTTTAGAAAATTTTAGCATCAAAACCTCAAATAAATCAAAAACCATGATCTATTTTGATAAAATTGCTACGCTAACCAGTAAGAGAAAAAAATATTAGAACTGGCTGCTGGACAAGCCAGGGAAAGAAAAGGACCACTGGAATACAATGGAAATAAACACTTTTTAAAAACCCCGACATAAGTTTTGTACTATTAAAGAAACATAAAGAATTTAGTTCAACAAAAAATATATTATGGAAGAAGGGCTACAACTTTATCTTATGCTCTCCAGCCACTTTGAAAATATTTATTCCTGGCAAACAAATCAGATTTTTTGTCGAACCAGAAAAAGCTGAACAGTTTGTTGAACAGTTGCCAGAAAATCAACAAGAAAATGTGGAATTAATACCACACTTGGACATCTGAAGTTAATACGCATAAATTTGTTTCGATTCAAAGAAATCTTAGACTGTACTTATTATTATACATGTTGAAGATTTGATTGTATTTGATTTTTTTTGTAAAATATGTTTATAAATTTTCTTGGAGGAACTGGGGAAGGAAGATGGAATGCTGCAAGATCAAGTGACAACTGGTTTATACCACAACCCAAGGTGTTAAGGGAGTTGTGGTTGCCTTACAAGTTAATAAAGACAACTCAATTAGATAGGATTTTTTTTCATTTTAACATTTTTATAATTCTTACTATTTTTATGCTATTCATCTCATCAGGTATAGTCAAAAATAATAAACTTCAAATTGGTATTTTTAGAACAGAATTGGAGAATTTGAAATGGTGGTACAGAAAGAAATTGAGATTAATAAAATGAATATTAAATTTATAACTATTACATTATTGGAATACAGAATCATATCAAAAGGAAAAAAAAATTATTGACACTAATAAAAAGAATAGATATAGCATTTATACAAGAAATACATTTAACAGAGGCAGTTTTAGGCCCCCTATCTTAGAAAGGATGTGATGTTGTTGGAGAGGGTGTAGAGGAGATTTACTAGGATGATTCCCGGAATGCAAGGGCTATACCGTACGAGGAGCCTTTGGCAGCTCTTGGAGTGTATTCATTAGAGTATAGGAGAATGAGAGGAGATCTCATAGAGGTATTTCGTATTTTGAAAGGTTTAGATAGGGTGGATGCGGGTAAGATGTTTCCCTTGGTGAGTGAATCGAGGACAAGGGGTCATAGTCTGAAAATTAGAGGTTATCCACATAAAACAGAGATTAGGAAGAACTTCTTTAGCCAGAGGGTCGTGGATCTGTGGAACTCACTGCCGCATACGGCAATGGAAGCCAGATCACTAAGAGTATTTAAACAAGAAATAGACAAATATCTCATTAGTGAGGGCATCAAGGGATATGGGGATAAGGCCGAAAATTGGAACTAGTGTAGAGTAGCTTAGTGTAGATTTACAGAACAGATTCGATGGGCCTAGTGGCCTGCTTCTGTTCCTTTGTCTTATGTCTTGTGATCTTGTAAACTGAAAAGAGATTGGGTAGGTAATGGCATCATCTTATAATTCAAAAGCTGGAGGAGTTGCTATCTTAATCAACAAAAAATTACCCTATTAAAATAGAAAAAGTAACCACAGATCTGATGGGTAGATACATCATGATAAACTGTCAAGTTTATTCAGAATCTTGGATACTATTTAATATATATGCACCTAATGAGGATGATAAGAAATTCATGCAATATATTTTTTTATATATATCAAATACTCAAGGGCATATTATGTTTGGTAGAGATTTTAATTTTATTTTTGATCCTTTATTAGATAAAACTGGAAGAAACACCATAAAAAAAAGCAACTAAACTTGCATTAAGTCTAATGCAAGATATGAAATTAATAGGCATATGGAGAAAGACACACCCAAAGGAAAAAGATTATTCATATTATTCCAATAGACATAAAACCTACTTCAGGATAAACAAGTTTTTACTCTTTGCTAAAATACAAGGAAGAGTTCAGGATACTGAATCTAAAGCAAGATTACTGTCAGATCATTCACCCCTATTACTAACAATTGCTCTACTCAACCTAAAATATATAGATGAAGATTTAACTCCTTACTGTTAAAAGGAAAGATTTTTGAGATTTTATAGAACATCAAAATAAAACATATTTTGATATTAACTCTAATTCTGTAATTCTTCTTCTTTGGCTTGGCTTCGCGGACGAAGATTTATGGAGGGGGTAAAAAGTCCACGTCAGCTGCAGGCTCGTTTGTGGCTGACCAGTCCGATGCGGGACAGGCAGACACGATTGCAGCGGTTGCAAGGGAAAATTGGTTGGTTGGGGTTGGGTGTTGGGTTTTTCCTCCTTTGCCTTTTGTCAGTGAGGTGGGCTCTGCGGTCTTCTTCAAAGGAGGCTGCTGCCCGCCAAACTGTGAGGCGCCAAGATGCACGGTTTGAGGCGTTATCAGCCCACTGGCGGTGGTCAATGTGGCAGGCACCAAGAGATTTCTTTAGGCAGTCCTTGTACCTTTTCTTTGGTGAACCTCTGTCACGGTGGCCAGTGGAGAGCTCGCCATATAATACGATCTTGGGAAGGCGATGGTCCTCCATTCTGGAGACGTGACCCATCCAGCGCAGCTGGATCTTCAGCAGCGTGGACTCGATGCTGTCGACCTCTGCCATCTCGAGTACCTCGACGTTAGGGGTGTGAGCGCTCCAATGGATGTTGAGGATGGAGCGGAGACAACGCTGGTGGAAGCGTTCTAGGAGCCGTAGGTGGTGCCGGTAGAGGACCCATGATTCGGAGCCGAACAGGAGTGTGGGTATGACAACGGCTCTGTATACGCTTATCTTTGTGAGGTTTTTCAGTTGGTTGTTTTTCCAGACTCTTTTGTGTAGTCTTCCAAAGGCGCTATTTGCCTTGGCGAGTCTGTTGTCTATCTCATTGTCGATCCTTGCATCTGATGAAATGGTGCAGCCGAGATAGGTAAACTGGTTGACCGTTTTGAGTTTTGTGTGCCCGATGGAGATGTGGGGGGGCTGGTAGTCATGGTGGGGAGCTGGCTGATGGAGGACCTCAGTTTTCTTCAGGCTGACTTCCAGGCCAAACATTTTGGCAGCTCAATTCTGTAATTAATAAATTTATATTGTGGGATGTGATGAAAGCTTTCATTCAAGGGCAAATTATTAGTTATACAACCAAAATTTAAAAAGAATACTGTCAAGAAACAGAACAATTAGAAAAAGATATATTAATTTTAGAGAAAGATCTAATAAAACAAGATGACATCGACAAGAAAAGAAAATCGATAGAAAAAAATTGAAATATAATTCATTACAAACATATAGAGTAGAAAAAGATATTATGAAGACTAAACAAAGACATTACGAGTTAGGAGAGAAAGCAGAGAAAATTCTAGCTTGGAAGTTAAAAACTGAACCAGCAATAAGACTACTTTTTTTGTAGTAACAAAGAAGGATAACAATCAGATTTCATAGAAACCACAAGAAATTAATGATAATCTAATTTTTTTTATAAACAATTATATCAATCTGAATTTTTAGGAGAAGGGTCTGAAATAGATGATTTTTTTTTGTCCCACATTGACCTACCTCAATTAGATTAGGAGGAACAATACAACTGTCAAGGTCATTGACTAATACAGAAGTTTATGATACACTAATGTCTTTACCAAATAATAAAGGGCCAGGTGAAAACAGATTTTCCATCGAGTTCTACAAAGACTTCAAAGAATTATTAATTCCACCCTTTTAGAAGCATTAAAACAAGTGGAAGAAACTCAAGACTTACCTGGATCTTGTAAAATGGCTATAAGTTCAGTAATACCAAAAATTAAATTAAAATGAATTAATTAATTCCTTTTACAATGAACAATATTTTTTTTTAATGAATGGACAAGATTTTTTTTTTGGATAATATTTTAATGACATTTAATCAATTGAAAGATAAATATGAAATATTGAACATTTTCTGTTATCAATTGCAAACATTTAAAAGAGAACATTGGAACGCATTTAAGGCTACTTGAGTCAAATTTTGAATATATAATTACAGATACATTAATAGTTAAAATTATTATAAATATATATTAAATTACAAAATAAAAACGATAAAGAAATGTACAAATCAAAGCAATGTTAGGAAGAGGATTTAAATATACAGATAAAAGTGAAACTTGGTCTGAACTATATAATGGCATTATGATAAATACAATAAACACTTGGTATCATACGATACAATATAATTTGTTACATAGATTATATATTTTACCTCAAAAATTAAAAGAATGGTATCCCGCATTATCAGATAAATGCTTCCATTGTAAACAAGAAATTGGTACAATACTATGCTCATCTTGGACATGTGAGAAAGTAAATTTTTTCTGGGATGAATTTAATCTAATATTAAATCAAATAATATAAAAAAACCTAAAGATCCAAAAATCGTTCCAAGTAATATAAATGATAAAGACTTACAGTTAAAATTGGATAGATCTCAAAATTATGATTGCTTTAGCAGCAGCAAAATAATACAGTATTGGTATATAGAAATAGATCGCTGTATTCCATTGGAAAAAATTACCTATAATTTAAGAGACAATCTTGGACAATTTAAAAAAAATCTGAGAACCATATATAAAGTTTATTGTTGATCACCAGACTCAAACCTCCAAATCCTAAAGGGATAGTATAATTTATGTTACCGAATATATTATTTATCAAGTCAATAAAAATTGGATAATATCCAGATGATACCCTTTTTCTTTATTTGGGGTTAATCTGGGGGGGGGGGGGGGGAAAGGAGAGGGAGGAGGGCTGTTGAGAAAATGGAAAATGTCACTATATATGTATGTGTATGTATGTAAAGTGTATTGTTTTGAATTATTGTGACTTTTTAAATAAAAACATTTAAAAAGATGAGATTATGGAATACCTGGAGGTGCATGAAAAGATAGGCCCAAATCAGCATGGTTTCCTTGAAGGAAAATCATGCCTTAAACCTATTGCAATTTTTTGAAGTGGTCACATGTAGGATAGATCAGGGAGATGCAATGGATGTTGTGTATTTGGACTTTCAAAAGGCCTTCAACAAGGTGGTACACACAAGGCTGCTAAATAAGATGAGAGCCTATGGAATTACAGGAAGGATACTAGCATGGCTAGAGCATTGACTGGTCAGCAAGAAACAAAGAGTAGGAATAAAGGGATCCTTTTCTGGTTGGCTACCAGTTACCAGTGTGTTCTACAGTGGTCTGTGTTGGGGCCACCTCTTTTTACATTATATAAATGATTAGGATTATGGAGTAGATAGCTTTATATCTAAATTTGCAGATGATATCAAAATAGGTGTTGAGGTCAAAAGGCTTCAGACTGACTTAGATAAATTAGGAGAATGGGCAAAGAGGTGACAGATGAAATACAATGTTGGAAAATGTACAGTCATGCACTTGGTACAAGAAGTAAATGGGCAGTATTATTTAGATGGGGGTGGGGGGGGGGGGAATACAATTCTCAGGTGCAAAGGGATTTGGGAACTCTCTTGCAGGGATGCCCTAAAGGTTGATCTCCAGGTTGAGTCAGTGGTGAAGAAGGCAAATGCAATATTGCCATTCATTCCAGAGGGATAACATACAAGGGCAGAGAAGTAATGTTGAGATTCTATAAAGGTACTGCTGAGACCTGACTTGGAGTACTGTGTACAGATTTGGGTGCTCTATTTGAGGAAAGACATGCTGGCATGAGAGAAGATTCAGAGATTTACTAGAATGGGACCAGGAATGAAAGGCTTAGTATATGAGGAATGATTTTCAGCTCTTGGACTGTACTTGGAGTACAGAAGGATGAGGATTGACCTCAGAGTCATTTTGAATACTGAAATGTCTGGACAGAATGGATGTGGTGAGGATATTTCCCATAGTAGGGGCTTCTAGGATAAGAGAGTATAATTTCAGGATAAAAGGGTGTCAATTTAAAACAAAGATGCAGAGAAAATACTTAAGATTGTGAAGCTTGTGGAAGCGAAATCGTTGGGTGTATTTAAGGCAGAGATTGACAGGAATTTGATTGATCAGGGCATCAAGGATCATGGGAAAAAGCAGGGGAGTCGGGGCCAGTTGTTTGAATTCTGGAAAATGAGGGTTTTTACTGTAATATTCATAACTTCTGAATAAAATTGACCTTCAATCCCTGATAATTGGGACTTCATTGACCTAATATTTTAAGGGAACACATCAGACACAGAAGCAGTCTGAGTTATAGGAGCTGATCATACTTGTTTACTATTGTTATTTCTGCTTATACAGAAATTATTATAAATCTAGTGTCATTTTTGTTGTTATGAACTTCCCGGGGCTCACACAGAAGCAAGGCTGACCCATTCCCATATGGTCATGCACTGCCAGAGAGCCCACAAACTGGAGGAATAGCACCTTATATTTTGTCAACCAGGTGGCATTAACATTGACTTCTCCAGTTTCCATTAGCAACCCTTCCCCCAGCCTGTCTCTCCCCTTGTCCTATCCCTATTTTTCCTTTCATCTAGCTGTTTTTCTTTTTTTTTCCCTTCCCCTCTGTCTCTATTTCTCCAACTCTGCATTTACAGTCACCCCCTCCCCTGATCAATTCCCACTTTTCCTATCCTCCTGATCATTTAACACCTTTTGACTGTCGGCCTATGCCCCCTGCCCTTTCTTCCCTTCTCCTCAGCCTTTTTATTCAGGTGCCTGGCTGCTTTTCGCTCATATCTTGAAGAAGGGCTCAGTATTTTTTTTTACATACCTTTGCCTCCAGTGGATGCTGTGAGACCTGCTCAGTTCTTCCACCATTTTTTTGTGTTTTTACTACAAAAGTCAAATTTTGTGTTTCACTCCATTTACCTTTTAGATACAACTTTTGTAAATGATTTAGTATACTATTTCTGTGGTATTGTACAATCAGTTCATCAAAAGATAAACAGAGAATGTAAGTCTTAAATTATTGACAAAAGTAGAGAAGCAGAGCATTCCATTGTCTGATTCAGCAAGGCTAAAGTGGATTGTGAAGAACAAAAACAACTGGATTTTGAACAGACTTTCACAATTCTTTTTCCATACAAGTACACATTTCTTAGGATTTGTTATTCTGGGTCATATCCCATACCCAGTGGTCTTTGCCAAATATAGAGTTGTTGTTGTTCTTCACAATCCGCTTTAGCCTTGATGAATCATCAACATATACAATGGAGTGCGCTCTGCTTCTCTCCCTTTGTCAAAACAGGTACTTTAAAACTCACATTCTCAACAAGGGACTGAATATTTTCTATTCCATATGTCCTTGGGATTGAATTTTCAGATCTAGTCTCTGAATTATGATCCACTCACATTTGTTTCTTCCTTGTTTAAAGCAGGCTTGCTTCATTATTTTTCAGTCTATTGTTAAGATGCATTGAATTCAAATATCGATAATACATTGCCTCCAAAAGGACTCATTTCAAATATCCATTCCCCTTCCCTCCAGATTCTGGCATTTTATTTTGATAAATAGCAAATTACATTATCCATTCAAATATCCATTCCCCTTCCCTCCAGATTCTGGCATTTTATTTTGATAAATAGCAAATTACATGAATAATTAGTAATTTTCATTGAGATAAATGATAGCTACCTTTTTGTCAATGCCAATGGATATAATTTCCTATTTTCTCCTCCATTCCCTGGCTGAATTAGCTAATTTGTATTCTCAATAACATTTAATTCTTATTCTGAATAAAATGTTAAACAGGGCTCCATCTGTTCCCTCTGATGATGTAAAAGATGCCATGAAACATGATAGAAGAAAAGCAGTGGCAGTTTCCCTTGTGTCCTGGCCTACGCCGATCCCTTAATCAAAATTGATAAAACAGATTATTTGGTCATTATCAATGGCTGCCTCTGGGAGCTTGTTTCTGTAACTTTGCAGGCATGTTTTCTGTATTTCAGCGGTTACTACATCAAAGTGTTTAATTGGTCTGTTAAGTAATTTGTGATGTCCTGAAAAAGATTTGAATACCACTTTTATAAATACTGGAGAAAATGAGTCATTTTGAGCATGTAATTCATTGACAGAGTGAAGGAGAAAATTATATTGAAACCTCAACTGAGGACTGGTTAGAGAGGAGTCAGGGAGGGGAAGATTAGAATGGAAGTTTAATAGGATATCAAAATATATTTTGATAAAAATGTCAAGTACAAGTATACCCCACTTTACGAAAATTGAGCATTCCTGTGGAACCTTTCATAAGCCAAAATAGTAGAAAGTGAAGAAGTGATTACCATTGACTTCTATGGGAAATTTTATTTGTGCATTCCCAGACCCAAAGTATACCCACTAAATTATACCAAATAACACAAAACCTAAAATCACACTAACATATAGTAAAAGCAGGAATGATGTATGATAAATAATGTATGTACAGTGTAGTTTTAGTTCAGCCTATTTTAAACTCTTGTAGTCAATTACAAGAGGATGTGGTTAGTTAATGTGTTTCTTCTGAAATAGGGGAAAAAGAAGAACTCTCTGTGATAACCTGAAAGAAGAGGTTATCTTTTGGAAAACCCATGACGGGACACGTTTCTTCAGCAAGACATTTAAGTGGCTGATTGAAGGAGATCAGTTTGTGTGGGTGTCCAAAAAACAACAAATATCTCTAAAACCAACAATGACTTTTCTTTGCAGTAACAATTTAATTTAAAGCACAATATCCTGATTAAAATCATAAATGTTAAATTCTGTATGAAAATTGCCTGATACCAGTGAACTTGGAGAAATGATAGTGAATGATTGTACAGTGAAAACAAAGAACTTTCCTGAACACACACACACACACACACACACACACACACACACACACACACACACACACACACACACACACACACACACACACACACACACTGGAATCAGTGAGGCGGTTGGGCGTCACATTCAGTTAGGGAGTTGGATATCAGACCTACTTAGTCAGGCAGCACTGAAGCGAGGGCAAGATCAGCGGCTGGGTTGGTGGGCAACGAGCACATGGTGAAAGGCATTGGGCTTGAGAATTTAGCATTCAAAAGCTATTTTTTAAATGCAAAAGCAGAGAAGGTCAGCTATATACTTCTCTGGACAGAGGAGCGATGCCTTGACTTATTTAATAGCTGGGAGCTTCCAGAGGTGGAGAAAAATAATCCCGAGCAGATATTTGCAAAGTTTGCTTCTCACCTTGAACCCAGGTCTAATCATAGAATTAAAGGCTATGAATTTCAAGGCTTAATGGAAGAGACTGATGAAACTGTTGATAACTTCCTCACAAGACTAAAAATTGTTGCTGCAAAATGCAAATTTAAGCATATGGAGGAAAAATTAGTTGATCAACTAATATGGGGGAGTGCCCATCCCGAAATGCAAAAGTCACATAGGGAAGGATAGCTATGGCCGAAGCTATAGACACAGACAGAGCCTTCAAAGCTACGAGGATGCAAATAAAATCCCTATCTATGCAGACCCACCCACAGCAAAGAGAAGGAGGGGTTGATGCTATAAAGAACACAATCAGAAAAGTGCAGACTCCCAAGACCTGCAAGAAGTGTGGCAGATAACACCCCTTCAATGGCCGAAACAAATGCCCCACATACGGTTCTGAATATAGAGCCTGTGGTAAAGCAAACCACTGGGCAAAGATGTGCAAGTCTGGTATGAAGAAAACAGTGATACCAATGAAGAAAAAAAGAGAAGAACAAGATCCACAACATGGAGAGAAACAACAATGAGGACTCCAACACCCAGATACTGGACATGGAATCCATACACCTTCACGAGATGTTGGGTGAGATGAAAAAGAAAGAAGCAAATTGCACACAAGGATCCAAATATAGAGGACAATCCAGAACAAGCCTATGATATTTAACCTAAAGGTTAAGCTGGATACTGGATCACAAAGCAACATCCTTCCACTCAGACTCTACTGCCAGAGAACATAATAAAAGGGTATCCAAAAGACAGTGCATTGGAAACAGCAAATGTCACATTAATGACCTATGGTGGACCCATGATCAAGCAGCGAGGGAGAGCTAAGATCAATGTCTACCATAGGGAAAGAACATCCTCTGTACGTTCAACGTGGTCGATGCAGACGGACCAGCAATTCCAGACCTGGATAGCTACCGGGAGTTGCAATTGATCTCTGTCAATTATGAGATCCAGATGAAGAAGGTATCCAAAAGGATCAATAGAGACACTCCATTGAAGAACTGACCTCCAGTTACAAACAAGGTTGAGCTCATGAGCATGTACCCGGAATACTTTGATGATTCACTGAGACTTTGAATATCACATCGCCATAGATCCAAGCTACAACCAGTAGTCCATACTCCAAGGAGAGTAGCACTAGAGCTTAGAAAAAACTGGAGCAAGAACTAAAGGACATGGAAAGGATGCAAGTCATAGCCAAAGTGACCGAACCAACTGACTGGGTAAATTCCATAGTGGTCAAAGAAAAACCAAATAGCTGCTTGAGAATATGTCTGGACCCTGAAGACTTAAAGCAAGTAATAAAAAGGGGTAAGTACCTAACATCAATACTAAAAGACATCACAGCAGAACTTATAGGATCCAAAATCTTCAGCAAGCTAGATGCTAAGAATGGATACTGGAATGTGAAACTAGATGAAGAATCAACACTAATAACAACGTTCAATACTCCATTTGGTCGTTAAAAGTTCCTATGACTACCTTTTGGCCTAAAGGTGAGCCAGGACTTCTTCCAACAGAAGGCCTACAGAGGGTGTAAAGGTGCAGTTGGCATCACAGATGGCATCCAGGTTTTTGGCAGAGATAGAAAAGCTCATGATCTTCATCTACACCAGGCCATGAAGAGAACAAGAGGAACTGGAATTAAACAATGCAGACAGATGCATTATAAAAGAGAAGGAATGCCAATTCTTCAGAATGGTGTACACTCTTTTTTTTAATTTTTTTAAATTTTTCACACTATAAACCATATTGATCAAGATACATACATTTTCCTTTTTAAATATCTAGTGTCATTTTCTCCCCACCCTTCCCTCCTCCCCTCCCTCCCTCCCTACCTCCCCTCCCATTTATTTAAAGTTCAGAATATAAGATACATTAAACCCGTCAATGTTGTCACTCAATAAAAATAAACAAGAAATTCCACTGAGTCAGTTCTTTTCATTCTCTTCTCCTTCTGTCATTTTAGGTGGTAGATGTCCACGGTAGGTTTTCTCTATTATGTTTCATGTATGGCTCCCATATTTGTTCAAATATTATAATGTTATTTCTTAAATTATAGGTTATTTTTTCTAATGGAATACATTTATTCATTTCTATATTCCATTGTTGTATTCTCAAGTTATCTTCTAATTTCCAGGCTGACAATATACATTTTTTTGCTGCAGCTAGGGCTATCATAACAAATATGACGCTGGTGCGAGTGGATCTTTCCCTGTCTTTGGTATTACTGTAATTATTGCTGTTTTGCATGAATCTGGTAAGCTTTGTGTTTTATCAATCTGGTTGATTACTTCCAGAAGGGGAGGAATTAATAAATCTTTAAATGTTTTATAGAATTCTATTGGGAATCCATCCTCTCCTGGTGTTTTATTATTCGGTAGTTTTTTTTTATTATCTCTTGTATTTCTTCCATTTCAAATGGTTCTGTTAATTTATTTTGTTCCTCTGATTGTAATTTCAGTAGTTCAATTTTAGTTAAAAATTCATCTATTTTGTCTTCTTTCCCTTCGTTTTCAGTTTGATATAATTGTTCGTAGAATTCTCTGAAGTTTTCATTAATCTCCGTTGGATTATATGTGATTTGCTTGTCTTTTTTCCTTAATGCCAATACCATTCTCTTAGTTTGTTCTGTCTTAAGCTGCCACGCTAGAATTTTGTGCGTTTTTTCTCCTAGTTCATAATATTTCTGTTTTGTCTTCATTATGTTCTTCTCCACCTTATGTGTTTGTAGTGTTTCATATTTTTTTTTATCTGCCAATTCTTTTAGTTGTGTCTTCCTTCATTGCTAATTCTTTTTCTATATTTGCTATTTCCCTTTCCAACTGCTCTGTTTCCTGATTGTAGTCCTTCTTCATCTTAGTTACATAACTTATTATTTGCCCTCTGATGAACGCTTTCATTGCGTCCCATAGTATAAACTTATCTTTCACTGCTTCCGTATTTATTTCAAAGTACATTTTAATTTGTCGTTCAATGAATTCTCTAAAATCCTGCCTTTTAAGTTTAATCTCCATCTATACATTCTTGGTGGGATGTCCTCTAACTCTATTGTCAATAACAGGGATGAGTGGTCCGATAATAGTCTAGCTTTATATTCTATTTTCCTAATTCTGTCTTGCATGCGAGCTGATAACAGGAATAGGTCTATTCTTGAGTATGTTTTATGTCTAGAATGGTGTACACTCTTGATGGGGTAAAGCCAAGCCCAGAGAAGGTTAAAGCCGTTTCCGAGATGGAGCAACCAAAGGACAAAAAGGAACTCAGATGTTTCCTTAGGTTGGTCCAGTATACGAGTTCCTTCATACCACATATGTCAGACTACACACCAAACATCAGTAGTTGCTAAAGGAAGACGTAGAATTTCAATGGTCACCATCACATCAGGAAAGTTTTGACCAGCTCAAAGAAATAATATGCAGAGACGTGGAGTTGAGATACTATAATAGAGAAAAATCCCTCACTCTGCAACTAGTGCAGCATTAGTACAAGAGGGAAAACCAATAGCTTTTGCCTCAAAAGCTTTAACAACAGCAGAGACCAGGTATGCCAATATTGAGAGAGAGCTGCTGGCAGTTGTATATGGATGAAAAGTTTCATAAGTTTTTGTATGGAAGAAAGTTTATAGTGAAAAGTGATCATCACCCACTGGAACACATCTAGAGAAAGAATCTAAACAAGGCACCAGCAAGACTGCAGAAATTACTTCTATAACTACAATGCTACAACTTCAACTTAAAATACATACCAGCCAAAGAGATGGTGCTTGCTGATACCTTGTCACGATTTTCTCCAAATGAAAAATATGAAATGGAAAACATGGGGATCAAGATACATCATTTTGTCAATGTGACCAATAATAAGTTAAATCAGATCAGAGAAGAAACCAGTTAAGGACGATGTGTTGCAAATGTTTTCTCAACAAATAGTACAAGGGTGGCCAGGGAGGATAAAGCAGATACCGCCTTCAATACATCGATATTGGTCTATCAGAGATGACATATCATTGGAGAATGGTGTTCTGGCTGGATCAAGACTGATTATACCTGAGGCAATGTAGAAAGAGATTCTCCAGAAAATACATGAAGGTCACATGGGAATGGAGAAATGCCAACTCAGAGCAAATTCAGCTGTGTACTGGACTGGTATATACAAAAACATTGAAAATATGGTGGCTACATGTCAAATATGCAAAAAGTGTAGAAACACACAAAAAGAGGAAATGATTTACATAGAAGTACCTGTCAGGCCATGGCACACATTGGGAGCAGACTTGTTCACCGTGAATCAAGGCTGGTATTTAATAGTAGCCTTTTATTACTCTGTTTCCATTCGTCAAAAGGGTGAAAGACCTGAGAGCATCAACTATCACCTTAGAAATGAGAGCACTCCTTACTGAACAAGGAATACCTGAGCAAGTAATATGTGACAATGGAACACAGTTCATGTCGTAAAAATTCTGAAAGCTCGCTGCAGAGTATGGGTTTGTTATCACTACATCATCCCCATACTACCCCAAAGGTCATGGGTTCATTGAAAGACAAGTGCAAACTGTGAAATGTACACTAATTAAGTGTCGCAAAACAAAAGAAGACCCATACCTAGCTCCTCTATCATTACAAGCGACACCTTTAAGGGCTGACATGAAGTCCCCAGCAGAACTTCTAAATGGCAGAAGATATAAAACAACGTTGCCAAGCAAAATACACCCTCCAGAAGACCAGGAGGAAACCAAAAGAAGACTGGCTGACATGCAAGAAGAAGGACGCCAGCATTATAACAAACATGCACAAACATTGCCAGAACTTTTCAGAGGGCAGCATGTGTGTATTCAAGAGCCAATGTTAAAAATATGGACCCCAGCAAGGGTCATCAGAGAAGATGAGACCCCAAGATTATACCTTGTCGAGACAGACTTTGGCAATCAGCTGAGGAGGAACAGAATTCACATCCAGCTGACACAAGATGTGATGAAGCAGAAAAGCCAGCAAAGCCTGCCACTCCAATATCAAGTGAGGTATCAAGTGAAGAGACCACAACTACTAATACTGAAACATCAACACAGCAGTTGTCAGGTGAAGCACAAGCTACATCACCTACACCTGTACCAGCAACACAGAGCCCAACGGACGCAGCCAAATCCACGAAATGGTGAAGGAACATACTGCCGCCAGTGTGATAGTGATAAGAACTATTTAACAATAGTTGTGGAAATAAACTCGTGGACAAGTGCACTTACTTAAGTTGCATTGGAAAGAAAGTGATAAAGAACACTAATTTTTTCTTTATCTTGAGACGGAGGGATATTATATAGTCAGGATAAGTGAACTATTTTGTAACTGCATAAGAATACACCCTTATTATATTAACTGTAGTACACCACTGTGGGGCATATGTATATGTATCTATGTGTGTGTGTGAATAGTTTCCTGAGATGGTGGAAGACATTAGTAAATAAAGTCTCTTCTGTTATTTGAATCTTGCATCTCTAGGTTATTGAAGAAGCCTCCCAAGTAACACAGAAACATAACAGACTTATCAACAGTCCAATATTTCCTCTCCTTTTATACCCCTTCTTTCATACTTGAAACTGATAAACCAGGACATTGAGCTGCCAGCACTGCCTATTCTCAAAAGCATATCTGTAATCAGGGCCGGTTTTAAGTCTATTTGACCAATTTGATCAAATTGGGCCCCGCACCTCAAGGGGGCCCCCACGCACGTGTTTCAGCCCAGGCCCTGAGCAGAGAACACTGTGACGGATTTGTTTAAACTGGTAAGGAAATAATAATACTATAGGCCTTATAAACTGAGGGATTTGTCAGTGAACTCGTGAAGTTATTGCCCTTAATTGATTATATTATCTCAGTGAAATATTTTTAGGAAATATGTCTTCAATTAAACAACTGGCTATAGGCCTCCCTTGTCTCCCTAGCCAAAAATTTCATGTTTCGCATTCGTTTGACCCAGTAAGATAGATGTATTCCAGAGCTGATGAAGCATCTCTTATTATTATGAAGATCAAAACAGGCTATAGGCTAATCAATCAGAGAGCTTGTACTTTAATATGAGCTTGAGATAGCGTCAAGCTAGCCTAGGGCCTAGCCTATAGCCTAGGCTTAAGCAGTTAGCCTGAAAGTAAATAGCCAAGGCCTAAGTGTAGAATTTCTGACAATGTTGGCAATCGTAGATAGAATTGGTTAGGATATTCGGGTCTTGTAAAGATGAATAACCCTGAAGTTAAGTTAGTTTAAGTTGATCTTTACTAGGCTAGGTCGCTGTGGGGGTTATAGCCTACATTTTTATGAGCTGGTTTACAATGTTATTCAGCTATCGGGAGATGTACTGTACATCTCGGGGTTATTCATCTTTACAAGATCCAGATATTCTTAGCAAGGCTGCCTCTGTCATTGTTTCATAATTTTGCAATGGTTTGATTTAGTATCAAAATAATACTAGGCTACTGTTACTAACTATGCTATTGCACTGCCAGGGCTTAATATAGCCTAGTTCATGTTTTTGGTGATTTGGAACAGGTGGAGTTTAGCTTGACAATGCGGAAATTGTTTTCTTCAAGGGCAAATTTCATCCGTTACACGCATCAGTTTACGAACATTTCATAAAGTTTATGCAGGTTGAAAGTAGCACAGGAGAAGATTTATACAAAACATTATTAAACACACTGAAAGAATTAAATTTAGAGGAGAAAGACATTCGAGGCCAAGGCTATGACAACGGTAGCAACATGAAAGGTCACACATCTGGAGTACGAGCATGACTGTTGAAGGATAATTCAAGAACTTTCTTTGTACCCTGTGCATGTCATAATTAAAACTTTTTACTCGGAGATGTAGCCAAGTGTTGTCCAGATGCTATAACATTTTTTGGGATCTTGCAAAGTATCTACATATTGTTCTCAGCATCAACTAAGAGGTGGGCAGTGTGATAGTACAGATTCTATCACCAATGTGTATATGTACATATCTACAGATGGTAGTATAGGATGACTGTGATTGGCTGAGTGTGTAGCCACACCTACTGGCAGGTCTTAAAGGATTGCTCCGAGCCAGACCAGGTCATTCTGGACTGGTCGACCTACTTGTGATATGCTCCAGTCTTTTAGTTAATAAAAGTCCTTGGTTTGGATCAACAAGTCTTTGGTTCTTTCGATGCGCATTACAATTTTATTAACTAAAAATAAATTTTGAAGGGATGGAGCATATGCCACAGCTGGAATGCCTCGACATCGACCCACAGTCAGCTACAGCCTTGAATGACTTTAAGCACTGGGTGAGGTGCTTCGAAACACACATACAGCTCTCTGATCCTGCTGTGATAGAGGACGGCCATCGACTATTAATATTGATGACTCTGGTGTCCCCAAGAGTCTACCAAAGTGTCCAGGACGCGACCACTTATGCCGCAGCCATGAAGGTGCTGAAAGGGCTCTACGAGCGACCAGTGAACAGGGTCTATGCTCAGTACAAACTCACTATAAGGGGGCAACAGCCCAGTGAGTCCTGTAGAGCTTGTATTCAGGCACTAAGGGCAATGGGCAAGGACTGTGCTTGCACAGACAGAACTGCTGCGGATCTCATTCGGGATGCCTATGTGGCCGGGGTTCATTCGAATGAAGTGAGACATCGCCTGCTGGACCATGGGGGAGAAAAGCCAGGTGCTAGAAGTGCCTTAAAAACAGCCACTTTGCTGCAGTCCGTCACTCCAAAATGGCCACCATCAAACACAATGCCTCATGTGAAGCCAAATTCCCACTCTCCATTTCAAACACTTCTTCCTCAGAGCTCCCGTCCGATGAGAGCGAGGACTCCACCGTGCAGCAGCACCTGATGTCATGGGGCAGACATCGAGAGCGCAAGGTACAACCTACCCTCGCCGCAATGACGTTCACCCTAATGTCCAATCAGGCCCAAGCCCTGACCTCAATGCCTGCAGCCACCGCCGACCAGGGGCCCGCCATGTCCTGCCCCCGCCAACCAGGGACCCACCGCCACTGCCAACCGGGGAGACGTCGATGCTGCCAACACGGTACCCGCCGATGCTGACGACCGGGGACCTGACGCTGCAGTCTGGGGACCCGCCACCACTGACCGCCCCTCCGCTGACCACCCCACCACCAACGGCAAGCAATGACCCCCAACACCTACCTTTGGCTGCAGGCAGCAACACCACCTCCCCAACACTGTTTTTCCAGGCCCCACTGTTTGTGTGACATCATCATGCACTCGTTGCGTGACATCATCATACAGGTCTCCACTCTCTACATTACAAGTCTCTGCATCAATAACCCTTCACCAGGACTTCCCCCAACCCCTTACAAAAACAATGGAACTGATTAAAGTGCATGGACACTATACCACTTGCTAATTTGACTCGGGGTCAACTGACAGTTTTATTCGCCCAGACCTGGCCCACCGATGCGGACTAGCTATTCTCCCCACTACACAGAGAATTTCATTGGCGATTAGATTGCTGTCGACTGGGGTAAAGGGGTACTTTTACCCCGGAAACCTCCTGCCAGCAGCAGCCCGAGCCACCCGCCCCCGCGGCCCAGGGCCTCACCTGTAGTCTCTCTACCCTCCGAGTTGCTCCGCCAGCACTTTTCGCAAACCTCACCCCGGTCTGGAAACCTGTGGCCACCAAAAGCCGGCAATATAGTTCTGAACACAGGAAATTTATCACAAACGAGGTGCGCAGACTGCTGGATGAGGGCATTATTGAACCTAGCTCGAGTCCATGGAGGGCCCAGGCAGTGGTTGTTAAAAACGGGGAGAAGCCGCGCATGGTGGTTGACTATTGCTTCACGCTCCTGGATGCGTACCCCCTTCCACGGATCATGGATGTGGTGAATCAGATCACCCAATACCGTGTATTTTCCACCATTGACTTACGTTCAGCCTATCATCAGCTACCGATCCGCCGAGAAGACCGACCTTTCACGGCCTTCAAAGCGAATGGGCGGCTGTATTAATTCCTCAGGGTACCCTTTGGGGTCACAAATGGCATCGCGGTCTTCCAGCTGGAAATGGAACAGATGGTGGACCAGAACGGGCTGACTGCTACTTTCCCATATCTGGACAGTGTCACCATCTGTGGCCATGACACGGAGGATCATGATGCCAACCTTGAGAAATTTTTTTAGACTGCAACTCAGCTGCAC
The DNA here is from genome assembly GCF_036971445.1 of Narcine bancroftii. Lineage (NCBI taxonomy): Eukaryota > Metazoa > Chordata > Chondrichthyes > Torpediniformes > Narcinidae > Narcine > Narcine bancroftii. Next base: position 22,089,604 of record NC_091473.1, on the reverse strand, counting down.
TTGACCTACAATTTCGACAAGTGTGTCTTCCGGACCACTCGGCTTGCAATTCTGGGTTGTGTGGTGGAGAGCGAGGTGGTCATGCCGGACCTTGACCACATGCGTCCCCTCATGGACTTTCCCCCCCAAACACCCAGAAGGCACTCTAACGCTGCCTGGGTTTTTTCTCTTACAATGCCCAATGGGTTCCACACTATGCCGACAAAGCACGACCACTCCTTCCCAAAGCCAGAGCGGCCTTCGACTGCATCAAATTGGACATCGCTGCTGCAATGCTGCACGCCATTGACGAGTCCATTCCATTCCAAGTCAAAAGCGATGCATCTGACTTTGCACTGGCAGCCACTTTGAACCAGCCGGCCGACCCTCCAGGGTCCTGAGAGCCGACACTCCTCTGTCGAGAAGGAGGCCCAGGCCATTGTCGAGGCAGTACGTCGTTGGAAACACTACCTCACTGGCAGGCGCTTTACGCTGCTGACCGACCTCTTTCATGTTTAGCAATACCCAGCGAGGTAAGATCAAGAATGACAAAATCACCAGGTGGAGAATTGAGCTCTCCACCTTTAATTATGGCATACTGTATCAGCCAGGTAAACTCAATGACCCACCAGATGCGCTCTCCAGGGGGACTTGTGCCAACATGTAACTGGACAGGCTGCAAAAACTCCATGAGGAGCTCTGTCATCCAGGGGTCACTAGGTTCGTGCACTTTGTCAAATCTCGCAACCTGCCCTACACGGTCGAGGAGATTCGCTCCATGACCCAAGCCTGCCCAGTGTGCGCTGAGTGCAAGCCCCATTTCTTCTGTCCGGAGAACACTCACGTCATCAAAGCCACCCGCCCCTTTGAGCGTCTCAGCGTAGACTTCAAGGGGCCCCTACCGTCGACCAACTGTAACGCCAATATCCTTACAGTCATCGATGAGTACTCCCGCTTCCCGTTTGCTGTGCCCTGCTCGGACATGACTGCCTCTTCAGTTGTAAAGGCCCTGCATAGCATCTTCGCCATCTTCGGGTTCCCCAATTACATCCACAGTGACAGGGGATCCTCGTTTATGAGTGCAGAACTGCGGCAGTACCTTCTGGAGCATGGTATTGCTTCAAGTAGGACGACCAGCTATAACCCACCTGATAATGGACAAGTCGAAAGAGAGAATGCCACAGTCTGGAAAGCAGTTATGCTTGACCTCTAGTCCAAAGGTCTCCCCACCTCTCGCTGGCAGGATGTCCTCACTAGTGCCCTACACTCCATCTGCTCTCTCCTATGCACCGCGACCAATTTCAACCCCCCCCCCCCCCCCCCCCCCCATGAAAGGATGTTAAGGATGTTCTCTTTCCCGAGGAAATCTGAGTCGGGTACGATCGTACTGGCATGGCTCACGGTTCCCGATCCAGTCCTTTTACGACGCCACGTCGGGTACTCTAAGAAAGACTCCTTGGTTGACCGAGTGACTCTGCTCCATGCGAACCCACATTATGCCTACGTTGAGTACCTGGATGGACGGGAGGACACAGTCTCGTTAAGGGATCTAGCCCAAGCTGGATCAGGCTCAGCAGTGCCTTTAACCCAACCTCCCCCTATTCCTTCTCCCCCAGGTCATGTGCTTGAACAGAGGGACCAGCACCACCCCACCAGCTCAGGCCAGTCTGTTGACAACGCCGTTGGGGAATTGAGCAAAGCAGTGGCCGCACCCGGCGACATGACTCCTGCGACCCCAATCCTGGCGCCATGGCAGTCACGCCGGATGGTCAGGCCCCCTGACCGGTACAACCCCTAACCTCCATCCACCCTGGGGTCTGTTCTCAAAGAAGGGGTGAATGTGATAGTACAGATTCTATCACCAATGTGTATATGTACAGATGGAAGTTTAGGATGACTGTGATTGGCTGAGAGTGTAGCCACACCTACTGGCAGGTCTTAAAGGATTGCTCCTCGCCAGACCAGGTCATTCTGGACTGGTCAACCTACTTGTGATATGCTCCAGTCTTTTAGTTAATAAAAGCCTTGGTTTGGATCAAGTCTTTGGTTCTTTCGATGCGCATTACAGGCAGTTTTTAACAAACATGTCCGGGTTATCATTGAAACCCTGGAGCAACACAAGATGGGAGTGGCGGATTGATAGTGTTAAAGCTGTTTGCTATCAGGTTGGAGAAGTATATTGAAATATCAGAGATAACAGATGAGCCCAAGGTAAAAGCAGAAGCTGAATCTTTAGCAAACCAGCTAAAAGACTACAATTTTTTAGTTTCTTTGGTATTTTGGCATGAAATACTTTTTAAAGTTAATTATGTAAGCAAGGAACTACAAGGTGAAACAAAGGACATTGATGAAGGCATGGAGTCATTTGAAAAACTATTATCATGGCAAAGAATTTATAGAGAGGGCAGTTTTAATGATGTCCTAATAGGCGCAAATGAATTGGCTGAAACTGTTGAATTACCATTGGAGTTTAGACAATTTTAAGAAAAAAAAGCTACGTAGAAGGAAGAGAATCTTTTCATATGAGGCAAAAGATCAAGCTTTAGATGAACCAAAAGAAGCACAGAGTTCAGTGCTTCAGCTTAGTGCTAGACAAAGCTATTCAATCTTTAGAGCCTAGATTTAAGCAGCTTAAAAGCCATGTAAAATTATTTGGATTTTTAAATAACTTTCAGAGCATACAAAATAAGCGGAAATAAGGAAACACACAGCAGACCTTGAAGCAGCTTTAACTGACACCATACTAAAACAGAGCACTGATGGAGGGATAGTTACTAACTAAAGATGTGGATGGTTATCTGTTGGCCGAAGAACTTGAAACTCAGAAAACTTTTCTTCCCTTCAGTGTTGTTAAGCCTCAAGCTCTGTTTGAATACCTGGTAGTAAACAATCGATTCACAGCATTTCCTAATGTTTTTATTACTTTGAGGATTTACTTAACAATGCCCGTAACAGTCGCTTCGGGCGAAGAAGATGTTCAAAACTAAAATTGATTAAAACATACTTACGGTCAACAATTTCACAAGAGAGACTAAACAATTTGGCGATGCTATCTAAAGAAAATGACATTACTAAAACCATTGACTTTGAAATAATTTTGAAAGATTTTGCAAATAAAAAAGCCAGAAAAGTCTGTTTCTAAAAGGCCTGCATAAACAGTCTGTCTGTAATTGTCTTAACTTGAATTAAAAAATTAAAACTTTCATATTGTCTTTCAATATTTAGTATATCAAGCACTTAATGCTTTTTGGCTAAGACTGGCATACTCTTCTTCTTTTCTTTCTTTCGCTTGGCTTCGCGGACGAAGATTTATGGAGGGGTAATGTCCACGTCAGCTGCAGGCTCGTTTGTGGCTGACAAGTCCGATGCGGGACAGGCAGACACGGTTGCAGCGGTTGCAGGAGAAAATTGGTGGGTTGGGGTTGGGTGTTGGGTTTTTCCTCCTTTGTCTTTTGTCAGTGAGGTGGGCTCTGCGGTCTTCTTCAAAGGAGGTTGCTGCCCGCCGAACTGTGAGGCGCCAAGATGCACGGTTTGAGGTGATATTAGCCCACTGGCGGTGGTCAATGTGGCAGGCACCAAGAGATTTCTTTAGGCAGTCCTTGTACCTCTTCTTTGGTGCACCTCTGTCACGGTGGCCAGTGGAGAGCTCGCCATATAACATGATCTTGGGAAGGCGATGGTCCTCCATTCTGGAGATGTGACCTACCCAGCGCAGTTGGATCTTCAGCAGTGTGGATTCGATGCTGTCGGCCTCTGCCATCTCGAGTACTTCGATGTTAGGGATGAAGTCGCTCCAATAGAGCGACTTCATTTGACTGGCATACTACAGGAAATATAAAACATCAATTTTGACTTTTGTAGAGTAGAGGCCCCGCTATCAATTTTCTAATCTGGCCCCGCAATTCCTAGCACTGGCCCTGTCTGTAATTACAATAATATCATAATCCCATGCACTGATCCACACTCTCATCTCATTTGCCTTACCTGCAAGGCTCCTTGCATAAAGTAAGTGCATTTCAGGCAACCAACTCTCACATGCTTCTCCACCTGTCTGTAACTGCTGTTGTACACTGGACTTAACTTTTCTATTTTGTACCTATGTTTTAGACTCACCATATATTGGTGAGTTTTTAAATCTGTCTTTACAGGTTAAGCAAAGCACTTTGCTGACTGCTATTTTTACTGCTTAAATGACCATTTTCTTCTTTCTTTGGCTTGGCTTCGCGGACGAAGATTTATGGAGGGGGTAAAAAGTCCACGTCAGCTGCAGGCTCGTTTGTGGCTGACCAGTCCGATGCGGGACAGGCAGACACGATTGCAGCGGTTGCAAGGGAAAATTGGTTGGTTGGGGTTGGGTGTTGGGTTTTTCCTCCTTTGCCTTTTGTCAGTGAGGTGGGCTCTGCGGTCTTCTTCAAAGGAGGTTGCTGCCCGCCAAACTGTGAGGCGCCAAGATGCACGGTTTGAGGCGTTATCAGCCCACTGGCGGTGGTCAATGTGGCAGGCACCAAGAGATTTCTTTAGGCAGTCCTTGTACCTTTTTAGTACCTTTTTAAACTAAAATGACCATTTTAGTTTAACAGAAAATACCTTATCACCAGTCAGCCTCCTTATCAAAACTTCTGCACTTAAATCACAAGTTCAGCACTTCCATCTCTCAAAATAGCCTTTCTCAAAAATTTCTGCACCTATTAGATTAGCCTACCTTTTACATGTTTGTTGGGGAAACAGCATAAAAAAAAAGGAAGCCTGGCAAAATAATGAATCATTATGCATTTCCTTTTAAAACTCCCTCCCTGAACTCGACTCGAGGTCTGCAAGTTGGAAAAATTTGTGGTCTTGGTTCAGACTTCCCAGTCAAACAAAAGCAAATTCAGTAACAACTTATCTCAAAGATGTGAATCAAAGGTTCATGACTGGATGATAAATTGTTCTTCTCTGCCTGTGCCGAACCTGTGCTTTTGGTACTGTGCATGTTTGTAACATAGTTGCTGAATCTCTCTTGCTTCTTGCAGACTTTCAAAATCATGCATAGCGAGGGTGCAATCTTTGCTTGAATAATGAGCCCACGTGTCTCACGGGTTCATGCACCAAGGGAATGTTTTGGAGTGGAACGAGTATAGCATATCTAAGTTTGCTGATGACATTAAATTGAGTAGAAAAGCAAATTATACAGAGGATGCGGAGAGTGTGCAGAAGATTAACTAAGAGGGCAAGGGGCTGTCAGTTCTGCCATTCAACCACTGACTCACCATCTGGTATGTGTTGTGATGCCTTTTTTATGTGCTCGCTCCCCCTAATGTTAGAACCTGGCTACACCCCTATTTGCAGGTGCCACAGGTGATCAAGAAGTCAAATGGAATGTTGGCTTTCATCTCAGAGGGTTCAACATAGATAACATCACATAACAACCCTGAGATACTATTTCCTGCAGTCCAGGCAGAATTACCCCCTATTGATAGTGCAAAAAAAACTGTACATGTACACATGTAAACAAATAAACAACGTGAACGGACTGTGCAATACAGAGAGGGGGAAAAGAAAGCAAGAGTAAGAGTCCTTAAATGAGTCCCTGATTGACTTTGTTGTTGAGGAGTCTGATGGTGGAAGGGTAGCAGCTGTTCCTGAACCTGGCAGTGCAAGTCTTGTGGCACCTATACACTTTCCTGATGGTAGCAGCGAAAACAGAAGCCCTTTCACACTTGCAAGTGATCTCAAGAATTAACAGCCAATCGGCCTTTAAAGTGTCAACTGTGAAAGCAAAATCATCTCTACGTCAGCGTCAGATGACGTCATGTCACGCCTGGGATTTACGGCCTTGACCCCTAGAACAATCTCCAGTATCTGCAGACGCTGGCATTACAATCAGGCAAGTGTGAAATGGGTAATTGCATTGTGGGATTGAAATGACCCTGCATGAGTGCAGGAACTTGAAGGAAGAAAATATTAAAATAAAGATATAAACTTTGCCGTGGGATAGTCACAGCAGGAGAGAGAGGAAATAAATAGCAATAGCGGATAATTTTTAAACAGCGTGGGAAAGTTGGTAGCACGATTGTATGCACAATTTATAAAGTATGTAGGAAAAGCAATGGCAGACCTGACTTTCCAGAATGCCATGAGGCAGGGAAACCTCTTCTTGAATGTTCTGTGTATACAGCCCTTTCTCTGCCACATGGCATTCTGGGTGGGCAGGTCTGCCATCACTTTTTCCCACGGTATTTATAAATTGTACGTGATACTGCTACCAACTTTCCCACACTATATAAATTGTACACTATAGCGCTAACAACTTTCCCACCCTGTTTAAAAATTGTCCACTATTGCTAGCACTTTCCCACGGTCCCTTATAAAGATTTGTATAGGTGACACATCAACAACAGGATCTAAAGGGCTCATACTTTGCTGTCCATAAAGCTTAATTATGTTATAATTAGGCATGATTAATTTTGTTCAAATATTATCTCATAATACATTGATCAGGATTTAGGGCAGGTTCACCATTGCTCAATGCATCATGACGTCACCGGTAGAAGGTAGAACAGTCCGAACCCTGGGGATGGCTCCTTGGAAGTGTTAAAGCGTTCAGTGTCCCAGTTAGGAGTGGTCAATTGTGAAAAACGAACCACCCATTCCTATCCAAGGACACTGAACAGCCAATTTAGTGGGATGCAAGTGTGAAAGGGGCTAGAGAGTATGCTGGGTGGTGTGGATCCTTGAAGATTACTGCTGTTCTCCATTGGTAACATTCCCTGTAGATGTTCTCAATGGTGGAAAGGAGTTTTCCTGTGATTCCCTGGGTTGTGTCCACTATCTTCTGCAGGATTTTACATTCAGTGGTATACTTGGTGTCTCCAGACCAGACCGTAATGCCACACCTAGAGTGCTATATGCATTTCTGGTCTCCTTACTGGAGTAAAGATTTACCGGCTTTGGAGGCAATGCAGAGAAGATTCACCGGGTGATTCCAGATATGAGACGGTTAGCCTGTGAGAAGAGCTGGAATGGCCTGGGACGACACTCGCTGGAATTCAGAAGAATGAGAAGGGGTATTATGGAAACAAATATAATTATGAAAGGGATAGATAATATAGATGCAGAAAAGTTGCTTCCACTGGTAGGTGGGACTAGATCGCCTCAAGATTCAGAGGAGTGAATTTAAATCAGTGAGGAAGAACTGCTTTTCCCAGATTGGGTAGTGAATCTTTGTAATTCTCTGCCCAAGGAAGAAGTTCAAGCTACCTCATTAAATGTATTTAAGACACAGTTAGATGTATTTTTGCAGAGTAGAGGAATTAAGGTTATGGGGGAAAAGCAGATGGGTGGAGAGGTCCACAGCCAGTTCAGCCATGGTCTTGTTGAATGGCAGAGCAGGCACAACAGACCAGATGGCGTTTGCCTGCTCCTACTTATTTTATTCTGATGTACAAGATGACCAGAGAGATTGGTAGTGTGGCAATATACAGTAAAGACACATGTCCACAATTCCTGTTGTTTCTTCCTGCCTCATGGCAGCCACTTATGTTAAAAACACACAGTAAATGCAGGAGGAACTCAGCTGGTCTCGTAGCATCAATAGAAGTTAAAGATATATTACCAACGTTTCAGCCTGAGCCTTCAAGGTATAAGCAAGGTATAAGTGGGTGTCTCAATAAAGACTAAGAATAGAAAGGTGGAAGAATGGGAGGAGAGGAGTACAATTCAACAAACAAAAGATGTTAATTTGATAAGAGGAAAGGAGAGAACTGATTTTGGATCTGTAAAGGAGACACAGGGAAAAGGGATGTAGAGGAGTCCACATTGGGAGCACGGAGACCCATTTATGTTGGTGTATTGCTGGTGTAATGAATGCTTTTAAGTGAACCACTTCTCAGACGTTGAATGGCAATGACATTGAAGCAACAGTCTTTGTAGCCAGTTGGAACTAGGAACTTCATTTTAAAGAAGCAATCATCTTGTTTTTTCAGAAATATTTTCTCAGTGTTGCTTTATTTTTGTTGAGTTCCCCAATCTAGCTTGAAACTAGAGCACTGTATAAGAATCAAACCTAAATTCTTAGCAACTTTTGCTTCCTGAAATACTGCTCACCAATACTTTATTGGTGTCTTGAAATCAGATCTGCAACAATTCCCTTGACTGAGCCCTCCTTTAAGTTTAAAAACCTCCCAACAGGAACAGAACTCAAATTCTTAGTAAATTTTGAGGAGTAAAATCAAGGTTCGAGGTTCCTTTTCTGTCACAAAACAATACCTAAAAATGAAATATACATGATATATTTCAAATTTTGTCTGCCATAAGTCAAAGAGTCGCCATGAGCATTGTGTCTGGCATTCCTAATATGAGAAAGAGAAGCAAAAGAGAGTTCCTTTGGAGATACTGCATGTTTGTGGATTCGCCTCTAGCACTCCCACAGCCTCTGCAGCCTCATTCTTATTCAAAATATTGGCAATCGAGCTCCAGATCCAAACCTCCGATAAGATCAGGAAGCCTTCAGCACCCAAAGTTCTTTGCCCATCTTGCTGTCAGCACCCTCTTGAATCCTGGTTCTGATACCTGGTTCCCATGAGTCAGTCGCCTGTAGCCCATAACCTGTGTGACTCCTTTGATCATGTGTCCAGCACCCACAGCCTGTGTGAGACTTTTGACCACAAGCCGCCAACAGCCCACTGACGCTGAGGCCATCTCTGGTCTGCTGTCATGGTCACCTTACCTATCGGGTTGTCTCCATGCTTCTCCTTCTCAACAGGGGTTGCTCCCCCTGTCCTTGTGCTGGTCCACTGCTCTCCTGGAGTCTGCAGCCCCTCGTGGTATGCTGCCTAGCACAGATGCTAATATCTTGGGCATAGATTTAAAAAAATCTCCGTTGGCCTCTTTAACAGGCCATTTAAAGCCTGTATCGAGCAGTTGGCAGTAGGACCAGTAGAGCAGCACTGTGTCTCCGCTCTCATGGATCTGCACCAGCAGCAGTGCTGATATTACAGCAGCTTTGGCTGTTTTCCCTTTTTTTAAAATTTCGGCTTCATTTCCACAAACACATCGGTCCTTCAAAAATCACCTTTGCCAATTTTATTTGTGCAGCCTATGAAACTTTAGCATTATTATATTACTTTGGTTGGAAGCTTCTCCAAATAGAAATTAATTATTTCTCCGACAGCAAAGCTGATTGTTAGTGGGCTATAAAGCCCTACCGTGTGTCTTCTGTGTCTTGGTTATTCATTCATTACTGTCGTGTTATGTGCATGGAGACTGTGCTCATGCAGTTCTTCAAAAATCCAAATGTTTCACTCAATTTGTTGTTTTGCAACTATCACTCCCAAAACCCTAAGAAATCCATAATTTGACCTTGATGTTAATGAACAATTTTGCTTTTTCTCTGATTTGACCACATCTGGAATATTGTGTTCAGTCTGATCACCATATCATTGTGGAGAGGGTGCAGAGCATGATGCCTGGATTGGAGAATGTATCTTATGAGACAAGGTTAACAGAGCTAACCTTTTCTCTTTGTAGTGAAGAAGGATGAGAAGTGACTGAACAGTGGTCAACATGATTATGAAAGGATAGTGTTACGAGCCCAAAGTACCCCACAACCCAGCAGCGATAGATATTCACCACGACAAATGGTTACTTAAACAAAAGTTGTTTGTAATTATCTTTAAACATGAAAACAGAATCAAACTTTAACTTAACACTATTAACTTAACTAACCCAACTTAACTCCCTTCTAATTCTAACCACACGTGTATGTAATGTGTGTGTAAATTTAAGAAAAGTTCTTTGGTTCATAGTTCAATCTCACTTCTCATTCTTCCAAGTTCTCTAGTTCCAGGCAATTCTTATTCTGTGCACAGAATTTAACATATGTTAGCTTTGGTGCTCGAAAGGTAAATATTTACCACTCAGGAAGGTTCTTGTAGGTTTGCAGAGAGAGATTTGTTGTTCCAGGATTTCCACAACTGAGGTACCACCATTAGTCACCTCAATGTCTTGCTGATGAAACTTGCCCCATCAGGGTTCTCCAGATGATAACCTCTTTTTTTCAGGCTACCACAGAGTTTCTTTCTGTTCCACTTATTCCAAGAGAAACATCAGACAGATAGCACTTCCGCCACTCTGGAGCTTCTGTTTCAGTTCCAACAAGCTTCTCCTGGCTTGTTTCAGCTGTGTCTCTCTCTATCTCAGATTCAAACTGCCAGCAGCATGTCCTTCTCTCTCACTTGCAAAACCCCTTCACCTTCTCCAGGAAACAATAGGAGATATTCTTCTGCTCCCATCTGTTGATTTAGGTAAACAATAACCTCTCAATGACCTCTGAGTGAGCACTATGCAGAGAGGTCAAAAGCCTTGCAAAAAGGACCAAAGCAGACAACCTGGCTCTGGTTGTTCTTCCAAGAGAATAGTCTATTCATTTCATGACATCATTTCAATTAGCACCTACTTGTGAAATATGCATAGCATTCTCCATAATTTCTGTAAAGTCACTGAATATAAATTCTTCAGTATTTCAAATAAGATCTGTTTTAAAGTGTGTGTATGTGTGTGTGTGTGTGTGTGTGTATGTATGTAACCTATGCTAATTTTACCAATTTATCTCCCAAAAAGATTCCCAAATATTCCATCCCAATAGCAAGTACCTTTTTCCCTGGGTGAGGGGAGAAAAGTTTAGGAGAAACATCAGAGATAAGATTTTTAGCCAGAGAGTAGTGGGCACTTGGAATTGCCAGGAGTGATGGTAGAGGCTGATACGATAGGGATATTTAAAAGATTCTTGGACAGGTACATGGATACCACAAAAATAGAGAGTTATGGGTGTAAGTTTGAGAAGGTTTAGTTTGGTGAGTAGATTTCTATCAGTTGGTGCAACATTGTGAGTTGAAGGGCCTGTACTTTGCTGTAATGTTCTATGTTCACTGTAGACATTGTGGGCCAAAGGACCTGTTCCTGCGCTGTACTGTTGTAAGGTCTTAAAAAAGAGCTGGTAGGCAAAAAAGGCCAATTTTTAAAATCTAAACATTGTCTCTGTATGTAGGTGGCTGGTAGAATTTGGGCAATTGATGGAAATGTGGGAGAATGAAATAGGATTAGTTCCAGCTGGGTGTACATGGATGTTTCATGGTTTGTGCAGACTCGGTGGTCTGAACGACCTGTTTTCCTGCTATATAATTTTATGACTTTATAACAAAATATCATGGATGCTAGAAATTGAAAGAAAATCTCTGCTGGTCAAATGGCATCAAATGTTGTTTCATTTGTCTGTCTTATAAATGACTGAACGAAAGCATGGATTATATGCAAGATTGCAGCATTGAGTGCAGATCGTGCCCTGATAGGAATTGCAGGTGACATAATCACATCAATAAATATTGTGCTATGATACATAAGATGACTATGAGCATCAATGGCACTAAATTTCAGAGAATATTTGTTGCAGAACCAAAGTCTATTCACCAAATTATAAATGGCTGTCATACAATGCATAGTTTAAACAGAGGTATAACTTGTCTTATTCTGAATCCATTCACACTATTCCTTTCTTTCTTTCCCCATACAGAAAAAAGAATGGCTCTGCCTGAACTGTCAGACTCTGCGGCTAATGTCTGGAAATTTAGGAGATGCATCTCTTCCTGTTCCATCATCTACATCAAAACAGCAACCAGCATTGTCACCACACCATAAAGGGCAAATGGGTGCCAGTATGCAACAAAAGAAAGGGAGCAGTCAATTCCAGCAAGCTGGGTCTGTGCAACAACAATCAGTTCCTTCAGCACCAGGTCAGCAATTCTCTCCACAGAAGGGACCACCATCTCTAAAATTTGCAGGACAATCGACACCAACAAAACAAGATCCATTGGTTGTGGATAAACTGCAAACTCACCAAATGCATCCTGGACTCTCTGAGCCTAAGCAGTTTTCTCAGAGTGCAGACCCAAACAGGTCACAGTCACTTAAAGAGAAGCCAAAACCTGTAGTACATAGCACTACTGAGTCTGCACCAACAAAAGTGATCAATACAGACATAAGAGTGGACTCTTCAAAGGAAATCTCCCAGGCAGCTGATCTCCAAAAAGCAAAAATGCAGGAGGTAAATTGTTTGCTATGATAAATTCTAATAATCCTTAAATTGAATTCTATTGTGATTAATGGTTATTTATCAAGAAAGGATTGTGTAGGTTTTTAATGTCAAAGAAAAATAGATCTTGAATTTAAACTGAAAACAGCTGTCATGCATTGGATTGGATTGTTTATTGTCATGTGCACGACTTGGTTTTGCGTGCTAGACAGGCAATAAAAATATCATGTGACAATGCAACAAAAGTACAAGGTATGGTTCCAAAGAAAACATGTACATTTAAACATAGGAAGGCCTCATCTTGGGAGGTCCATTCAAGAGTCTGATAACAACAGGAAAGAAACTGTCCTTGAATCAAGTACATGTTTCCAAACTCATGCATCCTCTGCCTGAAGAAGAGGAGCAAAAGAGAGTGTGACCAGGGTAGGAAGCTTTCTTTAGTATGTTGGTTTTCTGAGGCAGCAGGAGGTGAAGATAGAGTTGATGGGAGTTTGCTTTGCACGATTGCTTGAGCAGTGTTCACAACTCTTTGCTGCTTCTTGTAATTTTGGGCAGAGCAGTTCCCATATCAAGCTGTGATGTATCCAGACAGGATACTTTCTATGGTGCACCTATAAAATTAGTAAGTGACACTGGAAATATGCCAAATTTCCTCAGGTTTCAGTGGAAGTATATACGTTGATGCACTTTTTTTGGCGCTAGCATCACCATGGTTGGATCAGGGCAGGTGATTTACAGGTTAAAACCTAAAGCTCACCACCATCTTCACTTCTGCACTATCCCACTTCCTGAAGTCGATGACCAGTTCCTTCATTTCACCAGCACTGAGGGATACTTCATACTATTTGATTATCCATCTCCTTCCTGTACTCCATCTCATCATTTTTTGAGATTCATCTGACAACGATGGTGCCACCTGCAAACTTGAAGGTGATTGGCAGGAGGCTGTTGAGAGATCAGGTAGCTTGGAATGATTTGCTGAATGTTGAGAGATCAGGAATGATTTGCTGAATGTTGAGAGATCAGGAATGATTTGCTGAATATCCTGTAAAATTTAACTCAGATTCTTGCCTTTTGGTGAGGATAAGTCCAAAAATTCTATAGAAAAGCTGTTGCTCAGGAAGTGTGAAAGAACTTGGCTGTTGAGGGCATTGATGAAGATGGTAGAAACTGGAGTGTTCCCAGTTTTATTACGGAAGTATTGGAGTGAGTGTGTGTCATTGAATTTCAAATGATATACATTAATAGAGTCGTCTTGACTTGAAAATAGCTCGAGACATCATTGTTCTTTTTCCTTGAGTTGATTTGTATGAAATTACAAGGCATGACATAGAGTCACAAAGCACAGGCCTTTCAGTTCACCACATCGCTCCTGATTGTTTTTTCCATTTACACTATTCCAATTACCCTGCCTTGGGCCCACATTACTCTTTACCTTTCCCATTCTATTGCCTATTCAAAAGCTTTTTAAATATAATTGTATCTACCTCCACTACATCCTCTGCCAGCTTGTTCCAGATATTCACAAGTCGCAGTGCGACAAATTTACCTCTCAGATATCTGTTATGTTGCAACATAATATTCCAACTTTTATATTCTATGCTCCAACCTGTGAAGTCAAGCATGTCATATGACTTCTTTTATTAAAAATATTAATTGATTCAACATTTTATTGGTGTTGAATTTGTCAATGACACTGCAAATCCAATGATATAAACAATTGGATTCCAGTTGTGGAACAAATTATAAGATCAGCACTCTAAAAATACTTCCTGGAAAACAACAGCGATAATGTTAAGTAATTTAAAAAAAGTGCTCATCTGGAATTCCACAATGATTTCCATTTTCTTTTTGTTCTAATTATGCTGTTGTCGCCTGTGCTCACTCTTCATGTGGACCACTTTGTTTTTGTGAATCACAAAACTCTGTAGATGCTGTGATTGTAGTAAAAACACATCAAAATGCTGGAGGAACTCAGCTGGTCTTTTCAGCATCAAAAGGAGACAAAGATATATTGCTGATGTTTTGGGCCTGACCCCCTTCTTCAAGCAATAAGCCTTAAAATTCTGTATTAGTGTCCTATTGCAATACCTACTGTGATTCTATTCCAAATCATATTTATTGAACGGTTGCCTCAGCATCTATTCCTTCTCATTTGCTATTCATTCAAGTTTATTGTCATATTACAATGGTACAGTGAGAAGGGTTCATTTTGGGAGAAGTCCGGCAAGTCATCTCTCATGTGCATACAGCTGTGCAAAGTAGAAGAGCACGTGCAGTGTTACAAGATCCATTGGTTGCAGATAAACTGGAAACTCACCAAACACATCCTGGACACTCTGACCCTAAGCAGTTTTCTGAGAGTGCAGACCCAAACAGGTCACAGTCAGTTAAAGAGAAGCCAAAACCTGTAGTACAGCTGTGACCAATCATCACACAGCAAGGGCAACATGGGAATCAGAATTTATTGTCATCTACACGTCATGAAATTCATTATTTTTAAGCAACATTACAGGCACAAAATACTTTTAAATTACAATGTAACAAAAATAAATAAATTAGTGCGAAAGAAGACAAAATGAGGTAGTGTCTGTGGTTCATTGCCTATTCATAGATCTGATGGCAAAATGGGTGCTTGTCTTCAACCTCCTGTACCTCCTTCCTGATTGGAGCAGTGAGAAGAAGGCATTCCCTCGGTGGTGAAGGTCCTTGAGGATAGAGGCTGCTTCCTTGAAATACTACCTTAATGGAGTGAAGACTGATGCCTATGAAGGCACTGGCTCAGTTCACAACTCTCTGTACTGTATTCCTGACCTGTGCATTGGCACCTCCATACCAGACAGGATGCAACCAATGCTTTCCACAGTACACCCTGTAAAAATTTGCAAGAGACTTTGGCGACATACCAAATCTCCTCAAACTCCTCATGAAGTATAGCTGTTGATGAGCCTTCTTAGTGATTGTATCCACATAAAGGCCTCTGAATAGATCTTCAGAGAGGTTGACGCCAGGAATTGAAGTTCTTTAGCCTTTCCATTGCTGAGCCCTCGATGAGCTATGATTTGTGTTTTCCTGATTTCCCTCTCCTGAAGTCCACATTCATTTCCTTAGTTTTGCTAACATTGAATTCAAGGTTGTTGTTGTGACACCACTTAATCTGCTGATCTATCTCACTCCTGCGCACGTCCTCATTGCTGTCTGTGATTCTGCCAATGACCGTGGTGTCACCGGCAAATTCAAATTGTGCTTTGCCATATATTAATGGGGGTAGAGTGGTGAGAAATGTAGGCTAAGCATAAAAGGAAAAAAAATTAAAAAGGAAAATAAAGCAGTGGGCTAAGCATACATCTTTGAGATGTGCCTGTGTTCATTCACAGTGAGGAGGAAACGTTATCTCTGAATCATATTGACTGTGATCTTCTGATCAGAAAGTTAAGGATCCAGTTGCAGAGGGGGCTCAGATGCATGTGTTGCTGTTTTCTAAGTGATCCAGGGCTGAGTGGAGAGCAAGTGAGATTCCATCAGAGACAGATATCACAGGGTCATCAGCTTCCGCAGGGATTCTCATTGGTACTCCTTTTCTAAGTGAGCATAAAAGGTGTTCAGTTCATCGGGCAATGAAGTATCACAGCCATTTATGATGTTAGGCTTTGCTTTGTAATGGCCTGAAATCCCTTCCACAGCTTGTGATTATCTGACTCTATTTTTAACTTCCCTTGGAATTGCTTCTTTCTGCTGAAATAGCCTTCCATAGGTTGAATCTGGACTCTCTGTAGAGATCTTGATCACCAGTCTTAAACACCATTAACCTCGCCATCAGCAATTCGCTATTGTGAAGTTCATTTTGGAATCAGAAAGTTGTGGAAAAAACTATCTTTAAACCTGTCGATGTGTGATTTCACACTCATCGTGGGAGGAGAAAGAATGTGTAGTCAGGATGGGAAGGGTCCTTCAAAATGTTGGCTGCATTCCCAAGGCATTGGGAATTAAGGTCTCGAAGCTTGGTGATAAATTTTCTGGGGACTATGATGTTTAAGATGGAACTGTAGCCAACGTACTGTCCAACAGTAGAATAATATTGGTGTCCAGGCAATCTAAATGGAGTGGAAGTCTAGGGAGATGGTGACTGCCTTGGGACTGTATGGACCACTGACAAATTGAAGTGGGTCAAGCTTGGCTTGGAAGCAAAATTGACGTGAGCCATAACCAGAACACTTTATTTTCTGCATGCCATGTCAATCATCATTTAGGTCTGTTATTTAATTTTTCTTCAGTACTGGTATGATGGTAACCTTGAAACAGGTGGGAACTACTGCCTATTGCAGAAAGAGATTAAAAATATCTGTGAATGTGTCTGCCAGTTTATCTGCAGAGTCTTGAGACACTTCAAAGGAATCTGTCTGGGTCAGTTGGTTTCCATTGATTCACCCTTCAGAAGGTTACTCTGATGTCAGCTACAGTGACTGTGGGTGCAATAGTGGATGACGTAGTTGGGATGCATGACCCTGCCTCACTAATTCCCTGTTTGAAGCAAGCATAGTGCCATTAAACTTGTCGGGGAATGTTGTACTGTTGCATACTACACTTGACAGCTTTTCCTTGTACTCCATGATAATATGCATGCCTTGCCACAGTTGTTGGGTGTCCTTGGTGTTCTCGTGGGACTCAAGTCTAGTGTGGTACAGTTTTTTTATAGAGAAAAAGTGATCTGTAAAGACAAATTTCTTCTGCCTTTAAGACGCTCCACTTACCTGCATAAAAGGTCCAAGGTGGAGTGGCAGGTCCAGCGTGATCCAGGTTCCCTCTGCCAAGGGTGGTAGTGTCAGAGGTGGAGCGAAGTTGCTCAACCTCTTGCGTAAAAGGATTGCCGGTGAAAGTGGCTCCAAACGGAAAGGCAAGATTATTGATGTCATGCTGACAGCCCCGCTGCCCTGTCACAGAATGGCCGGTGGAGCTGTCATACTGCGCTCGCTCACGCTGCCTCGTTCCCTCGCACCGCCTGCTCCCTCACACTACTCCCCCACCCCACTCTTTCACGCTGCCCGCTTCTTCATGCCAAATGCTCCATCACGCTGCCCTGCTCCTGATGAGACTGTCAGGTGGTGGGGCAACAGGATTAATGTGGGGCTGATAGGGAGGGAGATAGGAAGGGGAATGGAGGAGGAAGGGGGCAGGGTAGTGGGGTTGTCAGGCAACAAGGTGGGGTGCTGTCAGCCAGCGGGGCGGCGGGGCTATTACAGGGTGGGCACTGCTGTGCTACACATCCTATAAAAGGACTGCACGATCTGCCTTTTCAGTCCTCAGCATAAACGGTAAATTTGTCTTTTTTTTAAATGTTAGCAGGTGATAATGCAGCTGCTGTGCATAAAGACCCTTGAAGAGTCTTTTAAATGTCCCTATTGTACCAGCCTCTACCACCCCCCTGACACTGCATCCCAGGCACCCACTACTTTCTGTGTAAAAAGCATACCCCTAACGTTTCCCCTTAGCTTTGGTCCCCTCACGCTGTACAGATCCCCTCTGGTATTTGCTACTCTTGCCCAGGAGAAAAGGTACTTGCTGCCCACCCTACCTTTGCCTTTCAAACTCTTGCAGACCTCTATTAAGTCTCCTCTCATCCTTCATTATGTTTTCAAGAGCAAAGACTTTGATAGATTGTGAATGGGAGAAACTGTGGCAGATAGATTCCAGGTCAGTTAAATCAGGAGATACTTGAATTTCTGGTGTTAGAGCCTTTGACAACTGTCTTACAACTAGAAAGAGGCCAATTAAGAAATGTTGAGAACTAGTTCTTCTGACTAAGAAGAGTAGAAGCGTGAACTCTTCTCCCACAAAAAAAAACGATATGTGCTAACTCAATTAATATTAAATCTGAGTTGAGTTGTTTTTATGCTCACTAAGGAACATAGGCCTGTGATAATGTATGGGGGTCCAATGTTTACTGTATTTTCCTTAGTTATTAATTTATGCACATGCTTAATGGTCTATATTTGATCCCATGCTCTGGTGATATGGTTGATGCACCTTTTGCTGCAACCGTTCATAATAATTCGAGAAAAGCTTGCAGTTGGCTTGGCATTTGACTTTCTGTCACTATGATCTTTATCTCATTTTCACTTTTATATTATTCCTTTTTCAATGTTCCTCACTCCTTGTGAACCTTCTATGTTGTCTTCAGTTCTTGTGCAGATTCATTCTCCTTCAGTGCCCATTTCTCGTGGCATTGCGTTCCATTGACCCTACAGATTATGAGTGATGTCAAAGCTTTGTCAGAGTTTAAACAAGAGCTGAATATGAGATAAACATTAGAAATGAGAGAGATTATGAGAAAAGAAAGATTAGGACAGTGCACAATAATAGAAAGGAGAGAAAGTACGTGGGGGTGGGGAGAGGGGGAAGGGACAGATTACGGAGCAGTCGGTGAGGGAGTTGTGCAGAAATACAGCAAGGAAAGATTCAGCCAACCATGTCTGTGCCAATTACCAAGCCCTCCTTTTTACACTAATCTTTTCCTCTCATTCTCAATTTTTATGCTCATTTGTTCTTGACAATTAATCCCTTCCCCCCACCCCCACCCCCCAACTACCATCCAAGATTTCAACACCTCTTCCACACAATAGAAGAAATTTACAGTGGCCATTTAACCTAGCAGCTCTCACATTTGTGGGACATGAGAGAAAACTGGAACACCCACAGGAAACCAACAGAGTCAAAAGTAGGAAGAACAAAGTACAAAAAGCACCAGAGATTAGGATTTGACCCAGGTCACAGGAGCTGTGAGATCAGAGAAAAGGTAAAGTTGGCCACAGAAAGCCAGACAGAGTTCAGAGAACAGAATGATAAGAGGTTAAAATGGAAGCAGAGCTGCTTTATGAAAGATTTATTAGTATGTCTGTATATGATATGTGTAAGAGACCAAGCTGACTGCTGCACTGCAGTGTTGAAATTTGTCCAGCGCAGCAACATGAACTGATGTTAGTGCTGTCGCCACCAAAAGTCATTTACAAGGATTGTTGAGTCTTTGAAGGATGGCATTAACAATGTGCACTTTGAATTCCTGTCCAATCTATATTCTAAACAAATGGTTTGCTATTTATTGTGTTCATTTCCTAATTAACGTAATCAGAAATCTAGATATATTTTGTCAGTAAACTCAAGTGTTCAATTGTATTTCTATATCTGATGGTGTGCTTTCTGTTGTTTATATTAATGATTTATTTTTATTCAGCTGAACTAGTTTGCTGTTTATTTAACTGGATGCAATATTTATTATGACACCTTGCCATCTGATTTCCTTTGTACTTTGTGTTTGCAAACAATAGGATTAGAAATTGTCTGATACTGTGAAGCTTTGATCTGCTTGCATGGCTGAACTCATATAATTATTCATAGTTTTACTACTTGTTAATATTACATTTCTGTTCGCTTTCAGGAGTTGAGCAAAAGCTATCCCCAGGAGCTGTCTCGCAGCCCACAGAGTTTAAGTGATACAGGCTACTCATCTGATGGCATATCAAGCTCACAAAGTGAGATCACAACTTTGCTGCACCAAGAAGGACAAAAACTTAATGAATCTGGCCTTGCACATAGTCCAATGAGTCCTTCAGAATTTACCAAGTTGGAGAACACTGTACGGCCGTTGCTGGAATCCCAAAATGTTCAAGATCGATCTAAAGGAGAAAGGACTATTTATGATTCAAGTGAAAAACAAATACACCATGATCGGCTGCAGTCATTTCCAGTTACACCAGAGTCATACAGTTCAGATGAAGAACTTGAAGATATACAAGAGGAGGATGAAGATACTTTGGAATGGGAAAACCAAAGGGAACGAAGAGAAAGTCTAGAATCCCTTGATGAGTTTGGCAGGAAACTGCGGCATGGCCATACTGAGGAGGGCAGTGAAGGAGCACCTCCTCAAGCTGATCCTACTAATGCAGGTGCAGAGTTAACAGATGAAGAGTTTATGCGAAGGCAGCTTTTGGAAATGAGTGCAGAAGAGGACAACATACCTGATGAAGACTTGGGCAGTCGTACTGGACATGCTAGTGCGAAGAAGAGTCAGAAACTTCAATCAGAATCCCACAAACAAAGTATTTCAAAGCGACATCAGAATCTTAATATAAGCAGCAGTTATGAAGGTACTACAATGGAAAATTATGGACAGGAAGAAAACCAAGCATGGCCTGAACAGAAGGAACATGATGATATTTATGCAGAATCTATAAATCATGTAGATGACTCGGTAGGGGAACCAGCTGGGTTACGGCGTTTTAAGACAATTGATTTGAACACCACAAATACTTACATGAATAGAGGTATCGAAGTTTGCAGTGATGCAGATCTTAATATTGACAGAGAACCCGAACTTGAGATGGAAAGTTTAACGGGGTCACCAGATGAAAAATCTAAGGGTGAATACTCATCTACTTTGCCAGCCTCAACACCTACTTTATCATCAGGCACTTCACCGACTTCTGTCTCTTCACTCGAGGAAGATAGTGACAGTAGCCCAAGTCGAAGACACAGACTTGAGGAAGTGAAACAGCAGAGAAAGGCAAGACATCGTTCACACGGTCCTCTATTGCCAACCATCGAGGACTCTTCTGAGGAAGAGGAGTTACGGGAAGAGGAAGAGCTTCTTCGAGAACAGGAGAAAATGCGTGAAGTTGAACAGCACCGCATTCGAAGCACAGCAAGAAAAGCGAAAAGGGACAAAGAAGAATTGAGGGCACAGAGAAGGCGGGAAAGATCCAAAACTCCACCAAGTAACCTTTCTCCCATTGAGGATGCTTCTCCCACAGAGGAGTTGCGTCAAGCTGCAGAGATGGAAGAACTTCACCGTTCATCTTGTTCTGAATATTCACCAACAATGGATTCAGAAGCTGAAGGTTTTGAAATAACAACCTGCAGATTGTACAAGTCAGGTAGTGAGTACAACCTCCCCTCATTTATGTCCTTGTATTCTCCAACAGAAAAGTCATCTCACTCTTCAGCAAATCAGAAACCACTGAAGAGTGCAGAAGAAGCTTATGAGGAAATGATGAGAAAGGCTGAAATATTGAAGTCACAGCAACCATCACAGGACATGCCTTATAGGAGTGCTTATCAGTCAGATGATTACATGGAAAGCAACTACAAATACCAATCTTCGGATGACTACAATTACTCCAACAATGAGGTGACATTATCACAATCAACGTTACACAATGAGCTGCAAAAATCAGATGTACGCGAGGACACATCAAAGATTGCTGCACACCCTCCCAAATTGTCCCACTCACCATCACTTGACCTCCGCCTGCAGCAGCAAAATGCCCAGTTACAAAATCTCGAGCGATCTTTCCAGGAAAAAAAGCTTCTTAATGCACAAAGTGCTTATATTGAACTTGCAAGGCAAACTGACGCACTTCTTACACCGGGAACAAGTCCCACCCAGTCATCTGCACCAATTTCTTTTATTTCATCCACCAGTGGTAGAGGTATTCCTGATGTTCGGGTAACCCGATATTTCACCAGAGACCTGCAGGAACAAAGCCACGCGGCAAAACCTATGGGACCAAATGCGAACAGTTCACAAATCGCGACGGCTTCGTACACGACGTACAACAAAAGATCAGCTGTGACTGTGGCCACTGCATTTGTGGGTCTGTCCTCCACTTGTACAGGATCTATAGATCGAACTGCAGGTTCCACTCAAGTAAGACCATCAGATCCTGGAATGTCAGCTCCTTACAGCAGTCAAAATAATAATACTTCTGGTAGTAAGAAATTCAGTGAATCATATGGGTTACCAAACACTGATGGAACATGCACACAAACTGCTGAGAACTTTTTCAAAGGTTCCAAGTCTGAAGGACCTATTTCCCCATCTTCTATACAGAGATCAATCTCTAGAACCAATATGCCAACAAGCCTTATGACAGGTAATCAATCCACTGTGGAATTTTCAACGCAGACATCAAATAATCGAGTTTTATCACCCTCCAGTCTGAATATGGCCTCATCACCATCCACAGTGATGGCACAAGGTACTCAGACTTCAGTGAGATCATCCCGCCTCACCAGGCAAATATCCTCTCCCGACTCCACCTTCATGGTCATTACTCTGGCATCAAATATTTCATCCTCAGCCCCACCATTAACTGCTAATTCAGCCACTTCACCCAGCACCTCACCAACACGGTTGAATAGGCAACAAACCCTGCAGGACTGGCCACAGCCAATGATTGCTTCATCACATCAGCAGATGCAAATGCAATCCATGTATGGCAAGACTTCTTCACAAAGCGATAGAATATCTGTGATTCAACCAACACAGAGAGGGCAATTAACATCATTAGTTATCACAACTTCTGGTATAGTTGGTCCAGGTTTGGAAAATACTTCTTTAAATGAACTTTCAAGGACATGTAGCTCTGTTGTAGATCTTCGAACAGCTACCAAGTCACCGCCTGTCATAATAACAGATCATGGAATGGATTTAACATCTTTGGCTACAGAAAGTAGGAAATACTCACTTGAATCAGATCAGCTTCCTTGTCGTCAGTCCACTGCTGTGCAGCCACTAATTATGAATCTTAACATGCAGGAACACCCACATATAAACACAACTGTGACAGCAAGTATGGGTATAACAATAACATCATCAATGATAATTTCCCAGACAAAAGCGCCGAAGATATATGGTGATCCATTCCTGAACCGTATGGATCTCGGTCATGGTACAGCAAAAGCAATTTGTCTCATGCAAACAAAACAACAAGAATCTATAGTTCAACCCCCTACGATTACAAAGAGTGGAAACAACATTAATATGGCAGCAGTCATAGCAAGATCAGATGTAGATAGCCAAATGCAACCACATTTTGCTCGATTCAACTTAGCTAACCAAACTACTCCAGTGCGTAAAGTTGACATTTTAGTAAATCAAAGCAACTTCAATAATGCCATAAATATTTGTGCCATTCCTAAGACAGTACCTCTCGACAGTGGTTATATTGTCTCACAGGTAGATAAAGAAGCAGCTCTAGAAATAAAGCCATCTGCTCCCCCAACAAACTTGCCCACAGTGAAATTACATGACACAATGGTGCAACTGGACAACACAGCAGCCGGTACAATCACAAAGTTAATAAAAGAAGATGCCCCATCGAATGCAATAGATTTGACAGGACCTAAACCGGAAAGGGCTGTTTGTTGTGATGTTGTGTATAAATTTCCTTTCACTGACAGCTGCACAGGCTCATTAAATCAAGGTTCCCAAGTTCCAGATCTGGCAACATATGAACCACAAGTAAATAGTAGGAAAACTGGTCACCATTACTATGACAGCCGAACTCAAGGACCTGTGGATAATTATCACTATAAAGAATCTTTGGCTACTTACAAAAATGGTCTCAATTTGTATGATGAGCACAAAACATTCCCTCTGGTATTTTCTGGACGGTTGCATTCATCTATGTCAGATTCCAATCTGTTGGAGTCCAGCATTAATTACAATTTATTGAAGAATGAACCATTTTACCATCCACCTGGAGGTGATACAGCTGTAGATCTGAGTACAATGAAACATTCTTACAGCTTATCTTTCAATCAGGGAAGGGACTGGGGACTTGGCCTGCAGTATGGCTCCTTCACTGATCTTAGACAGCAATCCGATATCCTTAGCCAACCCACACCAATAAGAAGATATAGTTCAATGTCTAATATTAATTCAGATTATGGGTACTCGATGCGAGATGATCTGTCCAGTTTTCAGGAGGCCAGTTTGGCCCACTACAGTGCGACCACAGCTCGGGAAATCAGTAGGATGTGTGCAGCTCTAAATTCCATGGATCATTATGGAAACCGGTTCGCAAATAGTTCAGATTCTATGCAATATGGGACATCTGCTCCAAATGCACAATGTGATGGACTTTCAAGAAGCACTCTAATGTCAAGCCAACAAGGAATGTCTCCAGTAAAACAAAACATGATGTATAATCCAACTTTTTCTGACTCTCGACGGCGCATTGCAACTCGTGGCTTTGGCAATATGCCACATGCTGTTCGCATGAGATCTATAAGGCAAATGTATCCTCCATCTGCCCCAGTGAGAGCACCAGATGGCATGATTTACTCTACAATCAACACTCCTATAGCCTCCACTCTCCCTATTACAACACAGCCAGCCTCCATCTTGCGTCCAATGTTGAGAGGTGTTTACAGACCCTATTTGCCTGGTAGCGTCACAGCTGTGCCTTTGGCCAGATTGACCAGACTTCCCCTAGTTGCACCAAGGATGCCTGCTACAACTTCTCCTATGTATCGATATCTGCCTCCGAATAGATTTACAGGAGTGTCTACAACCTTGGGAGGTGAAACACCAATCTATTTGGGAAAGCCTGGTGCCGAATCCATAGCTAATGTTAAAACCGCAGGTGTGAACTCCATTCCAAATGCACCAACTCAAACCATGCAGAGGCCTGAACAAAGTGAGGTGGCGCAACAAAATGTTTTGTCTTCCACAGCTCAGAAATTTAACCCCGAGGCCAGTCAGCAACCGAACATGGGGATTGTGCAGCAGCAATTGCAGCAACAACTTCAACAGCAGCAGCAAATGCAGCAACAACTCCAGCAACAATTGCAGCTTCAGCAGCAGCAACTGCAACAACAGCAGCAACTACAGCAGCCAACGATGCAACAACAGGTACCACCGCAGCATCAGCAGATGCCAATGCAGCAGCAGCAGGTACCACAGCAGCAGCAGCAGATGCCAATGCAGCAGCAGCAGGTACCACAGCAGCAGCAGCAGATGCCAATGCAGCAGCAGCAGGTACCACAGCAGCAGCAGCAGCAGATGCCAATGCAGCAGCAGCAGGTACCACAGCAGCAGCAGCAGATGCCAATGCAGCAGCAGCAGGTACCACAGCAGCAGCAGCAGATGCCAATGCAGCAGCAGCAGGTACCACAGCAGCAGCAGATGCCAATGCAGCAGGTGCCAATGCAGCAGCAACAGGTACCGCAGCAGCAACAACAGCCAGACCAGCAGGAAAATGTTGACCAGCAAGAACAGCTTGAACAACAGAAAGAGCAGCAACTACAAAAGCAACTGCAGCAATTGTTGCAGCAGCAACTGCAGGAACAGAAGCAGCAGGAGGCTCAGCAGAGTGAATCTGCAAGGGCTGGTCACACTCGAAGAAAGCAGGAGGAAAAAGAGGAAGAGCATCAGCGAAAGCACCAGCAGGACCACATTCTGCTTATTGAGCGGGAACGCGTGGAGCTGGAAAAGTTGAGGCATCAACGTCTGCAGGAAGAACTGGAGCGGCAGCGGTTGGAACTGCAGCGCCATCGGGAGAATGAGCAGATCATTGTGCAGCGTGAGCTTCAGGAACTGCAGACCATCAAGCAGCAGGTTTTACATCAGCAGCAAGAGGAGAGGCAGGCCCAGCTTGTTTTACAGCGGGAGCAGCTGGCTCAGCAGAGGCTGCAGCTAGAACAGATTCAACATCTGCAGCAACAACTGCACCAGCAATTGGAAGAACAGAAAGTCAGAAATACTGTGAGTTTCCCTGCAGTTTGTGATCCATCAGGTAGAATCCACCCGCACGGTCTATCAGAGATGGCTATTGAGATGCAAAAAACAATACCACAAAGTGGACAGTACTGGCCTGTAAACCAAGGCTATGTAGAAGGTGTCCCTGTTGCCACAACTGTCCAAGAAGCATATTTATCCCCACATCACAGAGCAATTATCGAACCACCCCATCAATCCACTTCTGAACTTTCTCTTCGAACTGATGAGCCCTTGGAAAATAGGGGCATTAGGAAACGAAATTCAATGCCCAGATTGAGGGATGCTTATGAGGGAAGTGATCCATTGTTACGAGATCAGTATGTGGTTAAGAAAATAGCAGACTGCAGTGTACAAACTGATGATGAGGACGGAGAAGAAAGCTACTACGTGTCACGTCGGAGGAGAACGAAGCGGAGTGTGGATTGTAGTGTGCAAACCGATGATGAGGACAATGGAGAAATGGAGCAGCCTACACGTAGGCGCCGTTCCAGATTCTCAAAGCATTCAGATTCAAGCACAGAAAGCAAACGGGAAACACTAAAGGGAACCTCCAGTATTGCCATACAAACAGTCAGTGATTGCTCCATACAAACAGATCCAAATGAGCTTGGACCAGTAACACCTGCCATCCACATCACACCTGATCCACGAGTGGAAATTATAAGATACATATCTGCTCCAGAGAGGACCCATAAAGGAGAGAGTCTTGGTTGCCAGACAGAACCAGAAGCACAACCACAGGGAATTGTTGGTCCTCACTTTGCAAGTTCTGGTCCTGTTAATCCTTACTCTACTAACATTCAAATTGTAACGCCTGGCCCACTGGATCAAACAGATGTCAGACAGCAGGGAATCATGATTGTCCCAAAGTTTGAGAAGAAGAAACCAGATCCCTTGGAAATCGGTTATCAATGCCACCTTCCACCAGAACCTTTGCCTCAAATGACTCGACAAGCTCCTAAATCTCCACAGGTGCTGTATTCTCCCGTGTCACCACTGTCCCCTCATCGCCATATAGATACATCTTTTGCTTCATGTGAGAAGCTAAATAAAGCCCACGTTACTCCGCAAAAACATTTTGCCACTGAGTCACCTAAGCGACAGCAAGGACTGCCTCGGCCAATCAAGGTGATGCAACGATCCATGTCTGACCCAAAGCCTGTCAGCCCGACTTCAGATGATGCTGGAAAGCTGAGATTTTTTGTTCCTCATCAACAAGGTCCACATGGCAGTCAGGTATGAAAGTCAAAGAATCCATGCTTTGGAAAGATAGGTTTCCAATATACAGTAACATTAGGTTTAAATATATTTTTTTGCATTTATTTTTATCAATTTCCCTTTTATGTTCTGGAATATAGCAATATTTCCTATAGAAATTAATTCATATCAATTGATCTATATGAACAGATCTTGTTTTCACATGAGGTAAAGATTGTGACAGCTTTTTCAAATTTTTTGGTTAAAAAATAATTAGACAGCAGACCAAAGGTACAAAAGATAAGGGTGAATAGAAACTGGATGGCCAGAGTTTAGTGGGCCATGTCGAGAGGACATCCTAATGTTGGATGTGACTTGTTATATCCTGCAGTGGTTGAACTATCAAAAGGCAGTGTTTTATTTTAAAGTACAACTTACTTTAATTATTTCTGATTTATAAATACAAGAATTGTCAATAGTTGTGGAGACATTCATATGTAAATAATTGCTTTCAACATTTCTGTTGGGACGATTTCCACTGTTGGAAAGAATCTCCCAATAGCCATACTACTTTCCATTTCTGAGATTGATGCAATTCCCAATTCATTCTCAGCCTTGTGTTTTGAAATGGTTGTAGCTTTTGTAACATTGCTTTAAATTTTCATTCTAGTTATTCTTAGGGGTAAGGAGTTTGGGAATTCTGTTTCAGCAACAACATTCGTTTTCCAAATTAGGATGATGTGTGTCGTGGAGGGGGCCAAAACACAAGGCTGTTTGAAAATGGTTAGTGTTCATACACACTGAAAATTATATGTTCATAACTTCAGATACCCTGTGATGTGATCATTTTGACAAGAAAATATGTTTGGCCTGGAAGTCAGCCTGAAGAAAACTGAGGTCCTCCATCAGCCAGCTCCCCACCATGACTACCAGCCCCCCCACATCTCCATCGGGCACACAAAACTCAAAACGGTCAACCAGTTTACCTATCTCGGCTGCACCATTTCATCAGATGCAAGGATCGACAATGAGATAGACAACAGACTCGCCAAGGCAAATAGCGCCTTTGGAAGACTACACAAAAGAGTCTGGAAAAACAACCAACTGAAAAACCTCACAAAGATAAGCGTATACAGAGCCGTTGTCATACCCACACTCCTGTTCGGCTCCGAATCATGGGTCCTCTACCGGCACCACCTACGGCTCCTAGAACGCTTCCACCAGCGTTGTCTCCGCTCCATCCTCAACATCCATTGGAGCGCTCACACCCCTAACGTCGAGGTACTCGAGATGGCAGAGGTCGACAGCATCGAGTCCACGCTGCTGAAGATCCAGCTGCGCTGGATGGGTCACGTCTCCAGAATGGAGGACCATCGCCTTCCCAAGATCGTATTATATGGCGAGCTCTCCACTGGCCACCGTGACAGAGGTGCACCAAAGAAAAGGTACAAGGACTGCCTAAAGAAATCTCTTGGTGCCTGCCACATTGACCACCGCCAGTGGGCTGATAACGCCTCAAACCGTGCATCTTGGCGCCTCACAGTTTGGCGGGCAGCAGCCTCCTTTGAAGAAGACCGCAGAGCCCACCTCACTGACAAAAGGCAAAGGAGGAAAAACCCAACACCCAACCCCAACCAACCAATTTTCCCTTGCAACCGCTGCAATCGTGTCTGCCTGTCCCGCATCGGACTGGTCAGCCACAAACGAGCCTGCAGCTGATGTGGACTTTTTTACCCCCTCCATAAATCTTCGTCCGCGAAGCCAAGCCAAAGAAGATGTGTTACGCCCAAAATATAATTTCAATGCACCTGCTGAGAATGAATTGGGAATTTGCTTCAATCTCAAAATTGGAAAGTAGTATGGTTATTGGGAGATTCTTTCCAACAGTGGAAATCGTCTCTCCAGTAATTTTGGCTGTATCAAACAGAAATACTGTGAAGCTTTGCCTCATTCTTTCTCTGATGATGGACACAGCGAGCATAAAAATCTCTTGTGGAATCAGCCAAAGCTACAGTACATCCCAATTCGACCACCATCTACCTCACTTTAAGAGACTAAAAAAAGACAAGAAACAGAAAATTGATTGGCATCAACTCCCAGTAAAAACTGATTTCAAGTTCAACTTTGATCTTCAGAATCATCCAAATTCTATGATATATCCAAAATCATTTGAATTCTGGTCCTCAAAAGCAAGGGTCAAGACATAGATTTTGGATTTTAAAAATCTGATGACCACTTTTACAGAATAATCAAGATTCTCACAAAAACAGGAAATGAAAGGAAAATAGTTGTACAGAACATTTCCAATTATCCGAAATGCTTGGGACCTGACCCATATCAGTTATACAGATTTTTCGAGAAATTTCTTTAAGCAGCCCAGTGGCATTAGCAGAACACGTATCAGCTGTCACTGATCCCCGACACCTCCCCACTGCCATTGCCCTCCCTTCCTTCCGGGAACCCGAGGTTCCCATTCCTGCCCGGGAGCCCAGGTCTCACCTCACCTGTAAGTGGTAAGAGATTGCATGTACAGTCCCAGGGATTGTCCTCCAACAGAATTTCAGGGACCCTACTGAAAGGGTATTTGATAGAAGGAATGGCTCGAAGGAATGGGGAAAGAGCGCAGCTCGAGGGGCTGGCGAGAGAGCACGACAAGTGGAGAGATAGAGCGTATTCAATTCAAATTCTGAGAATTCCACAATGTAATTTATCACAAAGTTGCAGTAACTCGTGGCAAAAAATGACAGTTTATTAATAAATAATCAGTGCTAACCTTTCCTTCAATGTGTAACCTGTGGACAAATGTCTCCTTTGTAAAACTGATTCCCTGTAGCCCCACTTGAGCATGGTGGGTACAGAAGAAAATTCAACTTTTTTCATCTGTCTTAACCAAAAAACATTTTGGATAGTTGAGATTTTCAGTAGAATGGATTTCAGATAATCAGAAATGAACTGTATTTTAAGAAGTACTGTAGAAATAGATAAGATTGAAAACCCACAGCCATGATGATTTACATTCCTGAGATTTAAAAAGGTGGCTATTATTGTGCCAATTTGCCCTTAAGAGAGTCACATGATTAATATCTGATGAAAGGTACACCTAACTTTATTGAAACCTGTATTTGCATAGGCAAAATCCAAACGTTCACCACTTTAGAATCAAAATTTATTGTCATGAACAAGTCATGAAATTCGGTGTTTTGCAGCAGTATCGTAGTGTAAACATTCATATTAGAACAACATTACTATAAAAACATTTAAATAATAGTGCACAAAAAGTAAGGCAGTGTCTTTGGTTCAATGCTAGCAGAATGAAGAGGGCATTCATTTGGGTGGTAGGTGTCTTTGAGGATAGAGGCTGCTCTTTATTAGACACGGCCTCATGTCGATGTTACTTGATGGAGTGAAGTCTGATGTCACAGGCTGAGTTAACAACCCTCTGGAGTTTATTCTTGTCCTGAGAGTTGGCGCCTCCATGCCAGGCAGTGATGCAATCAGCCAGAATGCTCTTCATGGAACATCTGTAGAAGTTTACGAGAGTCTTCGGTGAAGTACTGAATATCCTCAAATACCTCACAATGTATAGCCGCTGGCAAGCCTTCTTTGTGATTGCATCAACATGGGGGCTCCAGGACAGGTCCTCAGGGATGTTGACACTCAGGAATTTGAAGTTCTTGACCCTCTCCACTACTGAGCCCTCAAGGAATGGATTGTGTTCCCCTGACTTCCTCCTGAAGTCCACAATCATCTCCTTGGTTTTACTGACATTGGGTGCAAAGTTGTTGTCATTACATTGAGCTGATCTCTCTCCCTCCTGTACGCTTCCTCATTGCCGTTTATGATTCTGCTGACAATTGTGGTGTCATCGGCAAACTTGTAGATAGCATTGGAATTGTACCTGGCCACACAGTCATGGGTGTATAATGAGTAGAGCAATGGGCTAAGCACGCATCCTTGAGATGCGCCTGTGTTGATAATCAGTGAGGAGGAGGCATTATTTCCAATTCGTACTTACTGCACATTGTCCTGCACAATACACCATCTGTTAATGTACAAGTATTTCTGTAAACACCGTGGTTGAAGTAAAAACACACAATGCTGGAGAAGCTCAGCAGGTCAAACAGTGTCCTTTATGTAGCAAAGGCAAAGATACATAACCGACGTTTCAGGTTTGAGCCCTTCATCCAAGTATGAGAAAATGCATACTTTGGTTCGGATGCTTGCCGGCATTTTCTCATACTTGGATGAAGGGCTCAAACCTGAAATGTCGGTTATGTATCTTTGCCTTTGCCACATAAAGGACATTGTTTGACCTGCTGAGCTTCTACTGCATTTTGTGTTGTTACCGTCAATATACAAGGTTATCTGTCTAGGACTTGTCATACCCAGCATTGTCTGGAACCAAGCCTCAAGGTCTCTCCTTTCTCAGTGCTGGTCCTAGGTTCTAAGGTAAGGATTTAAATCTAGTTTCCAGTACCCAACTATCTCCTATCCCTTTAGTTCTTCACTAAGACAGGACGACATTAAAAGTTAAATCCAAGTCTAAACAATTGATTGTCATAGTATCCCCTTCCCTTTTTTCATTTCAATTGTTGAAGCTTCTTCAAAGAGCCATAAAATTGCACAGTTCAGAAAATGGCCCTCAGCCCACACTGCTCGTTCTGTCTCCTGACTCTGATCCTATTTACCTACATTGGATCCATGGTTTTCTCTGCTATGGCAGTTCAAGTACTTGTCAAGGTGCTCTTAAATGTCATGAGACTAGTGGCTCCGTCCATCTTCAGCCAGTGCAATACAGATTCTAACCACACTCTGTGGAAAAATTCCCCCTCAAATCCCCTCTTAAACTTTCTACATTAAATTTACCATTGGAACACACTTCCCATCGAGGGGAAAATTTCATAATTTAAATGGCACAACTTGCTCATATCTCAGCTAATTCAGATTTCAGATTTATTGGAACATTAAACGAGCACTTACCTGTGCGAAATTTGATGATTATTATTCTTCGCAATGTACGTTGGTTCGCCAACGTCAGAGTTTGTAGCTCAGTGGCTTATCCCCTTCAGGTGCTCTGACAGACCATAATCAGTTCAATGGGTCCCCTGTGTGCCTTTGTCAATCTGATGCATGTAGGATGGAAGCTGGGAAACTCAGCCCTTCTGAATTTAAAGGGCTAATGTAGAATCTATTAAAGGTTCTCTCATTACTCCATTTCGCTTGGCGGAGGATATCCCATATAGGAACCTCAGCCCTATTGGCTGCCAAGGTCGCTGCCACTCTAGTTAAATGGGACCCAAAATGGGATCCACTCCAGCCACTCTCGTGACCTCTCACAGCCATCTGACCAATGTCTGGGAGGGAGCCCACTGATGTAGTTTTTTAATAACATATAAAGAGGTATTTCTCATTTAGTCTAATATGTTTTGTACGTACAATGTATCTTTTGAAACAATTCTTTCATCTTCTCCATTTTCCTACAATGAAAATTTTGTCCCAATTCTCCCTTCCCTGTTATGTTTCAAAATATCTGTAACTTGAATGCTGACATAGTCCTCCTCCCAAAGGATATGGTTTATTTGAATGCAAGACAAAGTTTCTACCCTCTGGGCCGATCAAGGCCACCAGCATTATCATCTTATGGGACAGGCTAGGTAAGTCCAAATTTAAAGTTGGTGACAATAGCCTTAAATAGTCCAAAACAATCTTTACATCCCAAATATCCTTATATCGGCGTATCGGAGGATGCAAGTAAAATACTCCTTTCGTGAATCTTTTGATCAGGAGGTGGTTCATCATCTCATGCTTAGAGTCCTGGAGCATCAAGAAAGCAGTCAGTGCTCAGGAGTCACGTGATGGAGTAGTGGCCGGACGGTGAACTCCAGCCCTCTCCAGAAAAGTCGGGAAAAACAAGAGAAAATACAAAGGCACAGAAATACAAGTTAAAGAAAAGTGAGTATAAAGGTGGAAAGAAGATGGAGACAAAAGGAGAAAAATCAAAATCAACGGAAAGAAGAGAGGAAGAGAAGACAACGGAGGAAAAAGGTGAAGGCCTTACCTGTCCGAAGAGGCCCGCTGTGGAGAGAAGACCCCACTACCTCAGGTCGGTAGAAAGAGAACTACAACAATGGCTCACAGAGCCGAGTAAAAGTGCGCAACCGCGCATGCGCGACTCCTCGCGCATGCGCGATGCGCATGAAAAAAAACACACCGACGGGAGGGGGGACCAGCTGGGGAGTCGATCTCCACAGCCGGCAACGACAGCTGCAGAACACCTGCAGCAAGAAGAGACCACAGAAGACAATGGAAACAAGAAAGAAGAGGAGGAAAGGGCAGCAAAGAAACAACAGACGGTCAACCTAGAGGAAGAAGAAGAGGAAGAGGAAGAGTACAGGGAAATAGAAGAAGAAAAGAAAGGCAAGGTAAAGGAGGTACTTGCTCTTGTTAGAGGATACATGGAGTCATTTAAAGAATGGCAAACACAGGAATTCAATGATTTAAGAAGAAGAATAAACAACACAGAAAAGAAAATAAATAAAATGGATATGACCTTAACAGAAATGGGGAAAAAAATGGACAAGATGGAAGAACGGGCAATAGCAGCAGAAATGGAGGTAGAAGACTTAAAAAAGAAATTGGAGGAATCTAATAAAAAAACTAAAGAGACACAAGAATTACTAGCCCAAAAAATAGATATAATGGAAAATTATAACAGAAGAAATAACATAAAGATAGTGGGCCTTAAGGAAGATGTAGAAGGCAAGAATATGAGGGAGTTTATAAAAGAATGGATCCCTAAGGCCCTAGGATGTCCAGAACTACAGCAAGAAATGGAAATAGAAAGGGCACATAGAGCATTGGCCCCTAAACCACAACCACAACAAAAACCAAGATCTATTGTAGTAAAATTCCTAAGATATACTACAAGAGAAAAGGTACTGGAGAAGACAATGGAAAAAGTAAGAGAGGGCAACAAACCACTGGAGTATAAAGGGCAAAAAATCTTCATTTATCCAGATATAAGCTTTGAACTCCTAAAGAAGAGAAAAGAGTTCAATGCAGCAAAAGCGATTTTATGGAAGAAAGGATATAAATTTACACTGAAGCATCCTGCGGTATTGAAAATATTTATTCCAGGACAACAAAACAGACTATTCTCGGATCCAGAAGAAGCACGAAAATTTGCAGAACAATTACAAAAATAGACTGAGGGATGAAGACGGGTAATGAGAGCAAAAATTATCACGATTGATATGTATGTGGGTAAAGACAAAAATAGACTGAGGGATGAAGACGGGTAAGGAGGGTAAAAATGACCACGATTGATATGTATGCGGGTAAAGAGGTATAAGAGTGAATAGAGACAATGGGCATATGTGAAAGTATCTGTAATTAGAGGAAAACATAGAGAGTATAGACAAGAATTAATAAGGGAAGGTAATGGAATAGAGAGAATAAGGAGGGAACTAAAAGAGTGACCTTTGTGACATATAAAAAGCGAAATCTTTTCTGGGGGGGGCTGGGTGGGGGAAAAGAGCGGTCACTGCAAAATCAGTTGACGCTTGCGAGTGGATTCGCAAATCCAAATGGAGAGGGGAGATGTGGTTGTCCGACAAGGGATAAAGGGCAACTCAGGAGGGGAAGGGGAGATTGGGGATAAAGAAGATAGAAATAGGAGAATAAGGAAAATGTTGGATGTTGTAGGAATGTTGTCTGGTAAAGAGTTGAAAATAAGAAAACAGAAATGGAAAAGGAGGAAAGGTAATGATGGAAAAACGGAAAGAGAAGATAAACAAAATATAAAATGGCTACGCTGAACTATATGACTCTAAATATTAATGGAATACATAACCAAATTAAAAGGAAGAAACTACTAAATTTACTGAAAAAGGAAAAAATAGATATAGCATTTGTCCAAGAAACACACTTAACTGAATTGGAGCACAAGAAATTAAAGAGAGATTGGGTAGGACATGTAACAGCAGCATCGTATAATTCAAAAGCAAGAGGAGTGGCTATATTAATTAGCAAAAATGTGCCATTTAAAATAGAAGAGGAAATAATAGATCCAGCAGGGAGATATGTTATGATAAAATGTCAGATATATTCAGAGCTTTGGAATCTACTTAATATATATTCACCTAACGAAGAAGATCAAAAGTTTATGCAAGATATCTTTTTGAAGGTAGCTAATACGCAAGGGAACATACTAATAGGAGGGGATTTCAATCTGAATTTGGATCCAAATATGGATAAAACGGGGAAAAAAATTAACAGGAAGAACAAAGTAACCAAATTTATAATTAAATCAATGCAAGAAATGAAACTTGTGGACATATGGAGGAAACAAAACCCAAAAGAAAAGGAATACTCATACT
The DNA here is from genome assembly GCF_036971445.1 of Narcine bancroftii. Taxonomy (NCBI): domain Eukaryota; kingdom Metazoa; phylum Chordata; class Chondrichthyes; order Torpediniformes; family Narcinidae; genus Narcine; species Narcine bancroftii. The sequence goes on along the minus strand of NC_091473.1, from coordinate 22,054,425 downwards.
ACTCGACTAGACATAAAACATACTCAAGGATAGACCTATTCCTGATATCAGCCCACATACAAGGGAGAGTTAGGAAAACAGAATATAAAGCTAGACTATTATCGGACCACTCACCCCTGTTATTGGCAATAGAGCTAGAAGACATCCCTCCAAGAATGTATAGATGGAGATTAAACCCCATGCTACTTAAAAGACAGGATTTTAGAGAATTTATTGAAAAACAATTAAAAATGTACTTTGAAGTAAATACGGAATCAGTGGAAGATAAGTTTATACTATGGGACGCAATGAAAGCATTCATTAGAGGGCAAATAATAAGTTATGCAACCAAGATGAAGAAGGACTATAATCAGGAAACAGAGCAGTTGGAAAGGGAAATAATAAACATAGAAAAAAAATTAGCAATAAAGGAAGATACAACCAAAAGAAGAGAATTGGCGGATAAAAAAATAAAATATGAAACATTACAAACATATAAGGTGGAGAAGAATATAATGAAGACAAAACAGAAATATTATGAACTAGGGGAAAAAACACACAAAATCCTAGCATGGCAGCTTAAGACAGAGCAAACTAAGAAAATGGTATTGGCAACAAGGAAAAAAGACAAACAAATTACATATAATCCAAAAGAAATTAAGGAAAACTTCAGAGAATTCTATGAACAATTATACCGAACCGAAAACGAAGGGAAAGAAGGGAAAATAGATGAATTTTTGACTAAAATTGAACTACCAAAACTACAAATAGAGGAACAAAATAAATTAACAGAACCATTTGGAACAGTAGAAATACAAGAGATAATAAAAAATTTACCAAATAATAAGACACCAGGAGAGGATGGACTCCCAATAGAATTCTACAAAACATTTAAAGACCTAATAATACCGCCCCTCCTGGATGTAATCAACCAAATTGATGAGACACAAAACTTACCAGATTCATGTAAAACAGCAATAATTACAGTGATACTAAAACAAGGGAAAGATCCAATCTCACCAGCATCATATAGACCAATATCTCTGCTAAACACAGATTATAAGATAATAGCTAAACTATTAGCGAACAGATTAGCAGAACAGGTACCGAAAATGGTAAATTTAGACCAAACTGGATTTATCAAAAAAAGACGCACAACAGACAATATTTGTAAATTTATTAACTTAATTCATGCAGTAGAAGGAAATAAAGCACCGGCAGTAGCAGTTGCTTTAGACGCAGAGAAGGCCTTCGACAGAGTAGAATGGAATTACTTGTTCAAAGTATTGCAAAAATTCAGTTTACCGGAGAAGTATATTAATTGGATTAAAGCATTATATAAGGGACCGTTAGCGAAAGTGACAGTAAATGGACATGTATCAAAGCAATTTAACTTAAGCAGGTCAACGCGGCAGGGATGCCCACTATCACCATTATTGTTTGCGCTAGCTATAGAACCACTAGCAGAATCGATAAGAAGAGATAATAATATAAAAGGAATAAAAATAAAAGACAGGGAATATAAAATCAGTCTGTTTGCAGATGATGTGATAGTGTACTTAACAGAACCAGAACTATCAATAAAAGAACTATATAAGAAATTGAAGGAATATGGAGAAGTGTCGGGATACAAGATAAACGTAAATAAAAGTGAAGCAATGCCTATGAATAACGCGGATTTCTCAAAATTTAAGGAGGAATCCCCATTCAGATGGCAAACGCAGGCAATAAGATACCTAGGTGTGCAAATAAACAAAAATCTAGGCCAATTATATAAACTCAATTACAATCCACTAATGAAAAAATTACAGGACGATTTAGAGCATTGGAAAGAGCTACCACTAACACTGATAGGAAGGATAAACTGTATTAAAATGAACATTTTTCCAAGGATACTATACTTATTTCAGGCATTGCCAATACAACTGACAGAAAAATTCTTCAAAGAGTTAAAGAAAATAATAAGGAGATTTTTATGGAGAGGGGGGAAACCGAGGATAGCACTAGACAAATTAACAGAATGGTATAAACAAGGAGGCTTACAACTGCCAAACTTCAAAAATTATTATAGAGCCGCACAATTAAGGTACCTATCAGATTTTTATCAAACAAGGGAAAAACCAGACTGGACGAGACTAGAATTAGATAAAATAGGGGAAAAGATACCTGAACACATATTATATAAATGGGACGAAAAATTGGTACAACATAGAACTTCTCCAGTATTACACCACCTCCTCAATATATGGAAGAAGATTCATGTAGAAAGAAATAAAATAAATTACCAAATACCAAAACTAATATTGACGCAAAATAAGCTACTCCCTTTTACAATAGACAACCTTGCCTTTAGAAAATGGGAAAAAAAAGGGATTAAAAGAATAGAAAATTGTTTTTCAGGAAGTAGATTCTTATCCTTTGAACAAATGAGAGATAAGTACAATATAACGGGAGATACAGCGCTGGCATATTACCAACTGAGATCCTACTTGAAAGATAAATTAGGAAGCAACTTGAGTTTACCAGAGGGAAGTAACCTTGAATATGTGATTACAGATACAATGTTAATCAAAAGATTTATAAAAAATATGTATATTAAACTGCAAGAAAAGGAAAATGAGGAAACAAATGGTAAAACTAAACAAAAATGGGAACAAGATTTAAATATAAAGATAAAAAAGGAAACATGGGAGAAGTTATGCTCTGGAACAATGAGAAATACAATAAATACGAGGCTGCGTATGATACAATATAATTGGTTACACAGACTATACATTACACCGCAAAAGTTAAATAAATGGGACCCAACAGTATCTGATAGATGTTTTCGATGTAAAAAAGAAAGGGGAACAACAATTCATGCAATCTGGACATGTGAGAGAGTAGAAAAATTTTGGGATGATCTCAATCAGATATTAAATAAAATAACAGAAAACAATATACCAAAGAATCCAGAGATCTTTCTCCTAAGTAACATAAAAAATAAAGAATTTGGAATTGACGGAGGATGCACAAAAAAGATTTGTTAAGATAGCCCTAGCCGTAGCAAAAAAATGTATTATGTCAACCTGGAAATTGGAAGATAATTTGAAAATACAACAATGGTATATAGAAATGAATAAATGTATTCCATTAGAAAAAATAACATATAGTTTAAGAAATAATATTGAAATATTCGAACAAGTATGGGAGCCTTACATTAAATACAATAGCGAAAACCTACCGGGAACAAACATTACCTAAGTTGATGGAAGGAGAAGAAAAGAAAAGAATGGACTCAGTAGAATTTCTGGTGTATTTTTGTTGAATGACAACATTGTCTAACTGAATTAATGCAACCTAGATTGTATAACTAAAATGGATGAGAGGGGGGGGGATGGGGGGGTGGCTTGGGAGGAGGGAGGGGGGAGGGAGAAAAAGTCACTGTAAATGTGTGGAAAAGAAAAAGTGTATATCATGGCTATTGTGATTTATGGTGTGAAAAATAAAAAAATAAATAAAAAAAAAAAAAAAAGAAAGCAGTCAGTGCACTCTTTGCTATTTTCAATGCACTGCAGTAGGCCCCCTACACATAGAACATATTGATTAGAAAACTCAGTATGCCTCCAATAGAGGCTGACTGTTCATTCAGTCCGATTTGGGCACAGTACTTTCTTCATTTCCCCACAGAGGAGGCACTTTTTTTAGTGTAAACTTTCTCCAAGATGCCTGCAGGATGTCCAGAGTTCTAGGCTGCAGAGCGTTTATGTCGGTCCTCGCTCTCTGATCCTCCAACCTAACAGACTTAAGTGAGACAATGGATGAGATATCTTTGTGTTTTGTGAATACCAATGGACTCCCCACCATAAGCCAAAGGAGTACAGGGAACTAACATTTTGAAGGCCAATTTGGCACTACCAGCAATCCCATGGCTCTGTCTTCCTGTATCTTATTCAGGCACTTTGCCACCAAGATCAATGGAGGGAATGCATAAAAGTTATATTTTGACCAATCTAGGTTAAAGGTGTTTGTGGTCTCCGCTTGGCAATCCGGCAGCCAAGACACAAACCTCGGAACCTGGCCATTAAGCCTGGATCCAAACAAATCTATCTCTGGCATGCCAAAGGTGTTTGCTAGGAGTTTAAAATATTTCTTATCCAGTGCTATCATTGAATTTCCTGGACATCAGGTCCACCTGTACGTTGATCCAACCCAGTAGGTAGGCATCAGTAACTCAAATGTTTCTTTAAATGCACCAATGCCAAGTCTCAATGGCTAACTTGTTACAGGAAGAAGATTTGAGACCTCCCATATTATTGAGGTAGGCCACTACTGAAGTGTTATCCAACCTCAGCAGTACATGAATATCAGCTTCCCTTGCACAGAAAGACTTTAGTGCTAAAAAACCTGCCAGCTTTTCCAAATAATTGATACTTGATTTTGATGCCTCCCTGAGCTCTCTGTCTGTTCATCTGTCTCCAGCAGAGACCGTTAGATTCGTGGCTCTCCAACCTTCGCCACTAGCATCTGTCCTTATCTCCAGGTCCACCTTTCTGAGCTCGATCCTCATGTAAGCCAGCGAGATATTGTCAATCCACCATCCCAGGTTTGATCTGGCCTCACTTGTTAGCCTCATGGACCTGTCAAAATGTCCCCCAGCTGCCTTAAGAGCTGATATTTTGTTCCTTTCCAGGAACCTATAATGTAGTGGACCATAGTGTACTGCTGGGAAAGCCGCCACCAGTTGCCCTATCAACCTGGCCACCTTTCTTTTGGAGGGATGATACTCTGTCATGAGTCCTCTGCAGTACCAGTCTCTGCCACTTTATCCTCTGGCAGGGTAACTTTCATGGTTTCTGTATCAATAATGAAGCCGAGGAATTTTAACCTCTTAATAGGCACCAGTGCTGATTTCTTGGGATGTATGAAAAACCCCACATGGCTTAATAATCTCAAGGTGGCTGCTACTGCCTTTCTTGTTTCCTCAAACAATTTGCCGATAATAAAGCTGTTGTCCAAGTAACCCATTACCTTGTGCCCCTCTTTCCTGAGCCTTGCAAACATCAGCTTCAGTAACTTGGTAAATGCTCTAGGTGCCAAGATCAGCCCATTCGGCAAGGCCTTACACTGCCATAGCTCTCCCTTCCAGGTACATTTCAAAAATTTCCTGTACTGTGGGCAGATTGTGACTGAATAGTATGCACCTTGCAAATCTATTGAGGCCATGTAATAACGGCATCACAGAATATATGTTATCCATTTTAAAATAGCTGTACAAGACATACATTAAGATCTGATAGATCCAATATCACTAGTGCCTCCTCTTCTTTTGGGTTTCATTTTGCATGGCTACAATATTCAATAATGTTTTTCTTTTTTAACTCCATGATCTTGGCATGTATAGCCTCCGTCAGTTGCAGTCTGTGTATGTATGAATATAGACCCTTCCTGTTTATCGGAGGAGTTTTCTGTGGATCAAATTCGATTTTTACCCCTTCAATGTTTGCCAAATAGAAGCATCAGTGGTAATATTACACCATCTATTTTAGAATAGTGTTAATTGACCGTCAACCATTAAAGCTTTGAAATTATCAAGTCCACTTAACTGTAATTCACTTCCTCAACCCACCTTGTCTGTTGGCTGGTGCAGACAAGGTGTCTGGACCCACCTCTGCGAAGCACTTTGAGCAGGAAAATTCTGCTATCCCTGTCTCCACGGAGGGCATTGCCATAAAAAAGGCCTACTTGCTGTTGTTGCTTGGAGCGGGAAAGCGCCTCAGGTTGCCTGCTTAAATTCCCCCTCATACCTGCGATAGGGGTGAAACACAACAGGTTCTCTTGCCTGTGCTCTTGAACCTCTGACCACGCCAGCCGCTGCCTTCTGCTGGTCATTCAAATCCTTCACCTGTTTGCTGAGATCGTCACCAAATAGAAATTTTGTTACAGGGTTAGATGGTCTGCACAATGAGTGTATCTTACATTCAGATCAGGCTTAATCAGCTCCTTCCTGAAGGCATTCAGTTCATAGTTTGCATGGAGTAGCAGCCCCAGAGCATCTTGTTTGGCCTCTGATAAATCATGTGTGAGTGTTTGTGTGAATGCAGTGATACCTTTAACCAGTGACCCCTGTAGTCTTTGCAATTTCATGTCTTTTGCTCTTGTGGGAACCTTCAAATTGTCCCATATTGTGGGGTTTACCTTAGGCACCTCTACCAGATGACTTACAATTTCGTCGCTGGTCGATGGCTCTGTTCTCTGGCAGGACTTACTCTCAGACTTCGATCAAGCGAGTGCTCGTTGTACAGAGACCATGCTCTTCCTCTGGCTTTTTCTGTGGCTGGCGGTTATTCTATGGCCCATCAAGCAGGTGGCTTCACTACACGATGTGTTAGGTTTAAATCAGATCCTACCTGCTCTTGTGCGAGGTACTCCCCTTCGCTGCCGCTCGATTTACTGAGGTCCAATTGCCTCATGCAGCTCGCTTCATGCAGTGGCATAACGGTATCACTGTTTGCTTTTTGAGACCCTGTCTTCCATGAAGCCATGTTGGTGCAGCCAGACTTGCACCCCACCCTCAGCAAAGATAGATCTCTGTCACCTGATCCCACCCCCAGCGGAGGTAGATCGGCATCACTGCTATTGTTTTCAGACCCCCAACTTCAACGAAGCTCGGTCAGTGCAGCCAGCCTTGGGCCCCACCTTCAATGAAGGTAGGCCGTTGCCGCCTGATCCCACCCCTAAAGGAGGTCGATCAGCCTTGCTGCTCCTCAGCTGGAACACTGCACCCCGGCAGGCCCATTGGATTTTTGGTGCTAACGAATTGCTAAGGGGGCACTTCTTGGAGTCCTTACTCCTTGGTTTCTTGCCACCCTGCCTCTGCCCAAGCCCCTCATCGGGATCTGGGAACCTCCCACTGGTTGTTCTGGACCTTTTCTGGTACACCTCCACCTCTGGAGGACTACATCGGGGTCTCCCCTCATCAGGACCTGGAAACCTCCCATTGTTAGTCCCAGAAGTTTTACTGATCACCTCCTTCTCCAGAGGGCTCCTTCAGGGGTTTGACCTCATTTTTGTGGATCACTCTCCTGGGATCTCCCTCAGGGCTCTGCTCCTGCAGGCACTTTTTCAGCAGGCACTTTTTCACTGCAGGCACTATTTCAGCACTTTTTTGGGGTTGTTCTACTGCAATCTCCCACTGATTCAATGCTTTATTGCTCCTGCACTAAAAATGCATGCTGGTCCTTGCAAGTCAACGGATGTAATGGCTGTGCATGTGTGGATGGGATCTCACCTTGGTGAGCCAACAAACATTGCGAAGAATGATATCAGTACATTTATGGCATCACATACATCCCTGAGATTCCTTTTTTTCTGCAGGTGAGGCAGATTTACCACTTATTAGCACTGCCAAAGAAAACTGTACACAGTGCACACAAATAAAGAACATTCAACAGGTAATGCATGTAAACAAATTGACTGTGCAATACAGAGAGAATAAAAAAAATGTGCACAAGTAAGACACCAAAAATGAGTTTCTGATTGAGTTTATTGTTGAGGAGTCTGATGGTGGAGGGGTAGCAACTGTTACTGAACCTGGTGGTGCAAGTATTATGAACCTATACCTCTTTCCTGATAGCAGCAGCGAGAACAGAGTATGAGCTGGGGGGGGTGTGGATCATTGGTGATGGCTGCTGCTCTCTGTCAGTAGTGTTCCCTATAGATGTTCTCGATAGTGAGGAGGATTTTGCCTGTGATGTCGTGGGCTGTGCTGACTACCTTTTGGAGGGCTTTACACACAGAGGTATGGGTGTCCCCATACTCTACCGCATAACAACTGTTCAGCACACTTTCCTCCACACAACTATAGAAATTTGTCAAGGTTTCTGGTGTCATATCAAACCTCCACAAACTCCTGAAGAAGTAGAGGTGCTGATATCGTTTCTTCACGATGCCATTAATGTGTTGGATCCAGGAAAGATCCTCTGAGATCGTGATTCCCAACAACTTAAATGTGCTCACCCTCTCCACCTCTGATCCCTCAATGATCATCGGATTGTATATCTCTGGTTTTCCCTTCCTGAGGTCAACAATTGTCCTTAGTTCTGATGACATTGAGTGCAAGGTTGTTGTTGCTGCTCCATTCTGTTTGCTTACTCTTTTATTTAAATATCGTATTTATTAGAAAACAAAGTAATAGCCACAATCACATTAAGATATTAACAAATTATCATAAAAATTTCATGGTTTCATGTAAAAAAACTAACAAGAACTACAAAGAATCCTAAAGAAGACCTAATCTCCCCAACCCCCCTATCTATCCCTCCCCTAAACCAAATCCTACCCCCTACACCCCTAAGAAAAAGAAAATAAGAAAGAAAGAGCTGCATGCTGACTTTACAGTGATGTCGTCAGCAAATTTGTAGATTATATTATTGACATTCTGAGCCACACAGTTGGGGTATAAAATGAGTTGAGTAGGGGGCTCAGAATGCAGCTCTGTGATGCTCAGTTATTGATGGAGAAAATGTTCTTGTGGTCTGGAGGTGAGGAAATTCATGATCAGTGAGGTGTTGAATCCCAGGTCTTGGAGTTTGTTGATGAGTTTTAAGGGGATGATAGTGTTAAATGCCTAACTGTAGTCAATAAATTCTTTAAATTCTTACTTCGTCCCTCATCATATCTAGTTCATACCTTTTGTTTGTCTGGATTCATCCCCCAGCCAGCATAGTCTGAATTCTGAGACTTTCTGAGATTTCCTGCTTCTGGCTTATTCAGCTTATTCCTTGCAGAAGGGCTCAGGCCTGAAATGTCAACAATATATCTTTGTGTCCAATTGATGCTGAAAAGACTGACTGAGGTCCTCCAGCATTTCAGAGTGTTTTTACTACAATCACAGTGTCTGCAGACTTTTGTATTTCACTAAGAATTTATCATGTTTGTGTGAAAGGAGATGAAATGGAGAGAAAGAGATAGGGAAAGGCAACAGGTGAAGAAGGGCAGGGGGTTTAATGAAAGCTAGAGAAGTCTATATATCAAGTCGGAGGATGCCCAGTCGAAGATGAAATGTTGTTCCTCCAACTTGTGGGTGGTCTCAGTCTGGCCGTGCATGGCATTATGCACAGACATGTCAGTAAAGGTTTGACTGGTTTAATCAAAGTCGGGGAGTTGATAAAATTAATTGTATTATAAATTTTAGACATACAGCACAGTAACAGCCTTTTTGACACACAAGCCTGTGACGCCCAATTAGACGCAATTGACTTGCGACCCCGGTACATTTCGAAGGGTGGGAAGAAACCAGAGCACCCAGAGGAAACCCACACAGACACAGGGAGAACATACAAACTCCTTACAGACTGCGTCGGATTCAAGCCCAGGTCTTTGGCGCTGTAACAGTGTTGCGCTAACCGCCACACTAACTGTGCCGCCAAAAGTTTTGTTCCAAGACATCCTCATAAGTTTTACTGGCATTTAAAGTCATAAATACTACAGCACTTTATAAATTCTTTGGCAAACCTTGACCCAAGATATCATTGATCAAGCCTTTAACCGTATCTCCTCCATTTTATCCAGTTCCACTCTTACTCTGCCTCACTTGCAGAGGGAACAAAGGTAGAGTTCCCTTGTTTCTCACTTTCCACCTGGCCAGCCTCCGCATCTGGCCTATCATTTTATGTTAGCCACATCTTCCCCTCCCAACCCCTTTCTGCTTTTTGCAGGGACCATGCTCTCTGTGACTTCCTGGTCCACTCATCCCTCCTCACCATCCTTCCTCTCTCTGAGACTCATCCCACTGCAGCCGCAGAAGTTACAAAATGACCCTACATCTCCCCCCTCATCTCCATCCAGGGTCATAAACAGTCTCTCGAGGTGAGGCATAGTTTCATATGCACAATTTTCAACCTAATCTACTGCATTTGGTGCATTCAGCATGGCAGGAATCCTTTACATTAGTGAGATCCAATGCAGTTGGGTGACCATTTCACTGAGCATATGTGCTTTGTCTGTAGGTACAAGTTGGAACTCCTTTTCCCAGCTATTTTAATTCTCCTCACTATTCCCACAGACATGCCTATCCTTGATGTCATCCTTTGCCAGGATGATGTTAAACATAAACTGAAGGAACAATATATTATCTTCCTCCTGAATAGCCTTAAACCCAAAAGTATAAACATTGATTTTTTTTTCTCCAATTTAACGATATGAGCTCTCTTATCCAGTTCTACTGTTTCCATCTCTCTTTGACTTGCTTCCATTCTCACTTTTCTCTCAATCCGTACCTTTCTTTTTCCTCAGCCTCAATGGTCTTCTCAATCTGCATCTTCACATTATTCTCCTAAGATTCTTGACCCCTGCCAAGATCCTAACATTTTATGATGCTTGCTATCTCCCCCTCTTTAGTGTCATTAAAGCCCAGACCTAAGATGCTGACTGACTGTTTCTCTCCATGGATACAGCCTGATTCACTGAGTCCTTCTCAATCCTCTTTTTTTCACTTAAAAATAATTTTGGATATTAGATACTTAAACACGTCAGTGATTTTTATTGTTTGTTAATTAAAAAAAAACATTAGAATTTTTTTCCCTAATCCGATTCTTAAACTTTATTTTACTCTCTGTGAAATATTTGAAGTACAAGCTTAATAAGACTCTTCCTGGTCTATGAGAATTCCCCAATGTCATTGGCTCCAGGGATTCAAATGACCTGATGGCTGACAGAAACTGCCACTAGAAATTAGATGTGAATGCTGGATTTCCAAAGTCTCCATTATTTGCTAAAATTTTGTTGTTGACTGCATAATTGGACCTGTGTGTTTCAAATAATTCTGAAAGCAGTGATAATGCTATATTTGAATACGTTTTTTTTCCCTCCTACGACCAACTTTATTTTAGTAAATTGATAGTTTTCTTCTCCTATCCTTTCCTTAACCCTGAGATAATTGATCTTGATGATCTACTTGCTGCATTTTTCCACATGGTTTCCCTTGTGCCTCATCAATCTATATTAATTAGTATAATCATGTATTTATGTCACATCAAGCTGAAAAACTACACAAGGAAAAGAGAGAACCCAAGAGGGTTCAGGAAGAAGATTTTTCCAAGCCCTGAAATTATGCCTTAATTTTTTTTCTTGATGAATTCAAAATAGAAAGGAAAAGAAAACAATTGTCTTTTCAATTATTATTTACACTGCCGTGGTGCTGGTTCCAAGTTTACGAAAAGCAACTTCCAGAGATAATAATATGACACCATCAGATTAATCTTTGATGATTTTGATTGAAATAAAAATAATTCACCCATGTCACTTCATCTGTGTTTCTTCAGAATTATGCCCCATGATCTATCTAAGGATCTAAAGGGGTTCAATTGAACAATTTGTCTGAAAGATTTCACCTCTGAACACAGAGCATCTCCTTCATTACTGTACTAAACTTAACAACCTAATACCATACTCGCGTCTCTGGGGTTGTGCTTCTGTCCACAATCTTTTGCCTTCAGAATGATAGGTTCCCCTAATGAATCATCATTTTTTATTATCCAGAAGATGCAGGACTTTTTAAATACTTGGAAAAGAAGGAGGTGGGTTAATAATTAATGGAGAAAATAAATGAGATCAATGGTAATGAAGTACAACAGGAGGAAGATCAATCTGAAGCATAAACATTGAAATCAGAATATGAAAATAGTTGCAGCAATGTGTAAAATGCTTCAATAACTTGCTCTACTATTCACTATCATGGCTGATAAGCTGTCTTAACTTACCACAGTCTCATACCAACTATCCCTGTGTCTCAACTTTTGGTTTGATAGTTGAGTATCCACAGAATTTTCTACTCTAGAAACCAAAAGGTTTCCACTTCACCTCAGTCTCAAATGTCAGTATGTTTATCCTATGTACTAATTCTCACCCTTCTGGCTGAAGGAAACCACTTGTCAACATATACCGTTAAATATTTTCAGTAAATTATTTATTGCTGTGAATAATAGGCTCCTAAAAATAGAGGCCCATTCTGCACAATCAATCCTCTCTAAAGACTATTCTCTCTAAAGACTATCCTCTCTAAAGACTATCCTCTCTAAAGACTATCCTCTCTAAAGACTATCCTCTCTAAAGACTATCCTCTCATCCAAGGAGTCCAACTGCACGAAAACTACTTGCCTAAAAGGCAAGTTCATCCTATAAGATGAGATCGAACTGTGGGCAATATCTTTCCACTGCATGGAACAGCAGTCAACTTGTTGCTTCCCTTCTCAATTGCTTACTATATCTTCCTACCCATTTTTTCAGACACTTGTCCAGCAATGCCCTAATTTCTCAAAATGAATAACCTTCCCTTTGCTCACATTATACTGTTTCTGCTAACTTCCTACCTATTCATTTCACTTGTTTATATCTCTTTGAAACCTTGTTAGATATTCGAGACTTTCAAAACTTACTTGATATCATCATCAAACTTGGATATACAGGTGATCCCTTACTTACGGCCATCTGTGTCATCTTATGTCATTGGAGTATTCAGCAAATAAATGGTGCATTGTATTTTTCTTCCTGAATTTGACTGAAATTAATATTATTGTCAAGTACTATCATTTACTTTTATAACAAAATATTCTCCACTTATTATGATAACTATTATGTTGTGGTTCAGGTTCACGTTTATTATGATCTGACTGGGCATGTACAATCCAAGAAAACATCTTAAGGCCATCTGTACATATGACCGAAAAAAACACTGTATAAATTTTTAAAAATGAAGAAAAAAAATGTAAGTAAATATAAAAATTGCGTGTCAGGTCCAGGGTATCCAGGGAATGTTTATTTTGATGGACCAACATGGCAGCCACTGACTGGGAGGGCAGCAAAACTCCGCTGCCGCTGAATATGTTCTATTTTCGGGACATGAAGGCAGTGGCGGATTTGATGTTCAAGGCTTGGGAGGTGAGCGCAGGCCATGTGGTGGTGGACAATGGGTCTTTCCAGTGCCGGATGGGCTGGGCCGTGAACAAAGTATCACAGCTCCTGTTTAAGAACGTGTTGTCCTGCAGTAACGTAAGTCCGACATGTCGATTTCAAGATCCGACCAGTGGTTAGAACAAAACTCGGATGTATGTCTGTATTATAATCATTCCCTTTATCTAAGATATTCATGTGCATAGTAACTAGGAATAAAACCCATGCTGATACCCAAGGCATCCCACTAGATACACAAATCCAACCTGAAAATGACTTGTGGATTTCCAGTTAGTTTTCTGTTGAATTCTCATTCTCTCTCTCTCTCTCTCTCTCTCTCTCTCTCTTTCTCTCTCTCTCTCTCTCTCTCTCTCTCTCTCTCTCTCTCTCTCTCTCTCTCTCTCTATTACCCCTAACAGCAAAGTCATTGTCTTGTCAATCTCCATCCTGTGAAAATTTAACTATAAAAAAATATACAGGTTTGCCGTTCAGAATAGAGATAAAAGAAATGTCTTTACCTGAGTTGTTATGAAGTGTATTCAAGACCAAGGAGAATCAATTGATCATAGGGTTAATGTAGAAAAACAGGATCAAATAATGAGGAATAATACTGAAGACCAGAGGAGGCAAAAGATCTCAAGTGGCCTATTTCTGCTTCAATTACATATGCAAATCCATCTTGATTATTTTAATTTATTCTATCAACCTTACACGTTATTATATTCATAAATTAAGTATATTTGATAAGACTTAATTGTGTTCTCCAAGGGTATTACATTTAAAGATAATATCTTTGAACAGTATTTATAATAATGAACTTTAAAAAAGAATTTAGATTAGATGTGCAAAATTAACATTTATCAGTCAAACACTGATAAATACATGATATATTCTGCTTCATGGAGGCTTTTTGCAAAAAGTAAAGAAAGTTAATCAGTTGAAAGCCTTGCACAATAACCAAGGAATAAAATTACATCTGTTGGGATTCAGTGTTCCAGAACACTGAACAGTGATTTGTAAAATCATGCTGTAAAAATCCATGCCTCTATGATTCTAAAAACAAATCATAGTTTCTTAAAATGTTTAATTGGATAAAACCAAATTTGGGAGCATTCATTAAGATCAGTATTAAAAGTTGTGCAGTAAGTTTTTCATTATGGATGATAACGTCTTGAAAATTTCCTCAGCCAATTGATAACGAGAATCTTAAGGAATAGTCAATAAGATCAGGTCTTGCATCTAATAATATCCACAGGTACACACTTCCTGTTTATTTGCCCATTCAAGGACACCACCTCTTTCCTTTGCATAGGTCCACTCTATCTTATCACTGATCTTGATACTATTTAGCTAACAGTGGAACATGAAAGAGAATTTTGAATCTTTCTGGTCTGTTTTTCTTTAGGCCATTTCATGTCAGGCCTTCACCTAGAGGCTGGCTACAAGCGTGGATCGAAAACTTAAAACTTACCTTTCAGATAGCAGCCGTAAAAGGCTGCTCCAGAGTCGTATTCATATTGAGTGGTGCCTCTTAGTGCCCTCTGGATCTGATGGAGGTGGGGCGACTGGTGCCATAGCACCACCCGTCATAAATATGCGGCAGAGCAATGGCTGTCTTCCCTACCCATAATCCCCCACGTAGCTGGAACCACTCTGTGTTTCGCAGAACAGTTCTAGCTGCATGGGGGATTATGGATAGGGAAGACAGCCATTGCTCTGCTGTGTTTTGAGCCACAGAGAGCGGCCCCAAAGGCTGAAGCAGCCCAATGAGGCTGTCACAGCCCACACTGGACGCCCCCTGATGGCTTCCGTCGGCCCCCACTGCCCTGATGGCTCCTGCTAGCTCCCGCTGCCCTGACAGCTTCCGTCGGCCCCTGCTGCCCAGATGGCTCCCACCCGTCACCCCTGCCTTGAGGGGGCCGTAGAGAGGGAGGGGCGATGACATCATCAGCCTGCCCCTAATCAGCCACTAATAGCGGCTGTACATTCAGGTCAGGTGGGGGAGCGCATTCAGAGAGGTAAGTCTTTAGGTGTAATGGTGAAGAACCTCCGCCTTTACAGACTGGTGATTACCCTGCCTGAAAGGGCCTTCTGATTCATGCTGATATCTGATCAATTAAGAGAGCTTTATGTCATTGGAGTATTCAGCAAATAAATGGTGCATTGTATTTTTCTTCCTGAATTTGATTGAAATCAATATAATTGTCAAGTACTATCATTTACTTTCATAACAAAATATTCTCCACTTATTATGATAACTATTATGTTGTGGTTCAGGTTCACGTTTATTATCATCTGACTGGGTATGTCTTCTTTCTTTGGCTTGGCTTCGCGGACGAAGATTTATGGAGGGGGTAAATGTCCACGTCAGCTGCAGGGTCGTTTGTGGCTGACAAGTCCGATGCGGGACAGGAAGACACGGTTGCAGCGGAAAATTGGTTGGTTGGGGTTGGGTGTTGGGTTTTTCCTCCTTTGCCTTTTGTCAGTGAGGTGGGCTTTGCGGTCTTCTTCAAAGGAGGCTGCTGCCCGCCGAACTGTGAGGCGCCAAGATGTACGGTTTGAGGCGATATCAGCCCACTGGCGGTGGTCAATGTGGCAGGCACCAAGAGATTTCTTTAGGCAGTCCTTGTACCTCTTCTTTGGTGCACCTCTGTCATGGTGGCCAGTGGAGAGCTCGCCATATAACACGATCTTGGGAAGGCGATGGTCCTCCATTCTGGAGACGTGACCCACCCAGCGCAGCTGGATCTTCAGCAGCGTGGACTCGATGCTGTCGGCCTCTGCCATCTCGAGTACTTCGATGTTAGGGATGAAGGCGATCCAATGAGTGTTGAGGATGGAGCGGAGACAACACTGGTGGAAGCGTTCTAGGAGCCGTAGGTGATGCCGGTAGAGGACCTTGATTCGGAGCCGAACAGGAGTGTGGGTATGACAACGGCTCTGTATACGCTTATCTTTGTGAGGTTTTTCAGTTGGTTGTTTTTCCAGACTCTTTTGTGTAGTCTTCCAAAGGCGCTATTTGCCTTGGCGAGTCTGTTGTCTATCTCATTGTCGATCCTTGCATCTGATGAAATGGTGCAGCCGAGATAGGTAAACTGGTTGACCGTTTTGAGTTTTGTGTGCCCGATGGAGATGTGGGGGGGCTGGTAGTCAAGGTGGGGAGCTGGGTGATGGAGGACCTCCGTTTTCTTCAGGCTGACTTCCAGGCCGAACATTTTGGCAGTTTCCGTAAAACAGGACGTCAAGTGCTGAAGAGCTGGCTCTGAATGGGCAACTAAAGCGGCATCGTCTGCAAAGAGTAGTTCATGGACAAGTTGCTCTTGTGTCTTGGTATGAGCTTGCAGGCGCCTCAGATTGAAGAGACTGCCATCCGTGCGGTACCGGATGTAAACAGCGTCTTCATTGTTGAGGTCTTTCATGGCTTGGTTCAGCATCATGCTGAAGAAGATTGAAAAGAGGGTTGGTGCGAGAACACAGCCTTGCTTCGCGCCATTGTTAACAGAGAAGGGTTCAGAGAGCTCATTGCTGTATCTGACCCGACCTTGTTGGTTTTCGTGCAGTTGGATAACCATGTTGAGGAACTTTGGGGGGCATCTGATGCGCTTTCCTGCTCAGGGTGTCAAAGGCTTTGGTGAGGTCAACAAAGGTGATATAGAGTCCTTTGTTTTGTTCTCTGCACTTTTCTTGGAACTGTCTGAGGGCAAAGACCATGTCAGTAGTTCCTCTGTTTGCGCGAAAGCCGCACTGTGATTGTGGGAGAATATTCTCGGCGACACTAGGTATTATTCTATTTAGGAGAATCCTAGCGAAGATTTTGCCTGCAATGGAGAGCAGTGTGATTCCCCTGTAGTTTGAGCAGTCTGATTTCTCGACTTTGTTTTTGTACAGGGTGATGATGATGGCATCACGAAGTTCCTGAGGCAGTTTTCCTTGGTCCCACCAAAGCTTGAAAAACTCATGCAGTTTGACATGCAGAGTTTTGCCGCCAGCCTTCCAGACCTCTGGGGGGGATTCCATCCATACCTGCTGCTTTGCAACTTTTCAGTTGTTCGATTGCCTTATATGTCTCATCCCGGGTGAGGACCTCATCCAGCTCTAGCCTTAGGGGCTGTTGAGGGAGCTGGAGCAGGGCGGATTCTTGGACTGAGCGGTTGGCACTGAAAAGAGATTGGAAGTGTTCTGACCATTGGTTGAGGATGGAGATCTTGTCGCTGAGGAGGACTTTGCCGTCTGAGCTGCGCAGCGGGCTTTGGACTTGGGGTGAGGGGCCGTACGCAGCCTTTAGAGCCTCGTAGAAACCCCTGTAGTCGCCAATGTCCGCGCTGAGCTGGGTTCGCTTGGCGAGGCTAGTCCACCACTCATTTTGGATCTCCCAGAGTTTGCGCTGAAGATGGCTGCATGCGTGACAGAAGGCTTGTTTCTTCTCTGGACAGGACGGCTTTGTAAGGTGAGCCTGGTGGGCAGCTCGCTTCTTTGCTAGCAGCTCCTGGATTTCCTGGCTGTTATCGTCGAACCAGTCCTTGTTTTTCCTGGAGGAGAAGCCCAGTACCTCTTCAGTTGATTGCAGTATGGTAGTCTTCAGCTGATCCCAGAGGGTTTCAGGGGACGAGTCTGTGACACACACACACACACACTGCAGTACCCCGATGTACATAAAGATATAATTTAAAATAAATGTATGTAAATATTTTGCGTTGATTTAGTTAGTTATAGGATATTGTTCATCAATCTCACAGCCTACAAGAATAAGCTATTTCCCAGCCTGGAAGTCCTGATTTTGATGCTTCTGTACCACCTTCTTGATGATGGTTTGTCAAAGATACTGTGAGTTGGTTGGAAAGTGTCTTCTTTAATTCTTTTATCCCTATTCAAACAATTCCCCTGGTAAATGTCACCAATAGAGGAAAAGGAGATCTCAGTGATCTTCTCGTGGTCATTCGTTGTAGACATTGTCGGTCCACTCCCTGTGAGCAGAGAATGCGGTAGTTGTTCACGATGATTGACCGCTTTACCTGCTGGCCAGAGGCAATACCTATGACTGCGTGCGACACAGAGGCGTGTGCCAGGGCTTTCCTATCCACCTGGGTTGCGTGCTTCGAAGTCCTGACCCACATCACCTCGGACTGAGGGGCACAGTTCACCTCCTCACTGTGGTCCAACCTGGCAATTCTGTAGCAGTCAACACCATGGCCTACCACCCCAAGCAAACAGCCTGGTCGAGTGTTTCCACCACCACCTGAAGGCCACCTCGAAAGCCCAGCTGCATGGCCTGAACTGGGTAGATGAGCTCCTGTGGATACTCCTAGGCGTTTGCACGGTACCGAAGGAGGAACTGCCAGCCTCATCCACAGATATGACGTATGGTTTCGCACTCACCATTCCCAGGGATATCCATTTCAACCACTGCCCCCCTTCCCGGCCCACAGCCCAGCACCTTGACGTCCTCCAGAGGTTGAGGGTTCAAGTAGGTGAAAAGCCCTCCCCACCATCATTGTCTTGACACGGCTCGCTGCCCAGCCACGTCCCTGCAGACCTGCAGTCCACCCACCATGTTTTTGTAAGGTCAGCAAGGAACACCCCTACAGAGCCTGTTCGAAGGTCCGTTCAAGGTACTACAGAGAAATGGTGTTATGTTTTCACTGGACATTGACGGCCGACAGGACAGATTCACAGTCAGCCCCGGACCCCCAGTCAGATGAAGAGCCTGACTGTCCGGACACTGTAAGTTAAACTGCTCAGGGAGTAGCAGCAATTCTGGGGTGGGGGTGGTGTAGCGGGCCAAGTGATTGTCCAAGTGGACAACCCGAATAGCCGCAACAGTCAGCCATCGCATGATCTATCGAGAAGACACCATGTGCGAGCTAAGGGAACCTCCATTTCCATGTGGCACACTGCTGGCTGAGGAGTGACGCAGCGACATGCTGACTTCACTTCCGGAAGCCGGCACATACGTCACCGGAAGTGGCCGCTCCCCATAGGGCAATGCAGTGAATTCAAATAATTAAGTCAGTTTTTGGTTCACCCTTGTACTGTGTGGACATCTCTTCATTTCGTAGCGCTGCCACAGCAGTCGCTACAATCTCTCTCTTGTGCTCCTGTAAAATGTTGTCAAGATGGGGGCCAGTAGCCTTGCCTTCTTCAGCCTCCTTACGAAGTGTGGATGCTGCTGCACCTTTCTGACTAATCAGGTGTTGTGGGTCCAGGATAGGTCATCCTTTATATGAACACCAAGGAACTTTCTGCTCTCCACTCTCTCCATTACAACTCATGATTGTTGCCAATGAGGCCAACCTCTGTTGTATCATCTGCAACCCGGATGATTCTGTTAGAACTGATTCTGGCAGTGTAGTCATGAGTTAGTAGTGTAAACAGTAGTGGGCTGAGCACACAGCCCTGAGATGCACCAGTGCCAGCATGATGGGATGAGGTCTTGCTCCCAATACAGACAGACTGTGGTGTTTAGTCAAGAACTCTAGATTCCAATGGGAAAGAATGGTGTTGAGTTCCAGCGAGGACAGTTTATCCTCCAGCCTCTAAAGTACGGTTGTGTTAAATGGTGAGCTGAAGTCAATGAACGTCAGCCTGACTCTTCTGGCTTGGTGACCAACTACAAGGGGAATGGTAGACAAATTTCGAATGAATTTCTGCTTATTTCTGAACCTAATTATTTAGCAAGGTCTAATTGCATGTATCAGTCCTTTTTGTTTTCTGATGCTGTAGATATGGACGAACTTGATTTTCATCTTTGGTCATGATCTGATACAAGGTTTAGTGATTCATGCTATTTAGATTCAAATTACCCAGTCAACCTCAATTGAGACTAATGTTTATTGTTCCCACTTCCTTTTTAATATTTTTCCAAATCACAATTTCCTGAAAACCAAAAGTTTTATTTTGTAATTACCTGTAAAGTTTTAAAAGTTCAAGTCCATCATCATCTGACTGGATGGAACCAGATGGAACTGCATTTCTTCTAACCATGTGCGAATATAACACACACACACACGCACACCCACATCCACATCCCATCCACACCCACATACCCACACCCCACACACACACCCCACACCCACCCCCTACACACACTCTCTCTTACGTCGCAGAGCAGCAGCAATATTATATATTTCTTTTAAAACACTATATTTATTAGTAACTAAAAATTATACAACACATTAGTCAAATCAAAACCAACTATGTGCAAATGTGCATGCGTGTGTGTGTGTGTGTGTGTGTGTGTGTGTGTGTGTGTGTGTGTGTGTGTGTGTGTGTGTGTGTGACCCAAACCATTACAGCTTAGGCATAATTCTAGAAAGTCATTCCAAAGTTCAGTCTTAGAAATCCATTGTGAAACACAGAATTTTAAACTGATGCACAGAAGCAATCACGAAGGAAAGGGGAGAGACTGAATGCCAAAAACTCACAAATCCTAGTTGTGTTTCTTCCAGAGAAATTTCCTTTTTTTTATGAATGGCTGTTTCTTTGCATAGGGGAAATGAAACACGCATCTTCCATGATTCTTCCAAAACCCAGGTATGGGTCAATCAAAATGACCATTACTTTGGTCATGATCCAAAGCAGCAATTCTCCTTCTTCCAAAACACAGGTACGGGTCAATCAAAGTGACCTTTCCTTTGTTCACATTGGGGATTCAATAACAGGGAGAATCAGGTAAATTGCCCATTATCACACAGAGTAATTCTTGCTCAAGGTCCGATAAGATGGCCGCTGGTCATAAAGTGCTGTTCCTTCAGTGTTCCACGCAGAGGACTCTCTCACCACCTGTGTCCCTGGAAAAAGCAACAAATGTTCTTTCTCCTCTCCAAAGTTTTGGGTGCAACCTATTCTAACTGTTACCTTCCAATCTCTCCACAGGTGTGAATGGTTGCAGCCTGTGCTCACCCTTAAAGTGATACCACACACACACACACACACACACACACACACACACACACACACACACACACACACACACACACACACACACACACACACACACACACACACACAAAACCACAAAATAATAGCAAAATGCAATGTATAGATTGTCAAGATGGGACTGTTAGCTTTGCCCTCTTCAAACTCCTTAGGAAGAGTATCCACTGCTGTGATTTCCTGATTAATGAGGTGGTGTTGTGGGTCCAGGGTGGATCATTCGTCATCCGTTATAGGCTCATTGTTTGAATTAAACACATTGTGCCGGATCAAATGATGACCAGTGAGCCACAAAGCTTACTGGGCACATCTTTGGCCCATAGGGTTACATGGTTTTATCATTGATGTTAAATCTGTGCAATAATGAATATGCATTTCAGTGTTGACAGTAATTAAAAATGTCAAAATAAGATGTCCAAGTATTGTATCAAAGAGAGAGCCATTTGTTTATTGAAGGAACTTTGCCGAAATGTTCACTCTGCTGATGAGATTTTTACTAATTGTATGGAACCTTTTTAGACTTTTTAAAATACTTTATACAACTGTTATACATTGTGTTCGACTCTAATTCTGTATGTTACAGATATTTTTAGACTTTTTAAAATACTTTATACAACTGTAATACATTGTGTTCGACTCTAATTCTGTGAGTATGTTTCGGACCTTTTTGGACTTTGTGTTCGACTCTAATTTTGTGAGTATGTTACGGACCTTTTTAGACTTTTTAAAATACTTTATACAACTGTAATACATTGTCTTCAACTCGAATTCTGTGAGTATGTTATGGAAGACATCCTTATTGTTCCATCACTGGACACTTAACCTTTATATTCTGCAGGAGGAATTGCATCATTGAGATAAATGTATTCATTTTAAACTGGATAAAAACAAAAAAAGAATGGCAGTTCTGCTAGAGCTGCATTAACAGGAGTGGTGCTGCTGGTGTTTAACCAGGGGTAGTGGTGACACAGTACTCCCCGTGGGGCTCTACCGTACAATCCAACTGCCCATCACTGTGGACTTGAACGATTTTAAAATCGTGTGACTGCCGGGGGATCTGGGCCTAAGATTGTGATACTAACAGCGGCCTTAAGGAGTTACAGACTCACAGACTGCAGATTATCACAGGGCACCAGTATCAGGGAGAGCATCTCCCCCACCCCCCCCCCACCCCCCACTGCCCACCGTCTGCTTTAATCATTTCAAAGTCGCGAGATACTGCAAGCCAATTGCATCTGGGTGACCATTGTTGGTCTCACTAAACACACTTTGTACTGTGTTAACCCCAATTTAGGAAGATGTGAAGATTTGGGAGGGTGCAGAAGACATTTCCTAGAATAGCCCAAAAGATGAGGGACTGCAATAGTATGGAGAGGCTGGAAGCACCTGGATTGTACTTTGGCTAAAAAGAGCTTTGAAAGTGGTATTCAAAATCACAGGTGATGTCAAAAGTAAATGAGAGCAGTTGTTTCAGGTTGTAGAAAGATCAGTAGTTAAAGTTAATGATTCAGATGATCTTCAAGCCCAGGATATATGATCTCTACTAATCTTTTAATGGTGTACTGTTACGAGCCCAGAGGTCCCCAAAACCCAGCAGCAATAAATATTGTCATATATTCAGCAAGACAAATTATTGCATAAACAAAAGTTGCTTTTAATTATCTTTAAACATGCAAATAGAAACACACTTTAACTTATCACTATTGACTTAACTAATCTAACTTAACCCCCTTCCAATTCTAAGCGCATGTGTATGTAATGTGCATGTAAGTTCAGAAAAGTTCTTTGATTCACTGTCCAATCTCACTTTTCATTCCTCCATATTAACTGGTTATAGGCAATTCTTATACTGTGCACAGAATTTAACATTTATAAAGTTCACCAGGCTTTGATGCTTGAAAGGTAAATGTTTACTTCTCAGGAAGGTTATTGTCAGTTTTCATAGAGAGATTTATTGTACGCTGGACACCCACAACTGATACCTTTTTTTAATCAGCCACTTCAGTGTCTTGTCACAGAAACTTTCCCCCTCATGGTTCTCCAGATGATAACCTCTTTCTTTCAGGTCACCACAGAATGCCTTTTTGTTTCTCCGATTTCAAGTGAAACAATAGACAGCTAGTCCTTTCCTCTTGCATGAACTACAAGGGCTTTGACCAGGCTGAACTAACCACTCACAACCTGTCTTTCAAATGGGGTTTTCCACAAGCTTGCCAGCTTGTCCTGTTCCAGTCCCAGTTGATGCTGCTGACTATAGAACTGATCTTTCTCTCTTTCTGAGAGAAAGCCTGTTTGTCTCTCTCTGCTTGCAAAACTACATGACCCTCTTAGAACAGTAAGTCCCCCTCCAGACAGAAGGCAGCTTTGACAAGTTCTTTTATCTGTTGCCTTTTTGTAAACAATAATCCATTAATGAAGTATCTTGAGCACTCTCCAAAGCTTTTGCAAAGGCTCTGGGGCCCTGACATGTCTAGCATTAGCAGAGCTCCAGTATTTTAAATAAGATCTGTTTTAAAGTGTTTGCATGTGACCTACACTAACAAACTTGCCCCAATTTATCTCCCAAAAACATATCTATATCCTGTCACAGTACCAAGAAATTCTCTGTTATTTTAATCTAAATAAAGGCTGAGTAGAATAAATTATTTTTGAATTTATTTATGTAACAAGTGAACCGGTGCGGACTCGAAAGGCCAACATGACCTATTTCCGCTCCGTAAATGGTTATATGGTTATATGGTTAAGTCGCCAAATTTTAACAATTTGTATGCATTCACCCAAAAAAACATATCAGATTTAAATATTCCTAGCGTTTTCCCAACAAGTAAATACACTTTTTTGGTCCAAAATAGATGGCTTTGTTGCAAACATGTTTTGAAATCTGCCACTATTTTACTTATTCGCTTGCAATTTCATGTTTCTGTTTAAACCACTTACTATGCATCAATCTGTTTCATTGGCAAATTTAGACTCACTTCATTAGTCATTATCAAATATATTGAATTGTTGAGGCCTCAGCAAAGATTTCTATCAGTGCCATCATTCACTTCCATCCAATTGGAGTACATTATTTATCAAGGCTACTTCTGTCTTATATTGCTAAACCAGTCCATTAACCAGATCAATAGTTTGTATTCAATTCCCTGAACTTTATTTTAGCTTACATTTTCATACATGGAAATTATTGGATTGCTTTTAAAACTTTTTATGAAGTAGATCTGAGACCACTTTTCTATCTACTACAACTACTTCAGCAACTTGCTATTAAATTCATCAGTCATAAATCTTAACAGTCCTTTACAAATTGCTCACAGTTTTTCCTAATAAACTGAAATTTGTCAAAGTCCTCAGTTAGTTTGTACATAATTATAAATTCCAGTTGGTCTCCATAACATATTTTCAGCCAGCAGAATATTCTCTTACTTTTTAACTGACAGTGAATCCTGAGACTGAGCGCTATATTTTTCTTCCATTGTTGGTTTGCTGATGTTAACAATTAAGAGATAATGTCATGGATTCACTGGTTGTTTTCATTATTTTGTGGTTAAACTATATCAGATAGTCTGAATAAATAATTTCAATGATTCTTCATGCCACAAATTTGAGTGAATGTTCTTTCTGGCAGTTGCATAAAACCATAATATTTCCAAATGTACATTGTATCACTTCAAATAAATTATACTTTGAGTGATGAGAATAATTTCAAATCACCAAGGTGATTAGAATGATTGCACTGTTAGATAAACGAGTTATTAGGGCAGCACAGTTGGTGTAATGGTTAGCGCAACACCTTTGCTGCGCCAGTGATCAGGACTGGACCTGGGTTTGAATCCTATACTGTCTGTATGAGTTTGTACATTATCCCCATGTCTGCATGGATTTTCCCTGGAGGGTCCTGTTTTCTTCCACAGTTCAAAGCGTACTGGGAGTGTAGGTTAATTGGGTGTAAATTGGACAACAAGATGGCCCGTTTGTAGGACAAAATGTCCTGTTACCATTCTGTGGGTCTAATTTTTTTTAATTACATTTATTTTTAAAAATTTAGAATTTATATTTGAATAAAATATAGAATATAAGTGTCTCAAAATCAGATTTAGTATTTTGACATCAAAAGTAAGTATTTGGCTTGGATTCCTATCCCAATTCTGAGCAAAGATAGAAGTCAGTCTTGTTTTGCAGTCTTAGTTCCAAAAGGTTAAAAAGTCTATTTCATACATATGTTTTAATGTGCCCTTGTGGCGGTGTGAGCAGTGGAAGAATCACAGCCACCACATTGAGGGTCGTTAATGACTATATTTATTCAAATTCAGCACGTCCCTTTAAGGGCAGCATGAGCTCAGTCACCTGGCGCATTGTGACATCATAATCGCTGCCCAGGGTGCGCGCTGTAAGGGATGCTGGAGTCAGAGAAAAGCCTCTGACAATGCAATTTCCCCATGGCTGCCCCGCCACGTGGTGATACAAGCAGGGCCGGTTCGCCATGAGGATGTGCGCTGTCACACAACAACCCCCCCCCCGCCAGAACCGGCTATGCGTCCTGTCGCTTTGGTGGCTGGCCCCAGCGCTTGAGCACTGCTGTCTGCACCAGCTGTGATAAGTCCAGATGGGCCACTTTGAAGTGGTCCACTGTGAAAAGTTCCTCTCTCCCCCCAACGTCCAGGGTGAAGGTTCCGCCAGACTGGTGCAAGTCTTTGTATGGCCCCTCGTACTGTCGCTGTAGCGGTGCACCTTGTGGTCCCCTCCGCAAGAAAACGAACTGGGCCGAGTCGAGCTCTTTGGGGAAATGAAATGGCTGGGTGCTGTGGCGTGCCAGGGGTGGGGGAGCTAGGGAGGCTAGTCGTCTGCGTAGGTCCGTCAGCAGGTTTTTGTCGGTGGCCGTGGTGTCAGAGTCTGGGCCGAAAAACTCACCCGGTAGGGAAAGCGATGTGCCAGAGACCATCTCCACTGCTGAAGCCTGCAGGTCCTCCTTGGGTGCCATCCTAATCCCAAGGATGGCCCAGGGTAGTTCGTCCGCCCAGTCTAGTCCGGAGAGCCTGGCCATAAGTGATGCCTTCAGGTGCCTGTGGAACCTCTCCACCAACATGTTGGACTGCGGGTGGTATGCTGTGGTGTGGTGGAGCTTGGCCCCCCAGGAGCTTCGCCATCTGAGTCCATAGGGCAGATGTGAACTGTGCCCCTCTATAGCTAGTGATATGTGCCGGGAATCCAAAACGGGTGATCCATTGGCTGAGCAGAGTCCTGGCGCACGAGTCCGTGGAGGTTTCCTTAATCGGGATGGCCTCCAGCCACCTTTTGACCTGATCCACCACCGTGAGGAAATAACAAGCCTCCTTGGACACCAGCAGGGGCCCAACGACATCAACGTGGATGTGTCAGAATCTGCGAACCGCCAGGTCAAAGTACTGGATGGGGGCTTGCGTGTGTTGCTGGACCTTGTACAGTTTCTGACCGGTTCCGCCACCGCCTTCTTCAGCCAGTGCCACACGAACCACTCTGTGACCATCCGCACGGTTGTCTTTACTGCTGGGTGAGCGAGGTTGTGAATCAGACTTAAGACTTTGCCCTCCAGTGCGGCGGGACCACTGGATGCGGCGTGCCTGTATAGATGTTGCAGAGCAATGTGTCCAGGCTGCTAGGCATCCGGACATCCTTGAGTTTGAGGCCTGAGATGACACATCGTTCCTCTGTGCCTGAGCCAGTTGCTCGTAATCCAGGCTAGGCGCGGGAGTGTTGATGGCTGGACGGAAGAGCGCATCCGCCACTACGTTTTCCTAGCCGGTCCTGTGTTGGATGTCGGTCATGAACTCAGACGTGTACGACAGGTGACGCTGCTGTCTGGCGGACAACGGATCCTTGGCCATCGCCAGTGCTTGAGTGAGGGGCTTGTGATCCGTGAAGGCTGTTAGCGACCTGCCCTCGAGGAAGTAGCAGAAATAGTGGATGGCCAAATACAGCGCCAGGAGCTCCCAGTCGAAGGCACTGTATTTGAGCTCCAGCGGGTGCAGCTGCTTGTTGAAAAAGGCCAGCAGGCGCCATTGTCCATCAAGTCACTGTTCCAGAACCACCCCCTCCCGCCATAGCTGAGGCGTCCACGGAGAGTGCAGTGTGCGCCTCTGGCCGCAGGTGCATCAGCAGCGTGGCGCTGGCTAGATCCTCCTTTGTCACGATGAAAGCACTGTTCGTATCCTCTGACCACGATAAAGTCTTTTCTTTGGTGGCCATAAGCATGAATAATGGGTGCATGGTGCGCGTGGCTCCGAGGATGAAACTGTGGTAAAAGTTCACTATCCCCGTGAACTCTTGGAGGCCTTTCAGGGTGGAGGGTTTGGGGAATCATTGAACAGCCGCTACCTTCTCCGGCGCCGACGCGGCTCCACCTTCTGAAATGGTGTGCCCCAGGAACTGGAGGGACTCCTTGCCGAACTGGCATTTGGCAGTGTTGATCGTGAGGCCAAAGTCCTCCAGCCGGGCAAAGAACTTGGCGAGGTGGGCTTTGTGTTCGTCGCAGTTACAACTGGTAATGAGAATATCGTCCAGGTAAATGAACACAAAGTCCAGGTCTTTTCCAACCGCGTCCATGAGGTGCTGGAACATTTGGGCCATGTTCTTTAGACCGAAGGGCATACACAGGAACTCAAAGAGGCTGAAAGGGGTGATAATAGCTGTTTTACCCACATCGTCTGGATGCACAGGGATCTGATGGTAACACCGCATGAGGTCCACTTTGGAGAAGACCCGTGCTCTGTGGAGGTTGGCAGAGAAGTCCTGTATGTGGGGCACAGGGTACCTGTCGGGGGTGGTTGCATTGTTCAACCGATGGTAGTCCCCGCACGGTCTCCAACCCCTAGACGATTTTGGGACCAAATGAAGCGGCGATGCCCAGGCGCTGTCCAAGCGCCAGACGATTCCCAGTTCCTGGAGCCTGGAGAACTCCTTCTTTGCCTGCTGGAGCTTCTCGGGTGGCAGCCATCTGGGTCTAGTGTGCAGCGGGGACCCTGTGTGGCATTGTGGTGGAAGACTCCCATGCTGGGGCAGGGTGGCGTTGAACCATGTCTAAGATGGAGGGGAATTCGTGAAGGATCTCATCGAACTCGTCCCTGGAGGTGGCTACAGCAGCAATTTTGGGCTTGCGGGCTTTTGCTGCATCGTGTCAGGTGGAGTGGAACGTTCGGGCATTGACCAGCTTTTTGCCCTTCATGTCAACCAATAGGCCATGAGCTCTGAGGAAGTCAGCCACTAACAGCGTGGTGCCCATGGATGCTAGGATGAACCTCCAGTGGGGGGAAGGATGCTGAGCTCAGCCCCTGTGTCCACCAGGAATCGGCGGCCGGTGGATCTGTCCGTCACACAAAGGAGGCTGTTTGTGTGGGCAGCTGTCGCAGCCATCAACGGTGGCTGGCCTGGTCGTTTCCCTGAAACCCACAGGGCTGGCAGCACTTATGGGCTTGCGTTCCCCAGCACAGGTGGTAGAAACACCAGGTCACCTGGCCCTCCTCTGGCTTGGTCTTTGGAGCGGCTTACGGTCAGCTGGCTCCTGGTCGTGCCACCTGGTTGAGGGCTGCCTCGTTCTCCCTCTTCGTGGGCCAGAGAGCATCCGCATGGGCTGCTGCTCTCCTCGGGTTCGAGAAGTCTTCATCTGTAAGGAGCAGCTGGATGTCCTCTGGCATCTGTTCCAGGAATATCTGGCGGAAGAGAAAACAAGGCTTGTGGTCTTCCGCCAGGGCCAGCATTTCGTCCATCAGTGCCGACAGACTACGGTCCCCAAGCCCAACTAGGTGAAGGAGCTTGGAAGCCCGTTGCAGGGGAGTTAGCCCGAAAGTTCCAAGCAGCAGGTCTTTGAGGGTGGTGCACTTGTCCGTAGCCGGGGGGTGGTGGATGATGTCATCCACCCTCGCTGCTGTATTTTGGTCCAGAGCGTTCACGACATGATGGAACATCGTGGCGTCTGAGGAGATATTGCGGAGTTGAAATTGTGCTTCCGCCTGCCTGAACCACGTTCTCGGTCGGTGGGTCCAAAAGGGGGGAAACTTGATGGAGACAGCATTAAGTTCTGCTGAATCCATGGTGTTTTGAGTCCAGAAAAACATCTGGGCTTGTCGGGGTCACCACTGAGGTGGTGTGAGTAGTGGAAGAAACACAGCCACCACGTTGAGGGTCGACAGGGCAACTCGTCCACCCAGTCTGGACTGGAAAGTCTTGCCATCAGAGCAGACTTAAGGTGTCGGTGAAACCCCTCTACCAACCCGTTAGACTGTGCGTGGTAGGCTGTGGTGTGGTGCAGTGTTACCCCTAAAAGCCTTGCCAGCTGCGACCATAGTGCGGAGGTAAATTGGGCGCCTCTGTCACTTGTGATGTGCGCCTGCATGTCGAAATGAGCGATCCACTGGCTGACCAGGGCTCTAGCACACTTCTACGCTGATGCCTCATGGACCGGGATGGCTTCTGGCCACCTGGTTGCTCTGTCCACTATGGTAAACAGTTACCGCGACTCCCTGGACACCGGCAAGGGGCCCATGACATCCATGTGGATATGCTGGAACCTCCGCATTGCTGAGTCGAAATTTTGAACAGGAGCCTGTGTGTGCCTATGGACTTTAGATGTCTGGCACTTGATGCAGTTGAGGATTAGCACTGCCACCTTCTTCTTGAGGCCATGGCAGACGAATTGCTGCACCACCATACGCACGGTAGTTTTTACTGAGGGGTGCGTAAGCTCGCAGAGCGCATCCGTGACCACATTGTCCTTGTCCGTCCTGTGCCGGATGTCTGACGTGAATTCAGACACGTAGGACAGGTGACGCTGTTGCCTGGCTGACCACAGGTCATTGGGCATAGCCAGTGTTTGGGTGAGGGGCTTGTGATCAGTAAAAACGGTGAAAGTTCTGCCCTCCAAGAAGTATCGGGAGTGGCGGATGGCCAGGTACAGCGCCAGGAGTTCCTGGTTGAATGCACTGTACTTAAGCTCTGGCGGTTACAAATGCTTACTGAAAAAGGCCAGCGGGCATTACTGCCCATCCAGCCACTATTCCAGTACTATTCCATGGCGGAAGCGTTGACCGAGAGCGTCATGTGCACTTCCGGGAGCGGGTGCACCAACAAAGTTGCCTCTGTGAAGGCCTGTTTCATTGCAGTGAAGGCCTTGTCTGCCTCCTCCAACCAGGCCAGGGTCTTCTCTTTCGTCACGATCAGCACGAAAAGTGGGCGCATGATGCGGGCGGCATTGCAGATGAATCTCTGGTAAAAATTTACCATTCCCACTAATTCCTGCAGGCCCTTGAGGGAGGAGGGTTTGGGAAAACGCTGGACGGCTGCCACTTTCTCCAGTGCCAGAGCTGCCCCAGATGCTGAGATGGTGTGCCCCAGGAACTGCAATGTCTGTTTCCTAAACTGGCATTTGGCCTTGTTGACCGTGAAGCCGAATTCTGCCAGCCAGATGAACAGGGTATGGGGATGGGTCCTGTGCTCTTCGTGGCTGCAGCTGACTACTAGGATGTCATCTAAGTAGATAAAGACAAAGTCCAGATCCCTATCCACTGTGTCTATGAGGCGCTGGAACACCTGGGCCACGTTCTTCAACCCAAATGGCATCCGGAGGAATTTGAACAAGCCGAAAGGGGTGATAATAGCGGTATTTCCAACGTCATTGGGGTGTACCGGGATCTGGTGGTATCCGCGCACCAGATCGACTTTTGAAAAGAACCTCGCGCTATGGAGGTTGGCTGCGAAGTCCTGGATATGGAGGACCAGGTACCTGTCTGGAGTCGTGGCGTCATTTAGCCATCTGTAGTCTCCGCAGGGCCTCCAACCCCCTGATGACTTTGCGATCATGTGCAGTGATGCCGCCCAAGCGCTGTCCAACCGCCGAACTATATCCAGATCCTGGAGCCTGGAGAATTCTTCCTTTGCCTGTTTTAGTTTCTTCGGCGGCAGCCGCCAAGCTCTGGTGTGCAGCGGTGGGCCTTTTGTGGAGATGTGATGGAAAACTCCATGGCGGTGGGAGGTGATGTTGAAGTGTGGGCCCAGGATGGCAGGGAATTCACTGAGGATCTCGGCGAATTCGTCTGTGGCAGTGGCTACCATGGCGGTTTTGGGTCAATTGTCCAGGGGCACTGAGCAAAAGGTGTGGGTGTTGAGCAGCCTCCTGCCCCTCACATCCACCAGCAGACCTTGAGCCCTTAGGAAATCAGCCCCTAACAGCACGGTGCCCACCGAGGCCAGGACGAAACTCCATTTGAATATTTAATACCTGATTTGTATCTGTGCCCTACAGGTGGCAGCCCGCAGGGTTGGACCGGGGGTCTGGGTGCAAGTTTCCAGTGCTGTAGGGCGGAGGGCGCTCAGCTCGGCCCGTGTGTCCACCAGGAACCAGCGGCCCGTGGACTTGTCAGTGATGTAAGGGAGGCTGTTCATGTAGCCAACCGTCACAGCTATCAACAGCAGTTGGCCTGGCCATTTCCCTGGAAGTCGCAGGGCTGGTGGCACTTGCGGGCTTTCACTCCCCAGCACTGGTGATAAAAGCACTATGTTGATTGGGTTTCCTCTGGCTTGTGCTTGGGAGTATCCTGCAGACGGCGGGGCCCCGACTTGGAGACTTGGCTGAGGGCTTCCTCGTTCTCCTGTTTTGCGCGCCAGAGGGCATCTGCCTGGACTGCAGCCTTGTGGGAGTCAGAAAAGTCCTCTTAGGACAGATGGAGCCGGTTTTCTTCTGGCATCTGTTCAAGGAATATCTGGCAGAAGAGGAAACACGGTTCATAATCCCCTGACAGGGCCAGCATTTCGTCCATGAGGGCTGAGGGGCTGCAATTCCCCAACCCATCCAGGTGTAAGAGCCTGGAAGCATTATGCTGGAGAGTGAGGCCAAACCTCCCCAGGAGTAGATTTTTGAGGGCCGTATATTTGCCCACTGCTGGTGAATGATGTCATCCACCCTCGCCACCGTGTCCTGGTCCAGCGCGCCCACAACGTGGTAAAATTTTGTTGTTTTGGCTGAGATGTTGCAGAGGTGAAATTGTATCTCCGCCTGCCAGAAGGGGAGAAGTTTGAGGGCTACTGTGTTCACCTCGACTGCGTCCATCATTCGCTGGGTCCAGACAGCCGTCTGGGCCCGTCGGGTTCACCACTGTGACGCTTGCAGGAGCTGACGGAAATTACTGCTGCCACACCCGAAGGTCATTAATGACAGTTTTTATTCAAATTCAGCGCCCCCCTTTAAGGGCAGATTGAGCTCAGTCACCTGGTGCATTGTGACGTCATAATCGCTGTCCAGGGCGCGAGCTCAGTCACCTGGTGCATTGTGACGTCATAATCGCTGTCCAGGGTGCGCGCTGGAAGGGATGCTGGAGTCAGAGAGAAACCTCTAATGATGCCATTTCCCCATGGCTGCCCCGCCACGTGGCGATACAAGTGGGGCTGTTTCGCCATGAGGATGTGCACTGCCACACCCTTTAATTTATTTCCAGGGCACTGTAAGATCTGTGGTAAATTACAGTGAATTATTACTGAGCAAATCAAGATTTTAACGTCATTTTAAAAAAGGAGTCCTTCACGAGTTTGTGTTTTAATTTCAAGTTGTGATTGACTATTACCAGGTAAATGGATGGTTGTCAAAGTGTTAGATTTAATTCCAAGTTTATCATACAAAAATATGCTTGAAAGACTTGTGTGTAACTTCTACACTGAAACCTTCATGATGGGCATAGATGAGATCTAATATTTAGTTGGAGTCACAGATGCAATTTTGGTGGGGGGGGGGGGAAATAATTTATGACAAAAGTCACCATGTGTTGATGTATTTCAAAAAAAGTAACAACTTTTTTTTTTCTTTTGTATTTCAGATTGGAAACTTGCAGCAGAGCACAATGAAGAAAGTGAAAAGAACACTACCTAGTCCACCACCTGAAGAAATAATGCATAGTAATGTACCATTTCATCCTCAGCTCTTTGGGACCTCACTGCCTCGCAGAAGGGGACCCTTGTCTGACCAGATCACTCGTGATAAACTTCTGAAAGATATCAGTCACGAACTGGAAAAAGTGGAGCAAGAATCAAACAAACTCCAGAAGAAACAGGCAGAGCTTGATGAAGAAGAAAAAGAAATTGATGCAAAGCTTCGATACATAGAGTTGGGAATTAATCGAAGAAAAGAAACATTTGTTAAAGATCCAACAAAGCGAGATGTAGGCTATGTAAGAGGTCTGGGAGAAGACAGGGATTATATGTCAGACAGTGAAGTTAATAATATCAGAATATCTTCATACAACAATCTCTTAGCTAGGCCACACACTGTTCCAGTTAATCAGTATTCTGAATTTTCAATAGCTCAGCATTCAACCACATCATCTTATTACCCTCAATCACAAGTCACTCCTCAAGGTCTAACAAACTATCAACATGGAGGATATCAACCACTCCATTATCCAGTTCCCAATACTTACCAGTCACCAAACAACTTTCAGTCTCATCCAACTATGCATTCTCAAAACACATTTCAGCAACAATCATATCCACAAAATACAAACTACCAGGGTGACACTAGTTTACCAAACATAGGTGGATTCCAGTCACTTAACCAATACAATGCTCATACTACCTATCCAAATCAGGCTCCCTACCAATCTGCCCAGTATCAGCCACAGGCTAATGTCACACCACAACATCAGAAACCAAGGCAAACATCATTAGCTGATCTTGAACAGAAGATACCCACCAATTATGAAGTAATCGGTAACACAAATGCTATTATTTCTGCAACTTCATCTGAGAAGGTGTACACAACTACAACAGTGAGTGGCAACTTTGACCAGTACAAGAACACAGAGTTGAGAGTTGCTGAAAGTGGAAATGCAATAGAAAGTCCTTCAACCAACTATTCAGCAGATTCCCTATATGCAAACTTAGAGCACAATATTTCTCGCAATTATGTTATGATTGATGATATTAGTGAATTAACCAAAGAGAATACTTCAACAACAGAAAGTCAGAAAGCAGAACCACTTCCTCAGCCTAGTAATACAAGACATGGAAAAGAAAAGAATGACTTCATGGATGTAACCAATTCTAATAGAACCCATACACATAACAAAGCTGGTGATGATTCAGAGGAAGACATGTATGACTTCCAAGTACCAGACCATCGAGGGAAGAATGGATACCAAAGGAATTCAGATAGCCATGGCAGAATGTCAAACACCTCAAGTGGATCTTCATGTTACTATGCAGATGGCAATCATAAACATTCCACCCGAATGGACAAGCACAATTCTTATGGGTCTCAAAAACATTCATCAAAGCAACAGGCTCCTGCTGTGGTATCTACTAAACGCAGCAAACACAGAAAACAAAATATTGAACAGAAAATTTCCAAGTTTTCACCAATAGAGGAAGCTAAAGATGTGGAATCTGATTTTGCCTCATATCCTGCAACAACTTCAGCAGCAGGAAGCAATGTAATCCTGAAGGCACAGAAGCTTCAGGATGAGATAACATATGGTCTCAAGAAGAACATTTATGAACATCAGAGATATTCTGCTCATGGCAGTAGAGAATCGCTTCAAGATTCAGAGAGAGGTTACAGCAATGGCAACAGATCAAGGTCGTCCTCGATGTATGGCATGGAAAAATCTGGAAAAGAAGTTGCTAGTCCTAGAAGTAAATCTTATGAAAGAGATTTAATGGAGCGGTCTCAAAAGCCAGGAATGGGTCATAGTCGAGGACGTGGTCCAATAAGAGCCCAATCATCCCAAGAGGATAATCCTTTGAGTCCTGTGGGAAATCAGGTGAACACAGCAAGGACCTCGAGAGAACCAGTCCCACCAAATGTTGTTGATGGCCGATCTCAGTTCGGCTCTAGCCATTCCCTGCCTGATGTGCAGGATGGAAAAGAGACATCACGTAGCCATACTTACAGAGAGGATGATGGTTACATCATGGATGATATGCACTGTGCTGTGTCTGACAGTGAAGGTAAAGAATATCACTGGTGATCTCATCGACTTTATAAAGATCATTTAGAAAGCATGGCCAATGCAAAGTTTTCATCAGAAAAACATCAACAGTGTAAATACCTGCATGTATAAAACAAACTTAATTCTTGCATTTAAAGCCTAATTGACTGGCATGTGCCTTAATACCTTTCTGTGCACTCATTTTTTTTTTTACTTAAGCATGTTACACGGCTTATTGTTTCTATTGGTGGTATGTATGGTCAGTGATTTGTGGGGTTATGTTGTGTGTCACGTATCTTATCCTGGGACTCACTGAATGTGGCAAGCTGGCTGCAGTGAGTCATTGCATGGCTACTATCTTGATACCACAGGCACAACAGGAGAACAAATTACTGTAATATGTTTTTGGTTTTTGAAGCCTATCACTTGGGCCAAGAGGAGACAGACTGGTTTGAAAAGCCAAGGGAGCGTTCTAGACATTACAGTGGACAGTCTTCAGCCCAGAGACGCGGTTACCGAAGCCATCCACGCCATGACTATGATGAACCAACAAATGATTCATGGCAACCGGTTGATCGTTCACAGTCACGCTACTCCTCAAAAGAGCACCAGAAGCAGTCTGCATATCAGTATGGAGAGCCTGCCCGACACTCGTCACGCCATGCAGCTGAAGAACCTTCACGGAAATCAAGGCAGCATTCAAAAGAGCAATTTCGCCAAGAACCCCGGCAATCTTCTCAACAAGCTTTACAGAAAAGGAGCCAACAATCAGAGCAGAGATCCCAACGAGATCCTCACTTAGGTTCTGCAGAATGGACCCAGCCTCGATCATCTTCAGGGCATCACCTGGATGCTGAGCCACCACGATCCCAAAAGCACTCACAGCAACAGCCAACCAGAAGACAGTCGGAATCCTCGTCACCTCAACAGTATACTCGGACGCAACACAGCCAGCCGCCACCATCACGACAAAGTCACTCAGTTCAGGCAGGGCGGCAGGCAGCATCGCAAGCGCGGCACCCTCAACCATCACAAGTGCAGCCACTGCCGCAAGTTCAGCAACAAGCGCCGACGCTGCAACAGCAGCAGCCACACCAACCTCAACCACAGCAAAGGGCACGGCAGCCCCAGCAGCAACCAGCACGGGCGCCGCAACCACAAGAGCTACGGCAAACCCAGCAGCAACCAGCGCAGCAGCAGCAACAGCCTCCACCACAACAGGCACAGCAACAACAGACACTTCAGCAAACAGTCAGACAACAACAACCTCAACCTCAGTCCCAAGCGCAACAGTCGCAAACAAGACCAACCATGGTAATTTTTAATTCCGTTATTACATAATTATCAGGACAAGGAATGAACAGTATAACTTATATGTATATATATTTTTCGTTTTGCTGACATTCCTCCTAAAGATAATGGTTCACATTGCATATGATTCCATCGATGCTAACAGCTTTCCAATTTCTAATCAACCTTACCATTCTGAATATAAAATGCCAACTTTGATTGCTTCGTTGCTGTGGAGATACCTCAGCATGTCTGATGCTGTTTGGCACACATGTTGATTAAGTGGTCATTGGATTGGAATGAGGAGTGATGCCACCCTTTTATCTTTCCCCTAAGGGACACTGTTGTAAAGATATTAGCATAAACAAAATTCTGTTTCAATTTCTTTAGTATTCTCTTGGTTTATTTTTCCTTTTTCAGATATTTTCAATTTCTCAGTAAAATTGCAATTGATTTCAGATTACCAATGAGTTAAATTTTCTGGCAAATTACATTTTTCAGCTCAGCTTGGTTAAAAATCATGACCCAGGATTAAATTGAATCAGTACATTTTAATATTCATCTTGAAATATAGGGTTCTGAGGAAATACAAGAAAAGTAGCGTTAAATTGAAGACAGAGGTATGCACAAGGCACAGAAACTTGAATAACCATTGGCTGAATCCTCTTCACCGGAAACTGAGCGGACATCGAAAAAGTGTACAGTCAATGTATTTTGATGGATGTACTTGGCATGAGAATGTTATGGCCATCTGCCTAAAATTTGAGGATGGTTAATATGTTCTTTCTATACCAGAAAAGGAGTCACCCATGATATTCATTACAAGTAATTACATTGAGGCATGTCAGAGCACTGATGACTAGTTCAGAATTCCATCAG
This sequence comes from Narcine bancroftii, assembly GCF_036971445.1. Lineage (NCBI taxonomy): Eukaryota > Metazoa > Chordata > Chondrichthyes > Torpediniformes > Narcinidae > Narcine > Narcine bancroftii. The sequence goes on along the minus strand of NC_091473.1, from coordinate 22,017,472 downwards.
CTCAGTCTACTGGGGACATGGGAGAAAGTATCACAGTGTAAAGTTTTCATGGAGAGTGGCTGTTTTTGATTTCTTCAGAGGAAAAGATGACTGATAAAAGTTTATTGTTATATTCACAAGTACAATGTACAGATGTACTTAAATTCTTGCTTGTTGCAGCTACATATAGTGCACAAGCAGTAAATATAAAAGAATATAAATATATCTTACAAAAGAAAAATAAAACAATAAATATAAAAAGACAGATCAATGTTCATGACTGTGGTTAGTACAATAGTACAGATAGAACTTTGGTGGTCCTGGAGGAATGTCCCGGTTGAGGTAGTATGGAGAGTTTCAAGAGCCTTTAGTTGTCCTGGAGGAATGTCCCAGTTGAGGTAGTATGGAGAGTTTCAAGAGCCTTTGGTGGTCCTGGAGGAATGTCCCGGTTGAGGTAGTATGGAGAGTTTCAAGAGCCTTTGGTGGTCCTGGAGGAATGTCTCGGTTGAGGTAGTATGGAGAGTTTCAAGAGCCTTTAGTTGTCCTGGAGGAATGTCCCAGTTGAGGTAGTATGGAGAGTTTCAAGAGCCTTATAGTTGTTGGAGGAAAAAAAGCTAGAAATGTGGGACACGAGGCTTCTCTATGTTCTGCTTGAAGGGTGATGGGGATCCTTTAGAATGTTAGCTGAGGCAGAGCCTTTTGTACATGTTAATGGACAAAATTTGGTGGCCATGATGCAATTGGTTAGATTTGCCATCAAATACTAAAGATGATTACTATTCATGAAAGCCCATTCCTAGGTCATGTTTGTAGGCATAGCACAATACTTTCCACCAAGGTGCTTCCAACAGATGTATAATTTTCTTTGATGAGTGCAATATCAGCAGGGTGCCTCACAGTCCTGGGCTTCAGCAGTCTCATTGGGATGTATAAACTAGTCTTATTGATCAGAATTTTTTGTTACACCCTAACCCTTCATGAAGCAAGTTTTTGACTTTCCTCGTACGTGAAGGCAACCTCATAAAATTATTTATGCATTTTTTATTTGATCCATGTTGCAGTAAGGTTTGTGGCCTATTGTCTCGGAATATTAATATAGATTTAAATTATATAATTTCTCCTGATCACAACAGTTAAGGTTATTTAGGAAATACAGTAATTATTTCTAATATTTTAAAATTATTAAGAAAACTCGTGAAACCATCACATTTCTGCCACCACTTAGTAAGCCTGGGTTGGTTTTACATTTTGACATCCGTTTCACTGTACAACCATTAATTTTCTTTCTTTTTAAGATATTTTATTAAGGTTTACAGTAATTAAATAGTTTGATTATATTATGAAATACAAATATCAAAAAAATGAAAAAAAATCCAAAACCCCATAAATTCAAAACTCCTACTAATGTGAAAAAAAAATCAAATGACGATAAGCTGGAAACAGGCAGCACAGCATCGAAGGGTATGCCAACCGTAGAATTGTAGATAATGATAAAGGGACCCATTTCTTTATGAAATTAGTATATGAATCTTTAATGTAATATCTATTTTTTTCTAAACTTAAACAAGACATAATAACATTTAGTCATTGTGTGTGTGTTTGTTTGTGTAGGTGGAGCATTATCTTTCCATTTAATCAAAATTGCATGTCTGGCTATCAATAGGCTTCTTCAGGTGTATTCTCCGCTAAGAATGCGCCTGAAGAAGAGGAAGCGGCCCTTTGACTTGCCGTTCAGGTGGCAGTGCTAAAAGCACAGCACTGGCCACCTGAAGGGACAGCTGCACCTGGATGCGCATCTGAGTGCACACTAGCTTCTGTCCCTTGGGCTGTCATGTTAGGATGGCTGGCTATCAGCTGGGACAGCCAGTGCAGGCTATTAGCGCAGGGACATCCCGCATGGAATGTTAGAATGTCCCCACACTGATCGCTCTGCCCCCCGGTGGGAGAGAAGGAGGCTGGAGCGACCGGTAGGGGTGAAGGAGACTGGAGCAGCTGGCGGGTGTGTATGGGGGCTGGAGCGGCCGGCGGGTGAGTACTGTGCTCGAGTTGGGTACTGGCATTGTTTCGGCCAGTCCCCTTCTCCCCCCCGCCCCGGCCACTCCAGCCCCCCTCTCCGCCGCCGGCCACTCCAGCCCCCTTCTCCCCTGCTGGCCGCTCCACCCCCTTCTTCCCCGCCTTCCGCTCTAGCCCTGCAGTCCCCTCGCTGACAGCCCAGCCAGCTGGCTCTGCTCTGCAGCTTTTAGGCGGCTGCATTCAGATGGCTGGGGAGGCCACTGTGCTAATCTCGGAGGAGGGTTACAAAGTTCACCTTGCAGGCACCTCCTGCACATTCACGTGGCTTCCCAACAGCCACATATTGCCAAAATATGCAGCTTTACAAGCGGGGCAATTGGCCACCTGAAAGTGCCTAATAAAGTAAAAGATAAAATTCAATTTTGAGTTGAAGTCAATAAAATGTTATCATCTTCAAATGATCTGAAAAGAGCTATTAAAGGGCAAGGTTCCAGTTTGACCTTAAGAATCACCGATAATGCTTGAAAAATATCTTTCAAAACTTTTTGAAATTAGGGCAAGTCCAAAACATGTGAATCAAAGAAGCCTCAGCAATTTTACATTTGTCAATTTTACAATTTTATATTGGAGGAAGAACGAGATCATTTAAATTTAGACATATGTACTTTATGGACCACACTCAATTGCTGAAAGTAATGTCGTGCACAAAGAGAGGTCGTATTAATCAAATTACAAATGGAATCCCAAACCTCATCAAAGATTGAAAGAATCAAATCCTGTTCCCAATCTCTCTTGATCTTAACTAACGAGGCCATTCTTAAATCAAGCAAATTGTTATAAGTAAGAGATATTGAACATTTATGAGAAAGCTGTAAATAAGTAAATCAAGAATATTCACTTCGGGAATTTGCAGAAAATCAGGGATCTGAGATTGAATAAAATGTCTAACCCAGTGGTTCTCAACCTTTTTCTTTCCAGTCACGTACGACTTTAAGTAATCACTATGCCATAGGTGCTCTGTGATTAGAAAGGGATTGCTTAAAGTGGTGTGAAAGAAAAAGTTTGAAACCTACTCTTTTAATTGTGCCTAATTGACTCATTTTGTGCACGGTTTCATATATACTTAGTCAAGAAACCTCTGGATTCATTCATTTTAACAAATAAGAAATCTCCCATAAAGCCTATTTCTCCCTGTTTTACAATTCATTTAGCTCTGCGATAAAATACTTGGCTGTTTTTTATTCTTTCTTCCACCCCTCTTCCATTCACCTGTGTATATTTTCAATGCCTTGAACATCTCAGATTTCATTCCATGTTTTAAATCTTTTGTGGAAATTTATGAAGCATATAGAATTTGATATTCTTTCTTTACCTAACAAGCTAACATCAAAACTATTTACCGCTGTCGTATCAGCGGTTCATTTAACCATTTTGGTTGCAGGTGTCTCTTGTGGTTGGAATTTAGCCACTGGGTGTTTGGTTCTAAATATGATAATTCGAACATATTCTGAGCTTGCCTCTTGTCCTTCATAAATTTAAGATGAACAAATCCCTGGTGTCCTCATCTTAATCTATCACACTTATTCATTGCCACAGGGCTCAATTTTAAACATTGGCTTACTTTTGAGTAGTGTCTCTATTAAAAGTTTTGTCTTTTGTTTTCAAATTAATCCTTGTCTTGCCTCTCCCTTTTCCTGTAATCTAATCTGTTCCAGTGCCACAGCCCTCTGAAATTGCGACAGCTGTCCACAGTTGCTTGTTAGTGACCTCATTTTTAATCCCTCCACTGCTGATGGCTGTGACTGGATGCCACGTAGGACTCTTCCCTTTTTGTGCTTCTCCATTATTTTCATCTTTCAAGATGCTCCCTAAAACCGACTTTTTGACAATGCTATCCTCGATCTTCACATCATTACTGATAAATTTTATTTTTAACCCATACTGAAGAGCAGTATGGTGTTGCATTATTTGAAGATGCAATACAAATTCATGTTGATATTGCCACCAGAACTGATGTCCTTCTCAAAAAGAGTTCAGCTCCAGTTTCAGTTGTGAAGAAATATCTGAAGAGTTTATAATGGGGAGGAAAATTGAAATATCCATAATCTGAAAAAAAAGTGAGTCCATGATCCAGGTTATTTCACAAGAGTTACTGTCCATACTTCAAATATTAAAGTTCGGAATGAATTAACCACACATCCTTTTTCAACAGAAGTCTCACAGTTAACTCATTTATTTGATATTTGTTTTACAGCATGTACATGTGAATCACATATTGCATTACAAAAGTATGCAGACAAAGTTATTTTATCAATTGACTGAAATAAATGCTGCAAAAATCATGGTCCCACACCTCTGCAATCTAAATTAAATGATGCTGTCACTTGTTTGAAAGCAAGGTGCAAAAATAGAACACTTTAAGCCAACTAAAGTTGTAGAGAAATGTGTGCACACAGATGCTCGATTTTTGCATTTGAATTGTTGACATAGTACTGAATAATCATTGCCCTCATTCCGTCTCTATAAAAAATGAGTTTCATCTTATATCTCAGAGAAATAATTAGGTGACACAACAAAGATTGTTCACTGGCTTACAACATTCTCCACAATGCAGTGACACATCAAAGAGTTCTTTGATTATCTCAATGTATCAGAGGCTTTTAATAAAACCTCAGCCTACATTTATTCTGCAAGGTCAAAGAATAATTTCACTGCTTGATGAACTGAAAAGTAAAATCAATAAATGTACATAGTTTTGGAATTATTTGTCATCTTGCATCCATGAAAAATATTATGAATCATTCTAAAGAGTTCCTGAAATTACAGCAAAAATAATTTAATAATATAAAATATTAAGAATGAATCTGTCAAATAGACTGGTCAGTATGTGTTTAAAAAAAAAAAAAAATTGATTAACTCTTAACCAGGTCACATTTCTCTCCAGTCCATCACTAAACAATTCAATCTTCAAAAGATCGGTGCAATTCTGGGAGACAAAATAAATAGAAAATTGAAACCCGCTTGTCATTAGCCTTTCACTGTTCTTTAATATCCTTTTTGTGATTTTGTACCATTTCCAATTAATCATCTTTCTTTAAAACATTTGATAAGCACCTCTCAATCCCATTCCAGGACTTCTAACGATACTAAAACCTCTGGTATACGGCACCTATAGGGATTAGTATATGCTGAATATGCATATTTTCTGGTTGCTTGAGGCGTGCTCTTTTATAACTAATCAATACATATGCATTAAGAATAAACAGTTTAAAAGACAAAGGACAAAATAATATACCTGATTTGTGATCTATGTGACTTGCGTCCATCCTCACATACAACTGAAATTTTTTTTTAAATGTAAAATTTACATGGATTAAGTTGTATTTGACAAACTATAAAAGAGGTACAGGGCATGTAAGAGCCAAAATATACGTACTTACCTTTCTTAGTCGGTGTCCTAGGGTCCATAGGCTGGGCACAACCATCTTGATTCCTGTGCGCATGCATAATCAAGATGGCCACGCCCAGCCTATGGACCTTGGAGCCCCGGGACTATCATTTTATTCTTATTTATTTTAATTTTTTTAATTTATTTTCCTTGTTTTTTTTTTACCATTTGCTTGAATTCCACATACGAGGGGTTTTACTGTAATTGAGATAACAGAATTAATACTGTTATCAATGCCAACCCAAATGTTCTTTCTTCATTTTAAGCTCCAATGGGCCAGAGAGTCCAACAATTACATTTAGACAGACATACAGCACAGAACAGGCCATTTTGGACCATGAGTGTGTGCTGCCTAACTTACACCCATTAATCTACCCCCGGTACGTTTTGAATGGTGGGAGAAAACCAGACCCCCTAGAGAAAACTCACACAAACATAGGGACAATGTATAAACTCCTTACAGATAGTGCAAAATTCTAACACCAGTCTGGTCCGAATTGCTGGTGCTATAAAGGTGCTGTGCTAACCGCAACACTAACTGTGCCATAGTTATGGAGTTACACAGCATAGAACAAGTTCAAGAGTCCATGTCACACAATATGGTATTTTGGACTAATCCTCTTTGCCTGTAATTGGTTGATATCCCAACAAGCCTCTCTTATCCATAAATTTATCTGTCCTTCGAATGTTGTTATTGTATACACTTCTGCAGTTTCCTCTGGCAGCTCATTCCAGATGGGTGAAAAAAATTCTCCAGCCCCTCCTTAATCTTTCCCCACTCACTTTAAACCTATGCCCTCTAGTTCTAGAATGATCTACTATGGGGAAAACCACTGTGAGCATTCACTTTAACCATGCCGCTCATGAGTTTGTAAACCTCTCTAAGATAACCCATCAATCCCTCCCTTTAACTCAACTCCTCCAGTCCAGCAATATCATGGCAGATCTCCTCTGCACTGCTTCCAGTTGTTTTATGTTGTTCCTATTGTTGGGTGACCTTAACCACACACAGTATTCCAATGACTTATACAGTTGAAATATGAGTTCCCAACTTTTATACTCTGAACCTTTCCCAAAGAAGATGAGCATTTCAAACACTTTTTTCACCACCTTATCCATCAGAGTTACCGCTTTCAAAGAACTATGCACCTGTACTCCTAGGTCTTTCTGTTTTGCAACATTTTCCATTCATGATGGAAGTCCTGACCTGGTTTGACTAACCAAAATGTAACATCTCACATTTTTCTGAGTTAAATCCTATTTTCCACTCTTTGGCCCACCTACCTAATTGATCCGAATCCTGTTATAAACTTACTTCCTCATTACTACTGCACCACTAATTTTGGTGTCATCCAGAAATTTTTCTAATCAACTACATTGCTATCTAAATTGTTAAATATACATGGGAAACAGCAGTGAACCCAATACCAACCCTTGTGGCACACCACTGGACACAGACCTGCAATCAGAAAAACATCCTTCCACTACTACCCTCGGACTCCTTTCATTAAGCCAGTTTTGAATTGAACAGGCAAGCTAACCTTGAATACCATGTGATTTAACCTTCCAAATGAAGCTGCCATGCAGGACTTTGTCCCACATACAAAGTCCTCTGCCTTGTCCTCATTTACCTTCTTGGTCACCTCTTCGATAAAACTCTTGTCAGATTCTTGATGCACAATCTATCATGCACAAATCCATGGTGACTACCTCCATACAATTCCTGACTAGACTGATGTCAGAAGATCCTGTTCCTGCAACTTTCCAACCACTAACATCAGGCTCAGTGGTCTGTAGTTGTCTGGCTTGTCCTTGCTGCTCTTTTTGAATAATGACACAGCATTAGCAACACTCCAGTCTTCTGATGCTTCCACAGAGGCCAACTATGATGAAAATATCTCAGCCAGTGCCTCACAATTTCTTTATAGCTTCCCACAAGTTGGAAGATGCACCACATAAGTCCCTGGGGATTTGTCCACTTTAATGTTCCAAGGCTGCTTTGACCACCTCTCGGAGTTCTCATATGGTTTGGTATCTCACCACTTGTACCCTCCAGTTCCTTGGTTTGCCAAGTTGATGGGAATTTTCAGTTTTCAAATGAGGCTTTGAGAAAATTCTTGAACTGTTTCCACTGTCCACGTGGTATTTTCTTCTGTGACAGAGTCTGAGATGGTTTGTCTGTTAAGGGAATCTGGTATCAGCAAGTAAATGATATAACCTGGCCATTAGAGTCAACTGAGTGTAATTAGAGCCTCAATGCTGGGAGTGATTGCATTCAAGAAGATGTTGCTGTGCTGTGTTGTCAACCCTATACAGTCCTAGTTGCGACTATACTCTAGTTAGCAACCTATGGTGTAATTAGTGTGACATGTTGCATTTTTAAAAATCAGTTTCTGATTACACGACTTGTACGCACAACTCATCGTGAGAAATTATAAATGAGGGTTATGAGTTCTGGCTTGGTTTTAATAACCAGTTAAGGTTGCAAAGTGAAAACAATGCAGAAATTTCATACAACACTAGCTTAAACATTTAGATTTTAATTTTCATTAATTCCTTTGAAATATGGGAATGACAAAATAACAGCACAGAATTATTTTTGATTTATCACGTGTTAGTGTCTTAGGTAAAGAAAGATGCCAGACATCAAAGTTACAGGGTGAGGGAAATTGATTTTACCCTAAAAATTCTTTGGAAACAGAAGAAGGACCAAGTAAAAAGTTAAATGCTGTTTTCTTCAACTTTCAGAAGTGCTGTGAAGCACTGACATCATTAATGCCTTTAACAAACCATGATTACACTTGAACTAATGGTGAATTTCAAAGGTAACTTGAAAGATGAAGACATCAATGGATTTTGAGAGCATCTCACTGAATTGCATTTGGGGGCACACGGAAATATAGAAACATAAAATATAGGTGTCGGAGTAGGCTATTCAGCCCTTTGAGCCTGTACTGCTACTCAATACAATCATGGCAGATAAGTACTCTATTCCTGTTTTCTCCATACCCCTTGATCTCTTTAGCCAACTCCCTGGTTTGTTTTTGCAGAACATTCCTCTTATTAAATCAGTTTCATTCAGAAAAGTGAGTGTGGTCAATGGACATTTATTAACATACTTATCCTTGAGCAGGTAAAATTAGCATTAGTTTTCAAGGGAATAATGAAAGAATGATAGATTTCCAAATTGTTTCATTACTCCTGTGTTCCTTCAAGTGACACAGGTTGGGGGAGGGAGGAAAAAAGTAGAAAATTCTTTGTTGCAGAGTTCTGGACAAGTACGTTTGGCTAAATATGTTTCTAATTTCTATGAAATTGGTTTATGGGTTCAAATCTGACTTTAAGGGTGTTGAGAACATAATCTAAACTGAATCTGTTGTGCCATGCTCAGGCTGTGCTGCTGTATCTGAAGTGCTGTGTTTTAAAATGATGTCAACCATCTGTCCAGGTGAATGTAAACAATGCAATCAGTGTTTTTTTTTAATCGAGAGTTCTCCCGTGTCTCATGACCATGATTTAACTTTCAACCAATTTCTTTAATGCAGGTTTGCGAGATTTTGCAGCACATAAATTTAAATTAAATTAAATTAGACATACAGCACTGTAACTGGCCAATTCGGCCAAATTGCACCCTATTCACTTACACCCTGTTACGTTTTTGAAGGGTGGGAGGAAACTGGAGCCCCTGGAGAAAACCCATGAAGACACGGGGAGAACTTACAAACTCCTTACAGACAGCACGGGATTGGAGCCCAGGTCCAATCCCAATCGCTAGCCCTGTAAAGCCGTTGCACTAACTGCTACCCCAACCTTGCTTTGGTTACCTGTTGCTACATTTTAATTGTGTCTATGATTTAGAAAAGTTCTAAATTGGTTGCAAAGGAGTCTGGGGTCACCTCAGATTGTTTAAGGTCTAATGTAAGTGCAAGTTAATTTTTCATAAAAATTGATTTCTAATGATTTATTTTCTCTTCCAGGCAAAGTTGGATCAAACAACATCTGCAAAACCTGCAGTAAAACAAGCAACTGGACCACAGCGAGCTGCTAATTTAGCAGGTATGTTCACTGGCACCAGGACTTGGTTAAAATACTTGCTTAGAGGAGAACATGCTCATATCGGATCATAATTTTATATTCAAAATAGGGAAAGAGGAAAGTGTAATAAAAGCAAAAAAATGCTGAGTCAATGCTTCAAGTCAGAGACCTTTTTTTTACAACTGCAATGGTGAAGAAACAAATTAATTTTAATTGTAGAAAGGATGGGGGGGGATAGGACAATGGGAATATCTTTGATCGAGTGAGATCAAGGTTGCAATTATGAAATGTCGTTTACAAAACAGTTTTATAAAGTCAAGGAAAGCAATTAGAAAGAAAACAAAGAGACACATGGAAGTACAAGTTGAAGCTCTCAATCTGAAACCAAAAAGAGATATTGAAAATACCTAGCATATTGGGTAATGTCTATGAGAGAGAAGAACTGATTTTCTGATGGATGTGCAATGCTTAGAGTCACAAATCAATATAGAGTCAGCTCTTGTTTCTACTTCATTAGTAAGAAGTATACATGCACAATTTTATTTTAAAATCTTTTCCCAAAAACCATGCTGATGATATACAAAGCATATCCACCTTGGTGGAGCAGTGAAATAAATAGTGAGCCAATTCGATTATTTTAGATTCAAAGAAAGAAAGAGAAAAACGGATCAAGAGAAGATGAGATGGAAAGGAAGAAAAAAATAGTGTAGCGTTTCTAACATCTCAAATAATCCATTATCCAAAGCAATGAGAACACACTTATTTGCTTTGTCTGCCACAAAACAATCAACAGTTTTTATTGCCAGTCTCTTGGGGTCAGGGTTGACTAGCTTTCGCTCCAGTTCTGCATGTTCTGCGGTGGCCAGTGGGGCACTATGAGATGCACAGATTCTGCTACAGGAGGTGGAGGAAGTGACTTGCGGATGGTTGTGGGGACTTGTGGTGATTGAGAGCCCCTCATGCTCCTGAATTGTTCTCTATGCTATTCCAAATGCTCCTTTTCCATTTTGAATGTTCATGAGCCATTGATTTGATCAAGTTAGTAAAGTTGTTCTATTTTTGCAAAGAAGCTGAGAACATCCTTCGACAGTAGTTCTGTTCACCTTGTAATCTCTTGATAGATCTGAAATAGATGGTCTCTTTTTGGAGTTGACTCAGATTGCAAATATGTGGCCTGCTCATTTGACACATTATAATGAAATCAGCACTTTGATGTTGGCCTTTAAGTGGATGCGAGCTTTACTTTAATTATCAGTTATTGGAACTAATGGATGCTATAGAGTCAGTATTAATGATATCTGTCCACTGCTTTATATGTTTTTATTGTAGTCAGTAAACATTTCAGAAATTACGGAAGGAAAGGGTTGTTGCTGTCCAGTCAATGATGAGCTCAGTGACAAACTTAATATTTTGATTGTAAAACCTCCTTCCTCAAAATCACAAATGCAATGATGAATATAATCATCGCTGTCTCCTGGCATGGTTAGTGTAGCAGTTAGTGTAAGAGTGCTACACCACCAGCAACCTAGGTTCAAATCCAGTATTGTCTATAGGAGCTTGTATGTTCTTCCCGTCTGTGTGCATATGTTTCTTCCTGGTGCTCTGGTTTCTTCCCACCATTCAAAAACATACCAGTGTGTAGGTCAATTGGGTGTAATTGGGCAGCACGAGCTTATGGACCGAAAAGGCCTGTGATCTTGGGGTATGTCTGCATTTAATTTAAAAATCAAATTAAAAAATAGAGGTGGTCCATGTTGCCAGTATTTCTTTGTGGACTTTCTTGTCATAGGTCTTGTCTTGTGTGGAGGGACAGGCTGATCAAGGACCTCTCTTTCATGGATTCTGTTAAATTTTACAATAAGTGGGTTGGTGATTACATGTTATTTAGCCTCCAAGTATACACCGAAACAACTATCTACATATTCAACTCAATGACTAAGATTGATTCTACAGCCAAAGCAATATAGGTTGAAGAGTTTCCCATTTATCCTGTTTTAGCTTCATAGATGCCTATTAAACCTGCCAAATATCTTCAGCAATTCTGTTTTTGTAGTTGTGCAGAACTAATTGGCCGTGCAAAAAAAGGTATTTATGCCCAATTGACAAGAGCCCAAGGCATTGTTTTGCTGAGCTGTACCCACTCTTCTTTTCCACTTCAGTAAACCTTATACACCCACTGTGCTCCATATCTGACACTGCAAAGGTGAGAGGAACCTTATGGCTTTGCAGAGGTTCAGTTAAAATGCTGGAACTGTGATGTGGTTACAGTACAACAAAGAACTATCAGCTGCTCAAAATTCAAGCTGAACACCTTGGGATCCACATTGTTCTTTTTTAATATTGAAGCAGTGCCAAAAAAGTGTCCAAACTATTACACTGTTATTACAATTGATAACTGAGATATATAGAGGTGTTTAAGACATAATATTATGAACTTCTAAAAGTAGCTAATGACATTCTAAAAATTACTTTGAAAGATGCAGAATATAATGAAATAGAAACACAAAGAAATAGAAACAGGACGAAGCAGTTTGGCCCCTCGAGTTGCCCTGCCATTCAATATTGTTGATCGACATTTTCTGTTCTGTGCAATTTCCCAGAGGTTGTAATTCCCCAATCTTTCAAAAATGTATCCAGCTCGACTTAAGCACTTTCAATGATTTTTGTCTCCACAGCCCTTTAGGATGGAGAATTCCAGAGATTCACCATTCTCTATTAAATTAAATTTTTGTACATTAAATTTTTGGGGCTTACAAGGGTAATAATTGAAAAGAAATGCATGGAAAATAAGGTACTACATTGGAATGGTGAAGGTTATAGGACAAATGAAAGGGAGGGGGTGGTGTTGGACAATATTGCCAGCATTACAGTTATTGGTATTCATATTTCTTGGACCTTTGAGGCATAGTGGCTATCCAAATTCTTTTAAAACTGCTGTATACAGTTTATGCCTTGCTCTTCTGTTCCTATTCCTTTCATTTAAAGTCTTGAGAAAGTTATCCATGCCCTTATATTTTCCCGTTTAGATGATTCTAACACTCTACTGGGATGAGTCAGTCTTCATTATCCTTTCTGCAACTTTTTCAGAATGTTGCAGCAAGGCTCCTGACAGGTGCCAAGAAGAAGAACCATATTACTCCTATTCTGGCCTCTTTCCATTGGTTGCACTATGGACCAGAATTGATTTTAAAGTTCTCCTTATTCCACTTCAAGACCCCTCAGGGTAGCTAACTTGGGGTACATGGCTGTTCCATGCTCAAATCGTAAACTCAGAGGAGATCACGCCTTCGCTATTGCAGCCTCCAAAATGTGGAGCATCATTCCTCCTTCTATCAAATTGGTCCCTTTAATCCAGATTGAAGATGTTCTTTCATTCACTAGCGTTGAGTTCTCCTCATGCACCTGATTGTTACCTTGTGATATTGTTATCTCTCGTATTAATTTTATTCTGTACTTTAAATAGTTGCCTAGTTGTGATGACTTTTTGATCTATACAGCACTTTGGTCAACGCGAGTTGATTTAAATGTCCTATGTAAATAAATAAACTGAACTAAACTATTCCAATCCTTTTAATCCAGGAGATCGCAAAGATCATGATACCACCTTGCTCATTTTTTTTGAATCCATAATTACTTACTCAACAATTTGTTTCACATGCAACATTGTTGGTGCAAACAAATTCAATTAATTTGGAACTGCAATGACTAAATCTTGACACCTTTTTGCCTCCTTAATACAGATTGGGCAGCAAAGTTAAACTATTAGCACAATACTATTGCAGCACCAGTGACCCGACTGCCACTGTAAGAAGTGTTACGTTCTCCCCATGATCTGCGTGGGTTTCTTCCGGGTGCTCCAGTTTCCTCCCACCCTCCAAAACATATGGGGTTGATAGGTTAATTGAGTATAATTGGGCTGCACAGGTTTCATTGGCTGGAAGGACCTTCTACCATGATATATCATTACGTTTAAAAAATGGCTTGTAATTTGGTGTAACTTTGTTTCCATTATTTTTCTTTTGCATTGCAATCTTTCAGAGCTATTTTATTAATATTGGAATGTCCCTCACCTGTTCCATATTAAATACAAGTGTGCGAAACTAATACATTATTGTCTTCTGTACCTATGAATTTGGTGTTAATGATGTCACCTCCCCATGCATTTATGCTTTTGTATAATTTCATCATTTTAACAATGCACAAAAATAATTATTTATTGGTTGACTGTGTCTTTTGTTCAGCTCTTAAATAGCAATGTTGGCCTTTGGAAAATGCCTGCAGTAAATTGAATGACACAATGAAATAGAGTCTACATTGACTCGTTCTAAGCCATCTAATCACACCTGGAGTTGAGAGGAGTTGTGACTTCAGTGCCTTAGCATTAGCAAGGAGAAACAGAATTGTAAATCCTAATCTGAATATTAGTCTCTGTTGGAAATTGTATTTGTGGCTTTGATCTGGTACTAAAGGACTCCTGGTGCAGCTAAAACCCTGCCACTGGCTGAATCACATAATGCAAGGAAATTGCTATGGTGGAGTTAGAATCTGAAATAAATTGTAAATGTTTGGTTTTCTCTCTGACAATAGGTTCAAAAGCAGGTGAAGACAAAGAGGGTGATATTGGAGCTTTTGTTTCAAAAATGTTGCCAGGAGGAGCTGCTGAACAGGCTGGGAAGCTGACCGAAGGTAAAAATAGACAAGTGCAGAATGGGCTAGAAAAACTCTCGTCAACCCAATAGTTCACTAAAGTCAAAAGTCAAGTGTGTCAGAAGATCTAATTATTTTCCACTCTTTCCAAATAAAATCGTGTCTGCTTTCACGATTTACCTAATTTTAAGATAAACATATAATGGACAAGAATTTCCCTCATAGTAATAACTCAGCAAGATTTTTTTTTGTTGCCCGAATAATTGTTTTGCATATCTACAACCTTATCTTGCTTTACAAATTTAGGATTTTGTTGCTGCGGAAACATGCCTTTTCTGTTTCTGGTCTCCAGACCCATTATTTAACATGGCGAATGGAGCAGTGAGTTGCGTAATAAAGCTATAATGGATTTGCCTTGCCCTGTGCAAGAAATCATGCAGTTCATTTAAGTTCATTCCTAGCATTAATGATAAGGATCATTTTTCTTAATGATTGCAGTAAATAAATATTTTTTCTGTATTATTCTTTGATTCCTAAAGACAATGAAATGGAAGTCTACCGCAGTACTCCATTCCTCATGTCTAGGCTACTCTTCCCCAAGTGAATCTCTAAAGAGGCAACTCTCAACCCACAGAACTTTCTCTCTGGCAGCAGCATCTACATTCATTATATTGGAAATTTAAATACATTTCATTCACAGCTTCCTCTTTTATCTACCTTGCAGATTTAAATCCTTAAATATCTCTTATACATTATTTAAAAGTTATTTTCAGATAAATATGTTGACTCTAAGTACTTCTTTATCATTTCCTCACTAATGTATTCCAGAATCTTCCCCTTGATTTATGACCTTTACTTCCATATTTCCTCTCTCCTTTTCTGACCAGTGGTATTACATTTGCTGCTTTCCTATCAAGTGGGACCTTTAAAAACTCTAGCAAAATTTGCTTTGTGATTACCACTCCATCCACACCTTCTGCAGCCACATCTTTTGTACCACTGTTTTATTCAGCACACAAATTTATCAAATAGTAAATATTATCAACATCAGCAATTCACTATAAATAACTTTGATTTAGAAGTTTGTGACAACCATGAAACTGGCAAGTTTTTCTCAGCAATGTCTGCTGTGAGTAACAATTTTAATGGGAATCATTTATTGAAACCCAGCATAGATAACCATGAAGAGAATTCAAAATGTAGCTTAGACTGAAAAATTTCAATGAACTGTCAGGATCTTAGTTGTTGATTCCGGAACTTGAAATTTCATTTGCCATGGAGCTCTACTAGATTCCTGATCAGATGCGTTATCTATGCATGAATATAAAAAAATATGAATATGTCTCCAATGCTGACATTTTAGAGATGTTTTTGGTTCAGACACAACTGCTAATTTCTGACACTTTTGAATCATAAATTTCATTTATTAATTGTTAATAATAATGCTCTTTCCATCATACATTCTACATAATCTGCTATTATTATTAAAGTTGCAAAGTGGATAATTATCCACCAGGAAGTGAATGAAATGTTTAATTATTCTGCTGGACTTCTTCCAGTTTTATACCTACTTTTTAATTATCCAGTTCAGATTATAATTGAATGAATAGAAAAGTAAAGATTGTGTTTTCCATCTTTATATAGGCATCGCTTCCTTTGGCCGTAAGCTAACTTCATTTTGGTAATCACACTGCTGTAAGGTATGTGTTGTGTCTTTTGTATATGGGTAAATATCACAGAGCATGTTTATTGCTGTCATATATAGATGTTTGTTTGTAAGGATTACAATTAATATCAGTCAATCATTTTCACAAAAGTTCAAGGTTTCTTTATTGTAATGTACATAGCATTCAAAATTTGTTCACTTATGTTTGCACATAAAGGCACATAGAGAGGCACCACTAATCCAGTGCCCCCATTAAGAAGAGAAAGAGATGCAAAAGAGACATCAAATGTCCGTGGATCACACCACCTCCTCTGATGCCTCCACCTCCTGTGCTCCTGTACTCTCTGTAGCTGCATGACCTCTCGTCTGTTCCAGCAGTGAATCTGAACTCCAGACATCCAAGTCACCTTCGGCCCCTGGTTTCTAACCCCTGATATAATTAAGAAGCTGTCAGTACCAGAGCCCCCTTGGGAACCCTGCTTGCCATCATGAATCCTGGTCTTGATACCTGGTTCCCATAGGCCAGTCTCCTGCAGTCTGGTGTGGTCTTCATCTGCTGAGCACTGGTCCTTTGCTGTGGTCTCTTGCTCTGTAGTGTCCTTTCCCAGGCTTCATTTTGGCAGAAGGGTGGGGTGTCTTCCAGTTCTGGTGCCCTGCAGAAGCCTGCTGCTTCCCCAGAGCCTGCAACCCCTGTGGTCTGGGCTACCAAGTCCAATCTGTGTGGTCTGGGCTACGAATTAAAGACACAGTCATTTTGGGCAAGGACCTTCATATGTTCTCTGATATTAAAAAAAAACCACCATCAGCTATGTTTTACAGGTGGTTTAATCCTGTGCAAGGCCATCGGATGTGACGACTAGACAGTCGCACTATGCAGAGGAATGCTAGAAGATGTGTCTCCTGCTCCTCCTGAGTCAGCACCCTCTCGTTAGGATCTTACTGTAATGCTGACTGTAATGATGTAAATCTCATATTGCTTCTTTTCTTCCTGCTCCCTCAAATGCAACAATTCCTGCTGAATAAGATGGATGGAATATTAGTAACATTCGAGTATCTCTCATGTGTCTTATTTATGTGAATGATCTGGATTCAGGAAGTCATTAGGATGATGGATATCATTTCATGAGATGAGGTCAAAGAAGGATGAGTTCAGTGAAATCTAAGTTATGATTAGGTAGCTAAAATGTGTGTTACAAACTCAGAGGACCACAAAACCCAGCAACAACAGATATTCACCAAGACAAATGGTTATTTAAACAAAAGTTGCTTTTAATTATCTTTAAAAATGCAAACAGAATCAAACATTAACTTATCACTATAAACTTGACTAACCTAACTTAACCCCCTTCTAATTGTAAGCGCACGTGTATGTAATGTGTGTGTAAGTTCAGAAAAGTTATTTGATTCACAGTCCAATCTCACTTCTCATTCCTCCAAGTTCACTGGTTGCAGGCAATTCGTATACTGTGTACAGAATTTAACATTTATAAAGTTCACCAGGCTTTGGTGCTTGAAAGGTAAATGGTTACCACTCAGTAAGGTTCTTGTCTGTTTTCAGAGAAAGATTTGTTGTTCGCTGGATACCTACAACTGATTCGTTTTAATTCATCACTTCAGTGGCTTGCCAACAAAACTTTCCCCCTCAGAGTTCTCTAGATTATAACCTCTTACTTTCAAGTCACCACAGAGTTCCTTTTTGTTTCCCTTATTTCAAGTCAAACATTAGGCAGCCAGTCCTCTCCTCTTGTATGGACCACAAGGGTTTTGCCCAGGCTGAACTAAGCACTCACAGACTGTCTTCCAAATGTGAGAGAAAGCCTGTTTGACTCTCTCTGCTTGCAAAACTACATGACTCTCTTAGAACAGCAAGTTCCCCTCCAGACAGAAAGCAGCTCTGACAAGTTTTTTCATCTGTTGCCTTTTTGTGACAACAATCCATTAGTGAAGTCTCTTGGGCATCTCCAAAGCTTTTGCAAAGGCTCTAGGGCCCGACATGTGTAGCATGAGCAGAGCTCCAGTATTTTAAATAAAATCTGTTTTAAAGTGTTTGTATGTGACCTACACTAAAAAAAAACTTGCCCCAATTTATCTCCCAGAAACATTTCTATATTCAATACAAACACAACATAATCTGTCACATCTGCAAGAGGACACAATTATGGGAGATGAGTTTGAATGCAGTTAAATGTAAGACTTGTGTATGAAAAGCAAATGATGACTTGAATCAGATAGTAAAATGACTGAAAATTCTGAGAAATAAATAAGTTACTGCATTGAAGACATCCAATCATTTCAGACCAATAATTAATCATGCAAGCAGAATGCTGACAATGTTGCCAGACCAGGAGAGTTTAAATCTGCAACCATCAATGCTTAGCAAAATACTGTTTTGTCAACTATACTCTAGATATTATGTTCAGATTTTGATGGCTTCATAATGATGAAAGGAACCAAATTTAAGAGAAGTTTACTGATACAAAATGAAATAGTAATTCTTCAAGTCTACATTTTAATTTCAATATGAAAATACATAGGGAAAAAAACCAGATGGTGCAGGTGAGAATTAGCTAAATGGATGATTTTATTAAAATTTTTTTTTATTTTTCACACAATAAACCATACTGACCAAAATACATAGACATTTTTGTCTTGAATGGATGATTAATACTTAAAATAGTTCTAAAATAGCCTAACCTTTTATCTGGGATCATCGGGACTGGACACCTGCCATTGTTCGGAATCTTCCAGGTTTTGGAATAATTTTGATTTTGGTTCTTTTAAGCAAATGCCTCGCTTCTAGCCCCCACCAGCTGGACATTGGCTTTGCCCCCCCCCTCATGCCCGTCCATTTCCCTGCCACTCTTGGCTGCCCATTGCACCCCGGCCCCATCCATCCATTGGCACCCAGGGCCAGTGCAGACTATTTTGTGCCCTAGGTTTGACTGAGCACAGGGGTGCTGGCTGGGCTGAGTAGTGATTAAATGTGCACTGTACAGGGGGCTCTCAACCAGCACATCAGTCAGGTGGAGGTTGGAGGTGACTGGGTAGCCAGGAAGCTCGGCCAAAAAGGCAGCCAGTGCTGGCTGCTCGGAGCTGGCAGCCAAGTGGGGCAGAAGGCTGGATACGAAATGCAGATCTGCAGGAGGAGCAGGCCATTGGGGTGGTGGAGCTGAATGCCACTGGCTTTCAGGCACCCCACCAGGTTTTTGGCCTGGCCCTCAGGCACACCCCGGCAGCGCAGCGCCATCTGTTGCCACCCCCCCCCCCCCTATCTAACTCCCGACATGGCAGCAGAGATGCAGTGCTTCCGAGCCCAGAGTTTACAGAGCGCCACACTGGATTTCTGCAATGGCTCAATGCAGGAGCAGTACCAGAGCAGTTCCAGTTGCATGGGGGATTATGGGTAAGGAAGACGACCATTGCTCCCACATTGAGCCAGCCACTGCCTGCTTCTCTCCCACTGAGTGCTGGGGACCGAGAGTTACCTTTTCACCAAAGGTAGGAGAGGGCACCCACGAGAACACAGACGGGGCGCTGGGGAATGGTGGGGAGTGGGGTCCTCCCTCTGAAAATTGAGAATTTAATACAGGGAACTATCATTATTTATGTACATTGTCATCTACCAATAGAAATGCCAGCTTTTGGTGGTTGCCGGTGTTCGAAATCCCGGATAAAATATTAGTAACCTGTACAGTAAAGTCAGATATGTTGATGAAGTCCTTACTAGATCTTAACAAATTCTTTTATTTGCAAATGTTCAATTGCAGACCTGTTAAGCTGTCAGAGATTGACAGGGGTCATAAATATATATCCAGTCCTTTGAAATGAAATCATATCTTATTATTGAGGTTATGAAATAGCTAAAAATATTTTTGAACATTAATTATTGTATTTATGGTAGTTACCAATAGCAGTTCCTTCTTGGATCAAAGATACATCAAATAAAATAGTATTTGCCAAACCATACAAAAACAGTAGATAATTGTTTGAGCCCAATTTCTGAATTGAATTCCCTGTCTTGGTTCTGCAGAAAATCACAGGAGGATGGAGTCAAATAAATCCTGTCAGACATCAGTATTTTCAAAAACCTCAGATGTAATATGACAGAAAGAAATAAGCTGATGTTATGCCAGATGATCTGAATAAATAGTGCTATGTCTCAATATCCGGTTCCTGTGAATGTTAGCTGTGTTACTGTTTTAAGTTTTAGTCATCTCGTTTTAGTTAATTTTTTTTGGTAGATTTTGCTTTGAGTGCTATCTGATTCATTGCAGGAAAGTTGGTGTGGGATTGGAGAGAGGTGTAACATAATGGAAAAACCTATGAAGAATCAGAATACATTCAACAAGAAATATAAGAGCATGGGACTCTGTGCATACTGGTAGGTAAATGGAACTGCATTAAAAAATTGTTTTGTTTTACAATTCTGATGAGTTATCTCATTCACAAGCAAATGATTATGTGCACAGGGTCAACAAATTTCCATCAGGACTATTGGGTTTTGATGGTAACTTTTATGAACAAGTGCAAACTTCTTAATCAATTTCTCAAAGACCAGCAAGCAATTGTTAAGGAGTTTAAAAATCAGTTAAATTTCGAGCCCTGATTCTTCATGGCTTACATGAGAATTAGGTATAATAATATCAGCAAATGTAATGAAGTGACACTTAACCCCATAATGTGAAAGATCCAGTGCTTTGTGAATGCAATTTTAAACTGCAGACCAGTTTTAATCTCTTCCAATATTGTGGTTTCATATAACTAGATGATGGAAACAGTGATTATTCATTTGTGTCTTATGTTCCTGTAAACACTTTATGCCTGCATGCCGTATCATCCATATATTAACTGCAGTGCAAAATAATATATTTGAAAAAGAATTTGTGGTAGAATTTTTAGACTCAAAGTTCATCTTAATTATATACAGTACTCTCTACAACACTACAGTTAAATGAATCCAAACTCTTATAACAGGACTATTGTTTTCCTCGGAGAATATTTTCTCCAGGCAACATTAAGCAAGGGTGACTTTGCTCTCAATTAAGCTTGCATTTTTTTTCAAAATGTCAGTTATTGTTCTGAGGAAAACAAGATATTTACAAATAATCATTCCCCTGCATTTTCCCTCCCTTTTAGATAGATTGATGGAGCATAAAACAAAGGAATTACCATCAAGCATCTTTTAAAATGTTCATAAAGCTATTTCATTTTTATTCATTTCACTTCAAAATATCTATTGAAAACCTATTCAAACATGGGAAAAAGGGTGCAGTGATTCTATATCTATGTGGAGGAAAAAGTAGCAGGGAGGATATAACAAGATTGTTTTAAATTTTGAATGATATTGAAAAGATAATGTTACAATATATTTTTTTGAAGAAGGGGTATGGAAGTTCCTTTGAGCTTGTATCATCTCTCACTATTGCCCTGATCTCATTCTTGAATAACACCACTACCCCACCACCTTTATTATCCTGTCTATCTTTTCAAACTATCTGATACCCCTGAAAGTTTAATTCCCAATCATGCCCATCTTGTAACCATGTTTCTGTGATGGTCACTAAATCATATGCCTGGGTACTGATTTGCACCTCAAGTTCACTAACCTTGCTTCTAATACTACAGGCATTCAGATTAAGTGCCCTTATGCTCATTGTCCTTTTAGAATCTAGTGACCTTTGCTTTTAACTTTTCTTCCCTCTAATTATCTTTTTCTCTTTCCTATCTCTATCTTTGGTCTCTGTACCACCTTCCTCATTCTTTATTGCAGGTTCCCATCCCCCTGTCCCATTAGTTTAAACCTTCCCCAACCGCACTAGCAAATAATCTCCTTAGGATATTGATCCCGGCCCTGCCCAGATATAGACCATCTGATTTGCACTGCCCAAGAACCGGTTCCAATGCCTCAAGAAACTGAAACCCTCCCTCGTGCACCACTGTTCAAGCCACACATTCATTTTAACTATTCTGCTATTTCTATTCTGACTAGCTCATGGCTCTGGAAATAAACCTGAAATTATTATTTATGAGGTCCTACTCCTTAATTTATCTCCTAGGTCCCTAAATTCAGCTTGTAGGACCTCATCCTGCTTTTTTTCCTTATATCATTGGTACCAATACCGATCACAACAGCTGGCTGTTCACCCTCCCATTTCAGAATGTTCTGCAGCTGCTCAAAGACATCCCTGACCCTTGCACCTGGGAGGCAACACACCATCCAGGAGTCACTTTGCGGCCACAGAAGCTCCTGTCTGTTCTCCTTACTATAGAATCCCCTATAACTATTTGTTCGACCACTCTTTTTCCCCTCCCTCTTGCACAGCAGAGCCACTCACAGTGCCATGATCTTGGCTACTCCTGATGGGCAATCTCACCTAACTTCTGCAGTACCTTCCTGATACTGCTCTTGCTGTTGGTCACCTAGCAAAACTCTATGAACTGTAGTATATAATTACATTTTTCTTTATTTTATGGATAATCCAGATGCAAATAGCCTAATTACCCAATCCTCAGCAATCGACAGTGGTGAGATAGAGAAGGCTTAAGCAGCAAATAGGTCTTCGGTGCTGTATCCTGATATTTCCAAGCCCAGCTTCAAGAACAGACCCTGACAGTTTAGGCTTTTAAACTATTTTAATAAATGATTGAGAGTCACAGACATTTGAAAACTACATGAGTAAATTTAAGTAATGAAATAAATATTTAAATACAAATTAAACATATTGGAATATAAATCATTTAAAATATAAATGTCATTAAAGTCCTTTGTTAATCAATGAGCATAAGTTGTTTTCAGTACTCAAGAACACAAGAATGTCACATCAGCAGAAGGCCTCTAGGCCTGCTAATTCTGCTTCGTTATTCAATATGGTCGTGGCTGATCTATACTGTGCTCAACTCCTGTGCCAAGAACTCGTAACTCTCAGTTACTCAACTTTTCACATACAGTACTTCTCTACTCATTTCAATCCTAAATATATAGTGATCTGGCCTCCACCACCCTTGGGGAAGAGAGTTATAAATAGTCTTACAGAAAAGATGCAGCTCAGAAATGAACCCTCAGTCCACTATCTACATTGACCATCAACCACTCATTTACAATAATCCTGCATAAGTCACAAGGAGAACATTCAGACTCCACACAGACTGCACACACACAGAACTGAACCCACATTGAAGCAGTGCGTCTGCCAGCTGTACCACTGGGCTACCATTTCTGAGTTCTAGAGATTCTCTTCCTCCTCTATTTTGCCTCATCTTCTTC
The DNA here is from genome assembly GCF_036971445.1 of Narcine bancroftii. Taxonomy (NCBI): domain Eukaryota; kingdom Metazoa; phylum Chordata; class Chondrichthyes; order Torpediniformes; family Narcinidae; genus Narcine; species Narcine bancroftii. The sequence goes on along the minus strand of NC_091473.1, from coordinate 21,994,420 downwards.
CACTTTGAGGATACCCCTAGATATATGAAATTCCAGTTTCTCTTTATTTTTCAGTCTTTGTTTTTTTTTTCCATTGCACTATCAGTGCCACGTACTGATGCAATGCTCTGGAATTCTATACCCACGGTCTTTGCTATTTACCTCTCTGCTTTCAAAGTCTTCCTCAAAATATTTAACTTTGGACAGTTGTTCATACGAGTCTCCCTGCCTCATCAGTTTTAAGTATTTGTTCCATTCACTGTCACAAAGGAAACAGTACAGGTTTAAATGTCTTTTTATCTAATACAATTGCTTCTGCTGTATCCTTTCCTCCCATTCATGTCACGAATACATGGGAATCTTCCTGCAGTGAATTCGATATAAATGGTAATTACGTCTGATGTTGGCATTTGTTTTAGATTGGTGGTTCTTAACCTTATTCTTTCCACTCACATACCACTTTAAGTTATCCCTATGCCATTGGTGCTTTGTGATTAGTAAAGGATTGCTTAAGGTGATATGTGAGTGGGAAACGAAGGTTGAGAATCACTGCTCTAGACCCAATTGTTACTGAAATATTTTGCTTGAGTAAAATTGTCGTTGGCCCATTTCCTTTGGAGTTATGAAACCATCCACATAACAAGTCAATTAGGTACAATTAAAACAGAGGTTTTCTTTCCACCACATACCACCTTAAGCAATCCCTTATTAATCACAGAGTACTGATGGCTGAGGGAATACTTAAAGCGGTATGTGATGGAGAGGAAAAGGTTGAGAACCACTCTTTTTGATAAAAAAAGATCACTTTAACATGTAGCCTGATCATGATTAGTCACTGAAGCTAACAGTTAAAACATCTGAGCACATACAAAGATGGTTCACTTCTGGAGTGAAAACATGTGATTGTTTTTGAGTCAAACCATGCTCGCGTGAGAGATTTGATTGGGCAATCCCTCTGGAATCCATCTTGTGCCAGTGATGAGACTTCTGTATCAGGTGCAGAAAGAGCAAAGTCCATTTCTGTGCAATATTCCTTTAGAGAATTGCCCAGGAAATTAGGTCATGTTGTTCTGAGATGCAGCTGCCATTGATTGCTCTCAGAATATTCATGCGTCAATGATGCTGCTCACTGGGTTCTTATTTGGGTTCTCTCATTTACCTTCTCCTTCAAATCTACCCTTATAGCCTGCCAATCCCTTCCTCAGACCCACGAATGAGACTATATTTGTCCCCTTAACTCCAGACTCAGATTTGATTAATGTATTTATGCACTGGACAATGACACAAATGCAAAATGTTAAGACCTTTCCTCGGCACTGTTTTATTGAGCCTTGGATACGGTTAAACTTTGCTGTGATGGGTTTGTAATAAAAATGATCATTGGCATGTGGTGCAACGACAAATGAGCATGCTTCTCTTACCTCCCTGCTAATGAATTTCTGGACAACTGTGTTTTAATTGAACGTGTTGAGTTATAGTTTATATCATCAGAAACAGATAAATAACATTTCTAAAACAAAGCTTGTGGTTTCAACTGCATGGTTTTATTTTTCATTGCATAAAAACTGCTCTTGCTCACAAAGAGACATTGATCAACACCTGCACTTCCTCCCTGATTGTTCACTTGGAAATAGATTGATGAGTTTTAATTGATGTATATACAAAGTGTATGCACTGCAGTTTTGAATTGTAAATCTGGCATGACTAATTTGCCAAAAGTCAAATAAGTATGTATTATTTGTGCTCCTACTGTCCTGACAAGGCAGTTTTAATGCACAACAGCGGAAGTTTCAACTGCCTGCAGATGAGCCTCATTTCCTTAGTGTCAAAAGATACATAATTGAGTCAGATCAATTACAGTTATGTCTGAGTTTGCACTTAGCAGAGCAAGTAGGATTTCTTGCATCGTAGCTATGTATTTTCAAACTAAAAAATTATATGCTGTTGAAAAGTGGAAAAGGAAGTTTACCAGGAAATGCAGATAGTTTTTAAAATTTGTTGAATGCTTTGTTGATCATCATTCTGGGGTAACTTAGCTTGATATTATACAACAGAAATTTCATTCCATTGGAATGTTCCTCTCCACTGTAAGAACTCACCCTGATCCAAATGACAAATGGTTGTTATCAAGCAGCAGATGCTACAACTCCATGATGGCCTATCCAGTAAGGTGAAGCTGACAAAGCCAGCTGACTCGAACAGTGCATGTGGAGCAGTTTTGTAATTCTAGTTGTCAGGCAGTCACCTGAAAGCATGAACTTGGAAAATTCTTAAATGGGGTTGATACAAAGGGGAAACCTCTTTTGGCTGAGGGATTTACAACTCAGAATCACCATTTCCGAATAAGAAGAGGGCCATTTAAGATGGAAGTGTTGAAAAATGTCTTAACTCAAGGGATAGTGATGCTCTGGAATTCTCTACATCGGTGAACATAAATTGATTGCAATCAAGCTTGAGGTTAATAACTTTCTGGAAAGTTCTTTAAATGAATTAAAAATATGTGGATAGATCAGGAAAAGAGAATCGGGGTAGAGAATCCATCATGATCCTGTTGAATATCAATGCAGCTCATAATCACTGGCCCCCATTGATGTCGTCAACCTTAGCAGATCTCAAGCAATATCAACATGAAGTGAATTTCTTGCTATTTGACAGTTTCTGTACCTAACCATGCTACTGAGTCAGGGATTCACTGATTCTTGCAGGCATGACACTCTAATTGTCTTGCATAGAAGGAAATCTTGTTCTAGCTTTGTATGAAGCAGTTAGAATCGACCATTTTCACAGGAATTCCATGCGCACAAGCAAATCAGCAACTCTTAATCCATAAATCTGCTCATTTTTAGCCGTTTCCCATGTACAATGGAGCATTTTAACTTTAGTGCAGAAACAATTTCCTTTGGGAACAGTTGCCAGCAAACCTCTTCTTGAAAGCTAAAATCGTCAGCCCAAGCTAATCTCCTTCATGATTATTAATGCAGTATTTTAAAACCATATTTCAGAACACTTGAAATGCTACTGCTCTCAGACTCTTGAGCAGTGGATATGAGGAAATGGTGAATAATTGTGTGAAAGATGATGCACAGAGGATGAGAAAACCGTTCACTGAATTGCTTCAATATGGTATGCAGAGATTCTATCATAATTCCTTTTTTAAATTTAGCCATACAGCACAGTAACAGCCATTTCGGCCCTCCAGTCCGTGCTGCCTAATTTACGTCCAATTAACCTACACCCCCGGTACATTTTGACAGTGGGAGGAAACTGGAGCCCCCGGGAAAAACCCATATAGACATAGGGAGAACATACAAACTCCTTACAGACAACATGGGGATCGAACCCTAGTCCCGATTGCTGGCGCAGTAAAGGCATTGTGCTAACCACTATGCCAATCGTGCTGCACAATTAAAAAATTTAAATGTAAAATTCTAATATATAATTATCAATAGAAACATTTTCTGGAGCACTGGCTTACATCCATGTGCTTCAGTTTTTCTTGAAAGAATGAATTGGCATGTTCCTGTGAAAATATTTCATTGGCTTAATGCATTCAGAATATTGTAAGATGAATAAGAAAACATGAAGGAGTCTGCTTCTACTAAAGCACACAGATTGTACTTCCCTGGTCTCTGTAGACATGAGGACCAAATTGAATTGAATAACCACACTTCAGGGTTTTTAATTGATGTCAACCTCCTTCAGAGAGTGCTAGCTCCTATCAAGAAATTATGTATAAACATATTCTCAAAACATAAGAGGTACTGATTCTTCATTTCTTGCCTCTCAGCTAATTAACAAGAAACTATAAAATACAATCTGTGAATTCTGAGTCACAAATGAGATACTACACTCCTCCTGCATACCTCCTTCACAAAGACTACCATTTCCATACCCACCCATGTATGCTTCATCTATCTCATCTCTGAACCAATATTTCTTCTAATCCTTCCAGTCAAACTTCTACCCTCTCCACTGATTCGATTTTGAAATACATTTTAAATACCATCCTTGTGACTGCCATGTGCTATCCTTTCTTAATTTTTAAAATTAAAATTAGCATTGGCTTAATTAAGTTGACCATGCTGTCCCTTTCCAACACTGCTCCTCCATTCTTATCTGCATAATTCTACTGGATTATAAAATAAAACTGAAGTATATTTCAGGTACCAAGATATAGCATTTTATTATTTATTCATAATGCTGACAATTGATCATCCTTAACTTCCCCTGAAATGAGTAGATGATTTTCCTGACATAAAGATTCAATTGACCACATCATATTTTTCCAATGATTTTTAACTGTCGTTTAGAAAATCCTTATCTGCTTCTTTCTTATTTTTTTTGGCTGAAACCAAAGGATTGCCTGCTGTAGTTCTCTTCCCTCTGTCTTTACTTGGGAGTAGACAATAACTCAAACTGCCCATCCTCGCTTGCTGGTATGCCCTCCCTCCCTTGTCCACCTATTACTTCCTGCCTTTGGGACTGTGCTCCTCCCCACTGCCATTTTGTTCAGGTGCCTGCCAACATTTTGTCATACCTTGATTCCCATAAAACCAATGTTGAATCCAGTTTACTTCTTCACCGTGAATATCAAGTGACTGAACTTTCCTAAATAACCTCCCATTTGAGACCTAGTCAAAGGCTTCACTAAAGTCCATGTGATCAAGATCCATCACTATCATTCACTTACTTCTACCATTAACTTATTTTTTATCTTTTGACATCATTGCTACCTCGAAGATTTGTCATATCCACTCCTCTTCCCCAGTTTTTATTTAAAAAAAACCTAAACTTTCAATCCCATTACCTTTTCTAATTTTTGTCATTGTTTCTGGCTCAAAGATGAGCAAAGGTATCTTGGTGCAAGACCACAGCTCCCTGAAATTGGCAACACAAGTAGATAAGGTGGTAAAGAAGGAGTATGGCATGCTTGCCTTCATTGGTTAGGGCAATGAATATAAAAGTTGGTAAGTCATGTTACAACTACCGTATATCAACTCTTTCGACCACATTTGGCATAGTCTGTGAGGTGCTGGTTGCCACATCACAAGAAAGAGTTGGAGACATTGGAGAAGGCATAAAAGAGATCCATCAGTATATTGCTTGGACCATTGAACATTAGCAAAAAAGAGTGATTGTACAAACTGATTGTTTTCTCTGGAATGTCAGAAACTGAATGGCAATCTGATAGAAGAATATAAAGTTATGAGAAGTATTAATAGAATCAGGTAGATCTTCAGACTATTTTTCTCAGGATGGAAACATCAATCATGAGAGGGCATAGATTTAAAGTGAGAGTAGAAATGTTTAAAGATTTGCAAGGCAGGGATCTTTTTCACACAGAGCATTTTATACAATGGTTAGTGCAACATTATTGTAACTCCAGTGTCCAGGGTTCGAAGCTGGAGCAGTCTGTAAGGAGTTTATACTTTTTCCCTGTGTCTCCTTTGGTTTCCTCCCGGTGCTCCAGTTTTCTCCCACCCTTCAAAGTTTACAGAGGTTATAATCTTGGGACAGAAACGCCTGCTACTGTGCTGTGTCAAAATTGAAAAATAAATAACCATTTAAAAATTGTCAGTTCCTGGAATACACTGCTTGGAGAGGTGGTAACATTTCAGAGGTATTGAGGCATGACCAGTCAGGAATTGGAGGGATATTGGGCATATGTTTGCAATTTAAATTTGCATCACAGAGTGGTGGGCCTTTTCCTGTGCTATCCGGTTCTGTTGATGCTTTAAAGTGATGTTTCCACTGCTCCCACACTATACTTTATTGTCCCATTTCATCTTTTCAGATCCTGGTTTTATCTTTGAATCACTGATTTTTATTGATAGCTTATTTTTTAGATGCATGATTTGCTTGCTTCTACATACAGCTGCCACATTTGCTTTAATGTTTCCCGTTCTGTTTCTGCACAGACAATGCAAATGAACCATGCAAAATCCTTCATTAATTTCAGTTTCTCTTACCAACTGTTGGCAATAGAGCATCAAATTTTATTCCATGTTACACTAACATGCAGACTTGCCTTCATCCTATCTCCTTTGTTTTTAACAATTCTACTTTACTCTCTAACTGTAAATTTGACATTATACGATAAATGAGTGAAAATGTTCTCAAGCTCACAGAAGGGAAAATAGTGTCAAACTTCTATGACAATCATTCAAGACAACATAACAAAATGGGCATGAAATGTGGTCCTTCAAAGTTGCCCCACTGTTGAATGGGATAATATCTGAGCATTCACTATCTTCATGCTTTGCTCTGAATTCCATCAATAGCAGTGACTTTAGCTTCAAGCTACATAGAGTGGTATAAACATTTGCGTTGGAAAGTAAAACACATAAGTCTGTAGACACCATGGTTAAAGTAAAATACAGAGCTGGAGAAATTCAGCAGGTCAAACAGTGTACTTCATGGAGCAAAGATAAAAATACATAACCAAGGAGAAGTTTAGGGAGAACATGGTGGGTTATTTCTTCACACAGAGAGTGGTACAAGTATGGAACAAGCTAACAGCTGAAGTGGTGAATGCAGACTCAATTTTAATATTTAAAAAGAATTTGGACATGGATGGGAGAGATATGGATGGGGTACAGATCAATTGCACTTGACAGAATAATAGTTCCGCCCAGTCTAGAAGGAATGAAGGGCCTGTTTTGTGTAATGTAATGTTCTATGGATTTATGGTTGTAAACAAGGCCTGAATTGAGAAAGATGGGAGATCAGTAGTTGCAAGACAATTCCTCATTGGCAAATCTTGTGTTCCATATCATTGGATGAGTTTAGAAATGTTGAATTATTCTTAATTGCCTGAATCATTACAAATTATCATATTTTTAGATGTCAAGTGAAACCATATAGAACCAAAATGCTTCTCAAGGTGAAATGCTTGAAACACGACTCACCCCAGATGGATGTTGCAACTCAGATTTTTTTTCTAAAAATACAGCAGTGCAAATTTAATTAGTACAGATCAATTATATTTTTTTTCCTGAATGAATTTGTTCCTAATGGTATTCATCAGTCTTCTCTGATGTAATTACAATATCAACTTCCCCATACTACCAAATAAATTTAAGAATGTTCAAGAAAAGTCTATGCATAATATATCTCTGTAATTAGAATCCATTAGTATTAATAAGGATTCTTGCCAATGTGGTAGGACCATATTGTTTGATCTTGTGGAATGAATTTTCCAAAGTTTGGATTTAGTTTCATTGAATTTTCTCTTTTTGCTCAATGCTCGCTGCTTGTGTATTCTAAAAATGCAGAGTAGTGATAAATATCAAGTTTTAGGAATCAGCAATTCTTCAAATCTTTTAGCCTGAGTTGTGTGGTTTTGTTCACAAATTTGCTCACAGGATTGGAAGATGGCAGTACAGAAAGTGACAGAAGTTGGATTGGATATTAAAGCTGTATTTATCTCAGAGTATCCATAAGAAAATTATATAGAATTTAAAAGGTCAGAATGGGTTTCTGTCATGCTATATTGGAACTATTCCAGAGATAAGTAATTTTACTTGTGTGAATAGAGTGATGGGTTATTTTCTCCAAAACAGTAGATTGTTAGGAGAATGAATATATTTAGGGTATAGGCTGATGAGACTAACTTGACCCTGAATGGTCAAGAACTAAACGACTTAGAGACACAAGAGACTGCAGATGCTCGAATATGAACCAACAAGCAAACTGTTGGAGGAGCTCAGCGGGTCAGGCAGCATCTGTGGAGGCAAATGGGCAGCTGGTATTCTGGGTCGAGACCATTCATCTGGGCTGAAAGGGTAGAGGCCAGTAGAAAGAGGTGAGGGGGAGGGGTGGGGCAATGGCAATCAAATAATTGGTGGATCCAGGAGAGGAGGGGTTGATTGGCTGATAGGTGGAAGAAGAAAGGATGGAGATGGAGGCTGGAAGTTGATAAGTGGAGATAACAAAGGGTTGCAATTTTGGAATTTGATGAGAAAGGAGGGTACAGAGAAGAACTAAATAAGAGAGGGACAGTGAGCAGATAGAAAGAATGTTGGAGGGGATGGGGACATAATTTGAAGAATGTGTGGGTGATAGCAGATTGTATAAATGGAGGAGAAAGAAATTGGTTTACAGGGGTCTGGGAAGGTGAAAAGAAGGATATTTGTGAAAAGGTTGTTGATTGGAAGGAAAGAGAAAGGGATTGATTGGGAGCAGGTTACCTGAAATTAGAGAATTCAATATTCATGTTGTTGGTTGAGGACAATCCAGGTGGATTATAAGGTGTTGCTCTTAAGAATAAAAGACTTAGCAGGTGTAGGAGTGGAGTTGAGTTAATCCAGATGGATAAGTACCTGAAGAAAAACAAGGAAAGATTTTACATGACTATGGGGAGAAGGTGAGGAAGAGGTCCAGCTGAATTTCTTTTATGTAGATTTGGGACAGAATTAATGGTTTGAATTAACATCCTTTCATTCTGTAACAGATCTTTGATTTCATTCTTGAAATCCCTGTAGATGTTTGTGGGACCTTGCATGCAAAGTAGGTGCATTTCTTGCATTACAATAATGACTACACTTCAAAATAAGTTTCATTGATTATAAGTCATTTTGGCATAGTCAGAGGTTATAAAAGGTACTAAATAAATGTTAGTTCTTGGTTCTTTCTTTTAAACTGTCAATGATCTTATTTGTATTTGAATCTGAAATCTTTCTGTTCCATAAAATGAAGTATTACACAAAGGTATTAATGAAATCAATTAGGTCATCAGTTGTTTGTAATGAAATCTTTTTGCAGTCCCAGCGAACCTGAACTGGAATTGCTTGCCTGTGATGTTGGATCTCTTAAATTCAGCAATTGCCTATGTTAATATCATTCATTTGATGGGTGAAAGTTTCAAATTGAGGCATTTTTATTGATGAACTAATTTCAGTAACTTATCTATATTCATCTTAAACAGTAAAGAGGAAGAGGCAAATTGAGACCTGAATGGCAACTGGATACTAAATATGTACATCGAATGGAACAACTGTTTTTTCAAGCCTGGCAGGAGGTAAGTTCAAAGTAGTATTAATTCTTTTGTTTAATTTAAATTGAGCAATTCACACTTAATAGTTATTTTCAGGATAGAGAAAGTTATTCTAAAAACTTTGAATATAGAATTATTTTAAATGAAGAGAAAATGAAAACCTGGGTTCAGTGGCTGTTTTGGAAAATGATATTACCCCAAAATCTGCTGACATTTGCCTCATTAAACTGAGATTGTTTTATCTTTGTCTCCATTCCTGAGTCATTTGAAATTAAGTCCATATTAATTATAGTACAATATACTTACGTACTTGTCACTATCTTGAAGAATTTTAAAGAGAGGTAAGCAACTCTAATCTATTATTATTCCAACTTTTATATTAGTATATGATTGAAGATAAAAATGGTGCTAGCTTGAAGGAATTACTGTACCTAACATTAAGAAATCTGAATTAATATTATGGAATGTGGGAAGAAAGAGGCACAGAGTATGAACCCACAAAATGAAATCAGATTACTCTCAGTAGATTGATTCCTTGTGTTTTTTTGCCCATGGCACATTCTTGAAGTGTGGAGTGCAGTGATTAGTAATTTTATTTATTCATTTCATTTGTTGGGATATGGAGTCATCAATAAGACCATAAGATATACAGGTAGGGGCCAATCACATCTGCTCCGCCATTCCATCATGAGCTAATCCATTCTCCCACTTAGCCCCACTCCTCTGCCTTTTCCCCATATCCTTTAATACCCTGACTATTCAGATACCTATCAATCTCTACCTTAAATACATCCAACAATTTGACCTCCACAGCTACCCAACAAATTCCAGAGGTTCACTACTCTCTGGCCAAATAAATTCCTCTACAACTCTATTTTAAATGGATGCCCTTCAATTCTGAAGTTGTACCCTCTTGTCCTAGACTCCCCTACCATGGGAAATAACTTTGCATTTACTAGCATTTATTACCATCTCTAATTATTCTTCTGGTGAAGGTTATTTCTACAGTTCTGATGGATAGGGAGTTCCAGAAATTAAATCCAATGATGAGGCAAGGAAAATTAAATTATTTCAGATCTGAATGGTGTGTGACTTGGATGGGACTGGCAGATGATGGTGGTCTCATGCCATTGTCCTTCTTGGATGTAGAGGTTATGTGCTTTGAAAGATGCTGTTAGAATAGCCTTGGTGAAACTGTTGTGCATTTTGTAGATGATTCATGTTGCGATTTTTGCATATGTGGGGTGGAAGGATTGTATACCAGGGTGATTGTTGCATATCGTCAAACAGTTTGTCTTGTTCTCAATAGAGTTAAGTATTTTTAGAGTTGTGTTCTTCAAGTCATTTGATACTTATTTTATCATGTTCATGACATTTGGCTTGCAGATGGTAGCAAGGCTATGAGGTATCAGAAAATGAGTCACTTTCTGAAGGAAACCAAATGTGTGAACTGTTCTCTGTGTGGCTCGACCAATAGATTTTCTGATCAACAGTGAATCTCAGGAAGTTGACGGTGACAGACTTGATAGTGATAACATTGAATGTCAAGAATAAGTGAGAAGACTCTCTCTTATTGAAGAAGATTCTCAACTGGTAGTTGAGTGATACAACTATCACTTATCATTTAAATGTTGCCTGAGATGTGCTGCTACTGCCATGGACTTTCTGAGGTGTTGCTTATAGAATTGAACACTGCATCATCATCAGTGACCATTCCAATTTCTGAGATTACAATGGAAGAGAGGTTGTTAATGAAAAAGATGAAATTGGTTGAGTTCAGGGCACCACACTGAAAAATATGGCCAAAATATTTTTGTCCCAAGTTTCTACTGACTTTTCATAATCGAGTGATTTCTGAAGTTTTTCCCAAAGTATTTGTACTGATTACCACCAGCATGTTTTAGAGGAGAAAAGTGAGGTTAATTGGGGTGAGTTTGTGAAGGATGAAAGAAAGAACTTCAAAGTTTCTCATTTGCTGATCCTTAAAGAGTAAAAATGGTTATTCTTTTTTCCAGGCTCTGTATTATTATCTTATGAGAATGGGGGTTTTCCCATTGGCTCAGCATCAGTTAGTTTCGATGGGGAAAAATAACCCAGGCTTAATGTTGCCCTCCATTTCTTGCAAGTCATAACCTAATGGAGGTATCTGGACACAAGCCAAGGTCAAGGTTCCTCATGTGCCCTCTGCAGTGAAAAAGCAGAACTTGATTGTTTTTCTTATGGTGAAAATTTCATTGCCGTCACTCAAGTGTTATCAGTCCAAATAATTCTCATGTGAATAGCTAAATTTAAATGAATAGTTTCAACATCATGCAATTTCGGCTTAGAATCTACATAGGAGCTTGAGACAGCAATATAGGAACTATCATTTTGTTATCTGCTGAAGCCATCTACTGTTCTAATGATCACTGTAATTTTTATAATGGCATCAAAGATAACATTTCTTCCCATGGAAAATGGAAAGATAGTAAAGGATTTTTAATTTGTTTTGTGGGGTATCACCCATTTCAAGGCCTTTAATGTCATATTTATGATTGTTCTCACTGGATAGAAATGAAGAAAATGTCATTTCCAAGCTAGGCCAGATGCTGCATTTATATGCTATCCTGCGGCTCACAAGAATGCAAGATAATGAAACCAATAGCACTTCTTTTTAAAGAGCTGTCTCTTCTCGTAAACTTATTGCTCAACAGTAGGTGATACTTCTGATTCTCCTGAGGAGATCATGAACAGGCAACTTATTGATTCAAACCTGATGCATCATCGGTGTAACACAAGAATTTACTTCAGACTTGAATCTGAAACTAAAACTGTGAATTTCCTCCTTTTGCATCTGCTAACAAGAACTGGAAATGTCACCTGCTGTTGAGCAAGAAATGTGTGAAAAGCAACAGCCCTTTAATTGTTAGCTTCACAAACTTGCATCATTCTGCACAGCTCAACAGCTTACAAGTACTTTCTTTCAGCTAAAACATGGTTAGATCTGAACAGTATATTGCTAATTTAAGTCAGTAGGCAATGAGAACTTGGGGCTTTGGTCTTTGATCTTTTACTAATAATGCCAAAGTAATCCAAATGCACAAGCCCCATAATTTGTCGCAGCAAAATAAAACAGACACAGGAGTAGACTGTGTGATCCCAGATGCCTGCTCTCCCATTCAAGAAGGTTTTACTGGTTTTCTGTATCAACACCATTCTTCTGCCCTATCCCAAAAGCCCCGATTTTCTTGGTATCCAAAAAAGTTATCTGTCTTTGTCTTGAATGTCCTGGACCACTGGTGTGCAAAGTTCACAACCCACTCAGTGAAGAAATTTCTGCACAACTTAACTCAAGTAGCTGACCTCAACCTGATTTGATGGCCCTGATGTCTAGAGTTCCAGCCATGGGGAATAAGCTTCTCACTGTCTTCTGAGAAGATTTTGCTTCTCACATACATTTTGATGGTTTTCTTCAGGACAATGAAGTGTCAAATTTCATTATAATACATGCAGAGCATGTATATGTTGTCCATATATATGCAGAACATATATTACAAATATATGAAGCTTTAACATGATGATGATGGAGAAGAATGTTCAACCCTTTTTCATCAATGAAGTTCAATTTTTCATCTTACCCAATTGACATAACCAACCATTGGACCTGACTACACCCTAGTAATATGGCATAGTGAGTACCAGTAATTCTGCAACAGATCTTAATTTTTTTTTTGCAATTTATGACTTGGAGTATGATACTTTGCCAGACTACCAAAGGTAAGTTCTATTCTTTGGTGGACCCATGGATTACCGCCTCCCCCACCATATTAATCATTCTTTGATGAAGGGTTCAAACCCAAAATTATAGTTATGTATCTTAATCTTTGCTACATAAAGGACACTGTTTGACCTGCTGAGTTTCTCCAGCATTGTGTTTTTACTTCAATCACAATGTCTGCGGACTTTCGTGTTTTATTCCACGAATATGCCTTGTGTTCATTTAATGTAATAGTGCACCATTATAGATAGACAGGAAAATAGCAGGCTGGGGTAATTTTTTGATGTGCCAGGAAAACCAAAACAGAACATCTTTCACATCGCTTCCCAAATACATACTTAGAGTATGTACAACACAGTTTTCACAGCACATCACTTGTCCTGCTCTCTTTCTCTGTGAGCTATTTTATCTGCACATACTTTGTCCTTTTCCCAGTTAAGACTTGCTATGACACCAATATTGTCACTTTAACTAAAGGCAAAGAGCTAACTTTGCTGATCAATAAAACAAACTTGGTGAGGGATCCAGTGGTCGAAATCCTTGAGTATTAGGCCGCAAGGATGCAATTCCCAAATTGCATTGTTATGAGCTTGATCTGATATTCATTTTCCGAGCCATGTAAGTAAGTATACTACAGTTAAAACTCCAATTTTTTTTTGTCCCCAAATGAAAAAAATAATCAACCATCAATGAAATATAGTAATTTGTTATTTGCCAAAAATAGTTCATTTCAAAGATGATGTTTCCACAATCCAGAAGAGGAGGAATTGAGTCGCGAGGAAGATTTGATCATCTAGATCTATATTTAGTCTTTGAAACTTCAGTTGCATTTTTATCACAAGACTTGGAATTTATAGTTGCTGACGTCAATGTGCAAGGAGTTGAAGATGCAAGTTGTGAATTTATGACCTCCATAAATAAAACATAACACGGTAAAGAGTGAAAACTGAAAAATAATAATTGAACATTGTACAACACTTATATAAGCCCACTGTTCAGAAAATGTATATAAACTGTTCAAGGTTCAATCTGATATGTCACATATAACCTTTTGTTTTGAGGCTTACAGCTAATGTCTCTGTGTGGTTGAGGTTAGATCATAACACCTAGGGTTTATTTATTTGAACCATAGACGTAACATTTTTGGTGACTCTACATATTTTCTGGAATGATTCATTTAATAAGATGCTGAATCTACAGTACAACAGTGTACATTACCTAAACAACTTATTTTTTTACCATGCCTCAGAAGGAGATGCGAATTCCAGGCTCTATCATAAAAATTTAAATTGTGGCTTATTGCGACCTTGACCTTTCCAGTTAAAAAGTCCTTTCTCATGCAAGTTACAGATCAGAGATGACAGAGCCAATTCCAATTGCAGGCAGTATGTGGTGATGGCAATCTTGAAGCTAATTAGTTTTCATGTACATTCCGAGCAGCATAATAGTTATTTCATTGTGATGTTAACCTTATTTTTCACTATTGTTCTATTGATTTATTGATTATGTTGATAGATTGTGAAAATTACCTGAGCCCACATTACCCTTTTGAGATATAAAACTGAAGTCAGCAGTCCCAATTGCATATCGAAGAATAAAATTATAGTTCAAAGAGAACCTCTTTCCTTTCAGTGCTCCACAATTTCCTTTCACTTACGAGCTGAAAAGTGATGCAGAACAAAAATGTGAACAATACTTATTTGGTTACATAGTCTCTACGATTAACCTCCCAACAGTATGGATAAGCCTGGCAACCAGCCCTCAAATTGTGTATAAAAGGCATTTAATTCTGTAATGTAACTTGTTGGAAACTCAAGGAACTGTGGCATCATGTTGTCCGAATATGCACTTTTATTAACTGTAGGCCAGTACAAATTACCTTATGTATTAAGAATGCTTAAAGGATATGATTTCTCCTTTGACTCATCGCACTTTCTCCAGGTTAAAGGGGTAGCCATGGGTACCTGCATGGGCCCCAGCTATGCCTGCCTTTTTGTCGACTACATGCCTACATAGGCAAGGCCTCTCAACTGTTCCTCCACTACATTGATAACTACTTTGGTGCTTCCTCATGTACCCGTGATGAGCTTATTGACCATGCACTTTGCTGCCAACTTCTACCCTGTATTGAGAAGGGTTGTGGCTGTCATGTGACAGCACTTTCCACTACCTAGTCAGAGGACACACCAGCAGGCAATCAAGGTCTGGTTCCGCCCCAATAAATTACTTGGACTGCACTCTTCAGCCTGCCTGTACTTGGCCTTGGGCCACTGGCTGTTGTAATTGGATTAATCCTCCTGGCACTGAGACATTGGTTCTTGCTAATGACCTGGGCTGGATCCTCCAGCACTATAAAGGTGCCATGCCTTCTTTGTTCTCCCTCTATGCCAGCTTGGGTCCTCCCTGCTTTACTCCAAAGTCTTGAAATATGGAAGGGTGCTGGAGAAACTGTTGGTAAGATGTGCACTGTTAAAAGGGTTGGGAGTGTTTAATTAGTGTCCCTTGTAGCATAGAGTCATGTCTGCACTGGGTCAAGGGATGGTGGGGCATCGTCGTGATTTTTCTCTGATCATTGTATATACCAGTTCATTGTATTTGTGTATGAGCATTTTGTTCCCACGCTATTTTCCCCATGATCGTTATTAATAGTCTACTATTACTTTTTCTCAGTTGCTGTAAACTGTACGTGTGCTTCATCTGTTACCATTTCCCACACTTGCCTTCGGTAAATAAAATCCTTCCCTACCAAAACAGTGTGTACAGAGTCCTTGCCTTTGAGACCTACCAAACCTGTTTCCTCACTCACAACACACCCCGACCTCAAATTCACTTGGTGCATCTCAAGCCACACTTTCCCTTTCCTCGATCTCTCTGTCTCCATCTCAGGAGACAAACCTTCGACAGTCATCTTCTATAAACCCACCAACTCTCACAGCTACCTCAACTGCACCTTTTCCCACTTGACCCTATGTAAGGATTCCTTCCCATTCTCTCAATTCCTCCATCGCATCTGTACCCAGGATGAGGACTTCCTGGCAGATCATCAGAGATGTCCTCCTTCTTCAACCACCATCAACTCAGCACTCACCCACATATCCTCCATTACCTGCACATCCACCCTGGCCCCTTCCATGCCCAACACGCAACCAGGACAGGATTTCTCTTGTCCTCTCCCACCACCCCTCCACCCTCCGCATCCAACAGATCCTTCTCTGCCATTTCTGCCAACTACTACATGATCCCACCACTAATATTCCCCTCCACCTTCCCACAGGGACTGCTCCTTCCATGGCTCCCTTATCTACTTCTCCCTCCCCACCAATCGTCCCCTTGGTATCTACCTCTGTGACCACAGATGATGCTCCCTTGGCACCCACACCTTCTCCCTCAGTACCATTTGGGGCCCCAACAGCCCTTCCAAGTGAAACAACATTTCACTTGTGAATCTGCTGCATCTGGTGCTCCCACTGTGGTCTCCTCTACATCAGAGAGATTAAGTGCAGACTGGGAGATGTCTTTGTTGAGAACCTCAGCTCTGTCCACCACAATAGCATGGATCTCCCAATGGCCACCCATTTCAATTCTCCATCCCTTGCCAACATGACTGTCCATGGTCTCATGACTGAGACCACTCATAAATTGGAGGAACAACACCTCATCTTCTGACTGGGCACCCTCCAACTAGATGGCATTAGTATTGACTTCTCTGGTCCCCGTTAAACCCCCACCCCTCCCCTTCTTCCCTGTCATCTCTCCATTCCCTGTTTCCTTTTTCACAGACATGATAAATTTTACCTAGTCCCTTATCATATTCAAATTAATACCTTTTGTTGGTCTGGATTATTTCTCCATTGTTTGAATTCTGAGGTTTTCCGATATCCTGCTGAAGTGTCCGTTGATGAAGTCGACAAAGACGATGTGGTCAAACAATAATCATGGCTTTTATTAGCAGAAACTCATGGTACAATAATGAAAGCCAAATAGATGCATATACAGTTATATCCAAGGGGAATGTCCTTAACAGTAGAGATAATGCACAGCCAATGTTAGTACAGCAAGGCTCGCCGGGGGGGTGGGGGGGGGGGGGAGACAGGCAGCTTGACAGACATTCAGCACAGTTTCTTCTGCCTTTTCTGATTTTTCCTTGAAGATGGGCTCAGACCTGAAACATCGGCAATATATCTTTGTCTCCAATAGACGCTGAAAAGACCAGCTGAGTTCCTCCAGAATTCTCGTGTGTTTAATACAATCACAGCGTCTGCAGCCTATCATGTTTCATTCTAAAGGAAATGAATGCCTGCTTGAATGTAGAAAGTCAATTGTTTAAAAAAATATTTTTATTCCACATGATACATCTGTATACAAAGTGATCGTTTTCTTATCTTGAGAATGAAACAATGGCCCTTTTTTTCATTGGCATCAGTCCAGAGGTTGTATTATAAAGTTATGATAATACTTTAGAAATATTTACTTTTTAATGTTAATTGCTCCCTGTTTTTTCTCTTTATTTAAACAATGGAATTGAGCAATCATGAAGATGCACCAATTTCCTCCAGACACAGTAATTAGCTGGTCATTGATAGCTGATAAGATCTGGATTTAGAAAAATCTGCAGAACTGACTGAGGAAAGTATTATTGTTCATTGAGGATGATGAAATAAATATTTTGATAAAGGTCCTGAATTTTCTGCTCTGAATCTGCACACTTACAAAAACCAGTTCAGTTTTAAAGATGATGGAGTGGGGAGGTGGTCAGGTATTATTAAGAGGAGCAGTGACTAGTTGATGCAGACACGTCAGGAATATGAAACTTATCACTTGAATTCATTCTGATGAAGTTTCCTGAACTCATTTTCATCACATGGCCAGATTCATACATAACAGGCAAATTGGAGCAGGAGGCTGCAGCTTACATTCCTTCTGTTTGCAGGCAGAATGAATGCATTGAAACTAATCTATTTAATGTTGTCGAAAAGGTTATTCAAAAGTTGCTTGAGTAGTAACCCAATAATATTAATTCTATGTAGTTCCAGCAATGCCTTTGTTTCTGACTACTTCATTCCCTCTGTCCATTCCTATCCCAAAGCCAGTTCATCAGGGTTTGTTTGCTTTGCTTGGACAGTTTTTTCACCTTCCTGTCCTTGTAGACATTGTAGACTGAAGGGCCTGTTTCTGTGCTGTATTAACCTCAAGCCTTGAGGGGAGACTTTATTCCATCTAATTTTCTGTTGTTGATTATATTGATTGTGATGTACCACAGTGGACTGCTTGGTGCAAATAGTGGTGGGATCATGTAGGAGGGTGCAAAGAGATCATTTTAGTGAATATCAGATGAACAGAGCTCATTTTCCTACCTGCCTCTCAATCTTTTATGTTTCATCATGCTCTTGACCTGACAGGTTGGTTTACAGATCAATGGACCATTTCCTGAGAGAGAGAAAAATATAGGATTGGGTGATAAGGACACATTATTTCAACCTTATCATCATGTATGACAGGGCAGCAGAAATCTATGTGATTTTAACAGAAGCGAGATATTTCCGAAGAATCAGAAAGAGCTGAAGCCTTTGCTTGCATGAATTAAATTGATGCTATTTCTCTGATCATAGTTCAAGGATTGCAGAAGTGTTTACTTTAGAAATAATTTTGCTTTTTAAAAATGCTCATTCACTTCCAAATTGAACAATATTATTGGAGTGTAGCTACAGTGAATAAACTCAAATTCTGAAGTTTAGAGTGTTTTTTAGTTCATGAATTCGAAGTCTACTGAATTTTTACAAATTTATGAGCAGTCCGGCCTCAAATGACTCTCAGCAGTTGGTTATTAATTACCAAGGTCCCAAATTGAAATAATTTTACATATTTTTTCAATAGAATTCAGAAACATTTTCTTGGGCACTCAGGCAAAGGATATACGGAACTTTTTTGATTATGTTGGAATTAAGAGACTGCTACAAAGGGTCTCTGACTGTCATGGTCAGCTCCTCTGTGTTGGATGGTTTTGTTCCTTGCATCGCAAAAAGAATTTTCAATATTGCCATCAGTCCACTTGTAATAACTTAAATAAAATTTGAGGTCTAGATACATATAGAATTAATCAAGTGGTTGTTAATAGAATGCTTGATACCATCACAATGATGGGTTGTGAGTTAAACAGTTATCAGATTTAGTGGATTTCATCAGCCATTACCTCATATGTCTCTATTCCCCATTCAGTTCGAAGGTCTGAAATGTTTCATTTTACTGCCATCGATATATGGAGATAGTAAAGACTCAGGTCAATCCTATTTATTATATTCATCTTCAGCCTTCATACATGTTAGGCTGCAGCCAAAGAAAACATTCCATTCCTTATCTCCCACATACACTCAAGTACATACATAGACACAGAAACACATATATTCTTTCTTTATCTCTCCCACACACACACAAATGTGCACTTGCATACACAAATACCCTTTCTTATCAACAAAGCTTCAGATCTCCCACGGCTTGTTTTTTTGCTCTCTGCAGAAGCTAAACTGTAGCTTTGTTTATATCTCCAAGAATGTGACTGGAATACTTTGAGTAATCGCTTAAAATTCATAATTTAAGACTTTGCTTTATCCAAAATGCCAGCATACCATCCGATTACGTATCATCTTTATAAACAATAGGAACAAATTGGTCAAGTTATCAATACCCAGAACATAGCCCTAACAGATGATGAATGTAGTAATACATGGGTTGAAACTGCATATCAATGGAGTCCATGAATGCCTCACCATTCATTCAACTGATTATCTACATTACCTAAGTTAAGATAAAATGTATAAAACTCCAGCAAAGGAAATAATTATTGATTTATCTCCATCTCTTTTTCAGTTACTCAAATTAATTATTATGCATAACCTTGTTCCCGCTACCTCTCATTCAATATCTTTTACTCTCTCATGCCTAATTAAGTCAACACTGTTACCTGGATTTCAATTCATTATTAAAGATTATTTTATTGTCATTACACAGAACAGGCCCATTCAACTCTTCTAGTCTGTGCCAAACCAATTTCTTTTGCCTAGTCCCACTGACCCGCCCTCCATACCTCTCCTACCCACGTACTTGTCCAAATTCTTCTTAAATTATAAAATTCAGCCCACATTCACCACCTCTGCTGACATCTTGTTCCACGCTCCTACCATTGTCTGTGTGAAGAAGTTCCCCCTCATGTTCCCTCTAAACTTTTCCCCTTTCACCCTTAACCCATGTCTTCTAATTTGTATCTCACCTACCCTCAATGGAAAAAGCCTATCTATATTTACTCTGTCTATCCCCCTCATAATTTTAAATACCTCTATCAAATCTCCCCTCATTCTTCTACTCCATAGAATAAAGTTCTAACTGTTTAACCTTTCCCTGAAACACTGTTCCTGAAGTCTGAGCAACATCCTAGTAAATCTTCTCTGCATTCTTTCTATCTTACTGATATCTTTCCTGTAGTTAGGTGACCAAAATTGCACACAATACTCCAAATTTGGCCTCACTAATGTCTTACATAATTTTACTATATCCTTCCAACTCCTGTACTCAGTACTTTGATTTATGAAGCCCAATATCCCAAAAGCTCTCTTTACAACCCTTTCTATATGTGACACCTCTTTAAGAGAGTTATGTTTCTGTATTTCCAGATCCCTCTGTTCTACCTCACTCCCCAGTGTCCTACCATTTACTGTGTATGTCTTTTCTTGATTTATCCTTCCAAAGTGCAACACCTCACACTCATCTGCATTAAATTCCATCTGCCATTTTTCAACCCATTTTTCCAGCTGGTCCAGATTCCGCTGAATACTTTGAAAACCTTCTTTGCTGCCCACAATGCCTCCAATCATTGTGTCATCTGCAAACATTCTGATCTATTTTCCTTTTGTTCCAATTAAATTATTCAATTTATACCAAATATTCAAAATATGCTTTGTTAAAGGTGCTTCTTTTCCACCAGAAATAGATTTAGTATACCATTTATATGTGAGATTTTCTGCTATTTCTCTCCGACTTTATGCAGTTCAATTTTCCACCAATGAAGGCTTGTCTCTAACGTCAAAGAGGGAAGTGACAAATTTCATCTGGGCTGCCCAATAGTAATATTTAAAATTTTGGAGTTGCAAGCACCCTATGTGGTATTTCCAAGTTAATTTTTCCATGGAGTCTCTGGCTAACTTACCTTTCCAAAGAAACTTCCTAAACAATATCTTCACATTTTGAAAAATCTTCTGTTGTAACGGTATTGGAGGAGGCTGGAAGAGGTACTGAACACGTGAGAATATATCCATTTTAATGCCATTAACTCTTCCAAATAAAGTTAACAAAAGTTATCCATTCATTTAAATATTCTTCAACTTTCTTAAGCAAGGATAGTTCATTTTATATAAATTTTTCAAATCATTATCTATTTAATTCCACAAATTCTTAATCCCAGTCTTCAGCCATCTAAATTGCATATTTATTTGACATTTTGTATAATCCCCATCAATTAATACCATTAATCTCACCTTTGTCCCAATTTACTTTATACCCAGGGACCCTCCTGGAGTCTTCCAGTTGCAAATGCAGCTTTTGCAAAGAAGTTTCTGATGCTGTCAGATATATTAATACATCATCTGCAAACAAACTGATCTTATGTTCATCTTGATCAACCCTGAAACCCTTGATGTCTGGATCCAGTCAAATAATTTCTGCCAAAGGTTTTATAGCCAATATGAAAAGAGCTGGAGATAATGGATATCTTCTAGATCTGGACAGTGGGAATGTTGGAGATGCTTGCCCATTTGTCACAATTTTGCTGTAAGGTTAATTATTAGGGCTCAAATCCAACCTATAAATAGAAAATTCCACTCCACTCCTGTCTATCAAAAGCCTTTTACGCCTCTAAGGCAACTGCCACACTTAAATCACTTCTTTTCTAGGCCAAATGAATTATACTAAGCAATCTACTTGCATTGCCACTGATTGCCTTTTCTTAATAAATCGTGATTGATCCTTTCTTTATCAATTTTGGCAAAAAAAATTGGCAAAAATTTTTCCAATCTCTTTGCCAAAACTTTGAGTAGTATTTTATACAACAAAGATATATAATGGCAATTTCAATGGCTCTCTCTTTTTGGGAATTACCATTATTATTGCTGTTGAGAAGGAGTTTGGCAGGCTATGTGATCCAACTGTGATTTTAAACCTCCATAAAAAGAGGCATTAACAAATCCTTAAATTCTTTATAGAATTCTGGTGGAAAGCCATCCTCGCTTGAGATCTATTAACATGCAATGAATTCAGTGCTTCCTCTATCTCCATTTAAGTAAAATATGCATTGAGTTCCGTCTGCTCTACCAAGTCCAAGTTTGCGAAGACCAACTGTGACAAATAATCATTTATTTTGTTAATATCTCCTTGAGACTCTGATTTATATAATTTGGAATAGTAGAATTTGAAGGCCTCATTAATTTCCTGTGGCTTATAAGAGATTCTATTGACTTCTGTGTCAATAGAATTAATTGTTTTGGAGACCTGCTCTGTTTTAAGTTGCCAAGATAGGACCTTGTCAGCTCTCTCTCCCTGCTCGTGGTACCTTTGTTTTGTTCTCTTTTTTTATTAAACTAATTAATTTAGCTACATTATCAGCAGAGTATCTTGATTTGTTCTTGTTATTGCTTTCTCTATACTGCAAGTTTGTAACGTATTATACTCGAGCTTTTTATTAATAAGTACTCTTCATTTCTTTTCTGAGTTCCTCAAATGATATATCTCTTGTTCCAATTTATCTACTTCCCTCATGTATTCTATTTTAATTCTCAATACATAACTAATTATTTGATCCCTTAAATATGCTTTTAAAGTATCCCATATGATAAATTTGTTGGCAGTAGAATGACAGTTAATCTCACAGAAGATTCCAATATGCCTTCTGATAAAATCACAAAACTCAAATCTTCTCAACAACAATGGATTGAAAAGCCATCAATACACTCTATCCTGGTCTGACAAGACTCTCGCCTTCTACTAAATTTTCATGATTTTATCCTGAAAATGCACTGATGGGAAAAATAAATCTATCCTGGAGTACAAATCATGTCTACTAGAATAAAAGGAATAATCTTTTTGCTTTGGATGTAATTTCCTCTAGGCATCCATTGAATTCAGCTCTCTCAATGAAACTAAGATGGCTCTAACTATCTTTATCCTGGCCACTGCTCTTGTTGATTTGTCCAGAATGGGATATAGACAAGAATTAAACATCCCCCCCCCCCCCCGCACTATTATATTTTGATGTGCGTCTGCTTGTGGAAAAAATGTTTCCTTGATAAACCTTTCATCATTCTGCAACTGGGGCATATAGATTTAACAGGGTCCAAGATTCAGTATATATCTGACAGTGTACATTCACACATCTACTCGTCTGATCAGTTGCAACATTCTGTATTACAACTGGAAGATTCTTCTTTATTAAAATTGCTACTCCTCTTGCTTTAGAATTGAAGGATGATGCTATGACCTGGTCTACCAAGTCCTTTTTTTAGTTTCTGATAGTCCTTATCAACTAAATGTGTTTCTTGAAGGAAGGCCATGTCAACTTCCATTTCCTAATATACAAGAGTACTCTCTTCCTTTTTACAGGGTTGTTTAAACCATTAAGATTGATGCTAACAGACTTTACCACATGTACCATTATCATAGATTATCATTGTATTGATTTCTGTTACCCTTCATCCCATCTAACTACATCCCCTCCCCCAGAGATCTAAATTTCCCTTTCTTCCACTGCTGGACCCAAATCTGCCAACAATTCCTTTTGCTCTTAATATACCTGTAGAAACCCTTAGGATCTTCCTTCATGTTGTCTGCCAAAGCACCCTCATATTTTCTTTTAGCCTTCCTGATTTCTTCTTTGAGGTTTTTCTTGCAATTTTTATACTCCTCACCTCATTTGCTCCAAATTGCATATACCTTCTTGTCTTGGGTAAACTTATACCTCTCATTTTGTTTGTTTTAGATTGGTCACAGTGTTTGAGCTACCGAAAGAAAATAGACACACACACCGAGAGCAGTTCAGTTTATACAAGTCTTTATTACTAAATCTAAAGCTGAATTCACTCTACAATATGCAAGCCCTTCCCAATTATACTTATCAATGCCTGGACTGGTCCCAACTGCCGAACCGAGGTGACAACTGCACACTTGTAGTAGGCTGTCTGGGCGCCGGCAGCAGCTTCTCCACCTCGCCGGTCTGGGACGTCAGTTTGGAATCTTGAAGTTCTTCTTCTTGCTGAGAGATGTTGCCACCTCTTGGAGAGTCTCAAACTTCAGTAGTGGGACCATGGCTTATATTACCCAAAAGTTGTTTACTTCAGATCCTATCTCTTTGAACAAATGATTTAATTATCTTCAAGGTCTCCTGACAGTCTGCGACCAACAAAAGACAACTGCATCTCTTGGCCTCATGGTGGAAGTTGGATAATGTCTACTGATTCATATGCATCCCGGGCTTCATGGTGTAAATTAGATTATGTCTACTGATTCTAAAAAACAAGCAGATTCTCAGCCTGCAAAGGCTGCAAAAGTAAAAAACACAGTTTAAATCTTCCATTACACTGCTATACGCCTCGCTTCTTCTGAACCAGATTCCCAATGTACCTCAAAAAACAAGTTTACCTATGCCTGCTAATCTTGCCTTTAATTTTGACAAGAACATACAAACTCTGCACTCTCAAAATTTCACCTTTAAAGGTCCTCCACTTACCCCGCACCTCCTTGCCTAAAAATAAATGATCCCAATACACACATTCTAGATTATTTCTTATTTCTTCAGAATTGGCCTTTCTCCAATTTAGAATCTCAACTGAGGCCCAAACCAATCCTTCTCCATAATTAACTTGAAACTCATGGCATTATGATCACTAGATCCAAAATGTTCACCTTCATATAAGTACTTATGTCACCCTTTCTGTCACGTTTTCCAAAAGGAGATCCAGTATTGCATTCACTCTAGTTGGTAACTCGATATATTAATTTAGAAAACTTTCCTGAATACTTCTGACAAACTCTAAGCCATCAGCCCTTGGGAGTCCCAGTCAATATGTACAAAATTAAAATCTTCTACTATCAGTAACTTACGTTTCCTGCAATTGTCTGCTATTTGTCTACAGATTTGCTCCTCCAATTCTCATTAACTATTGGACGGTCTATAATAAAACCCTATGAGTGTGGTCTAAGCTCATCTGTCTTTCCTACAAATGCATCTGAGAACATTTCCTATATGTTGAATCCATTGACTTCTAATGATCATACTTTCCCTCCTCCATTCTTTTATCTACTTTGGCACTCTGGTTCCCATTTCCCTGCAAATTAGGTTTGACCCACCAGAGCAGCACTAGCAAATCTGCCCACAAGGATATTAGTTCCCCTCCAGTTCAGATGCAGACTGCCCTGTCGGAACAGGTCCCATCTTCCTTGGAAGAGAGTCCAATGATCCAGAAACCTGAAGCCCTCCCTCCTGCACCATGTCTTTAACAACATGTTAAGCTGCATTATCCTCCTTTTTCCTAACTTCATTAGCATGTGGCACAGGTAGCAATCCTGAGATCACAACCCTTCAACCTAGCATCTAACTCTCTGAATTTTCCTACATGGACCACGACATCTGTCTCTTCACCCTCCCTCTTGAGAATGCCGTGAACTCTATCTGAAATATCTCGAACACTGGCACCTGGAAGGCAACATGCCATCTGGGATACTTGATCTCTTCCACAGAACCTTTTATTTGTCTCCCTAACTATCAAATTCCCAATCACTGCACTCATCTTTTCTCCTCCCTTTATTTCTTAGCCATAGAATCAGACTCCATGCCAAAGACCTGATCGCTGCGGCTTGTCCCTGGTAGGTCCCTTCACCCCCAATAGTATCTAAAATGGTATACTTGTTTTCGAGTGGAATGGCTACAGTACCCTGCACTGCCTGCCTATTCCCTTTCCCTCTCCTGACTGATATCCACCTACCCTCCTCTTGCCTCCTAGGTGTGATAATGTCCCTGTAACTTATGTCTATCACTTCTGTCTGCCTCCCAAATGATCCAGAGTTCATCCAATTCCAGCTCCAATTCCTTAACTTGGTTTGTCAGGAGCTGCAGCTGGATGCACTTCTCGCAGATTAATCATCAGGGATACTGCTGGCTTCCCTGATGACCCACATTCTGCAAGAGGAGCATTCCCCTGCTTGGCTGTCATGCACATTGTCTATGACGAAAGGATCAAAACATGATATCTAAAACCTACCCTTACCTTTGCCTACACTACTGTATCCTATTTGTTCCCTGAATAGGGTACCCCTTTCATACTTCAATTCCTGCTATCCCTCGCCTCTTGCCGAAGCCTTTTGATCAAAGCTTTACCATTCTGACTCAGCTCACTCCGACGATGACCGCTACCTCGATGACCGCTCCGCTACACAGTCCCTCACTTATATAATGATATCAGCTTCTTCCTCCAATCATGTATTAAAACAGAAAATGTTATATTACATGAAATCTCCTTTAGTCTACCAAAAAGAAGGCAAAGATTTGCTATCAGCAGAAATTGCCCAGCACTTAAAGCCAGAGAAAGAGAAGCAAAAGGGAGTCCCCCAGAGTCACTGAATATGCATGGATTAGCCTCCAGTACTCCTGCAGCCTCTGCAGCAACACAGCCTTCAGTCCAAACCATCAGCATCCCAAGCTCCAGGTGCACACCTCTGACATGATCAGGAAGCCACCTTGTCACCTCTTGCAAGTTGGTTCCGATACCTGGTACTCCTTCAGTAGGTCTCGAGCTGGGCTTCAACATTCTGCAGCCTGGTGTAATTCCTTTGACTGCAGTTGCCCGTAGACTGTGTGAGTTCCTCGTCTCAAGTCACCAATAGTCTGCTACCTATTTATTCTTCAGCCTCAGAGCCCATCGCTGGTCTGCCACCATGGTCAATGTCCTGTGGGTCATCTCCTCTACTTCTTTTTCTCAAACGAAGGGGTGGTCATTTTTCTGGTGGCCTGTGCCAGTCCTCCACTTCTTTGGAGTTTGCAATCTTTTGTGGCCACTTTTGATCATAGCACTGCCATTTTGGGCCCAGACCCCACGTCATGAGATTTAAAATAAACTACCGTTGGTTCCTTCAATAGGCTGTTCAAAGCCTATACAGAGCTGACAGTGGGCAGACTGCGCAATTGCATTCCATGGGGGAGTACTGTGTCTCTGCTCCCCACTCTTCGCAGGTCCACACCAGTAGCAGCGCTGCCATTATAGCAGCTCCGGCACCACCACCATTTTTTTAATAAGCCACAAGTTCTTGTCTTCAGTGCAAAGAAAGCTCTTCATAGATCTTCTGAGATTGCAGTCCTGAAAATCCTGCTTTCTAATTCACAATGCTAGTAATCCATCAAGTGTAAGTTTAAACATCCACCATGTTGAGGTCTCTTCTCCAATTCAGGCAGCAAACAATGATCGCAAAAAGCAAAGTTTTTAAGCTGTTTGACTACATAATGAAAATTAGGACATAATTGAGAAGATGGTAGAAATGTAAAAATTAGTTTTTCTTTTCTAATGCATATTCATTATGATTTAAATATTTATCATATGATGTATTCTGCGTACATATTATTTAGCACAGACAAAGAAGCACTTCTTATTTCATTAGCCATTATAATCTAATACCTCAGGCAATAAAGCTGGAGTAAGCAATGACAATAACAACCATGGAACTACTTGATTATAGTAAAAATCCATCGGGCCCATTTTTGACTTCAGACCTCTCTGAAGTGGCCCAGCAAGCCAATCAGTTTACAACCAATTGTTCGATGAATAATACATGGTTATCTCAATAGCGATGCCCGAATTCCTAAAAATGAATAGAAGAGAACAGGCTAAAATGCACTTACCTGGTACTCATATTAACTTGTGTAGATAAATGTGTAGATATAATCAACTGGTAACTTGTCTACTGCTGAAGAAACAAGGCTAGAGATAGTACTTTACCTCCTTTCCAACAGTGTACCACTCTGTAATACTTGATGTTCATAGATATAGAAAAGACTGCAAAACATGCTTCCAATATGTTTTCAAAATAAAATTAAGTGGAAACATATTAAAAAACTTTCAGTGGGCTAAAAGATTAACATTGGTTGGTGGAATAAATCACTACTGTGTAGATGAAAGACAGAATCTGGGAGTGGAGAGTTGATGAGAATGTGAGGGGAATAAAATGGATTAGTCTATGACCAGTGTAAAATGGAGAGGTTGCGGGTAAGTGTGGATTCAGTTGGTTGAAACCACTGCAGTGCATAGGCGAAGAAGTGCAGAATGTGCTGATCTGCAGCTAAACTCCTGCTTCTGTGTGGAACCATCTCTAAAAATAAGCACATAAACAGCCTGTTGGAAATCCAATCAATAAACACTTGGTCCACATTAAAGATTTGGGCCAAAGGGCCTGTTCCGTGCTGTATTCTCATTGATTTCCCTACCCCCCCATCCCCTTAAATCTAGAATGCCTCAATTTGGAACAAAGGGATGCACATGCCTCTTAATGGATCATACTGACTGTTCTTGATTAATAGATAATTGAACAGTACAGCACAGGAATGGATCATTCAGTCCACAATGACTGTGCCAAATACAAGGCCAATTTAAACCACATCTCTTCTGCTTGCACATGATTCATATCCCTCCTTTCCCTGCAGTTTCACACATCTAACAACCCTTTAAATGTCACCATTGCATCTGCTTCCACCACTACCGCTGGCAATCTTTTCCAGGCACCTACCACTTTCTATATATATGGGGAAAAAAAATTCCTTTAGACTTTCTTCCCTTGCCTTAAACACAAGTCCTTTCATATTTGACATTTTTAAATGAGAATTAGTTCTAAGAAAATGATTCTGATTCTCCACCCTATTCTTGGATCCCGAGATAACTCTGTACATCAGTGCTGTTAAGGATTTTGCCATGAATTATGTACTCTCCCTTTACATTTGAAGTCCCAAAGTGTTATACCTCGCAAGCACTTGGATTGAACTCCATCTACCATTTCTCTGCCACTATCTCAAACTGATCCATATCCTGTTGTGTTCTTTGAGATTCGTGTAAGTTGTCCACAACTCCACCAATTTTTGTGTCATTTTGCAACTTCTGGTTTATTATATTTTTGATAGTAAAGTCAGATTTAAATTAAAACTGTCATTTGACTCAGACAAATGCTACATCAGGTTTAGAGAACTTCTGGATGATTGGTAATATTTGTTTTGGAATATCAATAATTTATGAAGTATTTTAAAATTAGTAGGATAAATTAAGTAGACTGGATTTTGAATTTTCATCAGCTGATTGTCTGAATATTGGTGTGAACTTTCCAGGTTGGGATATTTTGCCATTTTAACCATAATTTCCCATTAATAATTAATGAAAAACCTTTGTCTAATGGATTTACTTTTAATATTTATGCTTTTCAACTTGTTTTGATTATAAAATGGAATTTAGTCCATTAACATATTGAGGTTGAAGAGTTTGAACTACAAACTACGACCCATGCACATTTATGCATGGTTTCACATTGCTCACCTTGTAAATAAATTTATTACATTACTGTAATTTCGCTTCAAAAAAGCACAAGGTAGATAATGGGTATAAGTAAATACTTTGGCATTACACCCAATGTACAACTTATGCTGTTAAAAATTGCTCTAAATGTATATAATGTCCAGAAAGAGGCCAATACCCTGATATAAAACTTCAGGAAGTAAAAATTATTTGTTGCTTCTTAAAATAATTTATCATTACATTACAAGTGATGTCATTCAATACAGACATATATCTGATTATTTCTGAGAAAACATAAAAGATGGATCTATCATTATTTCACAAGTGACGTGTCCATGAGTCCATTTACATTTGTCTAATTATTATCAATACAGTAAAATCCCTGGTAAAATATCGTAAAATAATAAAATAAAATAGGAAAGTTTCAAATTGCCACCCCCTGTCGCCATCTCAAGCAATCTGCAAATTCACTTATCCAGCATCTACCAATCACTAGGTTTTTTAAAATTGTATTTAATGTAATTATCAGGAGTTTATAATTTTTCAATGATTTAATGAGTATTAGATTGTTCATTTTCTAAATTGAATGCGCAATGCAATTCCAAAAATCTTATGATGTAATTTATGATAGCCATAGATGTAACCTCAGAATGCAGAAAGAATGAGAATCTCTCTGAAAAATACATCAGTGAGAATAATATACTCTTGGGCCTCAATATTCTGGTCTAACTAATGGAAAATGGCAACGCAGACAACCAATTCTATGGTTTATGACAGATGTAGTGAATGTAAAGGGATAAAATTCTCTGTTACAAAGGTCATACAATCTGACAGCAAAAATATTGATCCTGAAGTGAAATGTATCTCCCATTGCAGTTTCATCAGAGACCAAGGGATAAGTGCTCTTTTTAAACTGTCTGAACATATCAGTGGTTTCTCATTTTATCCCTATGAAGAATTTAACACAAGAAACAATCTTCACATCCATTATCATTGAATGAAGCTCTTCCTTGATCTTGATTCTTTTTTCTTTTGACCTAAATATTTTCTTCAAACTGCAGCAGGAAAATAACCTTGAGTGTCCAAAGGAAGTTGAAAATATTGCCGCTGAGGTTTTGCTTTTGCTGATTGAATGATAATAGAACTAGAATTAGGATTTGGACCAAAATGAGTTTCATTTACACTGTAGTTAAGATTATAGAGTTGCAAAGACATAGCATTCTGTATTTTGTAACTTAGTTCTAAATGTTTAATTTTCAAATAAACATTTGCATGATTCTCACTGACGAAACTATTCAGTGGACATAAATAGAATATTAGTCATTAAACATTTAGAAAATAAAATATCAGCAAGTGGAGTCATGATTTAACTTCAAAGGGAAATAATGTGAGACAGTTTGTGAAGTTTTTTGAAAGTGTAACTAGTAGGGTAGATGTCGTTAGTGTTGTAGGCCATTTAGATTTCTAAAATCCCACTTAAGGGCCATTCCATGAGATACAAGCTCAGAATCAGAAACAGAATTTATTGTCACGATCAAGTAACAAAATTCGGTGTTTTGCAGTATTGTGGTAAAATATTAGCATAGAAAAAACAATAGAAAACAGAATTAATTTAAATGACCCTTTTTTGGTAACAAGTTGCTGCAGGTATCAATATTGGAGTCTCGACTATTTTAATCTATATCAATGATAATATGAAATGGCTTCATAAAAATGGGATTAATGTAGGACTGTTGTAAATGTATGGTTGATGGTCAGTGCAGTTTCATTTCTTTCTATGACTCAAATTTCCTTGTGTTAAAAGAGAAGGGAGTGCAAGATACGAGGATGGCACAGCATCTGGAAAGTGATGTAAGTAGATTAAGTGAATGTCAAATTACAAGGATATTTGGTCTGAAGGATAGAGAAAAAAATATAATGTAAAGGAAGGGGAAAAGATGCTTTGGGTACAAAGGAATGTAGGTGTAGATGCATGAAGAACAGAAGGTAAGCCTACAGTTAAAAATAATTGGGGAAACAAATTGCTATTCTTTCAATGAAATGGAATATAACATTGGGAAGTCTTATTGCACTCTGCAGATATTAGTGACACTATTACCAGACAGAGTGGGAACCATTTTGGTCTCAATGAAAGGAAAAATGTGCTTGGATTGGAGGCATTTCAGAGAGGATTCACTGGGTTCATTCTAATTACAAATCTAGGATAGATTAATGATGAAAGCTTGAAGCCGATATTAATTGGAATTGAAAAGAATAAGAAATGATCTGATTAAAACATAAAAGATTCTGAATGGGCTAGGTCGTTTCCCATAATAGAATGTCGAGAACTAGTGGTTGGTGGAGTGCTTAGTTTCAGAATAAGTTGTCGACTATTTAATATGAAGAGGAATGTACTCTTCAGTATTCTATGCCCCGTTCCACATGTGCCCACACCTCCTCCCTCACCACAGCCTTCCTAAACAGGTCCTCCAAGAGAAGCAACACTTCACTTGTGTATCCACAGGACTGATTTACTCCATCCGATGCTCTCTTTGTGGCATTCTTTACATCAGAGAGACTGGGCGCTGACTGGGAGATCACTTCGTTGAGCACTTTTGCTCTGTTCACATCAGTGACAGGGACCTCCCAGTGGCCAACCATGTCAGTTCTGCATCCCACTCCCATGCTCATGTGTCCTCATGAATTATTCCACCAAGACCAGCTGCATATTGGAGGAACAACACCTGATTTTACATCTGTCACTCTCCAGCCAGATGGTATTAACATCGACTTCTCTGGATTCTGCTAACCTGCTGTCCTTTTCCTCTGCTTGCTCTGTGGCCTCCCTCCCTTCTCCACCTATTACCTCCTGCCTTTGCTACCATGTTCCTCCTCCCACATTACCATTTAATTTGGGCACCTGCCGGCATTTTTCCATTCCTTGATTCCTTGATGAAGGCCTCAAGACCGAAATATTGGTTTTGTTTCTTTATCTTTGCTATATGTTTTTTTGTATCTACTCTCCACCCCATCCACATTTTTCCCAGTTTTGTTTCCCAAAGCTAATTATAGGACTCATGATTTGGCCTAACCAGAGCTTTGGATAACTGTAGCACAGTTTCCAGCTATTTGGAGGTAAAGACAGGGTTTTATGTGTCTCTCTGAATATTTTCTATACATGTCCATGATCAATGTACATGGACCACAGTTTTTCTAAACCTCAGCATTTCTGTTTTCTTATAATTTGAAGGTACATGGTTTTTTAGCTCTCAAGTGATTTTGTTTTGGACAAAATTGAAATTGACACATTTATTCTAATAATATATAATGCTTTTATCTGTGTATTTGACACAATGATAAGTTGCACTCAAAGCTCCATGATATTTTATCACATTATCTGAGGTATTTATAAACACAATGAGTAGTTGCACCATCAACACAAATCCTAGCAGACCACTATTCATGTAATTTAAACTTCTAGTCGCCTGCCATTTTTACTTTTCCATTTTTCTCTCTCAATATTCACCTCTTTGTCCTCAGCCAAAAACATTGTTCTACTGAGCACAATGTAAGCCTGCGAAATAGTACCTCATCTTGCAACCAGGCACACAACAATCTGCCAAGTGGCCTTCAAGATGATCAGCATTTCAGATTATCATAATTTTCAATATATTACAGCTACAGATTGATCTATGGTTCCCTTGTCCTAAATGTACTTTTGTTCATTATGTGCTCTCATCTTCATTGTAATTATTGAAACTTTCCTGCCTTGGACCCTATTACAGGTTTTGATTTTGATATTTTCTTCCATTCCCCTTTCTCTGCAACTTGAATATTTTCTGATATACAAGTTTTTGCAGGTCTGCTGAAAGACAATTGACCTGGAACATTAACTCTGTAAATGCTACCTGATGTGTTCAATATTTCCATTCATGAATATTTCTATTTTTGTTCATACCAGTTTGAGTCCAAGCCCGATATCTCTCTCCTACTATCCAACAAAATCCTGAACCAGGTAAAATAAATTGTCTCCATTTTTGTGTGTTTCTGTGATGCACTGTGGTGACAGTAAGCAGACACAAGATTCAAAGACCGAACAATAGGCTTTATTCTACTTAAAGTCTCTGCTGTAGTTAGCTGTAACACCGTGTGACTGACCTCGAGGGGCTGGTTGTGGCTTATATCCCGGCAGGTGATTGACAGCCGGCCAGGTGAGGTCCGTTCTCCGGTAATCTTCCTGCAGGTACACAGGTTGCCCCCTTCAGTAGGCTAGTGGTATATCACCACATTCACCCACTTCTTTAAAATTGTCCCAGGGTGGGGGGGGGTGAGGGGGAATTGCATCCAATGTTCCGCAAGCCCCAAACGTAGGTACATATAGGTACATATTTCCAAATTTAGATGGTGCAGCGGCATCAGAGTCTCTGCCACTGTCGCAGGGTTGGCTCCTGGTCAAGGGTCGGTGAGGGTAATTGGTGGCTAGTCTGGGCAGCTGGGGTGGGGGCCAGAGTGGCTGGTGTGGTGCAGCGCAGTGGGATGGTCGGGGCGGCCAGTGTTGGAGCATGTGTGAGGCATTGGATGGGTGGGGGGGGTGGGGTCATCCCCCATGGTTTGAATGTGTCCGGGGTGCCTGGGGTAGGGAAAAGGCAGCAGGCCGATGTGGTCCTGGGTGCCCCACAGCTGTCCGGGGCAGGGGAGGTGTATCGTGCCAGTGTGGTCCTGGGGTGATGGAGGCTGTGGTGCTGCGATGGGTGCTCCCACTGGTGCTAGGTCCCTGGTTAAGACAGTGTCCTCCCTGCCACTGGGGTACATAATGTAAGCGTAATTGTGGTTGGCGTTTAGGAGGAAGACCTGATTGACCAGGGGGTCATCCTTGTGGGCCCGCTCGTGTCTATGCTGGAGCACCACGGACATGAGCCATGCTGGGAGTGAGATTCCAGTCACTATTTCATGCCCGTTGATCTTGATGTCCATTATGGAATGTCCGAGGCTGTAAGGAATGTCTTTGGTGGCCACTAGGATCATCTCGGGGTCCCAGTCGCAGTTCCCCAATGGTGGAGGCGAGTTGCGGCCGGTGTCATTCTCTGCAGGCGTGGGGTATGTTGGAAGGGTGTCCTGGTCAGTGCCTGTGTTGATCACGTCGTCATCATCGGTGCTGGTGAGGTCGGCAGTGTGCGCAGTGTAGGCCTAGGAGGCCCCAAGTGGTCGTGGAGCCTGCGCCCGCCTGGCCAAAGTTGGCTGTGCCGCATGGGGCTGCGTGGTGGTGGCGTGGCTGGCCACCTTCTTCGGCTGTGCTGATTGTGCCAGAGGAAGTGACGTAGTCGCAGGCAGCAGAATTGACATCACTCTGTGAAGCAGAAATGATGTCATTGTAGTCTGCGGATGTGGCGTCTTAGCGGGACGGTGTTGGCGTAGCCTGGGGCTGGTCTGGACGCATAGTGAGCATGCGGCGATCATTGCCGGCAAGGCTAAAAATAGGGCTGCTGAGGCTGAGGAGGCCAGAAGTCACTGCAGGGGCAATGGCGTCTCCTGGCAATCGCATGTGACTGGGATCGGGAGAGAGGGGTGTTGATCATAGAGGGTCGCTGAGCTGCTGACAGGCTTAGAAAGGCATACCTTAGTGTAGTGCCGCATTTAGAGCAGAATTGGTTCCTGGCCGGGCAGTTTCATCACGACTGCTGATCCGACTCACATTTAGACCAACATTATTTACAAGGTCGTGTGGCACCCGCTGCAGCGATGCTCTCGTCCATCAGCTGGTTTTGGGTGACAGCTGTGGTCTGTGCTGTCCACGAGGAGACCTGGGGGAGTCTAGAGTCGAAGGCTTCGGTGTCTAGGACTACTGCCTCCAGGGCTCGGATTACCTCTGCAGTTTTTGCTAGGGAGTAAATATTGTCCTCCAGTCTTCCTGACGACTCTCGTGTGCAGACCTTGGATGCAGGCATCCCTAATCAGCCTTTCAGCTTCCTTCTCGGTCACCCCGGGTTCGATCATGCACGGTCGGGCCAACTCATGCAGGGCTCCCAGGTAGGACTCGGCTGTCTCTCCGGGCTGCTGGGCAGGAATGCTTAGGAGATACCTGGTGAAGACCACGTTTGTTGGGGGTTTGTACATGGTCTCCAGGGTGTTCATCGCCTCCAGGTACAGTGCAGTCTTTGAGGCCCTATAAGGCTCGGGGACCCAGCTTCAAGTGGAACAGGGCAAGCTTTTTCCTGTTGGAGTCTAGGACATCAGCGTGTGCCTCGATTATTGCTTTGACCGTGTGCCTCCAGATTTCGAAGCATGCTTGCGCTTCCAGATGACGTGGGTCGACTTCGAGGCTCCCAGCGCTTAGGAGCTTCTCCATAGCAGTTTAAATTTTAAGTACAATAAATTATGATGCACTGTAGTGACAGTAAGCAGACACAAGATTCAAAGACTGAACAACAGGCTTTATTCTACTTAAAGTCTCTGCTGTGGTTAGCTGTAACTTGTGTGACTGACTTCGAGGGGACGGATGGGCTTATATCCCAGCGGATGATTGGCAGCCGACCGGGTGAGTCTTGATTCATTCAGGTCGGCTGACTGACAGCCTGCCAGATGTGGTCTGTCCTCCGGTGATTGTCCTACAGGTACACAGGTCGCCCCCTGCAGTCGGCTAGTGGTGTATCACCACAATTTCATTTTTAGCTCATTCTTAATTCAAGTCTTGGGTGGACTTCATCAGAATCAGTATTTATTGTCAAGAACATCAAAAAATTCATTGTTTTATGGCAGCATTACAATACAAATATTGTGATAAAATTGCAATTAAAAATAAATAAATTAGTACAAAAATAAGAGAAAGTGTCTGTGGTTCATTGTTCATTCAAAAATCTGATAGCAGAGGAGAAGAAGTTGTCCTTGTCCTGCTGGGTGTTCATCTTCAGGTTTCTGTACCTCCTTCCTGATGGGAGCATGGGCTGGGTGTGAGAGTCCTTGAAGATGGGGGCTGCTTTTTTAAGACATTACCTCTTGTAGATGTCCTCTTCAGAGCCCATGATGGCACTGGTTAAGTTCACAACTCTAGTTTTTTATTGTCCTGGGCACTGACATCTCCATACCACACAGAGATGCATCCACAGTCAGAATGCTCTCCATGGTACATCTGTAGAAATTTGAAAGTATCTTTTATGACATACCAAATCTCCTCAAACTCCCCACAAAGTATAGCCACTGGTGAGCTTCTTTATGATTGCATCAACATAGAGACCCCAGGACAGATCCTCAGATATATTGACACCTAGGAAATTGAAGATCTTAACCCTTTCCACTGCTGACCCCTTGATGAGGACTGGTTTGTGTTCTGATTTCCCCTTCCTGAAATCCACAATCACCTCCTTGGTTTTGCTAACATTGAGTACAAGGTTGTTGTGGTGGCACCACTCAATTAGCGAATAGAGCAATGGACTAAGCATATATCCTTGAGCTGTACCTGTGTGTCAATAAGGAGGAGACATTGTTTCTGATTCATACTGACTGTGGTCTTCTGATGAGGAAGTCAAGGATCTAGTTGCAGAGGCCCAGATTTTGGAGCTTGTTGAGCAGCACAGAGGAAATGATGGTGTTGAAAACTGAGCCTTAGTTGATTTGTTGATGAAATAGTTTAGGTGATCCAGAGCTGAGTGGAGAGCCAATGATATTGCATCTGCTCGAGAGTGATTGTGACAGTAGACGAACTACAGTGAGTCCAGATCTTTAGTTAGGTGCAAGTTGATTCTGGGCATGACCAACCTCTCAAAGTATTTCATCACAGGTCACATCACAGTAAATCATTTCCATAGACACTTTCATGTCAACTACATAAATTCCCATTTTAAAAAAAATGATCAGGTTTGTTAGATGTGACTTATCACACCTAATGGCTGCAAGCTTTATGATCAGTTGAATATTTTCAAAATATCAAATCACTCTATTCTTAATTAGGGACTCCAGTAATTTGCTGAATGCATGCACTGGGCTGACAAGTTATGAATCTTCTCCTTTTGTTCCCTTAGTTTTCTTAAATGTGAAATGATGTGAGCAATTTTTCAATTCAAATGAATAATTTCTTAATCAACAGAGTTTTTGAAGACCATAGTCAGATATGCATGTACATTGCAACCTCCAATTTTCATTCTTTTTATTCAAATAGGTCCTGCTTCATATTTTGTTTGGCATGCCCACAGTAAATTTTGTTCAGTTTACTATGGATGATTTCTTACCAAGAAACAATTTCATTCTTGATATGAGATGCTCATTTAGCAATGCAGAGTTCCCTTTGCCAATTTATAATGGTGCTGCAAGGATGGGCTTTCAGATAATATTTTTAAAAATACATTCATTTCCACTGTCCAGCATTAGCATTCAAGTCAGCCAGTCTAAATTATGGCAGTAAGGCAAGGGGTTCAGTAAGCAGCTAGCACATTGCCTTGCTGAATAACATTTGGACACCAGGTGTTCCATATATCAAACCCTACAATAAATTACAGTACTGCAGCAAGACTCTTGTCTTTAGGATTCTAGTGTTGAAATGGCAGGTTGAAAAATTGGACAAGGAGGGAGTCTAACCCCAATTTCTCAGAATGTGACCTTCAAATCCTTGTGGAAGGGTTCTGTCCTTTTGTGCCAGGTTGAGAATCTGTGTGGTTGTTGAGAAAGGAGGTCACCAGGACTACAATAAAGAATAGGTTGGGGTGGCAGAACTATCCTCTAGAATAGCCATTCTCAACCTTTTATTTTGGCTATAGCCCCCTTAGGATTCTGCTCAAAGTTTATGGGCCCCTTACGTATGAAGCAGTCAAGATTTGTTGGTTTCTTTTGTACTTCTCTCTTACCAACTACATAAAAAAATCAATTTATGATTTCAGTCTATGCCTTCCCTCCACTCCACCTTAAAAGTGCTGTGGCCCCACCACCCCCCCCCCCCCCCCAAGACAGGGGAGGTGGAGCATATAGTTCCCATTGAAAATGACTACTCTAGAACACAAGCAATGCCAGAAGAATCATGTCATTCCTTGGAATGTGAGGAGAACCTTTGGAACAGCATTTCACCTGTTCTGCCTTCAACTGTACACCAAAGAGTCTTCAGGTAGCAATCACATGTGCAAAGTGATTTGGAAGCCAGAATGATACTGACCATAATGACCATCAGCAGAACTGAGCAGGGATAGATAAATGACTGAGCAGTATCTGCAGATTTTGTTAAAATTAATGTGAGGCTCTATTCAAAGAGATTGTCCTTAGAGAGATATAGATAGGAACATACCTGTGTGTACATTCTGGGGAAATAATGAGCCTCACTTGAATGAGATGCCTGGCAACAGCCCTGCATCACAAACACTGCCAAAGGAGAGGGTCTTGTGTGGAAATGGGAATGTATCTCATTCACAATCATGGTAAGAGCTAGGTTCAGAAAAATTATGAGCTTCTGATGTTCTGTCACATACTGCATCGGTTTATTTCACAGTAAGCAATGTTATGAAAACATTAGGACAGAACATTCCCTTTACCAAATTTTTATTTTAGTATTGTGTACTGCTAGTTGAGTCTTTGCTATTCTTGTCAAACACCCGAAGGAAAATCAGTAAACTGTAGATGCTGGAAATCTGAAACAAAAGTGGAAAATATTTTATTTCCCTTTCAAAGTGAGACCTGGGATTTTTTTTAAAAAAAGAAAGATGAACTTCTTAGTTGTTGTGTTTGTCAGAGGAAAATGACCTGTGAACATAAAATGATTATTGTTTATTATTTTATTAACCCAAGTGAATCTAACCATAATCGTTCCATGGGGGTTACCTGAAGTGAAATAAACATGTGAAAATTGCATTGAACTTGGTCTGATTTACTAAAAATCAGCAGGCCCCCAGAAGAGATAATGTATCTTCATATCAGCAACAATTTAGTCAACTAATTTTTCATGTTGGATTTCATTGACTTCAAGTGCTATTTGTCGTCCTTTGCTCTGAATGCTTTGTGGGTAGTGTTAACTGTGGACGGTTTGCTCAATCTGCTTACTATACTCTCATGGTTGTCCCAGTAACATTTTGTCGTTAGTTTGTCGTGAACAAATGGCATTATTCCGGATGGGAATGTGACTCATTCTGAGGCTTTCAATGCTTCCCCTGAAAGCAGCTCGTTACAGTTCAGAACTCTACTCCCCGGTGACAAAACAGTTGTGATATAAAGCTACACGCAATCTGCTGGAGGAACTCAGTGGGTCAAGCATCATCAGTGGGAGAAAAAGAAGGATTAACATTTCAAACTGAAGCCTTTTATTGAGACTAAGGAGATGGAGAAAAAGAAGCTAATGAAAGACAGTAAGGTGGGAGGAGTGAGAATGGGGCTCCATGTGGGATTTGTGAACCAGAGAGGTGAAACATGACTGACAGAGGCAGTAGATTAGCAGATGCCAAAAAAAAGAGGTAAGAGAAACAAAAGGGTCAGGTAAAGGCGGCACTGCTGTAACGGCAGTCCTGCTGCTGGTGCAGACCCACGGAGAGCAGGGAGCGGAGACACATCCCCCCCACGAGGTCCAACTGCCCAGTCCACCTGCTGTCAGCTCTGTACAGGCCTCTTAAAGGAGCTGACACTAGTTTTATTTAGAATCCCATGATCGCCAGTTCTGCACCCAAGATGGCAGCCCCTGTGATCGGCAGCAGCCATAAGGGGTTGCAGACTCCAGAGAGGCAGAGGACTGGTGCAGGGCACCAGAAAACAGGGAGATCACCCCCAGGTTTGAGAAGGAGACGTTGAAGAGACGACCCATGGGATGGTGACTACGGCAGCGGATCAGTGAGGGCTCTGTGGCTGAAGGGCCCACACAGGTAATGGGCTGTTGGTGACTCCAGGCGGGCTGCTAGAGACAATGGTCAAGGGACTCACAACTGGCTGTGGACTGCTAGAGACTGGCTTGAAATTGGCTGAAGGGGTACCAGGTATTTGAATTTGGATGCAAGAGGGTGCCGAAGGCGCTGAAGGGTTCCCAATCATAACAGACTCTGTGTGGCTGCGGAGGCTGTGGGAATGCTGAAGATGAATCCATGGACACTTGGTGATTCTGGGGGTATCTCGCTTTTGGTTCTCTTGCTCTGACTGCAAGAGGCATCATGCAACTTCTGCTGATGGCAAATCTGTCTGCCTTACAGCAGACAAAAAGGCATTTTTGTGCAATATGACACTGTGTTTATTACATGAGAATAAATTTAATCTTGAATCTTAAAAGAAGATGAGTCATACAGGGTGGTGTGGGTGAGTTTTCCCATTGATGCAGCTTGTCACATTCAGTTCCTGCAGAAGGTTGTGTTCAGCTTTAGATTCCAGTATCTGCAGTCTCCAGTTGTTCTCTAGTTATTTTTTTTAGACATAGCACAGTAACAGGCCCTTCAGGCCATGAGTGCATACTGCCCAATTACACCTAATTAACCTATAACCCCATATTGAAGGGTGGCATGCAAAATCATTGAAGACCCCTTCCACCCCGCACACAGAATCTTTCAGCTGCTCCCGTCGGGTCGAGATACAGGAGTGTAAGAGCTAACACCATCAGGCTGAGATAAAACATGAAAGTCTGTAGACACCACGGTTGAAATAAAAGCACAATGCTGGAGAAGCTTTTGAAGCAGCTGAGTTTCTCCAGTATTGTTTTTTAACTACTACCACCAAGCTAAGAAATAGCTTCTTCCCACGGGCAGTGAGAATGCAAAACGTCCAAAAGAACTGTTTATACTAACCATCTAAGACTGTCATATTCATGAAAGAATATTTAGTATACTTATTTGTACAAAAGAACATTTGTCCTGTATTTTATTGTTTGTCTTTATGTGTGTTATGTCTGGTCATGTGCTTGTTTTGTGCTGAGGATCAGAGAACATTGTTTCGTCAGGTTGTACCTCTGCAATCAGAATATAATAAACTTGACTTGATTTGAAACCGGAGCACCATAGGAAACCCACACAGACACAGGAAGAACATACAAACTCTTTACAGACAGCACTGGATTCAAACCCAGGTCGCTGGCACTGTAACAGCGTTGCGCTAACCGCTACATTCCAATTAGGATTTAGAGATTAAATTTTATATTTCAGAAGGCAATCTGAATAACTCGTCAACACAATGGTCAGCTGCAAAGAAATTAATCCTTTCAATTGCCTTTTAAATATTGTTTTTGACATGCCAATCATAATGGCTGTATTGCACCTTTCTACTTTTTTTTGACAGTTGAAACTGTTTCTACCAATTGTCAATGTGATCCAGGAAAAACAAATGTTGCTTTGCTTTTTCTTTTCCATTCACAACAGGCTAAACATGTCCTGTTTAATTTTGACCTAACTAATCACCTGAGTTTATAAACGAGGTAACATCATGGAGAGAGTGAAGCAGGATTTTACTGATAATGCTAGGAATGAAGTCTTTCAATTCTATATTTCTAGAAATGAGAAACAATAATAAATCAGGAGTTAAATGAACTGCAAAGCACGTTAATAATAAACTAAATTTGTACTAAATCTGTTTCATATGGCTTGCATAGAGTTAATTGGGGTGCAAACTATCCAAGGATTCATAATTTTAGAAATTATTTAAAAATTGGAATAACATTTGATGACCTGTTTGTCTCAGCCAGTCCCCTGTGATGAGGATGACTTGCTTCCATTCAGATTTTGTGGATTCTGTGATGACTAATGACATCAATGTGAAAACTGCATGTTCTCACACAGATGGTGCAGGAGGTTCCTGCTTGTGTAATTTGTGACGTTGTGCTCTGCTTTACTATTTACAATGGTCTTCTATGTGCTCCCAATGCATTCACCTGAGATTCTCAGCACCATCCTGAAATACTCCAACCATTTGTGCAGTCATAGGCCAAGCATTTCCAAAATGTTGCATTTGTAAAGGAAGCCTTTGAGCCTTTGAATTGTTTCCTCTGTCTACCTGGTAGCCTCTTTCCATCGCACAGCTTGGAAAGAGGCATGCAAACAATTTGGCATGCTGATGCTAACTATCTGTGAATGTTTGCCAGGAAAACTGTGGTTTATTTGTCCTTCCACTGATTTGAGGATCTTGCATGCATAATTGCTGGTGCATTGAGATACCTGTTGTAGATACTTCTGGTCTCTAAAGAACATTGGAAGGCAGAGATCAGTGTTGCTTGGTAAAAAATGAGTTTTGCAGAGTTTGACATCTCGTTCTTTTCCTCAATCAATCAAAGTCCGTGCTCATGCATTAAAGATGATGGTGAATTTCATCACTAAATTTGATATTATTGAGAGGCAGCTCCTTTGATATGGGAAGTGGTCTGAGTTCTCTGGAGCTCATCATGAACTTTAACTATTAGGTGACTTTTTTAAAAAAAAAAAATCCCAGGGCACCTTAATATTAATTAAAATTCCCCAACCATCAGGTTAAGGACTGTTCCAGAGACCCTATTTGTTCCCAGGGAATCATTCAGTGTGAGACCGTTCAGTGGTTCTGTTTCCCACTTCCACAAGTGGCCTATTCCCTGGGGAATGGATAGTCATGGTTCAGTGAGGAACTACCAATCCAGACATTTTCTGGTCTTAAAAGTGAAAAGAGGAACAGCTAGTAGTGAATCAGACTATCCAGCCCATGCCTTGCTAGGAATGAACAATGAGAGTCTAAATTTTAAATGAATCTCACTCACTCTTTCTCAGCATAAGGAATGATATGATTCCATATGGGTCTGAGAAAGAAAGCATGCCTCAGGAGCTTGTGAGATTTCTGAAATACATGGTTCATTCAGAAAAGCCACACTATTTGCAATATAATACAAAAAAACATCCATTTGAATCTTGTGCTGAATGGGCAATGCTATCCAAAATAATTTGTCAGTATCAATCAATCTCTGACAGGCCAAACACTTAGTACCTGTATCATGATCACCCCTTTTTGTATAAAACACAATCATATTATGAGTGCCATGTAATAAAAATTCACGCAGCATTAAATCTGGCTCATAACTCAGTACTAAATCTAATTTGGCCGTCCTCGTGTTGTGGAAACCTGCTCAAGGTAGTTGCAATCAATCTGATGTTAAGTCGTTTCCTCATCACAATAATTTTTAGAGATAAATTTCCCCATTAAATCTGTTCTGTTGTATGGTTGCCTCACCTTCGTATTTATGCAAACTATCATTTATTTCACAGATGTTATCAAATACAACTTCCATAACAGTCTTAATTCTGTTGCTCAACCCGACACAAATACTGCATTGCCTGCCAATAATGAAGAAAGAATTGAAATTGATCATGAATAGCTATTCCTCCCCTGAAAGGAGCAGAGTGCCATTCAAATGGTAATAAAGTTCAGTGCCAACACATGGATCAAACTGGAATACTTCAGGTTAGGTGACATATGAAATGTTATGAGAAAAGATAGGGAGTCACAAAATAAAGTATGGATAAATTAGCTACTTTTAAGGACAGATTGAAATTTTAATTTAAAATTTTCCAAATTTAAAATTAAAATTTAAAGAACATACAAACTCCTTGCAGACAGCATGGGATTCGAACCCCAGTCCCAGTAGCTGGTGCTGTAAAGGGGTTGTGCTAAGCGCTACGCCAATTGTACCACCACTTTGCACTGGAACTATAATATGTGGTTTCTGCTATTGACAACTATGAAATAACAAAGGTTATAATGTTCTAGATTTAGTACTTTTTCATGCATGTCTATAACATTTCCTAATTTTT
This sequence comes from Narcine bancroftii, assembly GCF_036971445.1. Classification (NCBI taxonomy): domain Eukaryota; kingdom Metazoa; phylum Chordata; class Chondrichthyes; order Torpediniformes; family Narcinidae; genus Narcine; species Narcine bancroftii. The sequence continues at coordinate 21,950,425 of NC_091473.1, read as the reverse complement.
ATGGGAGTCTGATGTAGGATTGTAATTTGTATGCATACTCTCTTTTTGTAATTCATCTCCGCTGAGGATCTGTGTGATTGCTCCAGGGGCATGATAGACTTTATCAAAATAGCAGTGGATGAGTGTGCCCCCACCAAGTTGTTCAGTGTTTTCCCCAACCAGAATCCCTGACTGAACAATGAAATCCAGAGATTCAGAATACTACACAAGGAGCAGCTATGACCTATGGAAAACTATCTCCCAGGTGAAGTGGAGATTCTGGATGAGAATGGAAACAACGAAAGATACCCGACAGCTGTGGCAGGGCCTAAATGACATAACCTGCTAAAATACAAATCTGGTCCAATAGGAGACACCACTCCCAGATGAGGTCAGTGCCTTCTATGGCCGATTTGATACTACAACAAGGAAGAACATTATCCACCCACACATCCCCAATGATCCTCTACTGTCCATATCTGGATGAAGATGACGTGCAGGCTGCCTTCAGCATTTGGTCCAGACAGAGTATTGATAACCTGTGCTGCCCAACTGGCCAGCATTCACAGATGTCTTCAATGTGTTACTCTGACAGGGCATGGTACCCACTTGTTTCAAAAATGCCTCAAAGGTACTGGCACCCAAGAAGAGTGTGATAACCGGCCTAAATGACTGGCACTCACATCCATGGTGATGAAGTGTTTTAAGAGCTGTTGTTGAATCATTTGAGATCCAGGATGCTCTTTATTGATTGCAGTTTGGTATTCAACACCATCATCCCCTAAAAACTGATCAGCGAACTCCAAGATCTGGGCCTCAATACCTCACTATAACTAGATCCTGGATTTCCTCACCTCCAGACCCCAATCAGTGCACACTAGCAGGAATATCTCCAAATAGGGGTAATTCTTCCATGCCCACAGGAAAAAGGACTCTCAGGGTTGTATGTGATGTCATGTATGTACTCTGAACATAAACCTGAAATTATCAGCACTGGAGCACTGGAGGGCTGTGTACTTAGCGCCCTGCTCTACTCACTTTACACCTATGACTGTGTGGCTTGGTAAGACAACAACAGCATTTACAAATTCGCTGATGATACCACACTAGTGGGCTGTATAAAAAGGGGTGATGAGTTAGCACACAAGAGGAAGATTGAAAACTTTGCTGAATGGTGTACTGACAGCAACCTCACTCAATGTCACCAAAACCAAGGAGCTGATTGTAGATAGAAGGGAAAACCAGTGGTGTACAATCCAGTGTCCATCACAGATGGACAGGCCGAGCTAATTTAAATTCCTGGGAATCACTATCTTGGAGGACTTTTCCTGGACCCATCATACAAATATCATTGTGAAAAAACACTCTAGTGCCTCTACTTCTTCAGGAGTTTGTGAAGGTTCAGTATGACATTGGAAACATTGACAAACTTCTACAGATATGTAGTGGAAAGTGTGTTGACCACCTACATCACAATCTGGTATGGGGGGGCACCAATACCTCTAAGTGGAAAGCCCTGCAAAAGGTAGTGGATACAGCCCAGTATATCGCAGATAAAACTCTCCGTACCACTGAGAAAATCTACATTGAACACTGCCAATGGAGAGCAACAGTAATCATCAATGATTACTCAGAACATGTTCTGTTCTCGCATCAAGAAAAAGGCATAGATGTTACAGAGTTGCATCACCTGATTCTGAAACAGTTGCTACCCCTGCACCATCAGATTCCTAAACAGTAGTCTCAATCAGAGACTCATTTAAGGATTCTTACTTTGCACATTATTTATAACTGAATATTTATCTTTTCTGTATTTGTACAGTCAGTTTGTTTACATTTCTATCTTTGTTCACATTTATTCATTTTTGGCATACAATGCAGGATATTCGGCTTATGAGTCTGTGCCAATTTAAACCCAATTAACCAACACCTTTGGTACTTTTCGAACAGTGGGAGGAAACCGGAGCCCCTTGGGAAAACCCATGCAGGCTTTGGGAGAATGTGCAAATTCCTTACAGACAGTGAGGAATTCGAACTCAATTCCCAATTGTTGGCACTGTAAAAGCATTGCACTAACCCCTACACCAACCGTGCTGTCCTCTTTTGTGTATGTATCTTATTCTTGAGTACAGTTTGCATTACTGATGGTAGAAATTTTGATTGGCTGCAGGAAAAAGAATCTCAGGGTTGAATGTGATGTCATGATTGTACTCTGACAATAAATTTGAACTTTGAGCTTCTCGTGGGACTAAGTACCACATTGATCTTGAGGCTAACAAATGAAAATATTTTATGAAAATATCAGCCTTCTGAATGGGATCCTGTTTGCTCCTCTTTCTTGAGGAAGCAACACTCTTAGAACACAGAGAGAGTAATGAGAAAGATACAAATGATACATTTGTATCACATGGCTTGACTTAATGGTTCCAATCATATCCACAGACTTCCCATTTGTTGTCCATGCAAGACAGTGCTTCAAAGATTCATTCTTTGATTGAAAGTCCAATGCAAACAACTTTGATTAATGTACTAAAGATGAGTGGAATAACAAGCTGAGGTTGAAGTTCAGAACATGTTGGTTTAATCAAGTGATTTGTCAGATTTGATTGAAGAGTACCTTTCATTAAGACTGTCAGTATATAATAGAACTGTCAGTAGCTCTTTACCATCAGAAAATCATATTTGTGTTTTTCAGTAGTGTGGTCTGACAGGAATTTACTTAACCCTTATTTTACAGCAGTTACCTTTTATTGTAATCTATTTAAAATATTTTTACTGTTCCCTTTGAAGAAAATAATCCCAAAATACAATTGGGATTGTACAGAGAGATAGGATATGGTTATTTAAGTCCAGAGTTTCAGCTCTTCAGCACACTCCTGTCATACCCACACTCCTGTTCAGCTCCGAATCATGGGTCCTCTACCGGCATCACCTACAGCTCCTAAAACGCTTCCACCAGCGTTGTCTCCGCTCCATCCTCAACATTCATTGGAGCGACTTCATCTCCAACATCGAAGTACTCGAGATGGCAGAGGCCGACAGCATCGAATCCACGCTGCTGAAAATCCAACTGCGCTGGGTAGGTCACGTCTCCAGAATGGAGGACCATCGCCTTCCCAAGATCGTGTTATATGGCGAGCTCTCCACTGGCCACCGTGACAGAGGTGCACCAAAGAAGAGGTACAGGGACTGCCTAAAGAAATCTCTTGGTGCCTGCCACATCGACCACTGCCAGTGGGCTGATATCGCCTCAAACCGTGCATCTTGGCGCCTCACAGTTCGGCGGTCAGCAACCTCCTTTGAAGAAGACCGCAGTGCCCACCTCACTGACAAAAGACAAAGGAGGAAAAACCCAACACCCAACCCCAACCAACCAATTTTCCCTTGCAACCGCTGCAACCGTGTCTGCCTGTCCCGCATCGGACTTGTCAGCCACAAATGAGCCTGCAGCTTTCGTGGACATTACCCTTCCATAAATCTTTGTCCGTGAAGCCAAGCCAAAGTGGAGTGGAAGTTAATTATAACCCATATGACTGATGTTATGAGCCCAGAGGACCCCAAAACATAACAGCAATAGATATTCACCAAGACAAATGGTTACTTAAAAGTTGATTTTAATTATCTTTAAAGATGAAAACAGGATCAAACTTTAACTTATTACTATTAACTTAACTAACCTAACTTAATCCCCTTCTAATTCTAAGCGCGTGTGTATGTACGTTCAGAAAAGTTCTTTGATTCACAGTCCAATCTCACTTCTCATTCCTCCAAGTTTACTGGTTGCACGAAATTCTCATACTGTGCACAGAATTTAACATTTATGAAGTTCACCAGGCTTTGGTGCTACAAAGATAAATGGTTACTGCTCAGGAAGGTTCTTCTTGGCTTACAAAGAGAGATTTGTTATTCACTGGATACCCACAACTGATACCTTTTTATCAGTCACTTCAGTGTCTTGCTGAAGAAACTTGCCCCATCAGGGTTCTCCAGATGATAACCTCTTTCTTTCAGGTCACCTTATTTCAAGTGAAACATTAGGCAGCCAGTCCTCTCCTCTTGCATGAACCACAAGGCCTTTGACCATGTTGAACTAAGCACTCACAACCCGTCTTCCAAATGGTTTTTTTCCACAAGCTTGCCAGCTTGTCCTGTTTCAGTCCCAGCTGTTGCTGCTGACTGTCAAGCTGTAGAACTGATCTCTCTTTCTCTCTCTCTCTCTCTCTCTCTCTCTCTCTCTCTCTCTCTCTCTCTCTCTCTCTCTCTCTCTCTCTCTCTTTCAGAGAAAAAGCCTGTTTGACTCTCCCAGCTTGCAAAACCAAATGACCATCTTAGAACAGCAAGTTCTACTCCAGACAGCCTGCAGCTCAGAGAGTTCTTTCATCTGTGGTCTTTTTGTAAACAACAATCCATTAGTGACACACTCCAAAGCTTTTGCAAAGGCTCTTGGCGCCAGCTTGTCTAACATGAGCAGAGCTCCAGTATTTTAAATAAGATCTGTTTTAAAGTGTTTGTGACCTACACTAAATACCTGCCCCAATTTATCTCCCCAAAACATATCTATATACAATTCAAAAACAACATAATCTGTCACACTGAGATAAAAGTCTCTTTGCCTGCTGACTGTAAAGGTCCTATAAAGAGTAAATTTGGCCAATTTCATCAATATTCTGGATGGATTTCAAAACCAACTCCTTTTCCCACTAATAAGACATTATGTATTCACATCCCATCCCCAGCCCACTCATAGGTGCCATGGGGAGGATCTTTGCAGGAAACAGACTTCACATATGCCAGTCTGAAAGTATTGAAAATGTGGTTAGTTAATTGAAGTTTACAATTAAAATCATAAGCGCATAAGAGTTATGAGCTAGTATATGCCATGTACTGTTTCTAGCAGGTGCTGCTGTCCATCCAGATCAGAGGTTCTCAACCTTGTTTTCACCCAAAGCACATTGAGTATTCATTTACATTATCACGGATCACCAGTGGGGTGGTGTTTGCATGTGATGCACTAGGCTGTGTCCATTACTTTTTATAGAGCTTTCCACTCAGTGGTATTGGCGCCCCCATACCAGGCTGTGATGCAACCAGTCAGCACACTTTCCACGACATATCTGCAGAAATTTGCCAAGGTTTCAATGTCATTCCGAACTACTGCAAACTCCTGAGGAAGTAAAGATGCCGACATGGTTTCTTCATGATGACATCAGTATGTTGGAGGAAAAGTCCTCCAAGATAGTGACTCCCAGGAATTTAAATTTGCTCACCATCTCCACCTCTAATCCCCTAATGATCACTGGATCATACACCACTGGTTTTCCCTTCCTAAAGTGACATTGAGTGAGAGGTTTTTATTAATACACTATTAGGCAAGTTTTCAATCTCTCTCCGGTATGCTAACTCATCACCCCCTTTTATGCAACCTACATCCATAGTATTGTCAGCAAATTTGTAAATGGTGGTGTTATCATCACGAGCCACACAGTTGTACATATAAAGCGAGTAAAGCAGGGGGCTAAGTACGCTGCCCTGTGCTGGTGCTGATGGAGTCAATGTTAAAAAGAAGTTTTAAAAAATAGTTTTTACAGTACTTCTGAAGACATTACCTATTTGCTGGAATACATTTCCATAGCCAGCGTTTTTCCTGTCTTGCATGTGTATTTTCTCAGACTGCTCAGCACAGAGCTGTCAAGTTTTATGGATAGCTCATATTTCTTTGAATTTTTTTATGACTTCTGTTCTGCAGCCATTAGATGAAAATCTTATGGGAAATCACCTTATCGCGCAGCTGATTTTTGGGTGGTGAATAACACAGCTGTCAATTAATCATGCGTGGCCTGGAAAATAATTTACATAAAATTACTTTGATTTACTTGGTATATCCACTCTTTACATGTTCATCCTCACTGTCCATCTCAAAATATGGCCCACAAGCTGACTTGTCAAAGTTTAGGGTTACATGTGATTTCTCATGCTTTGGACCCACCTTCGTTACTTTCCTTCATACCCTCTTTTTCTCTTGCCTTTCTTCCTCAATCTCATTTCTTGTCCATCGTGTTCCCTTTGTCTTTCCCTTCTCTTTCTCCTCTCTTTTCCCCCGCGTTTGTCTTTTCTAGAGCTTTGCTCTCTTCCTATCTCTTTGTATTGCTCTCTTCCTCCTCTTCATACTCTATCCCTCATTCACTGCTTCCCTTCCTCTGCTCTTCGTGGTCCCTTTCCCTCTCCTCACTTTCACTCCTCCTTCTCTTTACCCTCTCTTTGTCTTCTCCACTGACCCACTCTCATGCTTCTTTCTTGAACTTGGACAGTGCATAATCCTGTCTTTATGCTCCGCTCATTTTGCAGCATTTAATGGCTTAAAGATTATTTTCTGTGTAATTTTAACAGTGAATGCAACCAAATGATCTGATAATGGACTGCATTGTTAGTTCCTTATGGTGGGATGAAGAAAATTGTGTTTGCACAAAGGGACAAATATAAGAATGCAGAAAATCATAGAACTGGAGCAGTTACAGAAATATTGTCATGAATATCGATGCATTAAGAATTTTAAATTATTAGTGGTTATTAAAGCAAAACATTTTTCCCTGAGCCAATCAAAAATATTTGTTTTCTGCTCTTATTTTTATTGTGATAAGAATCATGATTAATTATTTATTTTAAATAACGCAAATGTTTTTTTTTATTGTTGTAATGTTAGAAATGTACACAGATGCTATGCAGATATCAGTTAATCAGTGTAAGTTTTGGTGTGTTTATTTTTTGGATGTTTTACACCACAATCATACACAATTATATTTCAGAATTATTTTTATTTGAGTCACCACTGAATATCACAAAGTAATCACTAAAGGTTTGAAATCTTGTGTCTGCATGTTGAGCTCAAAATGCACTTTGTACTAATGGACTTTCAACTAACTTGAAACTGATCAATAGCAATGGATTTGTCCTCAGATTGAATGCACTGAAGTTAGCTTTTTTCCTCAAACCCTAAAGGACTAAGCTCAGGCATTGTGCATAAATCACCACTCCTACTGAATTCGGCTCATGGAAGAAATCAAATCTTCAATAATTTCCATCATGTAAAATTACGCAAATTATTGCACATACTCAAATTGTGGGTGATAAGTGATCTTAGTTGTGTTCATGCACAATAGAAGCATCTTTATATTTTATTCAATTAATTCCAATTTATCTCATTTGTATAGTCTTCCTTGTTTACCTTAAGTGCATCCCAGCAATTGGATCATCCACTTAAAATGATTCAAGATTCCTTTATTGTCAAGTACATAATGCACAAAATTCATTAACTTTTGTTCATCATAAAGGCATACAAAGAGGCACCAACATCCTAGTGCATCCATCAAGAAGAGAAAGAGAAGTAAAAGAGAGTCCCTTGAGAGACACTAAGTGTTTGTGGATTTGTTTCCTGTGCTCTCACTGCCTCTGCAGTTTCATGGCCTCCTGTCCATTTCACTGGTGAACCCAATCTCTGATATGATCAGGAATCTGTGAACATCCAAGGCCTGCTTGCTATCAGCACCTTCATGAATCCCAGTCCTGATACCTGGCATCCATGAGCTGGTCTCCAGCAGCCTGCAGCAGGTCCATTGTTGTGATCATCTTCCCTGCATTTCTCTTTCTTGCCAGTTTGAGGGGAAGGGAGTGTTTTACTATTTTAGTCCAATGATCTCTCAGAGCTCACAGCTCTCGTGATCTGCTGCCTAGCAGAGCTGCCACCATTTTGGGCATGAAGCTCGGTTGATTCACCAATTTAAAACACTGCCAGCACCTTCTACAGGATTTAAAATTTACATGGGCCAATCGGCCTCATGTCTGGGCAGTAACACCCATGCAAGAGCTCTCCCAGGTCTGCCCTAGAGGCAGCAGTACCAACATTTTTTTGAATGCCATGTTTTAACTGTTTTTGTGGATGAGTTCTCCTGAATTATGTCACCAATTTATTAGTGAATGTTTTATTTTTTTGCACAGAGTTTTCAATACCCCTGTAAGTGGCAACATCTTTAAATTTTTTGTGTATTTGTCACATAATACTTGGAATTCTTGCACGAGCAGTTGAAGGGGTTAGTTCTAACATTCATGGATCTGTATAAAGTAGAAGAGCACAATTGTAGGAATTAGAGTTATAAAAATAAAAACATAAATTAGTACAAAGTAAGGGCAACATGATGGCACTGTTGGGGGTTAAGGAAGTTCCTTCACACTCAGACCCTTCTTCCTGATTCCTAGAGAATATTGATTAATTTCCCTCAGTAGCAGGAGATGTAGATATGTCTGCGGAAGGAAGGGAACTTTGCGTGAGATTCTTGTGTTTACTACCTTCTGCAGCTTTATCCAATCTTGAGGAGAACAGTTCCCATACCACATTATAATGCATCCAGTAAGTATGCTTCAGTGGTGCATTTTCTAAAGTTGTTAAGGGACATGCCAAACCTCCTGAATCTTCCAAAATGATGACATCAGTGGACATTATGTTCTAGATAATGTTCCCAAATTTTCAGGAAGGTGTTATATCCTTTTCTAAGATTATTTGTGATCTTTTCAAGAGGAATACAGCTGTTCATTTCCAAAGACCATCTATCACGAGGAGAGGGGAGTCAGATTTCCATGTCACTGCTATACATTTCCTGGTCGCACATAAAACAATTTCTGTCAATTTAATTTGGAAATTAGTTAATGATTCTACTAATATTTGTAAAATTCCTTGGTAAGCAAAGCTCTGAGACAACTGGGAAGGTAACTCCTGTGATCTTAGCCACGATATCACAGAGGTCGTACCAGAAGGGTCTCACCTTTGTACAGAGCTAGGTACAGTGCAAAAAGGAGCCAACCTCTCTAACACACCCAAACCACATCTCTGACAACTCAGCTTTATATTTATGTAGTTTCTGTAATGTGAGGTACTGCTGATGGAGAAAATTATAATGAACCAATCTATACCTGGCATTTATAGTAGCTAACAAACTTCCTTGACATAAATATGACCAGAGTTGTTCATCAATTGTTATGTTCAAATCTGACTCTCAATTTATGCAAAGCTGGCTTTGGGCCATCATTAAGAAATGCATTCTAGAAATAAATTTGTATACATTTCCTTCATAAAGCAGTTTCTCCCTTTCAGTGAGTCCCAGAAAAGTCATTTCAGGGCCCTTTGGCCCTAAGAAAGGATCTTAACTGAAGAAAACAGAAGAAGGTCTTATTGGACAGGTTCTATTTCCTCTTCAACTGTTCAAATGACATTAAAAAAAACTTTTTTTTGTAGTGGACTTCCAGATGTTGTATCCCTTTAGGATGTCAAGTCTCCAAAATTTTGTTGTTTAAATTCATGGGTATGAATTCATTTTGTCTCAAAGGTGTTTTTGGTGACCATCCCCTTTTCAGCCCAGAACCTCTGCAAATCTCACACCATATTCTAAAGAATTGCTTTAAAGTAGAGTTGTCTGTCCTGTTGGATATAATTCTGGAGTTCCATTTATAAATAAAATCACCGCATACCTTCTCTTTTAGGGAGTACAATCCAATTTATATCCAGGAGAGAACACCATCACCCTCAAAAAAGTTAAATCTCACTTGAGCCACCGAGTAGTTTTTTTAAAAAACTGGGTAGCCAAATGCCCCCTAATCTATAGTCCCATGTTAATTTTTCCATCGATACTCTGGGTACTTTACAGCTCCATATAAATTGTCCAACATGTTTACTGAAGGTTGTGGAATGGGCCAGGACTGGGAAAGAAACTGACCTCGGTAAAATGTTCATTTTCACTTACTCTGCCAATTGAAGTAATGGGCAAACTCATTCACTTGCTCAAATCTTCTTCAATTCTACTAAGTAATGGAGGAGTCACGTGATGGAGTAGTGGCCGGTCAGGGAATTTCAGCCCTCTCCGGAAAAGTTGAAAAAAAACGCACAAAACACAAAGGTACAAGAATAAAACAAAGTAAAAGTAAAGGTGAGAAGAAAATGGCAGCGAAGAGAGAAAAGTCGAAAGCAACGGGAAGAAGAGAAGAAGAAAGAACATCGGAAGAAGAAGGTGAAGGCCTTACCTGTCCGAGGAGGGCCGGCGCGGAGAGAGAAGCCCGCTCCCTAAGGTCGGTGGAAGTCCCGAGCTCGGGACTACAAAAATGGCTCACGGAGCCGAGTAAAAGTGCGCAACCGCGCATGAAAAAAAACACACTGACGGGAGGGGGGAACAGCTGAGGAGTCGATCTCCATAGCTGAGAGTGACAGCTGCAACACAGCAACAGGAAGAGAACATAGAAAATAATGAGAACAAGAAAGAAGAGAGCAAAAAGAAAACAAGGAAACAACAGATGACCAACCCAGAGGAAGAAGAAGAAGAAGAACATAGATAAATGGAAGAAGAAGGGAAAGGCAGGACAATGGATATATATTTTTTTAAAGAATATATGGAATCAGTGAAAGAATGGCAATTACAAGAATTTAATGAGATAAAAAGAAGAATTAAGAGTGCAGAAGAAAAAATGAATAAAATAGAAATGGTCATATCAGAGATAGGAAAAAGAGTGGATAATGTGGAAGAATGAGAAATAATCATAGAAATGGAAGTAGAGGACTTAAAAGAGAAATTAGAAGAATCTAATTAAAAAGTTAAAGAGGCACATGAGCTGTTAGCTCAGAAGATAGATATAATGGAAAATTATAATAGAAGAAATATTATAAAGATAGTGGGCCTTAAGGAAGATGAAGGCGGCAAGAATATGAGAGAATTTATAAAAGATTGGATCCCCAGGGTCCTAGGAAGACCAGAATTACAGGAAGAAATAGAAATAGAGAGGGCACATAGAACACAAGCCCCGAAACCACAACCGCAGCAAAAACCAAGATCCATTTTAGTAAAATTCTTAAGATATACAACAAGAGAAAATATATTGGAGAAAGACATGAAGAAAATAAGAGAAGACAAAAAGCCACTGGAATACAAAGGTCAAAAATTTTATTTCTATCCAGACATAAGTTTTGAACTCCTGAAGAAGAGGAAGGAGTTCAATACAGCAAAAAAGATCCTATGGAAAAAAGGATATAAATTTATGTTAAAGTACCCTGGGAATAAGGAGGGAATTAAAAGAGTGACCTTTGTTATATATGAAAATTGAAATCTTTTCCGGAGGGGGCTGGGTGGGGAGGAGTTACAGTCACTGCAAAATCAGTTGACGCTTGCGAGTGAATTCGCAAATCCAAATGGAGAGGGGAGATGTGGTTGCCCGACAAGGGATAAAGGGCAACTCAGGAGGGGGAGGGGTGAATGGGGTTAAAGAAGTTTTAAATAGGAGAATAAGGAAAATGTTTGATGTTTGAGAAATGTTGTCTTATAAAGTGTTCAAAACAAGAAAGCAGAAATGGATAAGAAGGAAAGGTGATGATGAGGAAACGGAAAAGGAAGATAAACAAAGTATGAAATGGCTACGTTGAACTATATGACTTTAAATATTAACAGAATACATAACCAAATCAAAAGGAAGAAATTGTTAAATTTACTGAAAAAGGAAAAAATTGATATAGCATTCGTGCAAGAAACACATTTAACTGAAATGGAGCATAAGAAATTAAAGAGAGATTGGGTAGGACATGTAACAGCAGCGCCGTATAATTCAAAAGCAAGAGGAGTAGCTATATTAATCAGTAAAAATATACCAATTAAAATAGAAGAGGAAATAATAGATCCAGCAGGGAGATATGTAATGATAAAATGTCAGATATATTCGGAGTTTTGGAATCTACTCAATGTATATTCACCTAACGAAGAAGATCAAAAGTGTATGCAAGATATTTTTTGAAGATAGCAGACACGCAAGGGAACATATTAATAGGAGGGGATTTCAACCTTAATTTGGATTCAAATATGGATAAAACTGGGAAAAAAATTAACAGAAAGAACAAAGTAAGCAAATTTATAATTAAATTGATGCAAGAAATGCAACTTTTGGATATATGGAGGAAACAACACCCAAAGGAAAAGGAATATTCATATTATTCGGGTAGACATAGAACATACTCAAGAATAGACCTATTTTTGTTATCAGCTCGTATGCAAGATAGAGTAAGAAAAACAGAATATAAAGCTAGAATATTATCGGACCATTCACCCTTGATATTGACAGTAGAGTTAGAGGACATCCCTCCAATGTATAGATGGAGATTAAACTCCATGCTACTTAAAAGGCAGGATTTTAGAGGATTAATTGAACGACAAATTAAAATGTACTTTGAAATAAATACGGAATCAGTGAAAGATAAGTTTATACTATGGGACGCAATGAAAGCGTTCATCAGAGGGCAAATAATAAGTTATGTAACCAAGATGAAGAAGGACTACAATGAGGAAACAGAGCAGTTGGAAAGGGAAATAGTAAATATAGAAAAAAAATTAGCATTGAAGGAAGACACAACTAAAAGAAGAGAATTGGCAGATAAAAAAAATAAAATATGAAACACTACAAACATATAAGGTGGAGAAGAACATAATGAAGACAAAACAGAAATATTATGAACTAGGGGAAAAAACGCACAAAATTCTAGCATGGCAGCTTAAGACAGAACAAGCTAAGAGAATGGTATTGGCATCAAGGAAAAAAGACAAACAAATCATATATAATCCAATGGAGATTAATGAAAACTTTAGAGAATTCTATGAACAATTATACCAAACTGAAAACGAAGGGAAAGAAGACAAAATAGATGAATTTTTAACTAAAAATGAACTACCAAAACTACAAATAGAGGAACAAAATAAATTAACAGAACCATTTGAAATAGTAGAAATACAAGAGATAATAAAAAAAACTACCAAATAATAAAACACCAGGAGAGGATGGATTCCCATTAGAATTCTATAAAACATTTAAAGATTTATTAATTCCTCCCTTCCTGGAAGTAATCAACCAGATTGACAAAACACAAAGCTTACCAGATTCATGTAAAACAGCAATAATTACAGTAATACCAAAGCAAGGGAAAGATCCACTCGCACCAGCGTCATATAGACCAATATCATTACTTAACACAGATTATAAGATAATAGCTAAACTATTAGCAAACAGATTAGCAGATTATGTACCTAAAATGGTAAATCTAGACTAAACTGGATTTATTAAAAAAAGATGGACAACAGACAATATTTGTAAATTTATTAACTTAATTCATGCAGTAGAAGGGAGTAAAGCGCCAACAGTAGCAGTTTCTTTAGACGCAGAGAAGGCCTTTGACAGAGTAGAATGGAATTATTTATTCAAAGTATTGCAAAAATTTAGTTTACCAGAGAAGTATATTAATTGGATTAAAGCATTATAAGGGGCCATTGGCGAAAGTGACAGTAAATGGATATATATCAAAGCAATTTAATTTAAGCAGATCAACAAGGCAGGGATGCCCATTATCACCCTTATTGTTCGCGTTAGCAGAATTGATAAGAACAGAAAATAAAATAAAAGGGATAAAAATAAAAGACAAGGAATATAAAATCAGTCTATTTGCGGATGATGTTATAGTGTACTTAACAGAACCAGAACTATCAATAAAAGAATTATATAAGAAATTGAAGGAATATGGAGAAGTGTCGGGTTACAAGATTAACGCAAATAAAAGTGAAGCAATCCCAATGAATAATGCGGATTTCTCAAAATTTAAGAAGGAATCACCATTCAGATGGCAAATGCAAGCAATAAGATACCTAGGTATACAAATAAATAAAAATCTCGGCCATCTATATAAACTCAATTATTATCCACTAATGAAAAAAATTACAGGACGATTTAGAGCATTGGAAAGATTTACCACTAACACTAATAGGAAGGATAAACTGTATTAAAATGAACATTTTCCCAAGGATACAATACCTATTTCAGGCATTGCCAATACACCTGACAGAGAAATTCTTCAAGGAGTTAAAGAAAATAATAAGGAAATTTTTATGGAAAGGGGGGAAACCGAGGATAGCACTAGATAAATTAACAGAATGGTATAAACAAGGAGGTTTACAACTGCCAAACTTTAAAAATTATTATAGAGCCGCACAATTAAGATACCTATCAGATTTTTATCAAACAAGGGAAAAGCCAGATTGGACTAGATTAGAACTAGATAAAATAGGGGAAAAGATACTTGAACATATATTATATAAATGGGATGAAAAATTGGTACAACGTAGGAGTTCTCCAGTATTACATCATCTGCTCAATATTTGGAAGAAGATTCATGTAGAAAGGAATAAAACAAATTACCAATTACCAAAACTAATACTGACGCAAAATCAGTTAATCCCTTTTACAATAGATAACCTTCCCTTTAGAGAATGGGAGAAAAAAGGGATCAAAAGAATAGAAAATTGTTTTTCAGGAAATAAATTATTATCCTTTGAACAAATGAAGGATAAATATAACTCAAGATACAGTGTTGGCATACTACCAACTGAGATCCTACTTGAAGGACAAATTAGGAAGCGGTCTGAGGTTACCAGAGGGAAGTAATTTTGAATATGTGATTACAGATACAATGATAATCAAAAAATGTATAACAAATATGTATATTAAACTGCAAGAAAAGGAGAATGAGGAAACAAATGGTAAAACTAAACAAAAATGGGAACAAGATTTAAATATAAAGATAAAGAATGAAACATGGGAGAAGTTATGCTCTGGAACGATGAGAAATACAATAAACACGAAGTTACGTATGATACAATATAAGTGGATACACAGGCTATACATTACACCTCAAAAGTTAAATAAATGGGACCCAACAGTATCTGACAGATGTTTTCGCTGTAAAAAAGAAATGGGAACAACAATTCATGCAATCTGGACATGTGAGAAAGTAGAAAAATTTTGGGAAGATCTAAACCAGATATTAAATAAAATTACAGAAAACAATATACCAAAAAACCCAGAGATCTTCCTCCTAAGTAACATAAAAAACAAAGAATTTGGACTTGATTTGGATGGCGCACAAAAAAGATTTGTTAAGATAGCTCTAGCCGTAGCAAAAAAATGTATTATGTCAGCCTGGAAATTAGAAGATAATTTGAGAATATAACAATGGTATATAGAAATGAATAAATGTATTCCATTAGAAAAAATAACATATAATTTAAGAAATAATATTGAAATATTTGAACAAATATGGGAGCCATACATGAAACACAATAGAGAAAACCTACCAGGGACATCTACCACCTAAAATAACGAAAGGAGAAGGAAATGAAAAGAATTGACTCAGTGGAATTTATTGTTTATTTTTATTGAATGACAACATTGTTTGACTGGTTTAATGTATCTTAGATTTTGTACTTTAAATGAATGGGGGGGAGGTATGGAGGGTGGGATGGGAGGAGGGAGAAAATGACCCTGTATATATTTGAAAAGGAAAATGTATGTATCTTGTTCAATGTGGTTTATGGTGTGATAAATTAAAAAAAAAATTAAAAAAATTCTACTAAGTAATGGGAGGCAATTAAGTTTGTACAGATTCTGGAGGTTATTATCTACCATTATTTCAAGATATTTTATACCATTCAGAATTTGTTAGTGGAATAATTTCACTTTTTTCCCAGTTTACTTATAATCCTGAAACATCACCATAGGTTTTTAATAAAGTCTGTAATTTGGTGAGGGAGTTTACAGGGTCTGTTAAATACAGGGATTGTATTATCTGCCATAAGGTTAATTTTATTGCTTGTCTGACCCACTTTGAATCCCTTTATATCCAGGTCTTGTCTAATTGCTTCAGCTAGGGGCTCAATAGCCAAGACAAAAAGTCCTAGAGACAAGGGACAGCCCTGTTGACTCGACCTGCTCAAGGGAAATGTTGCCAAAATCTGTTCATTATTGGCAGCCCTGGCTCTGGGTCAATAATAGAGTTTTTACCTAGTTAATAAACAACTATCCAAACCTGAGCTTGGCCAAGACTATAAATATGGCCATTACTGCCTATCGAAGGCCTTTTCAGCATCTAAAGCTACTAGGTTCAGTCTTTTATTTTGCAGTGGATAATATTAAAGAGCCTACACACATTGTTAGCTGACCAGCATTTCAAAATAAAGCCACTCGAGTCTGGATTTATTAATTTCAGCAAATATTAGCCAAGCCTGTTAGCCAGGGCCTTAGAAATCAATTTATAATCTGAATTTAATTATGAAATGTGCTGAAACAAAGAGCATTTTATTTTTTTTAAATAAATCACAGTGATCACAGCAGTTGAGAATGATTTGGAGAGAGTTTGGGTTTTAGACATTAAGTTAATTACATTCAAGTTGAGAGGGATGCGTAAATCCTTAAATTCTTTATAAAATTCGGGTGGAAAACAGTCCTCCCTGGCGATTGTAGTGAGTCCAATGCTTTTTCAATTTCTTTTGGGGTAAAGGTGAGATCTAACCTGTACCTACACCTCCTCCCTCACCACAGTCCGAGGTCCCAAACAGACCTTTCAGGTGAAGCAACACTTCACCTGTACCTCCAAAGAACTCATTTACTGCATCCAGTGCACCTTCTGTGCCCTTTTTTTCTTCGCAGATTAGGAAATCGCTTTGCCCAGCACCTCCTCTCCATCTGCAACAAAAGCGACCTCCCTGTGGCTCTTATTTCAATTGTGAGTCACGCTCTCAGCTCACATGTCTGTCTGTGGCCTTTCACACTACCCCACCCTGACCACCCACGGATTGGAGGACAACTCCTCATTTTTCATCTGGGCACTCTCCAACCTCAGGGCATAAACATTGAATTCACTGCATTCCACTAATCAGCTTACCTTTCCCCTCCTCCCCCGCCCTTAACTAGTCATTCCAGTTCCTACTTCCTTTCTCTCTCCACCTAGCTTAGATTCCTCCCCCCACTTCCTGCGGTCCTCCCCCCCACCCCCAACCTATCATCTCTCACCCTCACCACCCCTTCTTATCCCTTTTGTTCAGACATCTCTCAAGTCCCCCCACACCTTGAAGGGCTCAAGCCCGAAACATTGGTGATTTATCTTTACCTTTGCTACATAAAGGCACTGTTTGACCTGCTGAGCTTCTCCAGCATTTGTGTGTTTTTTTTCAATTTATCATGGTGTCAACACAATCCTGTGTTTTACCTCCAAATTTGATCTTCTTGGTCAAGTCTGGGCAGTTCAACAATGGACAAAAAAAAATCATCAATCTTGGTCAGGTCTTCTGGCAATTCTGATGTTTATAAATTTGCATAAGACTTTAAATGTGTAATTAATTATCTTCGTCTGCGAAGCCAAGCCAAAGACAATTTCTATTGGATTATATGAGACTGAATTCACTTCAGACAGAATTGCATCAATTGTCCTTGAACTTTCCTCTGTTTTCAGTTGCCAGGACAAGACTGTGCCTTCTCTCCCAATTCATAATATCTTTGTTTAGTTCTTAGAATGTTTTTTTTTCAATTCTATAAGTTTGTAGAGTATTGTAGGTGAGCTTTTTGTTTACAAGCAATTTATATACTTCCTTGGAACTTTGGTTGGAACTTCTTTTCAATTTCAGAATTTCTGTTTCTACTCCTCCTATGTCTGCCATGCATTTCTTCTTAATACCTTTTGTATTTGAGATTAATTGTCCCCTTAATTAGGCTTTTAGTGTGTGCCATAATATAAAACTATTGGGAGCATAGGGCCAGTTTGTCTCACAAAAATTAATTTACAAAATTCTGGTTCTTGAAGAAGGATGAGGTTCAAATGCCATCTATGTGAGATGGTTGGTTTTTCAAAATAGAGAGGGTCAGGGGTGAATGATTTGACAAGGTTCTAACTAAGTATTCAGACTCCAATGTTCTATGAATTAGCTGTGTTGACAACATAAAAAGGTTGATCCTTGTATGCGAGTTGTGGGTGCAGGAATAAAAAGAGTAGTCCCTGTTTGGAGGGTGTGTTTGCTTCCAGACATTTGTCAAATTTAAATCTTTGATAAAAGACAAGTGTGGCACAGGAAATAAACACAAAACTCGAGAAGACCGTACTACAGGCTTTAATCAGCTTAAAGTTGAACACCAGGTCTGTGTAGCCTCTGGTTCCATGTGCCTGACTGATTTAGGAAGGAGCCAGCTATATGGGTCGGAGATTGACAGCTGGCATGGTGGGGCCAGCCTCCCAGGTTGCCTACCTGCACATACAGTGGTTTCCCCCTGCAGTAGGCCGGTAGGAGTGTGGCTGTAGTAGTGGTTGTATCACCCACCAAGGCAGTTTTGTCCTCCTTTATTTTGGATACTGTTGGTATTGACTTGTCCAGGACAGGATCGAAGCAGAAATCTAAATAGCACCCTACAAGTACATTTTGTCATCTCTCTGACACCTTAAGAAAAATATCCTGAATAAAGGGTAAATCATCATAAATTAGGTGCATATAAATTTAAAAGTGACCAAGATTCTGAATAAAGCTGACAATTAACGAATGTATCTCAGCGTGATGGGTAAATAATAGTTTCTCCAATCATTACTAGAGTGTTTTTATTTATCAAGATGGCTACCCTCCTGGTTTTGGAATTAAAAGTTGACGATATTGCATGTCTTACCCATTCCCTCATCAGTTTCGTATGCTCCTGTACAGTCAGGTGGGTTCTTGTACAAAACCATTATTAGTTCGCATTTTTTTTCAAGTGTGCCAATACTCTATTCCTTTAAACCAGTCCGTTTAGCCCATTCATATTAAAGCTGAAAAGTTTTCCTACTTTATTCATCAATGATAGTCATATACATATACCAAAGTTTAATAGCCTCTTTATAGAATCTCTATGCAAGCAAAAATGTGTCTCATGATAAAATAATTAAAGAAAAGGATAAAGCATTGACAAGGTTAATTGGAAAAAACCATCCCCCCCTCCCAATGCCAACTTTTGAATATATTCAGCATTACCTTCACCATCAAACTGGGATGTGCACTTTGCATTTATTAGACACAACACGTCTGACTGATTTGTAAACATTTTGCCTGGCTAAGGGCTCTTATCTGAAAATATGAGTTACTATTTAAAAATATTCAATTTTGAATGAATTGATGAATTTTGAAAACACGCAACTCAAAAATAGTTACTATAAAAATTAACTACTATAGACATTAGTCAGTTTAAATTGGAACTCATCTTTCAAATGTAAATTGAAAATCTGACAACAGTTTGAAACATATATCCAAGGCCATTTGTAAAAATTGCAACTGCCTGTCTGGTTTTCCTTTATCTGCTCTCTTGGTGAGCCATGCAGGAACATCGTCACTTCCCCAAGCATTTTAAAGAATCTTCTCCTTCCATCTGGGAGTGTGATCCTCAATGTTGCAGGTGAAATAAGGCAAATGGAATGTCCTTAGATCGAAGCTACTTCTTAATTTGATCAAACTCCCTCCTGAGCTTCATTAGTTGCCACTCAAGTCAAGAAAAAAATAATACAGGCTTATTATTATATGTGATGAGACCCTTGTTTTCTCTGGACCATAGCATGGCAATGCGTAAGATTTTTTTCCCGGTCCTGATACTTTAGCAAACGTATCAGGGCACGTCTCGGTCTCTGGTCTGCAGATGGACGAGCTGCAAGAGCTCGATGTGCTCTTTCTATTATTATAGGCTCATTAAAATGTTCTTGTCCCATAGTGTCTGGGATCCAATTGGTAAAAAAAAGTTTACAGGGTCATTTCCCTCACTGCCTTCTTGAAGATTGACGATATGTTTATTATTGTATCGGCTATAATTTTCCAATTCACCAATTTTCACCATTAAAAAGTCATTTTCTTTCCTTAATGTGTTAACAGAAAAGTCCATCTCAGCCACCCCAACACACTCCTCTACCTCAGCACGCGGGAGCTCAATTTATACAATATAGATTTAAGTCCGGAGAAAGATTGGTTAATTTTTGTGGTTTTAGAATTCAGTTCATTAGAAATAGCTTCAATACCTTTTCTTACTTCTTGGAGGAGGATTAAGCGAGTCTTCTTTTAGTTGTTCTTGTGCTGATGCCATTTTGCTGATTTTTCACTGGCCTGATCCTGGGATGGTTCCTTCTGCAGATGTTGAGTTTTGATTTTTGACTAAATCACCTTGATTGTTTTTTTCTTTGTTTCCTGCTCATATTATGGCTGTCCAACTAATTTAAAGGTAAATTTGGGTGTTTATAGGGCTTTAATTTTAATTCTTTTGGGCAGCCCTCAGCCCCTTGACTTGAGTTATCAACTCTTTTCAATTCAGAATGCGTAGAATGTGGTCAAGTAGGTTGCCTCTGCCCCCTCTCCTTCATCTTGTTGACATTGAGATATTGTTATCTTGATACAAGGCCATGAAATTGTCAGTCTCCTTTCTATATTCTCTCTCATTATTATTTAATACTAAGGCCATCAGTGAAGTTGAAAATTAAGTTGGAATAGTATTTAGCTGTACAGTGGTAGTGTGGAAGGGGTATAATAGAGGACTGAGTAGACTTCCTTGAGGAGCACCAGTGTTGAGTGTGATCATGGAGGAGCTGTTACCCATCTTCACTGGTTGCAGTCTGTTAGACAGAAAGTCAAGGATCCATTTGCTGAGGAAGCTGCTAAGGCCACCTGAAATTAGGGAATGAGTTTTCTGGGGACTCTGGTATTGAAGAAGGAGCTTCTATCAAGGAACATTAGTATAGTTTAGGTGTACTTTGTGTTCAGGGATTTCAGAGTTGAGTGAAGAGCTGGAGAAATGATGTCTGCCATGGTCCTGACAATAGGCAAATTGAAGTGGGTCAAGGCAGGTTGGAAGTCCGGAGTTCGTGTGACCTCTGATCAGCCTCTCAAAGCACTTTATGATTGTGGATGTCAGATTACTGGTTGACAATGGTTTTGGTCCATTATTGTCCTTTTCTTTTGAACTAACATCATGATGGCCACCTTGAAGCAAGTGGGAACAATGCAAAGAGATGAACGATATCTGCAATTACGCCTGCCAGTTGATTTACACAGGCTCTCAGGACACATCCAGGAAATTTGTTTGGGCTAGTTGCTTTCTGTGAGTCCAGCCGCCAGAAGGCCAACCTGACTCCAACCATGTAACCATGGCCACAGAAGGATTTGTAGTCATTGATGTGATGTCACTTCCCCCGCTGGCCCCCTTTTCAAAGACAGCACAGAATACATTTAGCTCATCGAGGAGTGTTGCACTTACTTCTTTCTGCTATGCTGCCTGATGTACACCACGATGACATGCATGCCCTGTCCTTGCCATGGTCATCAGGTGTCCATGATGTTCTCATGGGATTCAATTTGGTGCAGTACTGCTTGGTGACTTCCCTGATGGCCTTGCAAAGATTATACTTGGATTTTACTTATTAAAAGTTTCTCATAAGCTAATTTCTCAGGGGTAAATGAATGATTATTTTGACAAACATTTTTTTTCATTTACCCAGCTCAGCCCTTTTATAAAAGCAAACAAAGTATTTTGTGATGGGCTGCAGCTATGATCGTGGTCAAGTATTTTATAGGCAAACTGTAAGTAGTGATACTTCCCGGCTGCAAGCTTTAGTAACTGGCAAAAGCACCAGCTGTTTGTACTAGTCAGAGAGTAAGTGTACAGATATGACTTGTGAAAGCAAGCTCTGCATTATAAATGAGGTACAAGACACATTGGTTGATTAGAATCAGAAATGCTTTTTAGTTTGCTTCTGGGGATCTGTGATATAGTCATTGGCATTCAGGTTAAGGAGAAAGTCTGTTACATGGTAGAACTAAGAAACAATAAAAATTAACCTGAAATGCAAAAAAAAAAATTTTTTTTGGAACATAAATAATTCAACATTAGAATACGGTATTAAGGCAGCATAAAACAAGTTTTACATTACATCACCTTTCAGGCACAGATGCTCCGAAGGAGTGCACAAGAGCTGACAAACAGCAAGACTGATTGTGCAGTCATTCTGGCCAGGCCACAAAGGAGATCTCCTTCAATTTTCATGAGAAAATTACCATTGGATCAAGTTGAAGTTGAAACCAAAATGTTTTGACTCGGTGATCAGATTGTTTGTTACCTGCTGCACTGTGATTGATGTCAAGGGAGACATACTGTTTCTGATGGCATGCCTCCAACCTGTCACAAAAGTTACACCCACCAGAAGATCCAGATCTTTCTTCCATTTCCAAAATATTTAAAGTATCACATTTATTATTTGGTTTTATTTTATTTCTTGTGTGCAAATTTGCTGCATGAGCAGTCTCCTCGCAAGGAATAAAATAGGATTCTGCTCATTGTGTTGTGCTCCTCAGAGCTGGCACCAAGCTTTACAGTTTTATTTTGCTGAAAATATATGAATAGTTTGTATGAATCAGCATTTCATTGGCATTGTTTCTTTGAAGTAAATTGAATATTGTTACGAGATCAATTATTTTTAATCAATTGTTCAATTGCAATAATTAATACTTTTTTGCAAAGAGATACTGTTATTGGTGACCTGCTTCATATTAACCAAATGGGTCTTTGCAAGAGAAGAGTAGCTCGGTGACTTGAATGGGACGAAGTTATTAAATGTGTCCAAGAAAGTTTTCTCAAATATGTATAAATGGCTTGACGAGAGAGAGACAACACTGGATCTCCTCTTGTGCCTGTGATGTCATTAAAAGAGTACTTGGGGACCAGTGACCACAAGTCTATTAGTTTAAACAGTTATGGAAAAAAGATAGGACTACTGTAGTACACAAGTTGAAGTCCTCAATTGGGGCAAGGCTAATTTTGATAGCATTGGTCAGGAACTTGCAGAGATTGTTTGGGAGAGGCTACTTTTAGGGAAAAAGATGCATGGCAAGTGAGAAGCTTTTAAGAGAGAGAGAGAGAAAGTTCAGCGACAACACATTCCTGTTGGAGTGAAGGGAAGACTGGCAAAATTAGAGATATTGAGGCTATGGTCAAGACAAAGGAGGCATATGAATCTTTTGAGCAGTATAGAGGATGTTGGAGTTCATCAGAGAGAAGTGAGGAAGGTAAGGAGATGGTACGAGATGGCTTAGCAGATGAGGTTAAGGAGAATCCTAAGAGATTATTATATTATATTACAGCAAAAGGATAACTGGGGAAAGAATTGGGGCCCTTGAAGATCAACAAGGTCATCTATGTGTGGAGCCATAGGAGATGGATTAGGTTCTGAACAAGTATTGATCTACATTTATCGTGGAGAAAGAGATAGAAACGAGGGAACTTGGGAAGGAAATAAAAATGTCTTGAAGAGAGCTCACAGAACAGAAAAGAAGGTGCTGGTGGTCTTATAAGTCATAAAGGTATACAAATCCCTAGGGCCTGATCAAATGTATCTGAGTACATTATGGGAAACTTAGGAGGAAATTGCAGGACCCTTGGCAGATATAAGTGCGACATCATTAGACAAGTGAGGTCCCACAAGACTGGAGAGTGGTTAATTTGTACCTCTATTTTAAAAAGGCTACAAGGACAAGCCTGGGAACTGCATGCTGATGAGCTTAACATCAGTCATAGAAGGATTCTGAGAGCCAGGATCCACTTCCATTTGGAAAGGCAAGGACTGATGAGGAATTGTCAGCATGGCTTTATGTGTAGCAAATAATGCCTCATAAATTTGAGTTCTTGAAAGAAGTGATCAAGAAGACAGATAAGGGCTGGATGGTATATGTGGCCTATATGGAATTTAGCAAGGCCTTTGACAAAGTCCTGCATGGTGAATGAGTCCATAGGTCAATTTGCATAGAATCCAACATGCAACTTCTTCACACATAGGGTGGTGGATATATGGAACAAGCCAAAGAAAATGGTAAAAACGGGAACAATTGTAATGTTCAAAAGGCATTCATAAAGGTACATGGATAGGAAATGTTCAGAGGGGCATGGGCTGAATGCAACCAAATAGGACAAGCTCAGTCAGAATGGAAGAGTTTGGCCAAAATGACAATTTCAATGCTCAAGGACTTGTGCTATAGGCAGAGGTTCACCAGGCTAGGGCTTTATTGCTTAGAACACGGGATGATGTGGACTGACCTCGTTAAAGTGTTGAAAATTATGAGAAGAAAAGATCAGGAGAATGCTCAGAATCTTTTGCCCAGAGTAGGGAAAATCGAGAACCAGAGAACATAGGTTTCAGGTGAGAGGGCAGAGATTTAATAGGAACTTCAGGGGCAACTTTTCTTTTACACAAAGGGTGGTGGCTCTGCAAAAAGGTGGATGAGTCGTGTACTATTACAATACCTAAGATTTTAAAAAATGGATGGTTTAGAAGGAGAATGGCAGGTGGAACAAATGTTGGCAAGTTTTATGACTGTCAATCTAAGAGGGCAGGAATGCCTCAGATGGCCAAAGATAACCATTCTCAACGGGGCCCTATGGCCTCATAGTAACATAATCTTTTTTTATGTAGTCGATAAGAGAGAAGTATGAAAGAAACTAAAATTTGACTGCTTCACAGAGAATGGGGGTCGTAAACTCTGAGCAGAGTCCTCAGGTGGCCCTAGCCCAAAAAAAGTTTGAGAATGACTGGGCTAAGATATGGCTAAGTACATAGTAATCAATTTTATAATGAAAAATATTAGAGCAGAATATTCTTTCTTAAATGTGAAAGGTTAGGTAATGTTGGGTGTCCTTGGTCACAACTCAAAGAACACAAAGTGTAGACACAGCAAATACAGTAAATGGCATGATCAGAAATAAAAGAGTAAAGATGTTTTGATGAAATTGCAAGGCAAAAGCATACAGAAAGTGATGTGAGCTGTTTTGGCCTCATTACAGTAGATAATGGAGTGGATGTTCATTTGACTGATATATAGGATGGTGTGAATTGTGAGGTTGACAAACAAAGGTTATAGTAACTGGATTTTAGAAGATGTGATCTCATTCAGAAATGAAGAATTAGAAGAGGCTTGACAGGGAGATTTTGGGAATATGTTTCACTGACAAGAAAATGTGGAACCAGAAGTCAGTGTGTCACAATAGTTAGGAATGAGATATACTTATTATATGATTGGGGGCAGTCTTTGGAATCTCTGCCCCGCAGGAATATAAGTATTAGCCCTTACATTGCAATTACATTGATAGATTATTTTTAAATATTAAGTGAATCAAATATTCAAGGGATAATGTTAGTTTCAATTAGGAGATTATCCAGGATATTATTAAAAACATAGGGCAAACTATGAGCTGTTCAGCCTCATCCAAGTCCTATTTTTAAATTGAACAAAGATTTTGGATTTCTTCAATCAGTTATCTTCCAAATCAGAATTACAGGAAGCATTTTTTTCTTGATTATAATCTTGCCCATGGATATTGCTCACACCCCACAGGACACTGAAGGAAAAATATTTTTTTCTGAAACGTGTCTTTGGCAAAGCCATTTGCTGCTCTTCCGTGTGGGAGAAAGCCATCTGTTACATTTGTCACACTGATTTTATAAGTATGTATTTAATGATGCTTTTCAGCTCATTCTGAAATCAAGTTGAGTTCCATTACATCCGTTTTCTCTCCTTTCCTCCCATGAAGCCACAGCTACAGGACAGTTTCAAAAGTATCAGCTGCCCACCAAACCATGTACTTTCCCGTGTTTGTGTTTGACTTAGTGATTTATTGAACTATCGATGGCATGCAGTTGATTCAGATTCTATGTCAGCAAAGCCATCACAATATGGTTTCTTTCCGAATAATATGCACAGCCTGTAAGAATGTTTTTTGTTTGATTTGCTGACGTGGAAGAAACTAGAAACTAGTCTGATTACTGAAGGATGTACTATCATGTACCTTTATCAAGTAATAAGATGGAGATTATTAGCTGTCAGAGGAGTGAGGAGGCAGAATGATTTAGTACAATTTCAGTAAAGATATGGAATACATGATCCTCCCTCAGTGGGTACAATTGCCACCAGTTGGAGGATTGTCCATAAGCAAATTGTAGGATGGCCATTGTTAAAAGTAAAGCAACTGCACTGTTGCAACAGAATTAATACATTTTGTTTTATCAGAGCAGAAGGAGATTTATTCTGCATCTAGTATGAAGCTACTTGGTGTAAATACTCGGTGCTGAAATAATATCCTTCACTTTGATTAACTCAAAATAAATCACCGCTTTCATCAGGTTTTAGTGGAAATGATGTAACAATTGGTTGTGTAATTAAGTGATAATTTGAATAGCAAGAAAAAACAATGATTCAAAATGCATGACCCAGGATGCCGTGGGAGATGTCATCAGATTAAAAAATGTGGAAAATATTAGAAATAATGAGCAAAGGAATGAGTTGTAAAAAAAAAATCACAGGAGAAGATGGGCAGGTTTTTGGGTGAGGTTTGTGATACATGGGGTAGAAGATAAGATTGTGAATGATAGAATAAAGTGAATACAGGGAAATACATGGTCCCCGCAACTCAAATGATTCAGTCAATTAATGTACTTGATTGTAGGTACGTGGCTCTGGCTATTGGTTCATTGGATTATCTTTCCTCAAAAGGAATCCAACAAGCTATCTTCCTGTAACCTGGAGAGTTTCTCCTGTATAGGTGCTCAATAACAGTTTATTCTGCCCCAGAAAAATATATTTTATGTAATGTTTGGTGATCTTCTTGCCCTCTAACTGACAGAATTTCAGCTGTATCATTGCACATGCAGATTATCAGCTCTGCAATTGATAAATGTACTGTTGACAACTCCCTCTTTGGGTGGGCAGTAAAATCTGTTTAGCAGAGCCATTTCTACCTTTTCACTGTCTGATTCCAGTGCACAAATGATACCCCATCAGGACTGTTCTATGTCATTATTCTCTTGAATCTGAAACATTTGGGAACTACCATTCTTATAGACCTGTGTACCTGTGTAAGAGAGCATGCCCACTTTTGCACAATCACACAGAATAGCTGTGGGGATGAAATAGGCATATGTGAGCCAATCTGAGATCATTTCAGGAAAAAAGGCAGGAGAATTTGTGGTACTTAATGCCAGCCAGTCTGCCTCAAAAGGCCTGTTCAAATTTAAATTGCCTCCAACAACAGTTTTGTTGGACTTTTCATTTGGTAGCATCAGATAATTCCACCTGAAGCACAAAGCACCAGTTTCGTTGCAATAAAACTCTATGACTCTAGGACTTTTCAGAAAGTCACAGCAGTCAAATCTAGTTACAGGTGTACCCCGCTTTACGAAAGCAGAGTGTTCCTATGAAACCTTTTGTAAGCCAAAATGGTGTAAAGCGAAGACTCATTCACTCCTATTGAAGGCTATTTCTGTAAAAGTGAAAACCCATTCAAATTTATTTCAGATAGGGAACACAAGTTTCTTTGTAAAAGGGAATTTGCGTAAAGCCAATACTCTAAAAGTATTGTATACCTGTATTAAGAACCAATGAACAAATATAAACCATATAACCATTACAGTACAGAAACAGGCCATCTTGGCCCCTCTAGTCCGTACCGATCTAAGTGATCTCCTCTAGTCCTATCTACCTGCACTTTGCCCATTACCCACCAATCCCCTCCCATCCATATACCTATCCAACCTTTCCTTAAATGCTAAAATTGACTTTGCTGCAACCACCTCTTCCAGAAGGTCATTCCATTCAGCCACCATCTCTGAGTGAAGAAGTTCCCTCTCATGTTACTTCTAATCTTTTGCTTCCAACTCTAAACTCGTGACCTTTTGTTTGAATCTCACCTAACCTCAAGGAAGACAGCCTATTCACATCTACTCTATCTATCCCCCTCAATTTTAAATACAGGTACACAATCCTTTATCTGGAACCCTTGGACAACAGTGTTCTGAATTTTGGATTTTTCCGGATTTATAAAGCCAGATTTAAGCCCACCCGAGTTGCGCTGCCGTATCAACCCCCACCCCGTTCCAGTCACCCTGCCGTCTCCCCCCACCCTCGCTCACCTGCCCGACTCGTTCCGCCTGACTTGAGCTGCCGCCTCTCTCCCCACTTGCTGGATTTTGGAGCTTTCTGGATTTTAGATGTCCAGATAAAGGATTGTGTATCTGTACCTCTATCAAATCCCCCCTCACCTTCTATGCTCCAATGAATAAAGACCTAATCTACTCAATCTTTCTTTGCAATCTAGATTCTGAAATCCAGGCAACATTTTAGTAAATCATCTCTGCACCTTCTCTACCTTATTGATATCCTTCCTATAATTTGGTACGAGAACTGTACGCAGTATTCTAAATTTGGCCTCACCAATGCTTTGAATAATCTCAACATCACTTCCCAACTCCTGTATTTTATGCTTTGATTTATAAAAGCCAGCATACCAAAAACTTTCTCACCACTCTATCCACATAAGATCCCACCTTCAAAGAACAATGAACCATTATAAATGTTGAATAAATTCAAAAGGAATGAATTTCTAGTCTACACAAAAATGCTGGAGAAACTCTGCAAGTCACTTTACATTCTTTAAGTAGCAAAGATAAAGAAATGTGACGAACATTTTGGGCCTGAGACTTTCATCAAGATATGAGCAAAGAGCAGGCATGCGTCTGAATAAAATGGTGGGGGGAAGAGAAGGAGAGGAGCACAGGGTCACATGAAAGAGTTCATTGGTAGATATAGGTGGGAAGGGACAAGAGAAAAAAGCTGAGAAGTGGTAGAGGGAGAAGATAGCTCTCTGAATGGCAAGGGAAGGGGGAGAGCTGGAGGAAAGGAGATAGAGGAATAGGAAAGAGAAGCAGACAGGGGAGTGGCCAAACAGAAGCTGGGGAAGTCAGTATTAATGCCATTCGATTGGAGAGTGCCCAGATGGAATATTAGGTGTTGGCCCTTCAATTTATGAGTGCCCTTGGTTAGGCAGTAGATGAGGCCATGTATAGACATGTGTGCATGGGAGTGGGACATAGAATTTCAATGGTCCTGCCATTGTTCCAGAGAGAGTGAAGGTGCTTAGTGAAGCAACCTGCATCCAGTCTGTGCCCAGTCTCTCTGATGTAGAGAAGGCAACAATGGGAGCACTGATTGCAGATGATCACCACCTGTAACTTGAGGCTTTCAGTTGGTGTCTTTAACCAGAAGACATTCAGTAGTGTAATGGCTAAATAAGTGATCAATCGCCTTTTGATCCAGAAACACTGATATGAATCCCACTTTAACAGTTGACAAATTTAAATTAAATTGATCTGGAATGATAAACTAAACTCGTCTTGGTGAAAGCAGCAGAAACTGGTTCTACAACTAAACAATCTACCTTGTCAATACTTTTCAAAGTAGAGAGCCTACACAAACATATTTTATAGATGATAAACAATCCTCCTTGATTCAGAACAATTAAGAAGAAATTTTAAATGTAATTATTTCCAGCCCCAAGTTGCACATGTCATGTGTGCTATTCATGAAAGCATTGGATCACATATACCATCTGAATTCAAAGGTTTGTTATCCTTTTATTATCATGTAATAATACATTTAAAATGCACACAATATTCTGTACTTCAACTTTTGTCTGCTGCAAGGCAAACAAAGAGTTGCCATGATCATTGCCCTGTGCCCCCAGCAATAGGAGAAAGAGAAGCAAAAGAGAGTCCCTTCAGAGACCATGAGTATCCATGGTTTTGCCTCCAGGCTTCTGCAGCCTCCGCAGCCGCACAGACTCCAGTTCAAACCATCGGCAACCCAAGCTTCAGATTCAAACCTCCGCTATGATGAAGAAGCTTTCAGAACCCGAGACTCTTCGGGAGCCCATCATGCCCTCAGCACCCTCTAGAATCCTGGTTCCGATACCTGGTTCCCATGAGCCAGTCTCCATCACCCTGTGTGGGATCTTCAACTGCAAGCCTTCAACAGCCCACAGCCTGTGTGGGGTCCTTCAGCCACTGAACGCTTCACTGTGATGCTGCCATAGACACTGTTCTATAGGGTAGTCTCCTATGCATCTCTTCCTCAACAGGAGATATTCTCCCTATGTCTGGTCCCCTATGTTAGTCCACTGATCCCTCTGACTCTGCAATCCCTCATGGCGCACTGCCCACAACCTTGGGCACAGACTCTGCAATTGCATAATTTAAAGCCTGTACTGAGCCATTGGCATGAGTACTAGGCAGTAGGACCCGGTGAAACAGCGCTGTGTCTCTGCTCCCCACTCTCTCAGGTCCATGTTAGCGGCAACACTGCCATTACAGCAGTTCTGGCAGCACCACCATTTTATTTCATGCACTGTCCTGCAGAAAAACTATCTTTATGGCATTAATACAGGACGAGTCCAACTATAAATCATATCATTGACTTCCCATTAATGCAAGACTCTTTTCCTCTTTTCTCTGATCTTTCAGAGGATCCTGCAACTATAATTTACTTTCTGGAATATCCTTGCCATTCCATTTTAGAGACCAAATGGGTGCAATGACTTAGTGGTTGTTGCAAAACTACCACTTAGAGTTTTGGACCATTGACCCAGAGTTAAAATTTTAAATCCACTATTGGAGAGGGAAATTTAAATAAATCTAGAATATTCTAAATCTAGATTTTTTTTGTAAGCATGGAAATACTGGACAGTTTTACAAATCTATATTCACTAATGTCCTTCAGGAAAGGAAATCTGCTGTTTTCTAGAAGCTATTGTGGATGTTAATTCTGGGGCAATTAAGTAGCAATAGTAAAATATCTGTATTGCAGACAATATCTCCATCTCATGAATACACATTCAAAAAGACATCTGGAGGCCTTTGAAGAGTATGATGAAATTTAAAGTTTTATTTGATGGAGAATCCATTGAGGTGGCTGTGAATATGGGTGACAATGTTGGATTGAGTTTATTTGCAGTCATTGAGCTGGAGATAAAAGTCAGCAAGAATGCTGTAAAGATCATCTTCGGGACAATAAGGAGTCAATATGGAGCTGGAGACAGGCAGATTTACAGAGAAGCAAGTATATAAAAATATTTAAGATTAGCACCCACCTGCTGTCTAAGGCTTAAAATTGTGGAGTGCATATTCATTCAGATCAGTCCGATTTATTTATGGGTTGTGGAAATTTCTGGCAATGCATGCACTTATTGACAAAAAATAGCATGAAAACTATTGATTACAATAATAAGTATTAGTGCAGAAAGATATGACAAAATTTAGACAGCAGGTGATGAGGTTTCTGGACAGAAGGTTGATGCAATATGCTACTCAAAAGAGGGGCTTTATAGAGATCTATAACATCATGAGGGGTAAAGATAAGGTAAATAGTCATAGCATATTTTTCTAAGGTAGGAGAATTCAAAACTAGATGAAATGGGAAAGATTTAGAATGAACCCAAGGGGTACTTTCTTGATCACAGAGGGTGGTGCCAGAGGAAGAGGCCAAAGCAGCTATAATTGTAACGTTCAAAAACATTTAGACAGGTCCATGGATAGGAAAGGTTCGGAAAATTATGGGCTAAACACAGGCACATGGGACTAGCTTAGTTGGCATGGATAAATTGGGTCAAAGGGCCTGTTTCTGTGCTGCAGCGATCTTTAAAAGAGTGTATAGCTTTTATTTTATCCAGTATTGTGACGACTCAGTCAATATCCAGATGGGGAGCC
Source organism: Narcine bancroftii (assembly GCF_036971445.1). NCBI lineage: Eukaryota > Metazoa > Chordata > Chondrichthyes > Torpediniformes > Narcinidae > Narcine > Narcine bancroftii. The sequence continues at coordinate 21,918,984 of NC_091473.1, read as the reverse complement.
ATTTACTTAACCTAGAACTTGCGGTCTTTTCTTAAGAGCAGGCAGGCAGATTATCATGTGCACTGTTACCTTCCTTTTAAAGAGATAATCCCTGGAGAAATTGCTGGGAATAAGTAATTCCCAACGGTTAGTAGTCAGAATACCAAATAATAAGCTCTGGATCTTGCTATTGTAGCTGTGCTTTTACAGCCTTTTCAAAAATGTTCCATTAGTCATCTTTGCCAGGAAAAGAAATCTTACTCCTTGCTATTCTGACAACATTTCTGTGATAATGCTTCTATCTCCCTTAATTAAAATATTCTTGCTCCAAAGTGGAATATTGAACAGACATTTTTCATTTGACACATTTAAATTCCATTCCCTTTCAAGATCCTTTTGATACTTTTATTATTCTTTCCTATTTAAAAAGGGGCCTGAAATGAAATTTACTTGTTAATATCTCAATTTAACAATGTTTGTTCCAATATACATGTATCTGGCGCTGTTTGTAAAGAATTTATAGATTCTCTTCGGGTGCTCCTCTTTCCTCCGACCCTTCAATAATATACAGGGATTGAAGATTGATTGGTGAATTAGGGGGCCACAGGCTTGTGGGTCCTGTTACCATGCTATGTCTAAATTTAAGTTTAATCAATCTGCAAAAGGTTTTATTAAACATTGCATTCTATGGATAGGAGTTTGATCTTCTCTGGCCTTGTATCATTAAAACCAAATTTATGATGATGGATTTAACCATCATGCAATTTTTAATGAGTCTTGATAATTCATTTATCTTCTATCTTTGTTCATGTATTATTTATTTGAATAGATTACTGTCAGTTATAACAAATTTAAACTCAGTTTGGAACATCAAATGTGCACCACAAGTTTTCTGATATTAAGTCCTTAACATCTGGAAAGGAAAGAGGAGTTCAGTGATGTCATTTTTTAAAATTACAAGACAATTTGTAAAGTGTTCAGATTACTCTTGCCAATTCCTCATGCCCTTTCAAATTTATCACCCTCTTTCAAACTCCCCAGATCCTGCTCCTTCCGCCTGACATTTTATTTTCTGAGTTGGACATTCACTGTTTTATGTGTAGAGCTGGTACAAGCATCAACATTGCCAGGTAATGGTGTAATGTCTGTCTAGAGAAGGCAAAGGCAGTCGACATGCTGGAGCACCACCACCACCAGAATAGTCCCCTCCCAGCTTCTCACCATCCAAAATTAAAATGCATGAATTACTGGATTCAAATCCTAGATCTCTCTACCCAACAAAATTGGGTGGTGTTTGCAGCAGTTCAAGAAAATGGCTCATACGCTCTTTTTGAAGAAATTTTGGAAGGAGAAGTAAATTTGGTTTTAATGATACAAGGCCAGAGAAGATCAAACTCCTATCCATAGAATGCAATCTTTAATAAAACCTTTTGCAGATTGATTAAACTTAAATTTAGACATAGCATGGTAACAGGTCCCACAAGCCTGTGGGCCCCCTAATTCACCAATCAACCTTCAATCCCTGTATATTATTGAAAGGTCGGAGGAAAGAGGAGCACCCGAAGAGAATCTATAAATTCTTTACAGACAGTGCCAGATACATGTATATTGGATATTAACAAGTAAATTTCATTTCAGGCCCCTTTTTAAATAGGAAAGAATAATAAAAGTATCAAAAGGATCTTGAAAGGAGAAGTGATCCCATAAATAAAAAGTGAAAAAAAACCTTACTTAGGGAGCACAGCTAGCATAGCAGTAGCGCAACACTGTTACAGGCCTAGCGATCGGGATCTAGGTTTGAATCTTGCACTGTCTGTAAGGAGTTTTGTGCTCTCCCCATTTCTGTGTGGGTTTCCTCTGGGTGCTCTTCAAAAACACCCTTCAAAACACACCGGCCATTGTGGGTCAATAGGGTGTAATTGGGCAACATGGGCTCATAGGCCCAAAGGGCCTGTTACCGTACTGTATGTATAAATTTTAAAAAAATATTTTCAATCTTTCTATTGGTTTTAACAAATGGAAACTACATAGGTACATATAATAATAATAATAATAATAATAATGTAAGTTAATATCAAGTTACAAGTATCAAGTAACAATAAACAAGTAACAAAGTACATATGTTGTTAAATGGAAGAAAGTAAAAGAGAAAAAATTTTTTTTTAAACTAATAATCTAACCAGTTGCTGGCCAAGTTATGGAGTCCACTTCTAATAATAATGACTATGGAGTCATTAAAAAAAGAGATAATTAATCTACAATTAATCACAAATTTTGAAAGTAATTGAGAAAAGGACCCCAAAGAGAAAGAAAATTAAAATCCATTACAGTAGTAGAACACATCACATCCGACAACCACTGTGTATGAGTGTGTCTTGGGTAAACTTGTACCTCTCACTTTGTTCGTTTTAGATTGGTCACAGTGTTTGAGCTACCGAAAGAAAATAGACACACACACCGAGAGCAGTTCAGTTTATGCAAATATTTATTCCTAATTCAAAAGCTGATTTCACACTACAATATGCAAGCCCTTCCCAACTATACTTATCAAAGCTTGGACTGGTCCCAACTGCCGAAGCGAGGCAACGACTGCACACTTGTAGTAGGTTGTCAGGGCGCCGGTAGCAGCTTCTCCACCTCCCCTGACCTAGAAGTTCTTCTTCTTGCTGAGAGATGTTGCCACCTCTCGGAAGGTCACTCTCTCACTTCAGCAGTGGGACCATGACTTATATTACCCAAAAACTGCTTACCCAAGCACCTATTCCCAGCACAGCAAGAAAGATAAGCAAGCAAGCTAGCATACTAGGTTTCTAACTAGTAACATAATTTTCAGCTTATCACTTTGAATACAATGGTTTATTTTGCATCAAGGCTAGGCCTCTGACAGTCTGTGACCAAAACAAGCAGGAAGATTAAATGTTCTTGGTACACAGATGTCCTTTCTTCAGATAACAGCATCTCTGGCCCCTCAGTGGAATTTAGCTTATGTCTGGTGATTCTAAAAACAAGCAGGTTCTCAGCCTTGCAGAAGCAAAAGGCTGCAAAAGTTAAAAAAAAAAGTTAGAATCTTCCATTACAGAGTGGGAGGGACAGCGTCTTTTCATCTCTGCAAAATAGCCCTTCTAGCAATGAAGGATGCAAAAGCCACTACATGGGATTGTAAAATAGTCAGTATTAAATTCATTGGTCCACTCACTCCAAAAATACCAATGAAAATTTAAATTAAAAAAAAATTAAATTTAAGATAAGAGTTTTTTAAAATAAAGATACAAAAACTCAAAATATCCATGTATGGTGTTTGAGGAGATTCATTATGTCACCGAAAACTCTCAAAAACCTCTACAGGTGTACTGTGGAGAGCATTCTGGCTGGTTGTATCATCACTGTCTGGCACAGAGGTGTCAACGTTCAGGACAATAAAAAACTCTGGAGGGTGGTTAACTCAGCCTGTGACATCCATTGAGGACATCTACAAGAGGCAGTGCCTTGAGAAAGCAGCCTTTATCCCCAGAGACTCACACCACCCAGGCCTTACCCTCTTCACTCTGCTATCATCGGAAATAAGGTACAGAAGCCTGAAGGCGAGCACTTAGCAGCACAAGGACAACTTCTTCCCCGCTCCCATCAGATTCCTGAATGATCAATGAACCAAAGTCATTGCTTTACTTTGACTGTTCATGCACTATTTTTATTTATTGTTGCAAGGTGGTTTATAAAAATGTTTATACTATAATACTGCTGCAAAACTATGAATTTTGTGACTTGTTCATGACCATAAATTTTGATTCTGATTCTGGTGTGTGCCCTTTGATAACAAGTGCTGCTTTGAAGATTATCTTTTGCTCAGCAACAGGCCTCTGGCATCATTAGCAAAGGGGAACAGCCAGTGACGACTTCACAAGCTCAGTGGCATGCCAAAGATGCAACAGAGGATTTGCTTGTTCACAGATGTCTGCTGTCAGCAGCTCTGACTGTGGTTATGGAAACCAAGAACTTGGCAGAACTTCAGAAAAAATTGAATGCAGGCAACAAATTGGCTAAGGTTGAATGTGCTTGTACTATTTGCTCTTACTAACTGAACATAGATGGCATCATGATTTCACCGTGACCAAAAGAAGAGCAACAATTTATCTATTCTGCCTCTAACAAAATTTATTGCCCAAGGTGCTTCATGGTCACGTTCGCAACCAAAATTTGGCATTAAGCCTCAAAGTAAACGATAAGCAGAAGAGTTTTAACAACGGGCTTAGTTTCAATGAGCAACCTGTTAATAGAAAGAGAGAAAAATCGGTAATAGAGAAGTAATTCCAGAGCTTTGAGCTTGGGCAGCTGAAGGCATTACTACCAACGGTGGACCAAATAAAATTTAGGAATAGAGGGATCAGGAGGAGGCCAGTTAGCATCCATTCTGACATTACCTGATGTAAAAACTGTATATTGCTTAAGACCTTATGATATCAAAAAAATGTCATTGTCATATTTGAAATTAATATTTTGCCAGGCACTAATTCATGTTTGCAAAAGAAAATTCTAAAATTCCACACTCTATGTGAAGTTTCTTACCACATTCCTGAAAGACTCAGAAAACATCTTAAGCTCAGCACAGAGAATCTGTTCATTCAGATTTTCAGAAAACACCTCTTCCTTGACTGCCCAAACAACAGAAATAGTTTCTATCTACTGCATCATAAAAACCACCCCTTAACTTTTTAAATTCCAGCCAATTGATTTGTCATTTGTGCTATCTCTTCTCATAACTGCTCTGTTTGAATCCTGGTATTATTCTGGTGAATCTTCAATCTCTGCATGTAAGTTGTTCAAATAGAATTTAACATGAACTATTTATAAAAATGCCACTTTGAGGCCCTGTGTGTTTTCTTAGATGGACACTCATCCAAGCAACAGCAGGAAAACAACAGCTGATTATTTAATGCTTTTCACTCTACTGTTTGTGGACCTTACAGGTCACAAATTGGCATTTATCTTTCCAATTGGCTCACGATGAAAGGGTAGATGATGGTATAATGGTTAAATTACTGGACAGGTGTTCCAGAGGCCTGGATTGGCAATCTAGAGACATGTTCAGATCCCTTGACTCAATAATATAAACCATGAAATTGTCATTGTGGTCATCAACCACCATCTGGTCTGCTCATGTCCCACATGGAGATAAATCACATATTTGTGTGATCTCAGACTTTCATCAATATTCTGGACTACTGTTGCCCTCCAAAATGTCAACACTTTCAGTTGAACTGAAACTTGTGTACAGGTTGAGTAAGCCCAAAGCCAGACAAACCCCAGTGCATCAGAGTCTCGCCCAGCCCAGCTGGCCTTGCAAATTCTCTCTGATAGAACATTCCAAAGAAAAGACATTGCTTCTTATTGAAGTTCCTAATGGCCAACACTTTATTTGAAGACTGAGACCCCTGATTTTGACCCCCCACGTAGAAGAAACATTATCCTTGTCAATCCCTGAAAGAATTGAACATGTTTCAACAAGAACACCTCTCGTTCTTCTGAACTTGAGCATATAGTTAAAGTTTGCCTTGGTCCTTCTCATAGGTCCTATTTCAGTTGCAGTTTCAACAGGGCTGTTGTCCTTTTAATTTCTTGCTGAATCTGCTTGATAACTTTCAATAATTTGAGGACAAAGTTCCTATGAACACCAACACTTTTCAATCTCAAATAATTGATAAAAACTCTAGCAAGGAATAAAAATAGATCAAAAAGCAAAGTACACCATCAGAGGCCTAGGTTCAGTCCTTATTCCAGGAGTTTGTACATTCTCCCTATGACTATATGAGCTTTCTCCAGATGTTCCAGTGTCCTCTACACCCCAAACATGTGCCAGTTAATAGTTAGTTGCTGTAAATTTCTCCCAGTGTGTGGAGGAGTGAGAGAATCTGGGGGAATTGATAAGATTGCGGGGGAAGAATAATAACTGTGACTAATGTAGGATTAGTGTATGTGGGTGGTTGTTGGTTGGTGTGGACTCAGCAAACTGAACAACCCATTTCAGTCTGTACCTTGCTGACTCTTTAGGACAATTATTAGGATATATCTCCATTCATTGCCCATTCACTCTGCCTATCGGTGTCTTTTCAAAATTCTTGTATTCTTTTCAATTCACACTGCCAATAAGCTTTGCAAATAATCAAATGTGATATATTATATCAGTCCCCTCATCCAGATCATTGACAGAAATGATGAGCAGCTGCCCCAGCATAAATCCTGCAGTGACAATTATTTATTCTAATTCTTCTTCTGCATAAACCAATCCTCAATGCAGTAAGTTATCCCCAATCCTTTGTGCTCTAATGTTGTTAAACATTCTGTTTCACAATATATATCAATTTATGTGGTGGATTTAAATGTAATATCACTAAAGCTGCAGATGAATCAAAGCTGAGTAGGAGTGAATGCTATGGGAAAAATTCACACACTTCAGTGTGTGTTGGAACAAATTGAAAGAATGGACAAATATTTGGCAAATACATTATAATGTGCATAAATTGAGTTATCTGTTTCGATGGAAAAGCAGGAAGGCATATATTATCTGATAAGAGACATATTAGACAGGTGGAGGCACATAAAGAATTAGTGTCCTTGAGTACCAGTTAAAGAAGAAGATAAAAGGCAAATGATACTTTGGCTTCCAAAGTAAGGGGGCTTGAGTATAGGAGTGGAAATGCCATTTTCAGTTGTTGAAGGCTTTGGTATGGTTTTCAGTTTAGGTTTCCTTATCTGCAGAAAAAGATTCATGAAACGGCAAGTCTGACGTATGTGAGGATTGGATTTACATTTGCCTGGGTTTTGAAGAATGAGAGATATTTCATTGAAACTTGAAGACCTGATGAGAGTAGATGCAGGAAGGATGTTGTCGCTGGTGGGGTACTTTAGAACAAGACGTGACAGATTACAGGAATGGAGTTAGCCATTAAGTTTAAAGTTCATAATTATCGTCAGAGTACATAGACAACATCACATCTATCCCTGAGATGCTTTTTCCTGCAGGCCAGACAGAATTTCTAATTACTGGTAACTGTAAACTACACCAAATACAGAAATATAAATATTCAGTAATAAATAATGAACTAAGTACTAGACCTTCAATGGATCTGAATTAATCTGTGGTTCAGGAATCTAATGGTTGAGAGGTAGCAACTGTTCCTGAACCTGGAGGTGGGAGTCCTGTGGCACCTGTACCTTCAACGTTCAAATTTATTGTCAGTGTTCACACATGACATTACATACAACCCTGAGATTCTTTTTTCCTATGGACCAGGCAGAATTATTACTTATTGGTAACTGTAAACTGTACTGAAGAACAAAGATAAGTATACAAAAGAGTAAAGTGTAAATAAAGTCAGAAATGTGAACAAACTCTGCAATATAGAACAACATAAATATTCTTTCCTTATCGCAGCAGCGAGAACAGAATACATCCTGGAATCCTTGATAATTACTGTTGCTCACCGACGTCATAGGTCCATCCATATACAGTAAAACCCCTAGTATTCAGCACCTATAGTTAATGGTAAATGCCAGAAAAGTGAATTTTCTGAATGCTTGAGATTGCAAGTTGTATGATTGGTGAACTAATGGGAAGTTGTGCCACTTTCAAACTTCAGTATTTTTTTACCTTTACATTTGCAGTTTTCTTTTGCCAGTTGCCTGAGCCTGCCACTTAGTTGAATTCCAGATAACAGAGTTTTACTGTAGATGTTTGCGATGGTAGAGAGAGTTTTACCTGTAATGTACTAGGCTATGTCCACTACATTTTTTAGGACTTTCTGCTCAGAGATATTGGTGGCCCCATACCAGACCATGATGCAGCCAGTCAGCACACTTTCCACTACACATGTGTAGAAGTTTGTCAAGGTTTTCAATGGCATATCAAACTTTAGCAAACTCCTGAAGAAGTAGAGGCACTGACGTATTTTCTTCATGATGGCATTACTATGATAGGTCTAGGAAAGGTCCTCTGAGATGGTGACCTCCAGGAATTAAAAGTTTCTCATCCTCTCTGTCTCTGATTCCCCCAATGATCACTGGATCAGGTTTTCCTTTTGTCAGGTTTACAATTTAGTTTCTTGATCTTGGTTGCATTAAGTGAGAGGTTTTTGTTAGTACACCATTCATCCAAGGTTTCAGTCTCTCTCCTGTATACTGACTCATTGCCCCCTTTTATACAGCCACTATAGGGGTATCATCAACAAATTTGTAGATGGTCTTATCGTACCAAGCCACACAGAGATGTAATGCGAGTAGAGCAGGGGACTAAGTACGCAACCCTGTGGTGTTCGGGTGCTTATGGAGACGGTGAAGGAAACGTGCTTGCAAATCCGCACTGTGGTAGGCAATTTGTTGCAGCTCAGAGAGGAGCTGATATGCTTCAACATCAGCCTCTCAAAACATTTCATCACTGTGGATGTGAGTGCCACTGGTCACTGTTGATATGAGGGCCACCGGTCACTGTGGATGTGAGGGCCATCAGTCACTGTGGATGTGAGAGCCACCGGTCACTGTGGATGTGAGGGCCACCAGTCACTGTGGGTGTGAGGGCCACCAGTCACTGTGGATGTGAGGGCTACCGGTCAATAGTCATTTAGGCAGGTTACCACAATCTTCTTGAGCACTGATGCGATTGAGCCCTGTTTGAAACAGGTGGGTACCACACCCTGTTGGAGTGAGAGGTGCAAGATATCCTTGAATTTACTGGCCAGTTGGTTGACAGGTTTTCAGTTCTCTGCTGGATACTCCATCCGGACCACATGCTTTCCTTGGATTCACTCTCCTGAAGGAAGCCCGCACGTCATCTTCAGATACTGACAGTAAAGGATCATCGGGGGATGTGGGGGAACACACTGGTTCTTCCTTATTGTCATAGTCATATTTGGCATAGAAGTCACTGAGTTAATCTGGAAGTGAAGCTTTGTTGTTTTCTATTGCACCAGATTTGGTTTTGTAGCAGGTTATGTAACTTCGACTCTGCCACAGCTATTGGGTATCCTTTGTTGTTTCTATTCTCGCCGGAATCTCCACTTTGGCTGAGAGATGGATTTCTGTCTTTCATACCAGTGCCCTGTGGAAGGTTCTTGATCTCTGGACTTGAATCCCTGTGAACTGACTCACAGCAGTTTCCAGATCTTATCTGGCACTTTGTTTGAGGAAAAATCTGAACAATTTGGTGGAGATACATTCGTTCACAACTGTTTTTAAAAACCTGTGTGAGTTCTTGAATATAGCCCAATTCACTGAGACAAGAAATATCTTTAACCAATGAGCATGTACCCATGGAATTCTCTACCACAGAAGTTAGCTGGGACTAAATCATTATTCAAGGAGTCAGATATATTTCTAAGAGATCAAAATATATGGGTAGAAATAAGGAACAGGAATTTGGGTGAACATTCATTAGTCCTCCCTTTATCTACACTGCAGGTTACAATCTCAGAAAATTTAAAACAGCTTTGTTAAATTGTTTTTTCTTTCATAAAGCTGCCCAACCTTAAAACAATATTCATGTGAAACGTTACCATTTCCATAACAGATTCAACCTGAGTTAGTTATGCTCACGGAATGTATGTTGTAAGTGATGTCTGAGATCCATACCCGATCAAACCAACAGGATAGAACTGCTCTGTATGTAGCCAAGAAGGAGTGGCCCTGGGAGCTCTGATCATTGATTTCAGAGCTTACTTTCTGTGGTGCATTGTGGTGCAGCAAGCAGACACAAAACACAGAAAGACTGTACTACAGGCTTTAATCCACTTGAACACCAGTTTCAGTCTCGATGGTTCCGTGTGTGACTGGCCCAGAAGGGGCCGGCTCGAGGTCTATATCAATGTTGGTTGATTGACAGCCGGCCAAGTGGAGTCAGCCTCCCAGGTGGTCTTCCTACAGGTACAAAGATCGGCTCCAGCAGTAGGCTGGTGGTTGTATCACCACATTCACCCCCCTCTTAAAATAAGTCCTGCGGAGGGGGAGTGTGGAATGGTGCTGGGTTGTATCTTACAAGTTCAGGCAGTCCAGCAGCCATTTGTGCCTCTGAGATGATCGCAGGGTTGGCTCCTGGTCAAAGGTTGGTGAGGGTGGGGTTGCCTGAAGGTAGGCGGCAGTGTGGGTGGGGTGGTGTCTGGCAAGGAGGGGGTGGCAGGGTGGGTCTGGTCCACGAGAAGTGGGGCCCTCAGGAGAGGCGGAAGGAGGTTATCTCCCGGTGAATCCTGAGTGGGCCAAGTTTACCCGTGGTGGGGAGGTTAGGCGGTGTACTCGTGGTATTGGGGGGGTGGGGCCCCTGCTAGTGCCAGATCCCTGGTCAAGATAGTGTCCTCACTTCCATTGGGGTAGCTGCTGTAGGTGTAGTTTGGGTTCGAATGAAGAAGGAGATTTTGCTCAACCATGGGGTCGGACTTGTGGGTCCACACATGCTTGCGGAGGAGCACTGGTCCTGGAGACGTTAGCCACATTGGGAGGGACACGCCAGTCGCCGATTTCCTAGGAAAGAATAAAAGACACTCGTGAGGGTTCTGATTGGTAGCCGTGCACAAGAGCGACAGTATGGCGTGGAGTGCCTCTGGGAAGGCCTCTTACCAGTAGTTGACAGACCAGCCTTTGGACCTCAGGACCTGGAGGACTGCCCTCCTGATCACCCCGTTTTCGTGTTCCACCTGACTGTTGCCCCTGGGGTGTTAGCTAGTCGTAAGACTAGCTGCAATGCCTTGCATTATCAGATACTGCCGCAGGTCCTCGCTCATGAACCCAGATCTTTACCATGCCGGGTATCCGAACATGGTAAAGATCTGCATCAGCGCCTTGATAACAGTGGCTGTGGAGGTGTCAGGGCAAGAGATGGCGAAGGGAAAACGGGAATATTCATCTATGACTGAGAGGAAGTACACGATCCTGTTTGTGGATATATGGGGCCCTTGAAATCGATGCTAAGTCATTCCAAGGGCTGAGTGGCCTTGATGACATGGGCCTGTGGTGGGCGGAAGAAGCGTGATTTTCACTCCACATAGACCCTGCTTGATTTGGTCATGGTCCGGACTTCTTGGACGGTGAAGGGGAGGTTCCGGAACTTAAAGAAGTGATACAGGCACATGATGCCCAGGTGCAAAGGGTATTGTGCAACGTCTGCCATTGGTCAGACTGCACACTGAACTTACCCAGTCTGTACTGGATGTCATCGCTAAACGTGGCCAGCTCGACTCTCCAGTGCAAGATCTTATCATTCTTAATCTTGCCCTTGTAGGTGGTATTAAACATGAATGCCATTGCCTGCTGGTCGGTGATAAGGGTAAACCTCCTGCCTGCCAGGGAATGGAGACAGTGGTGGACTGCTTCCACGATAGCCTGGGCCTCCTTTTCAATGATGAAGTGCCCGAGCTCTAAACCATGGAGGGTTCTGGAAAAGAAGGCCACAGGTCGGCCCCCTTGGTTGAGGTTGGCCGCGAGGGCAACATCAGAAGCATCACACAGCACCTGGAATGGGGTGTCCTCATCCATGGCATACATCATCATATCGGCGATGTCCTGTCTGATATGAGCGAAAGCTGCTTGTGTCTCAGGGGGAAGGGGAAAAGTGATGGCTTGGGCCAGTGGGCAGATCTTATCCGAAAAGTGGGAGACCCACTGGGAGTAATAGAAGAGCCCCAGGCTCCTATGGAGGACCTTGAGCGTGTAAGGGAGGGGCAGTTCCACAAGGAGGAGCATGACACCATGTTCCTCTATAGGCTTTATTCCACTTAAAGTCTTGTACACCAGTTTCACTCTCGATGGTTCCACGTGTGACTGGCCAGGGAGGGGATGGCTCAAGGTCTATGTTCCAGGTCAGTTGATTGACAGCTGGCCAGGTGGAGTCAGCCTCCCAGGTGGTCTTCCTGCAGGTACAAAGGCTGGAGGTTGTATCACCACATTTTCAACATTAAAAATTGAGGAGGAGACTAGGATGGCGAATGCAGAAAGGTGGGGGTGGAAAAACAACATTATAACTTGAGGTAGAGCCACCAAGGAACACCAAGGGACTTTTTTTTTTTTTTTTTTGCAGGCATACACAGACCTTTTATTCCCTGCCTGTTGATAAGCTCATTAGTGACCAGCAGGTTTTTTTTTTTTTTTTTTAAATTTTTTTATTTTTCACACCATAAATCACATTAGCCATGATATACACTATTTCTTTTCACACATATACAGTGACTTTTTCTCCCCCACCCCCCTTTCCTCCCAAACCACCCCCCCACCCCCCCCTCTCATCCTTTTTAGGTATACAATCTAGGTTGCATTAAGCCAGTCAGACAATGTTGTCATTCAACAAAATTACACCAGAAATTCTACTGAGTCCATTCTTTTCTTTCCTTCTCCTTCCATCAACTTAGGTAATGTTTGTCCCCGGTAGGTTTTCACTATTGTATTTAATGTAAGGCTCCTATACTTGTTCGAATATTTCAATATTATTTCTTAACCAATATGTTATTTTTTCTAATGGAATACATTTATTCATTTAAATTTGGTAGTTTCTTCCTTTTAATTTGGTTATGTATTCCATTAATATTTAAAGACATATAGTTCAGCGTAGCCCTTTTATATTTTGTTTATCTTCTCTTTCCGTTTTTCCATCATTACCTTTCCTCCTTTTCCATTTCTGTTTTCTTATTTTCAACTCTTTATAAGACAACATTCCTACAACATCTAACATTTGAACACCAAGGGACTTGACTAAATTCTGGGATGGCTACACTGGGCAATGAAGTCCAGCTGTTTTTCTTTGGAATTATACAGTGATGATTTATGCACCATATATATACTTGTGTATTCATCAATACCATGTAATACTCAACATAACCCCCTCTACCCCCACTTTTGGCCCAAAAAATCATGTGTAAAAGTTGATCGACCTTATTTTGGGCTAAACCGCCCGCCTTTCTGAGCTCCCGATGTCCCCACCGCACATCCTTACCTTGGCCGCATGCCCACCGGAGCTCCAGATGCCCCACCCGCCTGTGCACCAGAGCTCCTGATGCCCCAGGCACGCGACTCTCTCCTAGGCCCTGGCCACTTGCCCATCCGAGCTCCTGACACCCTGAACACAGACTCACCACCTGGTCCCAGCCATATGAGCTCCCGAAACCTTGAATGACACAGGCACTTAATGCGGTCAAAAGTATGACTGTAAAAGTTGAACCCTCCCCTCCCCCCCCCCCCGCCTCACCAAATTTGACATGAAAAATTAGTCCAAAAATTTGATAATTACATGAGTGTGCAGCATAATTATAATTGTTGCAGGATAGAAAGAAAATCAATGGAGATCATCACAGTGTAGTGTGGGGACCACATTACCTGCGGCAGAAATTTTAAATTTTGGGCAGGACTCAGACTGCAACCATAGATGAAAAGTCAGTCTGCAAGACAACTTCAATGCTGAGGGGAAAGGCTTTAAACTGCTTAGAGTTATTTTTGCAATGTTTTAAAAATATTTCTCTCCCTGTTCATTTAGTAAATCATGTATGTAATAAACAGTCACACAGGACGCTGATCATCTTTCTAGTGAATCCACCTCCTCGTATGGGCATTTGATCTTTGATTTACCTTATGTTGGGCTGCAGTTATTGATGTCCTAAATTCAAAGAGTTGATATGTTAATCTCAGCAGGACTGCAGAACATCTTCAGTATTGAAGGCCAGACAGCAACAGGAAGCCATGAGTCTGTGTGAGGGCAGAGAATGAATAACCTCACTGTCCTTGTGCAGCACTGCAGGAAACATTACCCTTGGATCTGACAGCTTTGCCAAGGTAAGCTCACTGTAATCATTTTCTTTTACAAATATAGAAGATTCTTCAAAGGTTGTGGAGGACAAAACTGCTCAGAGAAGTCTTTGAGTTAGTCTTATATTGAATGCAATTAAGAAAAAAAATCAAATCTTTTGATTTGCATCTTTTTGAAGATTATGCTTCAAAATTGCTGAGCATTGAATGTAAATATTACCAAGCATTATTTTTCCGTGTGAGGAACTTGTCTGTTATTTTCTTGATCCATGATAATTGAGATAAAAACATAGAAACTTAAAGCAAATACAGAAACATGCCATAACAGTTGGCATGACATCGACTGTCCTTTGGGCAGTTTGCTCATGGTTTGATTTAGAACAGCAGGGACATCATGTGAGAAAAATACAAGATATTTGAAGTGAAGATTCATGTTTTTTTAAAAATCTATCTAAATTGTAAATTGAATCATTTTTCTATTGTTATGGGTGTTATTTCTGGATGTGTAGTGGGCACATGCTCATGTGGCTTTTGAGATGTTATTGAGGCAGTTTCTAGCAATACATTGGCTGGGAGTGTCAGAGAGCTTTGTTGTTTAAGTAATCTCATCAGGCAATACCAATTAGGCAAGCTTATCTATTTTTGTCATCAGGAATTTTGAGTGACTAATTGCAAGCCCAGTATGGACATGGAAGTAAAGTAATGCATCAAAAGTATTCAGCTTAAGTAGATTAGAAATTCCCATCCAGGTCTGTCCATGGCATCGTGCACTGCCAAACCAAGGCCACTTGTAAATTGGAGGGACAATACCTAATATTCTGTCTGGGCACTCTAAAACAGGATGGCATAAACATCAACCTCTTCAATTTCCATTTGGCCACTCCCTGTATCTCTCTCTCTCTCTTCCCTATTCCTCTGTTCCTTTCTTCCAGCTCTACACTCTTTCCTCTCTCCATTCGGAGAGCTATCCCCTTCCCATCACTTCTCAGATTTTTTTCTCTTGTGCCCTCCCACCCACATCCACCAATGACCTCTTGCCTGTGGGTCTGTGCTCCTCCCCTACCCCTCCCTCCAACATTTTATTCAGGCTTCTACCTGCTCTCTTCTTATAGCTTGATGAAGGGCCTGAAACATTGGTTATATATCTTTATCTTTGCTACATAAAGACTGCTGCATGACTATGACAAGGCTGAGTTTCTCCAGCATTTTTGTGTAGACTAAAAATGCATTGGTTTTGAATTCATTGAACATTCATTGAACATAATTAAATTTGACTGCTGTGACTTTCTGAAAAAACCTAGTCATAAAGATTTATTGCACTGAAACTGGCACTTTGGCCCAACTTGTCCATGCTTGTCCCATTTACCTGTGTGTGGCCCATGTCCCTCTAAACATTACCTATCCATATACCTGTCTAAATTGTTTGATCACCACAATTGTACTTACCTCTACCACTTCCACTGGTAGCTCATTTCATATACCCGTCACCTTCTATAAAAAAGGTGTCTGTCAAATCCTTTTCTCTTTTTTTTATTATTTTTTTATTTATTTATTTTTTTATTTTTCACACCATAAATCACATTAGCCATGCTACACACTTTTTCTTTTTCACACATATACAGTGACTTTTTCTCCCCCCCCTCCCTCCTCCCAAGCCACCCCCCCACCCCCACCTCCCATCCATTTTAGGTATACAATCTAGGTTACATTAAACCAGTCAGATAATGTTGTCATTCAACAAAAATACACCAGAAATTCTACTGAGTCCATTCTTTTCTTTCCTTCTCCTTCCATCAACTTAGGTAATGATTGTCCCCGGTAGGTTTTCGCTATTGTATTTAATGTAAGGCTCCCATATTTGTTTGAATATTTCAATATTATTTCTTAAACCATATGTAATTTTTTCTAATGGAATACATTTATTCATTTCTATATACCATTCTTGTATTTTCAGATTATCTTCCAATTTCCAGGTTGACATAATACATTTTTTTGCTACGGCTAGGGCTATCTTAACAAATCTTTTTTGTGCATCCTCCAAATCAATTCCAAATTCTTTGTTTTTTATGTTACTTAGAAGAAAGATCTCTGGATTCTTTGGTATATTGTTTTCTGTTATTTTATTTAATATCTGATTGAGATCTTCCCAAAATTTTTCTACTTTTTCGCATGTCCAGATTGCATGAATTGTTGTTCCCATTTCTTTTTTACATCGAAAACATCTATCAGATACTGTTGGGTCCCATTTATTTAACTTTTGAGGTGTAATGTATAGTCTGTGTAGCCAGTTATATTGTATCATACGTAGCCTCGTATTTATTGTATTTCTCATCGTTCCAGAACATAATTTCTCCCATGTTTCCTTTTTTATCTTTATATTTAAATCTTGTTCCCATTTTTGTTTAGTTTTACCATTTGTTTCCTCATTCTCTTTTTCTTGCAGTTTAATATACATATTTGTTATAAATCTTTTGTTTAACATTGTATCTGTAATCACATATTCAAGGTTACTTCCCTCTGGCAAACTCAAATTGCTTCCTAATTTATCTTTCAAGTAGGATCTCAGTTGGTAATATGCCAGCGCTGTATCTCCAGTTATATTGTACTTATCTCTCATTTGTTCAAAGGATAAGAGTCTACTTCCTGAAAAACAATTCTCTATTCTTTTAATCCCTTTTTTTTAAAGTTTGGCAATTGTAAGCCTCCTTGTTTATACCGTTCTGTTAATTTATCTAGTGCTATCCTCGGTTTCCCCCCTCTCCATAAAAATTTCCTTATTATTTTCTTTAACTCTTTGAAGAATTTTTCTGTCAGTTGTATTGGCAATGCCTGAAATAAGTATAATATCCTTGGAAAAATGTTCATTTTAATACAGTTTATCCTTCCTATTAGTGTTAGTGGCAAATCTTTCCAATGCTCTAAATCGTCCTGTAATTTTTTCATTAGTGGATAATAATTGAGTTTGTATAATTGGCCGAGATTTTTGTTTATTTGTACACCTAGGTATCTTATTGCCTGATTTGCCATCTAAATGGAGATTCCTTATTAAATTTTGAGAAATCCGCATTATTCATAGGCATTGCTTCACTTTTATTTACGTTTATCTTGTAACCCGACACTTCTCCATATTCCTTCAATTTCTTATATAATTCTTTTATTGATAGTTCTGGTTCTGTTAAGTACGCTATAACATCATCCGCAAATAGACTGATTTTATATTCCTTGTCTTTTATTTTTATTCCTTTTATATTATTATCTATTCTTATCAATTCTGCTAGTGGTTCTATAGCTAACGCAAACAATAAAGGTGATAGTGGGCATCCCTGCCGCGTTGACCTGCTTAAGTTAAATTGTTTTGATACATGTCCATTTACTGTCACTTTCGCTAACGGTCCCTTATATAATGCTTTAATCCAATTAATATATTTCTCCGGTAAACTGAATTTTTGCAATACTTTGAACAAATAATTCCATTCTACTCTGTCGAAGGCCTTCTCTGCGTCTAAAGCAACTGCTACTGCAGGTGCTTTATTTCCTTCTACTGCATGAATTAAGTTAATAAATTTACAAATATTTTCTGTTGTGCGTCTTTTTTTGATAAATCCAGTTTGGTCTAAATTTACCATTTTCGGTACCTGCTCTGCTAATCTGTTTGCTAATAGTTTAGCTATTATCTTATAATCTGTGTTTAGTAAAGATATTGGTCTATATGACGCTGGTGAGAGTGGATCTTTCCCTTGTTTTAGTATTACTGTAATTATTGCTGTTTTACATGAATCTGGTAAGCTTTGTGTTTCATCAATCTGGTTGATTACATCCAGGAGGGGCGGAATTAATAAGTCTTTAAATGTTTTGTAGAATTCTATTGGGAGTCCATCCTCTCCTGGTGTCTTATTATTTGGTAATTTTTTTATTATCTCTTGTATTTCTACTGTTCCAAATGGTTCTGTTAATTTATTTTGTTCCTCTATTTGTAGTTTTGGTAGTTCAATTTTAGTCAAAAATTCATCTATTTTCCCTTCTTTCCCTTCGTTTTCAGTTTGGTATAATTGTTCATAAAATTCTCTAAAGTTTTCCTTAATTTCTTTTGGATTATATGTAATTTGTTTGTCTTTTTTCCTTGATGCCAATACCATTTTCTTAGCTTGTTCTGTCTTAAGCTGCCATGCTAGGATTTTGTGCGTTTTTTCACCCAGTTCATAATATTTCTGTTTTGTCTTCATTATATTCTTCTCTACCTTATATGTTTGTAATGTTTCATATTTTATTTTTTTATCCGCCAATTCTCTTCTTTTAGTTGTATCTTCATTCATTGCTAATTTTTTTTCTATATTTACTGTTTCCCTTTCCAACTGCTCTGTTTCCTGATTATAGTCCTTCTTCATCTTGGTTACATAACTTATTATTTGCCCTCTAATGAATGCTTTCATTGCATCCCATAGTATAAACTTATCTTCCACTGATTCCGTATTTATTTCAAAATACATTTTTAATTGTTTTTCAATAAATTCTCTAAAATCCTGCCTTTTAAGTAGCATGGGGTTTAATCTCCATCTATACATTCTTGTAGGGATGTCCTCTAGCTTTACTGTCAATATTAAGGGTGAATGGTCCGATAGTATTCTAGCTTTATATTCTGTTTTTCTTACTCTATCTTGCATACTAGCTGATAACAAAAATAGGTCTATTCTTGAGTATGTTTTATGTCTAGCCGAGTAATATGAATATTCCTTTTCTTTTGGGATTTGTTTCCTCCATATATCCAAAAGTTGCATTTCTTGCATTGATTTAATTATAAAATTGGTTACTTTGTTCTTTCTGTTAATTTTTTTCCCAGTTTTATCCATATTTGAATCCAAATTCAGGTTGAAACCCCTCCTATTAGTATGTTCCCTTGCGTATTAGCTACCTTCAAAAAGATATCTTGCATAAACTTTTGATCTTCTTCGTTAGGTGAATATACATTAAGTAGATTCCAAAACTCCGAATATATCTGACATTTTATCATTACATATCTCCCTGCTGGATCTATTATTTCCTCTTCTATTTTAAATGGCACATTTTTACTAATTAATATAGCCACTCCTCTTGCTTTTGAATTATACGATGCTGCTGTTACATGTCCTACCCAATCTCTCTTTAATTTCTTGTGCTCCAATTCAGTTAAGTGTGTTTCTTGGACAAATGCTATATCAATTTTTTCTTTTTTCAGTAAATTTAGCAGTTTCTTCCTTTTAATTTGGTTATGTATTCCATTAATATAGTTCAACGTAGCCATTTTATACTTTGTTTATCTTCCCTTTCCGTTTTTCCATCATTACCTTTCCTCCTTTTCCATTTCTGTTTTCTTATTTTAAACCCTTTATAAGACAACATTCCTAAAACATCAAACATTTTCCTTATTCTCCTATTTATAACTTCTTTAGCCCCAATCTCCCCTTCCCCTCCTGAGTTGTCCTTTATCCCTTGTCGGACAACCACATCTCCCCTCTCTATTTGGGTTTGCGAATTCACTCGCAAGCGTCAACTGATTTTGCAGTGACCGCTATTCCCCCCCACCCAGCCCCCCCCAGAAAAGATTTCACTTTTCATATGTAACAAAGGTCACTCTTTTAATTCCCTCCTTATTCTCTCTATTCCATTACCTTCCCTTATTAATTCTTGTCTATACTATCTATATTTTCCTCTAAGTACCGATACATTCACGTATGCACATTATACCTATACACTCTTATACCTCTTTACCCTTTATCCACATACATATCAATCGTGATCATTTTTACTCCCATTACACGTCTTCATCCCTCCGTCTATTTTGTGTTGTTCTGCAAATTTTCATGCTTCTTCTGGATCCGAGAATAGTCTGTTTTGTTTTCCTGGAATAAATATTTTCAATACCGCTGGATGCTTTAGTATAAATTTATACCCTTTCTTCCATAAACTCGCCTTTGCTGTATTGAACTCCTTTCTCTTCTTTAGGAGTTCAAAACTTATGTCTGGATAAATGAAGATTTTTTGCCCTTTATACTCCAGTGGCTTGTTGCCCTCTCTTACTTTTTCCATTGTCTTCTCCAGTATCTTTTCTCTTGTAGTATATCTTAGGAATTTTACTAAAATAGATCTTGGTTTTTGTTGTGGTTGTGGTTTAACGGCCAATGCTCTATGTGCCCTTTCTATTTCCATTTCTTGCTGTAGTTCTGGACATCCTAGGATCCTAGGGATCCAATCTTTTATAAACTCCCTCATATTCTTGCCTTCTTCATCTTCCTTAAGGCCCACTATCTTTATGTTATTTCTTCTGTTATAATTTTCCATTATATCTATTTTCTGAGCTAACAGTTCTTGTGTCTCTATAGCTTTTTTATTAGATTCCTCTAATTTCTTTTTTAAGTCCTCTACCTCCATTTCTGCTGCTACTGCCCGCTCTTCCATCTTGTCCATTTTCTTTCCCATTTCTGTTAAGGTCATATCTATTTTGTTCATTTTCTCTTCTGTGTTGTTTATTCTTCTTCTTAAATCATTAAATTCCTGTGTCTGCCATTCTTTAAATGACTCCATGTATCCTTTAACAAGAGAAAGTATATCCTTTATCTTGCCTTTCCCTTCTTCTTCTATTTCACTGTACTCTTCCTCTTCTTCTTCCTCTGGGTTGGCCATCTGTTGTTTCTTTGTTGCCCTTTTCTTCTCTTCTTTCTTGTTTCCATTGTCTTCTGTGTTCTCTTCTTGCTGCAGGTGTTCTGCAGCTGTCGTTGCCGGCTGTGGAGATCGACTCCCCAGCTGGTCCCCCCTCCCGTCGGTGTGTTTTTTTTCATGCGCGGTTGCGCACTTTTACTCGGCTCAGCGAGCCATTTTTGTAGTCCAATTTCTACCGACCTGAGGAAGCGAGCTTCTCTCTCCACAGCGGGCCTCTTCGAACAGGTAAGGCCTTCTCCTTCTTCCTCCGTTGTCTTCTCTTCCTCTCATCTTACCGTTGATTTTGATTTTTCTTTTTTTGTCGCCATCTTCTTTCCACCTTTATACTCACTTTTCTTTAACTTTTATTTCTGTGCCTTTGTGTTTTCCTTTGTTTTTTCCGACTTTTCTGGAGAGGGCTGGAGTTCACCGTCCGGCCACTACTCCATCACGTGACTCCTCCTCAAATCCCTTTCTCCGCTCACCTTAAATCTAAGCCAAAAAGGGTTGGAGGAACTCAGCAGGATCAACAGCCCTCATAGACGATATATGTCATGAGTGAAGAAACAGGTTTGGTAAGTCTCAAAGGCAAGGACTCTGAACTCAGTTTCTTTGTAGTGAAAGATTTTATTTATAGAGGGCAAGTGTGGGAAATGGTAACTGATGCAGTGCACACACAATTTACAGCAGCTGTGGGAAAGAAATAGTGGACAATTAATAATGAACATGGGGAAAATGCACACACAAATACAATAAACTGGTACATACGTGATCAAGGAAAAATCACAACAATGCCCCACCACCCCTTGACTCGGTGCAGGCACGGCTCGATGCTATAAGGGACACTAATTAAACCTTCCCAACCCTTTTATCAGTGCACATCTTACCAACAGTTTCTCCAGCACCCTTCCACACTTCTACACCTGGAGTGAAGCAGGGTGGTCCCAAGCTGGCAAAAAGAGAGAACAAAGAGCACGTGGCACCTTTATAGTGCTGGAAGGACAAGCCCAGATCATTTCCAGGGGGCCAATGACTTGGTGCCAGGAGGGTTAATCCAATCACAACAGACAATGGCCTAAGGCCAAGTACAGGCAGGCTGGTGAGTGCAGTCCAGCAAGATGTGCACTAATGGGTGGAGAGGAACCAAACCTTGATTGGCAGTTGGTGTATTCTCCGACTAGGTAGGGATCAGTGCTGTCACGTGACAGCCACAATCCTTCCCAATACAATATATAACCAATGTTTCAGGCCTGAACCCTTCATCAAGGTATGAGTGAAAAGCAGGCAGGCGCCTGAATAAAAAGATGGGGGGAGGAGTGAAGAAGGGGTAGGGGAAGGAGCACAGGACAAAAGGCCAAAGGTGGACAAGAGGGCAGGAGTGAAAAGCTGAGAATTGATATGGGAAAGAGGGTTGCTCTGAATGCAGAGCTGCAGGAAAGGCGACATATTAATAGCCATTAATCCCCCCCTCCCCATCTCTCCCTTTCTCTATTCTTATGTCTCTGCTCCTCCAGCTCCCAACCCCTTGCCTCGTTTTCTTTCCCTACCCCTCTGTCTTTTTTCCTCCAGGTCTGCATTCACAGAACTACACCTTGCCAGCCTTGGGCTTCATTCCACCAGGAACATGCTGTCTTTCTTTTAAAAGCCTCTCACTTTTCAAGTCATCCCTATACCTGCAAACAGCTTCTCCCAATCAATTGTCAAAATGAGTTCTTCCCAAATGTAGAACTCCAACTTATGGATGAGTCCTATCTTTTTCCAAACCATTTTAAAACAAATGGAATTCTGGTCACTGGGACCAAAACTTTCTTCTGTCGACACTTCAGTCATTGGGCCTACAATGTTTACAAGAAGTGGACCTGCATTGTGCGCTCTCTAGTCAAACCATCTACGTATTATTTGCAAAATCCTTCATGGACATATCTAATAAGGAAGGGATGGATAGCATAGCAGTTAGCACAACACTATTTGAGGACCACTGACCCAGATTTGAGTTTATACATTCTCCCTGATTATTATCCGAGTTTCCTCTGGTGACTCTGGTTTCCACCCATGTTCCAAAGTAATCCGGGGTTAGTACGTTAATTGGTCACATGGGTGTATTTGGGCAGCATCGACTCGTGCTAGAAAACCCTGTTACCGTGCTCTA
This sequence comes from Narcine bancroftii, assembly GCF_036971445.1. Classification (NCBI taxonomy): domain Eukaryota; kingdom Metazoa; phylum Chordata; class Chondrichthyes; order Torpediniformes; family Narcinidae; genus Narcine; species Narcine bancroftii. Next base: position 21,896,417 of record NC_091473.1, on the reverse strand, counting down.
TCTTTAAATTAAAATATTAACTTCTGCCCTATCCAAGCTCTTTGGACTTGAGCAGTCCCAGTCTCTACAGTCACCTATCATCATGACCCTATTATTCCCTCAGCCTTCTGCCCTCTTTCCACACGTTTGCTCCCACTGATTTTTAGGGCCAAGGGAAGGGGGCTATAAATCAATACCATCCCCTTCTTATTTCTAAATTCCACTCCTAGAGCCTCACTGTACAATACTACAAGGATATCCTGAGTACTGCCATGATGTTCTTCCTAATGAAAAATGGAATGCCTCTTGCCTCTATTTCACATCACATGTATACCCCTGAACATGGAACTGCCAGTGCTCTTTCAGCTGCATTTCTGTAATATCCAAGCCCCATGTACCTATCCATGCTCTGAGTTTATTCTCCTTGCCTCTGACATGCCCCTGCAAAGAGTAATTTCCAAGAAAAGCATGTTCGCATTTTATTTTTCATTTAAATAAACTAATATGTTTACATCACCATTTAAACTACATTTGCTGTCATATATTCTTTCATCTAATCCTCATTCTCAGGATATGGAAACTATTCAGTCCATTGAGTGTTCTTAAAGTGTTCCCAGCACTCAGATTCCCCCACTTACCTATTCCCTATTCCATCTCACATGCCTAACAACTCTCCTCAATCTTGCCACTTAACACAGCACTGTTTATATATATATAAACAAGGAAAAAATTGGAAAACTCTTCCAAATTTATTATTCAGAGAAATATGCAAACCCTACAATTGGACTAAAATACCTCAAGGTCAGTGGTTGGATGGAAGCCAGAAACATTGCCTAATATTTAAATATGGATCCTAGATTTAACAGTAGCACAGCTTTATCATGACAAGTTATTTTGGCAGTTTAAGAATTGATGTTTAAAAGTGGGAAAAGGGAAACTTCTTTTAATAAGGTGAAAATTCCTTTTCATGGACATGAAGGGAACTGCCAAACTTTTAATTTATTCAAATTTATGATTTTAATTCTAAGCCCAAAAATTATTCTTAAATATTTGCATGTTTGATATTTTTGAAGTATTAAGATTCCATGAGTACAAAGATGTATCAGTATGACAATGCTGTAAAGAGAGTTCACCTTCAATTTATTTTTAATTGACAGATAGATCTCATAATTGCAAATGCTGCTTTCAATCGCCTTGCTGAAAATACCACACTAGGTGTTATAATATTGTTGGTTATAATGATTTATCCTAGAAGAAATAAAAGTGTCATTTGATTTTCTAAAGCAAGTTAAGCATCAGGTATTTTCCAAAACAAATGTGGAATTTTGCATGTGATCTAATTGAACTGCTCAGGGTGGTACCAGCCTAAGGAAAGGAAAGGTCATTGGAGGGGGAAACAGAGATGCTTGTGGCAGCAATTAGAGGAGACTGCAGCATCACACATCTCCTGATCTTTCCAAATTATCTGATTATTAATATTACATGCAAGACTGAGTGTCATGTTGGAGCAGTGGGCCAGCTTTCACGTATAAACGATTACTTCCCCAGATGTGTGGAAAATATGTTTTTGTGTTTGATGGTCAGAAAGTCACATAGCGTAGGAATGTTCTCTTGAGCTCACCAATTCCACACTGGCCATCACTTATTTTCCACTAATCTTAATTTATTCTTCCCACATTTCTGTTAACACCTCTTCCATCCCTGATGCTATCATTTACCTGCACAAAAGGGACAATTTACAGTAGCCAATTCATCTACCAATGCTCTATCTTTGGAATATGGGACAAAACTGGAAAATGCCTACAAGGCTTTATGAGAATATGAAAACTCAACGTCAAGATTCAACTCAGGTCACTGGATAGCACCAGTTTTAATAGTTATGCCATTTTGCCAAAATTGCTGTGATAGCATGTCCATGAAACAAAATCAATGGGAAAACCGTGCACAATAAATTAAATTTATACAATTCTAAAGAAAGAGAAAGCACCCTCTGCCTACTGAGGACATGGTGAAGCCAAATCCATTCCAAGATAGCATGAAAACAGCTTAAATCCTCTCTTTATCTGTTACTTCTCAATAAATCTAAATAATGGATATTGTTGGAGATGAAAAAATTCCCCAATATTAGAGATGCAGATTATACTCTTAGTCTGACATACAGATCATTCCCAGTACACAAAAGTGGGTCTCAGGTTGGTGCTTTTATCCATGCTGCATCTAACATGGTTTTGATAAGCATTGCCTCCCTGGTCCACATGATCACCACCTTCCTGGCTCGCACTGGGCACTTGCTCTATGTGGTGCAAGCCCCATTTCTGCTCCTGATCTTCCTGTTCCTGTATGCCATTGTTGAGCTAATCTTCGCTCTCATCGTTTCCATCATCCTCTGCAAGAAGTAACCAAGACAGTCAGCAAGTAGAGAAAGCCACAGTGTCCCAGGATCCCGGACAAGGGCAAGGTTTGCCCCACAAACTCCGGAGCAAAGATCATTGCAGGGGTGGGGGGGGGGGAATGGGGGGATGGGTTGTCAGAGTTGGAACTAGGTCCCAGGAGCAGCATTCTCTCTCCCAGCCCCTAGACCCCATCCCACATTAAACATTTGTTGTTCACTAAAAATAAGAGCATTGTTTTATTTTTACTGTCATTTTACATTTACATCATCCAATTATCATAGAACTCATAGAAACGGAGGAACTCGAAGTTGTTCTTGGCAATTTATTACACAAGGACACAATATGAATTCCAAGCTGAGAATAGCCACTCTGCATTGGTGGAGAGGGAAATCTCAGGGCTCATAAGTCACTTTGACAGAGTTTACAGCAAGAGCCTCATCAGCAGTAGCCTAAAGCAAACTCCAGCCATCAGTGGAGGATTTTGTTTTGCACAGGAAATTGAGTGATAAAATAAACTAAGTAAATCAAAACAAAAACATTAAAAAAAGGAAACTTGCTAAAGGTTTTATTGACGTCAGCCAGCATAGGTTCGATTTTAATAGGGAATTAACAGGCCGATTTTAGCTATTTCTGGAAATATCAATCCTACTTTGTTCTGTATCTGAGTAGAAAAAAAATGATAGAGCATCATCCTCACCTGCAGCTGAAGCAATTATTCAGCTGCCACATTTTCACTGTTCTAAAACAAGAATTCATTACAGGTTTATTTCAGGAGTTTAAACTCTTACTTTGTGTTTTGATTAATTACAAAAGAAGCATCTGTGAATGTAAATTCCTTGCTGGATATAATTGTGTAAAGTATTAATTTGAAGCACTTGATCATTCCTTGAAAAGAGTGGTTAATTGAATACTGCCAGAGTTTTCAGAAGATTTTGATATTTCTGTACCAAAATGAACTGATAAGAATGGAAGCCCAGAAACAAGGACAATTGTGCACATGCTATCATCCAGCAAACTCAAACTTGGCATTGTTGAAGGAAGTGTATAGAGTTTTAGATAAAGTTAAAATGGTTCTTTGTCAACTAAGAATGCTAATTCGTGCATTGCAGCACTTGAGTTAGTACAGTACACAAAAGTGCTAGTGAAATTCAGCAGGTCACACAGTATCTATAGGAAGTAAAGGATAACCAATGTTTCAGGCATGAACCCTTAGTCAAGGTATGAGGAAAAAGCAGGGTGGTGTTTTAATACAAAGGTAGACAGAGGATCTGAATAAAAAGGTGGGGACAGACTTTCCTGTTTAACTTCAGAGCTAGATTGGATGAGAGTAGAATGAACACAAGCTAAACCTGTTTTAAAATTCTGTGGTGGTGTGTGGTGGGAAGTGTCACATTTGTGGCCCGAAATGTGAAGTTAATAAAACATTAAACACAAGTTTTATCAGGTAAACTTCTCAGGGTCTTTATTTTCCAGTTTCCTTTGTTCTCCTGCTTGTGCTCTTATCTCTCTCTCATACCACGTGACTTCCGGTACATCTCATACATATTCATTATCATGACATCCCTCCTTTAATCAGAAATAAACTTTACCTTCACTTACCAATATCCCTCGGAAACATACAAACATCGTAACTAATGGTAATACTATAACTCAACTACATTAAATTTACTTCCCACAGCACTCATACATGCACTTTATGATATAAGATTAAATACTGCCCCAAAGTTCTTATTAAAACTATGGCACAAAGTCTTCGTATCGTTTGGGCACTTTCCGGTTTCGTTTCGGCCTGCCTGCGATATTGTCGTCGCTTCTCGGTTGTTCACTCTCAGCGTCGGAAATACTGCTCGCCACGGCTTCGGATGTTTCTGGCACTCTAGTCACTTCATCAGGAGTGCTGGTAACTGCCTCTGGAACATCATCAGGTCTCTCAGTTTCAGCATCTCGTATTGGCCTTTCAACCTCTTCTCTCGATGTATCTCTGGACTGGTACCTTTTTACACCTGATACATTTCTCTTATACAAGACTCCAGTCGGAGACTTGACTGTCACCATACTGCCACTTCTGGATACGACAGTATAGGGTTGATGGTAATAAGGTGTGTCTAGCTTACCACAGGTTTAATGCCTCACTAGAACATTATCTCCTGGCATGATGTCTGAGTACTTGGCTCCACGTTTCGAATCTGTGTACAGCTTTGCTGCAGCTTTCTTTTCAGCATCGTGGTCCCTCATCTCCTGGTTGTCTCGGATTTCCTTTATTTCTGGCATTTTTGTGCGGATTTTTCTCTCAAAAAATGCTTCTGCAGGACTTTTTCCAGTGGTTGCATGAGGCGTTGCTCGATAGACAGCCACATAAGATAGCAATGCTTCTCGCCAATTTTGTCCTTCAGCGTGTGCAATCCTCAATCGTTTTTCAATGGACTGATTTTGTCTCTCTACTTCTCCGTTGGCTTGCGGCCATTTCGGAGTTACTTTATGATGGTGGATACCTGTGGTCCTCATGTATTCCGCAAATGTCTCTGAAATGAGTTGTGGACCATTGTCAGAGTATAATGTAACAGGTAATCCATATCTTGCGGATATCTCTGCTAACACTTGTATTGTTTTTTCAGTGGTTGTGGACTTCAACACCACGTACTCATAGTATCTGCTGTAGTAATCTATCACTACCATAATTGATTCACCCGTCGGTAAAGGTCCAAGAAAATCAACAGCTACGTCGATCCATAGTCCTGTCGGGAGTTGCGTACTCTGGATCGGTTCTGGCGGATTACTCCTACTTGTGATTTGACATCCGTGACAAGTTTTAACGAATTTCTCTGCGTCTTTATCACAACCTGGCCACCATACCTTGGTCCTGAGGTTTTGCTTGGTACCAACAATACCTAGGTGTCCTTCATGCGCTAAGGATACAATCTTCGGTCTCAATCTTTGCGGTATCACCAATCTGCAACCTCTTAATGCACACTGTCCGATGCAACAAAGTTCGTCTCTAATGGGAATGTAAGCCTTGTGAGTACACTTGTCCCATTGTCCACTCTGTATGCATTCTCTTACTTCCATGAGTTCTGGATCACGTTCGGATTCTCTCTCGAAACTTCCTTCGTAGTCACAGCTTTCGGTGTCGACTGAATAGCTACGAAGCATACAAGGCTCTCTGTTTCAGTTCCCAATTCTGACTTGGATTGTGGACATCCATCCTTCACCAATCTGGACAGCGGATCTGCAATGTTTGCTTTCCCTGCAATGTGGATTACTTTATATTTGTAGGGTTGTAGTCTGAGTACCCATCTCTCTATTCTGGCACGTGGTTTGGATCTAGGTGCATAGATCACCTCTAATGGCTTATGATCTGTGATGAGTTCAAATTCAATGCCGTATAAATATGCATGGAACCTCTCACAGGCCCATACAAGTCCGAGTGCTTCTTTCTCTGTCTGAGAGTATCTTCTTTCCACATCTGATAACGATCTACTGGCATAGGCAATGATTCTTGGTCCTCCATCATGCATCTGGACCAACACGGCTCCTAAACCAACCGGGCTGGCATCCGCTATGACTTTGGTTGATGCCGCCGGATCGTAATATCCAAGAGTTTTTGCATCTGTCAGGCTTTGCTTCAGCGCTGTGAACGCTTTCTTCTGCTCAGATCCAAAATAAAAAGGTACACCTTTCCTGGTTAGTTTCCTTAGTGGTTCTGCCACTGTAGCGAAATTAGGAATGAACTTTTGCACAAAAATTGACCAATCCCAGGAAACTCCTCACCTCTGTTGCGTTCTGAGGTGCACATGCCTCTGCAATAGCTTTCACCTTGGCCTCTGCAGGGTTTAGTCCTTCCCGTGTAAGTCTGTGTCCCATGAAGTCCATTTCTGACACACCGAACTGGCACTTGTTTCCATTCACGGTAAGGCCTGCCTCCTGTAGTCTAGATAGTACACGCCTCAACCGTTTGTCATGCTCTTCCTTCGTTGGTGCATGGACTATGATGTCGTCAGAAATGTTGGCAACTCCAGGAATGCCTTGAATCACTCGATGGATTTCATATTGGTAGATCTCCGAAGCTGCATTAATTCCAAATGATAGTCTCTTGTAACGATACAATCCACAGTGAGTCACAAATGTTGTTACATCTCGGGAATCTGGATCCAGCTCTAATTGATGATAGCCCCATTTTAAATCAATTTTTGAGAATACCTTGCTGGTAGTTAGTTCTTGAAGTATTTCCTCCACTGTTGGTATAGGGTGTCGTTCTATAATTATAGCTTCATTGGCCATTCTCATGTCAACACATAGTCTTATGTCACCCTTTGGTTTGGGCACAATCACTACGGGACTGACCCATTGTGTCGAATGTTCCACCGGTTCAATAATGTCTTGTTTGATAAATTCTTTAATTTTGGCTTCGACTTTCCCACGAAGTCCAAACGGAGTTTGACGCATTGGTTGTGCCTTGGGTTTGACCGTTTCATCTACTGCTAGCTTCAATTGTCGACCTTTCAGCTTTCCTACTCCTTGGAAGACTGCGGGGAATTCTTGCTTCATATCCTCGTATGACTGAATTGAATTGACACAAGCTCCAATATGAAGTATTGCCGGGTCTTGCGCTGTGCTTCTACTCAGCAATGGTTCTCCCCTCTCTTCTATGACCATAAACTCTGCTTCGGTGTACTTATCTCCAGCTTCAACAGTTGCAGTAAAACATCCAATGGTCTGCAATGGCTTGGTTGCTGTGTATGGATACAGTTTCTTGGAACACTTCTTTGAGGTACAAATGATCTTTTTCCTTTTCAACTTCTCCCATAAATGTCGATCAATCACATTACTGTCACTGCCTGAGTCTACAATGACCTGCACTGTCACTCCACCAATGATCACTGGGACCTTCTCATGACGTACTTCATTCAACGTAAATTGGTAACAACTCTGTTCCTCCTGGGTATCATCATCGTCACCGTCTATCTGGCGAATGGTATCTTTCTTTCCAGGATACTTTCCTTTCCCCCAGGCTTTGCCTTTGGAAGTTGTACTCTTCCTCTTCTGGTCTGCATTGGACTTGCTTTTGCACTTCTTTGCAAAGTGGTCCTTACCTCCACACTTTCTGCAAACTTTGCCTTTGGCCGGGAAATATGGGTCTTTTCCAAAGTGACCTCGGTTTCCACATCGATAACACTCCACGTCCTGTGTCGGCGTATATCTTGGCTGGTTATGGCAATGTGAGAGCCTCTTAATTTGCTGGCTTGAGTTGTCTTTCAGGGTCATGGTATGAAATTGCCCTTCAACAGCCTCTAATGCAGCAGCAATGGTTAAAGCATCGGTGAGTTCCAACTCACTCCCTCTTTCCAGTAGACGTCTTCTGAGTTTATCTGATCTGCAGTGCTGTACGACTTGATCCAGTAATTGGTTGTCCAAATCAGCTGGCATGTAATTGCATCCAACAGCTAGCTGGCGTAGTCTCGTCACGTACTGAGCAATTGTCTGGCCATCTTCTTGTCTCGTTCTCCGAAACAAATGGCGTTGAAATGTAGCATTCGGTGTCACTTCATAGTGTGCATTTAATGCATCTACCGCTTTCCGGTACTCATCCTTTCTTCCAGTATTCAAAAGTGTCTTAAATGTTTCCCGAACTGCGGGTCCCGCAGTGAAAAGAAGTAACGCCCTTCTCTGCTCTTTTTGTTCAACCGTACCGGTATCTAGAAATAGGCCACGACTGTCTGCGTAGGATTCAAATTCTTCCAGCCATGCCTTCCACTTCACACTTACAGTGCTTGCATCACCCGTTGGGTCAAAATGAGCAATTCCACTATGTGTTAGAAAGTCACTGTCTGCCCCAGCCATGAGGAAATATTCCAGCCCCAAAAGTACTGAATCAAAGAGAAAATTCTTATCACCTTGAAGTTGTCTGTAATCCTCTGTAATCTTGTTTAGTCTTTAATTTTCTTCAAGCTTCTTTCATCCTCGACGCCAATGTCACATTTGTGGCCCGAAATGTGAACATTAAACACAAGTTTTATCAGGTAAACTTCTCAGGGTCTTTATTTTCCAGTTTCCTTTGTTCTCCTGCTTGTGCTCTTTTCTCTCTCTCATACCACGTGACTTCCGGTACATCTCATACATATTCATTATCATGACAGGAAGTTTCTATTATATAATTAAATCACGTAAGAAAATAGTAGAAGGAAGTCAATATACCCCTCAAGACAGTCCCACCATTTAATATAATCATGACTGATCTATAGTGGCCTTAAATGTACAAAAACAAAGGCGAGAAATCAGACTGCTCAAACTACAGGGGAATCACGCTGCTCTCCATTGCAGGCAAAATCTTCGCTAGGATTCTCCTAAATAGAATAATACCTAGTGTCGCCGAGAATGTTCTCCCAGAATCACAGTGCGGCTTTTGCGTAAACAGAGGAACTACTGACATGGTCTTTGCCCTCAGACAGCTCCAAGAAAAGTGCAGAGAACAAAACAAAGGACTCTACCTCACCTTTGTTGACCTCACCAAAGCATTTGACACCGTGAGCAGGAAAGGGCTTTGGCAAATACGAGAGCGCCTCGGATGCCCCCCCCAAGTTCCTCAACATGGTTATCCAACTGCACGAAAACCAACAAGGTTGGGTCAGATACAGCAATGAGCTCTCTGAACCCTTCTCCATTAACAATGGCGTGAAGCAAGGCTGCGTTCTCCCACCAACCCTCTTTTCAATCTTCTTCAGCATGATGCTGAACCAAGCCATGAAAGACCTCAACAATGAAGATGCTGTTTACATCCGGTACCGCACGGATGGCAGTCTCTTCAATCTGAGGCGCCTGCAAGCTCACACCAAGACACAAGAGAAACTTGTCCGTGAACTACTCTTTGCAGACGATGCCGCTTTAGTTGCCCATTGAGGGCCAGCTCTTCAGCGCTTGACGTCCTGTTTTGCGGAAACTGCCAAAATGTTCGGCCTGGAAGTCAGCCTGAAGAAAACTGAGGTCCTCCATCAGCCAGCTCCCCACCATGACTACCAGCACCCCCCACATCTCCATCGGGCACACAAAACTCAAAACGGTCAACCAGTTTACCTATCTCGGCTGCACCATTTCATCAGATGCAAGGATCGACAACGAGATAGACAACAGACTCGCCAAGGCAAATAGCACCTTTGGAAGACTACACAAAAGAGTCTGGAAAAACAACCAACTGAAAAACCTCACAAAGATAAGCGTATACAGAGCCGTTATCATACCCACACTCCTGTTCGGCTCCGAATCATGGGTCCTCTACCGGCATCACCTACGGCTCCTAGAACGCTTCCACCAGCATTGTCTCCGTTCCATCCTCAACATTCATTGGAGCGCCTTCATCCCTAACATCGAAGTACTCGAGATGGCAGAGGTCGACAGCATCGAGTCCACGCTGCTGAAGATCCAACTGCGCTGGGTGGGTCACGTCTCCAGAATGGAGGACCATCGCCTTTCCAAGATCGTGTTATATGGCGAGCTCTCCACTGGCCACCGTGACAGAGGTGCACCAAAGAAGAGGTACAAGGACTGTCTAAAGAAATCTCTTGGTGCCTGCCACATTGACCACCGCCAGTGGGCTGATATTGCCTCAAACCGTGCATCTTGGTGCCTCACAGTTCGGCGGGCAGCAACCTCCTTTGAAGAAGACCGCAGAGCCCACCTCACTGACAAAAGACAAAGGAGGAAAAACCTAACACCCAACCCCAACCAACCAATTTTCCCCTGAACCGCTGCAACCGTGTCTGCCTGTCCCGCATCGGACTTGTCAGCCACAAACGAGCCTGCAGCTGACATGGACATTTACCCCCTCCATAAATCTTCGTCCGCGAAGCCAAGCCAAAGAGAAATACTGGCCTTAAATGTTCTTCTGTGTCATTTCCCCATGATCCTCAATTTTTTGTCAAATATTTATCCCTCCCCACTTTAAATATATCTGATGATCTCGCCTTGACCAACCCTGAGGGCATGATATTCCATAGTTTCACAAACAAAAACTTTCAACACACCTCTGCTTTAAATGACTGCCTCTTTGTAGCTATATCCCCTTGTTTGAGGCTCTTCCACTAGTGAAACCATCTCAACATATATTCTGTCAGACCCCCTTAGGATCTTATATGTTTTAAAAGGGTTGGCATTCTTCTAAACTCCAAGGAATGCAAACCCAAATTTTAAGCCTTGGAGGACAATTCTTCTCATTCCAGGAATTGGCTGGGTGAATTTCCTTCAGTCAGTTTCCAATGTTTTTACTTAGGTGGAGAGACCAAAACTGTTGCCTTACAAACACCTTTTCCACTACCTGTCAATATGTTGTTATTCATATTTGAGGACACGAAGATCCCTCTGAACTTCTTATTTGAAGCCTTTAGGAAATAACCTGCCTTCTGATTTCTCTTGCCCAAGTGCAAGATCTTACAGTTCCACACATTAAATTCCCATGTACTAATTTCATCATATAATACAAGACCAAGAAATAGGTTAATACAACACCAAACCAACTGTTGCATATATGTAGGTTCTGTTATCCAAACTTGTGCATGTTTCTGGATGAGTTAACAAGAACAGCTTCTTCCCCATTGCCAACAGATTCCTGAATAATCAATGAATCAAAGGCATAGCCTTTGTTATTATTATTATTTTATTTTTTTGATATATAGTAATGTTGTAAGGTGGTTATAATATGTACGTTTACACTGATGCTGCCGCAAAACACTGAATTTCATGACTTGTTCTTGACAATAAATCAACACGAAAAATTGGAGTAAGAAATTGGTCTCCCCAAGTATTGCTTTCCTCCATCAACTGTAGTGCAAAATTAATTTTTGGTAAGAATTTCAACTACATTGGGCTAAATCATGCTGTTTTCTCATAGGACACCACCATTTTAGGAATGATGAATGCTCTCTTAAAGGGTCAGGCAATCTCTACTGCCATCAGCAGTGTGCTTCACAATTCTTTTCAAAACAAACACATCTCTGTCACACACCACCACATGGTTCAGTAGGTTTACCTTTAAAGTGAACTGACCAATTACTGGAAACAAAGCCAAGTGGTTTCATGTTTATTAGATCAAAACTAGCTTAAAACAGAAGAAACAAATCTGAAGAAAACAAGTTGTTTCACATTCTCCTCCCCTCGGCCCCCCCCCCCCCCACCCCCAAATTGGCAAGAGAAGCAGATGAAGAGTTCACAACACAGCCAAATGCTGCTTCCAAGCCTGATTGTTAAAGTCACAATGATCAACTCAGAAGTTCCTTCACTTTCTCTGTGGAATTGTTTTTGACTTCTGCAATGCAACAGTGAATAGGAAAGTGTGACACATCTCAACAAAGACAAACTCCCTGAGGCAAGATTGCTCAGTTATAATGACACTGAGAATAGTGGAAGCACTTTTTCATGGCTGCTACTTCAGGTTTGCCAAGCAACTATCGTCACAAGGTCTTGAGTGAAGTACCACTCCATCTTCATCCATACTCAGACCATAAGGAAAACATTTTTTTAAAATGCTGGTTATGTAGTGAAACACGAAAATATCTAACAGCATGTGAAGTACAGCTGGTCATACTATACAATAACAATACTGTTAATGTATTACATTCAATATCAAGGTATGAATAACAAAAAATGCATTGCAGATCATCTGTTAGAGGCATAGATTAATTAAAATATCCTTAAACAGATAGCATTGTATATTGTAGTAAGAACAACTCATTTTCATTTGTCAGAGTGTTCAAACCATTGGGTACAGAACTAATAGTCCAGATGGTGCTTAAGCAAAGCATTTCATGGCTTGCAGTGTTAGTCTTATTCCTATACATTTAGAAAATGAAAAATAATGACTGCACAGAGGGGGTGGGGGGAAGGGGAAAACAAGACATCTGACCTTGGTGAACAATGGAACAAATTGTACATCTCCTTAAATTGAAGGATTGAGAAACAGGTGCACAGAAAAGGAGTATAAATTGAAATGGTCTTGACTTCACCCAATGAGATTTTATTATGTGAGAGAAAAATAAACACTTTAAATTTGACTTTTTTTTCCCACAATCTCCTCAAACAATCTCAACTTTGTGGATAAGATTCCAAATTTATTTGGTTTCTGTGATGACAACTGGATCAATATTTGAAAATATAAAATCTCTTCTTCTGTGGGGCAAGAGAACAAGGACATAGGGTCACTCATTTAAAATGGCACTAGCATATCCCAATATAAGTCATTATAAAGAAAATAGTTGAAAGCACAGTGACAGTAAACCAGCTTGCACAAAGCAGGTCATGTTCAACAAATTCAATGAAGTTCTGAATGAATTAATGTGTGTGCGTTTGTGCTTTCTGCAGCTATTTGATGAAGTGTCTAGGATGATTGACAGGACGGTTCAAAGTAAAGATAAAGTTGTAATTTGGATAGTGCATTTGAGACTACCATCATTATTGGAACTGTCCCTCAGTTCAGGTCAGGGATTTCAGGATGGAATAGCAGCTGTGTTTGAGAATGCAGGATCCCAACACATTCCCCACCACCCCCCCCCCCCCAACTTCTGTGCTCTTTGGTGAGTAATGGTGTTATTCCCAATGGGGAAGCAGCTGCTCTGTCATTAACACTGTCATCTGTTCACCCAAGACCAATCCCACATTAAGATGAATAAACAATCATCATGTGTGGGGATAAACAACAAGTTATTAGCAAGTTGACAAAGTACATATACAAGTGTTTTGTCCTCATGTACAATATGCAACAGAATGGGCAGGGGGATGACTGAAGTCCTGCATTTGAAATGAAATGCATTTCCCCTTTTAAGAAAAAATAGATTCAGGTAATTATCACAAACTCCCTGTCCCTGTAGCCATGTATCACATATTTAAATGAAATGTCAGGGCGAGTTTTTTTTCTCCCCTGCCTAGGTGCCTGGAACAGGGTGCCAGGAGTAGTGGTGGAAGCAGACACAATAATAGCTCGACTTCCAGAGAGATGCACAATTATGCAGGGAATATCATGTGCAAGCAGCAGAATTTTATTTAATTCAAACATCATGTCCTCAGACAGTTCTGTATTCCGTGTTCTACAATGATTTCTGACAGGTTGAGAATAAACTGTCAGAGAGAATATATCTAGTGTCAGTTTGAGACTAACCTATCTGTAAGGAGTTTGTACGTTCTCCTCGTGTCTGCATGGGTTTCCCCAGTTTCCTCCCTCCGTTTGAAACATACTGGGGATGTAAGTTAATTGGGTTTAGTTGGGGAACATGGGCTGTAAATGGCCTGTTACCATGCTGTATGTCTAAATATAAAAACAATTATATCTGGAAGAATTTAACATCAACTTATCCTTGAATGGTTTAGAAAATAACCTTATGACAAAATATATTTTTGAAATCAAAAGCTGACAGAAAATAATGCGAGGAAGTGGAATGTCATAACATGAACAGTGATCGAAAGTGTTAACAAATGTAAAATATGGGATATTCATGCTACAATGGCATAAAAAAGTGCATTAGCGAAATGTAATATTTTAGGCAGTGATATGTGGTAAGGCATTAAATACTTGAAGAGCAGAGATTAAAAGGAAATGATCAGGTTATGAGTTAGAAGTTCATTCAAAGAAAAGAGCTAAATTAGGGAGTTTGAAATTGTGTTTGCAAACAAAAGTTACATTGGATCATGATTGACCAAGTATGTTTAAAATAACACATCTGATCCTGTTTTTGAGACTATAAAACTTGGGTGCAAAAATGCTTCAGGTGTTTGATAGATTGCATCACTGTGACAAGGGGATGTAGATATTATTGGTTCTGATGTGTGGCACACTGAACTACTTTTCGAATTGTAATATGGAGTGTAACTCACATGGAGCATCAAGACAGATCTATATGGTGGCAGGCAACTCGATAAACTAAACTGAAGCATGCTATCTACAATGTCACTAAGATCACCATGTGTAAATGCTAAAGGTAACAACAATCCCACTGATCTTAAAATAATGGTTGTATATAATAGATAATATACACAGGCCACAAACCAAGATACAAATAGATAGAGTGCAAAATTAATTGCTTAATTACATTAAGTGATAAAGTCCTCAAAATGATTTAAAACAAAAACCAATCATATTCAGCAATGAATCGTTGAAAGTACAATAAAAAGTTCAAAATGACTTATTTCTCAGGTTACAAACAAGGTCCAAAGAATAAAATCTGCAAGATGTGAACCGATTTCATATGTGTAAGAATGAGAAACTTCTACTGGAATTAATAAAACTGAATACAATTTTCATAATTTTATAGATATTTTACGGTGGTCATAATTCAAACTCTCAGCATTCATTATCATTGAGAAACTCTGACATGCTTTTGAGGGTGGGAAATCCCAAAGGCACAGTTAGCATTTTTTTAAAGTATTCTCCTCAATCAAGAGAAATAGGTTGAGCAAAGGAGAATATAAAATATTTGCAAACTAGTCTGAACGTGAAAACCTCTGAAAATCTTGCACATTCGCTTAAATTTGACTGTCTGATCGCTACTTATCATTACAGATTAGAAAGAATTCCAGCCCTTAATAAAGCTTATGTATTATAGTTCTTTTACCACAATTTCACAATAAAAACATCTACTTGCAGTACTTATTTTTACATTTAATCACGTCAATGCACAGATGGCAAGTAAATATAGGTACTCTATCACTACTGAGCAGAAGGTCTTTGCCACAGAGACATTTGTGCACCAGTTCTCACTGATGTAAAGGCAGAGACATCCCCCTCCCAATCCTCGAGTCTTGGCACAGGCAGCAGTGTCACTGTCTGCCCTGAAGGAGATAAGGCCATCAAGCTGGATAGCTAGATCGCTGAGTCTGGAATGGAGTCCTGGAACCATGTTTTTGTAATCACCAGAGCACAGCAGCCCTGCAGTTCTCTCTGGTTCAGATGCAGCCTCAGGTGATTCATTTTCTTCTCCAGGTATTTTACATTTGCGAGATCGTTGCGAGTGTGGGTCTGAAGGGTTAATTCTCAGTCTAACCCTGATGCTGGTTCACTTGCCGTCCTTCTGTCCTCTCGCACAGCACTTCTAACGGCCTCCCAAGCACACAAGTACTTTATTTGTGCAATTGGCACGCTAAGTAGACATTGAATTTTATTTTTTGTCACATTACCATCCAATCAATTTCAAAGTTCCTTGCAGATTGACTGCTAAATTTCAAAAAGTGCAAATTGCAATTAAGAGTGAAATATTCCAATAACAAAATATTGTTTCTATTGACCAAATTCTATTAAACATAGCACAGGAGTATTGCATCTCAGTTTTATATTCTGCTAGCGTTTTTGATCAAGGGATGTATGCATCCTTGACAATTCCAAGTTCAATTATCATCTGATTGCACCAGTAAAACCTGACAAAACAGCATTTTCTGGTCCTTGGTGCAAAACATGCAAACACAGAACGGGATATTATACACATGCAGACAACCAATACGTACACAGGATAACTATACATCTGTAAAAAAAATATATTGTTTAATAAATAGTTCATGTGAGCAATTCATTTAGTCGTTCAGCATTCTCACTGCCTGTGGGAAGAAACTGTTCCTTCAGTGTGGTGATGCTGGCTCTGATACTCCAATATCTCTTCTCCCACAGGAGTAGCTGAAATATGCTGTGTGCAGGGTGGAAGGGGCTCTCAATAATTTTGCACCTCCTTCAGACAATGATCCCGGTAGATTAAATCACTGAGGGGATGGAGACGCCAGTGATCCTCTCTGCCACTCTAAGGATCCTGTGGAATGACTTCTGATCCATTTCTCTGTAGTAAATGTACCACACTATGATGCAGCTGGCCAGGGTGCTCTTAATAGAGCTCCTCTAGAAGGTTGACATAATGGTGGCCAGAAGCCTTGCCCGCTTCAATCTTCTCAGGAAGTGCAGTAGCTGTTGCACCTTCCTGTCAAGTGAAGAGGTGTTGAGAATTCATGATAGGTCACTAGTTAAGTGAACTCCAAGGAACTTGGTGCTCTACGCTCTCTCCACTGCTGAGTGTTAATGTGTAGTGGAGGATGATCATACCTGGTCCTCCTGAAGTCCACGATCATCTCTTTTGTCTTGTCCATGTTGAAACTCAGGTTTTGCTCTCACATCAATTCATGAGATTTTCCACCTCTTCTCTGTAGCGCAACTCAACGTTGTTGCTGGTGAGGCCAACCACTTCTGTGTTATCTGTGATGTTTATGTTGGAGCTGGATCTGGCCATGCAGTCATGGATTAGTACAGGTACACAATCCTTTATCCAGAACCCATGGGGGACAGTGTGTTCTGAATTTCAGATTTTTTTCCGGATTTCAGAACAAAAGCCAGCTGCCCCATATTTAAGCCCACCTGAATTGTGCTGCCGCGCTGTTGTCGCCCTCTCCCCCGCCCACCCAAGTCGCGCTGCTGTCTCTCTCCCCTCCACCCCGCCCAAGTCACACTGCTGTTTCTCTCTCCTCTCCCCGCCCACCCAAGTCGTGCTGCTGTCTTTCTCCCCACTCGCTCGAGTCGCGCTGCGATCTCTCCTCCCTCCCGCCCACCTGAGTCACACTACCATCTCTCTTCCCCCTCGCCCACCCAAGTCATGATGACTTCTCTCTCCCCCCTGTCTGCCTGAGTCGCGCTGATGTCTCTCTCCCCCCGCCCACCCAAGTTGCGCTGCTGCCTCTCCCCCCCCCCCACCCCACCTGCCCAACCTAGTTGCACTGCTCTCTCTCTCTCGCCACTGTACCAACACCAGGAAAAAAATGCCAGTTTTTGGAGCTTTCCAGATTTTAGATGTCCAGATAAAGTATTGTGTACCTGTAGTGTGAACAAGAGTGGCTGAGCACACAGCCCTGAGGTACACTCATGCTTAGCGTGATGGTGCTCGACATTCTTCTACTGACCCAGACAGATTGAAAAACTGTGGTCCTTCCATTTGGAAGTTCAGGATCCAGTCACAGAGAGAGGTAATGAGTCCCAGCGAGGACAGCTTCTCCAACAGCCTTTGGGGAATGAACGTATGAAATGCTGAGCTGAAGTCAGTGAATAGCAGCCTGGCATATGAGGCATCGTTCTCCAGGTGGGTCAATGTTTATACTCCATCTCTAATTGATCCCTGAATTAAGTGGATCACTAGATCTTTTCAAAGGACAATCAATATTTGACTAACAAATTGGACAGTGTACTCAGCAGGTTTGGCAGCATCCATGGAGAGAATGAAGAGTTTAAGCTCAGGTCAATACCTCAGGGTTTCAACACAAAACATTGACTGTCCATTTCCCTCTGTGGATGCTGCCAGATCTGCCGAATTTCTCCAGCAGTTTTTATGTTGCTCTAGCCTAGGTTACAGCATCTGCAATCTTAGGCATCTGGATAAAACACTGCTCTCAAATCATTTCAGCCAGTCTAGGCAAAGATGGAAAATTTCATTCTCTGGAGGACATTAGTCAACCAGATGTCTTTGGTACAATTGGGAAGTTTCACAACCACCATTACTGATGTCAGATTTTTATTCTAGATTTATTTAATTGTCCTCAAAAGATTCAAATTGCCTTGCAAATGCTCAGAAGATGTTTCTCAAGAACAAAGTTAAATTGGTTAAATTCTTTAAATTCAGAGAATTATAAAATTATTTTCTAACAATCACTAATCTTTGAAATGTTCTATGCCAGAAAACTCTGGAAGCTATGTAAATTTAAATCAAGATAATTATTTGGCCAAGAAGTATACTGGCAAGAAGTTGGATCTATGGTCAAAATCAGATCAGCCATAGGGTCATTCAGTGACAGAGGAGTCTTGAAGGGACATGTCACCTACTTCTGCTCCTTCTTGTTACATTTTTACTGATGCAATTGCATCATGTAGAAATATTAAGAAACAGTTACCACAGAGTTGCTTTGTATGAAGAATGTGGAATTATGTGATCAAAATGTCAGAGTTTATGTCAGAGGATGTCCTGCAAAAATGGAATGGTGTTCTTATTATGCAACTCTTTAAAACATTGGTTTTCAAACTTTTTTATTTTCACTCAGATATCACCATAAGATATCCCTATGCCATAGATGCTCTGTGATTAGTTCAGGATTACTTTAAGTGGCATGTGAATGGGGAAAAAAGGTTGAAAACCACTGCTTTAACCCAATTGTTACTGAAATATTTTACTTGAGAAAATTGTCATTGGCCCATTTCCTTTGGAGTTATGAAACCGTGCATGCAATGAGTCAATTAGGTATGATTAAAACAGTGGTTTTCTCTCCACTCACATACCACCTTAAGTAATCCCTTATTAATCACAGTGCCTACGTCATAGGCATTACTTAAGATGGTATGTGAATGGAAAGAAAAAGTTTGAAAACCACTGCTTTAAAATATAATTGACATTAACATTACTACTGTTTTTCTTCATCGTTTTTCTTCTGAGCTGTAGAATGTTTCTGTTTGTATGTCAGACTTCCAGAATTCTCAGTACTTTATTATTCAATGCCTCAATTTTGATTTTAACCAAATCACCAGATGTCATACACTTGGAGTACTGTGCAGTTAACGGCCAGCTTTAGTGATTTAAAAAGATTTAGGCACTCAGTCCCACAAATATTTGATCAAATACTTTTATGGTATCTACATTCAAACAAGATAGAAAAGATTAAGCTGGATTTTGTATTTTGAGTCTTAACATTAACCTCTTAAATCAAGCATTCAATCTTGAATTGAATTGTTCATTGTCACATATACAGAGATAGCATGAGAAACCTTGTTTTTCATACTATCTAGGGAAGTCAACCGTTGCTTAAATACAATAGGTAGTGCAAAATAGATCAAAATTGCAGAGCAGTGTTACAGCGAAAATGTTCAGTTCGAAAAGTGTGGAGGCAATGTCATTTTACAAATAAAAGATCTGTTCAATTCTCTGTGAATTTGCATGTTTTCAAACTTATTTATCTTCTGCCCATTGGAAAGGGAGAGAAGAGGATGTGACCAAGGGGATGGGATGGGTTCTTTAATATGTTGCTACTTTCCCGGGGCAGCAGGAAGGGCCGACATCCTCAGCCTGGCTTTTTTTGAGAAGTTTTGGAGGCTATTATTTGAACAAATGGTGTCCACTTATGCACAAATATAATTTAATTGAGTTATAGATAGGTGGACCACATTCACATTGTATCTTTGGCTTGAGAGCATAATGGTAATTTTATTTTCCTTTCCACAGCCAAAGATCACAAATTCTGCTCCTTCTGTGCTTTGCACATTCAAGAGTATTCACTGTTTCAAAATAATGGCTTAATTTAGAGCTACCTTTATCAGTGTAGGTTTTATTCAAAATTAACAAGTTTTCTTAATTCGATGCTGTGTTTCTTTACTCATCATTGCACTCAACTTAGAAACTTTTGAAAGCAAGTCTAAATGTAACATTTTTTAGCCATGTATTTAGAAATGAAATAGTATTTTGCATAATGTATTTAACTGCTTTTTCCAGGCATTCTTAAGAACCCAATCTTTCTGGCTATTTCTTGAAACATAACAGAGATTCAACAAATACTCAGAAGCTTCCAGAGTCAGCCTCTAATTTGAAAAGAGCTATTTGTCAAGGGTGGGAGAAAATGAAAACACCACTGAATAAGTGAAGACAAGATTAGTGGTAACATATCCACATGTATAATGTGCTGTATCTTCACATCTTCAATATTCTTCCTCTGCATCTTACATTAAGTGCATTGTAATTTTTTAAAAAGCAGCACTGCCAGAGCTTCTGTAACAACAGCACTGCCGCTGGCGTGGACCTGGGGAGAGCAGAGATCAGGAACACAGCGCTGCTCTGAAGGGCTCAGCTACCTAGTCCTAATACCAGAGGCTCTGTACAGGCGTTAAACATCCTGTTTGAGGAGCCGACAATGTTGAGTACTTCCTGTCAAGAAGGAGAAGCAGAGGAGATGGCCTTACAGGACAGTAACCGTGGCAACGGACCAGCGAGGAGCTCATCATCACAGGATGATGACCACAGCAGCGAACCAATGAGGGGCACAGCAGTTGAGGGATTCACACAGGCTGTGGGTGTCTTGTGGTCGAGAGTCTTGCATGGGCTGCAGGCCATTGGAACTAGAATATGGGAACCAGGATTTGAGAGGATGCTGAACGAAAGAAGTGTTCCCAAAAGCATCGGATGCTAAAGGCTTTGTGGTCGTGTCAGAGGTTTGGACCTGGACTCGGGTGGCTGATGGATCGAATAGGAATCTGTGTGGCTTCAGAGCCTGCCAAAGCACTGGAGGCAAATCCATGGACACTCAGTGACTCTGAAGGGAATCTCTTTGCTTCTCTTTCGCTCATACTGTAAGGGGAGCTGGGTGACACTAATGGTGACTCTTTGTCTGCCTTACAGCATGCAGAAAGCAATTTCATGTAATATTACATGTTCTGTAGTATTACATGACAATAAAGGAATCTTGAATCTTGACTACGTTCCTCTGAATAAAGGTTTGGGCTTTTTTTAAAATTTATCAATGTTTTCTTCAATCAAGTGATGCTTACCCATGGGAAGGAAACTGCAAATAACCTCTACTTGCTTGATTGTCATTCTAACCTCTGAAGGAGGTGAAATTGAAAAAATGATTTGCAAAGTTCTATTCAGACCTAACTGACATATATATCACTTTTACTAGGTGACTACTGCTGTTGACTATATTGGCACAATATACTGTAGTAGTAAATAAATCAAAAACTGGAGTCTGCACTTCTTGCTTGCTGTCCAGAAGAAGATAAACAACACTGGAGATTTTGTTTTGTGGATTAACATTATTACATTTAGTGCAACTCGATAGCAGCTGCAGCTGTCATTATCAGGCTTCCCATAGGAGAGGTATTTCTAAAGGACAAATGAATGAAATATTTCTGGGCATACTTTAAAATACATTTGCTTGATTCATGTACAATGGTTGAAATGTCCAAGGAAAACAGAGACAGTGTATGTATATTATGTTTTTTATGATCATCAGGGCATCCTAAAAAAAACTCACTGCAATGAAGCTGGATACAATCTGCAGCAGGAATTTGTGTCTTGATGAAGGGGTTTGTCCCAAAATATTGATCATTCTTTTTCTCATACTGATGCTGCTCGACTCTCTGGGTTTCTCCAGCACATTGTGTTTAGCAGTAAATTCCAGCATCTGCTGTCTCTTGTGTGTTTTCACAGCGAATAAAGTAGTTTGCAGGCAATCACTCTTAATGTAGGAAATATAGCTTACTCCCATAAACAATGAGGTAAAAAAACAGGGTTCTGTTGACACCGTGGTTAAGTGAAAAAAAAAATGCTGGAGAAACTCAGCAGGTCAAACAGTGCCTTTATGGAGCAAAAGTAAGGCTCAAGCCTGAAACATTGGTGATGTTACATAAAGGCACTGCTGAGTTTCTCCAGCATTTGTGTGTTTTTTCACATTGTAATAACAAGTCAGTCTATTTTCAGTTTTGGTAATTGAAGAATATGTATTATTCAGGTAATCTGGGATAAGTCCCTCATTCTTCAACAAAAAAGCATAGAACATTATACTTCTACCAGGAAAAGGAAACAGGGGCCCCAGTGTAATGTCTTGTCTTAATGACAGCAGCACTCAGTAAACCTGGAGTGTCTCATTGAGCTGTTGTGTTTTGGAGCTGGACTTTGTTGGGGCTCCATTTTATAACCTTCTAATTCAGAGCTCAGAATGATGCCATAGAGCCTCCCTTTCAAAGATCTCTTTGCATCTGATGACAACATGCTATTCTCTGTATACTTTTCAGAATCTCAGCTAAAACTTTGTAAAGTTGCTTTTGGCAAATATTGAGTTCCAGTTGAATTCCAATCAGATGTTACTACCTGGATGTAACACCAGTAAAGGAAATTTTCTGTGACAGATTGGTCCTGACACTTGGCCTTCTCACTTTTCTGCAGGGGTCTCTGCCTTTGTAAAATGTGTTCCTTTTAGGTTTAGAGAATATATTTCAGAAACAATGTTAGAGATTACCTGCCCTGCGAGGTCAATCTTATTTCTTCAAATCAAGTCATTCAACCAGCAAAATTGCATTCATTCTTGCCTGTCTGACAGAGGAAAGGTGGGAGAAGGGACTCCGGGCAATAATTGGTCAATTTAGTTACATTGCAATTGCAAAAAAAAAATGTTCACTGTGGAGAAAGTGTGAATCATCATCCAGAAATTTTTGTTGCAGGGCAAATGTGATTTTTTTTTCCAGTCACAATGAAAAGGGCTTTAGAAAAAAAAACTAGTTTTTTCAGGATTTGCAAAAACTTGATAAAATATGTTGTCCTTAAAATGCGAAACATTGCAGTCAAGATGCATTGTTCTCAAGTAGAAATTATATAACAGTTTATTGCCTGTATCCATCTTTTCTGGTACTGCGCCAGTCTACATGTGGCTCCATAATCAGAATTCTTATGTTTGCATCAGAGGGCTCCCTTGCCAGTGTGGAGAAACTACCATCCAGCTGAAACTCATCAATGAAAGGGGGAAATTCTGATCCCTCCTCGATAAAAATTGGCCTATTTGATTAATTACCTTCACTTCCTCCTTTCTTTTCTTGTACATTGCAAAGAGCCTCTATATGCCTTTGTTTCAGCCTCTTTTTTCATAAGGTTCTCCACACCTCATTGTTCAGATTGGTGACAATCATTTTCTACAATATAAAAGAAAGTGACGAAAATACTCAAACTAGAAGGGAGAATTGAACGTAATGTTTCAGGTCACTGGGTCAGTAAGGTGAGCATTCAGTTTTTGCAATTATTGGATTTGGGAGAATAAAGGAAGCTGGATTCTTTCTGACCAAAGAATTGAGGTTTTTTGTTTGAACAAGGGGTGAAACATCCTCAGGGAAATACTGACATAACTGATGGCAACAGAACTTCTGAGCGAAACTGAAAATAAATCCATTTAAACAAAGACCCCAATAGATGCTTCAATGGACAGGAGCTGTAAAGTATCCTCAGACAAAGCTAAATTCAAGCATAATCTGAGATGGAAAATAACTTTACTAACCACTGTAAATGGATTGGTTTCCAACTGGGTATTAATTTTCCCAACTGAACCCCTATTCCCATCCTACTCTATCTGGCACTTAGTCACAAACCAATCTGCATCATTTTATTGTAATTAGACATGGACTAAACTTTAAAAAAAATTAAACTAAAGATTTACATTAGCAGAAAGATAATGTAACAATTGTAGTAGTGGTCCGGTCAGGCCCTGACCACCTCCTTACTGAGGAGGAGTGCCAGGGTTAAAATGTGGACTGTGGGGAGTGAGCGCCGCCCCTGAGGCTGTGTGCTGATGTCACTCCCGTGAGCCAGCACGGCGGGTGGAGGTTTTGGCAGTATTGCTTTGGTAGCACAGTCTGTTTGAATAAAGAGTTAGTTACTGGTTCACTCAGCTTGGGTGAGATGTGTTCCTTTCATTTTGCAGCGCCACCATATTGTGGGTGCTACAGTGGTGACCCCACATAGGTTTCAATGGTTTGAGACCTACCAAACACGCAGCAGCATGGACCCTACTGGCTTTTCAGCGACTCCTGAAGCTGTCAGTGATGAATTTGCCGCAGTTGCGAACATTTCTGCTCCCACCCTAGCTAAGGTGAACACTGAGGGTGTCCACTTGCCGCCATTTTGGGCCAACCAGCCACACAGTTGGCTGCAACTAGCTGAGGCACAGTTCATGCTAAGAGGCATAACAGCTGAAGACTCCAAATTCTGGCACGTTGTCAGTACCATGAACCCAGTCACAGCAGCAAGAGTCAGCTCTTTTGTGAACCACCCACCCAAGAAACGTAATTAGACCCTCTCTCGTTGGTTCTTACTCGACTCTTTCGAACTCAGTTGGTATGAACGGGCTATTCGCATACGTAACTCACAGGGCCTAGGGGACCACAACCCCTCTGACTTTATGCAGGAGCTAGTAGTGTTAGCAGATGGACACACCAAGTGTTTCCTGTTTGAAGCCCTATTCTTGTCGAAGTTGCTAGTCTACATTGCTTCCGCCATCTTCAATATGGACTTTGGTCACCCGCACCTCGTCGCCAAGGATTCCAAACCCTTCAGCCAGACTCAATCCACGCTCAGCCTATTTGTGCGGTGGGTGCTACCATACAGGCAGGGTGTACTCAGTCCCCTTCCCCGGCAGCTGTGCAGACGCAGTGTGGTGACTGGCCCGACAAGGTTACTGCTACTACCACTGTCGATGGGGCTGTAATGCCAAGCATTGCGTTCCTTCCTGTAATTTCCCCGGATCCACATCCAGCTGGATGCCAGGAAATGAACAAGCCAGCTATCATTAGTGGCTTTGGCAGTTGGCACCAGAAAGGGCCTCCTTTACCTATGGGACCTGAAGACAGGATGACATTTCCTCATAGACACTGGTGCCAAGATCAGCCTCATACCGCCCACATTCTTTCAGACAGCCAATGGTTCTGTAATCCCCAGCTATGGATCTCAACTCATGACTATCCACAAGGTCACAGTTTTCCGATGGGAGTGCACAGTCACCTCTGCTGGTCAGCCCTTCCTAGGGCCAGACTTTCTGCGGGCCAACTAACTGCTGGTAGATTTGACCAGGTGCCGTCTAGTGAATGCAGCAACCTTCCATACTTTTCCCCTCACTGTACACCAATGAAATTTCCAGCCGATGGGAATCCACACCTCCAAATGGAAGGAGTGCACCTCCCTACTGACCAATTTCGCGTCACTGCTAACACCAAATTTACATGATGTGGAAGCTGCGCACTGTGTGCAGCACTTCATTGAGACCACAAAAAGGCAAGATGACTTCCCCAAGACAAGCTCCTCCTGGCCAAAACCTAGTTTGCAACCATGGACTTGTTGGGTATCATCAGCCGCTTGAACAGCCCTTGGACCTCCCCCCTACATATGGTCCCCAAGAACTCTGGAGGGTGGCGCCCGTGCAGAGACTACCGGCGGTTAAATGACTCAACAGTGCCAGTACCACGTGTGCAAGATATCGCTGCTCAACTCCGGGGAACTGAGATCTTCTCTAAAGTTGATTTGGTTAAAGGAAATCATCATATCCCAGTGCACACCGATGACATCCCAAAGACTGCCATCATCAACCCGTTTGGATTTTTCAAATTCGTGCGTATGCCTTTTGGCCTAAAAAATATGACCCAGACATTCCAGTGCCTTATGGACCTGGAGAGAATATTCGTCTATCAAGATGATATTCTCATCACTGGCCCCAACACAGGAACACACAGGGAACACCTTCGGCAGCTCTTCGCCAAGCTTCAGGCTCATGGGTTAATGATAAACCCAGCTAAATACCAGATTGGTTGGACACATCAACTGCTGGTTGGTTACTTAGCTGCAATAAAAAGGTATCTAGTGTGTGGGAGAGGAGAGTGTGGAATGTAAGGGGAGTTAACAAGAATGAATAAAATAAAAATGTAGGATCAATATAAATGGGTGTTGATGATTAGTTGGACTCTGATGGTGAAGGGCTAATTTCTGTTATTTATCTTTCTATGACAATGGATGAGGAAGTCCCTGCTCTAACATATGCTGGGAGGAGAGGTCTAAAAGAATGGAAAGAACTCCCCTCCCATCACAGCCCCCAGACAATGTCTTTATATTAATCAAGCTATTTATCCTCTCTCCCATCTCTTGTTAATTTGCTCAACTAATCAAGCCATGTAAATAACAACATGCCGTCAGTCCTATAATTTGTCTTTTGCCAATTTATACTTTGGCCTCCTTGCCTTGGTTGCATAAATTAATACAAAAATGCATCATGATCTTACCAACTCATGCCTCCATGAGTTCTTAAGATTTTATTTCTTATATTTTGATTGTTTCTTCCTCATTTCATATCATTTTCATGATGCCAGAGATGAATGAGCTGGCTCTTCACTGCCAGAGCATTAAATGTTCATTATGCCTGACGAGGCTAGACCTGTGAAGATCACAACAGCTTGATATCCATTTGTCTGGAATTTAACTGACTGGAATTTGCTGACTGGAAGATAGTTGTAAATTCATAATATATCCTTGGCAGAAACAAGTATAAAATGCATATTTTTGTTTTTAATGTGCAGAAAATATATATAAGGTCATAATTTTTATTTATTGAAAATAGCACTGCTTTAAAACAACGAACTGAGTGTTAACTGTCAAGCCCTTTGCAATTTTTTTAAGTCAATATTGTAGGTGTGAAAAGTGTCAATTTATAAAAGTGCAATAGCAGCAATCCATATAACATGAATAAGTATCAGGTGTTTGAAACAGGAACCATGTCTGGTCACTGCCATGTACTACTACAGTAAGTAAAAATACTGCCTATTCACAGTGTTAAAATAAAGGTTCATGTGTTGATATATTTCACTCATGTATTTTATTAACATGAGTTCTTCAAAAGTCTTGAATAACTTTTTCTATGAATTGTTTCTCCTTATTTGAAAGTCCTAGAAATATTAGTGTTTATAAATGTGTTTGCAGCTTAAAAGTGATCTATATTCTATATATTTGTATTATGTTTGTTCCAAAATAATCACTAATTATAACCAGTGGAATTCATTAAAAGATTCCAGACTTGATGTTACAGAAACTGCAGTTGTATTTCCAATTTCCAGTATTGTTCAACAAGGGCTTTGTTAGGCATTCTCAACGTATAAAGATGCTAAGAAGACAAGGGCCTTTAGGTGTATTTCTGGAATGTGACGGGATTGAAAAATATGTAAAAAGCACTTTGAGAAAAGCTTATTGAACTACACAAAAAAAAAGACATTCAAATAAGATACTGGTAATTAGAAGGTAGTTATACAAAGAGCCACAATTATATTAAGGCACAGTCATGGAACTAATGCATGCAAAAGATAAGAAATGCAATGCTGTTGCAATCCTTTTTGATTAATTCCTGGTCTTAAAGAAAGAGGGCAAAGTTTTGAATAGAGAGAACCATGAGTCGATAGGAAAGTTATCAGAGAATAAATTGATACAACACATATCAATTACACAACACTACAGGCTTAATTTGAAGGCTTAGTTGGCTGTGCAGTTTTCCTGATCGGTTCAGATACTATTCAAATTTGATTTTTATTTACAATATTGCATCAGAACAAAATAATGTCTTGCAGCTAGTACTCCTGAGAAAAACAGAAAGCTGGTCCCTTGACCAGAATGTGACAGAAAACACAACTGCAGCTCTGTAACAGATGTTGGATATGATGTGAAGGCCTGTACATTTTGGGCAAGGCGTCGGATGCAATCTTTAGAAGCCACGCAGTATTATGTTAATTTTTAAACTTGTTTTGAGAATAGAAGTAAAATATAAATTACATAAGGATGTGATAAGAGCTTTCCTTTTAAATTTGTGTAACTTCTTCAGCTGCTTCTGTGCGCAACCACATTTTGTTACATGATATAGGAGTGAGATGATGAGATAAAATAGCAAGTTCCTTTCCATGAAGGATATTGACCAAATTTCAACTTGGACTGCAAAGCATTTATGGATAACAAAAGGATTACAGCAATGAAAGAGGACATTTAGTCCAGTGTGCACGTTAGCTCTCTATTAGAGCAACTTAGTAGTCTACTAACAACTCCTCTCACCCTCCTAAGCTCTACCCCTACCCCAAGCCTTTGTCTGTAATCTTGCAAAATTTTCTGCACATCATTCATCTAATCTTTCAGAAGCACTCTTGCTCATGTTCCTCTCCCCAGACATGGGAAATTTCAAGACATTGTCATATACAGTGCCTTCCAAAATGTTTGTGACAGACATTTTGAGACAGTCTCCTCATTTCAGGACACTATAATGTTTGGAACATATGGCTTCACAGGTTTTTATGAGTACTCAGGTATGTTTAATTGCTTCATTTCGTACAGGTATAAGAGAGATAGGGTTGCTTCTCAGCTTTTGGTCACCTTTGAAGTCTGTAGTTGCCATTTTTAAACATGAGGAAAACAGAGTTGTGCCAAAGAAGCCATTCTGAGGCTGAAGAACAAGAATAAAATAGGAAGACCCAAACCGCATGATTACCAAAATCAACAGTTCGCAACATCATTAAGAAGAAAGATCGTACTGGTGAGCTCAGTAATCACAAAGGGACCAATATTCCAAGGAAGACTCCACTGCTGATGACAGAAGAATTCTCATCATAATAAAGAAAACTCTCCAAATGTATGTCCAACAGATCAGAAACACTCTTCAGGAGGCAGATGCAGATATATCAATGACTACAATCTGCAGAAGACTTCTGGAACAGAAATACAGAGGCATCACTGCAAGATGCAAACCATGGCAAAGGTGAAAGGCAGTTGGGCAGTTCCTTTACCCTGTCACACTTTGCTCATGCCATCACTCTGATACAGATTAATTTTAGTTTAATCTGTCCACAAGTCCTATTTCCAGAATTCTGCAGTCTGTTAAATATTTATTTATAAACTGTAATCTGGCCATCCTTTCTGTAGCTAACTAGAAGAAAGTTGGAGCTGAGATTGAACCATTCTTGGAAATGTTCCTTCCAGTGGGGTTTACTGAACCTCTGTTCTTAATTATTTCACCTCCAGTAACACCTTGAATGTTTGGCCCATGATTGACCTTGACAACATTGAAGAAACCACACATCATTGATTTCAGCAAGCTTTTGGATCTCCTGTGTTCCTTTCACCTCTCTGAATTACAATATTAATTAACCCTTTCCCACTGTACAGCATGAGATTTAAATGTTCCCTAGCTGGTGCCTTGACATCCACTATAATTTGAGGCATATCAAATTTTCTTATCCCACTGGCATGCCAAGATGCATGTGGATCCTGCAATAATGTAGAGATTATTGCCATTGTGGGTCCCAACATTAAAAAAAACACCTATCTGTTTATTCTACTTCAGTGAAATTCTCATCTATTACAGTTTCTACTGAAGCATGTGGAAGTCCCATTATTATCTATTCATTAAAAAAAGTTCAAATAGCATAGTTATTCTTTAACATAAACAATTAAAATATAGTTTGTGAGAGATTGTAAATTTAAATTCTACAACTTTAAACATCTGCATCTCTACTTAGCATCGTCCTGACGTGAATTTATCACACGCAACAGCAAAAAAAAATTAGGCTAAACATTATTTCAAAAAGTTAGTATTCATGATTTTCTTTGTCTTGGCTTCGCGGACGAAGATTTATGGAGGGGGTAAAAAGTCCACGTCAGCTGCAGGCTCGTTTGTGGCTGACAAGTCCGATGCGGGACAGGCAGACACGATTGCAGCGGTTGCAGGGGAAAATTGGTTGGTTGGGGTTGGGTGTTGGGTTTTTCCTCCTTTGCCTTTTGTCAGTGAGGTGGACTCTGCGGTCTTCTTCAAAGGAGGTTGCTGCCCGCCAAACTGTGAGGCGCCAAGATGCACGGTTTGAGGCGTTATCAGCCCACTGGCGGTGGTCAATGTGGCAGGCACCAAGAGATTTCTTTAGGCAGTCCTTGTACCTTTTCTTTAGTGCACCTCTGTCACGGTGGCCAGTGGAGAGCTCGCCATATAACACGATCTTGGGAAGGCGATGGTCCTCCATTCTGGAGACGTGACCCATCCAGCGCAGCTGGATCTTCAGCAGCGTGGACTCGATGCTGTCGACCTCTGCCATCTCGAGTACTTCGACGTTAGGGATGTAAGCGCTCCAATGGATGTTGAGGATGGAGCGGAGACAACGCTGGTGGAAGCGTTCTAGGAGCCGTAGGTGGTGCCAGTAGAGGACCCATGATTCGGAGCCGAACAGGAGTGTGGGTATGACAACGGCTCTGTATACGCTTATCTTTGTGAGGTTTTTCAGTTGGTTGTTTTTCCAGACTCTTTTGTGTAGTCTTCCAAAGGCGCTATTTGCCTTGGCGAGTCTGTTGTCTATCTCATTGTCGATCCTTGCATCTGATGAAATGGTGCAGCCGAGATAGGTAAACTGGTTGACCGTTTTGAGTTTTGTGTGCCCGATGGAGATGTGGGGGGGCTGGTAATCATGGTGGGGAGCTGGCTGATGGAGGACCTCAGTTTTCTTCAGGCTGACTTCCAGGCCAAACATTTTGGCAGTTTCCGCAAAGCAGGACGTCAAGCGCTGAAGAGCTGGCTCTGAATGGGCAACTAAAGCGGCATCGTCTGCAAAGAGTAGTTCACGGACAAGTTTCTCTTGTGTCTTGGTGTGAGCTTGCAGGCGCCTCAGATTGAAGAGACTGCCATCCGTGCGGTACCGGATGTAAACAGCGTCTTCATTGTTGGGGTCTTTCATGGCTTGGTTCAGCATCATGCTGAAGAAGATTGAAAAGAGGGTTGGTGCGAGAACACAGCCTTGCTTCACGCCATTGTTAATGGAGAAGGGTTCAGAGAGCTCATTGCTGTATCTGACCCGACCTTGTTGGTTTTCGTGCAGTTAGTATTCATGTGCCAATGAAAGAATGACGTGGAGAAATTTGGGCATTGAGCTCACTTATATAAAAAGAAAACACCACCAAAACATAAAGAATTATGTGAGGATTTCAAAGGCAAATCCATTGGAACTCCATTATCTCTCACCGAATCCATCTACTACACCAAGAAAAGGTATATGACTAAACGTACATTTTTATTAGGCTAACCTAAAACCTTTCATATTATTATGGATCATTATCCACAAGTGCTATTATAGAAGAGTTGACTTTTTTAAATTTAAAAACATTTAGATGTACAGCACGGTAACAAGCCATTTTGGCCCACAAGCCCATGTCACTTACAACCTGCGGTATACTTCAAACGGTGGGAGGAAACCAGAGCCCCCTAAGGAAACCCACGTAGACAAGAGGGGAAAGTACAAATACCTTGCAGTCAGCATGGGATTCGAACCCAAATCCAGATGGCTGGGGCTGTAACAGCATTGTGCTAACTGCTACGCTAATGGTGCCGCCCATCATGAGTACAACAATAATCATTTGCATTTATACCGTGACTCAAATGTAGAAAAAATATCCAAGAGGCACTTCACAGAGACATCTATTTTTATATATCTTTAAATATTCATGGGGCAACTGAAAGTTTGGTCAGTCCAATGTGATGGAAGTGGAAAGGGTTTGAAGGCACTTGCAGTGGAGGCCATTCACTGACTCTGAAGGAACTCTGTTTTGCTCCTCTTTTTCATTGACTTTAAGGGATACCAGGTGACTTTTTTTTCTGCCTTATAGCATCCAGAAGGCAATTTTCTGTAAAATTACATGTTCTTTACTATTACTTGACAATAAAGGGATTTTGAATCTTAAAGACACCAGAGGACTTTAAAAAATCATGAAGGAGCAATTCCATGAGAGAGGACAATGGAAGTTATCCCCAGAGAAATTTTTTTTTAAAGCTACAGCTGCTGAAATAATGAAATGGAATTAGAAAATATTGGAAGCATTCAAGGTCACACAGCAATGGTGAAAAGAGAGTGTGTCCAGGAACTGAAGGATTAACTGCTTCTCTTCCCACAGATGCTGTATGACCTGCAAAGAGTTTCCAGCATTTTCTGCTGAAATCTCACCTCAGCTGTTGTCTAAAATCTATAATACTGTCATGGCTGCAAATAAACTCAATGGTGGAAGAGAAACATCACACTCAGCTGCTTCTGAGTAAGTGTGGTCAATGCAAGCAACTCAAGGTGAATTTATTCTTTGGTCTGATCTGTGATTAGTGAGTAGTGCGTAAAAGATGAGAGAAAAGTGTTTGAAAACTTTATTTAGAAAATTACATATCCAAGAATTTTGCCTCAACTTACCAATGGTGTGGAAAGATGGCAAAATCTCTTGTGCTTGCAGATGATCCATATCCCTCCATATTCAAGTGTCGATCGAGAAGACTCTTGAAACACTGCTATCATGTCTGCTCTGACCCTTATCCTTGGTATCCAGTCCAGCAATCTAGTGTCAGTGTAAAAATAAACCTGTCCCAGATGTCTCCTTTAAACTGAACCCTGCCCCCATGCTCACCTCGAATGTGGCTGCCTTGAAGCTTTTGTTAGCCAATAAATTCCTGTGCTTACCGGGGCTCGGGCCTATTTGGTTCAGGTGGTAGGTCGGAGGAGGCAGCAATCGGAGCTCGGGCAGTGTTGTGAGGAGGAGGAGCGAGGTGAGAGTGACGGGGTTAATTGGTCAAGGGCCAATAAGTGGAGGGTAAGGCAAAGGAGCGGCCTGCGAGGTGCAGTGACTGAATGGCCCGGTGAAGGAGTGGGACTTCAAGGCTTTGGCTCAAGAGGCTTCGGCAAGCAGAGGCTGAGGTTGAGCATAACTGCATTAAGGTAAGACTGTATATTTGTCACATATAATATATATCTACTTTTTGTTTATCTCTTTGTAAAGTGAGAGGGGAGAGAGAAGGCATGTGTGTGAGAGCAATTTGGTGTTCTCAGTGTCAGATGTGGGAGGTCATGGAGTCTTCTAGCCTCCCGGACATCCACGTCTGCACTAGGTGTGCTGAGCTGCAGAATCTCAGGGTCTGAGTCAGGGAACTGGAGCTGCAGCTCGATGACCTCGCTCTGGTCAGGGAAAGGGAGGCCATCATTAGATAGGAGCTATAGCCAGTTGGTCTTACCAGGACCACTGGAGGAAAATCAGTGGGTAACAGTTAGAAGAAGGAAAGGAAAGAGACAGGTACAAGAGAGAGCCCCTGAGCCTGTGGCCCTCAACAAAAGGTACTCCTCCTTGAGTACTGTTGGGGGGGGAACAGTCAGGCTGGGGAAGGCAGCAGTGGCTATATCTCTGGCACGAGGTCAGCCTCTGTAGCCCAAGAGGATAGAGAAAGGAAGAGGAGGGCAATAGTTATAGGGGATTCAATGGTCAGGAGGACAGATAGGGTATTCTGTGGATATGATAAAGAAAACTGGATGGTGGTTTGCCTCCCTGGTGCCAGGGTCTGGGATGTAACTTCTCGTGTCCCTGACATCCTAAGAGGGTATGGTAATGAGCCAGAGGTCATGGTACATGTTGGTACCAATGACATAGGGAGGAAGAGTGAAGTGGTACTAAAAAATGAATATAGGGAGTTGGGTAGGGAGCTATAAAGAAGGACCTCAAAGGGGGTAATCTCTGGATTACTTCCTGAGCCATGTGATAGCGAGGGCAAGAATAAAATCAGGTGGATGATGAATGTGTGGCTAAAGGGGTGGAGTAAGGGGCAGGGATTCATATTCTTGGATCACTGGGACCTGTACCGAACAGACTAGTTACATCTGAATTCCAGAGGGACCAGGATCCTGGCAGGGGCATTTGATAGGGCTACTAAGGAGGTTTTAAACCAGTGCAGTTGGGGGAAGGGGTCCATATAAAGGAGAACATCAAAGAGAAGGTTTGTCATCAAAGAGAGAAGACTTGACAAAGTTTGGGTGAGGAAAGTCAGATGATCAAGGAGGAAAGTGGATCGTAATGAGCCAGAGGAGAGGGTGGAGGAGAGGATGATGGTAATAAATAATAGAGTTGTCCGTATAGATGAGGATAAACAGACGGTAAGATGCGGGAAATCTCTGAAATGTATTTACTTTAATGCTAGAGGTATTGTAAGGAAGATAGATGAGCTGAAGGTGTGGATAGACACTTGGCAGTATGACATGGTGGCGATTAGTGAGAAGTGATTGCAGGAGGGATGTGACTGGCAGCTAAATATTCTGGGATTTTGTTGCTTCAGATGTGATAGAATTGGAGGGGTAAGGGGGGTGTGGCGTTGCATGTCAAGGAAAATATTACAGCGGTGCTGATGCGAGATAGATTGGAGGGCTCGTCAAGGGAGGTGGTATGGGTGGAATTAAAAAATGGAAAAGGTGAGGTTACAGTTATAGGGGTGTATTATAGACCACCTAGTGAGAAATAGAGGAGCAAATGTGTAAGGAAATAGCCGAATTTGTGTTAGTGGGGGATTTTAATTTTCCTAATATAGAATGTGAGACGCATAGCATGAAGGGGTTGGTTGGATGGATTAGAATTTGTAAAATGTGTGCAGGATAGTTTTTTTGCAACAGTATTTTGAGGTACTCACTAGAGAAGGAGCAATGTTGGATCTACTGTCGGGGAATGAGATAGGTCAGGAGACAGAGGTATGTGTTGGGGAGCACTCGGATCCAGTGATCATAGTATCATCAGTTTCAATATAATTATGGAAAGGGATAGGTCAGGTCCGATGATAAAGTTTTTTGAGTGGGGGAAAGCCAGATTTGATGAAATGAGAATGGATATGCAAGGAGTGATTTGTTTCATGGGTAGGAGTATTGGAGATAATTTAAAGGTGAGATTTTGAGGGTGCAGAATCTTTATATAACCATATAACAATTACAGTATGGAAACGGTCCATATTGGCCCTACTAGTCCACACCGATTTAAATGAAACTTCACTAGCTCCACTTACCTGCTCCCTGCCCATAACCCTCCAACCCCCTCACATCCATGTACTCATCCAACCTCCTCTTAAATGACAAAATTGACCCTGCTGCAACCACCTCTTCCGGAAGGTCATTCCACTCAGCCTCCACTCTCTGTGTGAAGAAGTTTCCCCTCATGTTACTTCTAAACTTTTGCCCCCTAACCCTTAACTTATAACCCCTCGTTCCAATCTCTCCTACCCTCAAGGGAAAGAGCCTTTTCGCATCTACTGTAAATATTCCCCTCATAATTTTATATACCTCTAACAAATCCCCCCCCAACCTCCTACGCTCCAACGAATAAAGACCCAGTCTACTCAATCTTTCGTTGTATTCTAGATACTGCAATCCAGGCAACATTTTAATAAATCTTCTCTGCACCCTCTCCACCTTATTGATATCCTTCCTATAATTTGGAGACCAGAACTGCACACAATATTCCAAACTTGGCCTCATCAATGCCTTGAACAGTCTCAATATCACCTCCCAGCTCCTATATTCTATGCTTTGATTTATAAAGGCCAGCATACCAAAAGCCTTACCACCCTATCCACATGAGTATCCACCTTCAAAGAACAATGAACCGTTATTCCAAGATCCCTCTGTTGCTCTGTATTCCTCAGTGCCCTCCCCTTCACTGCATACATCCTGTTTTTGATTATTCTTCCCAAAATGAAGTTCTTCATACTTATCTACATTAAACTCCATCTACCATCTTTCAGCCCACTCATCTAAGCAGTCTAAATCCTTCTGCAGTCCCTGAAAACCACCTTCACTATCCACAGCTCCCCCTATTTTTGTATTCTCTGCATATTTACTCACCCAATTTACTACCCCATCATCCAAATCATTAATGTAAATGAGGAACAACAAAAGACCCAACACCAATCCCTGAGTCACACCGCTCATCACCGGACTCCGTCCTGACAGAAAGCCGTCCATCATGACTCTCTGGTGTCTATCTTCTAGCCACCGTTGAACCTATCTGACTATCTCAACATTAATCCATAGTGCCTGAACCTTCCTTATTAGCCTTCCATGTGGAACCTTATTGAAAGCTTTACTGAAATCCAAATAGACCACATCTACTGCTCTACCTTCATTAACCTTTCTAGTCACTTCCTCAAAGAATTCAACAAGATTTGTCAAATATGACCTTCCCCTCACAAACCCATGTTGGGTGTACCTGATCAATCCCTACTCCTCTGGATACTTATATATATTATCCCTAAGAATACTTTCCATTAGCTTACCCATCACTGATATCAAACCAACTGCTCGATAATTGCTGGGCCTAAACCTGGAGCCATTTTTAAACAGTGGAACCACGTTTCTAACGTGCCAATCCCGCGGCACCATGCCTTCCTCCAGTGACTGTTGAAAAATCACTGTTAGAGCTCCGCTTTTTCCTCCCTGACTTTCCTTAAGGTCCTGAGGAAAATCCCGTCGGGACCTGGAGTCTTATTTACCTTTATATACTTCAGAAGTTCCAACACCCCATCTTTCCTAATCCCTATCTCTTCCATAATTACCCCTTTTGCCTCGCTTATCCTACACGATTCCATATCGCTTTCCCTAGTGAATACCAACGAGAAGAATTAATTCAATATCTCTCCCATCTGGTTTGGGTCCTCACACATTCATCTGCTCCAATTCTCCAGTGAAACAATGATCTAGATGATGGGGTGGTGAATTGGATTAGTAAATATGCAGACGATACTAAGGTAGGTGGAATAGTGGATAATGAAGAAGGTTTTCAAGGATTGCAGAGGGATTTGGGCTGCTTAGAAAAGTGGGCTGAAAAATGGCAGATGGAATTTAATGCTGATAAGTGTGAGGTGCTTCATTTTGGTAAGAAGAATCAGAATAGGACATATGTGGTAAATGGGAGAGCATTGAGGAATACAGAAGAGCAGAAAGATTTAGGAGTAACGGTACATCGTTCCCTGAAGGTAGAAACTCACGTGAATAGGGTGGTGAAGAAGGCTTTTAGTATGCTGGCCTTTATCAATCATTGCATGGAATATAGGAGTTGGGAGGTGATGTTGAGATTGTATAAGACGTTGGTGCGGCCTAATTTGGAGTTCTGTGTGCAGTTCTGGTCGCCTAATTATAGGAAGGATATAAACAGAGTGGAGAGAGTGCAGAGAAGGTTTACCAGAATGTTGCCTGGGTTTAAGCATCTGGAGTATGGGGAGAGATTGGACAGATTGGGTCTTTATTCTTTGGAGCGTAGAAGGTTGAGAGGGGATTTGATAGAAGTATTTAAGATTATGAAAGGGATAGACAGAATGGATGTGGATAGACTATTTCCGTTAAGAGGAGGAAAGTTTAAAACAAGAGGACATGAGTTAAGAATTAAGGGGCAGAGGTTTAGAGGTAACATGAGGGGGAACTTCTTTACTCAGAGACTGGTAGCTGTGTGGAATGATCTTCCGGGAGAAATAGTGGCGGCGGAGTCAATTGTATTATTTAAGAAAAGGTTGGAGAGGTATATGGATGAGAAGAAGATGGAGGGTTATGGGCATTGTGCAGGGAGGTGGGACTAGAAAGGGGTGTTTGGTTCGGTGCGGACTAGAAGGGCCTAATGGCCTGTTTCCATGCTGTAATTGTTATGTTATATATGTTATCCTTCACTCTCCTTTTGCTATTCACATATTTGTAAAAACCCTTCAGATTTACTTTCACCCTATTTGCTATAGCCACCTCGTACCTTCTTTTCGCTTTCCTAATTTCCTTCTTAAGCTTCTTTCTACAATCTATGTATCTTTCAAGCATCTTGTCCATTCCTTGCTTCCTGTATTTAATGTAGGCCTCCTTTTTATCTCGAACCAACATCCTAATCTCTCTTGAAAACCACGGCTTTCTTGAACATTAGGCCCTGCCTTTTATTCTAATAGAACATAAAGATTCTGCACCCTCAAAATCTCAGCTTTAAATGCCTTCCAATTCTCCTCTACCTCCTTCCCATAGAACAAATCAGCTAAACCACTCCCTGCAAATCCCTTCTCATTTCATCAAATCTGACTTTCCCCTCACTCAAAAACCTTCATTGTTGGACTAGACCTATCCCTTTCCATAATTATATTGAAACTAATGGTACAATGATCACTGGATCTGAAGTGCTCCCCAACACACACCTGCCCTATTTCATTCCCTAACAGTAGGTCCAATACTGCCCCCTCTCTAGTGGGTACCTCAACATATTGCTGCAAAAAGGTATCCTGCACACATTTTATAAACTCTAAGCCATCCAGCCCTTTCACTGACTGACTCTCCCAATCTATATTAGGAAAATTAAAATCCCCAACTAACACAACTCTGTGCTTATTGCACATCTCAGCTATTTCCTTACACATTTGCTTCTCTAGTTCTCACTCCCCACTAGATGGTCTATAATACACCCTTATAATTGTAACCTTTTCTATTTTTTAATTCCACCCACACCGCCTCCCTTGACGAGCCCTCCAATCTATCACATCTCAGCACACTTTAATATTTTCCCTGACAAGGAATGCCACATCACCAACCTCTTAGCCCTCCAATTTTATCACACCTAAAGTAGCGAAATCCCGGAATATTTAACTGACAGTCACAAATCTCCTGCAACCATGTCTCACTAATCACCACCACGTCATATTGCCAAGTGTCTATCGACACCTTCAGCTCATCCACCTTCCTACAACACTCCAAGGAGTATTTCAGAGATATCCCACATCTTTCCTTCTGCCTATCCCCCTCTTTACTGTCCACACTATTATTTGTTACCATCATCCCTCCCCCATCATAGCACCTATCCCTTTCCTCTTCAATCAACTGCTGTTCCCCCCCAAAATTTTGTCTATAGGCCTTTTCGCTTTGCTGACAAAATCTCTCTGTTGTCCTGCCTTACATGGACCCCTTCCCCTGATCAGGGACACCCAACATGGGTTTGGAAGGGATAGTCATGTTTGACAAATCTTGTTGAATTTTTTGAGGAGGTGACTAGAAAGGTTAATGAGGGTAGAGCAGTAGATATAGTATATATGGATTTCAGTAAAGCGTTCGATAAGATTCCACATGGAAGGTTGGTAAGGAAGGTTCAGGCACTAGGTATTAATGTTGAGATATTCAGATAGGTTCAATGGTGGTTAGAAGATAGACACCAGAGAGTCATGGTGGACAGCTGCCTGTCATGATGGAAGCTGGTGATGAGCGGTGTGACTCAGGGATTGGTGTTGGGATCCTTGTTGTTTGTCATTTACATTAATAATTTGGATGATGGAGTGGTAAATTGGGTCAGTAAATATGCGGACAATACAAAAATAGGGGAAGTTGTGGATAGTGAAGATTGTTTTCGGGGACTGCTAAAGGATTTGGACTGCTTAGATGAGTGGGCTGAAAGATGGCAGATAGAGTTTAATATTGATCAGTGTGAGGTGCTTTATTTTGGGAAGAATAATCAAATCAGAACATATGCAGTGAAGGAGAGGGCATTGAGGAATTCAGGTGAACAGAGAGATCTTAGAATAACAGTTCATCATTCTTTGAAAGTGGATTCTCATGTAGATAGGGTGGTAAAGAAGGCTTTTGGTGTGCTGGCCTTTATAAATCAAAGCAGAGAATATAGAAGCTGGGAGGTAATGTTGAGACGGTTCAAGGTATTGGTGAGGCCAAGTTTGGAATATTGTGTACAGTTCTGGTTTCCAAATTATAGAAAGGATATCAATAAGGTGGAGAGGATGCAGAGAAGATTTACTAAAATGTTGCCTGGATTGCAGTATCTAGAATACGGAGAAAGATTGAGTAGACTGGGTATTTATTCATTGGAGCGTGGGAGGTTGGTGGGGGGGGGGGGTGGATTTGATAGAGGTATATAAAATTATGAGGGGGATGGATAGAGTAGAAGTGAATAAGTTCTTCCCCTTGAGGGTAGGAGAGATTGGAACAAGGGGTCATAAGTTAAGGGTTAGGGGGCAAAAGTTTAGAAGTAACATGAGGGGAAACTTCTTCACTCAGAGAGTGGATGCTGAATGGAATGACCTTCCGGAAGAAATGGTCGCAGCAGGTCAATTTTGTCATTTAAGAGAAGGTTGGATGAGTGCATGGATGGAAGGGGATTGGAGGGTTATGGACAGGGAGTGGGTAGGTGGAACTAGTGGTGTTCTCTTAAATCAGTGCAGTCCAGAACGGCCAAGATGGCCAGTTTTCATACTGTAATTGTTATATGGTTATATATGGTTTGTAACCCATCTGGTGAAAATCTGATAATTCCCTCTTTGAAAGGAACGCTGACCTAATTGGGAGAGTATTGTAAGATTTATGTATCTGCTTAGTACATAGCTGCCTTCCTTAACATCATCAACGTGAAAACTGTTTATCAGAGTGGGAGCTGAGTGGGTGAAGGTGTAGACTTGATAATGACTCAGTTTGGCTCCTTACACCATTGATCCCACCCACTCTGCACCTTACAAAAATGAAAATCTCAGCTTGGGAGGCTGTGAGAAATAAGCAAAATGATCATGTCACTGACAGGTCCTGGAATTAACTAGAGGAAGAAGGAAGCTCTCACCCTGCAAAGTTAGATTCTGAATTAATGAAGGAGTGATTCAAGCCAAGGCACACAATTTGCCTGTAATTATAGCTAAAAATGATATGAAAGTGGGCTTCTGTTGTATAAAGACCCTGAACTCAACAATGCATAATTTCTTTGGTTGGTACAACTTAGCCAATCATCACCTCATTAGCTTACTCACACATCAGCAAAACTTTGGAAGAAATCACTGACAGTGCATTACAAGTAACTTGGTCATCAATGCTCATTTTAGATTGTGATAGAATAATCTGTTAAAATGAACTGAAACCATACCATTAGAACCTTCATGCAAGTACTGATGTGGACTTGTGCCTTTTTTATTAAAAACTTTATTGCCCTGTCTGACACCTCCCTACTCCTTCCCCTCTTTTCCCTCCCGCATCAAACACGCTTAAAACTGAATTTAATTCTTGAGGTAAGGTGAAATTTCTTTGGGCATATTTAAGTTGAAGATGGAGGAATTGAGGGTAATGAGGATCTGGCACAGAAGAGTTGATATTCATTGATCAGCCATCAACATAATGAGGCAGGTTTGAGGGATCTGGTGCCAGACTCTTGCATGAATACTTGTATTCACAAGTATCAGTAATGACTATTCCTCAAGGGAAGACTGCATGGGTGACCATCAATTTAGAATGCATTCAGAATAAGTCTGAGACACAAAAGGTGTAATCCTCACTGCTGTCATCATCTCTGGGGATTGTTGGGGCAAAGGAAGCATCTAGCCCATAGATATGCAGAGCAGTGCAGGAATAGGATCTGGTTTTAGATGAAGATTTCAATATTAGCATTATGCTAACCGCTTCCATTTGCCATCCTGTGGCAATAAGACATTGAATCCTATACCACAGGGGGAGAGTTATCACTGATCAGAAACCAATCAAAGTAATTGTTTTGTCTCCAAGAGCAGCTTGCACGCTGGGTATTCCGCAGTGAGTGACTCACATCAGATCCTTTTTCCATCAGCAACAAGTAATGGAAAATAAATTGGTCCTCTTGTTTAACAACCTTAAATTACCAGCAAATTAATCCTGAGTGCACCAACTGCAGGATTTACAATGACAATTCATCAAGGATTTTTCGAAAGATCCTCTGAAACAAGTGATTTCTATCACAAGAATGACAGCAATATCAAGCAAATGTAATCCCTTTGCCCACTCTCAATGGGCCGCATTGCAACTTTGCAAACTTTAATTCAAGAGAGGTTATTGCTCAATTCCGAGTCTTTGTTGAATTTGATGGGACCTGTGCAAATCCCACATTTGATTGCTGTATCCCTGGGTGCCTGGCACTGATCCCAAATAAAATTACTTTTGTAGCAAATTGTGCATGTCAGTCTGAAGACCTGTCACAACTTGCCCCCCTCCTCCCTCCACTCACTGAGTGAGTGCTCTGATCCCCATCAATGAATTTGCACCACAACATGAAAATGCCTCAAAGCCAAGAGAGCACATTCAAGCTCAAAGAACTAGTGTGCCACTTCCCATGTGACTCAGCCACCCTCCCCCCCCCCTCCCCCCGAAAGGACAATCACCCCCTGCCCTATCTGTGGCAGGGTCTGCATATCCAAGAGCTCTCAACAGTCATCTCAAAATCAGAATGAAAGCAGATCATCCTCAACCCCAGAA
This sequence comes from Narcine bancroftii, assembly GCF_036971445.1. Classification (NCBI taxonomy): domain Eukaryota; kingdom Metazoa; phylum Chordata; class Chondrichthyes; order Torpediniformes; family Narcinidae; genus Narcine; species Narcine bancroftii. The sequence goes on along the minus strand of NC_091473.1, from coordinate 21,854,474 downwards.
AATGAATGAAGCTATTTGTTGAAGGGATGCAGGAAGGAATGAATCTCTGCATAAAAAAAGCATACGAGAGTAATTGTCAGCAAATTGATGGAGAAAAACACAATGATTACCACTCCTACCTCTTCTGAACAGCAAAATGAAGTAGACATTTACCCAGACTAGTCAGCCACAGATTTTAGCTCTGCTTCTGGAAATTGTGGAAAAATCTTTTGTGCGCAAGGAATTTATTTATTAAAATATAAAGTTTCACTGGTCCATGCCTTAACCATGACGTTACAGCCTGATACTTCGACAATTTTCATTTTAAGTACAAATAATTTTCCTCGGAGTACCAATAGAATCCTAATAGTTTCTTCTATTGAAATCAGCCATTTGCACCCTCTCAAATCCTGGTTCCAATAACTGGTTCCCATGAGCCGATCTCCAAAAGTCTGCAGCCTGTGTGGGTCCTTCAACTGGAAGTCATCCACAGCCTGTGTAAATCCTTCAGTTGTTGAGTCCGCTGCTGTGGTCACTGTCCTGAAGACTCATGTCCCATGCTTCTCCATCTTATTGGTGGGTGTTCTCCCCATTTCTGGTGCCCTGTGTTGGTTCTCTGCTCCCCCCGGAGTCTGCAATCTCTCGAGACCATTGCCAACACAGGCACCGCCATCTTGGGCACCAGCCCCACAGTTGCAGGATTTTAAGTAAAAACACGTCGGGTCATTTAACAGGCTTTTTTACACCCGTATGATGCTATCCGCATTAGGGCTGGATGGTTGGACACTGAACTGTGTCTTTGCTCACCACTTACCCCTTGTCTGCACCAGCGGCAGTAATACCATTACACAGCAGCTCCATCATCGCTGCCATTTTTATTTTCTTGAATGTGGTAGTAGAAAGTAATTCAGCAAAACAAATAAAACATGAACTATTATATGAACAAGCATGAAAAATTAGTTCAGAATTTGTGCTGCTGAGTTTGTTAAATTTATACCAGTTATAAATTTGATTCAGAACCTTCATAGTTGGTGAACAAAGAAAAATATAATCTTAAAGCATGACAATTTGCAAGGACCCATGTCAATACCTCAATCACTTCCACTGTGGTGCATGTTATCAATCAATTTTTATCAGGCCATGATACTCATTTTATCATGGTTGACTGAAGTTGGACATTTTAACTGCATTGATATCAATGTCTGCATCTGTATTATTTGCAAACACAGAAATGCTAGAGGAACTTAATCAGGTCTCGCAGCATCCCTAGGAGGTAAAAATACTGTATTATAATCTAAGTTTCAGGCCTGAGACCTTCTTCATTCTTTCAAGGTATGTGTAAAAACCAAGCAGGAGCAGCTTTTTATTTGTAATCTGTATTACTTAATTGATGAAAGATGTACTTTAAAAAATTGTATTAAAATATCTTTGCTTTGCTCTTTTTAGGATTTTCTGGATGTCCCATTGTGGAAATTGTAAGACAAAGCTTGTCAGTGTCTGTCTATGCAATGTGAAGAGGAAAAGGCGTCCAAGAAGTGACGTCATAACTTGCTGAGACTTTAAACAAAGGTTGGCTGTGCCTTAAGTATTTCACAGGTTGGCAGAAGAATCTGATCTCTGGTTCTCAGGATAATTTTACACATGGGCACAAAAAGAATATGTGGAAGCCAACATTTGTCCAAGTTCAAATCTGCTTGTTTGGTGGAACTTTAAAAGTGAAGCCTTTTGGCCAGTGAGAACCTCCAGCTATTGGCTATCACATGACAATTTTCAATGATGGTTTAGAGATGCCTTCTGCCTATTGATGAATGTTTGGAATTATTTTTTCTCCAAACGATGTTTGCAGAATTTGGGATTCCTTATGCCTGGGTTCACTCCGTGCCCTCTTTTCTTGGACCCTGAAGGGAAAGACAGGAGCATGCACAGAGTCCGGTTTCTTTCACTCGAACTTTTGATCTTCATAGGTTTTTACTGTATTCATAGACTAGAATTCCTTGAGGTGAACCTATTACCTTTTTTAGGGCTGGGAGCAAAAGCTCCATTTCCCCCAAACATTCCACTATCTTTTGTTCCCTTTCCAGCCGATTCTTTGAGATGGGCAGGCACAGCAGTGTGTGCAAAATTCAGTGGACCCTGAGGCATTCTAGAAAAGAATCTCAGTAGTCAGCCCTTCACCCAAGACCTAGCACTGTTCAATGATTGTGAAACACAGGTAGTGGTCACACAAACCAAGCATAAAATGTAGTCATTTCAATAGTGACATCTGGTTTGACATTGTGGACTGACACGCCATACAGTTACCATAAGCTATTTAATTCCTTTGCTGTGGGTATTTCACGTAATACTTTTTCATTAACAAACTTGCCTGTGTTTTTATGTCTACTATTTTGAAATCGCCTTAATCATTTCGATTTTATATTGTATACCTCAAACAATTTTTTTTCTCTCTTTTGAACACAACCTGCATTTTTTCTTCATCGCTACACTGTACTGGATTGGGTAGAAAGGGAGCAATGATACTATTAGAAACAACAGATCAGTGGAAGGCTGACAAGAGCACAACCATGGAGGATAAAGCACGCCTCTGCCCTGCATTTATCATTTGGGCTTCCATTCATCAGAATAAGATGAGGGAAAACAATTACCAATTCAGATTTTCTATGCAATGATAAGAAAAGTGTGTTAATATTTAATACTGAATTTAATGTTATATATGACGTTAATTGAAATTATGATATTGAGAAGCAATGTTTGTAAATGTAACTCATTGATTGGCATAACCTGTCAAGTGGGGCATTGTTGAACAATTGACAGGATCAGTTGCCAAAGGCACAGCCACATTAAAGCAGTGGGTTAGTAGTGTGCATGTCTTTGTCTGCAGAGCATGACTTGCTGATTCAGTGCTTGCCTTCCATTTAGTATTGCAGTTATTAGTGTTGTTCCCTATTAAATTTATTGTATGCACTTGCTATTGGCAAGCCACAACCAAGAAGATTCTATACTCTGAGATACCTTAACTGTCACCTGTGGGATTTCCCAGTCCTAAAGCATGATAGTTCTGTTTAAAATATAACATCAGATTCCTATGCTCTCATCTTGCTCATTATTACTGGAATGACATTTCCTTATTCAGAAGTACTTAAGCATCTTTCCATTGTATATTGTAAAGGCAAATGTTAAACATAGACACCTTGACTTGTCAAAGCTGCAGTAGGTTTTAACATGACCTCAGGACTGTAGATTGGAAAAATATTTTCTTAACATTGAGCTTGGGGTTGAGGGTGGGGTCAAGCATAGTTCTGAATCCAAATGGATTTTTATTGTTTCGAAAGCCCTCGCAATAACTACTTTGGAATATCACCCTTATTACCATATTAATCCAGTTGAAAAAAGTGGGATTACAAATTCTATCCAAGTTCCCAATAACTAATTCAGCAGGTGACATTCTAATTTTAAAAGTCTTCACTTACCATCTAAGGTTCATATATCTCGACCCCTAGCTACTCCTTAATGAATGAACATCATCATGTTTTGCATATGCCTTAGAGACAATCAGCATAATATTCTACCACTACACTTACTGAGACCTAGGAAAGAACTTTGACCAAGAGATCAAGGGATTTTAAAAAAATTAAATTTAGACATACAGCACGGTAACAGGACATTTTGGCCCAATTTACACCAAATTAACCTACAGCCCCCTGTACGTTTTGAAGGGGGGGAGGAAACCGGAGCCCCTGGGGAAAACCCATGCAGACATGGGGAGAACGTACAAACTCCTTCAGCCAACGCAGGATTTGAACCCTAGTCACGATCGGATGTTTATTCAAGTTGACTGAATAGAGTCTATCACAAAGCTCAAAAGTCAACATTGGAAGATTCATTATTCTCCATATTTTGCAGACCCTTGGAGGTGCCATTTTTTTGTGGCTGGCTAGCTTTGCTCCTGACTGTTTCTTCCCATTATAGACTTTTAATCATCGTACAACCAACATCAAAATTTTCCCTATCCTGTTTTATTAACATGTTGGTATGCGCTAATGTATGTTAATGCATGATTGGTGAACTCTGGAAAAATAATTGACGTCCACCTACACTTGTTCTCTTGTCCAACCATGTATTCAGTGAGAGTCTGGACAAAACGGAAAAGGGTGGCATGATTGTTTTGAGAAATGCAGTAGCATTCCCGTATCAAACAGACACTTTATGCTTATTTGGCAGCAAACACCCAGATTTCAAATGAGGAAAAATACCATGGATCTGTAAAAAAAAATTCAAATTTTACTTCAGAGTATCCAGCATTAAAAATGTACATAAAATTATTTGCAATTCTATATGAAAGTATATATTTTGAAAGATTTAAAAGATTTACTATTGAGTTTAATGCATTTAGATAATAGGTGATTTCCGGGGTTGTGCAATCTAAGATTATTTCCTCTCAGGGTGGTATTTATGAACGAACAGGTGATATCGATAAAAGACAGCCACCACCTATGAGTTAGTGTGATCCTGCATGTCACCACTACATCCACAATTACCTCACCAATGTGGAAGAGCAAATTTCATTCAACCTTTCCGAAGCTACTGTACCCTGATATTTTCTTGCCCTCAGTATTCAAAAGAAAACCTCTAGTGTAAACTCCTGAAATTATTGCACATTTAAGAAATTCTTGGTACAGATAATGAAAAGAAAGCTATAAATTCAACACTGGAAAAAAACTGACCATTTGTTAAAAAGGAAAGATTTCTATAACTGTTCAAAAGGAATTAATTTCTATCTCCCATGAAGGGTATCTGAAACAGGTTTAAATGCATGAAATGCCTTGCAAATATTCAGTAGACATGGAGATGAGCAGACATTCAGTTGAGCCTCATCTGACTCCATCTGCATGGTGAGCTGATCCTCAGGTTTTTAAATCTGCCTTGGGTTCTTTCACCGCAGGGCTTGTATGGTTCATGAAGGTGGTTTACCACTTTCCTCAAGCAATTAAGCATTAAATGTTGGCCTTGCCCATGACTCCCACATCTTGTTCAAGTTGATGCATCTGATGTTCAAGGGCTGAACTACTGGATTACTAGCACAAGAAACTATCAGTAACTATGTGAAAAACAAAACACTCATCAAGTTGTCCAAGCTCGTGCCACAGCATTGTAATTTACTGTGCAGATCCTATGGACTGTATGTAGCCCTGAAACTCAGTCACCTGGAACATTCTGAATTGAACCTTAAAGTTAGTGTATACACAGAGAAAATCCAAAGAAGAATTAAAATGTATTTTATTTAGGCGTGATGTGATATTTCAAATACACAATGATTCAAAATGTAGAACCTACACGATGATTTAAAATCAAGAGATGTTTAATAAGAATTCTATTAAGGTACCTATTTGCTTCGTAAGATTTGTGCAGTCTTTGAACATTCATTGGGATTTCAATCATAAATCTGGGTTTCACTACTAAGAAAATATCCAATTCCTCACTGTACACCTTAAATATGAAATAGAGGACAGACAGAGTATAAGTCAAACACATAGCAGCTGTTGAGAATGTTTTTTATAGGTTCAGTAATAAGTGCTCAGGCCATACTAAATCATAAACGAAGTTATAATTCAACTTTAGAATAAACAACATCACTTGTTCATCAGTAATGTTACTATATCTCACCTCATAGCTCATCTATTGTCCTCATTTGTTGGGAAAATATATTGTGGGAGAAATCACATGAAAGTGAATTTTTAAGAGGAATTGGGGAATGACATTTGGAACCTACTGGGCTCAATAATTACATTTAAGAATTATAGCCCCAAGTTACTGATTGTGGAACGGTGGGAAGCAACTAAAATGCTAGATTCCAAAATCTGCTCGACTTGGGATATTGCTTAGAATATCACAACAGGTGCAGGCATTGTGATTCAAAGAGAGAATCATTTCACTAAGTCTTCAGATCAAATCGTTCTCTACAAGATTAATGTGTATGGAAAATTTTAGAGCTTTGATCACACCTTTCCCTCCTGTGCTCTTAATCCAAAAAATCTGATCACCTGCTCCCAGTCGACATCTATGAATAAAGACTGGTTGGAGTGTGAAAGAACAGCACCTGTCCAACTTCAGTATCCTCTGCTTATTTGAATGCTCCAGTTGTTTTCCTCAAACTTACAATCATTATCTGATGAAAAAACTCTGAAGAACCATCAGTTCTCTCATTCTCCATTCTATTTTCACACGGTGCTTAACATTTTGATCTTTCACCTTCAGTTGATAGTGGGTAAGTTCTCGATCAGCCCCAGTGCCTGTAGCTGTGGGGGCTCTAAATATACCTTGATCGGAAGGAAAGACAAACTATTAGCTCATTGTGCCCCAAGTAGGTTGATTCAATTTCCCAGTCACATTTTTTTTTTGCCTCTCCAATCTTTGCTTTGGCCCTTTTCTCCCAATAAGATAAACTTTCAGTTGGTGGAGCCTCCACTTTATTCAAGATTAAACATTTAATGCAGTTGAATGGCTGCTGAATTTATTTCTCTCGTGTAAATAATTGTACAGTGTGTAAATTTCATTCAAACAGCCACTGGGTGTGAACTCACATTCCAGCAATCCTGCCAATTCATGTTTGTTTAAAAAAAAATAAAAATAAAAAAAAGTGTTTGTGGCTGATTCATATAGACTGTTGAGATATTGTATTCAGTTGTTATTTGTGTAGAGTTTTTACATGTGGTGTATGAAAATGAGATGACTTCCTTAAGTAATCCTGACTTCCATTTATTTGGAAAGGGGAGAGTACAAATCACTGTTATAAGTGCAATAAATAATTCCTGTTTGAACATTGTAAATGTATGCTGCACTGTAAACTGTGATGGTTGTGGTATTGAATATATGATATTGTATAATGTGGTTGTGTAAAATGTGTCCAACCAAATCATTTCCATGGGAAACCAATAAAAACCTTGAAGTAATTCAAGAGGTGATCTTATCACTACAAAATTTGATGAAAGGTATATACCCCATACATTATACCAGAGTCTATAGAAGGGAACCTATTTTTGGATCATTTATAAGCATTTGACAACATTCCACTTAAAATACTGATATATTACACAAGCTCATGCCATTGAAGCGAGGAGCCGGTGTCGGAGTTTCAGCGGTCTTCAGAAGAGGAGCAGCAAGGAGTGAGTAACTGAGTTAATTGGTCAATGGCCAATAAAAAGTGGGCAAGGTAAAGGAGTGGCCAGCGAGGAGCGGCCCAGCAAGTGAGTGGCACAGTTAAGGAGTGGGGTATTGGGGCTTTGGCTTGAGAGGCTTTGGCGAGCAGAGGCTGAGGTCAAGCTCATCCAGATCTCTTTATTCTCTTATTTATATTAATTTTTTCCTCTTTTTATTTTCTCTTTTCTCTGTGTAATATAAAGTGAGAGGAAATGAGAGTGAAAGCAGTTTGCTGTTTTCAGTGCCAGATGTGGGAGGCCCTGGAGTCTTTTAGCTTCCCAGAGGTCCATGTCTGCACTAGATGTGCTGAGCTGCAGCTTCTCAGGGACAGTGTTAGGGAACGAGCTGCAGCTCGACGACCTTGCCCTGGTCAGAGAGTGAGGAAGTCATAGACAGGAGTTACAGCCAGGTGGTCACACCAGGGCCACGTGCGGAGGATAAGTGGGTTATGGTTAGGAGAGGGAAAGGGAAGATTAAGGTACTAGAGAGGACCCCTGTAATTGTAACCCTCAACAATAGGTTCTCCTCCTAGAGAACTGTTGGGGGTTGGGGGGGACAGCCAAGCTGGGGAAAGCATCAGTGGCTGTACCTCCAGCATGAGGTCGGCCTCTGTAGCTCAGAAGAGTAGGAAAAGGAAGAGGAGGGCAGGGCAGTAGTTATAGGGGATTCAATAGTTAGGAGGACATATAGGGGATTCTGTGGACATGCTAAGGAGAACAAGATGGTGGTTTGCCTCCCTGGTGCCAGTGTCTGGGATGTAGCTTCCCATGTCCAAGACATCCTAAGGTAGGAGGGAAATGAGCCAGAGGTTGTGGTGCATGTTGGTACCAACGACATAGGGAAAAATAATGAAGAAGTCCTAAAAAATGAGCATAGGGAGCTAAAAAGAAGGACCACAAAGGGAGTAATCTCTGGATTACTTATTGTGCCATGCGACAGTGAGGGCAGGAATAGTATCAGGTGGAGGATAAATGTGTGGCTGAAGGGGTGGAGCAAGGGGCAGGGATTTGAGTTTTTGGATCACTGGGACCTTTTGAGGGGACGTGGGACCCGTACCAAACAGATGGGTTGCATCTGAATCCCAGAGGGACCAGGATCCTGGTGGGGGAATTTGCTAGGGCTACTCAGGAGGCTTTAAACTAGCGGAGTTGGGGGAAGGAAATAAAGGAGTACAGCAGGGAGAGGGTTAGACTGCAAAGAGAGAAGGTTTGTAGACAAAGTTTGGGGGTGGACAGACAGGTGATTGAGAAAGAAAATGATCAGTACAGTGATGGAGTGGAGATGATGGAAAGAAATTATAGAGTTGACTGTAAAGATAGGGACAGAGAGAAAGATGTATGAAATCTCAGAAATGCATTTACTTTAATGCTAGGAGTACTGTGAGGAAGATGGACAAACTGAAGGTGTGGATAGACACTTGGCAGTATAACGTGGCGGCGATTAGTGAGACGTGGTTGCAATAAGGTTGTGACTGGCAGCTAAATATTCCTGGATTTTGCTGCTTTAGGTGTGATAGAATTGGAGGGGCAAGAGCAGGGTGGTGTAGCATTGCTCGTCAGGGAAAACATTTCAGTGGTGCTTAGGTGAGATAGATTGGAGGGCTCGACAAGGGAGGTGGTATGGGTGGAATTGAGAAATGGGGAGAGAAGTTACACTTAGAGGGGTGTATTATAGACCACCTAGTGGGGAGCGAGAAATAGATGAGCAAATTTGTAAGGAAATTGCAGATATTTGTCATAAGCACAGGGCAGTGTTAGTAGGAGTTAATTTTCCTAATATTGATTGGGAAACACATTCTGTGAAAGGGCTGGATGGATTAGAATTTGTAAAATGTGTGCAGGATAGTATTTTGCAGCAATAGGTTGAGGTACCCACTAGAGAAGGGGCAGTGATGAATCGACTGTTGGGGAATGAGATAGGGCAGGTGACTGAGGTAAGTGTTGGGGAGCACTTCAGATCAAGTGATCATAGTACCATTAGTTTCAATATAATTATGGAAAGGGGATAGGTCTGGTCCAAAGATTGAGGTTTTTGAGTGGGGAAAAGCCAGATTTGAAGAGATGAGAAAGGATTTGTGAAGTTTAGGGTGATTTGTTTTATGGGAAGGATATAGAGGAGAATTGAAGATCTTAAAGGTGAGATTTTGAGGGTACAGAATCTTTATGCTCCTGTTAGGATAAAAGGCAGTGCCAAACATTTGAGAGAGCCATGGTTTTCAAGGGATATTAAAAATTTGGTTGGAATAAAAAAGGAGGCCTACATTAAATACAAGAAACAAGGTGTAAATAAGACAATAGGAAAATACATGGATTGTACAAAGAATCTTGAGAGAAATTAGGAAGGTGAAAAGAAGGTACGAGGCAGCTAAAGCAAACAGGGTGAAAATAAATCCAAAGGGTTTTTAAAAATATGTAAATAGCAAAAGGAGAGTGAAGGATAAAATTGGTCCCTTAGAGAATCAGGGCGGACAACTGTGTGTGGAGCCATATGAGGTGGGAGAGATAATGGTATATCCAATTATCTGGACCCATAAATAATGAGCAAGTTCTTCGGTATTCACTAGGGAGAAGGATATTGAATTGCGCGGGATAAGGGGAGCAAAAGGGATAATTATGGAAAATGTAGGGATCAGGAATGAGGCCGTATTGGAGTTTTTGAAGTATATATAGGTGGATAAGTCTACAGGTCCCGTTTGGATTTTTCCCAGGATCTTGAGGGAAGTCAGGGAAGAAATAGCAGAGGCTCTGACTGTGAATTTTTTAAAGATTGCCATGTGATCTGTTATTGTATTGATATCTTGCCATTAAGGACCAACTGAACATCTACACACAGTTTGACAAAAGGAACCAGTTGACGCCAAAGAAAGCTTCATCTCTCCATGAAGAGCAGGCCATTTGCATAGCCTTGGCCAAGGTGAGGAGAACCCTTTCCATGGTGAAGCAACTCAAGGCTCCAGTTGGATATGGAAGGACTGCACAGACAAATCGATGGAGGGACTTACAGAGATGTTCGAGGTAGTCACCATCCTCCTGATACCAACGAAGGTTTGTGAATCATTGTCAACTATAACTAAAAAAACATTAAAAATATGGCAGTGGAGGAACAACTGAGGGAGTGTGAACTCGTTACTGCTCCTTTGGAATAAGTTGCACATGGGCACTAGTAGTAATTCTGTTCATGTTAATATTTACAGCACTGAATTGAGAGGGGCACAACAGGTGCAAAGTAAACAATGGGCAACAGTATGCTGCTAAAGTAATAATGAGGCTCATCACCTGACTATCATTAAACGGGTGTTATAAGAAGTGTTTTGGGTGAAGGCACCAGCATAAACACAAAAAAGTAAATCAAAATGCTGCTGTCCACTTTCACCAGCTTTTCAAAAACACCAACATCTTGTTCCACTTCTTATTTTTTTCTACTTTATGACACAGGAGGCGGCCATTTGGCCCATCCCATCTAAACCTGCTCCAAAAGTAGGCCCATCAATCTCATTCATCCAGCATGTCCCTGTAATGTGATCCCTCATATGCCCATTAACTTCCACTGATTCTCCCACCCACTAGCATGGAGGGTAATATACCTTCCAGCCAATTCAAGAATTGTAACAAAATAAGAGCACTCAATGGAAACCCATGCAGTCACAGGGCAAGTGCAAACTCTGTGCAGACTGCACAAGGGGACAGAATCAAAGTTCTGTAACTGGAGCAGTGAGATAACGCAGGATGATTGACATAACCAAGCCTTAGCCATCCTTAAGAGAGTCCTGGGATTCAATTGTTACATATTTACCTCTCAAATTCAAAGGTTTTGGCCTGGAATAGAATCAGAGAGCCGCCAGGAGGCCATTCAGCTCATTGACAAAAGGAACCAGTTGACGCCAAAGAAAGCTTCATCTCTCCATCTTTCCACCCAAGCCAGCAGCCTTTTTTTTCTGCAACGTGGTAAATATTTGTCCATCATACATTTATCAAATTTTCTCTTGAAGGCCACAACAGGATCAGCCTCCACCATGTCAGCAAGCTGATCTTCTCACGTCCCGACCAACATGGGGTGCAAACATTTATTCTCACGTCACTCTTAATTTGTTTCCCCTCTGTAACTGCAGCCTGTAACCCCAAGTTCACTCTCAATTCAAGCAAATAGTGTGCATTGAAGGATGGAAAATTGCTGTATTTGCATATCTGAGACCAGCTTAATTGATCATAGAGAGTTGAGAACTCTTCATTTCAATATTGCAATTATTACAAGTGAGCAGTCTCCTACGAGGTATGAATTTAATTCTTTTCATTTTCCTCCCCTCCCTTCAGCCAGTCTGTCAGTGAATTCATCCATTTTGTTCTCATTTCTTTCACCATACATCAAGGTTGCATTGCTCACCTATGGCTTACTCACATTAACATCATCAGCTGCCATATAAACATGAAGATTTGGATCCACAGTAAATTATAACAGAATGGGGTATGGAGAGAATTGCTGCAGTTGACTCCTGTAACTTTGACCTGAAGAGGGGAGAAATCAGCCATGCTAATTACTCATGATTGACAGACCCCAGGTCTCTGAGAGTATAGGAGGGTGTCATGTTTCCATAAGGTGAAGTGGCTCGTCAGACCGACTCTCTGCTCCAACACTGCTAACTCCATGGCCTCTCTCTATCTGTCTCTGAATTATTTCGACTCTGAAAACTCGAGACTATGAACTTCTCCAATTCTGACCTCTTATTCTATTCTTTTATTTATACCCCTTATTGGTGGCTATTGTTTCAACACCAAGTTCCAGAATTTCCTCTCCAATGTTCTCCCAGTCTACATCCAACTTCATGAAATGTTCTCCCAGTCTGCATCCAACTTCATTAAATGTTCTCCCAGTCTGCATCCAACTTCATGAAATGTTCTCCCAGTCTGCATTCAACTTCATGAAATGTTCTCCCAGTCTACATCTAGTTGCATATGGACAAGTTGTTATTACTGTTCGGTTTACTTAGTACCCATTTTCTTTGGCTTGGCTTCGCGGACGAAGATTTATGGAGGGGGTAAAAGTCCACGTCAGCTGCAGGCTCGTTTGTGGCTGACAAGCCCGATGCGGGACAGGCAGACACGGTTGCAGCGGCTGCAGGGGAAAATTGGTTGGTTGGGGTTGGGTGTTGGGTTTTTCCTCCTTTGCCTTTTGTCAGTGAGGTGGGCTCTGCGGTCTTCTTCAAAGGAGGTTGCTGCCCGCCAAACTGTGAGGCGCCAAGATGCACGGTTTGAGGCGATATCAGCCCACTGGCGGTGGTCAATGTGGCAGGCACCAAGAGATTTCTTTAGGCAGTCCTTGTACCTCTTCTTTGGTGCACCTCTGTCACGGTGGCCAGTGGAGAGCTCGCCATATAACACGATCTTGGGAAGGCGATGGTCCTCCATTCTGGAGATGTGACCCACCCAGCGCAGCTGGATCTTCAGCAGCGTGGACTCGATGCTGTCGACCTCTGCCATCTCGAGTACTTCGACGTCTCGAGACTGTTCGGTTTACTTAGTGGCCATTTTAGACATCCATTAAAAAACAGGAATTAACTGCTTCACTTACCTGTGGAAATATGGGATGAGGGGTCATTTTCATCCTGTGTATTACCTGCCAAGGTAGGTAGTATCAGTGCTGATGTGTTTCGCATCGGCTCCTGTCGAAAATGCGCACTTGACCCGGCTTTCTGGCTTTAAAGACGGGTCATTCACACACCAATTAAGTGGGATTGCTGTGTAAAAGGGGCATTAGAAATCTCCATTTTAGTCCCTCTTCAGTGGTCTGCCTCTGGAGTTCCTTCACATCAGAGGCTGAAAGCCTAAAGGATTTCAGATCAAGGGGAACTATTCTCCAGCACAGTCCAATTGGTTTTTAATTTACTTTCAGAGTTAAACCACAAAGTAACAATCTTGTAATATGTTTGCATAGAGTGTATGAAATGCTCAGATATTGCTTTTGTAATATTCAGCACTTGTGTCACAATTCTTATTATGACCTTCAGGTCTGCTTGCCAGCTGCTCATTAGCTACTGAACAGAATGTATTGGTACCCAGCAAGACAACTTGAAAAATCACCAAGCAGCTTCAATGCTCTTGCACCCATTCTTAACTTTGTTTTTGGCTATGGCCTCCAATAGATGACACTTTCCTTATTCTCATATATGCTAATTTCAGAGCATGAGCTGCAATATCCCAAATTTAGATCTCTTTAATCCAACAAATTAAACTCTGTGGCTGTTACTTTATGTAGTTTTAATTTGTTGATAAAATGGATAAACATTTTGCATAGCTTCACATTTAGACTTTCATAACAATGAATAAAGTATTTACTGTATGATAAAGATACAAAAGCTTTTAAAGAGGTACAAAAACTTTAAAGAGATACATAAAGGTATTTAAAAAGAAAAAATACAAAGAAAAATTTCTAGTGTTCATGCTTCCTTCACATCTTGTAGAATTAAAGCAATTAGCCTGGGAAGATAGTATAACATATTACATCATAGTCACTCTGCCAACACTACAAACAATAGTTATCTTAAAGAGACAGACACCAAATTACCTCAAAGAAGGATCCTGAAATTCAAAACACAAGGTTTTAACCTTTACACCCCCTTTGAACTCTGCTCAAAATGTATGTGCCCCCTTAATCTTGAAGCAATCAAGTTTAGTTGATTTCTTCCATAATTCTCTCCTCCTGACTACATTAAAAATATCAAAATTTATTTTTTAAGATTTCAGTCCTTGCTACCCCCTCCCTCTGCCACTGAATGTGCTGCAGGGTGGCCCCCAGGAGGGCTGTACAGCCTCCGTTGAGAGTGGCTGCTCTAGAGAATTCAGAAAGCAAAGTGTATGCTCCCTGGAGTTTTCTCTTTATTCAGAAAATACATTTATGTTTCAGCAGACAACTTTGATCTCTTGAGTTTACTTTCCTCTTTGTTAACAGCCTACAGTAAAAGCCCCTTTTATCCAGAGTTCAAGTAACCGGCAACCTCAAACAACCAGCAAAAATCGAGGAAAATAAATGCACTTTAAAAAATTAAAATAAATCAGAATAAACAAAAAATTAGATAAAAGTTTACAGTTATAAATCTTCTCTGAAGTAACACATAAACCTTGGGTGAAGATAGGAGCGAATATTCAGCCAGCAGAGAGCCTTGATACAACTTTGCTCATTGCAGCTTTTTGATTAAAATGGTGTCACCCCAGATAAAGAGCTTGGTTGATGCCGCTCGCTGTTGGGGTGCCTCTGTTAAAGTGTCTCCATATCCCTGCCTAGTAAGAGTTTTTAGCTTTCTTAGTATATTATTAATTATATTTGTATGGCTTCATCTCTAAATTTATGATGCTATTGCTCTGTGAAGGGGGAAGTAAAATCCTTTAAGGTTTATATATTCATGCAAGTGAAGTGTGTTCAGTATAAGTACAGAATGGTATTTTTGATTTTTTAACTGTTTATTCTTATAGTTAGGCAAGTGAGTCTCAGACTACCAGAATACTCACATGTCCAGCATCTATCAATACCTGTAGGTGTTGGGATGCCAGGGTTTTTACTGTATAAAGTTGTTCATTTTGTGTTATGATAGATTACAAAAACAAGTATACAGTTCTGGTTGAAATCCAACTTACCCTCCCAAACACACAGGTTCAACTAATGAAAAGTAAGAAATACTCATTCTCTTCATTCAGCAAACAATTAAACAGCTGGAAAGTTTGCAATCAAAATAAGCAAAATATTTTCCACGTGTGATAGGAATGGAGTTGTTCCAATACTACAACCCCACAATGAGTGGTACAATTAATTAAATTCAGACATAAAGTTTAACTAGTCTAAGGAAGTCCTGCTTAGAGGACTTTGTGAGAGTGCCACAATCAGTTTTGATCTCCATGCTTGATATTCACTCATTGATTCCTGGTTTGTGAGGATCGTTAAGCCCACTGAATTTAGGAATGAGACAAGATCTTCTAGTTTCCTCCCACATTCCAGTGTTATTTAGAGTTAGCAGGTTAATTGATCACTTGGTTGTACTTGTGGACTGAACAGGCCTGTTACCATGCTGCATCTCTAAATTTAAAAAAAATCTAATTCACTCAGATAATTTCAGAAAAATGAACAGGTTTCCTCGAAATGAAGTGTGTAACAGCAGAGTTGTATTGCAAGACACAGATGCTTTGTCCCACCTTATCCATACTGACCATTAGAATACCCATCTAATGATCAAAATTAATACTTTGCTTTGTAGCCATGTATGCTATCACAGGCCACAAAGAAAAGCCAGGCAGGATCATAGGCAACAATGCATCTCTCCCTCATGAGCTCAATGCATTCTACACTCACTTTGAACAGTCAGTGAGCCATCATCACCAGCCATGACAGCTTCACGTGGGCTTGTAACTATGGTTACCACTGCAGACATCAGGGCCTTCCTGAGAGTGAACCCATTGAAAATAATTGACTCAGATTGATCCCATGGCCATGCACCAGTTGGCAGGGACATTTTCAGTTATCTTCAACCACTCACGATTACAATTTGGTGTTCCTACCTGCTTCAAGAAGTCCATTATTTTCCAAATAAACTGTGCCTTAAATATGACCATTTGGTGGCTCTGACATCCATCATAATCAAATGCTTCGATTGGTTGATCATGGGCCACATCAACTCAACCTTAATCCACTACAATTTACATTTCATTGAAACAGACTGATGTCATCTTCCTGGCTCCTGAAATATCTGGATAACAAGGACACCTATGTGAGAACTCTTGTTTATTGACAATAGTTCAGCCACCTATACCATTGTCCGAAACAATAAAACGACTACTCTGCAAATGGATCCTCAACATCCTGACCTGCAGACCATATTCATTGAGTATTGGTGACAACACCACTGCCCAACAAGACTGCATATTTAACCCCTTACTATAATCCTTATATCTTCATGACTGTGTGGTCAAATACTGCTCAATCTCCATCATGGCAAAGGGTCAGGAAAACATCCTTTCTCTAAGGCTGGCAGAATAAAGAAACTGGTCAAGTATCTTGTCCAGATGCACCACATCTTGGTAGAACTGCCCAAAACCACAAGAAACTGCAGAGAGTTGTGAATGGTGCTAAGCCCATCCTCTTCTCCATCTTCATTTCCCACTGTCTCAGGAAAGCAGCTAACAAATTACAGGACAGATCCCATCTTGGTCAGACTCCCTTCTCCACTCTCTCTGGCAGAAGATACCCAAGTTTGAAAACTCTCACCTCTAGACTCAAAAAGTTTTTTTCCCCCCTGCAGCTATGAGACTCTTGGACAGACCTCGCATTAGTTAAAAAAGATGCCATACTGTTTAAGTGTTATTTTCAACAAAACCATACATTGCACATTTGTCTTATTATAGCACTATCCTTTGCACTTCTGTTTTCTTTCTGCATTACCTGTTGCACTATGTATTGGTTGACTTGCTTGGGTGTCATGTTAAACCAAGTTTTTCAGTGTCCCAATGCACTTGACAATAACCAAATCAATTTTATTGCACTTGGCACATCACCTTTGATGCCTTTGCAGATCAAGGGTTCATCTCGATGCTTTATTAATGTTGTATGGGTTTATGGCTGCACCACACCCAGGCAAGGCAAGGTCTAGAACTGGATGCAGTCTACGCTGTGGGATAATGTTTTATTATGGAACATTACGAGGAGCCTTCTTCACACAGTGAGTGGTGTGCGTGTGGGACAAGCTGCCAACTGACGTGTTGAAGATGGGCTCGATTTTGACATTAAAAATTGGATAGGTCCATGGATGGGAGGGATACGGAAGGCTATTTTCAGGGAAGCAGTCAAAGGAACAAGGCAGAATAATAGTTTGGCACAGCTTAGATGGGCCAAAGGGCCTGTTTCAGGGCTGTAGCTTTCTCTGGTTTTATGTACAAGTTAATTGAAGCGTTATTATTCAGAGAATTTTGAATCTTTGTAATTCCCTACCGCTGACCATTGATTGCCAATCAGAGGACTTTCTATTGGTATCAATCCTCTATCCTTACCAATACATTACCCACAACTCCATGCATTTTTTTTTTCTTGTGCAGAAGCACCTTATCCAATGCCTTCTGGAAATTAAATCTACATCCACCTGCACTGCATTTGTTTATCCTCAAATAACTTTAGTGAGTGAGTTCAACTGTGGATATTACAGCTGAAATCAGTGGATAATTTGACATTAAGATGCAAGGATGAGGAAAAAATATCTTAACTGAATAACATAAATGGCAAGTAAACCTTTCCAGTTGAGTATATCATGACCTTTGATATATTATTGATACACTTCCATGAGCTGAGTTTACTGCCTTGAGTAAAGGATGTTCTGTTAGTATTTTTGCCTGTTACTTGCCTTGGCAACAGCTATATAAAATATTCTATTACCCCTCACTGACAATTGGGATGGAGAGATATTGTTTTTGTGTGCTGAAAGTTGAGTATGGGGATTCTAAATAAGATGGTGCTGACTGCAAGCAATGGAAGTGTCAGTGATAGTAGCAAGCTCAAGGTATACAAGCAGAATACAGTTTTATAATTGGAAAATGTGGAAACATTCCTGCTGGTGAATGATATTGCAGAAAATCTGGGGAAGGGTGCAGAACAAGGTGTGAGAAACACACGGCAAAAATCACTGCAGGTCATCGAGAGGAGGATATGTATGATGTTGGTGAGCCTACTTAGTGTCACGATCTACAAACGAGAACACAGTGAGAATCTGGAAAGGCCATTTTAATTCAGTGCCTCATGAACTTTATGAGAGTTGCAAGTGTGGCAAGTAAACCAGGGACAGAGAAAATGGATCAGTTTGTGATGAAAGCTGGGAATATTAACACAAAATATACTTGCAGAGACACAAGCACATTTTTTAGAGCATGCTTGAATAGACCTTCATCGGACATGGTGGCTGTTTGGATGTCAATTAGAAAGGAAGGGCACTCAGGAAGACACCATGGTCACCATTAACAAGTTGGGCCAAAGGATATTTGTATGCTGTGTAACACTGTGTCTCTATGGATGGAAGTGAAGCTTCATGATTGCAGTGAGATATTAGGGTAGAAGATGTTAATTACAAAAGCAAGAAACAAGGTTGAGAAACAGACTCCAAGGAAAAGTGATAGGCTAGGGAAAGGAGCACACCGGGGAGATGTATTCCAGAAGACAGTCCAACTTCCAATTCTGAGTGGCTTAAGTCAAAGCCTTAGCAAATTCCTGAGCATTGGGTCCCTTTACGGCAAGCAGTTCAGAGGAGAAGTAACCAGTTTGAAAGGAGTTTCAGGATAATGGCTGGCCCATAGCAAAAGTCCTCACCAAGGTGAGTAGCAAAAGGTGCATCGATAATACTGATGTAGAAGATGAGATTGTGCGACTAAGTTTTGGAATTTACTGAATTACTTGAATCGAATATAGATTGAGCTGCCTGCTTTAGTAGAAAACTATATTACAATGTGAAGGCAGTTCTCAGAGCTGATTGTGGGATTTCACAAGTGTGCTCTAAATCCAATGTAGCTCACCTACATCAAGACGAAATTGATTCTTGGCAGAGTTGAGGGACTTGGAAACAATTCAGAGACAGAGAAATAACACTGTGATTTCAGAAAGATCAGTGAGTAAGGGAATTCAGTTTATTAACACATTAAACATTTTCATAATAAGCATGATCACATAATAATCGGAGGGGAATCAAGATCCAAGACAAGATTTAAACAGAAACTTAAAGATAGAAAACCTTATAAGAAACAACCAAAGGAGAAATTACATAGAATGTAGAGCAATACAGGCTCTTCGGCCCACGATGTTGTGGCGATCCATATATTCATTCATTAAAAAAAGTACACCCTCAAATTTTCTTTCATTCATGTATCTGTCTAAAAGTCTCTTAAATGTCCCCAATGTTTCAGCCTCCACCACCATCCCCGGCAAGGCATTCTTGGCCCCCGCAACTTTCTGCATAAAAAAAAACTTACCCCTGATATCACCCATAAACCTCCCTTAACTTTGTACAAATGACTTCCGGTGTTTGCTGATCCTGCCCTGTGAAACAGTTGCTGGCTGTTCATCCTATCTGTGCCTCTCATAATCTTGTAGACCTCTTTCAAGTCTCCTCTCATCCTTCTATGCTTCAAAAAGCAAAGTCCCAGTTCTACTAACCTTGCCTCATAAGACTTGTTTCCCAATTCAGGCAACATCCTGATAAATCTCCTCTGCACCATCTCCATAGCTTCCACATCCTTCCTATAATGAGGGGTCCGGAATGGAACACAATACTCTTAAGTGTGGTCTAACAAGAGATTTGTTGAGTTGCAACATGACCTCTCTACTCCTGAACTCAACCCCCCTTTTAATTAAAAATACCTGGAAGATATGTGATGTATGTTTAAGGATTGTGTGTTCCATGCAGTTTGACTTTTGATACATTGTTGTACTAAATACTGCCATCAATTGAAGGTTATTTTCTTCAAAAAATGGTGGTTATTATTTCTACTTTTGTTGTTTTCCTTTGCAGGAATCTACTGATTGGTTGTATCACTGTCGGTGGAGGTGCCAATGTACAAGATGGGAAACAACTACAGAGAGTTGTGAATTCAGCCAGCACCATCATGTGCATCAGTCTTAACCCCTTCGAGGACATGTGGAAGACGTGGTGTCTCAAGAAAGCAGCCTCTATTTTCAAGGATCCTCACCACTCTGGCCATGCCCTCTTCTCACTGCTTCCATTAGAAAGGAGGTACAGGAGTCTGAAGACGAACACCCAATGGTACAAAAATATCTTCTTCCCACAGACACCACCACTTTCTCTTCTTTTTGCACTAATTTATTTATTTTAATGTAATTTAGAGCAATATTTGCACTTGTCATTCTGCCACCAAACAATGAACTTTGTGACATGTTCATGACAATAAATTCTCAATTCTACAAGTGACAAAACTGCCTTCAAGGGCCTGCTTCTGTTTCTATTAATGCCTCGAGAAGACAAGACCAAGAAAGAGGAGAATGTACAGGAACATCTTATACTCTAGATCCTTCCATGCACACTGGAATGGTCTAGAAAGGAATCCCTTAAGAGTACAAATCACAGAGGAGGTTTTTTTTGCCAGGTTTGTTTTTCCTGTTTCAGTTTATACAATCTTTTTTTTGTATTGCTTGAATCAGCAAGCAATGTCACTTCCTTCACACACAAAGATTCCAACAACCATGAAAGGAGAACTTTAACATGCCAATGCTTTGCTCAGTCAAAATTCTTGCGGCCTCATTGTATGTGTCATCTTAGCTGCCTTAAGTATGTTATCAGCCAAGCTTGAAATTAGACTTCCATGTTCTTTATTTTCCCAGTAAATTAAGTTGCCATTTAATTGGTGCATAATAGCACATTCTGGGATGGTGTAATGGAGGATTTAGACCAGCTTATTCAAGAAATGCAGTTGCATAATCTAAATTCCACCATGAGGCCCAGGGATGCATATGAATCAGTAGACATTATCCAACTTCCACCATGAGGCCTAGAGATGCAGTTGTCTTTTGTTGGTCGCAGACTGTCAGGAGACCTTGAAGATAATTAAATCATTTGTTCAAAGAGATAAGATCTGAAGTAAACAACTTTTGAGTAATTAAGCCATGGTTCCACTGCTGAAGTTTGAGACTCTCCAAGAGGTGGCAACATATATCAGCAAGAAGAACTTAAGAGTCCAGCTAACGTCCCGGTCGAGGGAGGTAGAGAAGCCCCGACAACCTATACAAGTGTGCAGTCGTTGCCTCACTTCGGCAGTTGGGACCAGTCCAGGCGTTGATAAGTATAATTGGGAAGGGCTTGCATATTGTATTGTGAATTCAGTTTTAGATTTAGTAATAAAGACTTTTATAAACTGAACTGCTCTCGGTGTGTGTCTATTTTCTTTCGGTAGCTCAAACACTGTGACCAATCTAAAACGATCAAAATGAGAGGTATAAGTTTACACAAGACAGATAGCCACTAGCTTTACCACATGAAGCTATTTTGAAATGTATATACTAGCTACACAGTGAGGGAATAAATCTCATCCTTGACTGAAAGTTCAGTGTTACAGATTGGACCAATCTATGTGAATATAATTATCAGTAAATTGAACAACTGAAAAGTGGCAAAGTAGCAGGTATGGATGGAATCCCCCAGAGGTCTGGAAGGCTGGCGGCAAAACTCTGCATGCCAAACTGCATGAGTTTTTCAAGCTCTGCTGGGACCAAGGAAAGCTGCCTCAGGACCTTCGTGATGCCATCATCATCACCCTGTACAAGAACTACTGACATGGTCTTTGCCCTCAGACAGCTCCAAGAAAAGTGCAGAGAACAAAACAAAGGACTCTACATCACCTTTGTTGACCTCACCAAAGCCTTTGACACCTTGAGCAGGAAAGGGCTTTGGCAAATACTAGAGCGCCTTGGATGCCCCCCCCCCCCACCACCCCCAAGTTCCTCAACATGGTTATCCAACTGCACGAAAACCAATAAGGTCGGGTCAGATAAAGCAATGAGCTCTCTGAACCCTTCTCCATTAACAATGGCGTGAAGCAAGGCTGCGTTCTCGCACCAACCCTCTTTTCAATCTTCAGCATGATGCTGAACCAAGCCATGAAAGACCTCAACAATGAAGACGCTGTTTACATCCGGTACCGCACGGATGGCAGTCTCTTCAATCTGAGTTGCCTGCAAGCTCACACCAAGACACAAGAGCAACTTGTCCGTGAACTACTCTTTGCAGACGATGCCGCTTTAGTTGCCCATTCAGAGCCAGCTCTTCAGCGCTTGACGTCCTGTTTTGCGGAAACTGCCAAAATGTTTGGCCTGGAAGTCAGCCTGAAGAAAACTGAGGTCCTCCATCAGCCAGCTCCCCACCATGACTACCAGCCCCCCCACATCTCCATCGGGCACACAAAACTCAAAACGGTCAACCAGTTTACCTATCTCGGCTGCACCATTTCATCGGATGCAAGGATCGACAACGAGATAGACAACAGACTCGCCAAGGCAAATAGCACCTTTGGAAGACTACACAAAAGAGTCTGGAAAAACAACCAACTGAAAAACCTCACAAAGATTAGCATATACAGAGCCGTTGTCATACCCACACTCCTGTTCGGCTCCGATTCATAGGTCCTCTACCGGCATCACCTACGGCTCCTAGAACGCTTCCACCAGCGTTGTCTCCGCTCCATCCTCAACATTCATAGGAGCGACTTCATCCCTAACATGGAAGTACTCGAGATGGCAGAGGCCGGCAGCATCGAATCCACGGTGCTGAAGATCCAACTGCGCTGGGTAGGTCATGTCTCTAGAATGGAGGACCATCGCCTTCCCAAGATCGTGTTATATGGTGAGCTCTCCACTGGCCACCGTGACAGAGGTGCACCAAAGAAGAGGTACAAGGACTGCCTAAAGAAATCTCCTGGTGCCTGCCACATTGACCACCGCCAGTGGGCTGATATCACCTCAAACCGTGCATCTTGGCGCCTCACAGTTCGGCGGGCAGCAACCTCCTTTGAAGAAGACCACAGAGCCCACCTCACTGACAAAAGACAAAGGAGGAAAAACCCTTCACCCAACCCCAACCAACCAATTTTCCCCTGCAACCGCTGCAACTGTGTCTGCCTGTCCCGCATCGGACTTGTCAGCCACAAACGAGCCTGCAGCTGACGTGGACATTTACCCCTCCATAAATCTTCCTCTGCTAAGCCAAGCCAAAGAAAAGAAGATATCACATGAAAGTCAGCTCAAATTGGAACTCAGCAGTGAATGTTATTAAAAAATATTAGGCTTTAAAATAAAGGATATATCTTGCCCTTAATGGACCTCAGGACAACAAAGCAGGTGATAGATAAGATCACAAAGAAGCAGAGAAATGATAAGACTATTAATTCTGTTAACTCATCTATTCTGATGATATGTTTTACACAAAGGACACAAATTAATTCCCAATTAATTACCATCAAGGACACAAGCACACACTGAGGATAGTGTCAAGGTTCTGTGAGAAAGAATCTCCACCTGACCAGCAGCTTGCTTTTCCACCATCAGCTGCCGTTAATTCCTAATCAGTTTAATGGAAAGTATTTTGTTGCTTTTCTGGGACTCAGATGGAGTGGGCTTTTTGATATTGTCACACTCATGAAATAGGAGCCTATGTTAACAATTCACAGGATTGTGATCCTAGCATATTTAGGGTATACTCTATGGTGATCGTTACACAACTGACAGATTAGTCCATTTGCAAATGCAAAGCCCTCCTGTCCAATCAAACCATGAAAAAATGTATTATGTCTGAGTTCAGTTGGTTAACATAACAATGCTGACAACATAAAGGGAGCTTATAGATGATTCAAATGTTCTGCTCTGGTTCTCTGATGTGACAGGCACTTCCTTTGTCCAAGCTACCATGTTCTACTTCCCTGGACTGACTCTTCCTGCCCTGAGTCATTATGCTTACCATTCTTGACTATATTTCAAAAACTTAAAGCTATCAAAATTTGATTCAGAACTATTGTTATTTCAGGACAAATTAAAAGTTCAGATATATTGTCAGGGTATATTCATGACATTGCATACAACCCTGAGATTATTTTTCCTGTGGGCCAGGCAGAATTTCTACTTATCTGTCATACAAAAACTGTACTCAGGAAAAGATTTTTGCTTAATGGGTTGATCATCTAATCCAAGAGACAGCCAGAATGAAGAATCATTAATCACTTTCCTTGATCACAGACGCCATCATGTGGCAGATTCAAGTTCCGATGTAAATGGATTTAACCCTCTGATTTGTTGGTGAATAAAACCTGAAGGAAACTGGATTTTAAAATAAATACACAATAAATATGTTTTAATGAAAGGTACTTAACTGCCATTATCATTTATTCCTACGTGTTCTTGAAACAAGGAGATAGTTAAAATCACACATATTGTTCTGGCTCAGACAGACAAGGGAAGGATGACAAATTTCCTTCCCTGGAGCATCTTAGTGGACAACCCCTCCATCAATGTTCTAGGACTTTTTAATCCCCCGTTTAATTTAAATTCTTTTATCTCACTGGTGGTGGGATTTTAACCCATGCCTGGTTCAATGGTGCAGACCTGTTGTTACAAGAGCACTAACTTAACGAGGTTATGATCATATTCTGTGGATTTTAATGTGACTTCACCACTTTAAAATATCATATTTTGAGCGTAGAATACAGATGCAGTCATAGACCTTGGATTTTAACCATCTTCATAATTAGTATTCTCTTTAACTACCTGATTCATATGACAAAATATACTTTAAGCAAATTAGCATTCATTAACAAAAAAATAGCACTGGAGAAGCTTAGACTGAAAGTCAGCAAGTTGCAAGAACCCAGTGATTAGACATCAATTTTGTAAGTGATAACCACAGAGTTAGTGGATGTATTGGTGACCATTTTTCACAATTCTATCGATTCTGGAATAGTTTCTGGAGAAGTAAAGATAGAAAACATAGCACCACTAATTAAGAAAAACATCAAATTACTGATCTGGGGGCTTCAGTGTAGTCATAGTGAACAGACTTAATAGTGGTATTTAAAATTATGAAAGGAATAGATAGACTAGACATAAACAGACACTTTCCCCTGAGGGCAGGGGAGGTTGGAACAAGAGGCCATGAGTTAAAGATAAGGGGGCAACACTTTAGGAGAAATATTAAAGGTGGCTTTTTCACTCAGCGAGTGGTGGCAGAATGGAATGAACTTCCGAATTAGATAGTTGCGTCAGGGTCCCTTCTGTCATTTAAGGGAAGGTTGGATGTGTACATGGAGGTGAGGGGGTTGGAGGGTTATTGGCGGTGAGTGGGAGGTTTGAGCTAGTGGAATTGTTCTAGTGAACCGGTGCGGACTCGAAAGGCTGACATGGCCTGTTTCTGCTCCATAAATGGTTATATGGTTAACATTTACTCTATATGTTGGGAAGATAATAATAGGATTGAACAGCCTGCATGGTTTTACAATGTTTGAATAATCATAAAATCATCCAACATGGAAACAGGCCATTACACTGGTCTCATCCACACTGAACACTGGTAATCGTTCACGATTAAAAACTCAGAAGTGCTGCAGGAAACTCTGCAGGTCTTGCAGCAGCCACGGATAAAGATATATATACATAAAAATCGATGTTTCAGGTCTGAACCCTTCTCTTGGCGCACTAACCTCTATCTGGCCGAAGCCAGACAGCAACTCTCAGACATCTCCTCTTACTCTCAGACATCTCCTCTTACTTATCCCTCCAACAGAACCCTGCTATAACTCATCAAACCACTCTTTTCACTCCATTTTTCACTATTAATCCTGTCTTTCAACACTAGGTTGACAGCTTTCAACATCTCAGTGATTCAAATGTTCTTAAATGCTGTCAGTGACCAACCTGCAACCGCATTCTTGGGCAATAAACTCTAGGTACATAAATGCTCTCTTTGTATGTTGATGATTTGTTACTATACGTTTCTGATCCTGAGAAGTGTCCCCGCTGTGCTGTCATTATTGTTGCAATTTAGTTATTTTTCTACCTATAAATTAAATCTTCACAAAAATAAGCTATTCCCTTTTAATGCTTCCATACCTATTTACGATAATATCCCATTTAAGGTACTTATGTACTTAGATGTTAAAGTTATGAAGAATCACAAGAATTTATTTAAGGAAAATTTTATCCCCTTGATTAGACAGGTGAAAAGATCATTAACTAAATGGTCACCTCTTTCAATGACATTAGTTGGTCGAAATAGTCCCATTAAAATGAATGTTCTTCCCAAGTTTTTTTTTCAGGCAATCCTGACTTTTATCTTAAAACTTTTTTTGACTCTTTGGATTCCATTATTTCATTTTATATCTGGCAAAATAAGAGTCCGAAATCGAATAAAATCTTTTTACAAAAAACCAATCAGGGATGGAGGGTTGACTTTGCCCAACTTTAGATTTTATTATTGGGCTATTAATATTTACTATTACTTTTTGGATTCAGTATTCTGATGTTACATTGCCCTCTATGGGTAACTTTGGAATGATTAATAAATTTTCTTCAGTATTATTGCTTGGTGCTGCACTTTCTTTTTCTTTTTTTGGTTGAATATTTTATTTCGGATTTTCAAAGCCTCGTGTAAATTCAACAAACATTACATTCTTTTCTCAGGCAATATAATTTACAGAGTCCTTTCTCTTTAACTAAGGTTAATAAGATGGTAGAGAGTCCTGTAATTAAACCTTTTCATATTTTGTATCAATTTCACAAATTTTTTTGACTGAAGAATTTCTCTTTATCCAGTTTCATACAATTTAATTTTTTTTTCTCCTTTCTAGATCAATCAGGCCTTTTCTAACTGGAAAGAGAAAGGTATCGGTTTTTTGTGAGATCTATTTATTGATGGTTATCTCATGTCTTTTGAGCAACTATCTATTAAATGTAATCTTCCAAATTCACAATTTTTTAAGGTATTTACAGATTAGGATTTTTTTGAATACCCAATTAATAACTTTTCCCCACAATCAGGAAGTAGATGTTGTCAATATAATTTTTCTCTTGCATCCTTCCCAGAAGGGATTAATTGCTCACATTTATGATATATTGAAATTACATCAGGTTCCAATTTATAAAAGAGAACGGGAAAAGGATTTACAATGAACCATTTCTGACAATTTGTGGGAAAGGATTTTTAAACTTGTTAATACATCCTCAAATCTGCCATCGTCATTCACTCATAAATATTTTTATTTATGTTAGGGAACATTTTCTTGTTTATTATTGAATTTTATTGTTTTAAGGCATCCCGCCTTCTAATTTCTACTATTATTTTAGGGGGTCAGGCTACTTTATTTAGTTCAGGATAAGTTTGCTAGTTAGATTATATATCTTTTCTACTCTTTTAATTATTTGAACAATAGAGCTGTGGGGAATCAATTACTGTTTACTTTCAATGTATATCTGTTTGATTTATAATCTATAACCTCGCATTCTATATATTATGTATTTATGCTTAAAATTAATAAAAAGATTGGAAAAGAAACAATTTATATATAATTAAAGTGCACATTCCATATTCTATTCAAGGTTATTTGTATCCATTTTGGTTTGAAGCAGGTAAAAATTATAGCACTTTTTAAACATCGTCCCAGCACTATATTGCTTGGGACATTTGGCTTCACTGGTGTTTGTAATTACTCGGGTATGTTTAATCGCTTCATTGGTGCAGTGACCTTAAAACCTTCATGCTGTCAGTGATCAACCAGCAACCGCATTCTTGGGCAATAAACTCTAGGTACATAAATGCTCTCTTTGTATGTTGATGATTTGTTACTATACGTTTCTGATCCTGAGAAGTGTCCCCGCTGTGCTGTCATTATTGTTGCAATTTAGTTATTTTTCTACCTATAAATTAAATCTTCACAAAAATAAGCTATTCCCTTTTAATGCTTCCATACCTATTTACGATAATATCCCATTTAAGGTACTTATGTACTTAGGTGTTAAAGTTATGAAGAATCACAAGAATTTATTTAAGGAAAATTTTATCCCCTTGATTAGACAGGTGAAAAGATCATTAACTAAATGGTCACCTCTTTCAATGACATTAGTTGGTCGAAATAGTCCCATTAAAATGAATGTTCTTCCCAAGTTTTTTTTTTCAGGCAATCCTGACTTTTATCCTTAAAACTTTTTTTGACTCTTTGGATTCCATTATTTCATTTTATATCTGGCAAAATAAGAGTCCGAAATCGAAAAAAATCTTTTTACAAAAAAACAATCAGGAATGGAGGGTTTTGATCACATTTGGAGTACATTATTGCAATTTTTCTATATGAGAACCAGAGTTGTGCCAATGAAAGTCAAAGAAGCCACAATAGGGCTGAAAAACAAGAAGAAAACAATAAGAGACTTCACCCAAACCTTAGGATTACCAAAATCAAATGTTTGGAACATCATTAATACGAGAAAGCATACTGGTGAGCTCAGCAAACGTAAAGGGACAGGTATTCCAACGAAGACTCCCACTTATGATGACATAAAAGTTCTCATCATAATGAAGAAAAATCCCCAAATAATAACCAACAGATCAGAAACATTCTTCAGGAGGTAGGTGTGGATGTGTCAATGGCTACTATCCTCAGAAGATTTTATGAACAGAAATACTAAGGCGACACTGCAAAATGCAAACCGTGATAAAGGTAGTATGCTTTGGATCTTGGCCAGTTATTTAAACCTCCACACTTTGCTATTCCATCATTCTGATACAGGTTAATTTTGGACTCATCTGTGCACAAAACCCTTTCCCAGTATTCCACAGGCTCTTTTAAATACTTCTTGGCAAACTGTAATCTGGCCATCCTTTCTTCTTGCAGTGTAGCCTCGGTATTTCCGTTCATGAAGTCTTCTGAGGACAGCATCCACATCTGCCTCGTGATCTGTTGGACACACATTTGAAGATTTATCTTCATTATGATGAGAATTCTTATGTCATCAGCAGTGGAGTCTTCCTTGGCCGACCAGTCCCTTTGCGATTACTGAGCCCTCCAGTACGCACTTTCTTCTTAATGTTCCAAACTGTTAATTTTGGTAATCCTAAGGTTTGAGTGATATCTCTTACTGTTTTATTCTTGTTTTTTTCCTTCATTAGTACAACTCCGGTTCTCGTTGAAAAATGGCAACTACAAACTGTGGAGCGCATGGGCAAATAAAGGGAAAAAGTGGTTTTGACCCACACGTTATGGAGGGGACTGTATTTCTGTCACAAATGAAGTTCAATTTCTCTTGTTTTTTTCCCCCCCAATCACTATACAACCTTGGTTAATACAAAATTTAAAAAATCTACTTTGAACCTTTTTAGCGTCAATCACCTTCTCTGTATCTTGACAATTTATCCAGGGATTATTCAACCCCTACAACTAATAAGATTTATTAAGCACGCAGTGGGTGCTGAACATGGCTGATGCACACACACCTCAACCTATTAAAGTGAATCAAATCTCTATCCAGAGGATGAACTGAGTGTCGTGTAATATTGATCAGTGCCTGACCTCTATTTCACAATTTGGTGAATAACAGTAATAACATAAGTAGCCTTTACAAATGCTTTTCAATCATAGGCAAGAATATTTTCTGTTGTGTACAGATAGTGAATATGAAGACATTATAATATACTTTTATAGATGATTAGGGGTGGGATGGATCATGGAATTGGATAATATTGACCCCCTGCCATTTAAATGCACCAATAGATTGCTTTTGATTTATGGAAAGCAAACACACACATACAGAAACACATGCATTCAAATCTACACAACTGCGCACGCACACACGTGTGTGTGGGTACATAAACCCTGACCACCCTTGGTCCAAAATTTATTGAGCATAAAGGTTTGTGTATATTTTTATGTACATATGCACGTGTGTATATATGTATATACCTGTATATGCTTGCTTGTTTTATATATATGTGTGTGTGTGTGTGTTGATGTATGCATGTGTGTGTCTGTGTATACATACACACAAACACAAGCATACATACTATATATATTATGCTCAATAAATTGGTGACTAAGGGTGGCCTGGGTATTGTTCATAATGCAATGTATTACTTCAATTTAAAAGACTGTGTTGTGTTCAGGATAGGTTCAACGGATTCAAAGAGAACCAAGGCTGGACATGTGTTATCAACCAACAGTGGGCTTTATTGACACACAGAACTCACAAAAGGGCACACTCACATAAACTAACATACTCAGCACACAGGCACGGTTTATGACGTAATATGTGAGTACATACACGATCTCCAGCATCACCGCTGCTTGAAATCCAGAATGGGTCCAATGCAGTCAGCTCTCCGTATCTGCACGTGGCTTGCAGCCTGGAGTTCAGCAAAGGTCACAAGCAACGAACACAATCACAGCAATAATATACAAATAACATCACACCAGGTGCAAATAAATCATTCTGAACACTCAATTGGGAATATGAGGGTTAAACACACAGTACCTACCAACCCTCTCTATCCCTAGCAGGCACAACACACTAACAAACAGTAAATTAATTACAACTAACAAGTATATCAAATGAATCTTGTCTCCGGCATTGCCCACAGCTTGGGATTGGGGACTGGCCCACTGCATTCGGCCCTCTTGAGCTGCCCGAGGCCTGGAGCTTGAGCTCAGTGATGGTCTCTACGCAGCAGCAGCAAACAAAGAATGAATGGACGTGCTCGGCTTTTTCAATGCAAGATCCGTCCACGTGACCTGCGAGGAACAATTGTGCATCAGCCTCACCTGTGGGCAGATCTAACCCTTGATTGGCATGGGAGGTGACTTCCCATTAGGCTCCAGCCACAGAAATCACATGACTCTCCACAATCCACATTCCCATCAGATTCCAGAGAGGCCACATTATCCCCACAATCCATACTCCCACCAGGTTCCAGATGGAGAGGCTAGATGACCCTCTACAATCCACACTACAGACTGATTACTTTCGGAGAACAGGGTGCTACTGAAAATAGGATCATTAACATTCTTTGGTGTCTTGAAATCACAGTGCAGCTGGAGGCACCCACCTATAATATGCCAAAACCCAACACTGCCATTTGGCATTAGACCATATTAAGTTCATGGTAGAATCTCTCAACCTACCCGGATACATGGCAGTGGAATTTCATAGTCATGTCTGTGGTCAATGAATGACTTTATAATTAGGCTGTAATTAAAACATATAAAAGGAATCAATAATATGTGTGAAAAATTGATGTAAGTTTATGGTCATCATCAATAAAGTACCCGAAACCAACATCAGATTTTGAGACTGGATGTAGATCCAACAGGCTGGGAGCAGATGTATTAGAAATGTCCAGGCAAATATCTGACCCATGGGATAAAGATTAGTTTGAATCTGTAAGTAAAGAACAGTCCATGCTGTGACTCCAGGAGTCTTCCTGACTGCCTATTTGGCTTTCACTATTCAGCATGCAAACTGGTAGCAATGTGGCCACTTCAGAAAGATCCACAATCCTGATTGACAAACATGAGCAGAAGGCCAAGTGGGAAACATTCTACAGGAGTACATGATAGATATAATTGTGCAAGTTGAAAGTGGCAATTCCCTGAATGAAGATGGTCCTAGAAGGGACTGTTGATAATTCTTACGTTGCTTCTGTTTGATGAAAGTGGGGAGATGGCTATATTCTAAAAATAGCTGAATCAGGGTACATTATAGACATATTGTGGAAGTTGAACAACTTTGAAAGGTCTTGATTAAATTTCTCAGCCACTACTCCATCTAAAAAGCTTTAGTGTTGTATCTTTTTTTTGAGGGGGAACATATTTTAAGTTGAACAATTTAATCCATAGATACTTTTGTTTCATCACTTGCCTCTGCTCAGAGCACAACATCCCTTGGGACACCACCACTTGACTGATCCCTGTAATTGTGATGTGACCACAACAGAGAACTGTGATATTTGAGGTCAGTTTCAGCAATCCTCATTGATAGCAGCTGGACCCGAGATAATCTCCATTTCTGCAGTGAACAGAGGATGGTGCACAAAATAATGGTTGCACATTAAATTAACGTCCCTCATGAGGCTAGTTCTGTGTTGATCTAATGAAAATGCTTGATAAATGCAGTGGCCCCTGAAGGGGCACGTCAACAGGTTATGGGAAATGCTTATCAGGCTTTCATCGAACTTCAGACCACAGGTTGAACTCACAACTTAAGTAGCAAAATCATTTAATTTCCAGAGCAATGTAAACAGCAATGATTAGGTGCTATTGTTGAGGGTTTATTCTCTGTGAAGTCTGTAATACAACATTGTTGGACATATAAGTGGGAGGCAGCTGTCTTTCAATTTGCAGTGGTTTTTCTAATGGAAGGTTATGGTTCCAGTTTCTAATCATTTGGATTGTTAAAAGAACAAGAGTCCCTTGAGACCAATTGCAATCAGGCAATGCAATAGATCATACTAATTTCTTGTAATTTCCTTCCATTAAAATATGAATTGATGGATTTAATTAGCATCCTGATGCAGGTTTATTAATGCAACTGAAAATGAGTTCATCATCAAATAAGCATATTGAAATTCTGTAAGCATCTGGGAGTAATCAAATTGACATAATTTACTGAGAAATTTAGATGCACTGTTTATTTATATTCTACTATTTATCATTAAACTAAATATAAAAGCTGCCTTCCATCTTTCTGCCCAAACAATGGATCGATTTGGAGAACCCTTGCAAGGTTGTAAGGAGATCATTTTTCACCTGGTTTATATTCTGGGCCAGAGCCTGTTTCTAGCATCATATTTTCTGAATTACTATCAAGAATCAACAAAACTTATGCATTATTTTTTTCCCCATTTCACTTGCAGGATTTCTAGAGTTTGAGAAAATAGAGCATCAACAGAAACTCTAGGACTAGCTATTGACAACTGGTATAAAATAGATAATTTCTATAACTTCATAGCCAAGTCACTTGGCTGCTCATGTTCAGCTTCTTTTGTTGCAAGGCCTTCATCTCCTTCATGTGGCCACTCAACATCCCACTCCTTGCAGAGAGGTTCCTGCATTTCCTGCTTCTGTATACTGTTAGGTCTGCTTTGTTCATGAATGAGTGAGACAAACACCAGACTGAGTCGAAATCAGGGTTCTTTGTTCTTTATTACCGGATTGTAACACTTGCAACTAACCATGTTAGTCGGAGAATGCATTCTGCCGTTATCAGCAAAATGGTGATTTTTTATACCCTTGGATACGTGCTTAGAACATCATCATATCATTACTTGTCCAATGACTAAAACTGTTGCTATCCTTTCCCTGCTAGCTTCCTGCCTCTCAATCCATCAATGTCTCTCTTATCTTGTAAGTACAAGGATGCATTCACATCTTGTTACAGCCCTGTACAGGGTAACTCCTTACACATTCCCATCTCATGATGTTTTACCTTACAATACTTAATTTCTTACCTTTAAAATAGCAAGGGAACCTCCCACAAAACATGCCTATGGAAAGCTCTGCTTGCAGAAGTAGGTGAATTCACCATTTTAAAGGGGTTCTTAGTTGAATTTCATTCTTGCTATTGAGAGAATGTAGACTGGAAAACCATCTATGTTTTTTGGGCCTGACAATAAGCTTCTATGAACAATTTCAGCATACATAGGATTCTCTAGATCAGGGGTGTCAAACTCAAATTCACGGAGGGCCAAAATTAAAAACTTGGACTAAGTCGAGGGCCGAACTAAATATTTATTGAAAATTTTCAACAACATCTGCATGTTTTCTCTTCTTTCAACATATGTAATGTTAAACTTTAGGATATAACTTTAGGAGGATAATGATACAGGTCAGGAGTAGGTAGCTCAAGTTCACCCTTTGCTTGACTTGAGGGAAACCTATTTGGACCCTGTGGAGATGTAGTCAGCATTCACAGGCTGTGTCCATTTTGGCCTGCATCAGGACTCAGCATTTCCCGCTCACTCCTCAGGCTCTAGGCCTCTATTCACCCTCGACCCACCATCCCTCTACCTGACCAGTCCTTTACCCAACCTCTACTCTCTCCTCACTCCACTCGCTCTGCCTCTACCCACCCTATCCTATACACGCCCCTCTACTGCCTCTCCCCTCAACCTGTTCCTCCCTCTACCCGTCTCTCACCCTCTAATCACCCCTCCCCTACTTGCCCTGCCCCTTCCCTTTTACCTCTTCCCTATCCACCCTCCTTCTACTCATCCTTCCTTCTAACTGCCCCTCGCACCACCATAACTCCCCCTGCCCATTACTCCTCACCTACACCCTCTGCCCACCCCTGCTTACCCACCCACTCAGGCCCAGCGCGCTGCCGATCAGCCTTTGCGGACAGCCACCATCTCTCTCTTCATGTGCAGGGCCAAACCAGCCGTCCCTGGGGTCCGCGCGGGTGCAAGCGCTGAAGGCCGTCGCGACCGGGAGAAGTGCACTTGCGCTGTGGAAGGGCCGTCCGGTGCCAGTCGCGCAGGGCTCGCGCTGCCCGGGGGCCGTGCGCAGCCTGCCATGCCCGTTGCGCCGACAGGAAATCACAGGCGCTCGCCAATCTGCCGCACCGCTCGACAGGTGGGAGAAGTGACTGGTTGTGCGGGGAGCCTTCCAACTGGCTTGCCAGCTGATGACATCGACAGACTTCTCGTGTTACAATTTCTCGTGTTACAATGGGGAAGGATGTGCAATGAAGGGGGAGGATGGTGGGGGTGACATTACCAAAAAACAGCATTGGCTCTGGCTGCAGGGCGGGCCACCTCTAATACATTTTTGAAATGATCTTGCAGGCCAAATATAATTATATCGCGGGCCAAATTTGGCCCGCGGGCCAGAGTTTGACATGTGTGCCCTAGAAGATGAAGGCTAAACAGATGAAATGTAGACCACAAGCAGAAGGCTGGATCAACTCAGCAAGTCAAGAAGTACTTGTGGTGGGAAACAATGCAATTTTGGGTTGAGACCTTACTTTAGAACTGAGAGGGAATAGAAGAGATTGCCAGTACATCAATCCTGATGCAAGACCTGAATCTGAAACACAAATTGCAACTTTTGTTCTCACAGAAACAGCTTGATTTGTCAAGTATTATCTGAATTCTCTTTTTGTTGATAGAGAGGGTCACTGCTACACATTTTTTCATGTTTTCATAGTTAATTCTTGGCTAGATTGAACATAAGATCAAACACACTATGCCCATTAACTTGCTAGTTTTCCCTGAGCTTGCCAAAATCTGCACTCTCAATACCTGAAATTAAAATAAAATACCAATCACATTAAGTTTATTAATTCATTTATTCTGTGGCACTGAAATATAATAGTTGTAAATTACATTTGCTTCTACTGAGGTTGAAATGTAGAAGCACAGATAATTTTTAAAAACTGATAATATGTTTACATATTTTCCAGACAGCGTCAGTTGCACCTCAATTGCACGATTTTCTTGCTCTTTTTAACAATCAGATCTTAATTGAATGCAGTATCATTATTCCAAAATCTTGTTAATAGTTGAAATAGGAAGCCCATCCCCACCCACTGCTAAGTGAAGATCGTTCAAGATTTCCACCCTCTTTCTTTCTCCAAATATTTATTAGCAGGGCTTTGTAACATAAGCAAATTCTTCACTTTAGTGTGGGAGAGCAATTCTGATATAATTACTCTCATAAACCTTCATTGGCACATATTGGTGCACTAAGAGATGGCTAAAAGGAATGAATTATCAGTGATGTACAATGGAAATAAACTTTCAGATTTATTGATGCCATCTAAAAGAAAATCTCTCAAATTCTCACAGTCACAAGTCAAAGATGTTTCAGCAAATAATTTTGGTGGGGGAAGACATTCTGATCTGAACCTTACTGAAGAGGTTCTAACTATACAGGGAAAACATTATGTTTCCAGTTATTCTGTGGCCTGAGAAGAGTTCATTCTTAGATTTGCAGCAAGTGACAACATTATTCTTTTCTTAAATGTTAATTTATTTTTCTCTGGGAAGAATTCCATGGCCGAATGTTAATCCTTGGTTTAAATGACAATATAAAAGTGAGGAATTGAACTGGTGGTTCATGGATGTCATCTGAATCCTCCAACTCAATTACAGTTGGAAAAATGTAAGTCCATTATTTATGGTACTCCAGAAAGTTACATGTAACTAAATAGATTTTTCTTTCAATGCAAGTCAAGAAATATGGAGTTTTTAAATAGATGACTACATAAAGTGTACACGTGAACAAAGTCTTTCTCCTGCCCAGTACCAAAAATAATGTACTTGATGTGCTATTTCCAAGACTGGTAAGATTTTTTCTGTCAAACAGATGGCAGTGCAACTATTAATAATATGAAAATAAACCCTATGAAGTGTACATAAAAGTAACAAGATACAAGGGACCATCAATGAGCAATCAAGATTTCAAGTGCAGATGTCATACAATGAGAGGATTTGAATCACAAGATTAAATTATAATTTCTTCAATTTTCTTGATAAAGACAAAGTAATAGTTGGAATCTTTTTAAAATGTAACCACAAAGAAATTAATTTATTGTGAGGGGTGGTACATAACCATTAATGATACACTCAGCACTTAAAACTAAATGATACTGTCATCTGGTTTTACAATTCTTCAATTGACCAGAATATTTTTTTTAATATATGTGGGTTATTTTATATTATGAAATATAGCAGAATGGCATTATTGCAAAAATGGCAGACAATAATTTAATAACCCATGGTTGACCACAGGAGAAATGATGTGTGTGCCATCAAATTTTCCCACAAAACAAAGGAAATGGTTAACCAAATGCTGATTTAGGCCTGAAACTCTCAGTAGTCTAGTACAATTCAGTGTAAAATATGTCAACAAACTTCCCCACAAGAACATACAAAAATCAGATCCGAAATGCATCAGATAATGATCTGAATTTCAGGTCTCATGGATTGCTCTGCAGCAACTCTAACAGCTCCAACAATTTATCTTGCACCAAGTCACAATGACTACCTCTTTGACGAAGAATCAGGATCAGAGGTACTTTATAAACCAGAGTGTAATATTCATGAATCCATCAGCCTCTGCATCAACTTTGGACAGTGAGTGGTTGTTATCTGGGTACCATAATAATCTGGAAAAATATAAGTTGTTTTTCTTAAATCTAAAAATATACCATTGAACATTTTTATCAGAGCATTCATGACATAAACTGACACATAAAAGTAATTAAAACTAATAAATATCTATAACAAATTAAAGGCAAAGTAGTCGTCCACACCCACATGTTTTCCTGTCACAATCTGGAGAATGAATTCCACTATCATAACGTATCAAGTTACAGATCCAGAGTAAAACAAATTATTCAGCAGAAAAAGGGTCAGAATTTACTTGGCTTTCTATTTGTAAAAAAAATACTATAATGTCAGAATCATGGCAGAAGTGGGTAGCACAACAAAACTCTAATGTTTAGATGTCAACTCTTTTCAGTTTCCACTTTAAAATACTGTAATTAATTTCAAGTTTAATGACAATTTCTAATAACTGTTTACAAACTATTACAAAACAAGACACTATTACACAGACCAGAAGAAATGACAAGAAATGGTCAACTGCAAGAGATGAGTAATTCATGGTTGTTTCTTCAAGAATGAGCAATGGTTTGCAATAGTCATTTTTCTAACCCGCAAAGTAGAGGAAGGTTACAATCTGGAAGGAGACCATTTGGGCAATCAAGGTCATCCCCTTCCCCTTAGTCCTATAAAGGGCCTCCTTACATTTAGATATGCTGTTCCCTTTCCAAAGTCAACTCCAAATTTGATGGTAGTATTGAATAATACTGATTTTTCATTTATGAATAACTAAAATTATAACCAAGGGATAATGTGAAGGTCAGCTCCATCTAACGCTGATAAATGTTATTACTGTGCTTCTTTTGTTTGGATTGCACCCCTTCATTTCTCCCTACCAAATATAAAACATCATTTTTCTGCTTTGAATTTATTCTGACAAGTATTTGTCCATTTCACCAGATTGACTACAACCTGTTAAAGACTATTATCATCTACCACGATAGTTCCAAGTTCAGTATTACTATATCTACAAATTTGAAAATAACGTGTTGTAAACCCATTTCACCTTGTGTCTTGTTACATTCATTACTGATTCACTATTGTGCTGGCATTCTCATCTATGTTTTAAGATCAAGGAAGTCTTCAGTAACATTCATGTGATAGTTTAAGCTGAGAGAAAAATCTCTCTGTTCTGCTGATATCCATAAATCATTCAATATGTGACAAATTATCAGAATAATTAAGTTGACTTCATACAAACAGCTTTACTTTAAACGTCCAAAGGCATACAAATTCTTTTTTTTCCTCAATAAATATTCTTTGTATGATACAATTTGGAAAAAATTGCTTTAGCTATATTGACCTTAAAGAATCGCCCATTAGCATGGGTGGACATTTTGGTCAGCATGGGTAAATTGGGCCAAAGAGCCTGTTTCCTCGCTCTATGACTCTATATAAAAAAAAGATCCTTCACCCAAGTGGCAGAACGTTGGATTTAAATCTGTTTATTAATTGCAAATTAATGTATTGCAGGTGACAGACGAATTAAAACCAAGGTAATTTTTGTTCAGAGTTTAAACCTTCTCACCAAGACAAGGAGCAAAACCATGTCACTCACATCTTCCTACATGACAGGATCTCTTGGAATGCTGAAATGTTATCTTGCAATGTGTGATCAAATTGAACATGTAGTCAGATGTTATGAATAGCAGCCTTCTTCAAGATCAAAGCTACATATATTTTCCCAATGGTAATGATGTTGATCCTGATGTTGTCTATAACTTGTCATGGCAATGGAAGTATGGCTTAACCATTGGGGATATTCCTTATACCAGCTCCAAATACTTGGCATTGACAAAGGGTATTTTTAGGACCTGTGTACTCACTTTCTATAAAAGTCATTATTCCTAAATAAACCCCGAGCCACAATGCTATCTTCTACCTGCATCATTTCATTCTTAACTTGATTAAAGGGATAAAAATAGCATTTTCCATTTTGTTAATTCCAAACATACCGTACAGGAACCCCTCTAGCTTTCAATGCTCGATAGAACTCAAGGCCTTGAGCGGGAGGAACACGTTTATCTTTCTCGCCTAGCATGAGCAGCACGGGAGACTTCACCTGGAGGAAACATACATTAACTCACATGAAGAATAGAAAAGTGACATATAGTGTTGATTGATGTTGGCAAAAGAACTCATTAAATTGCCTGCAATTTCAAAATTTAGTTGCCACAGAAGCATCAAACAAGGGAAAAAATAGAAATGGGAGAATTGAAGACTTAATTCTAATGAGGAATATTTAAATGGCTAGAAGGTTTGAATATAGGTTAAAAGAAAATATGAAGCTCAATTCCCAGCACTGACTTCTTCACAGTAATTCATCTCAAAATACCCCAATTGTTTTAACTGGCTTCAATTTATACTTCCAATAAATGGCAAATAAATGACTTCATTTACAACCACGTTCAAAGATTCCAAACTTAGATGAGTCAGGGAAAAGAATCATGAACTGCTTACTTGGGAAGCAAACGAGATTGGTGATTTGCTCAACATTGCTTCCAATAAGGGAGGAGTTGGAAGCTGGCCAGTTGTGTACTCAAAACCGGCCTCCACTGTACACCTAAAAAACAAAGTTTCTTGTGCTTTATTCTGGGTCCAGAATAAGAGTTCAAAGTTGCCTCTTCATTTAAATTCATTCATATAAATTTGCTGCACTAAATCACTAGTAGGTATTATTTACTGAAAAATCTGAACAATTCCAATTCTCAAACAGAATAATACACAAATGTACATGAGAAAGAAATGGGACCATTGGATCTGAAGTCCAAGATAAAAAAGTTATTATCCAAAATGTTTTATTATCAATACAAAATAGGTTTATTTCAAACAACAAGCAGAATGAGCAGTTCACCTGACCCAGTTTTGTGATAGCAAATCAAAAAAGAAGGCAAATGTAATTAAAATGACAAATCATAAAATAAATCAAATAACAAATTGGAAAGTTTTGAAATGTGATCTGACATGCAGCCTGAAGCCAGAACCAATTAATCTGCATCCTTCAACCGTGTTTGATTTTTAAATTCTACCAAACTTCAAGCCCTTTTATGGTAGAGCAAGGGGTTTTTTTTAAATTTAGACATACAGCATGGTAACAGGCCCTTCTGGCCCATGAGCCCATGCCACCCAAATACCTCAATTAACCTACAACTCCTGAATGTTATGAATGGTTGAAGGAAACAGGAGCACTTGGAGGAAACCCACGCAGAGGGAGAATGTACAAACTACTTACAGACAGAATTTAATTCGAACCCGATCACTGACACTGTCACAGTGTTAACCGCTACGCTAACCATGGCACCTCATCAACTCATAAACGAAATGTAATCAATCAAACTTGGCAAAATTAACCCAGTGCTGTACAGAATACTGATCATAGGCCACATCCAATCCACATCATTTGTCTATCCACATGTTCTTGATCAAAGTGCAATGCAAGGCCTTCCTGTCATAAACAGAAACCCACAATCCCAGATCTGCATTAAGAGCTGGTGAACCCATACCTCAAGATGGATCACTTATCAAAACTGTCAGAACCTGGAGTGGGCCCAAAGCATTAGTATAGCTGATGAGCAAGCTGATGCTAATTTAGGTATGTGATTCAGTCTTTGGAATGTCTGACAGACTGAAATAAATTTATTTTAAATGCAAGAAGTCTGACAGGCAAAGATGAACTCTGGGCATGATTAGGTACATGGGACTGTGATATTAAAGCCTTTAAAGCCAAAAGAGAAACATAGCTGAGAAAAGGACAGGAGTGGCTGCTCAATGTTCCAGGTCACAGATGTTGCAGGTGGATATAAAAGAGGTGGGGGTGTTGAGATTTTGATTGGGAAGAACGTCAAAGTAGTACTGAGAAAGTATATTCTTTGGGGTATTCTTGAAGAGATTTTACAAGAAAACTGAAGATAAAAGAGTAACTATGAATAGATTAGGCCCCTTAAAGATCAACAATGTCATCTGTGTGTTAAGCCACTGAAGAAAGGCGAGAACCTGCACAAGTATTTACCATGGATAAACACATGGAGGCTTGGGAGCTCAGGGAAATAAATTGTGATTTTGTGTGGACAGTCCAGAGTACAGAGGAGGAGGTGCTAGAGGTCTTAAAACGCATAAAGGTAGGTGAAGCCCCAGGGCCTGATTAAGTATATTCCAGTACATTGTACAAAGCTAGGAAAAACGACAGGAGCTCTGCCAGAGATATTTGCATCATCATTATGCATGAGTGAGGTGCTGGGAAACTGGAACTTGTGCCTTTAGTTTCAAAAGGCTGCAAGGACAAACCAGGGAAATATATGCTGGTGATCTTACTGTAAGTCATGGGTAAGTTAATGGAGGGGATTTTGAAAGTCAGGCTTTTGAAAAGCAAGGAAAAAATTGGAATAGTCACGTTTGTACGAATGTCTCACAAATTTGATTGAGTTATTTGATGAGATGACCAAGAAAATAGATAAGGGCAAGAGGGTAGATGTTGTCAACATGGATTTTTTTCGCAAGGCCTTTAACAAGGTACTACAAATGGCTGGTTCAGAAGGCCAGATCTCAAGGGATCCAGGGTGAGCTGGCCATTTGAATGCAGAATTGGCAGTGGTAGGAGGCAGAGGTTAATATTGGAGCACTGTTCCTCATATTGAAAATCTGTGTACAGTGATATGCCACAAGGATCAGTGCAGGGTCCACTGTTATTTATCAAACATATTAACAACTTGGATGACAATGTCATTATCATAGTTAGTGTGGATGACACCAAAACTGGCGGTATGGTGGACAGTGAAGGTTACATAAACTTACAAGAGGATTTTTACAAACTGAGAAAGAAGGCCAAGGAATGGTAGATAGAATTCATCTTGGTCAGGTGAGAGATGTTCTACTTTGGTAGATTAAACTAAGGCAGGACTTACACTGTGAATGGGAGGGCCTTTGTTGAACTTGAAGACTTGGAAATGCAGGTACACAAGTTCCACTGAAGTGGTGAAACAGGTACTCAGGGTGGCAAAGAAGCCATTTGGTATGCTTGGCTGCATCAACCAAAGCATTGAGCTCAAGATTAAGGACACCATGGTGCAATTAAAGAAGATGTTGGTGAATGATACATGTATTTGGAGTATTGTAATCAGTTCTCGTCCCCACTTGTAGGAAAGATATCACTGAGTTGAAAAGGCTGCAGAATCAAATCCTCAGAATCAACAGTTATTGTCCATATGGCCAATGTGAACAAGTTGAATGAGGAGCCTGCTTTCTTGCTGTAGAAGTACATGACTCTAAATATGTTTAATAACTGTATATATTCAATTCAAAATATATCAATTATCTGAAACTGATTGCCACCTTTTACAAATATTTCTTTCCACTGTGAAGTGTTGTACTGATGCAAGTTCAGTAACCCCAATTTCCCAGAGCAGGGCAACTCCTGGGAAACTACAGGAAGTCAGTGCTCTGTAGTTGAACTTGAAGATAGTTTGAGTGACATTGGCTTGCATCTCTCAGGAAATGTACAGAACAGTGCAGTACAGGAACAAGCCCTCTGGACCAACATATCTGTGTCTAACTTGATATCCCAAGCAAATAATTTCTCTCCATTCGTTTCTTATTCACGTGTCTATGAAAAGCAGCTTAAATGGTTTTTATTATATCTGTTTCCACCATCTTTTCAAGGCACCACCACTCCTTGTGTTTGCTCCAAACATCTCCTTTGAACCCCTTCCCTCACCTTAAATGCATGTTCTCTTGTATGTGATGCTCAGAAATGATGGGAATTTGACATTTGTATGTGATTCAGAGTTTATCAAAATCACTGATAAGTAATGTGGGCATATGCAAAAGATAAGTTGCCACCTCCATATTTACCCAATATAAAGTGCACAGTGAAAAAAAAAACAACTACCAAATAGTTTACAGCCCTAAAATTCTGTTTAAATCATTAAAAACTCCTGCTACTCAAAAAGGTTTGAAGAGCTTTGACAAAAGTACAATATGTTGATATGAAAAATATATTATTCTCAAGTTACCTCAAGTTACCACTCACCAGTCTGGAATATCAGTTGCTCCAAGCTCGGAAGCAATGTTAATGACGGGATTTCTCATTGCACAAGCCTTATAGAATTCCGGGTATTGCCCAATCAGGTGGCTAGCAAGAAAACCCCCATGTGAGTTACCAATGATGAACACCTTTGAGGTATTGATAAACTCCTCCTTCATCACAAATTCTGCTGCAAACTGAAATAAGAGTATTTAATTTTCACTTGACATGAAATAACAACCCATCAATAATTGCAAGTGATTTTTTTTTCTTACAACAACATATGGAACATAAATATGGTATCAAGTCAGGGGAATTTTGCAGAGAAATAAAATTCATGGATATTATCAATACGCAGTTGAAGGAAATGAGATGAAAGACAGAATGTGGCTGACATAAATCCAGATGAATTGATCCAAATCCAACAGTTTTTTTAAAATCCTGTTATTAGCATGGTAGACATACTGAGCTTGTGGATGATGAATGTCTGTATTTCCAAAAATGTAACCGAGAAGGTATCGCATTAAAAGTTTTTATATAAAATAAGACCTATGTGGTTGGAGACAACTTATTACCATGGATAGAAAATTGGTTAAAGGAAAGTAGGTGTTCATGGGTCTTTGCCAGGTTGACAAGCTGATAGTTGTCAGATGTCAAAGTAATTAATACAAGGCTCTTTGCTGTTCACAATTAACATGAAAATTGAAGATAAAAAAAACAAGGGAACAGATTGATATTTGATGATAAAAATTTAGATGGGAAAGAGCAGCAGGCACAGTCAGTGTAACTCTATTACAGTGCTAGGAACTTGGCTTTGAATCTGGCACTGTCTGTAAGGACTTGCTACGTTATCCCCATATCTCCACCTCTGATCACCCAATAATCACTGGATCGTACACCTCTGGTTTCCCCTTCCTGAAATCAATAATCACCTCCTTGGATTTGGTGAGATTGAGTGCAAGGTTGTTGTTGGTGCACCATTCAGTCAAGTTTTCAATCTCCCTCTTGTATGCTGATTCATCATCCCCCTTACAAAAAACAATCTACCATGGTATCATCAACGAATTTGCAAATGATGTTATTGTCGTACCGAGGCACATATTCACAGATAGAGCAGGGGGCTAAGAACACAGCCTTGTGGTACTACAGTACAGATTGCAAATGAGGTGTTCAGAATCAGAGTTTATTGTCATGAATAAGTCATGAAATTTGTTATTTTGCGGCAGCTTCACAGTGCACACATTCACAAAACCACCACATAAAAATAGTGCATGAAAAGTCAAGGTAAGGCAGTGTCTTTGGTTCACTGATCATTCAGGAATCTGA
Organism: Narcine bancroftii; assembly: GCF_036971445.1. Taxonomy (NCBI): domain Eukaryota; kingdom Metazoa; phylum Chordata; class Chondrichthyes; order Torpediniformes; family Narcinidae; genus Narcine; species Narcine bancroftii. Next base: position 21,810,303 of record NC_091473.1, on the reverse strand, counting down.
TGGTAGCAGGGAAGAAACTGTCCTTGAGTCACTGAGTGCTTGTCTTTAGACTCCTGTACTTTTTCCCGAAGGTAGCAAAGAGAAGAGGCCATGGCCTGCGTGGTGGGGGGGAGGTCCTTGAGGATAAAGGGTGCTTTCTTGAGATACCACCTCTTGTAGATGTCCTTGATGGAATGAAGTCTGGTGCCAGTGATGTCGCAGGCTCATTGTTTTTTGTTATCCTGAGCATTGGCACCTCCATACCAGACAGTGATGCAACCAGCCAGAATGTTCTGTAGAATTTTTCTAGAGTCTTCAGTGACTTACCAAATCTCCACATATTCCTAACAAAGTATTGCCGCTGGCAAGCCTTCTTCATTAGTGCATTGACATGGAGACTCTATGACAGATCCTCGAAGATGTTGACTGCCAGGAATTTAAAGTTCCTGACCTTCTCCACGATTGAGCCCTCAATGAGGAGTGAATAGTGTTCCCCTGACTTCCTCTTGAAGTCCACAATCATCTCCTTGGTTTTGCTAACGTTGAGTGCAAGGATATTGGTGTGACATCATTCAATGAGCTGATCTATCTCCCCCTTGTTCGCTTCCTCATTGCCTCATGTTCTTACCAATCCTCACGAATTGTGGTCTCGAGTTGAGGAATTTTAGGATCCAATTTCACAGTGATGCATTGAGGCCCAGGTTTTGGAGTTTGTTGATCAATTTTGATGGTGTTGTATGCCGAACTGTATTCGATATAAAGTGTCCTGATGTATGCATCTTTGTTGTCCAGATGTTCCACGGATTTGTGTTGAGCCAGTGAGATGGCATGTGCTGTAGACCTGTTACTATGGTAGGCAAATTGGATCAAATCCATGTCGCCACTCAGGCAGGATCTGATATGGTTTAATACCAGCCTTTCAAAGCACTTCATCACTGATGATGTGAATGCAACTGGTCGAAAGCAACTGATATTTTGGCTTTTTGTTGAAGGTTTTGGGAGAACAAAATTAAAGAAGTTTTATGAAGATTATCAAGTATTTTAAATAATGCTACATTTGGAGTACCATATGCACTTCTGGTCTCAATACATAAACAATCATTTCGAACAAGGATGATTCCAGATTTTTTTATTGTCATGGAAATAAAACAGAAAATGTAATATTAAACAAAATTTCCTTTAGTCTGCCGTAGGGTGAATGTAGATCAGAAAGGGTCAGTCAGTCCATCTTCACTCACTCAACTAGAAATTATGCTTTTGGAATATGCAATTTGTTCTTAAATGACTCTAGGTTCCTCAATACCACTGCAGTTCAATAAAAAGGGTGGTTCAAGAGTGGCACAGTTAGCGATCAGGAATGGGTTTCAAATCCCTCGCACTCCGTTTGGAGTTTGTACGTTCTCCCCATGTCTGCGTGAATTTTCCCCAGAGGCTCCAGTTTCCTCCCACCATTCAAAATGTACTGGGAGTGTAGGTTAATTGGGTGTAAATTGACCAGCATGGGCTTGTGGGCTGAAAGGGCCTGTCACTGTGCTCTATGTCTAAATTTAAATTTAAAAATGTTGAACATTCTGCACTGAGAATAACTTCAGGGCATCAGCCCTAAATCTCTGTTTTATTCATCTAATTTGGTGACCCTTTGACATAAAATTGCAAGTTTATTTTTCAGATTTACATTTTTTTCTGCATTCATGTCAACCTTAGGCCAACATGTCAATTTCCTTTAAGTCAAATTTCAAATTTGGAAACTCATTTAGAATTCTCCCTAAAAATTATATTGGAATGCGAGTTTCTCTATTCTGTCCCAAAAATTATAGCTGGTCTCAGTACTGTAGGTGATAGCTGACGCAAGTATGGGTTGAGTGAAATTTCATTGAATTTGAACTCCAAAACTATGATTATGGAAGAATATTTTATTAGCCTTTCTATGTGTTTGGACATGCCAACGTGAACATCTGTAATGGTGTCATTCATCCACAAAATTAGACAAAGGACATTTCATTATTCTCATCATGATCTGATCTTGGCTTTGCCTGATGCCAACTGACAAGTTCCAACAGTGACCGCAGATCTTTAATTCTAGCAGGACAGATAGGTAAAGGGATTAAAGTATTGTTAAAGTCTTTAGCTTTTAAAATAAGAACAAGGTGCAGACACAAGAAACTACAGGTGTTATGATCTGGTATTCATCAAACAATGAGGAACTGGAAGGACTCAGCAGATCAAACAGTATCTATGAAGAGAAATTTGCAGTCAACGTTTCAGTTTGGGACCCATTTTTAAGACTAAACTGGGAACAATAGAGCAAGCATAAAAAGAAAGGGATGCAGCAAGAATTAGGAAGGGAACAAGAAGTAATATGATATTGGACAGATGAGAGAGATGGAGTGGGAATTCATGCAGAGGAGTGGGGAAGAGTGAAAGACTATGGTGGAATGGGTTGGGTGAATGGAAACAGATAGAAACAATTGAACCAGATCAGAGAGTGTGTGTCCTGAAATTTATTTTTTTTCTACATGGAGCTGCCTGACCTGGTAAGACCCTCCCGTTTTCATAACAACAAGATGGTTAAGTTACAACTGTGTATCATGTGTTAGCTTGACAATGTGCAGTTCTGGTCACCACCCTGGGATATGACGATACTGGAGGCAGCTCAGAGATTTGAAGCTGTTGCTAAGACTGTAATATTTTAACATGAGCCACGACTAGATAGGCAAGACTGTTTTCATTGGGACAGAGGGTGCCGATGAAAGATTTAATTAAATATTAAATTTAAATTTAGACCTACAGCACAGTAGTAAGGCCATTTCAGCCCTCGAGCCCACGCCTCCCAATTACACCCAATTGACCGACAACCCAGTATGTTTTGAAGGGCACCCGGAGGAAACCCATGCAGACACGGGAAGAATGTATAAGCTCCTTATAGACTGTGCTGGTCACTGACATTGTAGCAGCATTGCTCTGACCTCTACGCTAATCCTGCTGCCTTGTGTCAAGTAAAGAAACCCATGTAAAATAATGAGGCACCTAAGTAAACTGGAAGGACACATTTCCTTATTATAGGAATCATAAGCAGAAGGCCAGAGATTTAGAACAATTAGGATTATAGATGAGATGAAGAAAATCTTTTCCATCCAAGAACAAGCAGAGGTAACTGTTCCAGCAACATTACAGATAAGCTATTGGTTATGTAACATAGAGTATGAACCATCATGTCCATGCCGTCTCTTGTATATACTTGAACTTCAAGGTTCGAGGATCCTTTTAGTCATGTAATAATACAAAAAATTTAAATATACATGATATACTTCAACTTTTCCCTGCCATAAAGGCAAAGAGTACCCTTGAGCGTTGCCCAGCACCCCAATAATAAGAGAAACAGAAACACCAAATATCCATTAATTTGCCTCAGCACTCCCGCAGCCTTTCAGACTCCTCCTGATCAATCCATTAGCAACCCGAGCTCTAGATCAAAATCTCCTATACGGTCAGGAAGCCTTCAGCACTCAAGGCTCTTTGAGAGCCCTTCTTGCACTCAGCACCCTCTAGAATCCCAGTTCCAATACCTGGTTCTCATGAGTCAGTCTCCAGCAGCCCACAGCATGGTGAGAATCCTTCGACTGCATCACCAACAGCCTGTCCACTGCAGTGGTCACCTTCCTGGAGGGTCAATCTAATTTCTGGTGTCCTGTGCTGGTCCACTGCTCCCCCAAACTCTGCAATCTTTTATGGTACACTGCCCACCATAGCCATCGCCAACTTGGACAGAGACCTCCATGGTTGCAGGATGTAAAAGAAAACACCGTTGACTCCTCTAACAGGATGCATAAAGCCTGCATGGAGCCATCAGCACCACAACTGGGCAGTATAATCTTGCGGAACAGCGCTGTGTCTCCACTATCTGCTGTCCCAGGTCCACACCAATGGCAACACAAATGTTACTGCAGCTCTGGCAACGGGACCATTTATATTTTGTTTATATCTGATTCATTCGCTTAGGTGTACTGGTTTCTATACTTTGGCAATTCAAATATTAATCTAAATGCTCCTCGTATATCATGTTTCAAAATTCTTGTATCTCTAGTCTTGTGGAATTCCAAAATAAAACTAAATGTTAACATTAGTATCAGATGAAAACTACACACTAATTCTTCATGAAGCTAATTTTAGGTCCTGCATTTTGTTGACAATGCACAAATAATGACATTGAACAAGTAACTTGAGGAAACAAAAGGCCCTAAAATTCAAACCTGCAGATAATTTCCAGCTCGTGGATCATTTTACTTTCTTAGCTCACTGTATTATGCAAAGGTTTTGACCAGCAATTCTACTTGACCATGGCATAAACAACAAAACTTCAATGATAAACAGATACCCATTAACAGACCAGTATTCTTCACTGAGCAGGATAATGCCTCATTAAGTTTTCGATGAAGAGTGTTCTAACTTTGAAATAAAAATTACTTGAACTGAACAGCTCATTACCTGCACATCTTTCACATCTTGGCTTCCTACATTCCCAGGCAGAGAGAAAACACTGTTCTGTCCAAAGCCAATGGATCCTCGGTAGTTTACTGCAGAATCAACAAATTAAAGCTACATTACATTAAGCAGAAACAAATTGTAAATCCTGGAAATTAAATAAGATAGTTTCATTGAAGCTAAATATGCCATAATATTTCACAAGAACTTCTGAAGCAATATTTGACATAATGTCACAAAAGGACATGATTTTTAAAAAAAATTGGTTAGAGGTAATCTTTAAGGAGTACCTCAAAACAGAAAGTTAGTGAAGCTGAAGTTTGGAGAAAGTTAAAGTCAAGGCAGTTGAAATGAGAGCTGCCAAAGTTCCAGCAAATAAACTAAGGAATTATCAAGAATTGAAAGAGCACAGATATCTAAGAGTTGCAGGTCTAAGTGAGATACCTGAAAACTGCAGTCCTGCAAACATAGATCATTGAAATTTACAGCTTAGTATAAGCCCCTCGGCCCATGATGTTGTGCCGACCTATATAAATACACTCAACAAATTAAACTTTCGCTATCTCACACCCATAACCTGCTATTTTTCTTGCATTCATGTGCCTGTCTAAGAGACTTTTGAATGTCCCTACTGTACCATCCTCCACCACTATCACCGGTAATGTATTTCAGGCACTTACTTCTCTCTGTGTGAAAGACTTACCCTGATGCTTCCCCTAAACTTTCCTCCCCTCTCTTTACATATTTTGTAGACCTCTCTTAAGTCACTTCTCTTCCTTCTCCACTCTAGAGAAAAGCCCTAACTGTTAACTTTCCCTGATAAGACACATTTTCTAATCCAGGCAAAATCCTTCCAAATCTCCTGTGTACCCTCTCCAAAGCTGCCACATCCTTCCTGTAATGAGGCAAACAGAACTGAACACCATATTCCAAATGTGGTCTCACCAGAATTTTATAGACCTGCACCATTACCTCTTGACTCTTGAACTCAATCCCCTGTCTAATGAAGGCCAGTATATCATAAGTCTTCTTATCTACTCTATCAAACTGCGCAGCAACCACGAGAGATCTATGGATTTGGATCCAAAGGTCCTTCTGTTCTTCCACATTGTTAAGAACTCTGCCATTAATGATATACTCTGCTTCAGGTTTGACCCTCCAAAATGCATCACTTCACATTTATTGGATTGAACTCCATCCGCCACTTTTCCACCCAACTCTGTAACCTTCTATATCCTGTTATAACCTACGACAACCTTCAACACTATCCACAAAACCTCCAACCTTTGTGTCATCTGTACACTTATTGACCTATCCCTATCCCTTCCCCCCCCACCCATCTTTGACCAAGACATTTATAAAAATCACAAAGAGGAGGAGTACCATAACAGACCTCTGTGGGATGTCACTAGTCACCAACCTCCAGTCACAGTACGTTATATCTACTACAGCCCTTTGCTTTCTGCAGGCAAGCCAATTCCAAATCTAAGCAGCCAAGGTTCCATGGATCCCATGCCTCATGACTTTCTGGATGAGTCTACCATGGGAGACCTTGTCAAATGCCTTACTAAAATCCTTATTCACCACCTTACCTTCATCAATTTCTTTTGTTACTTCTTTAAAAAAACTCAATTTGGCTCATATGGCATGATGTACCCCTCACAAAGCTATGCTGCTATCCTAGAGAAGACTGCTCTTCTCTAAATGCTCATAAATCCTGTCTTAAGAATCCTCTCCAAAGGTTTTCCCACCACTGACATGACTCACTGATCTATAATTCCCAGGATTCTCCCATTACCCTTTTTAAACAAGGGGTCCACATTTGCCATTCTCCAATCCTCCAGTATTTCCCCTGAGGCCAGAGAGAATGTAAAGATCATTGCCAACGGTCCAACAATCTCCACACTTTTCTGTAGTAACCTAGGTACATTTTGTTCGGGGACATCAATCCTAATGATTTAAGAAGATCTAGCATTTCCTCTTTGTTAACCGCTACATGCACCAGCACATAAACTTGTTAGACTCTGTCCTCACATTGACCAAGGTCCCTCTCTCTGGTGAGCACTGCCTCCAGTCATGTTGCCTCCCTTATCCTTACACAGCCCTTCATCATCCTTCTGTTGTTCATGAATGCAGAGTTTTCCCTTAGGATTTTCCATAATCATTCTTGCCAAGGCCTTCTTGTGCCCCCTAGCTCTCCTAAGTTCCTTCCCGGCTACCATATAATTCACATGACCTTTTCCTGTATTTTGCTTCCTAAGCCTTATGTCCTTTCCCTTTCCCTAGAACCCCAAGCAATTGGTCCCCAAATATCCTCCACATGGGTTCTGTACTTTTCCCTAAGAACATCTGCTCCCAATTTACTCTCACGAGTTCCTGCCTAATCCCATAGTAATTAGCCCTTTCCCAATTAAACACTTTCCCATTTTGTGCACTCCTATCCTTGTCCATAGCTATGCTAAAGGTCAGGGAGCAGTGGTCACTATCCCCAAATTGCTCCCCCACCGAGAAGTTTGTCACCTGACCAGGTTCATTACCCAGTACCTGATCTAGTATGGCCTCCCCTCTAGTTGGTTTATCCATTTACTGTGTCAGGAATCCTTCTTGAACACACCTAACAAATTATCCCCCATTTGTTCCTCTTGCATTAAGGAAGTGCCAGTCACTATTTGGGAAGTTGAAATCTCCCATACTAACAACCCTGTTACTTCTGCACCTTTCCGAAATCTGCCTACTTATCTGCTCCTCAGTCCCCCAAAGGCTATATGGGGGCCAATACACTACTCCCTATACAGTGATAACTCCCTGCTTCTGACTTCCAATCATAGTGATTCAGTAGGTAATCCCTTCACAACATCCTCCCTTTCTCCAGCTCTGGTACTATCCCTGATAAATAATGCTACTCGACCTTCTCTTCTACCTTCCAACCTCTGCATTTTAAAAATTTAAACCCTGGTAACTGCATCAACCAATCCTTTCTTTGTGTCAGCCAAATCTCCAACAGCTACAACATCATAATTTCCCATACTGATCCATACTTCAAGTTCGTCTCCTTTATTGCTAATATTGAATAAAGATGCAGAGTCCTTATAATCAAGTTAACCCAGCATATCACATGCATTATCTGCTCTGCATTTTAAATTACATTTTCTTATGTGCACTACACCCCAATAAACTTTGACCCTAGAAGTGATCTAATCCTAAAAGCTATTTACTTGGAGTCATTGGCAGGATTTCAATTAATATGCCTGAGAAAAAGTGTCGTCATTTCACAACATAGCCCTCAAGAATATTCTACTTAAAACTCAACTGTTGGTTATATTTGATCATTCAAATTTGACCTCAGCATTTGTAAAAGGACAGTGGTTTGATCCTGCATATTACTTACTCAGTAAGACTGCAAATCCCAGCCTGCAAAGGGTGACAGGATACAACATCCATTCTGCTGTGAAAACTGAATGTGGACCACCTAAATGACATCAGAGGGTGATAATTATTTGAATCCATTGTTTTGTTTCACAGCAATAAATTATTGGTGTATTCTTTGGGAATGGTGCTAGAATATAGAGATATAACTTGACTGCTTCATTTGGTATACCTCCATTTTGTACTCTCAAGAAGACATTAAAAGTGTTGATGTGGTTTTATTTTAAAGAAATTGTATCGGACAACCCATATTCACGTCTCTACAGACATTTACATAGAAACTAATAAAAGAGGAAATGTTTTTTTGGCTGCATCTCTGAAAATATTAAAAACCAGCTTACTCTCTATAACATTTTCCAGACTTTTGGATCAGTTTAAATTTACTAGCCCCAACTAAATACTCATCCTGCTTTTATCAGTGATAATCACGTTATATAAAAATGTAAATTACTGGACTGCTGGTGAATGAAGCTAGCGTCCGCAGATCAAATTGATTTGTATCTTTAAAAATGAAATGTACAATGTGCTTGGAATGAACTTCAGGAACAAGAGTAAAAACATGATAAAAATAAAAAAATGTGACAACAAAACAAGAAATGCTATGTTAACAGTACAAGACAGGTAATACTAGAAATGGGGAAAAAAAGAGCCTCTCACTTGGATCCAACCTGAACTGTTAATTTTTCACATTTAAAAAAATTTAAATATAGACATACAGCATGGTAACTGGCCTTTGGCGCCCATGAACCCATGCTGCCCAATTCCACCCAGCCCCCGGTACATTTTGAATGGTGGGACAAAATTCATGCAGACACAAGGAGAATGTATAACACCTTACAGACAGCACAGGATTCGAACCCATGTCCCGCTCGCTAGCTTTGTGACAGTTTTGTGCTAACCACTTCACAAACCATGCCACCCTACTATTATTTCTATTTTCGTCGCTGAATTGAAGTCCTGGTGTTTATCTTTTGCCCACATGGCTCTTTCCACCCACAATGTTTATCCACCTGGTCCAAACAAACTGACCCTCTACCTGAAAGCCCTTCCACAATCGGCCATGGGACAACTGGCCCTAATTTTGAAATTGAGACCTTTCTCTCAGAACGAGGAGCAAACAATCTGCTGGAGGAACTGAGAGTTAAACAGCATCAGTGAGAGAAAATGAATAGTCAATGTTTTGGGGCAGAACCTTTCATCAAGACCATTCCCCCCCCACACTGATGCTGCTCAACCCATTGAATTCCGTTAACACATTATTTGTTCCTCCAGATTCCAATATTGCTGTGGTTCCACCTTTTTGCTCCATATCCGTGATCACAATTTAAATGAATTCAGTCATGCTGTTAATTGCAACACCAAATGCTCCTCACTTCAGAGGGCTCCTCTGCTAGATTCAGGGACGAATCCAGCAGGAAATGAGATGTCAAACAAGGAAACATCTGAGCTTCAATTCCTTTCTGACTTCTGGGTTACAATGAATAGGCAAAAAAATTAAACATGAGGAAGTTGCAAAGTTGGAATGAGTAGTTCTCTGCAGAACTGACAATAGGTGATTAATAGCTGGATGAGCTATTTAGGTTCTTGGGAGTCACTATCTTTGAGGATCTTTCCTGGGCCCAACACACCAATGGCATCTTGAAGAAAGTACGACAGCACTTCTACTTCCTCAAGAGTTTGTGGAGGTTTTGTATGACATCAGAAACTCTGGCAAATTGTGCTGACTGGCTGCATCACGGTCTGGTACGGGAACACCAACACTCCTGAGTGTAAAGGCATCCAAAAAATAGTGGACGCAGCCCAGGAAATTACAGACAAAACCCTCCCCATTATTAAGTACATCTACCAACAACACTGTCATCAGAGAGCAGCAGCAATCATCAAAGACCCTCATCACCCAGCACACATTCTGTTCTCACTGCTGCCATCAGGAAAGAGGTATAGCTGCCACAAGACTCACACCACCAGGTTCAGGAACAGCTGTTCCCCCTCCACCATCAGACTCCTCAACAACAAACTCAATCAGGGACTCATTTAAGGACCCTTGTGCACTTTTATTGATTTTCTTTGCTCTCCCTGTATTGCACAGTCAGTTTGTTTGCATTCGTTATCTATTTACAGTTTACAGGAAAAAAGGAATCTCAGAGTTGTATGTGATGTCATGTATGTACTCTGACAATAACTTGAAATCTGAACTCGCAACATGTCTATTGTGGGATTCAGATCTAATTCAAACAAAACTTCAATTTACAGGTGAATGTATTTAATTAGACAATAACATCCAATTTCTAGTTTAAACAGCAGTGATGAGATAGTACCAAGTACTCAGGAATTATCAATAAAAGCGATGCTCACTAATTTTTAAAAATTGTGTTGCTGACCTACATAAAATACACATTCATTTCGGTTAATCCTCAATTAATGCACATTACAAACATGATAAACTCACCGTGTGGCCAAACAATAATCGGAGTTGGAGCACCTTCCTCTCTTTCGCTGGGGGTCACAAGAATGCCTTCAAAATTCATTGCAGCTGAGTGAAAAGGAAAGAAACAACTGAAAGGGACATCAGCAATACCAGATATCTCTTGCACATGCAACAGGTCAAACCAAATGGCACAGATCAAAATGAATACTCTGATCAGATAATTTATCAGAATTTTAGATTCTTCTGTCAATATCACATTTCTGAACTAAAAATGAATTGGTACAAAAAATTGTTGGCAAATATTTGAAATTGGAAACACAAAATCAATCAACTTCTAGGCAATTTCTCATTGCAGAAACAAGCCTCTTTTCTCTGATACCAGACTCATATAGTGTTCACCAAAACAAAATTAAAATAAGGTTCTAGAAAATTTATGGTTTACAGTCTAGAAAATAAACACTTTAACATTCCACAATTTTGGCTTATCAATTCTTTACGAACCAAAATTCAAATATTTAGACTTGAGGCAAAGTCTGATTGAATGGAATCTAATGTGCATTATGTACACCAATGCAAAATTAGAGACCATTTCCTGTGAAGATTCTTGTATCAGAGTGGAGACAAACCAAATAAATATCAAACAGTGAACCCCATTCTATCCATAATGTAAAAACAATGGCATATGAGAATTTGAATTTTTCCCTTCATTTGTTACCTCAACTTCCCTGAACATGGCCATGTTCAAGTGAAGAAATTCTCTACAGATGCAAATTAATCTCTGGAATTTTGCCAGAAATTCTCCTCTTTAAATAAAAATAAAAATGCTGGAGAATGAGATAGAACAAATGTTTCAGAATTGATTACTGTTCATCCAATCCAGAAACAGTTGGAAATCAAACATGTTTTGACTGAGAGAATGAGGAACGATGCGGAGAACAAAAGTGATGACTATAAAAATGTGGAAACCATGAGAGACTAAATGACATATAGGATATGTGAGAAAGGGAGGGGAAAATGGTTCAGGAGAGTTCATCTGGTCTAGAGGAGATGCAAGTTGGAAAAGATGAATGATAACTGGAGAGAAAAATTACTTACTGGAGTAGTAATGTAAAAAAATACTCCAGCTATTAGAAATCTGAAATCAAAATACTTAACTGGTTAGGCAGTTCTGCCCAGATCTAACATGAACGAGAAAGGATGGCTTGCTGAAATAGTCAAGTTCAAAGTTGAGTCCTGAAACTTGTCTAGTCGCATCATCAGGTCTGTCCCTCAAACTTACACTGGGTCTCACTGAAATAATGTGAGAGGCCAAAGACAAAGCTCAGAGTGAGATGGAGACATAAAGTGACAGTTTACTGAAAAATTCAGGGCATTATTGCAGTCTGCAGGGAAGTGTTCAATAAAGGAGCTGCCCAATCTGCATTTTGCTTTTCTAATGTAGAGCATCAAATTCAGTGCACTGAATTAAAAGCAGGAGAGGCAATTTATCTTTTCACTAATTCTGTTCCTACATGACGGGAAGGGATGAAGGGACATGAGCTGCAACTACTGCAGTTGCGTGAAAAGGTGCCTTGAAAAGGGTAATGCAGAACCAGAGAACCCAAAATTAGATACAAGAGGTTGAGTAATTAAATGGAAAACAAGTGGTGGAACAGAGAACTACATACCACAACATTTTTACCTTCCTACTTACGGAATTTAGGGTTCTTTTGTTCGAGAGGAGGTGTAAAAGTCAGAATTTTCCAATTTATTCCTGGCAATATCTTAGTTTCATTTAGTGCCACCCAAGTGACCCTTTGTTCTTTGCCTGCAGCAGGAAGAAAGCCCACTTTCTACAGGAATGAAAACAACATTTTGTAAGTTTAAAAAAAAACACAATACATCCCTCAAAAGCTGTCCAACAAATAAATAATTATCTCCATAATATGCTCCAGAATGATTACCGTAAATATTCATGTATAATGCAAAAAAATTTTCCCCTTTTTCCCATTAAAAATAGGGGGGGGGGGGGGGGGGAAATCGCATTATACACGAGAGTAAAATTTTAAAAAAAAAATTTTCTGCAGGAGAGTGGACGAGTGGAAGTTGGCAGTGTGACTCGGCCGGCCGGCCGGGCGAGTGGTAGTTGGCAGCGCAACCCGGGCGGCTGGGCGAGTGGGTGAGCGGAGAGGCACGAGCGCGACTCAGGGGGCTGGGCGGGCAGGCGAGCAGAGAGACGCAAGTGCGACTCAGGCGGGTGGGGGGTAGGGTCGTAGTATACACGGGAGTAAAATTTTTCCCTCTTTGTCCCCTCAAAAATGGGAAATATTTATACACAAATATATACAGTAATACAACTATTGGAAGTGCACAGGTGTGAAGGTGGAGGAATACTTGAGGAATATATAAAGGTTAATGCTGGGGCAGATTACAGGAAAATCTGTTGTCATCAGTCCTGAATAAGATCAGGTTAAATATTACACAATGTAAAATAAGAACTCTGAATTCAAATGCAAGAACCACAGCACAAATGGAATACTTTCAACAGTTTAATCACAAGGTAAGATTATTACTTTTAATTATGTGCTAAAATCCATTATTCTCTTTTAATTTTTGATTAAGAAATGTGGAATGAAGCATCACAAATCAAAATCTACAAAACAAAAGAATCATTTATTTGAGAGGATCCATACAGTGGAACTAATGGTGCCATTTTCTAGATTTCTCAGAATCATAGCTGTCTAAACGATCCCAAACACACAACCAAACAGGATAAAATGTGTTGTCATTCTATTTAATTTACAGAGGTTATTAAAGTTCAAATTAAGCTTTGAAAAAAGAGCTTTCCTACCAGACTGGGTGGACAGTTAGGCGATGACCATGTGACCACCATCAGATCCTGGTGGATCGACAGCAGTGTCCAGCTTCCAGCATCTGAGCCTGTATGTGACATAAGCAAAGGAAAATGCCACAAACCTTCTTGTTCACATACAAATTGATGAAAAGAAAACTAACTAACAACGTCTTCACAACACAATCTTCAGGTAATTTCAATTCAGAGCTTTTTTCAGAGATGAATTTGGACTGACTATGATGTTCTCAGAGTATAGTGAAATGGAGATTCTTATTTGAAAAGAGAACACAAGGGAGTTTACATTTGCAATGTATTCCTTACTTCAGTTCACCATTTCCAAGCAGGAGTTATATAAATGAAATCTAGTCTGATTTATGTCAGGACAGCATGACCAATACAATAAATGTAAGATATAGATGGGTGCAAAATAATTTTTTTGTATCAGCTATATCTTACCCCACAGAAATTACATAAATTAAACTCTAATATATCGGATATATGTTTTAGATGCGGTGAAAAAATGGGAAACTTTTAAAATTCCACCTGATCATGCTCTAAAGTGAAACTTTTTTGGGAGAATTTAAGAATTTAATAGATCAGATTATTGAGAAACAACTGCTACAAAGTCTAGCATTGTTTCTCCTAGGAAATACTGTGGACATAAGATCCAAAATGAGGCTGTTCCAGTACCAATTAGAATTTAAAGTTGTATTGGCAGTGGCCAGGAAATGTATTGCGGTTACTTGGAAATCTGATTCCCCTCTGGATATAGCCCAATGGAAGGTGGAAATGTAATACTTCCCCTGAAGTATAACATGTTTTTTCAGGTATGGCAGCCATACTTGCAGAATGCAGGGTTGAATATTTAGGGACCCTTATTCTGCTCCTGAGCTCTACGTCCTGGTTTTTTCCCCAATTTGAGATCGAGGCAGGAAAAAAGAATGAGATCCTCTGAACTGGATACCAGATCCCAACAGTTCCTTCACTTTTCCTTTTTTTTTCCTGCTTTTCTGTCTCTTTATTTCTTATCTGTTTTCTTTCCTTTCTTTTTATTTTGGGGCTTTGTTTGGGGGGGGGGGGAATGGGATTGTTTGGACATATGGACAACTTGTACCATTGATTTTTTTTTCATTTTATGTATTTAAGTAATGGCTATTTCTTGATACATGACCACAACAATCAGAATTCAGTCAAAGTATTAATTATATGTGGAAGAAAGATTTATGAAACTATAAATTCAGATATTTACCACTGGTAAGTGATGTCACATTTCTTGTTGTAATATTTATTACAAGGAGATCCTGAAGAATGAAAAGAGACAAAATATAGTAGGATGTAGATGAACTGCAAAATAGGGCTTTAATCATCCTTCTGCTAATAGTTTAAAAACATTCATGATGACCAAAGGTGAAATAGTAGAGATAATAATCTTTGAAAATGAGCAAATATGAACTAAGGAAGTTGTGGGCATTCTTTGCACAAGTATAATAGGATAACATTTCTCAACCTTTGATCCAAGTTTGTAACAAGTGATCTGTAGCCATGTAGTGAAGAATATATCACTGATATAAATGACAAGTCATATGGAAACAAGGTTGGAAAAATCTGACAAAAAAAGAAAACCAAAGTTTTCAAAATAATTTTGCATCAAAATAAAACAAAAATCCTCTTGGTGGTCTGGGAAGGGCCTTGAGCTTGCCAGCACCCCACTCTATGACTGATGGTCCATGGGTTAGTTATAGGTGATCCATGGTAAGTAAGGAAATACTTAGTGGTCTACAAATTATTTTTCTTTTTTCTTTGGCTTGGTGGACGAAGATTTATGGAGGGGTAATGTCCACGTCAGCTGCAGGCTCGTTTGTGGCTGACAAGTCCGATGCAGGACAGGCAGACACAGTTGCAGCGGTTGCAAGGGAAAATTGGTTGGTTGGGGTTGGGTGTTGGGTTTTTCCTCCTTTGTCTTTTGTCAGTAAGGTGGGCTCTGCGGTCTTCTTCAAAGGAGGTTGCTGCCCGCCGAACTGTGAGGCGCCAAGATGCACGGTGTGAGGCGATATCAGCCCACTGGCGGTGGTCAATGTGGCAGGCACCAAGAGAATTCTTTAGGCAGTCCTTGTACCTCTTCTTTGGTGCACCTCTGTCTCGGTGGCCAGTGGAGAGCTTGCCATATAACACGATCTTGGGAAAGCGATGGTCCTCCATTCTGGAGGCGTGACCGACCCAGCGCAGTTGGATCTTCAGCAGCATGGATTCGATGCTGTTGGCCTCTGCCATCTCAAGTACTTCAATGTTGGTGATGAAGTCGCTCCAATTAATGTTGAGGATGGAGCGGAGACAACGCTGGTGGAAGCGTTCTAGGAGCCGTAGGTGATGCTGGTAGAGGACCCATGATTCGGAGCCGAACAGGAGTGTGGGTATGACAACGGCTCTGGAAACGCTAATCTTTGTGAGGTTTTTCAGTTGGTTGTTTTTCCACTCTTTTGTGTAATCTTCCAAAGGCGCTATTTGCCTTGGCGAGTCTGTTGTCTATCTCGTTGTCGATCCTTGCATCCGATGAAATGGTGCAGCCGAGATAGGTAAACTGGTTGACCGTTTTGAGTTTTGTGTGCCCGATGGAGATGTGGGGGGACTGGTAGTCATGGTGGGGAGCTGGCTGATGGAGGACCTCAGTTTTCTTCATGCTGACTTCCAGGCCAAACAATTTGGCAGTTTCCGCAAAACAGGACGTCAAGCGCTGAAGAGCTGGCTCTGAAAGGGCAACTAAAGCGGCATCGTCTGCAAAGAGTAGTTCACGGACAAGTTGCTCGTGTGTCTTGGTGTGAGCTTGCAGGCACCTCAGATTGAAGAGACTCCCATCCGTGCGGTACCGGATGTAAACAGCGTCTTCATTGTTGGGGTCTTTCATGGCTTGTTTCAGCATCATGCTGAAGAAGATTGAAAAGAGGGTTGGTGCGAGAACGCAGCCTTGCTTCACGCCATTGTTAATGGAGAAGGGTTCAGAGAGCTCATTGCTGCATCTGACCCGACCTTGTTGGTTTTCATGCAGTTGGATAACCATGTTGAGGAACTTTGGGGGGCATCCAAGGCGCTCTAGTATTTGCCAAAGCCCTTTCCTACTCACGGCGTCGAAGGCTTTGGTGAGGTCAACAAAGGTGATGTAGAGTCCTTTGTTTTGTTCTCTGCACTTTTCTTGGAGCTGTCTGAGGGCAAAGACCATGTCAGTAGTTCCTCTGTTTGCGCGAAAGCCGCACTGTGATTCTGGGAGAACATTCTCGGCGACACTAGGTATTATTCTATTTAGGAGAATCCTAGCAAAGATTTTGCCTGCAATGGAGAACAGTGTGATTCCCCTGTAGTTTGAGCAGTCTGATTTCTCGCCTTTGTTTTTGTACAGGGTGATGATGATGGCATCACAAAGGTCCTGAGGCAGCTTTCCTGGACCCAGCAAAGCTTGAAAAACTCATGTAGTTTGGCATGCAGAGTTTTGCCGCCAGCCTTCCAGACCTCTGGGGGGGGGGGGGGGGGGGATTCCATCCATACCTGCTGCTTTGCCACTTTTCAGTTGTTCAATTGCCTTATATGTCTCTTCCTGGGTGAGGACCTCATCCAGCTCTAGCCTTAAGGGCTGTTGAGGGAGCTGGAGCAGGGCGGATTCTTGGACTGAGTGGTTGGCACTGAAAAGAGATTGGAGTTCTGACCATCGGTTAAGAATGGAGATCTTGTCGCTGAGGAGGAATTTGCCGTCTGAGCTGCGCAGCGGGCTTTGGACTTGGGGTGAGGGGCTGTACACAGCCTTTAGAGCCTCGTAAAAACCCTTGAAGTCGCCAATGTTCGCGCTGAGCTGGGTTCGTTTGGCAAGGCTAGTCCACCACTCATTTTGGATCTCCAGGAGTTTGCGCTGAAGATGGCTGAATGTGCGACGCAAGGCTCGTTTCTTCTCTGGCCAGGACGGCTTTGCAAGGTGAGCCTGGTGGGCAGCTCGCTTCTTTGCCAGCAGCTCCTGGATTTCCTGGTTGTTTTCGTTGAACCAGTCTTTGTTTTTCCTGGAGGAGAAGCCCAGTACCTCTTCAGTAGATTGAAGTATGGCAGTCTTCAGCTGATCCCAAAGGGTTTCAAGGGACGAGTCTGTGAGGCGGATTGCATCCTCGAGCTTTGCTTTGAGATTTGCCTGGAAGTTTCCTCTCACTTCGTCTGACTGCAAGTTTCCAACCTTGAACCTCTTTCTGGGGGCTTTACTGTTCCTGGACTTTGGCTTGAAGTGAAGGTTGAGCTTGCAGCGAACCAGCCAGTGTGGCATTCCGTGCTGGGCATAACCCTGGTGTGGAGCACATCTCGTTTGAAGATTGAAAATTACTTAAAAAGAGGCATGAAAGAAACTTTTACAACAGATAACTGAGGTAGACTGCACACAAATCAGAAAGTGGGCAAGATAGAAAATATTCTGAAAATGATGGACTTTAAACAGAAGTATGATTCTTGGCATCTTCCCTTTAAATTCTCAGAACTAATTTCAATAGCTCAGGCACAAATCTAGAATTTGGTCTCAATTATTCAAAAGAAAGCCCATCGGTATTTTAAAAAAAATGCTAAATTGCAATAACCAAACTCTGCATCATTCACTGCCTTTCACAAAATTTTTCACTTATCCCTCCCTACTCAATGCCAATCTGAACACTACCACAACTGATACCAGTAGATTTTTTTAAAACCACATCTCATCTCTGGAGTTCTCACTGAAAAAAGCAGAATAACTGCCATAAAGACCTGTATAAACGTGGAGGCCTTGAGAACTTATTTAATGAGTCCACCCAAAAAATGGTCAAACAAGCTGAACTGATGTGCCAAAGATTACTGACACTATCTAATGGTATTGGGCCCTTCACTTGTCTGTTTAATTATTCCCAGAAAAAACAGGAAAGGATAGGCAGTACAAGTATTTCCAAAAGTATTTCAGTGATTACCAGTACAACCATTCAACACAAAGATATTTAAGCAAGTAAAGCAAAAAGACCTGCATTTAGAAGAATTTTTCATAATGTCAGAATATCCTGAAGTACCTTACAAATAATGAGGGCCTTCTGAAATGTTGTCACCCTTGCACAAAAGAAAACATGGAAGCCAAATGATGTGTAGCAAACATCGAAAACGATACAACCATCAGATCATTTATTTATACTGTAGATTGTGGGAAATATATGAATTGGGACATGATGAAAACATTGACTGCTCTTTGTTGCGATAATCTAGTAATATCTTTTATGTCCACCCAAGAGCAAAGTTGGGGCATCACCCAAAACATGAACCCAGACAATGCAACAATCTTCAGTTTTGGACTGAAATGATAAGCTGGATTAGTGTTGTCAATGACCTGGAAAGGGAGTGAACCCACAATATTCTGGTTCATTGGTAATGAGAATATCTCTGAGCCCCATTAGTGTCATTAGTAAACAAATGAAAAGCCTCCAGTCTTGTAACCTGTTTAACCCTGATAGACTGCAATTTAAGTTTCATAATTGTGCCAGTGAATCCAGAGGCTGTGGAACTACTGCGAATGATAGGCAAAGTAATTGGGTTGGTCACCCAAAAGGAAGATAATGGAAAATTAAAGAGTTCCCTTGCCTTCTGATAATCTATTTCGAGCAGGATTTCAATCTTCTTAAAGGAAGTCAGAAACCAAGTATGCCATGAAAGAGGATTCAGAAAGCAACCAGCTCATATCATTCATTAGGTTTGCAGTGAATTTAATTATGCAATAAAACATCAGGGGAATAACTACTTCTTACATTTAACTTTTTTCCAAGAAATCCCACTTTTTTCTGTCACTTGACAAATTACCTTTCTGCTTCTTTGAGGTGTACCAATGAGAACCCGCTGACTGTCCATAGCCCAACAATTCTGTGGCAGTGCTGAAGAGTAAATGCCAGTAAATCCATCTGAAAAATATTGTGCACACACTCCACTTTGATATTTGATATAAATTTGCATCATTATCTTAATTAGATGTATTCTTGAATAATGTGATTGCCAAAACTGAATCCCATCCTGACCAATTTAGAATTCAATCTTCAGAAAATATGATTGCATAAAATAGTCATTTCAAATTAAAGAGGGACTTTTTTTTAACCCAAATTATATTTTCCACATCTGTTTCCTTGAAAATTAAATTTATTTGTACACTAATACAAATATTAGCCACCTGCAACAATTTTTTTTCATTCAACTAAGGAAGGAAATTTATAGTGTTAGTTATTGGAACATCAGTAACAAAGTGAAACATTGTGACAATTTTCTTCACCAAATCATTATCCTGTGATCCATACAAGAAAATGCACATAATTGATCCAGTATAACAACCAGAGTTCAGAAGCCGAGTAAGGACCCCAGATCTTTCTCTAATTTCCTCATCTGCTCCTTGGATGAGTTCTTCCATTCCATGACATCTGAGATGTCTTTTTATTCATGAATGTGAATTTCCCACAACTGCCATTGATCAAGTCATCATCTATCTCCTCTATTTATTGTACTTACCCCCCAAAAATGAACATGAACAAAGTCCCTCTGTTCTTCATTTTGCACCCTACCATGCTCTGCATGTCATACATTATCTACCAAAACAACTTCTAATTTCATTCTGATCCCATGACCAGCCTCATCATTCCCCTCACCACCCTTATCTGATTTTTGCATGGAAAAGTCTCTCCAGTACTCCCAAGTCCACTCTTTACTCCCCATCTAGCCTTCAATTGCCTTCAGCATTCCTGCTGTAACCACAGAATGTTGTAAAACTTGTTACGACATTGCCACAGACAGACATTCCAGGTAAGGCTCATTGTCCAAATTAATCTATCGTATTCAATAGACCCAATGTGGTCTCTTCCATATCAGTGAGACCAAATGCAGATTGGATGATTGCTTCGCTGACATTCTGCCTGAGGGTCTAAACTTGAGCTTTCTGTAGCAACCATTTCAACAGCCCATTCCTCCAATGAGCTTTCTGTCCGTGACCTCATCCATTGTCAGGATGAGGCTAAATGTAAATGAAGAACAATACAGTGTATTCTTCCTGGACAACCTTTAACCTAATAGCATGAACATTATTTTTCTAATATTGATAACCTGCATCCCCATCTGATTCCACTCTTTACCTACTCCTGTACTTTTTTTTTCTCTCTCTCTCCACCCTTCTTCATGGTTTCTCCCTCCATCTATCTCTGTCCTGTACCTGGGCTCCTCTGCCAGAATTTATCCCCCTTTATATTTGTAATTTCACCTATTCTATATTAGTCTTGATAAGGGGTTCATGGAGAAATATTTGGGTACAAGATCAACGCAAATAAAAGTGAAGTGATGCCAATGAGTAATGCGGAATGTACAGAATTTTAAAAAGAATCGCCATTTAAATGGCAAACACAAGAAATCCGATACCTAGGTATTAGGTTAAATAATAATTTAAGCCACTTGTACAAATTAAATTATCAGCCACTAATAAAGAAATTGCAGGAAGACTTAGAACATTGGAAAGAATTACCGCTAACGTTGATAGGGAGGGTAAATTGCATTAAAGTGAATGTCTTCCCAAGGATACAATACTTATTTCAATTGTTACCAATTCCCTTAACAGAGAAATTCTTTAATGAACTAAAGAGAATAATAAGGAAATTTTTATGGAAAGGGGGGGAAACCGAGGATAGCATTAGATAAATGATCATACAGGTACAACCAAGGTGGTTTGCAGTTACCAAACTTTAAAAAATATTATAGAGCAGCACAATTAAGGTATTTATCAGATTTTTATCAGACAAGGGAAAAACCAGATTGGACTAAGATAGAGCTAGATAAAATAGGGGAGAAGGTACCGGAACATATACTTTATAAGTGGGATGAAAAGCTGGTACGATATAAAAGCTCACCAGTATTGCATCATTTACTCAATATATGGAAGAAGATTCACTTAGAAAGGAAAAAAAAATGACCAAATACCAAAATTATTATTGATGCAAAATCTGCTAACCCTTTTACAATAGATAACCTTTCCTTTAGAGAATGGGAGAGAAAATTATTTAGGAAATAATTTATTAACATTTGAACAATTGAAGTACAAATATGGAATAACTCATGGTACAATGTTTGCATACCATCATCTGAAAGCCTACTTAAAGGATAAATTGGGAAACAGACTGAGATTACCAGAAGGAAGCAGCTTTGAATACGTGATTACAGACACAATGATAATTAAAAGATTTATAACAAACATGTACATCAAGCTGCAAGATAAGGAAAATGATGAAATAAGCTATAAACCCAAACAAAAGTGAGAAAAGGATTTAAACATAAAGATAAAAAATGAAACATGGGAAAAGTTATATTTTGGAACTATGAAGGACATAATAAACACAAGGTTACGCATGATACAGTATAATTGGTTACACAAGTTATATATCATGTCCCAAAAATTAAAAAAATGGTATCCAACATTATCAGATAGATGTTTTCGCTGTAAGAAGGAAATGGGAACAGCAGTACATGCAATTTGGGCTTGTGAGAAAGTGAAAAATTTTTGTGAAGATCTAAGTCATATATTAAATAAAATCACAAAAAGCAACATACCAAAAAATCCAGAGATCTTTCTTCAAAGTAATATAAGAAGTAAAGAATTAGGCCTCAAACTCGATGAAGCGCAAAAAAGATTTATTATGTTAGCCTTAGCAGTAGCAAAGAAATGTATAATGTCAACTTGGAAATCGGAAGAGAGCCTGAGAGTACAGCAATGTTACATAGAAATGAATAAATGTATTTCATTGGAAAAAATAACATATAATTTAAAAAATAAAGTCACATTATTTGAACAAATTTGGGAACCGTACATGGAACATAACAGAGAGGGCTTGCCTTGGACTTCCACCCCCTAAAATGATAAGACAAAATGACTTGATCCAGTGTGTAAAAGTAGATGATACATTTTTCTTGTTTATTTTTCATTGTGTGATGACATTGTTTAATGGTTTTATTGTATTGTATATGTTGAATGTTTATTGGTTTTGGAGGGGGGTTGGAAGGGGAGAGGGAAGATAGGGTGGAAAAAAGGGGAGAAAATGCCAGTGTATATTTAAGAGGGAAATGTTTGTATGCATTTTGGTTGATATGTTTCACAGTGTGAAAAATAAAAAATAATTAAAAAAAAGAGAAAGTATGGTCAAGGGAGGCAGAGGGTTAGGGTTAAAACCATTAAGACAGTTTTGAATTGGTGGACTAGACCATATTCAATAACTCATCCTTAGAGTTGAATGAATATGCAACATGCGTCATCAACTTCAAGACCTGTGTGGACAACTGTGAACACATACTGAGTGTTCCCCGACCAGTAGCCTTGGATGAATCAGAGGATTCGCAATCTCTGAAGGCAAGATCAAGAGTATTTAAGGCCAAGGATCCAGATCTCCACAAGTAGTTCAGGCACGACCTGCAGAAGGCTCTCTGAAGTAAAATGGCAATTCCAGAGGAAGATGGAGACAGAAACAGATATACACCAGCAATGACAGGGAGTGCAGGTCTTTACAGCCAACAAAGTGAGGGCAAAAAGCTGTGAATCTTCTATGCCCACTTTGAGAAAAAGAGAACCCAACAATGCCATGAGAATCCCTGCAAAGGCTGAGAACCCTGTGATATCTGTCTCTGAAGCTGATGTCAGCTCATTCAAGAAAGTGAACCCTTGCAAGGTGTACCTGGCAGGGTACTGAAAATCTGTGCCAACTAGCTAGCTGGAGTGTTCACGGACATTTTCAACCGCTCATTACTGCAGTCAGAGGTTCTCACCTGCTTCAAAAAGATATTAATCATCTCAATGCCCAAGAGAGCAGTGTGAGGTGCTTCAACAACTATCATCCAGTAGCACTAACATCTACTGTGATGAAATGTTTTGAGAGGTTGGTCATGGCCAGAATTAATTCATAGCTAAGAAAAGGTCTGACCCCATTGCAATCCGTCCATCATCAGAATCGATCCACAGCAGACGCAATATTGCTGGCTCTCCACTCACCTCGAAAACGGAAACTCATATAAACAGTGCTTTTCTTAGGCTACAGCTCAGCCTTCAACACCATTATTCCCTCAGTGCTGGTCAAGAAGCTCCAAATCCTGGTCCACTGCATCCCCCTTCTGCAACTCGATCCTTGACTTCCTCAACGGAATAGAACAGTCAGTACGAATTGGGAACAACATCACCTCCTTACTATCAACACAGGCACACCTCAAGATTGTGTGCTGAGTGCATTGCTCTACTCTCCATAATCCAATACTGTATGGCCGGGCTAGATAAAAATTTGCCGATGACAGCATGGTTGTCGCCAAAATCACCAATGGCAATAAGGAGGCATACAGGAGGGAGATAGATTGGTTCATTGAGTCTGGTACAGAGGTGCCAATGCACAGGATAAGAAACAACTCCAGAGAGTTGTTAAGTCAGCTGCAACATCACGGGCACCAGACTTCACTCCATCGAGGACATCTACAAGAGGCGGTATCTTAAGAAACCAGCCTCTTATACTCAAGGACTCGTGCCACCTAGGCCATGCCCTTGTCACTCTGCTACCATCGGTAAAAAGGTACAGGATCACAAAGACAGCTTCTTCCCCACTGCCATTAGATTCCTGAATGATCAATGAACAAAATACTCTGCCTTACTTTAACTTTCCATGCACTATTTTTATTTATTGTTGTAAGATGGTTTACATGAATGTTTGCACTGTAATGTTACCACAAATTTTGTGACTTGTTCATGACAATAAATACTGATTGATCTGTCAATAAAAAGATAAGGGGTTCAGACCAGAAACAATGACTGAACTTTTCCACCATGCTTTTCTGGCCTGCTGAATTATTTTGCAATTATTTGTCTACCTCAAAAGGCCCAGATCTAATTCAGTTCTATAGAGCTTACAAAAGGCATCTGTTGGTTTCAGTTCTCCCAGCAAAAAAGCAATTCAATTTAATTATTGCTATCACATTTGACTGTGTAAAAAAAAATCAAATAGTCCAATGCACATGGCTGATTCTTACCACAGGTCGAGTACCCCTATCCAAAATCTGAAATGATCAAAAATCCAAAACCTTTTTCTTCCATGGTCCCATAAAATAATACGTAATAGAATTCAGAAATCCTAATCGGAGAACAGGACATAGAGGACATAAGTAGTTCATTATTGAATGCAGATTTTCAATATACAGTATGTCTACTTAAGTTAATTTGTGCATATGTAAATATTTGTATTGTAATGTGAATGCATGCATCTTTACATCTGAGTGAATGACTGCATTTTTTAAAATGTGTTCCAAAATCCCCAAAATTCCAAAATACTTTTGGTCCCGTGCATTTTGGATAAGGGGTACACGACCTGTATTTGTGTTTATAGATGGAACTTGACCCCATGAATAAACAGAAACTAGAGTAAACAGAACAAAAGACAAAAAAAAGAGAAATATAAATGAAACAGCTTCAAAAAATATAACATTAAACTGCACTGGAGATTTGAAACTTCAAACTACATCTTTGAACCTTTTGACTAAGATCACCATTACCTTCACCTGGCTGATTCACAATATCCACCACAGTGGACGTCACTTTTGTGTACCAGTCATACTGAAAAAGAACAAAAATCTGGTTATAATCATTTTTTTTTGTTTGACATAAATAAGACAAAATCACTTTCCATCCTCTGCCAAATCCCCACTGTGGCCATGATTCTTCATTTGAGTTTTAGAAAGCACAAAGAAGTGATGGTTAGGAATATAATGACAATAGAACTTAATCTCTTGCATACAAGAAATGGAAACAGAACTTGGCACCTTTAGTTCTCAAGGTAACAGATAAACAACTTTCAAACTGATGGTATTTCTCTCTGAAGATTCTGCCTCAATCGCTGAACATTATCACTATTTTCTATGCAATGTTTCTTTGTTCAAATTGGACTCTCCAGTTCCCAAGGAATATTCAGTTGGTACTTCACAATTTTGTCCTTCAGCAACCACAGTACCATAGTCCAGTCTTATCCTCCCATTCGTACCCTGCAAACTCTTGAGATGGACATTTCTATTAAGCTCTTACCAGTAGGCATGCTGAAAATGCCCAGAATGGGAATTTCCTTTTATGTTTATTGGGACTTCAAATACGAGAGAATAGCATTAGAGAATTATGAAGAATTTAGTGATAGATTGAGAATGCTCCAGGAAGGAACAGGAAGGCTTGTGATGACAAGTGGCCTCAATTTACCTCGATCTGATGTGTTTGGGTATGGGGAATGGTGTGTTTGATTATTTGGAGGCAAGCAGGTTAACTTGGGAGCATGGGTATTTCTTCTCTAATAGACACTGATTGGAAAATATTAACATCTTCCCACAGACCAATCCACAACTCCGAAGACTCTCGGGGGGTTTACAAAACTTGAAAATAGAAGAGGCACAAAATGGTTGTGAATGGCCTGCCTCCTGATAGCTGATTGACCATTAACCTTTAATGAAACCTTATGTGGGCAGGTTTGATGTGGGTTTGGTTGACATATTGGATTTAAAAAAAATCTTTTCTGCTTGAAAATATACAAAGTCTGGATTGCCACTCACAAGTAGTCTTTCAGTTTTTCATCCCCAAGGTACTTTTTCCAAAATGATATTGAAGATCAATTGGTTCGTGTGGAAAACAATGAGCAAAAGAAAGTGCTTTCACCATAGAACAGAGAATAACACATCCAATTCATCAGAGATAATCTTACAAATTCATGCTTGATTTTTAAAAAAAATCCAAATTTACACACAAGCAGAAATTTGTAAATGAAAATATTCAACATCAGCATTTAACTTTCTATCCTCGGGAACAAAACTGTCTTGGGACTTTGTTCTTTTAATGTGCTGCCTCTGCATTCTGCTCCATGTACAGGAAATACTAGCTGAATGTTGCAACTAAATACTGATTGTGATGGTGGTTACATACAAATAACTCACTCCTGTGAATGGATAATTTTGTTTTGAAAATACTTTCTTTGATGTAACCTACTTTCTATTGCAATACTAACCATGCAAAGCTTGCTGCACCTGTGGTGGGGTCCACCCACATCTCCTTCAAAGTAAACAATCCGACACTTGTCAGGACTGAGCCGTGGAGACCAAACAGCCTTTGCTTGAGATGAAAGTTGCTCTGTGGAGGGGGAAAAAAACCAGAATCTACACTTGAGCATGAGTACATGCATTTAAAATAAAACGTTCTGAAATGCTGCTTGGATCATGAAATCTCATCCAAAATAGGAACTCATCATCGACTGGGACACCCTGAAAATTGGCCGATTTATCTAAAGCACTGCAAGATCATAGGGGCACAGCATCTCTGAAAACATTCCTATTGTTTTACTGAAAGTAGGCTTTTAAAAAATTAAATCAGTTTTGTCACACATAGGATGTAAAAGTCTATGGCAAAGTGTGTATTAATATAGTTCACTGGTGAGGATAAACACCTTGAAAGACTGTTCTTTCCCAAGTAAAAGGGCTGCAAAATACATGTTCCATTAAACACTGCACCTCTGAAATGTCACAACACAGAACACTAAAGCACAGAAACAGACCTCTTTTCCCCACGAGTCTGTGCAAAACATAATGTCCAAATTAGACTAATACATTACAGTTTGCACTTGATGGATATCCTTCCAATCTCTTCATATTCATGTGTCTGTCCAGAAGCCTCTTAAATGCAACAATTATATTTGCTTCCAGCACTGCTATTGGCAGCATGTTCCAGGCACCAACCATTTTCTGTGTGGCCAATTATATCTCCCTTAAACTTACTCCCCTCTCACTTTTATCTGGGGAAAAGATTCTGGCTGTCCATTCTATCAATGTCTCTCATGATTTTATACACGTCTATCATACCCTCTAAACCAGGCAACATCCTGGTAAACCTCTTTTGTACACTTTCTAAAGCCTTCACATCCTTTTTGCAGTGGGAGGACCAAAATTGCACACAGTATGACAAGTGTGGCTGAAGCAAAGTTTTATTTTAAATCTTTTTTTAATTGGTTTTTATAATTAATACAGTCTTTTTTCCTTTGGCTTCGCGGACGAAGATTTATGGAGGGGTAATGTCCACGTCAGCTGCAGGCTCGTTTGAGGCTGACAAGTCCGATGCGGGACAGGCAGACACAGTTGCAGCGGTTGCAAGGGAAAATTGGTTGGTTGGGGTTGGGTGAAGAAAAGTGGCCGAAACTCAAAATATAATATCACAAATGTATATATATCAAGATAAAACTTCAAACAGTATAAACGCAATACCCCTACCACTGCACTGGGTGAAGACAGAAAAGACATCAAAAATATTATTTTATATATAATATAAAAAAACACCTAACCTAAACATCTAAGCAGCTTATCCTGAGGGTCACATATATTTTGTAGCTTTCGAATAAAAAAAACCCAAAGTAAGACTATATCTCAACTGGAAGAGTAAATAAATCTAATCACATTAAAAATATTTAGATCAAATGAAAATGAGATATAAAAGGTCACCATATATCTTCGAAGTTCACCAATGAATCAAATACATGCTGATGTACCGGCCATGTAGCGGGTTGAGTGGGCGCACAGCACAGCAATGTGAACTGTCGACGGCGTGGTTCTGCGGGTGTGCGGAACCATAATGTGAACATCTGCCTACTCACCAGGACCGCATGCAAGAGATACCGAGTGCCGAGGAATGGCACATTGAGCTGCTGAGTCTCCTGCCGAGAGGCGCGGGACACTTACACGGCTAAATTTAAACCTGTCGGTCTCATGGATCGGCAACAATCTCATTGTGACGTCCCACCTAGACTCGTGGAGCCCGGGACATGAAGTATAGAAAAGAGGCCTGTAAACCCTGAATAAATCAATCTTCAGTTGACTAGTCTGGTATGTGTTTTTGTATTATTTCAGTAGCTCTACCGTATCTACACTATCTATTTTTTTCTAAATTTAAACAGGACATAATATGAGAGAAACATTGAAACACTATTGGAGGTCTAGAGTCTTTCCATTTGAATAAAATGGCTCTTCTAGTCAACAATGTAGAGAAGGTCACAACCCATTGCAGGAGTACATAAAAACTCCGTTAGTCTGGTTCAATAACCCCAAAATGAGCAATTATTGGATTGGGTCGTAGTTCCACCTGAAATACAGTTGAAAAGGTATTAAAAATTTATTTCCCATAGATTTCTAAGGATGGACAAGATCAAAACATATGTGTCAATGTAGCAATATCAGATTGGCATCTGTCACATGTACCAGAAAAAAAAACAAGCCATCTCATCTTTGGACGTTTGAACACGATGCACCACTTTGAACAGGATTAATGAATGTCAGGCACATAATGAAGATGCATTCACTAGTTTAAGAATCTTGTCCCATAGATCCTCTCTCCGATAAGCATCTTGCAAATTCAAATTCCCAAGTTTTTTTAATCTTATCGTGAAGTACTGGTTGTAATTTCAATAATCTATCATATACAATTCCCATTAATCCTTTCTGAGAAGGATTCAATTAAAAAATATTATCAACTAGATGTGGTGGATATACAAATGGCAAGTCCAGTATCATAGCATTAAAGAAATTTCTAATCTGAAAATATCTAAAATAATGAATATTTGATAAGTCATATTTACTTGCCAGCTGTTCAAAAGACATCAAGCAACCTTCCTTAAATAAATTTCCCAAAGAAAAAATACTTTTGATTTTCCATATAGAGAATTGTTCAATTATTGATGGTCAAAAAAATTATGAGAGATAGTTCTAGAAAAAAGTTTTTTTTTTAATTAAAAAAATTCCTAAATTGGAACCAGATTTGCAATATATGTTTGAGTAGTGGATTAGATACATCCTTTTTGAAATATTTCATTTCTAAATCTATCTGGTTTGCTGCACTTTTATGTCCATTGGCTATTGCCATCATCTCAGGATGAATAACACGTAGCCCACAATGAAAAAAATATAAAATGACATAAGTGATCATCTCTTTAAATCAGAGGGCCAAGTTTGTGCTCAGTTGAACGAGAAAACCTAATCACAGGAAAGGGGAAAAGTTTAAAGGGAACATTAAGGGGAATTTTTTCATGCAAAGAGTGGTGAGGGCGTGCAATGAGCTGCCAGATAAAGTGGCAAATATGGACTCAATTTTGACAGTTCAGAAAAATTTGGATAGGTAGAAGGATGGGAGGGATATGGAGGGCTCTGGTCCAGATGCAAGTCAATGGGTCAAGGCAGAATAATAATATGACACAGACTAGATGGGCCCGAAGGGCCTATTTCTGTGCCACAGTATTCCATGTTCTACGATTCTTTGGAAAAGTGGATTCTGTTGCATGCCAATGAACTCTGCTCAATTTTAATAGTGATCTGACAGCACAATATTACCCCAAAAAGACAAAGCATATTTTACAAGTTTAAAAACATGCATTGAAATGACAATTGATGGAAGATTGGAACTAGTTTGTTCAAATTATTTGTGACATTTCTGCATTCATGGGTCTGAACACTTATGCGGCGATATTTTCCCACACAAGTGCATGCTCTAGTGCAAGTAGTGAGGAGCACCAGATCCAACTTCAGTCTAAAGTTACTGTGCACTTTGAATAGAACTAAAAAATAATAATGCCAACATTGATTGAAACTGTATTTCACAACTTGGATTATGAAAAAAACAAAAGATATTTCACAGAGGTCACCGAACCTAAAGGGAGACAAAATGAAGCAGCAACGGCAAGTTGTCAACCAGAGAAATCAATGCCAGAAGTCTTTGGCTTGGCTTCGCGGACGAAGATCTATGGAGGGGGTAAATGTCCACGTCAGCTGCAGGCTTGTTTGTGGCTGACAAGTCCGATGCGGGACAGGCAGACACGGTTGCAGCGGTTGCAGGGGAAAATTTGTTGGTTGGGGTTGGGTTTTCCCTCCTTTGTCTTTTGTCAGTGAGGTGCCAGAAGTAAAGGACTGATAAATGACATGAAGTGCCTTGAGTTTAATTTCACTTTCTTCAGCAGAATCCATTTGCGACATTAAGTAGTATGATCTGAAATCTGTGAAGTTCAGGGGAACAATATAATTTACCACTGCTGGCACATCATGAGTTTGTGGAAAGTGACAGAGTATCCACATCAACCCTGTACACTCTGCATCCCCCATCACTATAGGATCAGAAATGTATTGCACTGTTCATGCTCCAAGATTGATCATGTTTAGCAAGAAATGTTACACCACTGTTCAAACCTGTAGCCTATAAATAAATATTTGCTGCATTGTTGAATAGTTCAGCATTAATTCCAAGACACTCTCCCTGAAAAGTTGATGTCCCATAAATATATAAAGGTTTTTCAGCATTCTTCTGAGAGACCAGTAAAACATCTATCACCTGCTCTGCTCTGCAATCATATGGCATTGTGACCAACTCTGATGTAATTAAATTGGCTGACTAATGGATAATGGTCCCTGAGCAATGTAAAGAATCACTTTTTTCAAGGTATTCCATCATTATAACTTCAACTGCTGAATGGATTGTATGGGCCTGTCTCATCCAAAACCAAAAGAACCTAGTTTAGTGATTTAATCAGTTCTTTGTGGTGCACTTTCTCCTAACACCAGTAAAGATGTTGTTTTGTTCCTGTTTCTTCAGTTCTGAGATGCTGCTGCGATCAGTCCAGCCTTTTTTTCATCCCTCGGTTACCTTACCAACCATTAGATTGTGGCATGCAAATTATGTGTGAGGATAATGAAGAAGGTTTTCAAGGATTGGATAATGAAGAAGGTTTTCAAGGATTGCAGAGGGATTTGGGCTGCTTAGAAAAGTGGGCTGAAAAATGGCAGATGGAATTTAATGCTGATAAGTGTGAGGTGCTTCATTTTGGTAAGAAGAATCAGAATAGGACATACGTAGTAAATGGGAGAGCATTGAGGAATACAGAAGAGCAGAAAGATTTAGGAGTAACGGTACATCGTTCCCTGAAGGTAGAAACTCACGTGAATAGGGTGGTGAAGAAGGCTTTTAGTATGCTGGCCTTTATCAATCATTGCATGGAATATAGGAGTTGGGAGGTGATGTTGAGATTGTATAAGACGTTGGTGCGGCCTAATTTGGAGTTCTGTGTGCAGTTCTGGTCGCCTAATTATAGGAAGGATATAAACAGAGTGGAGAGAGTGCAGAGAAGGTTTACCAGAATGTTACCTGGGTTTAAGCATCTAGAGTATAGGGAGAGATTGGACAGATTAGGTCTTTATTCTTTGGAGCGTAGAAGGTTGAGAGGGGATTTGGTAGAAGTATTTAAGATTATGAAAGGGATAGACAGAGTGGATGTGGATTGACTATTTCCGTTAAGAGGAGGAAAGATTAAAACAAGAGGACATGAGTTAAGAATTAAGGGGCAGAGGTTTAGAGGTAACATGAGGGGGAACTTCTTTACTCAGAGAGTGGTAGCCATGTGGAATGATCTTCCGGGAGAAATAGTGGCGGCGGAGTCAATTGTATTATTTAAGAAAAGGTTGGACAGGTATATGGATGAGAAGAAGATGGAGGGTTATGGGCATTGTACAGGGAGGTGGGACTAGAAAGGGGTGTTTGGTTCGGTGAGGACTAGAAGGGCCTAATGGCCTGTTTCCGTGCTGTAATTGTTATGTTATATATGTTATATGTTAAAGTAAAATTTACCTCCAGATTCTACACAAGCAAATACTAGATCACCGTGATGGCAGAGCAGCTGAAGCATCACAAATAGATGATAATATATATGGTTTCACTTACCACAGTTGCCACCTGTCAGATCCACATAATATAGTCCAGACCTAAAATATCAGATCAAAAAAAATCTAAAAAATTATGTACCAAATATTCTTGTAAGCCTAACAAAAAATAGCCAAGTTATTATCTTAGTAGTAAGTTGTTCAATATCTTTAGTGCCCTCCAAATTCTTGTTCAAATAATCCTTGAGTTAAAAAATCTGGGCAATGATTGAATTTGGCTAGAAGGAATAGATCTTTTAAAGTGCAAATTAGGACAGGTAAGATGATTCATCCTTCCTTTTTAACCAAAGATTTCATATCCCAACTGATATCTATCCAGAACAGTAAACACAACAAATACAAGATGGCCTCCTCCCGTTCCCATTTCTTAAAAAAATGTGGAAACTATTTGTTTTAAGAAAGCTATAAGCATTCAAGGTTATATCTCTGCAAGTAGAAATGTTATTCTGCAGTTATAATTTTCTTACTTTCTATTGGTGCAGTGCTGGAGACCCAGCCGCTGAGGTTCATGATCCCATCCAACAAATATGATGCCAGTGTCATTGGGAGCCCAAAAAGCCTGAAATACAAACAAAGGGGAGGGTGGGGAGAAAAAACAAAGATAAAAGCTAAATATTATAAAATAGATCTTTGTCCCATTTCAAAACAGTGTGAGCAGTTGGAAAAGAGCATTTTGATGAATTGTAAATTTAAATAAAAAGCAGAAAATAAGTTTAGATTTAGTTGCAGAACATGGTTTAAAATTACAGGCTAGAAGTAAACTGGAGAGGCAAAGGAAAAGTTTATTGGGCTCTGATAGAGAACTTTAATATTCTCTAGCACAAGCAAAGCTCCAGATGACTGGAAGAAAGAAAATGTGGAACTTTTATTCCAGGTTAGCAGGGATAAAACAGGTAATTTCACGCTTGTGAGACTAACATCATGCGAGGGAAGGAATTGTTTAGCATTTTGAAACCCAGGATTAATCTGTACTAGGAAAGTTTGGGATTAAGCAAAGACAGTCAGCGTGATTTTGTTAGGAGTCAGATTTGGTCTTGCCAATTGGACACTTAATGGATGTTATATTCATGAACAGTGTGGATATGAATGTAGGGGATATTATCAGTAACTTTGACATTACATGAACATTAGTAGTATTGTTGATAATGATAGTTGCAGACTTCATGAGAACATTGATCAGAGCAATGGAAGATGGAATTTTATCCAGCGTGAGGTGATGGACTTCGTGAAGTTCAATAAGGGCAAGACATACAAAAAAAATGGTAGAATGGGAGTATTGAGGTTAAAATTTAATGATAATTTGGTGTTGAAGGCACATGGACATAAAATATGAAAGCCGGGATGTTATAGTACAACTGCATTAAAACTATAAAATATTGGTTGGGCCTTGGCTGAGGTACAGTTCTAACACAAGCCTGAATTAATGCAACACTATTTAATACACAAAAGTGCTGGAGATACTCAGTGGATCACACAGCATTAAAAGGAAATACAGGGTAACCCACGGTATATTCCCTATAGACGCTACATGTCCTGTTGAGTTTCTCCAGCACTTTTGTGTATTCCACGACAATCACAATGTCTGCAGATTTTTCTGTTTAACTATTTATTCAATACCTCTATGCGCACATTTGCAAACTAAGTGCACTTAAAATTCATAAAAGATGACAGTTTGTCCAGCACAAGATAATTTACAATGCATAAGGTTTCAATTAGTAGAAGCACACAGTTAACTCTGCCCTTCTGAATCTCATGTTCTCAATCACTATTTTCCAGTAACTGCCGAAGCAAGTAACGAAATAAAATAGTCAAGCTCACCTAAAGAGACGAGAGAATTTAAAAAGCTCAAAAATATTCCTATTTATCAAAAACATTGGATTAGAATATTCTGAAAACTGTAAATATCTAAAATTGAATTTGAAAAATGATACCATATGCAAAGCAATAGAATGAAAGACAGAGTAGCATTTATGCAACATCTTTCACATCCATTCAAGATATCCCAAAGCATTTTAAAGTTAAAGAACTTGAGAGGCATATTCATTTTGCAGTGTCACAATCAACTTGTTCAATTTCTCCACAGGCAGCTTCTGCAGCAACCATGCAAATAATAACTAGATTTCTTTGGCTTGGCTTCGCGGACGAAGATTTATGGAGGGGGTAAAAAGTCCACGTCAGCTGCAGGCTCGTTTGTGGCTGACCAGTCCGATGCGGGACAGGCAGACACGATTGCAGCGGTTGCAAGGGAAAATTGGTTGGTTGGGGTTGGGTGTTGGGTTTTTCCTCCTTTGCCTTTTGTCAGTGAGGTGGGCTCTGCGGTCTTCTTCAAAGGAGGCTGCTGCCCGCCAAACTGTGAGGCGCCAAGATGCACGGTTTGAGGCGTTATCAGCCCACTGGCGGTGGTCAATGTGGCAGGCACCAAGAGATTTCTTTAGGCAGTCCTTGTACCTTTTCTTTGGTGCACCTCTGTCACGGTGGCCAGTGGAGAGCTCGCCATATAATACGATCTTGGGAAGGCGATGGTCCTCCATTCTGGAGACGTGACCCATCCAGCGCAGCTGGATCTTCAGCAGCGTGGACTCGATGCTGTCGACCTCTGCCATCTCGAGTACCTCGACGTTAGGGGTATGAGCGCTCCAATGGATGTTGAGGATGGAGCGAAGACAACGCTGGTGGAAGCGTTCTAGGAGCCGTAGGTGGTGCCGGTAGAGGACCCATGATTCGGAGCCGAACAGGAGTGTGGGTATGACAACGGCTCTGTATACGCTTATCTTTGTGAGGTTTTTCAGTTGGTTGTTTTTCCAGACTCTTTTGTGTAGTCTTCCAAAGGCGCTATTTGCCTTGGCGAGTCTGTTGTCTATCTCATTGTCGATCCTTGCATCTGATGAAATGGTGCAGCCGAGATAGGTAAACTGGTTGACCGTTTTGAGTTTTGTGTGCCCGATGGAGATGTGGGGGGGCTGGTAGTCATGGTGGGGAGCTGGCTGATGGAGGACCTCAGTTTTCTTCAGGCTGACTTCCAGGCCAAACATTTTGGCAGTTTCCGCAAAGCAGGACGTCAAGCGCTGAAGAGCTGGCTCTGAATGGGCAACTAAAGCGGCATCATCTGCAAAGAGTAGTTCACGGACAAGTTTCTCTTGTGTCTTGGTGTGAGCTTGCAGGCGCCTCAGATTGAAGAGACTGCCATCCGTGCGGTACCGGATGTAAACAGCGTCTTCATTGTTGGACTAGCCTCGCCAAACGAACACAGCTCAGCGCGGACATTGGCGACT
This sequence comes from Narcine bancroftii, assembly GCF_036971445.1. Classification (NCBI taxonomy): domain Eukaryota; kingdom Metazoa; phylum Chordata; class Chondrichthyes; order Torpediniformes; family Narcinidae; genus Narcine; species Narcine bancroftii. The sequence continues at coordinate 21,775,094 of NC_091473.1, read as the reverse complement.
TCAGGGGTTTCTACGAGGCTCTAAAGGCTGTGTACGGCCCCTCACCCCAAGTCCAAAGCCCGCTGCGCAGCTCAGACGGCAAAGTCCTCCTCAGCGACAAGATCTCCATCCTCAACCGATGGTCAGAACACTTCCAATCTCTTTTCAGTACCAACCGCTCAGTCCAAGATTCCGCCCTGCTCCAGCTCCCTCAACAGCCCCTAAGGCTAGAGCTGGATGAGGTTCCCACACTGGATGAGACATATAAGGCAATCGAACAACTGAAAAGTGGCAAAGCAGCAGGTATGGATGGAATCCCCCCAGAAGTCTGGAAGGCTGGCGGCAAAACTCTGCATGCCAAACTGCATGAGTTTTTCAAGCTTTGTTGGGACCAAGGTAAATTGCCTCAGGATCTTCGTGATGCCACCATCATCACCCTGTACAAAAACAAAGGCGAGAAATCAGACTGCTCAAACTACAGGGGAATCACGTTGCTCTCCATTGCAGGCAAAATCTTCGCTAGGTTTCTACTAAATAGAATAATACCTAGTGTCGCTGAGAATATTCTCCCAGAATCACAGTGCGGCTTTCGCGCTAACAGAGGAACCACTGACATGGTCTTTGCCCTCAGACAGCTCCAAGAAAAGTGTAGAGAACAAAACAAAGGACTCTACATCACCTTTGTTGACCTCACCAAAGCCTTCGACACCGTGAGCAGGAAAGGGCTTTGGCAAATACTAGAGCGCATCGGATGTCCCCCAAAGTTCCTCAACATGATTATCCAACTGCACGAAAACCAACAAGGTCGGGTCAGATACAGCAATGAGCTCTCTGAACCCTTCTCCATTAACAATGGCGTGAAGCAAGGCTGTGTTCTCGCACCAACCCTCTTTTCAATCTTCTTCAGCATGATGCTGAACCAAGCCATGAATAACTAGATATTTTATCTTTAATAACATTGACTCATCCATAAAAAAAGCCAGTTCCCAGATTTTTGTCCCCAGAATATTGTAACTTCACCTCTTGACTCCACCTGAAGCATCATACTGGGCCTTGGTTTAAAGCCTTATCCAATCTGAAAGTGCACACCTCTTTCAATATCAGATTGGATTAGCAGCCAAAATTAGTGCTCAAATCAGTGATCTCACCCTGAAACAGCTTTCTGATGCAGAGAACCATTGCTCTAATAACCAGATTCACCAGAGTGTTAAGTGAATCATTAACACTCTGAACTAATTTGCAAAGCAACAGAATTTTGCTGGAAGGATTGAATGCCTACATATGTAAGCACATATTACAGGAGTGCTATTTAATGATCTATTTACTCATTATGTATTTAGTGAAAAACAGATGGTCATAAAATAATTTTTAATATTTCATGTAGGTTAAAAGCAGGAATTTATAGGTTTTTAATATACAACTAAAATAATCTTGGAGATCGGGTTGATTTTACCAATAGCATCAATGTCAACCAAGATAGTTGTGATGTGCCTAAAATCTCTCTGTTGCATGTCTCTAAAATTACAATCCAAAAGGCAAATTATACCAGTTGCATTCACAAATTTTATATTGAAATTACTTTCCATCATTCAAAAATAGGTCACAGCAACAAGACCAAAATTGACAGGGAATACTTGTCAAATGAATTTTCGACTGCACCTTGTGTTTACTTCATGTATGACAAAAACATAAGCAATAAAATGAGGAATAGGTCTTTTGGCCTGAATGCCTGCTCACCCAATGTACTACTGAGGTTTGCTTTAGAAGGAAGTTGAGTAGTTAAATCTTATTCTGAATGCAGAAGAACTGGAAATACAGTCGGTAAACTTGGCACTTCTCCAACGTTGGCAGCTGTGTAATAGTTGCAAAGACAACCAACCTGCCCAGGAGAAATGTGGTCAGGAATTCCTTCCAAAATAGAGATGCTGTTACTTTCAATATCCAGAACACACAGCACAGGTGTTGACTTTTTCACCAGTTCTTCTCCCCAGTCTTCCCAGTACACAAAGACATCTCCCTGCAAGGTAAACAGCAACTAATTAAAACAAGACCTTTGCACAGGTACCCAAAAAACAATGAGCATATTTGCATGATTTATTTTTTTCTTCGGTAGTCTCAACCAGATGTATTCAGGTTCAGAGTAAAATATTTCTTTAAAACCCAAAACCTTTCAATGAAATTCATCCTTTAGTCACATGCTAATCTTTCTAGATTGTGTACTCAGCTTAAGGGTGTCATCAGGGGTTTTTATGCACAAAAGCCCTCGTATCACCTGCTTGTTTTTTTTTTAAAAGGTGATTTTACCTTTTATGCAGAGGTCAGAAAAGGCGTATAGCAAAGTCCTTTTATGTAGCCCAGAGCAGCGTTCTGGCTTCTCAGGGCAAAAGGGGATGGCAAGTGTAGCACAGCAACAATGACTCTGCAACAGCTCTGCAATCCCGCTAGCTGACAACCTCCCTGCACCTCTGCCTGACAGTCTCCGGCCCTGCTGGCTCTCCGCCCTCCTGCCTGACAGCTCAGCCGCACCACTGCCTGACAGCCACATCAGGAGCAGGCAACGTAAGAAAGTACAGTGGGGTAATGGCGTGAGAGACTGGATGGCATAAGGAAGCAGACAGCATGAGGAACTGGGCCAGAGTGAGAGAGCACAGCCTGACAGCGCCACTGAGTGCTCTGTGATAGCACAGTGGGGCAACAGGGCTGTCAGTGCGACGACAATCATCTTACCTTCCTGCTTTCAGTGGCGGAGCGACTTCACTCCACCTCTATGTGTAGCCCCCAAGGCGGATGGAAGCTGGAGTGAGCTCGAGCAGACAATCCGCCTTCAGACCTTTTATGGAGGTAAGTGCAGAGATGTAAAAATGGAGAACCTCTGTCTTTACATTTGTTTTCTTTTCTCTTTAAAAGGGACTAAAGAAAGTGCTCTACGTGAAGAATGGCACCATACTTTCACAGGCTTCTGTTTTTCTGGTTTGATACTGTCCTCATCCTCCTCAGTCATGTCAATTTGAGGCTTAGTTTGGAAGAAGGTTTCAGTTTTGGGTCTTTTCTTTTCAGCAATGTACAAAATATGAGTCTCCGAGTGAGACCACACAAGACAGCCAAACTGATCTAAGGAGAAAAAAAAACACACAATAGTATTAAAGAAAATAACAAGTTTTTAAAATATGAAAAAATTAAGACAAAGGAAGAAAAAGGCTAAATGATTCCTCAACTGCGATTCTGCCCAAAAAAATTATCAAACAGTTTCAAGCTTCAATATGCTCAAGGACTCAATAATCAAATAACTCTTTGGAAAAGAATTCTAAAATAATTAAATCCACATTAACACCCTCCAAATTAAGAAATTTTCATCTCTTGTTCTGATAAGATAGTCATCATTTTGTGATAATGCTCTCAGATTCACTTGAATAAACAGCCTCTCAACATCCAATCAATCTCCCTCAGAATTATGTATGACTCATCTGTCATCCTCTTAAACTCCAGAGAATGTTGACCAAACTTAAGAGTTTTCTCTGAAGGTAACATCCTTATCCTAGTAATTCATCATTTGGATCTAAACAGCACAGAACACAAATGCAAAATACAGGTGCACAATCCTTTATCCGGAACCCTTGGGGGACAGGGTGTTCCGAATTTTGGATTTGTCTGGATTTTGGATAGCCAGATTTATCCCATCTGAATCGTGCTGGCGTATCCACCCCCACCCACTTGCAGTCGCACTGATGTCTCTCCCCCACCTTGCCCACTTGACTCGTGCTGCCGGTCTCCCCCCCTCGCCCGCCTGATGCACGCTGTGGGTCTCCCACCCGCCCGACTTGCGCTGCCGGTGTCCCGCCCGCCTGACTCGCGTTGTCGGTCTTCCACCCCTCAACCGCCCAACTCGCGCTGCCGGTCTCTCCCCCTCCCCTGCCCAACTCACACTGCCAGTCTCTCCCCTTCGCCCGCCTGACTCTAGCTGCCGTCTCTCTCCTCACTTGCCAGATTTTGGAGCTTTCTGGATTTTAGGTGTCTGGATAAAGGATTGTGTACCTGTACCTTCTTTGGGAATGTAGACCAAAACTACTCAAACATTCTGCATACTACCAGCAAGGCTTTTTTAAATTTTTGAACTAGAATACCCTCATCTTACTATTTATTTTCCTAAATACTGTTTGTAATTTCATAAGTAAGTTTAAGATACCTCTCTCCATTTATACATTAGTTTTTTGGCATTTAAAAAAAATTATGGGTCAGAAATTGCATTTGTTGACACACGCAATCTTGCTGGTGATCTCTGAAATAAATTCAAAGTTATTTTGTGGGATTCTCAGCAGGAACTCTGAGAATCATGGATGGAATCCTAATTTAAAAAAAACTGCAACAGGACCTTTCAAATCATAGAATCATATATGTGGGCCAAGACAAGCCAGAGCGACAAAACAATAGTGTTTTCTAATCTATTAGCTGGAAGAGCCATTTTACTTAAATGGGAAGACTCTGATTCTCCTACATTATTTCAATAGCTTTCTCATGTTATGTCTTTCTAAAATCTAGAAAAAAAACCAAAAGTCGTACTTTAGATACAACTATTAAATTTGAAGAAACCTAGAAACTATTTATTGATTACTTTCAAGGGATATAACTAGCATTATAATATGAATTAAATCTTCCTTTCCAGATGTATTATAATTCTTGTCGTTTTTATTATCTGTAGGTGTGGACTGGAGCTACATTTTAAAATATTTAGCAGATCCTTGGGAAAGGCCACTCAGTTGTTTTGTTTTATTTTTTTATTATATTTTTTAGTAATTGGTTGTGGTTTTTTATATATTATAATTATTCCTTTCTCTCTTTTTTTTTGTTTGGAGAATTATTTCTAATAAGTCATATTTCCACTTTTTGGAATTTATATGATACTTATACTATGTAAACGAGGACAGACCATTTTAATTGTGTAATTTCTATTCTCTTTATGTTGTGCATACTATGGAATGTTAATAAAAAGATTTTAAAAGATAGTTAATTCTGTCAAATATTTATACTCTCAAAATATTTTAGAGTATTTCTCATAAATTTAAGAAGCTAAAAAGGTGTTTAAAAAGTTTACCATTTTTAAAATAAACAATTAACTAAATACAATTTTGAAAGATTTAGATATTACATCTTTTCATTACTCAGGTTTCATTGACCTAAAGAAGGCTTCAGATACCTAGTTATTCTATCACTCCCTCCATCTTAACTGTATAAAGCCAATTATAGAAAGTTATTGAAGGAGATAAAGGCTCAGATGGGAAATTCTCCCCTTATCATTAATTATTAGAATTGAACTGTTCAAATTAATGTTTTGCCCAGACTGCTTTTTCAATTCCAATCTTTGCCAATAGGAGTTCCTATTGTTCTTGATAAATTGATATCAAGATTCGTAAGGCAAAATTTAAAAAAATCTAGAGTTAGACTTAAGATTCTGTTATTGTCAAAACACAAAGGAGGCCTTAATTTGCCCAACATTAAATATTACGACAGGGCAGCACAGCTGAGGATCCTGATAACATGGTTAACAAATGATATGGAAATGGATTGGGTGAGTATAGAACAAAATTCATGCCCCAGTACTGTATTTTCTAAGCCAAGCAAATTGGAAGAAATTAAAAATAGATAATGAGTGGATTAAATTCACAATGAAAACTTGGTTAGCTATTAGAAAATTACTAAACCTTTTTAACTTTGTCCAGAACATTAAAAATAGTAGCTATCCCAGAATTCCTACCAGGCTTTAGAAAATGGGCAGATAAAGGGTTAATTATTATGGATCAGCCATTTTTGTTGCGAAACTTTAAAATCACGAACATCTTCAGAAAGAATTTGGTTTGTCTAGGATGGATTTTTTTGTAGATTCCTTCGATGCGGCACAACTTACAGACACATGGGAGCTGATATGTAAAAAAACATCTACACGAGAAAAGATGTTCAGGCTGACTATGGAGAGAGAGATAAAGAAGAACCTGACAGCTCACTTATACAGATGGCTGCAAGATAACGTAACAAGAAACACTATGGAAATAAAACAGAAATGGGACTAGAAATGAATATCTGTATTACAGATGAAAGGTAGGAAACAAACATGCCTTGATGGTCACAAGTTAACAAGTCGCCCTACCTGGAGGGAGTTTGAACAGAAAATTAAAATGTGAGTATTTAAGACTCCTCAGGTGTTGGCACCTCAGAAATATGCTGGAGAGAATGTGAGAAGATTGGTGATCATACCCATCTTTTTTGGGCCTGGCCCAAACTATCAATATTGGAGAGATAGTCAGATATTCAGATGGACATTAAGCAAATCATGGGGGGGAGACCTACCTTTGGAGCCAGCATATTTTATACTGGGAGTGACTCCAGAGGATATAGATACAAAAAACCAGGTATGTTTACTTGGGGTGTTGCTCTTGATCGCAAAGAAGATGATTATAGAATTAAGGAAAATGTAAAACCACCAACTGTTCAACAATGGACAAAAAGATTAAAAAGTGTATATTTGATTGAAAGCATAATAAGCTAAATCCAACTAAGGACTAATAATTTCAACCTCAAGCGGTCACCGATAAAACTACAGTTAATGAGGTTAATTAAGGATATAACCTCTCAGTATGGGGAGGAGTTTGCCCAGTGCACTCTACGTATAATTGGAGTAATGTATACAGATGAGATTGTGATTATATCAAGTGCATAGATACTGAGGACACGGTGATAAATTCAATGATTTACTCTGACCCTCTCCTATTTAAGCTCAAAAGTATCACAATGTGCAAATGAAGTGTGCGGATAAATATATAGATGACTGCATATTGGTTAGAATAAGGTTAATTGCGTGCCCATATCTGTGATGCTTCTATGAACAGAACTTAAATGAGATAGATTGACGTGTTGCATCTGTGATCTATTCATTTTGTTGTCTGCTCATATGATGTGACTGCATATGGAAATAAAAGTTAAAAAAAAAGACAAATATTGACACAAAAATGTTCTTCAAGTCTATTTACATGAAGTGGTGACTTGCCATTCCAATAAAAGGATCAGCTGTGTCACTTATTACTTGTCACAGGGTTGTTTAACAAATTCAGAATGCAAGCTTTGTACATTTTGCCTGTGTGATTGGTCCTATGTTGTTGAATTCTGTGAAGTTCAGTATTGGTGTGCAGCTGATTGCCCAGGAAACAACCAATGATGCAATTCTTCAATTTCCAAATTCACATACTTGAAATTGAGCTCAATATAGATCCACATGGCTGGTTATCAGTAGAAAACTAACAGAAAGAATTATTATTCATATTTTTATAAATCTTTAACCAATCTTCCTTTCATATTGATATGCTTGACCCTCCTTCCACATATGATGATGCCAAATCCTGCGAATATGCTATGTTTCAAGTAGTCTATATGAAGATGTACATTTTGGGGAAGAAAGCAGTCTTTCTGTTCATTGCAAAGGAATTGAAAAAAAGCTCCATTTGCTCTTGCTTATTCTCCCAAAGCTTTTATCCAGATTTAATGAGCCCTGACTGACCATTTTTATGAATGAAATTGTGGAAAAACTGTCCCACTTCCCATCTCTTCAACAATTAATTCATATACAAATAGTACATATATTCATTGGTCTTATTTACAAAATGGTAGACTTAATTCAAGAATGAAAACTCTTCAATCCTAGGTGAATTCTTACCATCTTCATATACCTTCCCATGCATGTCTAGTCCAGATAGATTTATGCTCTTCTCCTTTGAGTTTTTATTCCAGATCTGTGAATGCAATCAGAAAGTGTAAAGGTACAAACAATGAAGCACAAGATCACAAGGAACATAAACAGTGCAGCAGAGGAACAGGTCTTTTGTCCCACGTGTTTCTGCGGAGTACAATATCCTAGTCAAACTAAAATACCTGATGGATATCCTTCCATCACCTTCATATTAATGTGTCGATCCAGAAGACTCTTAAGTACTTCCATCTTTTTTGCTTCCACCATTACATCTGGTGGCCAGTTCCAGACTCCTACCACTTTTTTTTTAAATTTTCCCGCATTTCTCCTTTAAACAACCTTCCTCTCACCTTGAATGTATGTTCTCCAGAGTATAATGCTTTTGCCATGGGGAAAAAGGTGCTGATTACCCACCCTATATAAATGTTTCATTCAGGTCTTCCCATAGTCTCATACACTTCAGAGAAAATAACCCAAGTTGGTCCAATTTCCCCCTGTAACTACCCTCTGAACCGCGCAACATCCTGGTAAACCTCTTCTGTATAATTTCAAAAGCTACCACATCTTTCCTGTAATGGGGTGTCCAGAATTCCACATTGTATTCCAAGGCAGTCTAACCAAAGTTTGATATTGCAGCAACATGACCTCCTTACTTTTATATTGAATACCTTGGATTCTTTACCTCTTTCAATGAGCTATGGACGTAGTCCCCCAGATCCCTCTAAACATCAATACTTTGAATAGTCCTAGCATTAACTTTTTACATGTGACCTTCCAATAGGCAACACTTATTTAAAAACTTTATTTAATATTTTCAAAACTGAAACTTTTACAAAGTCCGTAATATAAAAATGAAAACTACAACTAACCCACTCCCCCCACTCCACCCACCTTCAGCAAATTCCACCAGGGAAGCATAAAGAAAATAAAAGAAACACATGCAACAATTTAAGATATAACTAAATTCATACATTTCAAATACCAATATGCAACACTTGACACTTGTCTGAATTAAATTCCATCTGCCATTTCTCTGTCCATATCTATAACTGATCTATATCTTGTTATATTCTTTGATAGCCCTTTACACTGTAACAACTCCATGAATCTTTGCTTCATTGCAAACTGATTAATCCATCCATCTACCTTTTCATCCAAGGAATTTATGTATATCACAAACATCAAGGGTCCCAACTTATCTGCTGGAGCTCAATAATTAATGGTAAATTAAATATTGCATCATGCCCAATAGCAGTACATGGTGAAATAATTTCCATAATGTAACATAGATTTATAAATCTTTCAGAAAAAAATTGAGAAAGTCATGAGGCAATATCTTCACTGAAAATCTCAGTTTATCCTCAGAAATTCAATTTCATACTATTGTTTCTAGTTCTTTTCCACAGAGAGAAGTTCCGTGTTTTTGTCATTTAATCCTACATTCACATTAATATGAAGCTCTTCCCCATACATAATTTACAGTTAAAATGTAGGCTAAGCAATTTTAAAGTTCCAATGACTATAATTTTATAAAAACCCAATGCTTGTACTGGATATTCTTTTGGAAAGAGAAGTCCTGTCTATTAGTTACTTATTGGGGGAAAAAAGGACTGTTTGCTCTTGCTTATTCAGATGTGCATCAGAAAAACACTGCACATTCTGATAGCAAGGAAGAAAAACAGAAATGACAAAAATAATTAATTATCTCCAGTAAACTTGATGGCTAGGCTGCACTCTACTCTGGAAGACTATGGAGAGGTCTCTGGATATAATTGGGATAAGAGTGAAGTCATGCAACTTACTAAGGGGAATTATAGTCAATATCAAGAGAATAGTTATTTGAAGTGGCCACAAAATGGGATCAAATATCTAGGAATTAGGGTGGATAATAACCTAAATAATTTATATCAGCTAAACTATACCCCCTTGTTCAGGAGAATTGAGAGGGACTTAAACAAGTGGATAGCCCTGCCTATCACGCTGGTGGGCAGGTTCAATTGTGTTAAAATTAATGTGTGACTGAGGCTTCAGTACCTCTTCCAGTCTCTTCCGTGGCGCTGCCCTGGGGATACTTTCAGAACTTAGAAGGTTTCTGTGGAATGGCGAGGAAAAACTAACCTGGGACATTAATCTGGGCAGCTTAAGGTTACCAGACTTTAAAAAATATTATTGGGCAGCCCAGTCGAGGTATATCACCTCACTATTTGAGGGCAGAGGTACACGATACTGGGCACAATTTGGTCTACATATGGGGGGTGAAAAGGCAGCAGGAGACTTATAAGTGGGATATTAAATTATCATCTGGCAAAAAAGATAGCCCCATATTAAAATTCTATATGGAACAAAATTAATCAATATGAATGGCTGTCCCCAAAAATGCCCGACTCCGAACAGATTAGTCACATTGACAGTGGACAAGAAGATCCTGGACAGCTGGTGCCAAAGGAGGGTCAGGTATATCGAGAGCTGTTATGAGCGGGGGCAACTAATGTCATTTAAGAAACTCAGAAATAAATGTCTTGTCAAATAATACATTTCTCTGCTACCTTCAGGTAAGATCTTTCTTGAGGGACAAATTAGGTCCATCCATGACTTTACTGATTTGAAAGAGTAACACAGGGAAGTTCATCTTGGTGATGTATTTCTTACCCCAAGTGGAAGGCCCTAAACCAGGCCTTCACAAATCAAGGCAAAGGTGAGAGTCAGACTTAGGAACAACAAACGATGAGCGAGGCTGGTCAGACCTGTGTCGAAGCAGCATGACTGTGCTTATTAATGTGTGGTGTTCTTTTTGGCTTGGCTTCACGGACGAAGATTTATGGAGGGGGTAAAAGTCCACGTCAGCTGCAGGCTCGTTTGTGGCTGACAAGTACGATGCGGGACAGGCAGACACGGTTGCAGCGGCTGCAGGGGAAAATTGGTTGGTTGGGGTTGGGTGTTGGGTTTTTCGTCCTTTGCCTTTTGTCAGTGAGGTGGGCTCTGCGGTCTTCTTCAAAGGAGGTTGCTGCCCGCCAAACTGTGTGGTGTAGGCTGGTGCAATATAACTTTCTCCACCAGCTATATTTGACACTGCAAAAATTGAATAAGGCTAAACCAGTAATTTCAGACCAATGCTTCAGATGTGGCATTGTGACAGGTATCTTTTTACATGCAACCTGGCCTTGTACCAAGGTGAGACCATTTTGGTTGGAACTAGGCCAAGTCCTGGAAAAAAAATAGGTAAAGAATTCCAACAGGACCCAGACGTCCTCCTATTGGGAAATATGATAGACATAAGGCTTAAGATGAAGCTGTCCAAATTCTAAATCAAATTTGTAATGATCGCATTGGCAGTGGCCAGGAAGTGCAGAGGTTACCTGGAGATCTGACTCTCACTTGGCTATTGTGCACTGGAATACAGAATTGCAAAGCTGTGTTCCCCTGAAGAAAATTACCTGAACTTAAGGATAAAAAAACAATTTTTAATAAAAATTTGGTCCATATTTAAATTTCATAGGAGCACAGTTATAGTGTGCATCTGTGTATCTTGCTGCCTTCCTTTCCCATCTATCCTTCTACTGAGGGAGGGGCAGGGGGGGTCCATTCTATCCCAATCAAGTCAAGAAAAATGTAACAGCCTAGGTGCCAGCTTTTGGGCCGTGACAAATCCCTGATTGCTCCCTATATTTGTTGTGGGTGTCTTGAACATTATGCGTAATTGTGGTCTGTTGAGTGCGGGGACTGGGGAGGGGGATAGGGGGGGGGGGAGTTGGCTTGGAATCAACAGTAAATTTTATATATAATGATGTTTTTGAATATTTTATTTAAATCAACACATCTGATCATTCTAACAATTAATATCAAATCGCAATGCTTTCGTGTTTACAAATACATGTTGATAATATATTAAAAAGAAAAGAAAAAAGTGTACTAAAAAGAAATTACTAAAAGTTAAAAAAAACCTTAAAAACCAACTAAACCCTCCCCCCAACCTAAACTAATCCCAATAACTAAAGTCTGATATAAAATGCATAATAACATAACTATATATTGCTTCAGATGACATTTGGAAGTTGAAATCCTCGTAATTCATATTTCCATGTTAACTTTTCTAATGATTTTCTTGGCATTTTCCTTTCCAAAGAAATTTCCTAACTTGTTTATTTAAATCTGAAAATTTTTTTCAGGTGTAAAGATAGGTAAAGTCTGAAATAAATATTGAATTGTTTGAAAAATATTCATTTTAATATAAATAACTCTTCCAATTAAAGTGATAGGTAGATTCACCCATTTTTAAAAATCTTCTTAAATATTGGAATATAATTTAATTTATATAATTTTTTCAAACTATTATCAATACGTAAACCTAAATACTTAATCTCATCTGTCCACTTAAACTGAACTTCTTTTTGACACTGTGAATAATCTCCTTGTACCAATTATATTACTTCACTTTTATCCCAATTTATTTTATATCCTGAAACTTTTCCATACTCTAACAACTGACTATAAAGTTCAGGTAGTGATAATTGTGGTTGAATTAAATACACCCACACACAATCAGCAAATAAACTAACTTTATGTTCAGTCTGATTTATTATAAAACATTTCAACTGTTGATCATTTTGAATCCTTTTTGCAAGTGGCTCTATAGCTAAAGCAAACAAAACTGGAGATAGAGGACATCCTTGTCTACTTGATCTAGTTAAGTTAAAAAATTGAGAAATCTGTCCGTTTGTTATTACTTTGGCTTTAGGATTTTTATATAAAGCTTTAATCCAATTTATAAAATTCAATCCAAAACCAAACTTACTCAAGACCTTAAATAAAAGATCCCATTCTAACCTATCAAAAGCCTTTTCTGCATCTAAAGCCACTATTACACTTAAATCTTTTTTCCTCTGTGTTAAGAGAATTATACTTAATAAACTTACTATTTTCTCCAAAGATTAACTATTTTTGACAAAATCTGTCTGGTTCATATTTATTAACTCAGGAAGATAATCATTAATCCTATTCGCTAACATTTTTGCTATTATTTTATAATCACATTTAACAACAGTATAGGTCTATATGAAACTGGTTTTAATGGATCTCTATCTTTTTTTAGGAATAACTCTAGTTATTACTGTGGAAAAAGTTTCTGGAAGATAATACAGTTTGAACACTTGTTCTATTACCTCAATAAATAAAGGAATCAGTAAATATTTAAATTCTTTGTAAAATTCAACTGGAAACTGATCCTCTCCCAGAGATTTGTTACTTTGTAAACAATTAAGTGGATAATAGACCTCTTGTTCAGTAAAAGCACTATCTAAATCATCTTTACTTACTTCAGTTAAACTGGTAATACCATTTGTGACAAATATTCATCTATAGCCGCTTCACCATAGAAGTCATATTGCATTAATTGTTCTAGTAGATTGTTCCGCTTATAATTACCAAGCTGAAACTTTATTGGATCGTTCTCCTTGTTCATAATATTTATGCTTAGACCGTTGTATCATTTTTTTTGTTCTATATGTTAATATTGTGTTATATGTAATTTCTTATCAGTTAAGCTTCAATATTTATTCTCTGAGGGTGATTTTTGAATTTCTTTTTCCAAAATTGTTATTCCTTTTCTAATTAATTGATATCTTTCATATATTCCTTTTTAATTTTTGAAATATAACTTATAATTTGTCCTCTTAAATAAGTTTTTGATGCATCCCAAATAATAAACATCCTCTGTTGAATGTAAATTTTTATCACAAAACAATTCTATATATTGTCTTATAAAAAAACAAAAACCTCCCCTTTTCAATATAAAGAATTTAATCTCCATCTATATACTGAGTGTTTTTCAGCAAATTCTAAATCAATCACCAATGGGGAATAAGCAGATAATATTCTTGTTTTATAATCAATATTCAAAACTCTTGGTTGATTTTGAGCCAAAAGCAAAAAAAAGTCAATTCTAGAATATGCATCAAATCTATTAGAATAAAAGGAATAATCCCTATCATTAAGATGTATCCTTCTCCATATATCAATTAGATTTAAGAACTTCATTAAAAATAACAATGCTTTAGCTGCTTTTGGTTTATCTATAGTTCTTGATGATTTATCCAACAAAGGTTCCAAACAAAAATTAAAATCTCCACCTACTAAAACATTTTCATGGACATCTGCTAAATTCAAAAAGGTATCTTGCATAAATTTCTCATCATCTGTATTTGGTACACATATATTTAACAAAGTCCATTCCTCAGAAAATATTTGACAATTTACCATTACATATCTACCCACCGGATCTGTACTTACATTTTGAATTTTAACTGGTAAATTTTTCTTAAATAAAATTGCTACTCCTCAAACTTTAAAGTTAAATGAATTTTAGTTAAGCTCTCTGCATACTCTTCAGCCAGGACATGACTTGTAAAAAACATATTCTGCCAATCTGGCAAAAATACTTTCAAAATAGTTGGATAGCGGAGAACAAATCTATAGCCTTTATCATATAAAACCTTCTTAACTGGATTAAAATCTCTTCTATTCCTCAATAGAATTGGACTCAAATCTGGATTAAAAAAATCTTATCCCCTTCATAATTCAAAGGTCCATATTCTCTAGCTTTTCTCATCACTACACCAAGTATCCTCTCTCTAATCAGGATAGATTGAGGTCTCTGGTTAGGGCCCAGCTTTAGTCTCAAGGCTTTATGAGTCTCTCAATTAAAATCATATCCTCAAAATGTTCTCCTCCAAATATTTTCGGTATCCATTCTTAAAAAAATTTTAAAAATCGGATCACATCTTGACCTTCTTTGCCTTTGGACATCCCCATAATTTTGTTTCTTCTGCTGTAATTTTCCAAATGTCAACTTTCGCAAGCAGTTTTTCATTCATAGAAATCAAACCAGTCATTGTATCTTCATTTATATTTGAGCTTTCTTCAATACATTGTACTTCTTCACACACATCTTGGATTTTATCCTCCTCTTTATCAACTCTTTGTGAAACATTATTTATCAATTTAGTCATATCTTTTCTAACTCGCTTCAATTCTACAGTTTAAAGTTTAAAATTGCTCTCCAATGCATCAAAGTCTATCTATTTTAGCTTTTATTTTATTCAACCTTAAAAAAAAATATTTTTCTTCCCTTTAGATCTTTCTTCTCCCGACCTTGCCATTTCTTCTTCACTTTCATAGTCCTCTTCCATGGGAGAAGTATCACCTGCCTGTTCAGAAGTGGAGATGCCGGAGTGGCCCTTTAAAAGACTTGAAGGATTTTTTTTCAATTTTTCCCCCCCTCTGCAGCATGCATGCCTGACTTCTCATGCATGCGCAGCGCAGTCTTAACTTTTCCAGCAGCACCATCTTTGTGGGGCGCTGCAAAGAGAGCTGCGGAGGAAGATCCTTCCATTGGGTTCTCATAGGTGGATCCAGAACCAAGTTCAATGGCCTGCTTTAATGACAAGCTAGGCCCAAATTCTCTTTTCTTCTTCTTTTCCATTGGTGTAATTTTTGTAGCTTTTTCTTTTTTTTGGCATCATCTTTTTTTCTCCTATTGATCACTTTAAAATAACTTTAAAGTAGTTTTTATAAAATTAACTTTGCTTAATATGTACTATTTTCAATTAATCCCACAGGAATCGGTAGGTTGCGTGGTGCTTCCCACGGCATCACATGATGTCCCCTTGTATATAATGGTTAATTACAAAAAAACCTCGAAGTGCATATTTAGCACTATAACAGATATGTGAGAATATTTTCATTCTTAGTCCCTTTGTCAAAAAGTTGGTAAAGTCTGCTTACTACTGTGTAAACTTTAAATCAGGAAGTAAATGTTGCAGCAGAATCAAATTCTTGTATGCAATAATTTGCTCCATTAAACCTACCTCTAGAAACTGCTTTTCCTCTCCTTTTTTGTTTGTATGTTTCCGAAGTACAGCCTTAAAAATTCCAGATGGAGACTCTTCGGTCAACAGCCTACAAAAGGATGAACAATAATTTTGCAACTTGTCCCACAATACTTTTAACTGTAGGTTACTATGAATGGTATAAACAATGATACCACAAACACCAATGACATGAGATGAACTTGAAAATCTGCAGATGCTGTGGTCATAGTGCAATACACAATGCTGCTGGAGAAATAAAGCAGGTCAAGCGGCATTTATAGAAAGTAAAGGGTAACCAATGTTTTGGGCCCTCGCCCTCCCCTGACCAATGAGATGAGTTTGTTTTGATTTCACTGGTTGAAAAGTGAAAAATAAGGAGAGAGATTGCTACTGAGTGAAATTCAGAGGAATCTAAGTGTTCTAGAGCAGGGGTGGCCAAACCGCAGTTTGCGAGCCACATGAGGCTCTTTGACATGTAATTTGCGGCTCGCGGCAATACTTTACATGCCATTGAATAACAGTAGCGTTAGTGGATGTGTCTTGCGATCATGTGATTGCTACTGCTCTCAAGCATTTGAAGTTTATGGTATGCGGCTCTTATATTAAGCAAGTTTGGCCACCCCTGTTCTAGAGCATGAATCACAAAAAAGATAGCAGATAGCTATTAAGTATTTTGGTCTTCATTGCAAAGGGATTAGAGTTTAAGAATAGGATGAGGTTTATTACAGTTGTAAATAATGTTGCTGAAGCTGTGTAGTCTTTATCCCTGAATTAAAGATTAATATAGTAGCTTTGGAGGAAGACCCAAGTAAATTCACTAAACTATTTCCTGGGATGAAACTGTTGGCCAGTCAAGAGATGTGAAGCCATTTGGCTCTTTATTCTTTATAGTTTAAATGGCCTTATTGAATCATATAAGATCCAACTGGGGCTCGAATGAGTAAATACACACCGAAATGCGTCCATACAAAGCAAACATATATTATTGACGTTTCAAGCCTGAGCTCTTTTTCAAGGAATAAGCAGAATGAGCCAGAGGCAGGAAACATAAAATCTCAGAATTCAGACCAAGACCAGACCAACAAAATATGTTAATTTGATATGATGAAGGAAGAGGTGTGAAAGGAGACAGGGAAGGGAGAGATAGAGCTGGGAAAGAATTGGAGGGGGGGGGGGGGGAGGTAGCAGGTGCCATCAGGTTCCTGAATGACACTGTGACATTGACTTTTCGTGCACTGTTTTTATTTATTTTTGTAAGCTGGTTTATAGACAATAAATGTTTGCATTGTGATGCCGCATAACAATGAATTTTGTGACTTGTTCATGACAATCAATTCTGATTCTGCAATTATCTTTACTCTTAAACTCAAATACTCTCGTAATAAAGGCCAACATACCATTCATTTGCCTACCTATTGCTTGCCTGCGCCTGTATGAGAACATCTACAGTAGGTCCCTTTGAAAATTAATACTTCTCTGCCAGCTCTTCTCCTTCTTACTTTAGTCTCAATTATAGGTCCTGACCCAAAATGTTGGCTGACCATTCCTGCCCATGGATGCTGCTAAACCTGCTGACTTCCTCCAGCATCTCATTGTTTGTTCAATTCCATGTACTTTTGTGTTTCTCTGTTTATCAATAATTCTCTTCCCAACAGTCTAAAAAAATACTTGGTCTGTGCGCAAAGTTTTTCCATATTGTACTCCATTGGCCCATTTACTTAGCTTGATTGCATCCCCATGAAGCTATTCTTTATATCCTACCCCCAAGTTATGATCCCAATTGTTTTAGGTCATCTGCAAATTTGAAACTTTGACATTTGATCTCATCAGCCATAAAGATGATTACGCTGGTTAACAAAGATTTTGCTTCCCGAACACTTCCGGGTGTATTGTATAGATTTTGGGCTGCTGATCATGAAAAATCACCTTAAAAAAATTCCTATTTTACCGTATTTTAGGTATAACCTACTATTTTGATTTCCTGAAATATTTTAAGTCTACTAGTATATTGCCCACAAAGCAAGCTGATTTGATCAGTCCAAGCATGCCTGGGCATTCGCTCAGTGCAGGTGCTATGCAAATGTTGTTTTAGGCTTGGCCATGTTTAGTCAGGATAGATGCAGACAAGCTATAAAAGCAGCTCACATATACAGATGCTGTGCATGCCATTGATTATAGATTGAATGCATGTTGATGCCATATACTTCAGGCAATAGCATAGTGAACAATAGCATTTATTGTCTTCAGGAAGATTCAATACAGCAGAAATGTCTCTTCAATGCCACAACTGCAATATATTTTGTTACATTTGTGGCGAACATAAACCCTGGGCTCCTCACATTTGTTGTGCAACATGTGCAGTCAACCTGATAGCTTGGCTCAGGGGTACAGTATTGTTCTGCTAAATACAATAAGAGTTAATTTATTATTTATCCTACTTCCTACGTGATACAGAAAATCTGAAATTATCTTTGTGTTCAGCTTGTCATTGTGTATCATAATGCACAATTTTCTTTCAGGAAGCAAATCTTGTGTAAATATTTGTTGCCCAGAGAAAACATCAGTAGCAAGGAAGAGTTTTGACTTCAAATAATACACAGGATTTTTGCTCCTAGGCTTCTGGCATGCTTTCTATTTTAAAGTCTTGTCCATAAGCCAGTAATTAGCAAAGCAACACCCCTTCAGCATTGCATTTACTTCAGCTCAAAACATTTGCTAATTCTTGGAGTAGAGCTTCAATGCTGCGAGGAGGCAAGAATATTAACAGAATGAAATGTCAGTCACAGATCAAGAAAATTATTTTTAAGATCATTCAGAATAATTCCAAACCCTTAAGGAGCATTAGTCTTCAAGAAAAAAAAAACTATTGGAGGAACTCAGGTAGCATCCACAGAGCATTGAGACCCTTTATCTGCCTGAAATGTTGACAGTGTAGTGACTGCTACACAGAATGAAACACACCACTACCACCTTGGAGGTTTCAAACAAACTGTTTATTCAAACTTCGCACGTGCCCTTTAAGGGCGGCTTGAGCTCTGCCCCGCGCCGGCAGTGACATCACTATGCTCGCTCGAGGCGCGCGCCCTGGCCTAAACCACGAGGCATAGAGGTCCCCCGATAGCGCCATCTTCTCGCGGCTGCCCCGCCGCTGTGGCGGTACAAGCGAGGCTGGTTCGCCACAAGGATGTGCGCGCCACAGCAGTCTATTTTCCTCCACATATGTTGCCTGAACTGCTAAGTTCCTCCAATAGTTTTTTAAAAAAATATGTATTTTAAAAAATTTAGACAGACAGCACTGTAACTGTGCAGTATGAATGTGTACCATCCAATTTACACCCCATCAGTCTACAACTGCCTACACCCCTAGTATGTTTAGAAGGGTGGGAGAAAACTGGAGCCCCCAGAGAAAACATACACAGACACGTGGAAAATGTACAAACTCCTTACAGACAGCGTGGGATTCAAACCCAAGTCTGGTCCCAATCACTGGTGCTACAAAGATGTTGTGCTAACTGGTAAGCCAACCGTTATGCTGTTTGCATTTTTTTTTGCTCCAGTTTCCAGCATCAGTAGTCTCTTGCATAACTCTTCCTTCTTTAAGTTGGATTCACCAAATTTCTGCCAGCAAGGTTTCTCAAAAAAGGATATGGAGGTATGTCATTTTGGACTACATTCAAAGTCAGGGCTTTGACAGAAGATAAAATATGACACAACAAACATACTACATTTTACATTTCACTGATCTTTTCCCGTGAAAATTAGATTATTCTGCTGAGCTGGCAATGTTCTGAAAAAAAAAGCCTTTCACATTCATTTATTTCTACTCTATTCAGCAAATTTGACTGATGATTTGACTAGCAGCAGTAATTCAATTTATATGAGACATAGTCCCAAAGAAAAACCTTATAAATTAGTACTAGCATTTGCAAAATGTTACCAAAGCGAATAAAAAAATGACTAAAGATCAAGAAAGATAAAGTTCAATTTCTAGATTGGTATTCATCCTGACTATTGCACGAATACGCAAAGCTTTCCCTCCCTCCTTTTCCTCTGGTTTTCTCCTCCAGTCCTCTTTCGAAATTAATGGGCAGAATCATCCTCAATCCATGCTTATACCAATGTTTTTCTTGCACCTGCACCTTCTTGAGCTGGAGCCTTGGTGAGCATGGATGTCCAGTGAGGTGGAATTGTCCATTGGAGGTGACTAGATCTCTGCCAATGGAAAACTTCGATAACTTGTTTCTGTTTATGGACATTGCACTACTTTTAAGTCAGTGCTGAGTCTTAGTTCCTGGGATCCAGGTTAAATATTACCTCAAGGGCTGTGTGGCTAGAGTTTACATGTTCATCAAGTCACCAGGTGGGTTTTCACCAGGTATTCCAGTTTCTCTCCATCTCCCACAAATGTATTTGCATGTTAATTCATTCTCGTAAATTTCCTCATACTGCAGACAAGTGGTCAATGGAGTTGATGATATTTAAGTAAGAGTAAATTGCAAGACTACAGGAAATAGAAGGAATTGTTCTGTGGAAGCTCACAGGGACCCAATAGGAAATAGCTACTTCATATGTTGCATTAAACACTTAATCAAATAAAGCAAAAAAAAGGGACATCTTTCCAGCCCAAATTGGTAATGGTGGCTTAAGGCCAGATGCCAATTTCATGATCCCGCCAGCTCCGGGCACGAGATCAGTACAAATCACGAACTGGAGTCCACCAGCGGCTTAAGGGGAGGGGATAAGAGGTTTGGTGATCTGAGACAACATCTGAACTCCAGCTCATTTCTGAACTCCCTATTGTAACATACAGGGGCACATAACATGATAGTGTGATCTGTAAGAACACAAGAAAATGTTTTCCAGGGAACTAAAAATTCCCAGGGCATGGCAAGATTTGCCTCTGACCTTGAGGAAGACTAGTGGAGAAAATGCATATACATTTAAAATATCCTTAACCAAAAGTGAGGTGTCAGAGCATTGAAGGGTGGTTCATATTGTCCCACTTTTTAATAAAAGCTCCAAGGTACCTAGGAAATTAAAGGGTGGTGAGCCTGACATCAGTGTCAGGTAAGTTATTGGAAGGTAAAAGCACAATGCTGAATAAACTCAGCAAGTCCAACAGTGACCTTTATATAGTAAAGGTAAAAAATACATAACTGATGTTTTGGACCTGAGCGCTTCATCAAGGTATGGAAAATTGTCGGCAGGCTCTGAACATAAGAGTATGGGGGTGGGGGGGTGGAGTGTTCACAAAGGCAGGAGATGATAGGTGGAGAAGGGAGGGACAGGACACCAGTGATTAAGAAGAGGAGGGGAGGGTGGTGAAGAGAGAGGGAAGGAGGGGGAGAACTGGGAAAGGAAGGGGGAGAGGAGAGGAGGTTAGCAGAAAATGGTGACCACACCAACCCCCACTCTTTTGTTTGGACACCTGCTGACATTTTTCCATACCTCGATGAAGTGCTCAGGGCAGAAACATCGAATATGTATTTTTACGTTCACTATATTAAGGACATTGTTTGACCTGCTTTCTCCAGCATTGAAGTTTAACTTCAACCACGGTGTCTACAGATTTTCATGTTTTACTTAAGTTATTGGAAGATGTGTGAAGAGATATATATAAGTATTTAGATAGTCAGGGACTGATTTGGGATAGTCAATATAGCTTTGTGTGTGGTAGGCTGTGAATGTTGTCTACATGGACTCCAGTCAGGCCTTTGACAAGGAACCATATGGGAGGTTAATCAGGAAGGTTGAATCACATGCTATTCATGGTGAGCAAGTAAACTAGATTCGAAATTGACTTTATGGGAGAACACAAAGAGTGGTTTGGATAATTGCTTCTCAGACAGTGGTGAGCCTCAAAAATCAGTGCTGGTTCCATTGTTGCTTGTCATCAATATCAATGAACCAGATATGGTAAATTGGATCAGGAGGTTTGCAGCTGACAAAATTTGGAGGTGTCGTGGACAGCGAGTAAGGCTTTCAAAGTTTGCAGAGAGATCTGCACCAATTGGAAAAATGGGCTGCAGAATGGCAGATAGAATTTAATGCAGGGACAAAAGTGTTGCAAGACAAAAGTGTGGAAAGACAAAACAAGGTAAGAGATACACAATAAATGGTCAGGCACTGAGGAGTACAGTAGAACAGAGGTACTGTTACGAGCCCAGAGGAACCCAAAACCCAGTAGCAATAGATATTCACCAAGACAAATGGTTACCTAAACAAAAGTTGTTTTTTAATTATCTTTAAACATGAAAACAGAATCACACTTTAACTTATCACTATTGACTTAACTAACCTAATATAAACCCCTTCTAATTCTAGGCATGCGAGTATGTAATGTGTGTGTAAGTTCAGAAAAGTTATTTGATTCACAGTCCAATCTCACTTCTCATTCCTCAGATTCACTGGTTGCAGGCAATTCTTATATTGTGCACAGAATTTAACATTTATGAAGTTCATCAGGCTTTGGTGCTTGAAAAGTAAATGGTTGGTTCTTGTTGGCTTTCAGAGACAGATTTTTTGTTTGCTGGTCACCCACAACTGATTCCTTTTTAATCATCCACTTCAGTGTCTTGCCGAAGAAACTTGCCCCGTCAGATCATCACAGAGTTCCTTCTTGTTTCTTTTATTCCAAGTAAAACATTAGACAGCCAGTCCTCTCCTCTTGCATGAACCATAAGGGCTTTAACCAGGCTGAACTAAGAACTCACAACCTGTCTTCCAAATGGGGTTTTCCATAAGCTTGCCAGCTTGTCCTGTTCCAGTCCCAGCTGCTATTGCTGACTGTAACACTGTAGAAGTAAGCTCTGTCTGTTTCTGTCTGTCTGTCAGTCTGTCTCTCTGAGAGAAAGCCTGTTTGACTCTCGCTGTTTGCAAAACCACATGACCCTCCTGGAACAGCAAGTTCCATTCCAGACTGAAGGCTGCTCCGACAAGTTCTTTCATCTGTTGCCTTTTTGTAAACAACAATCCATTAATGAAGTCTCTTGGGCATTCTCCAAAGCTTCTGCAAAGACTGTTGGCCCTGACATGTCTAGCATGGGGCAGAGTTCCAGTATTTTAAATAAGATCTGTTTTAAAGTGTTTGTATGTGACGTACACTCACAAACCCTGCCCCAATTTATCTCCCAAAAACATATCTATATTTTGTCACAGTACTGGAAATTCAGAGACAGAATTCCCTGAAAGTGGCATCATAGGTAGATAGAGGCATAAAATCAGCTTCAGGGACATTAATCTTCATAAATCAAAAATTGAGTGTAGGAATTGGGATGTTATGATAAAGTTGGATAGGACATTAGTGAGGCTAGATTTGGAGTATCATGTGGAGTTTTGGTCACCTAAGAACAGGAAAGATAACAATAAAACTGAAAGAGTGCACATGTGGAGGAAAAATCATGCCTTCTAGATCTTCCAGGATAAATTGCTGACACTTAAAAACATTTTTCCTGGCAGGATGGGTTCACTGTCTTTTCCTAACAAATAGCTGAGGGATGTAAAAGCTCAGGTAACAGTAGCCTCAGGCTGTCTGGGATAAAGTCTGAGCCTATTGCCAGTTGTGTGAGGTTTTTCAGTTGGTTGTTTTTCCAGACTCTTTTGTGTAGTCTTCCAAAGGTGCTATTTGCCTTGGTGAGTCTGTTGTCTATCTCGTTGTCGATCCTTGCATCCGATGAAATGGTGCAGCCGAGATAGGTAAACTGGTTGACCGTTTTGAGTTTTGTGTGCCCGATGGAGATGTGGGGGAGCTGGTAGTCATGGTAGGTCATCTCTCCAGAATGGAGGACCATCGCCTTCCCAAGATCGTGTTATATGGCGAGCTCTTCACTGGCCACCGAGACAGAGGTGCACCAAAGAAGAGGAACAAGGACTGCCTAAAGAAAGCTCTTGGTGCCTGCCACATCGACCATCGCCAGTGGGCTGATATCGCCTCAAACCGTGCATCTTGGCGCCTCACAGTTCGGCGGGCAGCAACCTCCTTTGAAGAAGACCGCAGAGCCCACCTCACTGACAAAAGACAAAGGAGGAAAAACCCAACACCCAACCCCAACCAACCAATTTTCCCTTGCAACCGCTGCAACCGTGTCTGCCTGTCCCGCATCGGACTTGTCAGCCACAAACGAGCCTGCAGCTGATGTGGACATTACCCCTCCATAAATCTTCGTCTGCGAAGCCAAGCCAAAGAAGAAGACTGCCAGTTGGGAGGTGGGGCTGTTGTCACCTTGTGATAAGGGGAAGCAACCTGCTAATTGCTTACTGCTTGGGGCAGGATGCCTCCTTTGTCTTCATCTGTTTTCTCTTTTATTTTCTGATTATAAGTTGTGTGTCTTTTACTTAGGCAGAGATTCAGAGCTCCACTTTGAGGAGACACTCTCTCTGTGGTATCACATTTTAAAATAAAGGCTTTCAGTAAGCAGCATTCCTCTGTGTCTGAGATTTTTTCCACAACAGCACAGAAGATTAATTAGGATGTTCCCAGGACTCGAGGAACTGAGTTACAAGGAAAAGTTAAATAGGTTAGGACTTTATTCCCTGGAGTCTCGAAGAATGAGGGGAGATTTGATAGAAGTATACACAATTATGATGGGTATAGAGTTGATGCAAGTAAGTTTTTTCCACTGAGGTTAGGTGAAATATAAATCATGGAACATGGGTTAAGGATGAAAGGGGAGAAGTTTAGGGAGAACATCAGGGAGCATTTGTTCACACACAGAGTGGTGGGCATAGTGCAATGCCTCATACACCAGGCTGCTGTTCATCGACTTCAGCTTGACGTTGAATGTGATATTTTCTCAGAGGCTGATGGAGAAGCTGTCCTCGCTGGGACTCAACACCCCTCTCTGTATCAGGATTCTGGACTTCCTAACAAAAATATCAGTTGGTCTTGGTCAGTAGTAGAATGTCAAACCAATACACTGGACTCCTCAGGGCTGTGTGCTCAGCCCATTCCTGTTCACGCTACTGATCCATGACTGCATCGCCAGATTCAGCTCCGAGTCATCAAGTTTGCAGATGACACAACAGTAGTTGTGTTTAATCATCAACAATGATGAGTCACACTACAGGGAAGATAGGGGAAAATCATGTGAATTAGTGTGAGAATAACATGAACAAGAGAAAGAAGATGATTATTGATTTCAAAAGGGCCAGGAATGATCACCCTCCACTACAATCAATAACTTAGTGACCTATTATAGACACACATCATCTCGTCACTTGTAAAGATGGTACAACAGCGACTGCACTTCCTATAAAGACTGAAGCAGGCAAGGCTACCGGCTGCCATTATGCCAACCTTCTACAGGAGCTCTATCACAGAGTCATATGGGTGATACAGGGAAATAAATTGGAGGTCAATTCACAGGTACATAAGAGTGACAGAAAAGATCACTGGAGACAGCTTCCCCCCCCCCCCACCCCCACCCCCATCGACGTGATTAACCAAGATTGTTCTCTGAAAAGGGCATGCAAAATCAATGAAGTCCCTTCCATCCCACATAGAGCATCTTTCAGCTGCTCCTGTTGGGAAAGAGGTACAGGAGTACCAGAGCCAGCAACACCAGCTAAGAAACAGCTTCTTCCCATGGGCAGTGAAAATGTTGAATGACCAAAGGAACTGCTCACACTAACCATCCAAGATTCTCGCATTTACAAAACAATATTTATTTATTTATACTTATGTATACTTGTCCCTCATATTTATTGTTTATGTGTTATATCTGCTATGTGTCTGTGTGTTTAGCACTGAGGATTGGGGAATACTGTTTCACCGGGTTGTACATGTGCAATCAGATGACAATAAACTTTACTTGAGTATGGAATAAACTGCCAGCTAAAGAGATGAAATGGGCTTAATTTTAACATTAAGAACAATTTGGACAAGTACATGGATGGGAAGGGAATGGAAGGATATGCACTGGGTGCAGGTCAGCGGGACTAGGGAGAATAATAGTTTGTCACTGACAAGAAGGGCTGAAGTTTCTGTTTTCTGTGCTGTAATGTTCTATGGAACTGCAGACAAAATGTTAACTTAGATTTAATAACCTTTTGATGTGGAGTTTCATTCCTTGGTCCTTCGCCACCTTAATCACTTGGCCACTAATCATAAATAAACTTTAATCTTTAAATAGGGCAAACATTTGTACAGATTGAATGATAATGTTCCATCACCTGTTGGTGTTGTGATTGGAATACATGGTCATATACTGTACTCTCCACATCATCCAAGTAATTCAAAGGAAAGAAATTTGATTTATAACCATCTCTAGACTGAGAAGACTTACATTATATTTTAAAAGCATTATCACATTGGTTTATTACCAAAGGAGAATTCAAACCTGGAAAGTCTTAACATTTTTTAAGATTATCTACATTCCCGACTCACTTACCTTTAACTTGTGCTTTGTAAGCCATTATATTCAGTTAATTTAAATAGGCATTTTTAATTTTTTTTCCGAATCAGAATTTATTGTCCTGAATGGGTCACAAAATTCATTGTTCTGTGGCAGCATTACAGGGGCAAATATTGGTATATATCACATTTTAAAAATAAATAAATTAGTGCAAAAAGATGAGAAAGTGAGGTAGCGTCTGTGGTTCATTGTCCATTCAGAAATCTGATGGCAGGGGAAGAAGCTGTTTTTGTGCTACTGGGTGTTCGTCTTCAGGCTCCTATATCTCCTTCCTGATGTGTGGAGGGTGGTGAGGGTCCCTAAAGATAGAGGGTGCTTTCTTGAGACACTGCCTCTTGTGGATGTCCTCAATGGAGTGAAGATTGATGCCCTTGATTGTGCTGGACAATTTCACAAGTCTTGTATTCTTTGGCACCTCCATACCAGTGATGCAACCAGTCAGAATGCTCTCTTCAGCAGAATTGTAGAAATTTTCAAGAATCTTTGGTGACATATCAAATCTCCTCAAACTCCTCATGAAGTATAGCCACTGTTGAGCCATCTTTGTGATTGCATTGACATGGAGGCAACACGACAAATCTTCTGAGATGTTGGGACACAGGAATTTGAAGTTCTTAACCCTTTCCAACACTGACCTTTTGATAAGGATTGGTTTGTGTTCTCCTGATTTCCCCCTCCTGAGGTCCATGCTCAGTTTCGCTAAGGTTGAATGCAAGGTTGTTGTTGTTACACTGCTCAACAAGCTGATTTAACTCACTCCTTTGTGCTTCTTCATTGCAGACTGGGATTCTGCCAACAACTGTAGGGTCATTGGCATATTTATAGATGGCATTTGATTTGTGCCTAGACACATAGTCGTGTGTGTAGTGAGAGTAAGGCAGTGGGCTAAACATGCATCTTTGAGGTCCACCTGTGTTGATTGTCAGTGAGGAAGAGACTTTGTTTCTGATTTGTACTGACTGTGGTCTTCCGATGAGAAAGTCAAGGATCTATTTGCAGAGAGGGGTGCAGAGGCCAAGCTTTGAAGGTATGATGGTGTTGAAAGCCAAGCTCTAATCAATGAGGAGCAGTCTGATGTATACATTGTTGCTCTCTATCTTATCCAGAGCTGAGTGGAGTGTCAGTGATATTGCATATGCCATGGAGCAATTGTGATGGTAGGATTCAAACCCAGGTCACTGGTGCTGTAATAGCATTATGCTAACCGCTACACTAACTTGAACAATGACCTATCACAAGAAATGTACATGATGTAGCAAATACTGTGCATATCAACTGCAGTCAAGCTTGCTCTGCCATTCAATGTGGTCATGGCTGATCTGATGATAGGCTCATCTCTACCTACCAGCCTTTCCCCCATATCCCTTAATTCTTCAACTATGGAAAAATCTATCTTGTCTGAAGTAAATTTACTGAGGGTGCCTCCACTGCTTCCATGAGAGTGGTGAATTCCACATTCACCACTCTCTAGGAAAAGCAGTTCCTCCTCATCTCTGTCCTAAATTTACTACCTTGGATCTTGAAGCAATGTTTTTGGTTCTGGTCTCCCCTCCCAATGGAAACAACTTATCTACCTCAATCTTACCTCTCCCTTTCATAATTTTAAATGTTTCTACAAGATTCCCTCTCATTCTTCTAAATTCCAGCGAGTACAGTCCCAGATGACTCAATCTCTCCTCATAGGCTAACCCCTTCACCTCTGGAATCAACATGGTGAACTTCCTCTGCACTGCCTCCAAAGCCAGTTTATCCTTCCTCAAGTAAAGAGACCAGAACTGCATTGTGCTCTCACCAGTACTTTGTACGGTTGCAGCATAACCTCCCTGCTCTTAAATTCAATCCTAGCAATGAAGGCCAACATTTCATTTGCATTCTTGATAGCCTACTGTCCCTTAAAACCAACCTTTTGCAATTCTGCACAAGCACTCCCAAGTCCTTCAGCACGGCAGCATGCTGCAATTGCTTGCCATTTAAATAATTTTCTGATCTTCAATTCTTCCTTTTAAAGTGGATATCCTCACATTTCTCAACTACCAGACCCTTGCCCACCCTCTTAACCTATCTTTATCTCTGTGCAGACTCTCCGTAACCTTTGCATAAGTCTCCAATGTATATAATATTCTACTCACTCGCCTTGCAGTTCTGTGCAGTTTCCAGACGGCCCTGTATAAACAATAGAATCTTCATCGTAGAACATTATATACTGTCGGCAGAATTTTACCCACTCTGCTCGCTCCAGATCTCTTTGACTCCATTCTGGGGGAAAAAAAAAGAAAATATATTTTTTAAATCTCTGTATTGAAACTTTGGTGCAAGTCCAATCAGGTCAGTAAAACAAAGTTTGAACAAATATAAGGTAGGCCTTGGTGACCTGGAATTATCAATCATGTCAAGGATTTTTGATCTTCCTGATCTCTTTCCTTCAATAGTATCATATGAAAATATGGGAGTAGATTCCATAGATAAAGTAACAATGCCTATTACATTTCCACCAACTTTCCAAATTCTACCACTGACGATGTCAGACAATCTACGTATTTTCTCAATCACAAAGGCCTAAATCTGAAAAATGTTTGGTCTCCAGCCCTGATTATTTTTCAGATTATAATTTGATATACTCCTAGAATCTTCATATCTTCTGGCTCGACAACATTCAGCTTCTCCAAATTATTTATGTCCTTGTCATAACACATAAAATCCCAAATGCATAAAACCATGTCCTCAATAAGTCAAAGGCTTCTGGACTCCATTATCAAAATACTCATCATTTAAATCCATCCAAGGCTGACCTTCAACATCATTGTTGATTCTGGCCTCATGCAATCCATGCCACATCACTGGCATCCAAGTATTCAGCTGTACTGTCAAAACCTCCAGGATTTTACTGCTGAAACTCTCTATCATCTCTTTCTTCAATGTGATTTTAAATCAAATTTTAATTTACACATACAGCACAGCAATAGGCCACAAGCCCCTTCTGTCCAATTAACCTCCAACTCCCGATACATTTAGAATGTTGGGAGGAAACCAGAGTCCCCAGAAGAGACTTACGCAAACATGGAGAGAACGTAAAAACTCCTTACAGACAGCACAGGATTGGAATCCTAGTCCTGATCATTGGTGCTGAAACAGCAATGTGCCAATCGCTATACTAACCATGTCACCCAAGTTCTTTGCTAAAGTTTTTAGACATAGTGTACATTCATCTT
The DNA here is from genome assembly GCF_036971445.1 of Narcine bancroftii. NCBI lineage: Eukaryota > Metazoa > Chordata > Chondrichthyes > Torpediniformes > Narcinidae > Narcine > Narcine bancroftii. The sequence goes on along the minus strand of NC_091473.1, from coordinate 21,745,897 downwards.
TTCTTCTGCCATTGAAAATCAAGAAACTGCATATGCTAGAAATCTGAAATAAAAACAGGTAATACAGGAAACACTCAAGAAATAGGGCAATTTTAAAATTAATATTTTTCTGAGATTATATTTATTTCAATCATTATCTATTCATGTACCAGAATCATTCTTTTGAAATTTGAATATAATAATATGAGAGTTTATTTGGAAAGGTAAGATGTCAAGAATTGGTTTGGAAAAATTAACTTGGAAATTTGATCAGGGAGGACTGAGATTACGAGATTTTAAGAATTATTTCAAAGCAGCTCAATTGAGATTTTTGTCCTCCTGTTATCAAAGGGGTGAAAAAGCAGCTTGGGTTCAGATCAAAATGAATAAAATTGGTGAATTTATCCCAAACAATTTTTTAAATAAATGGAATAGTGAATTGCTCAAAGGAACTAAGGAAACATAAGTTTTAAAATATTTATTCAAAATATGGAATGGAATCCACATTGAGAGAGGAATTAAAAATTATCAAAAATGTTGTTAAAACAAAATCAACCTTCCTTTACTTTTTTTTTGAAATTTATTTATAGTATCTCCATACATTCATTTCAAATTGACTTAGTATAATATTACATAATAGATTACTAAACAATTTTCAAATTTTCACCCCCCCCCCCCACCTTCCCTAACCCCTTAGGAAACCACCTTGTGGTGGTTAATTCCCAAAAACCCAAATGGGTGTGGTATAAACCACAAGTGGAATATGACTTTCGGGAGCAGAAGTACCACTTCCTACCCCCCCCCGGCAGACAAAATACACGTATAAACCGAAAAATCATCATTTCTTATATCCATAAAACCCCGGTCCATCAATTTAACCAATCTTATTCATAAACTCTTTTTTTTTGAAAATCCAAACTTGATATTAAATTTTGCATCCTTTCCACCCTCCCAACACTGAGTTAAACATTGTTTACAATCAATAAAAGCTTTTTTTTAAAAATTTTTTTTCCCAAGTCTTCCTGAATTTCATCCACTGAATTAAAACACCTCTGAACATCCCAGTTCAACACCGAATCTTCCATTCTTCTCAGTCTCAAGTTAAAATTTGTAGCTTACTTTCAAAAAAAGTTTTTTCAAATCTTTTAAAATTTTCTTGAACATAATTCCTTCGGTCTTGATCTTCTAAAGCATCAATGTTATTCATATGTTCTTTCTTCTATGTTCCCCAATTTAATATCAAATTTTCCACTTTGTCAATCTTCTCAATGTTAAGTTGAAATTATTGTTTATTTTCAAGAAAAACTTATTCAAAATTTTTAACTCTTCTTGGACATTGCTCCTTCAACTTTAATTTTATAAATCATCAATCTTGTTCATAGTTTCTTTCTACTGAGTTTCCAAATTTAATAAAGTTTCCGTTTTTTCCAATTTTCTCAATATTAAACTGATCTTGTTGTTTAGTTTAAAAAAAACCTTTTCAAAACTATTAAAATCTGTTTGCAATGTATGCATACTCACAGATAATAAATTCACTCTTCCAATATTCCATCCAAAAAAAAATCACTGATAAACCTTATTGCAGGTCAAGGAGTTCCATATATATGTTTATCTTCAGAAAATATTTCAAATATTTCAAATCAACATTCGTCGCCATCTTTCAAAAAGGAGTCCGAAATCAACTTTAATAAGTTCTGTTCTTGAGAAAATTCCAGCACCAACTCCGGCTCTGTCTGGGCAAATAGGTCAAATTTCTTCCAAAGTCAAAGAATGTAATTTTGTTCTGTATTTATAGATAATAAATTCATCCTTCCGATATTCCATCCAAAAAAAATCACTAATAAACTTTAATGTTATCTGGATTTTTAAAACTCACGGGCAACCAATGCCAATTACTTCAATTTATCTTCATAAAACATTTCAAATCAATATTCATCACCATCTTTCAGAGGGGTGTCCAAGGCCATCTTATCCGACAGTCCAATTAATGAGCTCCGTTCTTAAGAAAATTCCAGCCTTGACTCCGTGGTTCTGTCTGGGCAAGTAGGCCGAGTTTCTTCCAAAGACGGAGAGTGTAGTTTTGTTCTGTATTTGAACTCTATTTTCCTTAATCTTTGTTGCCATTTTAAACTAAAAACAATTGATAAACAAAACAAAGACTTTTAACAGAAAATAAATATTCTTAAAACGGGTATTTATATAACTGCCTGGGGGAGACCGGGAATGCACGTCGGCTCCCTATGCCATCTTGCCACGCCCCCAACCTTCCTTTACTTTGAATAATTCTTTATTTGATAATTGGTAGAGTGAAGGTTTATAAAGGATAAAAGATTGTCTTTTAGGATTTAAAAAAAAACTTTTGACCAATTAAAAGATAAATATACATAATAATACAATTTTTGCATATTATCAATTAAAATAGTATTTAAAAAAGAAATTGGGAGCAGATTTGAGGCTTCCAAAACAGAGTCAATTTGAAGATACGATAACAGTGTGGCGGCGCACATCTCTTGTTGCAAACCAGCCCTGCTTGTATCGCCGCGCTGGCAGGGCAGCTGCAGGAAGATGGCGTCATCAGGGATTACTGATTACCTCGTGGCTTAGGCCACAGCTCGCAACTCGGCAACGTGATGATGTCACCACGTGTGTGGGGCAGAACTCCCGTTGGCCCTAAAGGGGCGCACATGAAATTCAAATAAATCAGTGGAACCGAAACCTCCACCATGTCCTGTGGTGTGTTTCTGTGTACGTAGCACCCATTACAACAGATACATTTATGGTCAAGAAATTTATCACTAATATGTATATAAAATTACAAGAAACCACAAAGAAAAAACATTTATATAAATCAAAAATGCGAAGGGAGAAAGATTTAAATATACAAATTCAAGAGGAAATATGGTCAAAATTGTGTCAAGAAAGTGTTACAAATACAGTTAATGCTAGACACCAGATGGTTTAATATAATTTTCCCAATCAATTATATTATACTCTATATAAATTAAATGGACTTAACCCTAATTACTGTAATGTTCTTTCAATGTACAAAAGAAATAGGGACTTTTTTTTACATTCAGTGTGGTCTTGTGAAAAAGTGGAAAGGTTTTGGAATGATTTGAGTCTATTATTAGGGCAAATTATGAAGATAAAGATGAAAAAGGATCCAAGAATTTTTCTACTTGGGGATATACATGGGGGATGGACTGTAGCAGTAGCTACAAGTGGGAAACGAGAACAGAACTACACGCTGGAATCATTTTCATTTCCAACAGTTTATTTGAAAAAGCCTGTGCTGTGCCTTATAAGGTGGCCGTCAAGTCCCATTCTTCCATTGGCGGTGACGTGACAACACAGCTGAGTGCGCGTGTGCACGGCCCCTCTGCCCATGAGGGAAGCAAAACCCAGCGGCGCCATCTTGACACGGCTGCTCTGCTGCCGCAGTTGTGGCAAACACAGAGCTGGTACACCTGCATCACAGTACAACTGAAATTAGAAAAATGGCAAGAAAATTTTTAATGTATAGTGATAATATGGAAACTTGATAGTGAAGTATTATTAAGTAGGTGCACAGTGAAATGCAAAATTGTATACCTTTAGAAAAAAATTACATATAGTTTAAGAAATAGAATTGAAAATGTTTATAGTATTTGAAGCCATATATGGATTTTATGAATAAGTTTCCATCCACCCCTTCCACCTTATCCACCCCTCTCAATCAGAAATTAATAATAATAATTAATGAATATATATCTAATAATGCTATTGTATAAGTAGTTGTAGGTTGTTTTTCTCTCTTCTTTTTTCATACTTTTTGGAGAGGGGGTTGGGAGAAAAATATAAGTTTATTTTGTATCACTAGATATGATTAAATGATTAATATTGTATTCATGAAATGTTTTTGTTTGTATTGATACAAATGATGAATAAAATTTTCAAAAAAAGGGCAATTTTCACCACCTTCAACACTATTCCATTACCATATACACCTTCCACTTCCTATTTTGTATTTCAAAGAAAGTTTCTCTTGTGATATTTTGGTCCCCTCTTCCATGCAACCACGTGAGATGTAACACCTGCCATTTTATCACTTCTATCCAGGGATCCAAATAGTCCTTTCTTGGGAAGCAGTGATTCAATTGCACTTCCTCTAATCTAGTTCACGGCATTTGTTGGTCACTGTATGATGTCCAGTACAATAGAGAAATCATTAGTGGCTTGGGAGACCATAAGTGCTTTCAGTTCTTGTGAACAAACCCAAGCCTCTCATTGATGGTGCTTGAATTCTCTATCCCACATCCACCTTTACAATGCAACTCTGTGGAACAGCACTTCATCTTATGTTTGGGCAAGAGGCAGCTTTTTAGATTCATAGATTGAATTCTTTAACCTCAGTTCACATGCCTTTTCTGTCTGTATCAGGATTGGCCAGTCTAACCTTGATATTGTTTTTTTTTAACCTCTGTTAGCATAAACTGACTTGCTGAGATGAACTCTTATATATCACAACTGTATGTTCCTTTGTATTCTCACTCTTTAATCGTCCTCATTTCATAGCTTTTATGTTCAAGTTCTCTCTCTATGAAACTGACTCCATTAACCCATCAACCAAATGACTTCAATTACAAATGAATCCCATGTCAACTCTGGACTCTCCTTATCAGAGATATTCCCTTTGCTCTCACCTCTGAAACTTAAGACCAATACAGTTTCTCCCTTTCTGAATACAGATAAAGGGTCTTCAACCAGAAACATTAACTCTATTTTTTCCACAAAAACTGCTTCACCTGCTGAGTGTATCCCTTGATTTTTTTTTTGCTGTATTTACATCTTTGCTTAAGTTACCTGTATAGATGTTGCAGTATTTTCCACCATACTGGGAAATGACCTCTGGTCCAATGCTTGCTTTTGACAGCGATGGGAATTTGCTGAATTCTTTGTAGATCTCAGCAATTTCCTTGGAATCGGTAACGACCTTCATCAAGAAAAGAGAATACTGAGTAAAGATCTGAGCTGCTCCTTTAGCATTTTGTTTGGTGTGAGGATATTAAAAACGAGTTCAATTAATTAAAACTTTTACCATCATGTGAATATAATTATGGTGATATTCACTCCCTTCAATGTCTCTCAGTTTGTAACACTGTTGAATCAAACAATGTAGGAATTACAGAAATGAGCAGAGCCTAGACCTGCAATACTGAAGAAGTGCAATTTCCTTTCAAATGTACCATATTTTCACTCATATAACACATACATATATATCGTGCACATGCATATAACACCCAGAAAATATTTTTGCATAACACGCATATACCGCGTAGGTGTAGCATTATAAATTCTGACTGACAAAATCAATTTGCGTTTAAATGGGACATGAGACAGAGCCACATTTAATCTCCCGCAATTAATACCCAACAACTTCCCTCAGAGGTGTCAATCGCCCATTTTATAGACGATATCCAACTGCAACACATTAACAAGCTTTGGAAAGAAATCACTTAAATAGATCAATGACAAGCTTCAGTTAAGCAGGATTTTAATTTTAATGTCGTCTCAAATCTCCTCCCTCAGGGATGGGACTGGGCAATTAACATTGATAAGGTGCAGTGCCATAGCCAAAATGTCCTGTTTATAGGAATACTATGGCATCCAGTACCAAAATTTCCCACGCCTGCTATAAATTGTGCAAGCTCTTTTATTGGTGCTATTATTCTCATACTCACTATAACATTCCCTAGCTCACTATAAATTGTCAGTGCCTCTCCCATGGCCACTATAAATTGTGTGCATTCTTTCAATGCTGCTACTATATTCTTACACTCGCTATAACCTAAATGCTGGCGTGTCTTTCCCTTTACTGCTATAAACTTTGCACAATTTTTCAATGCCGCTATTATAGTTCCACACCTGTTATGAGTTGCTGGTTCAACTTTCCCATGCCCGCTATTAATTGTGCGCACTCTTTCAACATGTAAAAATATTCTTTTATAGTGCAGATGCATGCATATAACCTGGGGCAGTGGCCTGCTTTGTAAAATATGCTTTAGATGCGTAAAAATACGGTACTTATGAGGGTAGAATAATTCAAAATTCAAACGGCAGCACATATTAAACAAGTAATATAGTTTCCAACATCTGTCAAAGCCTAGTTTCCAAATTGTGGTTCAACTGAAGTCAGCAGGGGTTAGTTTCAGAAATGTAGTGTAAGAAGCATACTATAAATGTGAATTCACCATATAAATCCAAGGATACATCTCTAACTCTACATATTTTAAAATAATATTAATATTTATTTATACTTCAGGTTTCTACATTACTTCATCTGTGTATCTTTTTACCCAATATAAATTATGTCAAAATAATTAATTAAAATGATTTATTCCTTGGGATAAACATCTCCAGTTACTTGTTCTGGCATATGCCAGGAGGTGGAAAAGTCCATGATAAGCAGACATATGTTTGGTGAAAGTAATCAGACTTGGTCAAAATTTAATTCATTCTCTGCCCAGTAGAATAATTAGACAAAAGACTCTGGAAAGATAAAATGGGCCAGGAACTAACTTTATACTAAAAACACAGAATTCTGAACATTTTATAAAATTCACTTTATCCCAAATTATTACAATCATTAAAACAAAGTATAAGAAATAAAAGAAATTCAATAATTCATTGTACTGAACTTCTTTTCTTTATAAATAATGAAAAAAATGTCAGGAGGAACATAGCAAGACAGAAATGACTAAACACTACATTTTTGAACACTCAGCGGCACAAGGACAGCTTCAAACAACATCACTGTAGTTGCATTTTGCGTATATTATTGCCTTTTTGCAACTGGAGGTAACACAGGAACTTCTTAATTTCTCTGCCAATTGAAGACTGTAATAACAAGCTTAAGGCTGAGTTTATCAGGTGCACCACTATTTTATAACAGCAATGTTTACACTGACTTCTTATCTTGGAAGAACTGGTGGAAAGAAAGCTATTGCAATTTCTTTGGTGAATGTATCAGCGATTAGAAGACAGCAAGATGGAGGACAACACCCTAAAAGTTATTTTTAATGTGATAATGTTTGTCATATCCTGGTGTCAACATTGGAGGCTGTAGACATTGATAAACTTGCTAAGATTGCTGACAAGATCTTAGAGGTGGCTATGCTGGGGTGGTCAGTGCAACCAGTCAATGCTCCCGAGTCTCGTTCCATACAGCAATTGGAAATGACGGAACTGCGGCGTGCTGTTGATCAACTTGTGCACAAAGTTCAGGAGCTCACCTGCCACCTCACTGCAGATCACAGCTGCAGTGACAGCCCGAAAGGATGTGGAGCCACAGCTGCAGGCATACACCATCACACGCTGGTGCTGAATGCTGGTATCACTGGAGATTTGGCGACAAGGCTCAACATTGTGCGCTGCCCTGCTCTCAAGCTAAACAGCAGAAAAACGCCCAAGCCAGGGATTAGGGACGATGAGTCTTCCTGGTGTGGAGCTGCACAGTCATCCGGTATTTTATATTACAAACAAACGTCAGGACATTCATTTTCTAGTAGGCACCGGAGTGGAAGTTAACATTCTCTATCGATTGACACCTGATACCCGTGGTACTTCCATTACTGTTCAACTACTAGCTGTCAAAAAAACTCCCATTTCTACATATGGAGAAAGACCACTCCCACAATTTTGACCTGCGTCGTGTTTTTAGGTGAGTTTTTTTTTAATTTAAAATTTTTTAATTTTTTGGTTAAACAAGTATCAAGTATTAACCATTGCAGGATAAGGCAAAAAAACATTGAAACAGGTTGTCCATGTTCCAACTAACCCCATCCCTCCTCCCCAACCACATAAGTCCCCATCATAGAATAAGAAAGGATAAAAATAGAAGAAAAATAAAAAGTGAATAAAGAAAAGGAACCACAAGAGAAAGAGGAGCTGTCGGGATCTGGAATCCCAGCCCAGAAAGTCTAACACATTTTCTTACCAGGATTTCAATTATGGGAAAGAATAGGGAATGTAAAACAGAATAAGTATCTTAAAAATTCAACCCTTCATTATGTAAATATGGCTGCCATACCTGCAAAAACATATTATACTTTTTAAAATTGTAAGTAATTTTCTCCAGGGGAACACAGCTATGCATTTCCACATTCCATCAGGCTATGTCCAGAAGGGAATCAGACTTCCAGGTAACCGCAATATATTAATTGATCTAGTCATGTCGGACCAGTTCTTGTCATCGATTCTCATATTCAAATCTGATTCTCATCTTTGTTTTGATTTATATAACTCTGGTTTAGGAGTACCCGATTGGAGTAGAAAATCCACTAATCTTGTGAACTTTGTGTTCCCCTTACAAATCAAAATCTACTTTTCACTGCACTCTGGTAAAATCATGGTCGGACCTAATTCATTGCTGGGAGGGAAGCTCTTAATTGAAAGTAGCAGAATGTATTATTATGAATATATTTATTTTTTAAACTGTTCAAATTAGATTAATTGCCCTTGTGCATAACAATCTTCTACATATCTGATCCCTTTTCAGGACTACATATGTAGAATTTTATTATCCATTGTTAAAGGAATTGATCTATTTTGAATCAAGGGCATTTTTGGAGTTATTTTTCTTTATGATTAATTAAATTATTCAATATATGCCAAATATTCAAAATATGCTTTATTAATGGTGCTTCCTTTCTGCCAGAAATAGGTTCAGTGTCCCATTTATATAAATCCTTTGCTACTCTCTCTCCAACTTTGTGCAGTTCAATTTCCACCCATGAAGGCTTGTCTCTTCTGTCAAAGAGGGAAGTGACAAATTTCATCTGGGTTGCCCAATAGTAATATTTAAAATTTGATAGTTGTAACCCTCCCATATGATATTTCCAAGTTAATATTTCCATGGAGATTCTGGCTAACTTACCTTTCCAGATAAATTTCCTAATTAATTTATTCAGATTTTGAAAGAATTTCTGTGGTAATGGAAAAAGGTATTGTATACATGGGAATATATTCTTTTTAATACAATTCGCTCTTCCAATCAATGTAATTTGAGGAGTTATCCATTTATTTAAATCTTCAATATTTTTAAGCAAGGGGAGGTAGTTCATCTTATAAAATTTTTTAAATCATTATCCGCTTTGATCCCTAGGTACTTGATCCTGTTCTTAGGCCATCTAAATTGTGTATTCCTTTGGCAGTTTGTGTAATCCCCTCAGTTAGTGATATGATCTCCCACTTGTCCCAGTTTATTTTGCACCAAGAACATCCCATAATCTTCCAGCTGTAAATGCAACCTTTGCAGAGAAATATCAGGCTCCATCAGATATATTAATATGTCATCTGAAAAGATTTATCTTCTGTTCATCTTGGTCAACTCTGAATCCCTTCATGTCTGGGTCCTGTTGAATAATTTCCACCAGAGGCACTATGGTCAATACGAAGAGAGCTGGAGATAGCAGATATCTTTGTCTGCTGGATCTAGTGAGAATGTTCGAGATACTTGAACATTCATCACAACTCTAGCCTTGGGTTCATTATATAGAGCTCGAATCCAGTTTATTAAATTTTATTCTAATCCAAATTTCTCCAATACTTTCTCACACTCAGGTCTATCAAAGGCCTTTTCCACTCCATGCAAATTCCAATCTTAATTCACCTCTTTTTTTGTGCCAAATGAATTATGCTAAGCAGTCTTGTTACCTTGTCTGCTGATTGTCTTTTCTTTACAAATCTTGTTTGGGCAAAAATTTTGCCAATTTCTTTGCCAAAGCTTTGGCTAGTATTTTGTAGTCTGTATTTAACAAAGAAATTGGCATATACAATGACGGTTTGAATGGGTCCCTATCTTTCTTAGGGATTATTGTAATTATTGCTGTTGAGAAGGATTCTGGCAAAGTATATGATCCATCTGCCTGGTTCAATACCTCCAAAAAGACAGGCATTAATAAATCCTTAAATTGTTCATAAAATTCTGGTGGAAAACAATCTTTGCCAGAAGATTTATTAATATGTAATTAATTTAATGACTCCTCTATCTCCAACTGAATAAAGGGTGCATTTAATTCCATCTGTTAAGCCAAATCCAAATTAGGAAAAGCCAATTGTGTCAAATAATCATGTATTTTTATTAATATCTCTGTGAGATTCCGATTTATAGAATTTGGAATAAAATAATTTAAAGGCCTCATTAATTTCCTGTGGTTACAAGAGATTCTATTGGCTTTTGTTTCAATGATAAACCTATTGTTTTCAGTTGCCAAGATAGGACCTTATGAGCTTTTCCCCCCAGCTTGTAATATCTTTAAAAAAAAATAATTATAGTTTTGTTTCCAGTACAATATAATATAGAAATGTATCCAAACAATACTTAGAATTATCAAAATAGAATTTTAAAAATAAATGGTTGTACAGTACATAAAGGTGAAAGAGAAAAAAAGTGTATAAGAAAAAACATGCAGATATATATGTTCAAAGTTACTGTGATAGCTACCCCCCCCACCCTCCCAAAAAGAAAAACAGGATATTAATAACACAGCAGAATTAAACCAACATAAGGTTCAACCATTAAGATTAAAAAAGAAAAGTGGTGGTGAGGTGTAGAAGAGAAAACATTAGATATCCAAACCCATAATATCTAAATATGGTTTCCAGATTTTTAAGTATGTATCATACCCATTTCTAATATTATAAGTCACCTTTTCTAAGTGAATACAATTTTGCATCTCCCTCTTGCAACAATCAATTTTAAGATGGGATTCAGATTTCCAAGTAATTGTTATACACCTCCTGGCCACCGCTAATGTGACTTTAAAAAATTTTAATTGATATTTTGATAACTTCAATTAAGGTTCCCAATCACATACATTTCCCAAAAGAAAAGGCTCAGGTGTTAATAGTAAACAATTTTTATGATTTGTTCCAAAAACTTGCACACATCTTTCAAAAATGATGTCACCTTGGTACATGACCAGGTAGAATGTATAAATGTACCAATTTCTGTGCAACATCCAAAACATAAATTTGGAAAATTTGGATTATTTCATTAATTTATATGGCATTAAAGCCATGAAAGACCCCAACAATGAAGACGCTGTTTACATCCGGTACCGCACGGATGGCAGTCTCTTCAATCTGAGGCGCCTGCAAGCTCACACCAAGACACAAGAGAAACTTGTCCGTGAACTACTCTTTGCAGATGATGCCGCTTTAGTTGCCCATTCAGAGCCAGGTCTTCAGCGCTTGACGTCCTGCTTTGCGGAAACTGCCAAAATGTTTGGCCTGGAAGTCAGCCTGAAGAAAACTGAGGTCCTCCATCAGCCAGCTCCCCACCATGACTACCAGCCCCCCCACATCTCCATCGGGCACACAAAACTCAAAACGGTCAACCAGTTTACCTATCTCGGCTGCACCATTTCATCAGATGCAAGGATCGACAATGAGATAGACAACAGACTCGCCAAGGCAAATAGCGCCTTTGGAAGACTACACAAAAGAGTCTGGAAAAACAACCAACTGAAAAACCTCACAAAGATAAGCGTATACAGAGCCGTTGTCATACCCACACTCCTGTTCGGCTCCGAATCATGGGTCCTCTACCGGCACCACCTACGGCTCCTAGAACGCTTCCACCAGCGTTGTCTCCGCTCCATCCTCAACATCCATTGGAGCGCTCACACCCCTAACGTCGAGGTACTCGAGATGGCAGAGGTCGACAGCATCGAGTCCACGCTGCTGAAGATCCAGCTGCGCTGGATGGGTCACGTCTCCAGAATGGAGGACCATCGCCTTCCCAAGATCGTATTATATGGCGAGCTCTCCACTGGCCACCGTGACAGAGGTGCACCAAAGAAAAGGTACAAGGACTGCCTAAAGAAATCTCTTGGTGCCTGCCACATTGACCACCGCCAGTGGGCTGATAACGCCTCAAACCGTGCATCTTGGCGCCTCACAGTTTGGCGGGCATCAGCCTCCTTTGAAGAAGACCGCAGAGCCCACCTCACTGACAAAAGGCAAAGGAGGAAAAACCCAACACCCAACCCCAACCAACCAATTTTCCCTTGCAACCGCTGCAATCGTGTCTGCCTGTCCCGCATCGGACTGGTCAGCCACAAACGAGCCTGCAGCTGACGTGGACTTTTTACCCCCTCCATAAATCTTCGTCCGAAGCCAAGCCAAAGAAGAAAAAGAAGAAAGAAAATATAATTGATGAATAAATTTGTAATTAACTAATCTATAGTGAATTTTAATTATTTCCATCATACTCTCCCAGCAAAAAGGATCAATTTCAGTTCCCAAATCTGATTCCCATCTTTCTTTTGATTTATTCAAATCTGGTTTTAGAGAATCCTCCTGAAGTAGAAGATACAATTTAAAAATAAGTTTCTTTGTAATTCACTCATGAATCACAATCTCTAATCCAGTAATCTGCGGCAAAAATAGTTCTGGCCCCAATATGTCCCTTAAAAAGATCTCAGTTGAAGATAGCAGAATAACGTTTTTTGTGAAACCCCAAATTTATTTTTAATTTGATCAAACAACATCAATACCCCTTGCTCACACCAGTCCCTCAAATATTTAATCCCACATTGGAATCAATTTTCTAATTTTTTATTGTCATATAGGATTGGTAAGAGTGTTCTGAGCAAGAGGCATTTTCAACAAGATTCAAAATTAATTTCCTTTGTAACCATTAACTAATTCCCAAGTACTAATATGTTTGATCTACAATGTCTTATTTTTGAATTCCATTTGAATATCATGTCTTCCGCTATCTTTTCTCTAACTTTATGCAGCTCTATATTTACCCATGAATGTTTGTCTCCTCTATTAAAAATGTGCTATACTCAAGCTTTTTGTTGATAAGAACTCTTTGCTTCTGTTCTGAGCTTCTCAACTGTAGGTCCTTCTCCAAATAACATATTTCTTGTGCTAATTTGTCTACCTTCCTTGTATAATTTTTAAATTCTGTAAGTATAACTAATTATTTGACCTCTTAAATAAGCTTTTAAAGAGTCCCATATAGTAAATTTGTTGGCAATAGAATGAGTTGGTTTCACAGAGATTCCAATATGTCTCCTCATAAAGTCATAAAATCCAGATCTTCTCAACAGCATTGGTTTGAAATCCTACCTATATACCATGTCCTACTTATCAGGCATATCAATTGATAACAATAGAGGTGAATGATCTGACAGGACCCTCACCTTGTATTCAATTTCCATGATTCTATCCTGTAAATGCACTGATAGTAAAAATAGGTCCATCCTGGAGTATGAATCATTTCTATTAGAATAAAAGGAATAGTCTCTTTGTCTCGGTTGTAATTTTCTCCATGCGTCCATTAAATTTAGTTCTCTCATTGAAACTAAGGTAGCATTAGTCATCCTAGTCCTGGCCACAGCTCTTGTTGATTTATCCAAAACAGAATCCAGACAAAAATTAGTATATTTCCTATTATATTTTGGTGTGCGTCTGCCAATTGAAAAAAGTTTCCTTTATAAACATTTCATCGTCTATTTTTGGAGAATATAAATTTAAGAGTACAAGATTCAGAATATAATCTGACAGTGTACCTTTACATATCTATCTGCCATATCAGTTGTGACATTTTGAATTACAACTGGAAGATTCTTTTTTATTAAGATTGTCACTCCCCTTGCTTTAGAATTTTGTAAGACGATGCCATGACCTGGCCTACTCAATCTCTTTTCAATTTCTGATGCTCCTTATCAATTAAATGTGTTTCCTGAAGAAAGGCCAAGTCTATGTCCATTTTTTTTTAAATATAAGAAAGTATTTTCCTCCTCTTTACAGGGTTGTTTAAACTACTAATATTAATACTGACAAACTTTACCACATTTACCATTATCACAGATTGTCATTGTATCCATATCTATTATCTTCTTCCCATTCATCCAATTTTTCTCCCCCAGAGATCCCAATATCTTCTTCCAGCACTGGACTCAGATTTGCTGACAGCTCCAAAAGAAAAGAATAAAGTAGAGAAATATATAAAATAGAAAAAAAGATAAATAGATACTATCGTATCTAGAGAAAAATCCAAACAAAATATAAAACCCCCCTATCACTATTAAGAAATAACTTTGAAACACTGCCCAAGTTACTACTGCAGGCTGTGGCTAGCGCACAGACACACATCTGATATGATGTTGATAAACCCTGAACCACCAACCCTCTGAAAATTAATATTATATATATATATATAGATTTTGTACCTTACTTACAAGAGAAATAGTTACATGCATATATAAAGATAACTATTATCATCTATTAAATTCTATCAGCTCTTATATCTGGCAACTGATTAACAAAGTCCACAGTACAGTTAGTGTCAGTAAAGAATCTATTTTCACCATTTGTTATCATAATCTTCATGGCAGCGGGATGATGCAAAACAAAATCATAACCCTTTTTCCAGAGAATTCTTTATTGGTTAAATTCCTGCTTATGCCTCAAAAGTGATGCACTAATATCTGGATAAAAGAAAATCTTTTCTCCTTCATATTCAAGTGGTACTGCTCTTTCCTTAACTCCTTTGGCTGCTGCTTTGAGAATCTTCTCATGATCTTGAAATCTTAAGCATTTAATCAGTATTGAACGAGGTTTCTGGCATGGAGGGGGAAGGAGGCATAGATGTTCTGAAGCTGTCAGTCACGTCCTGTTCTTCTTTGAACCCATTACTAGGTAGGTTCAGATAACATTTGAGCAAATAAAGCTATAGAAATATAAATTTTAAACCTTTTTTAAACAATTTCAGGAGGGCTTTGACTCCACTACCAGCCTCACAGTTCAGGGGATCTTCAGTGATAACCAACTTGTCAGTCCATCCATTATGATCACATCAACAACACTTTTTGATGCCCTTCTTTGAGAGTATCCAGATTACTCAACCAATTACAAACATACTGAGGTCAAACACTCCGTCATCCACTATATACAAACACATGGACCGCCCATTTCGGTTTGGCCTCAGCCACTCCCCACCCCACCCCCCAATCGTCAGCAGATTGCTAGGGCTGAATTTGATCATTATGTTGGATCTGGGAATCATTTTACAGTCCGACAGCAACTGGTCGTCTCCCCACCTCATGGTTCCCAAGAAGGCACTGGGAGATTGGTGCCCATGAGGAGACTACAGAGCCCTGAATGCCCATAGAGTGCCTAATCATTTCCCCATCCCTCATCTCCAGGATTTTTCATCATCTCTTAATAGTTGTCGCATTTTCTCCAAGATCAATTTGATTCAGGCATCCCATCAAATATCAGTGGACCCTGCTGACATACACAAGACAGCCATCATGACTCCTTTTGGACTTTTGTTTTACGAAACGTGGCACAAACATTTCTTAGTCTGATGGATGATGGGGTTCGGGGGTTTTCTTTTGTCTACGTTTACATAGATGACCTGCTAGTAGTCAGTTCTACAGTCGACAAACACGAGATTAATCTCAGTCTACTTTTTGAGCGCCTGGATGAGTATGGCATAGTTGTTTGATGTTGTCAGGTGCGTTGGAGGATGTTGTGTTGGATGCAAAGGCTAGTAGGGTGGAAAGTAGGGAAAAGAGGGACTGCCTGATTGGGGGCCGGAAGGGTATGGGCAGAAGTACAAGAAATAGAGGAGATGCGGTTGTGGGCTTTATCAACAACAGTGAGGGGAATCCATCTTTAATAAAGAGGACATTTCAGATGTCATGGCATGGAAGGCCTCATTCTGGGATTAAATGTGGCAGAGGAATTGTGAGGAAGAGGTGACATCCTTAGAAGGGGCAGGATGGAAAGAGGCCATTGTAAATCAGTAGGTTTGTAATAGGCATGCATGGATTGTTTATTCCCTGAAATGGAAACAAAATGGTTCAGTTCCCTGTAAGAATATTCTAAGTTTCAATTAGACCACCTCTCATTCTTCTAAAATCTGCAGAAGACCAACCTTAGTTTCCACAATTTATTCAAACACTATCCATCCCAAACATCAGGTTTTTCAATCTTTGTTGCACACCCTGAATGAAAAGATGTGGTCTCATATGCGCTTTATCCAGTAGCAGTAAAACATCTTTACTCCAGTACTCAAATCCCCTTGTGATAAAGTCCTTTACCCTTCTTCATCCTTGCACTTTAACATTACCTTTTAGTGACTGGTGTAAAGAACAGCGGTCCCATTGAATGCATGCTTTCATTATCCCCCCCCCCCCCCCCATCACGGTCTGAAATTACAGTTTACTGAAAATGCACACACTCCCATTTTCCATTATGTACCGACATTGAGCGTGTTTATGCAGGTCCTCCTGAAGCCCTTGCTACGTTGTGTGGGACTGAGTTTTGCACAAAGTATTCCGTGCAATCAGAGGCAAGGTGATTGGAGCCCTCTCAATTTCACTGAAAGTCGACGGAAACTGTAGCTCTCTTCAGAAAAGTCGAATCTGCACAAGGAAATCCGCAATCTCAGGACGCCTCCATGCCTTCAGAAGCGTTGAATGGATTACTTTGGCGATGGTGACCCAGCAGTGCGCTCGTTCAGTTCCAGGAGCACCACCACCACAGAAAGGTCGCTCCACAGACACATGGCCCCTGACCAGGAAGTCGCGTCGGGGGCGACAGCGGCTGACATGGCAGCACTTCCGCCGAGAAAGTGGTGGGAGCCGAGCCGAGGCAGAGAACCTGCCACGCGGGAACGGGCGAGCCGCCAGAAAAGCCCATGCACCCAGAGAACCAGGGCCCGGGACGCGGCCTCTCACACCCGCCCTGAGCGGGGGGCGCGCGGGAGTGTTGGGGGGGGGGGGGGTCGAACCAAAGCTGGCAGCCGGCTCCCCACACGAGATCTCCCTTACCTCGGGACCCTTCGTTGCCATGGTTATTGACCGATCCGGACGGAGTCGCTCGACGCAACAGACCCAGGAGGGATCAACCAATCGGATGGGGGGAGGGGGGAAGCACCAAACATTTGAACGTAGAATCTTGTTCAAAGCCACTATTCCTTACGTTGCTAGTGCTTTGCATTAGTCATATTTATATATTTAGGGCAGATATACAAAATTGCAATTTATTGATTCTGTATCGAAAAACTTTTCTTTTCAGAGAGCAACTCTCGCGCACACCCCCCCCCCCCCCGCTTAATAGCAGGAGCACTCGACGCGACACGTCTGTCCGGACTGGGTGTGTTGAGTGATGACGCAGGCTGGATGGTCTAGAAGGTGGAGTGTTCCACTCTATGGGGTAATACTACAATTTAATGAGAGCTGGATTTGCTATTGATCCAGGAGAAACTCAGCAAGTCAAAGAGTGTCCTTTAATATAGCAAAGGTTAAAAAAAAAAATACATGACCAACTTTTTTGGGCTTGAGCCCTTTATCAAGGTATTGTCAGATGTTGTCAGGCGTCTGAACAAAAGAGTGAGGGATGGGTGGTGGCAAAGGCAGGAGGTGCTAGGTGGAGAAGGGAGGGGATAGCAGAGATCAAGAGGCTAAGTGAAGGGAGAAGGGGGAGTGTTGGAATCTAGGGGTTAGAAAGAAGGTGAACAGAAACCAGAAAAGTTGATGTCAATGGTGTTTGACATTTGCACTTGGTCTTGGTGGATAGTGCTTAAGGCCATGGACGGACAAGCGACTATGGGAGTGTGACATAGAACTGAAATGGTTGGCTGCTGGGAGGTCTCTGTCACTGGTACAGACAGAGCAAAGGTGCTCAGCAAAGTGATCTCCCAATCTGTGCCCAGTCTCTCCGATGTAGAGAAGGTCACAAAGGGAGCACCAGATGCAGTAATTTCAGCAGGACTGATTTCCTCAACCCTTCACTTTTCCAGTTCCCTTCTCTCTCTATTCACCTTGCCTTCCCTCCTCCCTTTAATCACTGCTGCCCCCTCCCTCCCAGATAAATTGTGAGAAGGGGATAGAATCCTTGCAGGGGACAAGATGTGAGGTAGATGTGGGAGTTAGTGGGTTTGTAATATATATCAGTGGAAAGCTTGTCTCCTGAGGTGGGGAGAGTGTTGTTAGAGATGGACCAGGTGAGTTTGAGATTGGGGTGAAAGTTGGTGGCAAAGTGGATGAAGTTGACAAGCTCCAACTTCCCACAGGACCCCACCATGAATATCAAGCCACTGTCTCCAACACCATCTCCAACTTCTAGTCACCTCCCTTGCACAGTAGCCAACCTCATTGTCTCCCATCCCTGCACTGCTTGTTTCTACCTTCTACCCAAGATACACAAACTCAACCATCCAGATAGGCCTATTGTTTCTGCCTGCTCTTGTCCCACTAGTTTAATCTTACCTTGACTTTATCTTTTCATCCCTGGACCAATCCCTCCCCACCTAAATCCACAATAACTCACATGGCCTCGATCTCTTCAATGACTTCAGATTCCCCAAACTGGGCCACCTCATCTTTAAGATGGATGTCCAATCCCTGTACACCTCCATTCCCCCATTAAGCCCTTCGCTTCTCTCTGGACCACTGACCTCCTCTGCCTGGCAGAACTTGTCCTCACTTTAAACAACTTGTCCTTTAACTTGTCTCACTTCCATCAAATCAAAGGAGTAGCCGTGGGTACCCACATAGGTCCCAGCTACGCCTGCCTTTTTGTGGGCTTTGTAGAACAATCCATGCTGCAAGCCTACTCGGGCAAGCCCCCCGATATAGAAGAGTAGTCAAAGCTTTAAGGATCTGTTCATTGGTGAATATTTTGCATAATTTGAGCAGCTTTCTGTTAAATGTAACATGGCCAAATCTCTTTTTTTTTTAGATATTTGCAAGTCCAACATTTTCTTGAATCATAATTATCTGATTTTCCAAGAGAGTCTGAATCAAATTTTGTAAATGAGGTTTTTTTTAACTTAATCCCTTCTTGTAAAGGCTTAATATTTTTACGATAAATTGTTATGTTTAAATCAGACTTCTTTAGTTAAAATCAAAAATGCTTGGAAGCAGGATTTAAATTTGACTATATTGGATGTGGATTGGGATACATTTCTTAAGTTTGTTAATAGCTCTTCATTATGTGCTCACCATTGTTTATTACAATTTAAAGTGGTACAAAGAACACATGTCTAAGGCTAAATTGTCTTGCTTTTATTTCAATATGAGCCACAGGTGTGACAGGTGTAAGAGCAAAGAAGTGTCATTAATTCATATTCTGGACTTATTCTTGTCTAGAATAATACTGAGGAGAGGGTTTTCCATAGTTTTTGTATATAGATTTAGCATTGAATCCTTTGGTGGCCCTCTTCAGTACAATGGGAGGGAATGATTCTGTCTCTGGTTCAGAGTCGTGCTATTTCTTTTGCCTCTCTTTTGGTGAGGCATGCGAATTTACTTAAATGGAAGAATGCTGCCCTGCCTACTCTTGATCAGTGGTTGCGTGACATATGTCCTGTTTGAATATGGAAAAGATTTATTATTCAGTTAATAATTCAGATACAAGATTTCAAAAGTTATGGGGACATTTATTACTCACTATCTTAATTTATAATTTCACTTCAATGTAATTAAATTACATGACTTGTCCCTTTTCCATGTTCTTTTTATTCACTTTTTTTCTACTTTTTTTCTTTTAATACTAATGATATAGAATCTGGCAGTGCGGTTTTGAGTTTTTCGCCTTTACTATTTTTTTTGTGTGTTTTTTTTCCAAAAAAGATAGATTTTATTTAGAATATGAATTAAGGATATGATTTATAATTCTTGTATGTTTTTATTATGTTGAATGCCTTAAGTTTGTGTAACTATCCATATCATTTTAGTGAATTGCACATTTTTTTGTATAAGTTCATTATTAAAATTAATAAAAATATTTTAAAAAGAAAAGGAAAGGCCCCTCAACTCTTCCTCTGGTATATCAATGACTACATCAGGGCAGCCTCATGCACTCATGATGAGCTTGTCAACATCGTCCACTTCATGGTCAACTTCCACCCCAATTTCAAACTCACCGGCTCCATCTCTGATAACACTATCCCCTTTCTGGATCTCTCTGTCTCTGTCTTGGGAGGCAAGCTTTCCACTGACATATATTACAAACCCACTAACCCCCACAACTACCTTGTCTACACTTCCTCATACGCTGTCCCCTGCAAGGATTTTATCTCCTTCTCTCAATTTCTCTGTCTCTGCCGCATCTATTCCCAAGATGAGGTTTTACAGTCCAGATCTTCTGAAATGTCTGCCTTCCACAAATGTGGCTTCCGTTCCATCAACTCAACCCTCACCCGCATCTCCTCCATTTCCCACTCATCTGCCCTAGCCCCCTCTGCCCCCAGATGCAACAAACATAGAATCCCCCTTAACCTCACTTACCACCCCACCAGCCTCTGCATCCACACATTATCCTTCGGAATTTCTGGCATTTACAACAGGATCCCACTACCAGACACCTCTTCCCCTCCTCTTCCCTCTCTGCCTTTCATAGGGACTGCTCCCTCCGTGACTCCCTCGTGCACTCATCCCTTCCCACCCATCAACCCCCCACCACCTTCCCCTGTGGCTGGAGCAGGTGCCACACTTCCACCCACACCTCTTCCCTCATTGCTGTCCTGATATTCCCTCTGGGCACTCTCCAGCCAGATGGCATTAACATCAACTTTTCAAGATTCAGCTAACCTCTCCTCTTCCCCCTCCCTCCTTTCTGTCCCTTTGCCAGTTCTCCTCCTTCCCTTCACCTCGCCAACCCTCCTCCCCTTGATTGCTGCTGTTCTCTTTCCCCTTCAATACCTACCACCTTCTGCTTTGTGACCACCCGTGCCCCCCACCCTTTTGTTCAGACACCTGCCAATATTTTTCCATTACTTGATGAAGGGCTCAAGCCCGAAATGTCGGTTATGTATTTTTATCTTTGCTATATAAAGGACACTGCTTTACTAGCTGAGTTTCTCCAGGTTTGTGTTTTTTTCTTCAACCACAGTGTCTGCGGATTTTCATGTTTTACTTCCATTGCAGTTTCTATTTTCACCTATTTCAAGGTTTATCTAAAACTGGTTCTTTAATTGCTGGGATTTGTTGAACCCCAGTTCCAGCTGATTGTGAAATTGTTAGAAGACCTTTGCTCACTGGCACACTTCCAGAAATGTCAAGTTTATTGTCATCTGATTGCACGAGTCCAACCTGACGAAACAGGTAGTCGGTGCAAAATACGCAGACACATAACCAGACATAATACACATACGAACAGACAATATACATTGCAAACTAATATTCATATATACAGATAAATAAGTTTGTTTTGTAAATATGACAGCCTTGGATGGTTGGTGTGAATAGTTCCTTTGAATGTTTAGCATTTTCACTGCCCATGGGAAGAAGCTGTTTCTCAGATTGGTGTTTCTGGCTCTGAAACTCCTGTATCTCCTTCCTGATGGAGAAGCTGTGTGTAAGGTGGAAGGGGTCCTCAATGATTTTGCACATTCTCTTCAGACAACAATCCTAGAAGTTCACATTGATGGGGGGTGGAGGTGGGGAAAGAGCCCCCTCGATCCTCTCTGCCACTCTAATGGTACTGTGGATTGACCGCCGATCCATTTCTCTGTAGCACCGTATCACACTATGATGCAGATGGCCAGGACACTCTTGATAGATCTCCAGAAGAAAGTTTACATAATGGTGGCCAGTAGTCTTGCCCTCTTGAGTCTTCCCAGAAAGCTTCTGTTGCGCTTTCCTGACAAGTGAGGAGATGTTGTGAGTCCATGCTAGGTCACCAGTTAATTGAACTCCAAGGAACTTGGTGCTCTCCATTCATTGCACTACAGTGTTATTTTGTGACATGTTCATGACAATAATTTCTGATTATTGATGTGCAATGGAGGGTGGTTGTTCCTGGTCCTTCTGAAATCCACAATCATTTCTTTTGTCCACATTGAGACACAGGTTGTTCTCTCGCACCATACCGCAAGATTTTCCACCTCTTTTCTGTAGTGTCACTCATCATTGTTGCTGATGAGGCCAATCACTGTAATGTCATCTACAAACTTGATGACACTATTGGGGCTGGATATGCAATGCGGTTGTGGGTCAGTAGCATGAACAGGAGCGGACTAAGCACACAGCCCTGGGGTGCGCCATTGTAGATGGTGCTTTGCCATGTACTTTTACTTTATTCTCTTGGCTTGATAGTAACGGTAGTGAGAATATGACAGACCATGAGGTTACATATTGTGATAGTATTAATTTCTGATGTTGCTGTTGGTCCACATTTTGGATGTCCAATTTTGAGCTGCCTGATTTATTGAATCTATCCCAGTTAGTGCATTCACAAGATCACAAGATATAGGGTCATTGAGATTCTATCATGAGCTGATCGATCCTCCCATTCAGCCCCACTCCCTGTCTTTCTCCCTCCAACCCTTGATGCCCTGAGTAATAAAATACCTGTCAATCTTTGCCCTAAATACACCCATAATGACCTCACTTCCACAGGCTCACAACCACCTGGCTAAAGAAATTTCTCAGCATCTCTGTTTTAAATTCACACCCTTTTATCTTGAAGTTTTGCCCTCTTATCCTAGACTCCCTACCATGGGGAAACAAGCTTCCACATCAATTCCGTCCAGGCCTTTCGGCATTCAAAATGTCTTTGAGGTCACTGTCATCCTTTTGAACTCTGATATAGTCCAAGGCCTGACAAACATTTCTTCATATGCTAACCCTTTCATTCTTGGTTTAATTCTAGTAAATCTTCTCTAAGCCCTCTCCTATGCCAGCACATTCTTTCTCAAATATGGCACCCAAAACTGTACATAGTACTCTAAGTGAGGTTTCACCAGTGCCCTACTGTCTCAACATTACATCCCTGCTCTTGTATGCTGTTCCTCTAGAAATGAATGCCAACATTGCATTCCCTTCTTCACCACTGACTCAACCAGGAGGTTAACCTTTAGGGTATCCTGCATGAGGACTCCCAAGTCCCTTTGCACCTCTGAACTTTGAATTAAATAATAGTCTGCCCAACTTATTTCTTCGACCAAAGTGTATGACCATACACTTTCTAACATTGTATTTCATCTGCCTCCTTTTGGCCCATCCAAGTCCCCCTGTAGCCTTTCGGTAACTTCAACACCATCTGCCTTGCCACCTTTTTTGGGGTCATCTGCAAATTTAGCCATAATCCAAATCATTTATTTACAATGTTAAAAGAAGCAGCCCTAACACCGACCCCTGTGGAATACCACGGTCAACCGGTTGCCAACCAGAATGAGATCCCTTTATTTCCAGTCTCTGTTTCAGCCAATGTTCTACCCATGCTAATATCCTTCCTGTAATCCACGGGCTCTAATCTTGTTAAGCAGCCTCATCCATGGGACCTTGTTGAAGGCCTTTTGAAAGTCCAAATACACAACATCCATTGCATCTTCCCTGTCTATCCTTCTTGTTGTCACTTCAAAAAATTGTAGTCGGATTCTCAGGCAGGATTTTCCTTTAAGGAAACCATACTGATTTGGGCCTGCCTTTTCAAACACCTCCAGGTATTCCATAACCTCATCCTTGAAAATCAACCCCAACAGCTTCACAACCACTGATGTCAGGCTAATAGGTCTATAATTTCCTTTCTGTTGCCTCCCTCCCTTCTTAAACAAAGAAGTGACATTTGCGATCCTCCAGTCCAACAGAACCATGCCAGGATCAAATGATTCCTGGAAGATTATTACCAATGCCTCTACAATCTCTACAGCTACCTCCTTCAGAACCCAAGAGTTCGTACCATCTGTTCCGGGAGATGTATCCATCCTTAGACCATATAGTTTCCCATTCTCATGATCTTGACTGCTCTCACTTCTCTTCTCAGACCCTTGAGAGTCTGGTATCCTACTAAGGTCTTCCACAGTGAAGACAAATCCAAAATATTAATTCAGTTTCTTCAACATTGTTTTCTATTGGTCCTAAGTCTAGTTGTCTCTTTTTTTACTCTTTATATATTTAAAAATGCTTTTAATACCCTCATTGATATAATTTGCCAAACCTCCTTTCATAATTCATCTTTTCCTTCCAAATCAACTTAATAGTTGTCTTCTCTAAGTTTTTAAAAGCTTCCATCCTTCATCTTACCACTAATTTTTAGTTCTTTGTATGCCCTTTTTTTAGAACATAAGAAATAGGAGAAGGTATAAACCATCTAGCCCATCAAGCCTGCTCTGCCATTCAATGATATCATGGCCGATTTAATGATTGGGTCATCTCCACCTACCTGCCTTTTCTCCATATCCCTTAATTACCCATGTAAAAATCCCTCCAACTTTGTCTTAACTATTTACTGAGGTTGCTGCCACAACTTCAATGGGCAGCGAATTCCACAGATTCATCACCCTCTGGGAAAAGCAGATCCTCCTCATCCCCATCCTAAATCTACTACCCTGCATCTTGAGGCTATGTCCCCTAGTTCAGGTCTTCCCCACCAATGGAAACAACTTACTTACCTCTATCTTATCTATACCTTTCACAATTTTGTATGTTTTTATAAGATTCCCTCCCATTCTTCTAAATTCCAGCAAGTACAGTCCCAAACGGTTCGAACTCACCTCATAGGCTAACCCCTTCATCTCTGGAATCAACCTGGTGAACCTCCTCTGCACCACCTCAGAAGCCTTTCTTAAGTAAGGAGACCAGATCTGTATGCAATGCTCCAGATGTGGCGTCACTAGTACCTTATACAGTTGCAACATAACCTCCTGCTCTTGAATTCAATCCCTCTAGCAATGAAGACCAATATTTATCTGTATCCTCTGCACAATTTGCCTTTCCACACAATTTAGTGTCATCAGCAAACTTAGATATATTACACTCTGTCTCCTCTTCCATATCATTAATGTATATCAAAAAACAGTAACAGGCACACCGCTCACCATTGATTGCCAACCAGAAAAACACCCCTATATCCCAACTCTCACCTTTCTATAGGTTAACCAATCCTCTATCCATACTAGTACACACCTTCAGCTCTGTACATCCTTATCTTCTGCATAATTCTTTTATGAAGCAGCTTATCAAACAGCTTCTGGAAACCCAGGTAAATAAAGTCCATCTGCTCTGCACTTGTTCTATCCTCAAAGAACTCCAGTAAATTTGTCAAACGGGACCTGCCTTTGGTGAATCCACGCTGCATCTGCCTGATGGATCCATTTTGCTCCAGATGCCTCACTATTTCTTTCTTTTTGGTATGTGTCTGAACTGCACTTTCTCCATTTCTCGCAGAAACTCCAGCCATTGCTGATATGCTGTTTTCCCCAATGGTGAGCTTTTTTCCAATCGACTCTCTCATGCAACTGTAATTTCCTTCACTGAAATACTGACAGTTTGGACTTTAGCCTCTCCTTCTCAAATTTCAAAATGAACTCAGTCATATTGTGATCGCTGCCTCCTAAGCATTCTTTTACCTTAAGCTCTCTAATCACCTAAGATTTGTTATACAACATCCAATCCAAAGCAGCTGCTGCCCTGGTGGGCTCATCAGCAAGCTGCTCCAATTAAAAATCTTGCAGGTATTCCACAAACTCTCTCTCTGTCGAATTCGCTGCCCAATCTATTTTCTTGTTAAAATCTCCCATGATTAGCCTTATCGATTTCCAGTTGTATTTTGTAGTCCACATCCCAGCTGTTGTTTGGAGGCGAGTATTAACTGCCATTCTTTAACTGAACCTATAAAAATTCTATCTCATCTCGTCCTATGTCACTTTTTTCTAATTATTTTATATTGTTGCTTACCAGCAGAGCCCCTCTGCCTACCTCTGATCTTTCTGATGGACCATGAATCCTTGGATGTTCAGCTCCCAACGACATCCATCCATGACTCAGTAATGACCACAACATCATACCATCAATCTGTAGCTGTACTGGAAGATCATCCACCTTGTGCCTTTTAGTATAATACGTTCAGACCAGTTTTTGAATGCACCGTGTCTCTGTCATCCTGCCTGACATCCTTGCTACACATATCTTTGATTGACTACTGTTTCCTCCTTCTTTAGCCCCACACACTCTAGTTCCCATCTCCTTGCCAAAGTAGCTTAAACCCTCCTCAAAAGCCAAATTAAACTTGGCTGCCATCCTTTTGGTTCAGATGTTACCCATCCTTTTTCGTACCTTCCAGAAGAGATCCCCAATGATCCAAAAATCTGAAGTCTTGCCCCCTGCACCAGATTCGCATCCACACATTTATCTGCCAGATCTCGCTATTCTTGGCCTCACTAGGACATGGCAGTAACCCTGATTACCACCCTGAGTGTCCTGCTTCTCAGACTCCTTCTTAGTCCCCTGTATTCTCTCTTCAGAACATCCTACTTATCTTACCCATGACATTGGTACCAACTTGTACTGGCTGTTCGCCCTCTCCCCTCAGAATGCCCTGGACCTGATTAGAGACATCCCATACCCTGGTAGCAGGGAGGCAATGCACCATCTGGGTGTCTTTATCAGGCTCACACAATATTTTGTCTGTATTGGTATAGAATCTCCTATCACTATTACATGTTTCTTCACCCTCTGTGCTACAGAGCCATCCTCAGCACCAGGGCTCTGCAAGACTGTGTAAACAGCCCCCTGCTATTCTCCCTGAATACGCATGACTGTGTGGCCACTCCACCAACTTCATCTATAAATTTGTGGATGACACCACTGTCCTAAGTAGGATATCTAACCACAATGAGTCAGAGTACAGAAGGGAAATTGAGGGACAGGTGGCTTTAAACCAGGACAGCTGATCCCACAGTGTCAACAAGACCAAGGAGCTGGTTATTGATTTCAACTGAGGTGATGAAAATTGACAGCTTTAAGTTCCTTAATGTAAAAATCTTTAGTGACTTGTCCTGGTCCATCCACATAATGTAATCACCAGAAAGTCCATCAGTACCTCTACCTCCTCAAAAGCCTGAGGGAATTTGGCTTGTCACCACCAAAAATGGCAGCATTGCCAGAGATACTGTAACAACAGCGCTGCTGCTCGTGCAGACCTTGGGGGGGAGGGGGGGGGGAAGCAGAGACACAGTGCTCCCCTTA
The DNA here is from genome assembly GCF_036971445.1 of Narcine bancroftii. NCBI lineage: Eukaryota > Metazoa > Chordata > Chondrichthyes > Torpediniformes > Narcinidae > Narcine > Narcine bancroftii. Next base: position 21,718,937 of record NC_091473.1, on the reverse strand, counting down.
GGATCCTACTGCCCAGTCCTACTGCTGACACCTCCCTGCAGGCTTTTAACAGGCTGGTAAAGGAGCTGATGGTGTTTAATTTAAAATCCTGCTTCTGTGCTTGTCAGTGGCCTGGAGGGGGTTGCAGACTCCAGGTGAGCAGAGGACTGGCACAGGACACCAGTAGCAGGGAGAACACCACTACCCCCACCTCGCACATCCACCCAGTTGAGAAGAAGAAGCAGAGGAGACAACCCTAAGAATGATGACCATGATAGCGAGCCAGTGAGTGGCTCTGTGGTTGAAGGTCTGCAGGCAATTTGCAGGCAAGGAAACCACACAGGGTGTGAGCTGCTAGAGACTGACTCACCCGAACCAGATATCTGAACTGAGATTCGAAAGGGTATTGAGTGTAAGAAGGGCCCTGGGTGCTGAAGGCTTGCACATTGTATCGAAGTTTGGATTCAGGCTCAGGTTGCGATGGTTTGAACTGAACTAGGGTTTTGTAAAGCTGTGGGAATGCTGGAGGCAAATTCATGGACACTCAGTACGCGCTTTCAAATTGCCATGTAAAATGGGGTTAACTGGGCAATTTGCTCGGTTGACAACCCAGGTACATGGAGATTTGAAAGAATCCAACCCAGTCAAACCCAACCAGATCCCAGACCTACCTTAAAGGTGGTCGGGGAACCCAGTAAAACTTATCCAGACCACCTCCTTCAGCGATTTGCAAGGGGAAATAGCTGACCTGGTTACTCCGGTGACATCAGCACTTGCGTGTGTGCATCACAGGGAAACTCCTGGCTGGCTTAAAATATGATGTTGTTGTCGCGGTGCTGCCTTGACATGCCACAGCTCCAAATAAGGGTGGGAGGGGGGGGGGTGGTGTTGGTTTGCTGCTGCAATGGGATTCTCCTAAACGCCCTCTCCCCTTGTCTGTCAGTCACCACCCCCCTTCCCCACTCCTGGCTGTTAGTCGCTCCCAGCAATATGTCGCTGCTGTGATCTGAGGAGGGGGGGGGGGGGTTGATGCCACGACATGCCGCTCTGGTTCAAAGTGACAGCTTAATGTGGGAGCAATGGCTATCTTCCTTACCCATAATCCTCACGCCACTGGAACCGTTGTTCTAGCTGCATGGTGGATTACAGGTAAGGAAGGTGGTCATTGGTCCCACATTGAGCCATCACCGTGAACCAGAGCAGGCATGTCACAGTAGTAAACCCCCCGCCCCAAATGAGGTAGCATGCCCACCTCTCCCCTGTTCGTGGCAGTGTCACATCACTGGGGGTGTGGGCAGGCGACTGAGGTCTGGGAGCAGGGAGGACGACTGACAGCCAGGTGTTGGGAGGGTGAGGGTGGGGGGGTGTGCATTTGTGGCAAATGATGGTTGGGAGCAAGGAGTTACTGATGGCCAGGAGCGGGGTGGGGGGGGGAGAAGGGGCAAATGATGGGGGAGTGGGGGGGGGGTATTTAGGAGAACTTTAAGCAGAAAGAACACAGGGAATAAGGGATTCCCTCTTAGTGCGTGACACCTCACTCACCACGTCATCACAGGATCCACCTTGAGTCTCTGGTTTGGCAATTTAACAGGTAGGTTAGGCTGCTATTTGAAAGGAGCAGGAGGCACACACAACCCAGTAATCTCACCAGGGTCCCAGGAGGACTACCTGGGTACAGCAATTTGATGTGCCCGTGACTCTGATGGGATTCTCTTTTGTTTCTCTTTCTCTGTAAGAGGGGCTGAGCAATGCTAATGGGGAATCTTTCTCTGCCTTATTAAATTTAAATGTATGGTAGACTAAAGGCAATGCTATATAATATTACATGTATGTGTTATTACATGACAATAAATATATCAACAACTTCAACAGGGTGCACCATTGAAAGCACCTTCTCAGGGTGTTTAACTGTATGGTAAATGAACTGCTCTGTGCTACATAGCAATAAACTGCATCCATTGACTCCATCTATAACTTCTCCTGCCTTGGAAAAGTAGCCAACGTATAAAAAAAACTCATCCATCCCTTCCTATCAGGAAGAAGTTTCACAAATATGAGATGATGCACCACTAGATTCAAGGACAGTTTGTTTCCCACTGCTGTCAGACTCCTAAATGAATCTCAAAATAGTAACATTTTGCTACTTTTGCTCCGTACCAATTGATCTCAGTCTGTGCCCATGGACTTTTGTGCTTGTCTTCTGCTTTGTCAGAACTGGAAAAGGGACTTCATGGAGGCATGATTTGTGGTTAAGTGTGGGATGATCGAAGGCAGTCTGCAATTGCAGCTGCTGCAATAATTTGATTTGCATTTGCCCTTTTTAATTAGCAATTCTGATAATTAGAGGAAGTATGTGGAGGGTTTGGAAAGATGCATCAAAGATTTACTGGATTGGAGGGTATGAGCAATGTGAATAGATGGGACAAACTTGGGTTTCTCTGGACAATTGGAGGCTGAGGGGAGATCTGATAGGTTCATAAATATAGTCTTTGAGAGGGTGGAGAGTTGGAATCTAATATTCCCAGGGTAAAATTGTCACATCGTGGAGGGCCACTGATTAAAATGGAAAGTTTATAAGAGATGTGTGGACACATTTCACTTTGCACAGAGTGGGATACGAAGGTAGTGTATAAGAAGCTTCGAGAAAGACCTATGGATATGCAGGAATAGAGGTGAAAGGAGCAATTTTCATTTAATTTGAGTATCATGTTTAGCACATATCATCAGCCAAAAGGCTTATACTTGTGCTGTTCTGTTTTACGTTCCATGAATGCTTTTCTATTTTAATTTGCATCAATGCAAAACCATGCTTTATAAGATTAGAACTATAGAAACATAGAACACTACAACACAGAAACTAGCCCCCTTTGGCCCTTCTAGTCTGTGCCGAACCAGTTTTTTGCCTAGTCCTGCTGACCTGCACCTAGTTTGTAGCCCTCCATACCTCTCCCGTCCATGTACCTGCCCAAATTCTAATTAAATATTAAAATTGAGCCCTCATTCACCACCTCAGCTGGCAGCTCGTTCCACGCTACCACCACTCTCTGTGTGATGAAGTTCTCCTTGCATTCCCCCTAAACTTTTTCCCTTTCTCTCTTAGCTCATGTCCTCTGGTTTGTAACTCACCTAACCTCAATGGAAAAAGCCTATCTACATTTACTCTCATCCCCTCATAATTTTAAATACCTCCATCAAATCTCCCCTCATTCTTCTACACTTCAGGGAATAAGGCCTGTTTAACCTTTCCCTGTAACTCAGTTCCTGAAATCCAGGCAACATCCTAGTAAACCTTCTCTGTACTCTTTCTATCTTATTGATATCTTTCCTGTAGTTAGGTGACCAAAACTGCATAAAATACTTCAAATTTGATGTCACCAATATCTTATAAAACTTTATCATAACATCCCAGCTCTGTCATGATAATGAATATGTATGAGATGTACCGGAAGTCGCGTGGTATGAGAGAGAGATAAGAACACAAGCAGGAGAACAAAGGGAAACTGGAAAATAAAAAGCCATGGAGAAGTTTACCTGATAAACTTGTGTTTAATGTTTTATTAACTTCACATTTCGGGCCACAAATGTGACATTGGCGATGAGGATGGGATAAGCTTGAAGAAAATTAAAGACTAAACAAGATTACAGAGGATTACAGACAACTTCAAGGTGATAAGAATTTTTTTTGTGTCTCAGTACTTTTGGGGCTGGAATATTTCCTCATGGCTGGTGCAGACGGTGACTTTCTAACACATAGTGGAATTGCTCATTTTGACCCAACGGGTAATGCAAGCACTGTAAGTGTGAAGTGGAAGGCATGGCTGGAAGAATTTGAATCCTACGCCGACAGTCGTGGCCTATTTCTAGATACCGGTACAGTTGAACAAAAAGCGCAGAGAAGGGCGTTACTTCTTTTCACTGCAGGACCCGCAGTTCGGGAAACATTTAAGACACTTTTGAATACTGGAAGAAAAGATGAGTACCGGAAAGCAGTAGATGCATTAAATGCACACTATGTAGTGACACTGAATGCTACATTTCAACGCCATTTGTTTCGGAGAACGAGACAAGAAGGTGGCCAGACAATTGCTCAGTACGTGACGAGACTACGCCAGCTAGCTGTTGGATGCAATTATATGCCAGCTGATTTGGACAACCAATTATTGGATCAAGTCGTACAGCACTGCAGATCAGATAAACTCAGAAGACGTCTACTGGAAAGAGGGAGTGAGTTGGAACTCACTGATGCTTTAACCATTGCTGCTGCATTAGAGGCTGTTGAAGGGCAATTTCATACCATGACCCTGAAAGACAACTCAAGCCAGCAAATTAAGAGGCTCTCACATCGCCATAATCAGCCAAGATATTCGTCGACACAGGACGTGGAGTGTTATCGATGTGGAAACCGAGGTCACTTTGGAAAAGACCCATATTGCCCGGCCAAAGGCAAAGTTTGCAGAAAGTGTGGAGGTAAGGACCACTTTGCAAAGAAGTGCAAAAGCAAGTCCAATGCAGACCAGAAGAGGAAGAGTACAACTTCCAAAGGCAAAGCCTGGGGGAAAGGAAAGTATCCTGGAAAGAAAGATACCATTCGCCAGATAGACGGTGACGATGATGATACCCAGGAGGAACAGAGTTGTTACCAATTTATGTTGAATGAAGTACATCATGAGAAGGTCCCAGTGATCATTGGTGGAGTGACAGTGCAGGTCATTGTAGACTCAGGCAGTGACAGTAATGTGATTGATCGACATTTATGGGAGAAGTTGAAAAGGAAAAAGATCACCTGTACCTCAAAGAAGTGTTCCAAGAAACAGTATCCATACACAGCAACCAAGCCATTGCAGAACATTGGATGTTTTACTGCAACTGTTGAAGCTGGAGATAAGTACACCGAAGCAGAGTTTATGGTCATAGAAGAGAGGGGAGAACCATTGCTGAGTAGAAGCACAGTCCAAGACCTGGCAATACTTCATATTGGAGCTTGTGTCAATTCAATTCAGTCATACGAGGATATGAAGCAAGAATTCCCCGCGGTCTTCCAAGGAGTAGGAAAGCTGAAAGGTCGACAATTGAAGCTAGCGGTAGATGAAACGGTCAAACCCAAGGCACAACCAATGCACCGAACTCCGTTTGGACTTCGTGGGAAAGTCGAAGCCAAAATTAAAGAATTGATCGAACAAGACATTATTGAACCGGTGGAACATTCGACACAATGGGTCAGTCCCGTAGTGATTGTGCCCAAACCAAAGGGTGACATAAGACTATGTGTTGACATGAGAATGGCCAATGAAGCTATAATTAGAGAATGACACCCTATCCCAACAGTGGAGGAAATACTTCAAGAACTAACTACCAGCAAGGTATTCTCAAAAATTTATCTGAAATGGGGCTATTATCAATTAGAGCTGGATCCAGGTTCCAGAGATGTAACAACATTTGTGACTCACTGTGGATTGTATCGTTACAAGAGACTATCATTTGGAATTAATGCAGCTTCGGAGATCTACCAGTATGAAATCCATCGAGTGATTCAAGGCATTCCTGGAGTTGCCAACATTTCTGACGACATCATAGTCCATGCACCAACGAAGGAAGATCATGACAAACGGTTGAGGCGTGTACTATCTAGACTACAGGAGGCAGGCCTTACCGTGAATGGAAACAAGTGCCAGTTCGGTGTGTCAGAAATGGACTTCATGGGACACAGACCTACACGGAAGGGACTAAACCCTGCAGAGGCCAAGGTGAAAGCTATTGCAGAGGCACGTGCACCTCAGAACGCAACAGAGGTGAGGAGTTTCCTGGGATTGGTCAATTTTTGTGCAAAGTTCATTCCTAATTTCGCTACAGTGGCAGAACCACTAAGGAAACTAACCAGGAAAGGTGTACCATTTCATTTTGGATCTGAGCAGAAGAAAGCGTTCACAGCGCTGAAGCAAAGCCTGACAGATGCAAAAACTCTTGGATATTACGATCCGGCGGCATCAACCAAAGTCATAGCGGATGCCAGCCCGGTTGGTTTAGGAGCAGTGTTAGTCCAGATGCATGATGGAAGACCAAGAATCATTGCCTATGCCAGCAGATCGTTATCAGATGTGGAAAGAAGATACTCTCAGACAGAGAAAGAAGCACTCGGACTTGTATGGGCCTGTGAGAGGTTCCATGCATATTTATACGGCATTGAATTTGAACTCATCACAGATCATAAGCCATTAAAGGTGATCTATGCACCTAGATCCAAACCATGTGCCAGTATAGAGAGATGGGTACTCAGACTACAACCCTACAAATATAAAGTAATCCACATTGCAGGGAAAGCAAACATTGCAGATCCGCTGTCCAGATTGGTGAAGGATGGATGTCCACAATCCAAGTCAGAATTGGGAACAGAAACAGAGAGCTTTGTACGCTTCGTAGCTATTCAGGCGACACCGAAAGCTGTGACTACGAAGGAAGTCGAGAGAGAATCTGAATGTGATCCAGAACTCAGGGAAGTAAGAGAATGCATACAGAGTGGACAATGGGACAAGTGTACTCACAAGGCTTACATTCCCATTAGAGACGAACTTTGTTGCATCAGACAGTGAGTATTGAGAGGTTGCAGATTGGTGATTCCGCAAAGATTGAGACCGAAGATCGTATCCTTAGCGCATGAAGGACACCTAGGTATTGTTGGTACCAAGCAGAACCTCAGGACCAAGGTATGGTGGCCAGGTTGTGATAAAGACGCAGATAAATTTGTTAAAACTTGTCACGGATGTCAAATCACAAGTAGGAGTAATCCGCCAGAACCAATCCGGAGTACGCAACTCCCGACAGGACCATGGATCGACGTAGCTGTTGATTTTCTTGGACCTTTACCGACGGGTGAATCAATTATGGTAGTGATAGATTACTACAGCAGATACTATAAGTACGTGGTATTGAAGTCCACAACCATTGAAAAAACAATACAAGTGTTAGCAGAGATATACGCAAGATATGGATTACCTGTTACATTATACTCTGACAATGGTCCACAATTCATTTCAGAGACATTTACGGATTACATGAGGACCACAGGTATCCACCATCATAAAGTAACTCCGAAATGGCCGCAAGCCAATGGAGAAGTAGAGAGACAAAATCAGTCCATTGAAAAACGATTGAGGATTGCACACGCTGAAGGACAAAATTGGCGAGAAGCATTGCTATCTTATGTGGCTGTGTATCGAGCAACGCCTCATGCAACCACTGGAAAAAGTCCTGCAGAAGCATTTTTTGGGAGAAAAATCCACACAAAAATGCCAGAAATAAAGAAAATCCGAGACGACCAGGAGATGAGGGACCACGATGCTGAAAAGAAAGGTGCAGCAAAGCTGTACACAGATTCGAAACGTGGAGCCAAGTACTCAGACATCATGCCAGGAGATAATGTTCTAGTCAGGCATGAAACTGGTGGTAAGCTAGACACACCTTATTACCATCAACCCTATACTGTCGTATCCAGAAGTGGCAGTATGGTGACAGTCAAGTCTCCGACTGGAGTCCTGTATAAGAGAAATGTATCAGGTGTAAAAAGGTACCAGTCCAGAGATACATCAAGCGAAGAGGTTGAAAGGCCAATACGAGATGCTGAAACTTAGAGACCTGATGATGTTCCAGAGGCAGTTACCAGCACTCCTGATGAAGTGACTAGAGCGCCAGAAACACTCGAAGCCGTGGTGATCAGTATTTCCGACACTGAGAGTGAACAACCGAGAAGCGACGACAATATCGCAGGCAGGCCGAAACGAAACCGGAAAGTGCCCAAACGATACGAAGACTTTGTGCCATAGTTTTAATAAGAACTTTGGGACAGTATTTTAATCTTATATCATAAAGGCATGTATGAGTGCTGTAGGAAGTAAATTTTATGTAGTTGAGTTATAGTATTACCATTAGTTACGATCTTTCTATGTTTCCGAGGGATATTGGTAAGTGAAGGTAAAGTTTATTTCTGATTAAAGGAGGGATGTCATGATAATGAATATGTATGAGATGTACCGGAAGTCGCGTGGTATGAGAGAGAGATAAGAACACAAGCAGGAGAACAAAGGGAAACTGGAAAATAAAAAGCCACGGAGAAGTTTACCTGATAAACTTGTGTTTAATGTTTTATTAACTTCACACTTCAAATACTTCAAATTTGATGTCACCAATATCTTATAAAACTTTATCATAACATCCCAGCTCCTTTTCTCATTCCTTTGATTTATGAAGGCCAATATGCCAAAAGCTCTCTTTACAACCCTATACACCTGTGATGCCACTTTCAGGGAATGATGTGTCTGTATTCCCAGGTCCCTCCGTTCTACTGCACTCCTCATTGCCCTACCATTTACCATGTACATCCTTTCTTGGTTTCTTGGTTTGTCCTTCCAAAATGCAACACCTCACGTTTGTCTGCTTGCTGTTTTTCAGCCCATTTTTCCAGATGATCCAGATAACTCTGCAAGCTTTGAAAACCTTCGCTGGCCACAACACCTCCACTCTTAGTATCAGCAGCTAACTTGCTGATCCAATTTACCGCATTATCATCCAGATGACAAACAACAATGGTCCCAGCACCAATCCCTGAGGGACACCACTAGTCACAGGACTCCAATCTGAAAAGCAATCATCCACCACTACTCTCTGGCTTCTCACATTCAACCATTGTCGAATCCAGTTCACCATGAATACCTAGTGTCTGAACCTTCCTCATTAACCTCCCATGCAGGAGGCTTTTTACTAAAGTCCATGGAGACAACATCCACAGCCTCTCCTTTGTCAACTCTCCTGGTAATCTTCTCCAAAAGCTCTATATCCCTTCCTGATCTCAGGAATCAAACGTCAATTGGCCTTCAAAGTGCTAAATGTGAAAGAAAATCAGCTCCATGCCAGCATCAGATGACGTCATCTCACGCTGGGGATTGACGGCCTCAACTCCTAGTACAATCCACAGTGTCTACGGACACTGGCGTTGCATTCAGCCAAGTGTGAAAGGAGTAATTGCATTGTGGGATTGAAATGACCCAAGTTTTTGCACGTATGCAGGATGAAACGATTAAAATGAAGGTATAAACTTTGCCATGGGAAAGTTGCAGTGGTAGAGAGAGAGAGAGGAAATAAATAACAATAGTGGACAATTTTTAAACAGCGTGCGTAAAATTGGTAGCGTTATAGTGCACAATTTATAAAGACTATGGGGGGAAAAAGCAATGATGGGCCTGACTTTCCGGAATGCCATGTGGCAGAGAAACCCCTCTATGAATGCTTCATGTATTTATTTCTTTGGCTTGGCTTCGCGGACAAAGATTTATGGAGGGGTAATGTCCACGTCAGCTACAGGCTCGTTTGTGGCTGACAAGTCCGATGTGGGACAGGCAGACATGGTTGCAGCGGTTGCAAGGGAAAATTGGTTGGTTGGGGTTGGGTGTTGGGTTTTTCCTCCTTTGTCTTTTGACAGTGAGGTGGGCTCTGCGATCTTCTTCAAAGGAGGTTGCTGCCCGCTGAACTGTGAGGCGCCAAGATGCACGTTTTGAGGCGATATCAGCCCACTGGCGGTGGTCAATGTGGTAGGCACCAAGAGCTTTCTTTAGGCAGTCCTTGTACCTCTTCTTTGGTGCACCTCTGTCTCGGTGGCCAATGGAGAGCTCGCCATATAACACGATCTTGGGAAGGCGGTGGTCCTCCATTCTGGAGACGTGACCTACTCAGCGCAGTTGGATCTTCAGCAGTGTGGATTCGATGCTGTCGGCCTCTGCCATCTCAAGTACTTCGATGTTGGAGATGAAGTCGCTCCAATGAATGTTGAGGATGGAGCGGAGACAACGCTGGTGGAAGCGTTTTAGGTGCCGTAAGTGATGCCGGTAAAGGATCCATGATTCGGAGCCGAACAGGAGTGTGGGTATGATAACGGCTCTGTATACATTAATCTTTGTGAGGTTTTTCAGTTGGTTGTTTTTCCAGACTCTTTTGTGTAGTCTTCCAAAGGTGCTATTTGCCTTAGCGAGTCTGTTGTCTATCTCGTTGTCGATCCTTGCATCCGATGAAATGGTGCAGCCGAGATAGGTAAACTGGTTGACCCCTTTGAGTTTTGTGTCCCCGATGGAGATATGGGGGGGCTGGTAGTCATGGTGGGGAGCTGGCTGATGGAGGACCTCAGTTTTCTTCAGGCTGACTTCCAGGCCAAACATTTCATGTATGCAGCCCGGCATTCAGCCCTTTCTCTGCTGTATGGAATTCTGGGAGGGCAGGTCCACTGTCGTTTTTTCCCATGGTATTTATAAATAGTACGCAATAGTGCTACCAACTTTCCCACTCTGTTTAAATTTTATGCAATAGTACTACCGACTTTCCCAACCTGTTTAACAATTGTCTGCTATTACTATTTATTGCTCGCACTTTCCCATGGTCCCTTATAAAGATTTATATCGGTCAGCACAACAACAGCAGGAGGTGAAGTGCTCATACTGTGCTGTACATAAACCTTTATTATGTTATAATTATGCATGATTAATTATGTTCAAATATAAGTTAATACATTGATCAGGATTTAGGGCAGGTCCACCATCACTCGATGTGTCTTGATGTTACCAGTAGAAGGTAGAACAGTTCTACCCCTGGGGATGGGTCCTTGCAAGTGTGAAAGCATTCATTGTCCCAGTTAGGAGTGGTCCTGTGAAAAGCCAAACTCCCATTCCTATCCCAGGATACTGAACAGCCAATTTAGTGAGATACAAGTGTGAAAGGGGCTTAAGTTTGTTTAAACACAACCTAACATGTACAGAGACATGTTGACTATCCCTAATCTGTTTCTGGCTATCCAAATAATTGTATATCCAAAATCTTAGAACACCTTCCAATAATTTACCTATTACTGACATTAGAATCACCAGCCTATAATTTCTAGGGTTACTTTTGGAGCCTTTTTTAAACAATGGAACAATGTGAGCAACCCTCCAATCCTCTAGCACCACACCCATGGCTAAGGACATTTTAAATATTTCTGCCAGAACCTCTGCAACTTCTACATTATCCTCCCTCAAGGTCTGAGGGACCATGGGGACTTATTCATTCTTATTTGCTTTAAGACAGAAAGCACGTTCTCCTCTTTAATCTGTATATGCTCCATGATCTCACTGCTTGTTTTGCTTACTTCCCACAACTCTGCCATTTCCTAAGTGAATACTGATGGAAAAAAACATTCAAGATCTCTCCATGTCTTTTGGCTTCATACAAAGCCGACCACTCTGATCTTCAAAGGGACCAATTTTGTCACTTACTATCCTTTTGCTCTTAATATACCTGTAGAAACCTTTAGGATTTTCCTCATTTTGTAAGTCAAAGCAACCTTGTATCTCTTTTTTTGTCTTCATAATTTATTTCTTGAGGTTTTTCTTGCATTTTTTTTGTGCTCAAGAACCTCATTTGCTCCATGTTGCCTATACCTGCTTCCGAACCAGGTCCCCAATATCCCTTGAATGTCAAGGTTCCTTATATCTGCTAACCTTGCCTTTAATCATGATAGGAGCATACAAATTCTGTACTCTCAAAATTTCATCTTTGAAGATCTTCCACTTACCTCACACACCCTTGCCTGAAAACAATTGATCTCAATCCACACATTCTAGATCCTTTTTCATTTCCTCAAAATTGGCCTTTCTCCAATTTAGAATCTCACCCAAGGCCCAGATCTATCCTTCTCTATAATTAACTTGAAACTAATGGCATTATGATCACTAGACTCAAAATGTTCCCCAACATATACTTCTGTCATCTATCTTGTCTCGTTCCCTAAAAGGAGATCTAGTATTGCTTTCCCTCCTGTTGGTACCTCTATATATTGACTTAGAAAACTTTCTTGAACAAATTTACAAATTCCAAGCCATCCAGCCCTTTTACAGTATGGGAGACTTCTTATCAACCAATATCGTTATTAAATGTAGATTAAAAAATTGTTGCGAAAGTACTAGCTAATAGATTGGCTAATTATTTGCCAAAATTAGTACATGTTGACCAAGCTGGATTTATAAAAGGTCGATATTCAGTTGATAATGTCACTAAATTAATTTCTATAATTAATGCTGCTAGACAACAAGTTAATCAACCAATGATTGTGGCGTTGGATGCGGAAAAGGCTTTTGATAGGGTTGAGTGGAAATTTTTATTTAAGGTTTTAGAAAAATTTCAATTTAGACCGATCTTTGCTACTTGGATTAAAGCTTTATATACTATTCCTAGAGTACAAATAATGACGAATAGTCTGATTTCATCGGCCTTTACATTTTGATCAACTAGACAAGGATGTCCTCTTTCACCAGCATTTTTTGCATTGGTAATAGAACCTTTAGCTCAAGCTGTTAGGCAAAATTTGGATATTAAAGGGATTAAAGTAGGTGAACAAGAATATAAGATTAATTTGTTTGCTGATGATGTTTTAATATATCTAACACATCCTAAAGAATCCTTGAGGGTGCTGCAAAATTTATTACATTCAATATGGCATACTGTCAGGTTATAAGGTTAACTGGGAGAAGAGTGAAATATTGCCGATATCAAATGAGGATTATTTAGATTGTAGACAGGTTACTAAATTTAAATGGTCATATAAGATTAAATATTTAGGTGTTATAGTTAATAAAGAATATCAGGACTTATATATTTTGAATTATATACCTTTGTTGAATAAGATTAAAATTGATTTACAGAAATGGAAAGATTTGCCATTAACCTTAATTGGAAGAGTAAATTGTATAAAAATGAATATTTATCCTTGTATACAATATCTTTTTCAATCTATTCTGTGTGTGATACTGAAGAAATTTTTTAAAGAATTAAATAAAGTAATTCGAATATTTTTATGGAAGGGTAAATTATCTAGGGTCTATATGCATAAATTAACATGGCAGTATGAATGGGGAGGACTTCAATTCCACATTTTCAAAATTATTATGAAGTGGCACAGTTGAAATTCATTAATAGGTTGTTTGATGTTCAATGATCACTGGCTTGGGCTAAAGTCAAATTGGATCAAATTTTCAAAAAATACATGAGTCAATTTATTTATAAATAGAATCCCTTATTGTTACAAAAATATAATTTACCAGTATTAAGACATATACTGGATATTTGGTATAAGCAGGATCAGCTTATAGGTTCTAAAGGGAAAATTTTGATTAAATCACCATTGTATCAGAATAAATTAATTCTGTTTTCTTTAAATAATCATTATTTTAAAAATTGGAAACTGAAATGAATCAGTATTATACAAGATTGTTTTGAGGTGGGTAAATTTTCTACATTTAATAGATTACAAGAGAAATTTGGTATTTCTGCAAATTCTATTTTTGCTTATTATCAAGTTCGAGATTTTTTTGTGAATACAATTTGGTAAAGATTTAATTTTACCAAGTCAATCTAAGTTTGAGATTTTAATGGTTGGCAAGGAAATGAAAGGATTTATATTGTATATGTATAGATTGTTGCAAGAAAAGATGGATAAAGTTGGGTTATATAGGACAAAAGAGAAATGGGAGAAAAATTTAGATATTGAATTGTCTTGGGAGGAATGGTCAAATATGTGTATTGATAGTGTTACAAAATTAATTAATGTGAGATATAGTATGGTTAATTATAATTTTATTCATCAATTATATTTGACTCCTGAGAAATTGAAAAAATATGGATTTAGTCCAACAGACTTGTGTTTTAGATGTGGAGAAAACACAGGTACTTTTGTGCATTGTGTATGGACATGTAAGAAAGTTAAATTTTTTTGGGAAAAAGTTATTAAATTTTTGAGAGATTTATTTACAATCAATTTGCAAATGGATCCAATGATGTGTTTATTGGGTTATATGAATGCTGTTACTTTGGGATTGGTTGATGCCACAATTGGCATATTTGCGGTTAGGGTTAGCAGTTGCAAGAAAATGTATAGTGATAACTTGGAAAAATAATGTGGAATTGAATATACAAAAATGGCATAATGAATTTCAATCATGTTTATATTTGGAAAAATTAACTTACAATTTGCAAAATAATTATTCTTTTTTTGTTAAAATGTGGAGTTTATATTTGGATTGTATGGTTATTGATCTTAAGTCAGAGTTATGTAAAGAGTTGGCAGATTGATTAATTTTAAACGTATAATTTTTTTAAGGCTCTGAGGGGTGGGGGAGGAAGTTAAGATGATGAAGTTAGTAGAGGGAGGGAAGGGGGTGGGGGGGATATTATCATTACTACTATTTCTTTTTATATTTTTCTTCCTTTTTTATATATCTGTATTTGTATCTTTGTATTTTCTTTTTTTTGTAATATTTTGTAAAATTCTTAAATAAAATTTTCCAAAAAAAAAATCAATTGTCTTGGAGACTGGGGATACTGGCTATGCTAATTGCATTGTGCAATTTGCACAACAATTAGTCTGCTTCTCCAAACGATTATGAAAGCTGACATTTTTATTTTTGGTCATCCATTTTGATTTATTTTTTATTTATTTGCTTGATGAAAGATGCATTGACCCATTAAGACGAGTCAGGAAAATTCAAAGAAGATGTCATTTATGGCTGGCATCATGTGAAAACAGGGCTTCAAGTTGTATGAACCCAGAAACAGTCAAATATGGCAGACCTTGATTTGAAGTTGGGCAGAGAATGGCAGATGAAGTTCAATCTGGATAAGTGTGAAGCAATACACTTTGAAAGTGTGAACTTGAAGGTGGAGTACGTGTTATTGGCAGAATTTTTAACAGTGTGGAGGAACAGAGAAATCTTGGGATCCATGTCCATAAATCCCTCAAGATAGTAATATAAATTGATAGGGTGGTTAAGAAGGAAAATGGTGAGTTAGTTTTCTTAGTTGAGGATTGAGCTCAAGAACCATGAGGTAATGTTGCAGCTCCATCAAATTCTAATTTGATCACACTTGGAGTATTGCATGCAATTCTGGTCACCTCATTATGAGAAGGATGTAGATACTTTGGCAAATGTGCAGAGGAAATTTATCAGAATGTTGCTGGGATTGGAGAACATGTTATGTGAAGCAAGGTTGACAGGGCTAAAACTGGGCTTTTCTTTCGAGTAATGAAGGAAGATGAATTAATGCAGGTATACCAGATTGGATGGCTAACACCTTTTTCCTAGGGTGACAGTAGCAAATACCAGAGGGTATCTGTTTAAGATGTGGAGGAAAGTTTTGGGAAGATGTTAGAGGTAAATCTTTCAATCATAGAATGGTGGGTTCCTGGAATGCATTGCTGGGAGTGGTTGTGGAGGCTGGTACAATAGGAACATTCAAAAGATTCTTTGATAGGCATGAGAATGTAAGAAAAATAAAGGGTTATGGGTGTGAGGAAAGGTAAAATTAGATTGCTATGCAGTAGGTTAACATAGGTCGGCACTACATCGTGGAATGAAGGGCCTGTACTGTATTGTAATATTCTATGTCTATCATTTTCACCATCCTTGATTTTTAAAACAAGTCAATTGATCAATATTTTGTGGTGTCTTCCCAATAGGACCATGGTGTAAGCTGTATTTTATCTTGCCGCAGATCAGTTGTGCACTCCGTCCATGTTGACTACAGTGTTGAGGAAGTCATCCATCATATATATTTCTCAGGTAAGAAGGAAACTGCAATAATTAATGCAAACTAAAAACCATTACAATATCCAGAGTACTATCTATCCTCTGTTTAACTAAGAAGTGTCATGTAGAGTGTAAACATCACTGTCCAAGAGCAGTACAGGTATTTGTGACTGCTTACTGTACATCAAACCTTACAGCACTTTTCTCAGTGATCAAAAATTGGCCACAAGGTGTGTCATCCTTGAAAAATAATCTTAACATACAGAGGCTGAGGACAGAAAGGATGTATAGCACATCTGTGTCTCTTTTTCATGTTCTCAAAGGATATTGTCCTGGAAGCAAGCTGCCATGAAAATAATGCAAAAAAAAAGGGGAGTGGGCGGTGGGGGGAAGCACTTTTTTGATAAACCTTTGTGGATTTTTTCTTTAGTATAATTAAACTATTGCCACAATGACAATATATCGTTAATTATCTGTCTGTTAGTTTTCATTCAAAGGGAAAGTGGACTATGAAGTCTTTATCTCTCTTGGTAAATAACTAATTGAGATAGTGTCTGTCAGACCAGTGTGTTAGATTAATTACATGCATGAATGATGCAGTATGTCCCACACACCAAAGCCCAGATGTTAGAATCCTTTAATAGCTATTTTCCAATTAATCAGTTAATTACTATACTAATCACCTAAATTATTTAAATGCATCATAAAATATTGATGGATATTTTTAACATAAATCCCTTTGGCTCTGTTTTGAAGAGACCACGTTTGATTGATCTTCCATACAATATTTCTCCTGAAGTAATGTTCACTCCATGTAAAAGAAAATCTGTGACATTAGAATAAAGCCAATGACCATACTACCAACTTAAAACAATGAAATAAAATTCTTGGTTACCACAAGTTACATCTCCTATTAAAGATTTTTTTATATCAGAGAAATGACAAGAACAGATATGGGAAGAGTGAGAAATGACAAGAACAGATATGGAAAGAGTGGGGTTGGAATCAATTTAATTCTATTTCAATTTTAAATTAATTAAAGTGTTAGAATGCTCACAGTTAGTGGCAGTGATTTCTATCTGTTATGCTTGTAAATGCGTTACTTTTTTGTAGAGCTCGTCGAAAGAATCAAAGACGTTGATCCAAACCAAGGCTTTTATTAGCAAAAGACAGGAGCTCTTTACAGGTGGCCGACCAGTCCGGAATGATCCGACCTGGCTCGGGACACAACCCTTTAAGGCCCAAACAGTAGGCGTGGCTTAGCTCTCAGCCAATCGCTGTAAGCACAGTCTAGATACTGTAACTATATACACTATATACATTGGTGATAGATCTGTACTTTCACATTTTTGTACCTCAGAGAACAAGTCCATTCAGTGGCACATTAACTACCACCCATGCCTCTAGGCTGAGTTTTAGTAAGGCACCCCCCAGGGTTGGCGTCATGGGGAGAGTGGGAGGGGGGTGGGCATTCACGCTCTCTCTGAACTTGAGGACAAATTGGAGTGTTGTGGTGGTAAATTTAATTTTGGAAGAAAATAGGGAGGGCGGGGGAATGACTTTTAATTGGTTGTACTTCCAATGCTTGTGTTTTAAATGGAAGATTCATCTATTTAAATTGAAGCTTATACTCTCTCTCATCATAAGATGATTTTGTCTGGATGTAGGTCATGTCATTTTCAATCTTTAAAGCTGTTCTAAGCTTTACCACTCTTTTGGTTATTATTGCAATTTTGCTGTTCATTTTGGAGAGAATAGGTGAATTAATTCCAAATGCACACTCCCTGCTCTCCTCCCCTCACCCTTACCCTCTCATTGACACCATTGTTCTGCATGGACGCTGCCAAACCATGAGGCCTCTCCAGATTTTCCCAGTCATCTGGACTGCCGTGTTCATTGTCCCTTCCTGCTCACCTTGATCCATGGCTCATCAGCCACTCCGCTCTGATCCACCATGATGAGATGAAAACCCCTGACCCCATTAGAACGCCCCCTCTGGCTGCCAGTGGAAGCACAGAGGATCCTCAGCACAAACGGTGGCACAAGGAAAACCCTTTGGCCTGCCATATTGATGCTGTCTCAAGGCCACGTTCTGCACTGTATGGTCTTCCATCTCATTTCAAGAGTTTATCTAACTCGGTGGTTCTCAACATTTTTCCACTCACATACCACCTTAAATAATCCCTTACTAACCACAGAGCACCTGCGACATCCTATGCCATAGAATAACAGCTCTGTAGTTAGCAAGGGATTATTTAAAGTAGTATGTGAGTGGAAAATTAAAGGTTGAGAACCACTGATCTAAATACATCTGACACGGAGAAAGATCCTGCCTCCACCAGCTTGTCCAGAAGCCAACAGTGGAGCACCTTCCAACATAGTTCTCTTATCCATGCTGCTTTCACTGTCAATGGTCTGGGTGGCAATAGCCCAGTGTGGAGAGGGGTGCATGAGGATGGGAGCGGTTGGGCTGGTAGTGGGGTGCCTTTTTGCCAGTAGTAGTTTGAAAATGCATGCATAATGAGCCGAGCTCAGCAGCAGGAGGCAGATGCTGCAGACCTCAGGCTCAGACTTGCGCATGATTTTTACAAACGCGCAGCATGAGTATTGACTGAGTGACTAGAGGAGAAGTATGAATACACTAATATGTGTAATGTTGTACTTGGTACTAGGATATAACAACATTAATAATAAAATATCATGAAGACTAGTTATATGAATCAATTATAACAGACCTTTTATTCCATATGATAGAATCATTAAACCATAACACTACGAGAGCACATAAGACAGGCATGATAGAACCATTAAACCACTGAATGAATACTACAGCACAGAACGGCCATATAGAAGCATAGAATGCACACTATAGCTAACAGCACAGAAAAGCCATGACAAATCCATAGATAGAACCATTAGTGGAGCAAAGGCACGGGGACACCAATAGTCATCAGTGGACGTTGTACAACAACAAGCCACAATGCCCCCGCCTTCCAACCATTCAGTGACCATTGCAGTTTGCAAACTCTGGGTACGTTCCAATTTCCAGCAACTGTTCTGTTGTCCATAATTTAATCACCGTGAATAAAATAATTAAAATGATCATTTACTCCACTCCCATGGCTGGCAGTCTGGCAGAGAGTCCATTTGAATCATTTGTCCCCATGACCGATGCTGATGCTGCATGCTTGATGACCCGTGCTCTGCAGCAGGAGGAAGATCCCAAAGACCTCAGGCTCAGACATGCATGTGATTTTTTTTTTCAAATGCACAGTGTGAGCATTGACTGACAGTTAGCATTGGGATTGGCAGAGCCAGAGACCCTGCTGCTGATTTGGTGAACGTCGTGAGACTTGAGCCTTGATTGAGCAACTAGAGGAGAAGTACGACGACTTTAATATTTATAATAATGTTGTACTTAGTACTATATATCATTACATGCATGATAAAATATCATAAAGACAAGTTTATGAATCAATTATAACAGCCCTTTTATTCCATATTATTATCCATCACAACTCAGTAATATCTTTGCTGCACAGAATATTTAAATAGTGTTGAGATGTTCATTTGATATGCAAAAGAGAGTGTCTTGTTGGGGCAGGGTTTTGGGCATATGCTGGAATATAACACGAAGAGTTCAGGAGCCCAGGCTTCCTCAAGACCATGATGCACGGCCCGGGCCAGCAGCTGAGACACCAAACTACCTGTGTAATCTATCCCAGAAGTGGCACTGGTAGTTCAGTGCCTCAGCTGCCAGCCCTGGTTGTGTTATGCTTGTCAGGATTTCCACCCCCAATCCTCCACCTTCCTAACCACCAAACTATTAGATTTTTAACATTTCTCTGACCGAATTGGACATTAAAAAATCTAATTGTTTGCTGGTGGGAGGAATTGAGGAAGGTGGAGGATCGGGGACTGGGAGCTCAACTGCCTGTGGAGGTTTCATTTTTAAAGCAGCTCACCCAGAGCACACAAAGCCTGAGTCAAAGCAGCTAGTTTGTTAAGTAATTAATGACACACTTGTTGGCACAGCACCACTGGACCGGATCCTGGGTGATACAGAGAAGCCACCTCTCTGACCTCAGTGAGGTGGCCTCTCAGTCAATCACAACGGTGTCCACCAGAGTGCCACTAATTAGTTAAGTGTTTGCTTCCGGGCACTATCTTGGGCGAGTTGAGCTGCTTTTCAACCTAACCTTCCCCTCCCCCACCCCCCAACCAATCATCCTTAATTTAAAAAAATATAAAAATTCAAATCAGCATCTGACCAATTGATGTTAAAAATCTAATAGTTTGTTGGGACGGTAAAGCTTGATTCTTCATCACGATGCCGCTGGCCTGCCGCTGACAGCTCCCAGAGACCACACCCCCTGTGTCACCCTAATAATGGCACAACGCCAACTCTGGCCATGCCAACACTACTGCTGGCTTTTCCCACGCAGGCACAGATGCAGTATGTAGAGACCAAGCGTCAGGTGCCTATCCTTAACTAACTGAGTAAGCACTAAAACCTAAGGGCATACCCTCTGGGCCCCAAGGCTTCAGCTTACTCAGGCTAATGGTTAATCCGCCACTGACTTCAGTTCTGATAATACTGGGTGAGAAAGATAAACAGGTTCACCCAACCCAAGGACTTGAACTCATTCATATGCTGAAATCCAAAGATGAGCTTGTACGGTAAGTTCTAAGCATGGCTGCTGGGCAGCAGAATACATGATGTTCCTGTGGTTCATTGAACTGCTACAAGAATTATATTCAATGATAGAAGATTATAGGACTTAGACTTCTTGTTTAGAATAGTTTTGACTTCTTGTCTGTTCAGATTCATGTTTATTATCAGAGAGTACATTGCATGGCATCACATATAACACTGAGATTCCTTTTTTTGTGTGGAAAATTCCCCCTAATTGGTAGTGCAAAAATAAACTCTACACAGGGTAAACATGTTTAAAAATAACTGTAAACCATTAACAAAGGTAAACGAACTGTGCAATACAGAGGGAACAAAAAAATCAATCAATAAAGTACACAAGAGTCTTTAAAAGAGTCTCTGATTGACTTTGTCATTGAGGATTCTGATGGTAGAAGGGTAGCAGCTATTCCTGAACCTAGTGGTGTGAGTCTTGTGGAACCTATACCTCTTTCCTGATGGCAGCAGCGAAAACAGCGTATGTGCTGGGTGATGTGGGTCTTTGATAATTGCTGCTGCTCTCTGGCGGCAGCATTGTTGGTAGGTGTACTCAATAATGGGGAGGGTTTTGCTGGTAATGTCCTGGGCTGTGTCCTCTACCTTTTGGAGGGCTTTATGCTCAGGGGTATTGGTGTTTCCATAGCAGACCTTGATGCAGCCAATTAGCACACTTTCCACCACAACTCTGTAAAACAAAAAGCCAGGGTTTCAGGTATCATACCAAACCTCTGCAATTCCAGAGGAAGTAAAGGCGTTGAAGTGCTTTCTTCATGATGCTATTAGTGTATTGGGTCCAGGAAAGATCCTCTGAGATAGTGACTCCCAAGAACCTAAATGTGCTCACCCTCTCCAGCTCTAATACCCCAATGATCATTGGATTGTATACCTCTAGCTTTCCTGTCCTGAAGTCAACAATCAGCTTATTAGTTTTGATGACATTGAGTGCAAGGATGTTGTTGGTGCACCATTCAGCCAAGTTTTCAATTTCCATCTGTATGCTGATTCATCCCCTTCCTTTATACAACCCACTACCGTGGTATCGTCAATAAATTTGTAGATGTGGTTATTGTCATTCTGAGCTATACAGTCTGTAGGTGTAAAGTGAGTAGAGCAGGGGGCTAAGAACACAACCCTGTGGTGCTCCAGTACTGATGGAGATTGTGGAGGAGAAGTTCATACCAATTTTGACTGATTATGGTTTGAAGGTGAGGAAATCCATGATCCAATTATGCAGTGGGGTGTTAACTTACAGGTCTTGGAGTTTGCTGATCAGCTTTGAGGGGATAATGGTGTTAAATGTTGAACTGTAGTTGATAAAGAGCATCCTGATCTGTATGCATCCTTGCTGTCCAAGTGTTCCAGGGCTTTGTGTAGAGCCAGTGAGATGGCATCCGCCGTAGACCTGTTGCATTAAATCAGCAGCAATGGATATAAGCCATGGACAATGGTATTTTAAAAAATAATTTAAATTATTAATAACATAACACTTCTTACTTAACTCTAAACTTAACTCTAATTTAACTCCACTAAGCGCAAATGTATATACATTTGTATGTGGCAAAACTAAAGCCATTACAGTTTAAGCTTGATTCTGAAGAGATGATTTTAAAGTTCAGTCTCAGAAAGCTTTGTGTTGAAACTCAGTCTTTACTGCTGTTCAAAAGCAATTATGGAATAAGTATGAAGCATCAGATTTCTTTAAATTGTTTCTCGAAATAAATTATGAAATATTTTGAAACATCAAGTTATCAAACCCCTTTAAAACTCACAGATTTCTTGTTGCGTTATGTTCAGAGCAATGTTTCTTCATACGAATGATATTTCTCTCTTGCATGGAGATTTCAGAATCTGTGTATCCACACGATGAATCTGTCCTCTTTTCAAAGAGAGTGAAGTGGATATTTTCTTCCATGATGATTTCACAAACCCAGACAAGGGCTAAATGAAGTGGCCGTACAAAAATGGACACAGTAAAAATATGTCCTCTTTTCAAAGAGACAGCGAAGTGGCTAAATTCTTCAAAGCCACTTGTTGTTGTTCCTCTTTTTGTTACTGCATCTTAATCCAGTGTTACTTAATGGATAGCCAAGCCACTGCTTCCCACAATATGTTACCTATAGTATGGCCAGGCATCTTCTTTCTTCAAAATGCCTCTTGTTCAGAAATATGTTTTTCCAAAATGCCTCATCACATGACACGTGACATCATTTCTGACTTCCAAGTCCTTCAAAATTAATTCATATGTATATGCTAAAAGCATCTCTTCCAGAAGTTTGTGGATCAGACTCCAATCCATCTGCACAGCTCAACCAGCAAATGATTTTCTTGTGTACTCAGCTGTTTCTCCAGCAAACACCTATTGATTTGAGTTCTCAATGGAGAACAGGCGCAAAACTTTTGACTGTTTGCAATTCTGAATTAGCAGTCCTTTCAAGCAAACAAGCTTCGAGCAGAACAACACATTAACAGATTTTTTGTCTTCACAAATGGCTTTCCATCTGCCATTTCAAAGAATTAGTGTGTTTCCCTATATCCAAATCCACACAAATGAACTAAGAAATATATATTTTATAACTAAAGATTTTAACTTTAAAGATTGATATTAATACAAATCCATTACAAAACTAATCTCAGTAAATTTCCTGTCCACAGTTAAGTTTCCAGCTATGGATGCTTTGTCCAATTGAACCAAAAGCCATAAATAGGTGCAACTTATTAAAGGCTAAAAGATGGTTTTCTCAACACATTCAGTCCAGACACCTCTGTACTCAGTGCAGGAATGAATCAATAGACAGAAGGATGACTTGTCCTTCTAGTTCTAATAGAAACACTTGATAACAAATGATCTTGTGTCAAGTGATTTGACAGAGGTTCCAGTATTAAATTTGCATTTATTTATGTCACCAGACAAGCAAAGAAATCCCTGCAAAGCCTTCGTTTCTGTATCATCAACATAATCTCTACTGTCCCCTGAATTTTTATCTTCAACTTCAACTATTTTTCATTTACATTATACTTTTCATAAATATTATCCAGTATCAGTTTCCACAAGTGCACAAACAACTTTATCTCATAACTGTGCCCCAACCTTTGTTGACTATAACTTGTCAGATTCTTGGTTGGGGCTGTGAGGGAGCAGTACTAACACTGTGCCATGCAGCATTACTTCCAGCCTCCATTATTTCAGTGGATTATGGGTCAATCTTTCCCATTCCAACCTGTAGAAACTTGGTCATTCTGATGCCCATCATCTGCCCTTGCTCACACTGTTTCCACCTATCATCCCTGTGATCACTCATTGTATCAGCTGCTAGTTAATTAGTGTCCCAATTCTAAAATTCTTGAGTATGTTATCACATTTCTCCACAATCCTACTACTCTTAATGCCTGTATTCACCTTCTATAATTTTCTTAGACATCTGAGGTCTTCCAGTTCTGACTTCCCAATCATCACCAGATTTAATCATTCCCCATGTATGCCTGTTTTCAGTGGCCAAGGCTCTTAACTCTGGAATTCCCTTCTTTTCTCTTAGAAAACTTCTTGAAACTGTTTCTCTGTCCAAAAATTTGCCGTATGGCTTGAATTTTATTTTTGTGGCACAAAATGTTTCTCGGATGGATCAATGAGCTGTGTCATTTCGCATTTGATGGTAAGTCATGGGGATTTTGCACTTCCAACTGTGCTGAATGGAAGAAAACTGTTCAATTCAGAAAGGACCTCATCCTCATAAACCCATAAATACTTGAATGTGATAAATACTGGAATGTGATTTCTGCACCCCCCCCCCCACCCCCGACATTATTGTGGTACCCTGATGACAACCATTCACTGTTAAAAGCTGACACAGAAGCTAATGTGTTCATGAATGTTGCTGTGTGGTTTGACTGTGCACTGAAAAGACTGCAACAAGTTGAGACAATCCAACATGCAGAAGCTGATGCAGTCCTAAATTAGTCCTAAATTATCTTAACCACAGCTAATTTTAGTCAATGATCTGAGAGTACCTGCAATGCTTTTCCTTTTAATCCCATTGAAAAGCTGTACATTGACCTTATTCATTCAGGTGTCATTGCCTCAGTTGAACCTTTCCTGTAAATTAAACTGCTTTAATAGGACTTGAATAGATAATTTAAGATATCAGTTCTATGTGACACAGAAGTCTCTCACTACTGCACTAGTAGGTTTCCATCTACTTCATAAGGGGAATCAGTCATCCTGGTACCCAAGAAAATCAGAGTGTCCTGCCTCAACAACTATCTCCCAGTGATTAAGTGCTTTGAGAGGTTGGTCATAGCCAGAATGAACACGTACCTAAGCAAAGAACTAGACCCACAGCAATTCGCCTATTGTCACAATCACTCCACAGCAGATGCAATATCACTAGCTCTCCACTCAGCTCTGGGTCATCTAGAAAATAGCAACTCATACATATGGCTGCTTTTCCTTGACTGCAGTTCAGTCTTCAACACCTTTATTCTCAGTGCTGGTCAATATGCTCAAACCCTGGGTCTCTGCACGTCCCTCTGCATCTGGATCCTTGACTTTCTCATCAGAAGTCCACAGTACGGATTGGAAACTATGTCTCCTTCTCACTGATGTTCATTGCATGGATGTGTGCGTAGCCCACTGCTCTACTCATTATACACCCATGACTGTATGGCTAGGCACAATTCCATTGCTATCAACAATTTTGCTGATGACACCATTGTTGTCAGCAGGATCACAAGCAGCAATGAGGAAGCGTACAGGAGGGAGACAAAGCAGCTTAGTTGAATGATGTTACACTAATAACCTTGCACTCAACCTTAGCAAAACCAAGGAGATGACTGTGGACTTTGAGGAAGACAGGAGAAAATGAACTAGATCTCATTGAGGGCTCAGCAGCAGAGAGGATCAAGAACTTTAAATTCCTGGGTGTCAACATCTCCGAGAAGTGTCGATGCAATCACAAAGAAGGTTCGTCAGCAGCTACACTTTTTGTGAGGAGTTTGAGGAGATTTGGTATGTCACCAAAAACTTATACAGGTGTACTGTGGAGAGCATTCTAGCTGGTTGCATCACTGTCTTGTATGGAGGGGCCAATGCTCAGGACATCAAAAAACTCCACAGGGTTGTTAACTCGTCTTGCGACATCATGGGCACCAATCTTCACTTCATTGAGGACATTTACAAGAGGCGGTATCTTAAGAAAGCAGTCTCCATCGTCAAGGACCCACCCCACCCAGGCTATGCTCTTTTCACTCTGCTACTATTGGGAAAAAGGTACAGGAGCCCGAAGACAAGTACTCAGTGGCACAAGGACAGCTTCTTCCCCATGCCATCAGATTTCTGAATGAATAATGAACCACAGATACTGCCTTACTTTGTTTTCTTGTACTTTTTAGAATTTATTTCATAAGATGGTTAATATAAATGTTTGTACTGTGATGCTACTACAAAAACAATGAATTTTGTGACATGTTCAGGACCATAAATTATGATTCCACGGTTTGTCAGGAATTAGAGGTTGTCTTGGTTAAGAAATTAAATGTAAATATCTTTGCTTATTTAAATCAATGAAATGTACCACTTAGCAAGTACTTTTTAAAAGATGCTCAAGAGGTGTCATGGGCAAAATATATCTATTATCGTTTTCCACTGAACCAAACATTGTTCTTTTGCTTTTTGTGAGAGCAGGCTACAGAGTACAAAACAAATGCTGTCATCACATTTGATTTATTGAAGGGGAAATGTTTTGGGATGTCTTTTTTTTTATTAATTATGATAAACCATACAATAAAAATACAATATGAAAAACATAATAGAGATATGATATTTTAATAAATGATAGTCCTTACAACCCCCACTCCCCAACCCTGCCCACCCCCTCTAAACTACCCCAAAGGAAAGAAGAAAGAAGAAAAAAAAGAGAGAAGAGGCAATCACAAAACCTAAAACTCTTCAATTATTTGCCATGGTTCGGATGTTTTGGGATGTCTTGATAATACGGAAGATTATGCACTAATTATATGTTATTTATTTCTTTGCAGCTTTAAAACTTTCAATATTCAAATATGAAGCTCTTGCTGGGTTTAGGTAGCCCCTCCTCCCATTCTTCTGCTCCACCATTTTATTCAGGCACCTGCCTACATTTTGCTCATACCTTGATGAAGGGCTCAAGCCCAAAACGTTGGTTATATATCTTTATCTTTGCTATATTAAGTACACTGTTTGACCTGCTGAGTTTCTCCAACATTGTTTCTTATTAATTCAATCAAGGAGTATGCAGACCTCTTTGCTTTGCTTTAGTTTGTCTATCCTTGGTCTTGATGTTCCACCTGGTGTCACAATGGTCCAGCTGGTAGATGTGAGACCTCTGAATTTCAGCAAAACCAATCTTAATCCTATCCTCTTTTGCTGCTTGTATGGAGTTTTCCTTAAAACTGTGTGGGTTTCCTACAGCTCCTTGGGTTTCCTTCCATATTCCAGAGGTGTGCAGTTTGGTTGGTTCATTGGCAATTATAAGTTGTGGTGAGTGTGTTGGTGAGTTAGCAAATGTTGGGAGAAGTAACAAGAATGTGGAGAGAATAAGATAGGGTTAGCATAAATGAGTGCTTGATGAATGATCTGGACATGGGACAGAGGGCCTGCTTCCATGCTCTTTAACTGTATGACTAAATTAATTTCAAAGAAGTTCATTTAGGCAATGGTTCATCCAAGAAAACAAGTAACTAACCAAATTGAATCCAAATTAAATTATAGAATGAAAAATCATTTTTGCTAACGGGACTTCAAATGCATCCCTTACGAAGGTCCATGTTCTATTGCTGAGGGTTTAGTTTGCATTTGGGATTGAGACAAAGAAAAGTATCAGAATTGATATTTGCATTCAAAAGTTGAACTTCTAATTGAGTGATCTCTTCTCCCTATGGATGAACTTGCCAAGAATGTAAAGAGTTCTTTGTCTTCATAAATGCTGATTATTCTTTTGCACACAGGACATAAAATGTTAAAAATCAAATTTTATTTCTATGCAGGCACTTTAATTTTTAAATATAATGACAAATGTGAATCAGGATTAACAAAAGAATCTATTTTAAGCTGTTATAATGGCTGTGCCAGGTCCATCTCTTTGACAATCTTGGCATTGGTGACTTTGTTCCAGTCAATTGCTGTGTGTGTAAATGGTAATTGGCGTCGGAAGCCTTTAAGCATACGATCCAGCTTTTGGTAGTTTTCCATCAAAGCACTTTGGAAAGAGAGAGAATAAGAAGCTATTATTTGGCTGCTCATCATTTGAGCTTGCTGAACTTTCTATCAGACAAGTACTAAAGTTCTGGGACAGACAAAATTATTTTATCAACCATATTTTGATTTGATAATAAAGTTCAAGCTTCATATTGAAAGCCTGAGTTTCATTCAAGATGTTAAATTTCCTCATTCTGCCTTGCAAAGGAACATTTCCTTTGATTTGGCATAATAGATTTTTTGGGTTTTAAAGTGGTGATTTCATGAAAAAGACATGCATTATATTTGCAAAGGAGATGGTCTCCATTATTCTCGTTGTGGTGAGTGCAAATAAATTGATCACTTGCATTTCCATAATTCCTGACTCTGCCAGAAAATGAAGAAAGATTTAATAATGGTCCTCCTTTAATGAAAAAAATAAAATCTTCTTACTCTTTAGAATTGCATCGACTTGTGAATAAAGTTAGTCTATTAACTTAAACTGTGTAACATTGGGACACTTGATTTAAGTTTTTTTTTAAAAAGTGAAAATACTACACGTGATCAGAATGTGGAAAAATATAGATTTCAAGATAACACATGCACACTACGACTCTTTTCTTTGCTTATACAGTGAAATCCCCATTGTCCAGCATTCAATCAACTGGAAATGCAATTGGCAAAAACATCGAGGAAATAAATAAATACATTGAAATAAATAAAGTTTTAAATAAAAGTTTAAAACTGTAAAAGTAAATGTTCTCTGAAGCAACACACAACCCCTCGGTGAAGATGAGAGCAAACATTCAGCCAGCAGAGCACCCCAGCAGCTGTTTGAATAAAGTTTCAATAAAGTTGTGTTCGAATAAAGTGGTGGCGCCAAAGATGATGAGTCGGCTGATGCCGCTCGGCGCTGAGGTGACTCTCCCAAAGTGTCTCCTTATCCCTGCCTGCTAAAACTCTTGATCTTATTAGCATATGATTATATTAGTAAGATTTTGTCTGTAAACTTGGGGGAAGGGGGGAGAAATTATGACAACGGCATGGTTAGTATAGTGGCTAGCACCATCCTTTTACAGTGCTTGTGAATGGGGTTCATATTTAGGGGAAGGTGTGCTGATGGTCTGACCGGGACACTAGCATGAATGTGAGTCTGGTTGTCAACACAAGGAACGTGCTTCAAGGGCCTGACCGGGACACTGTCATGGATGTTAGTTGGGTTGCGCCGAGGGTCTGACCAGGTCACCAGGATGAAGAGTCTTTGTTGATGCCACTCAGTGCTAGGGCGATTGTCCCAAAGTGTCTCTCTATCTCTACCTAGTGTGTCTTTACTTTTATTAGTATTAGGTATATGAGTAAGGTTTTTTCTGTGAACTTGGTGGAAGGGGATTAATTATAATGGTGGCCAGGTTAGCGTAGCAGCTAGCACAACGCTGTTACAGCGCCAATGACCAAGGTTCGAATTTAAATATAAATTTTGTAAGTTATAGGAATTACATGATTAAAGTGAATGTCTTATAATTAAATCAATAATGATTTTTTTTTCAATTACTTTATATTTTTACAGTGGCTTTTGTCTTTTAAAGGGTTTTATTCTTAATCCAGGTGTATTAGTTAGGCATTGAGAGGGTGAGTCTCAGTCAACCGGAAAATCGCATTTCTGGCACCAACGATCTTTGTAGGTGCCGGATAATGTGGATTCTACTGTGCTGTTTTTTATTCCCAAAAATTACTTCTAATAATCACTTAAATTATTATCCAGAACTGGCTACTGTCCATAAACAGATCACTTTTTAAAATGAATTTCCACTGAGTGGCCCACACAGGCAAGGTGAGCTTGTTTTGCCCACCCATAATTGATTTGAGATGGTGATAGGGCTCCCAATTGAAATGTTGCATTTGAGCAGAAATGCTGCAATACTACAGGGAAACATTGGTTAGATGAATTGCCTAAAAAGGAATACAAGATAATTCTCCTTTCTGACAAAGGGTAGGTAGTTGTGCTTAGACCATATCTGGAGGACTTAATCAGTTCAGGTCACCACATAACAGGAAGGAAATACAATGGTATTGGCAATGCTGATGGACATCAAATATGAAGAATGATTAGACATGTTGAGATTTGTTTTTGTCAAAACAGAAAAGATCGAGGAGATATTTAATTGAGGTGCATAAAATAATGAGAAGCCTAGATCAGATGAATCAAATTTGGAATTTTCTATAGCAGAGATGGATATCAGTTTAAGTTTATATGTAGAATTAATATGGAGATAAGGAGAGAATTTTCAACCAAGAATTGATAACTTAAGGAACTCCTTGTTTGATTAGGATTGTAAAGTTAGAAATATTATCCTGGGGTGCTAGAGAGCAGTTGATGGAGTAAGTTACATGTAGCACTATCAATTAGACCTGACAGATCAGAAGTCGAGATTAATAGGCTTTAATCACTATAAATCCAGGCATATCGTACATGCTGTTGGCCTGATTCCAAGGGAATACTGAGGGAGGGGATTAGGCAGTTTTGCCTTTATTAGGAATCCTGGGGGGGGAAGGAGTTACATTATCAGGGGCAGGCCAACCTGTGCAATGCATGTATTACAGTGTTCCACCACATTACTACCTACAGAGCTCCTGTGAATTGTATTAATAAAGTATTATTTAACAGCAATCTGGGCGGTGTCCTCCCATTTGATTATAATTGGCCATGCCTTGAAGTAATGGGTGGATTTTTAAGTTTTGAAATGCCTAATAAGAAAGCTAAAATTAGAGACAGCATGCAGCAGATCCAGAGGCTGACCAAGTTGACTAAAACCTCAGCCTCGCCTGATCCTGTCTCCCTGGGCAGACGAGAAAGAATAAGTAATTGACTTCAAACGGCTAAAGCTAGCAGTGCTGAGTGAACTTCATAAAGACATTGTGAAGACTATTAAAATGGAAATAAGAATATATATTGGAGAAGAACTGGCTGCCCTTAAATTGAGCTGCAGACTGTAAAGATGCAATTTGTGGCCGAGAAAGTATCCACAGACATCAGACTGAGAGAAATTAAAGATACTGCTGGGGAGATAGAATGTTCAATGTCAGGGTGTACTGATGATATCCGCTAAATACAATAGAACATTAAAGCTCTCACCACTGATATTATAAAACTGGAAAACAGATGTGAGGATTTGGAAGCGAGGTCCTGGAGAAATGACATCTGGATATTGGGATTTCCCGAAGGAATCAACAGCATGAATAAAAATGCTGCATCAGCTTTATTAAAAGAGGGGTTTGGTCTGTATAAAGAGCCACTGGTGGACTGAGCACACCAAACACTACAGCCGATACCATGCCAGGGAACACCGTGAGATGAAACTGAAGGGGATGACTATCTCAAGTTTTCTCCGATCTTACTGTGTAAGTAGCCTGGGCAACGTTCAACGATGTTAATTGGGAACTGCATACTCTACAGATCTGATACAGGTTAATCTACCAAGCCTGACCATGGATCACTTACGATGATGATGGATTTCCTCTTGGCTGAAGAAGCGAGAGTATATGTCAAGACATTGAAAAACAACTGATTAAACTGTGAGTGCAAGAATGTTACTTGTCGTTCTTATTTTTATCTGCAGTTACCAAACTTGTTAAGACAGTATTCCAAAGCTTATATAATATGGTATTACTACTGTTAAATTTATATGCAAATTTATTGGGCTGTAGGACATAGAGGTGATCGAAGTCCCTTGCAATGTGCCTGTAAACCTAATTCAAATTTCAAGGGGTGGGGGGAATCCACCTTGGCACTTACTCTCAATTTGGGCAGTACAGACCACAAAATCTAAACATATAATCCATTGAATCTGAGCACTCCTTGGTTATGATGTTTCCCTTTAAAAGTCTCAAGAAAATGAGGAGTTAGAAGCTGAAATGTCACTTGAACAGAAGGATGCTCAGACCCATGAAGTTGTCTTCTAGCACGAATAGTGTGAAGTTGTGGTAAATACACAAAAGTGCTGGAGAAACTCAGCAGGCCCTGCAGAGCCAATAGGAGGCAAAGATGTATAGCCAAAGTTTCGGGCTTGGGCCCTTCATCAAGGTATCAGCAAAAAGCAGACAGACAACTCAATTAAAAAGGTCAGGGGGAGGAGGGTAGAAGGGGCAGGGTGAAGAGCACAGGCCAACAGACAAGAGGCCATAGGGGAACAAGGATAGGAGAGCAGGAAAGAAAAGTGGAGAATTCAGCTGAGGCTGGGCGGGGTGGGGGGGGGGGTGGGGGGGGGAGTGGTTGTCTCTGTGAATGCAGACCTGAAGGAAAGGAGACAGAAGAGCATGGAAAAAGAGAGAGACAAGTGGTGGGGAGTTGGAGGAAAGAGATATGGGGATATAGAGAGCAAGAAACGGGTGGGCGAGGAGACATTGGAAACCAGAAAAGTTAATATTAATGCCTTTTGGTTGGAGGGTGCCAAGACAGAATATGAGGTTTTGTTCCTTCAATTTGCATGTGATTTCAGTTGGGCAGTACTTCACTAGTGAATCTGAAGCAGTCATCTACTCTGTATCCAGTGCTCCCACTGTGGCCTCCTGTACTAGAGACAGACTGGCAGATCACTTTGTTGAGCACCTTCACTCTATCTGCTATAATAGTGGGGATCTCCCAATGACAACCATTTTCAATCCCCCCCCCCCCAACCCACCCACCCATTTCCATTGCTGATAAGTCTGTTAATGGTATCGTGCATTACCCAACTGAGACCACCTGCAAATTTGAGGAACAACCCTTTCGAATTCTGTCTGAGCATCCTCCAACCAGATGACATTAACATTGACCTCTCCTGTTACTATTAAGCCCCACCCCCATCTCACTCACTCCCTGTCCCTATGTCTTCTTTCCTCTAGCTCCCATCCCTTGTTGCTCTCCCTTTCCCTCTGATTCCTTTCTTCCAGCTCTGGAAGCTATTCCCCCCACCCCCCCCATCAATTCTCAGCTTTTCTTTCCTGCCCTCCTATCCATGTCCTCTTGCCTGTTGGCCTGAGCTCTTCTCCTGCCTCTTCTTCCCTCCTCTTTCTACCTTTTGATTCAGGTGCCTTCCTGCTCTTTACTCATATCTTGATGAAGAGCTCAAGCCCAAAATATTGGTTGTGCATCTTTTCCTCCTAAGGATGCTGTGGGACCAACTGAATTTCCCCAGTACTTTTGTGTATTTACTTCCAACAAGAATTGTTGACGGTGAAAGCAGGAGTGGGGAAAAAAACATCCTCTGCAACTGCTGATTGATTTAATTGAAAGACAAAACTTGTGCTGTTTGCTCAGCGTGTGGATTTCAAATCGTGCAAATTCATTGATATAAATTCTGCACACACATACGAGGTTTACAGGATACAGCCTGCAGTATGATTGAACTTTTTATTGTAATAAATTTCCCAACAATTTATTACCTAATGCAGACTGTAATTCAAGTTATGGATGTACTGGCTGAAAGCAGCAATCTATTAGCGTCACTGCTGTGAGTCCATCTTCCTAGCTGGCAGTAAGACCATGTTATAAATGTTATATGTCTAATTTTTTTTAAAAAAAAACCTTCAATTCAAGAGGCATGAATATAACAGCAAGGTCAGTGGAAAAGTGCATGACTGAATGTAAAGGATGTTTTAGTAAAACACATTCCCTTTGAGACTGTGACTAATCATACTCTAATTCTTTGGCTTGGCTTCGCGGACGAAGATTTATGGAGGGGGTAAAAGTCCACGTCAGCTGCAGGCTCGTTTGTGGCTGACCAGTCCGATGTGGGACAGGCAGACGCGGTTGCAGCGGCTGCAGGGGGAAATTGGTTGGTTGGGGTTGGGTGTTGGGTTTTTCCTCCTTTGCCTTTTGTCAGTGAGGTGGGCTCTGCGGTCTTCTTCAAAGGAGGTTGATGCCCGCCAAATTGTGAGTCGCCAAGATGCACGGTTTGAGGCGATATCAGCCCACTGGCGGTGGTCAATGTGGCAGGCACCAAGAGATTTCTTTAGGCAGTCCTTGTACCTTTTCTTTGGTGCACCTCTGTCACGGTGGCCAGTGGAGAGCTCGCCATATAACACGATCTTGGGAAGGCGATGGTCCTCCATTCTGGAGACGTGACCCACCCAGCGCAGCTGGATCTTCAGCAGCGTGGACTCGATGCTGTCGACCTCTGCCATCTCGAGTACTTCGACGTTAGGGATGAAAGAGCTCCAATGGATGTTGAGGATGGAGCGGAGACAACGCTGGTGGAAGCGTTCTAGGAGCCGTAGGTGGTGCCGGTAGAGGACCCATGATTCGGAGTCGAACAGGAGTGTGGGTATGACAACGGCTCTGTATATGCTTATCTTTGTGAGGTTTTTCAGTTGGGTGTTTTTCCAGACTCTATTGTGTAGTCTTCCAAAGGCGCTATTTGCCTTGGCGAGTCTGTTGTCTATCTCATTGTTGATCCTTGCATCTGATGAAATGGTGCAGCCGAGATAGGTAAACTGGTTGACCGTTTTGAGTTTTGTGTGCCCGATGGAGATGTGGGGGGGCTGGTAGTCATGGTGGGGAGCTGGCTGATGGAGGACCTCAGTTTTCTTCAGGCTGACTTCCAGGCCAAACATTTTGGCAGTTTCCGCAAAACAGGACGTCAAGCGCTGAAGAGCTGGCTCTGAATGGGCAACTAAAGCGGCATCGTCTGCAAAGAGTAGTTCACGGACAAGTTGCTCTTGTGTCTTGGTGTGAGCTTGCAGGCGCCTCAGATTGAAGAGACTGCCATCCGTGCCATACTCTAATTAGTATATTGATAAAATGGAAGAGCAAGGGTAGCAGTCATTGATTATAATTCCTTCACCCTCTTCTTCATTATTTTGGGATTTGATGCACCTGAATCATTTGAGTGCCAATAAGGAAGGGCTTTTACTCAGTAAATGGTCAGTCTCTGTGACAACAATACCATGTTAAAGAGAATTCAGGACAAAAAAATAAGTGGAGATGAATGTTAGTTAGCAACTACTGGAGGATAAGATATGTATATGTTTAGAGTAATGCCATGTTTTATCTGGCATGGAATACAAAGACCCACTCGTATACAAACACTAGCCCAGAACTACCTGGAATTCGTCATCAGCATTTTCAATAACTTTCACAAACTCTGTACTCCTTCACATTCATTCTGATGGAAGAAAAAAGGATTAAAGCTGGAAATGTAATCAACAAGTCAACATTCTGAGACATTAATGTGTGGCAAGAATATAAGAAATAGGAGCCATCTGGCTTGTCAAGCCTGGTCCGCTATTCAATATGATGGCTGATCTGATGATAGGCTCATCTCCACTTACCTGTCTTTCCTTAACTGTAAAAATCTATCCAACCTTGTCTTAAATATATTTACTAAGGTAGACTTCACTACTTCAATGGGCAGCAGATTCCAGAGATTCACCACCCTCTGGGAAAAGCAGTTCCTTCTCATCTCCATCCTGAACTACTACCCTGAATCTTGAGGCTATGTCCCCTCGTTCTAGACTCCCCGACCAATGGAAACAACTTCCCTACCCCTGTCTTATCTAAGCCTTTCATAATTTTCTATGTTTCTTTCAGATCCACTCTCATTCTTTTAAGTTCCAGCGAATACTGCCCCAGACAACTCAGTCTCTGCTCATTGGCTAACCCCCTCATCTCTGAAATCAACGTGGTGAAAAATATGGTGGATACTCATTATTGTCTGCTGCCTTGGTGTTGCTCAAGACATAGATGGGAATCAAGGAATTATGGGGTAGAGCAAGAAATTGATGCCAAGTTTATTGATCAGCCATAATCTTATTGATTGGTGAAGTTGATGTGACGGGCTGAATTAATTACATTTTCTTCCTATGTTCTTGGTCTGTATAAGATATTTTCACTTCTCTCGCATTATAGTGTCTCTCTTTCTATTTGGTTGAAATGGGTGGATAATTGGGTTTGTGAAGTAAGGTTATAATTAGGATGATGCGCCAACAGAGGGATGTTTCCACCTCTATAGGTGGATGTACCCTTTGATTAAAGGTTAATTCATTGATTAAAGTTCCCACTCTGTATTGTGAGATTTGCATTTAATGTATAATCAGATCCCTCACAAAAGCATAAAACTGCAAACATACACACAAATATTTGTATAATTTTCCTGACATTCAGTGAAACCTTCTGATTTACTTCAGCAGTGGTGATCAAGTTTGTGTTACTCTCCTCAAAGTAATGACCTTGAAAAAGAAAAATCAAAAGGAAAAAGTTAATGTGACATTATAAAAGAGTAACCACCGTATTCATTTCTTCTCCGCTGGGACGGCACGGTTGGCATAGCAGTTAGCACAATGCCTTTTACAGCACCGGGACCATGGATACTAAGGAGTTTGTATGTTCTCCCTGTGTCTGCTTGGATTTTCCCTGGGGGCTCCAATTTCCTCCCACCGTTCGAAATGTACTGGTGGTGTAGGTTAATTGGTTGTAAATTGGGCAGCATGTATTTGTGGGCCAAAATTGCCTGTTACTGTGCTGTACGTCTAAATTAAATTAAAAAATTTAAAATGTAGTTTCTTTGCACACTTATTTCACAAGAAGAGCTCCTGGGTGGCCCATTGTTGGATATGCACGAATGCTCCATTCAAATTATAAAGCACTAGGTTATGTTGATGAGGATGATTCATCAATTGATTTAATAATGTCCTTATGAAGGATTGAGAAAGATTTAGGACACAGGAGAATGAGGGTCTATTTCTTTATTTTTACACTTTCACTCTCAAGTGACTAAACCATAATCACAGATTATTTCAAGAAAAAGAATCATCGTAACCCAGAAGCAAAGGTCAGTGGATGTGTATGGTATGCTTTCCTTCATCGATCAGGACGTTTAGTGGATGTGGAATGCTTGTCTTCATGAATCAGGACATTTAGTGGATGTGGAATGCTTGTCTTCATGAATCAGGACATTTAGTGGATGTGGAATGCTTGTCTTCATGAATCAGGACATTTAGTGGATGTGGAATGCTTGTCTTCATTAATCAGGACGTTTAGTGGATGTGGAATGCTTGTCTTCATGAATCAGGACATTTAGTGGATGTGGAATGCTTGTCTTCATGAATCAGGACATTTAGTGGATGTGGAATGCTTGTCTTCATGAATCAGGACGTTTAGTGGATGTGGAATGCTTGTCTTCATGAATCAGGACGTTTAGTGGATGTGGAATGCTTGTCTTCATGAATCAGGACGTTTAGTGGATGTGGAATGCTTGTCTTCATGAATCAGCACATTTAGTGGATTTGGAATGCTTGTCTTCATGAATCAGGACATTTAGTGGATGTGGAATGCTTGTCTTCATGAATCAGGACGTTTAGTGGATGTGGAATGCTTGTCTTCATGAATCAGGACATTTAGTGGATGTGGAATGCTTGTCTTTATGAATCAGGACATTTAGTGGATGTGGAATGCTTGTCTTCATGAATCAGGACATTTAGTGGATGTGGAATGCTTGTCTTCATGAATCAGGACATTTAGTGGATGTGGAATGCTTGTCTTCATGAATCAGGACGTTTAGTGGATGTGGAATGCTTGTCTTCATGAATCAGGACGTTTAGTGGATGTGGAATGCTTGTCTTCATGAATCAGGACATTTAGTGGATGTGGAATGCTTGTCTTCATGAATCAGGACATTTAGTGGATGTGGAATGCTTGTCTTCATGAATCAGGACGTTTAGTGGATGTGGAATGCTGGTCTTCATGAATCAGGACGTTTAATGGATGTGGAATGCTTGTCTTCATGAATCAGGACATTTAGTGGATGTGGAATGCTTGTCTTCATGAATCATGACGTTTAGTGAATGTGGAATGCTTGTCTTCATGAATCAGGACGTTTAGTGGATGTGGAATGCTTGTCTTCATGAATCAGGACATTTAGTGGATGTGGAATGCTTGTCTTCATGAATCAGGACATTTAGTGGATGTGGAATGCTTGTCTTCATGAATCAGGACGTTTAGTGGATGTGGAATGCTTGTCTTCATGAATCAGGACATTTAGTGGATGTGGAATGCTTGTCTTCATGAATCAGGACATTTAGTGGATGTGGAATGCTTGTCTTCATGAATCAGGACGTTTAGTGGATGTGGAATGCTTGTCATCATGAATCAGGACAATTAGTGGATGTGGAATGCTTGTCTTCATGAATCAGGATGTTTAGTGGATGTGGAATGCTTGTCTTCATGAATCAGGACATTTAGTGGATGTGGAATGCTTGTCTTCATGAATCAGGACATTTAGTGGATGTGGAATGCTTGTCTTCATGAATCAGGACGTTTAGTGGATGTGGAATGCTTGTGTTCATGAATCAGGACGTTTAGTGGATGTGGAATGCTTGTCTTCATGAATCAGGACATTTAGTGGATGTGCAATGCTTGTCTTCAAGAATCAGGACATTTAGTGGATGTGGAATGCTTTTCTTTATGAATCAGGACATTTAGTGGATGTGGAATGCTTGTCTTCATGAATCAGGACATTTAGTGGATGTGGAATGCTTGTCTTCATGAATCAGGACGTTTAGTGTATGTGGAATGCTTGTCTTCATGAATCAGGACGTTTAGTGGATGTGGAATGCTTGTCTTCTTGAATCAGGACATTTAGTGCATGTGGAATGCTCGACTTCATGAATCAGGACATTTAGTGGATGTGGAATGCTTGTCTTCATTAATCAGGACGTTTAGTGGATGTGGAATGCTTGTCTTCATGAATCAGGACGTTTAGTGGATGTGGAATGCTTGTCTTCATGAATCAGGACATTTAGTGGATGTGGAATGCTTGTCTACATGAATCAGGACGTTTAATGGATGTGGAATGCTCGTCTTCATGAATCAGGACATTTAGTGGATGTGGAATGCTTGTCTTCATGAATCAGGACGTTTAGTGAATGTGGAATGCTTGTCTTCATGAATCAGGACATTTAGTGGATGTGGAATGCTTGTCTTCATGAATCAGGACGTTTAGTGGATGTGGAATGCTTGTGTTCATGAATCAGGAGGTTTAGTGGATGTGGAATGCTTGTCTTCATGAATCAGGACATTTAGTGGATGTGGAATGCTTGTCTTCATGAATCAGGACGTTTAGTGGATGTGGAATGATTGTCTTCATGAATCAGGACATTTAGTGGATGTGGAATGCTTGTCTTCATGAATCATGACGTTTAGTGAATGTGGAATGCTTGTCTTCATGAATCAGGACATTTAGTGGATGTGGAATGCTTGTCTTCATGAATCAGGACGTTTAGTGGATGTGGAATGCTTGTGTTCATGAATCAGGACGTTTAGTGGATGTGGAATGCTTGTCTTCATGAATCAGGACATTCAGTGGATGTGGAATGCTTGTCTTCATGAATCAGGACGTTTAGTGGATGTGGAATGCTTGTCTTCATGAATCAGGACATTTAGTGGATGTGGAATGCTTGTCTTCATGAATCAGGACATTTAGTGGATGTGGAATGCTTGTCTTCATGAATCAGGACGTTTAGTGGATGTGGAATGCTTGTCATCATGAATCAGGACAATTAGTGGATGTGGAATGCTTGTCTTCATGAATCAGGACGTTTAGTGGATGTGGAATGCTGGTCTTCATGAATCAGGACGTTTAGTGGATGTGGAATGCTTGTCTTCATGAATCAGGACATTTAGTGGATGTGGAATGCTTGTCTTCATGAATCAGGACGTTTAGTGGATGTGGAATGCTTGTCTTCATGAATCAGGACGTTTAGTGGATGTGGAATGCTTGTCTTCATGAATCAGGACATTTAGTGGATGTGGAATGCTTGTCTTCAAGAATCAGGACGTTTAGTGGATGTGGAATGCTTTTCTTTATGAATCAGGACATTTAGTGGATGTGGAATGCTTGTCTTCATGAATCAGGACATTTAGTGGATGTGGAATGCTTGTCTTCATGAATCAGGACGTTTAGTGGATGTGGAATGCTTGTCTTCATGAATCAGGACGTTTAGTGGATGTGGAATGCTTGCCTTCATGAATCAGGACGTTTAGTGGATGTGGAATGCTTGTCTTCATGAATCAGGACGTTTAGTGGATGTGGAATGCTTGCCTTCATGAATCAGGACGTTTAGTGGATGTGGAATGCTTGTCTTCAAGAATCAGGACGTTTAGTGGATGTGGAATGCTTGTCTTCATGAATCAAGACATTTAGTGGATGTGGAATGCTTGTCTTCATGAATCAGGACATTTAGTGGATGTGGAATGCTTGTCTTCATGAATCAGGACATTTAGTGGATGTGGAATGCTTGTCTTCATGAATCAGGACATTTAGTGGATGTGGAATGCTTGTCTTCATGAATCAGGACATTTAGTGGATGTTGAATGCTTGTCTTCATGAATCAGGACATTTAGTGGATGTGGAATGCTTGTCTTCATGAATCAGGATGTTTAGTGGATGTGGAATGCTTGTCTTCATGAATCAGGACATTTAGTGGATGTGGAATGCTTGTCTTCATGAATCAGGACATTTAGTGGATGTGGAATGCTTGTCTTCATGAATCAGGACGTTTAGTGGATGTGGAATGCTTGTCTTCATGAATCAGGAGGTTTAGTGGATGTGGAATGCTTGTCTTCATGAATCAGGACATTTAGTGGATGTGGAATGCTTGTCTTCATGAATCAGGACGTTTAGTGGATGTGGAATGCTTGTCTTCATGAATCAGGACATTTAGTGGATGTGGAATGCTTGTCTTCATGAATCATGACGTTTAGTGAATGTGGAATGCTTGTCTTCATGAATCAGGACATTTAGTGGATGTGGAATGCTTGTCTTCATGAATCAGGACGTTTAGTGGATGTGGAATGCTTGTGTTCATGAATCAGGACGTTTAGTGGATGTGGAATGCTTGTCTTCATGAATCAGGACATTTAGTGGATGTGGAATGCTTGTCTTCATGAATCAGGACGTTTAGTGGATGTGGAATGCTTGTCTTCATGAATCAGGACATTTAGTGGATGTGGAATGCTTGTCTTCATGAATCAGGACATTTAGTGGATGTGGAATGCTTGTCTTCATGAATCAGGACGTTTAGTGGATGTGGAATGCTTGTCATCATGAATCAGGACAATTAGTGGATGTGGAATGCTTGTCTTCATGAATCAGGACGTTTAGTGGATGTGGAATGCTGGTCTTCATGAATCAGGACGTTTAGTGGATGTGGAATGCTTGTCTTCATGAAACAGGACATTTAGTGGATGTGGAATGCTTGTCTTCATGAATCAGGACGTTTAGTGGATGTGGAATGCTTGTCTTCATGAATCAGGACGTTTAGTGGATGTGGAATGCTTGTCTTCATGAATCAGGACATTTAGTGGATGTGGAATGCTTGTCTTCAAGAATCAGGACGTTTAGTGGATGTGGAATGCTTTTCTTTATGAATCAGGACATTTAGTGGATGTGGAATGCTTGTCTTCATGAATCAGGACATTTAGTGGATGTGGAATGCTTGTCTTCATGAATCAGGACGTTTAGTGGATGTGGAATGCTTGTCTTCATGAATCAGGACGTTTAGTGGATGTGGAATGCTTGCCTTCATGAATCAGGACGTTTAGTGGATGTGGAATGCTTGTCTTCATGAATCAGGACGTTTAGTGGATGTGGAATGCTTGCCTTCATGAATCAGGACGTTTAGTGGATGTGGAATGCTTGTCTTCAAGAATCAGGACGTTTAGTGGATGTGGAATGCTTGTCTTCATGAATCAAGACATTTAGTGGATGTGGAATGCTTGTCTTCATGAATCAGGACATTTAGTGGATGTGGAATGCTTGTCTTCATGAATCAGGACATTTAGTGGATGTGGAATGCTTGTCTTCATGAATCAGGACATTTAGTGGATGTG
Organism: Narcine bancroftii; assembly: GCF_036971445.1. Taxonomy (NCBI): domain Eukaryota; kingdom Metazoa; phylum Chordata; class Chondrichthyes; order Torpediniformes; family Narcinidae; genus Narcine; species Narcine bancroftii. The sequence continues at coordinate 21,677,601 of NC_091473.1, read as the reverse complement.
GAATGCTTGTCTTCATGAATCAGGACATTTAGTGGATGTTGAATGCTTGTCTTCATGAATCAGGACATTTAGTGGATGTGGAATGCTTGTCTTCATGAATCAGGATGTTTAGTGGATGTGGAATGCTTGTCTTCATGAATCAGGACATTTAGTGGATGTGGAATGCTTGTCTTCATGAATCAGGACATTTAGTGGATGTGGAATGCTTGTCTTCATGAATCAGGACGTTTAGTGGATGTGGAATGCTTGTCTTCATGAATCAGGACATTTAGTGGATGTGGAATGCTTGTCTTCATGAATCAGGACGTTTAGTGGATGTGGAATGCTTGTCTTCATGAATCAGGACGTTTAGTGGATGTGGAATGCTTGTCTTCATGAATCAGGACGTTTAGTGGATGTGGAATGCTTGTCTTCATGAATCAGGACGTTTAGTGGATGTGGAATGCTTGTCTTCATGAATCAGGACATTTAGTGGATGTGGAATGCTTGTCTTCATGAATCAGGACATTTAGTGGATGTGGAATGCTTGTCTTCATGAATCAGGACGTTTAGTGGATGTGGAATGCTTGTCTTTATGAATCAGGACATTTAGTGGATGTGGAATGCTTGTCTTCATGAATCAGGACATTTAGTGGATGTGGAATGCTTCTCTTCATGAATCAGGACGTTTAGTGGATGTGGAATGCTTGTCTTCATGAATCAGGACGTTTAGTGGATGTGGAATGCTTGTCTTCATGAATCAGGACATTTAGTGGATGTGGAATGCTTGTCTTCATGAATCAGGACATTTAGTGGATGTGGAATGCTTGTGTTCATTAATCAGGACGTTTAGTGGATGTGGAATGCTTGTCTTCATGAATCAGGACGTTTAGTGGATGTGGAATGCTTGTCTTCATGAATCAGGACATTTAGTGGATGTAGAATGCTTGTCTACATGAATCAGGACATTTAGTGGATGTGGAATGCTTGTCTTCATGAATCAGGACGTTTAGTGGATGTGGAATGCTTGTCCTCATGAATCAGGACATTTAGTGGATGTGGAATGCTTGTCTTCATGAATCAGGACGTTTAGTGGATGTGGAATGCTTGTCTTCATGAATCAGGACATTTAGTGGATGTGGAATGCTTGTCTTCATGAATCAGGACGTTTAGTGGATGTGGAATGCTTGTCTTCATGAATCAGGACATTTAGTGGATGTGGAATGCTTGTCTTCATGATTCAGGACATTTAGTGGATGTGGAATGCTTGTCTTCATGAATCAGGACGTTTAGTGCATGTGGAATGCTTGTCTTTATGAATCAGGACATTTAGTGGATGTGGAATGCTTGTCTTCATGAATCAGGACGTTTAGTGGATGTGGAATGCTTGTCTCCATGAATCAGGACATTTAGTGGATGTGGAATGCTTGTCTTTATGAATCAGGACATTTAGTGGATGTGGAATGCTTGTCTTCATGAATCAGGACATTTAGTGGATGTGGAATGCTTGTCTTCATGAATCAGGACATTTAGTGGATGTGGAATGCTTGTCTTCATGAATCAGGACATTTAGTGGATGTGGAATGCTTGTCTTCATGAATCAGGACATTTAGTGTATGTGGAATGCTTGTCTTCATGAATCAGGACGTTTAGTGGATGTGGAATGCTTGTCTTCATGAATCAGGACGTTTAGTGGATGTGGAATGCTTGTCTTCATGAATCAGGACGTTTAGTGGATGTGGAATGCTTGTCTTCATGAATCAGGACATTTAATGCATGTGGAATGCTTGTCTTCATGAATCAGGACATTTATTGGATGTGGAATGCTTGTCTTCATGAATCAGGACGTTTAGTGGATGTGGAATGCTTGTCTTCATGAATCAGGACATTTAGTGGATGTGGAATGCTTGTCTTCATGAATCAGGACATTTAGTGGATGTGGAATGCTTTTCTTCATGAATCAGGACGTTTAGTGGATGTGGAATGCTTGTCTTCATGAATCAGGACATTTAGTGGATGTGGAATGCTTGTCTACATGAATCAGGACATTTAGTGGATGTGGAATGCTTGTCTTCATGAATCAGGACGTTTAGTGGATGTGGAATGCTTGTCTTCATGAATCAGGACATTTAGTGGATGTGGAATGCTTGTCTTCATGAATCAGGACGTTTAGTGGATGTGGAATGCTTGTCCTCATGAATCAGGACATTTAGTGGATGTGGAATGCTTGTCCTCATGAATCAGGACATTTAGTGGATGTGGAATGCTTGTCTTCATGAATCAGGACGTTTAGTGGATGTGGAATGCTTGTCCTCATGAATCAGGACATTTAGTGGATGTGGAATGCTTGTCTTCATGAATCAGGACGTTTAGTGGATGTGGAATGCTTGTCTTCATGAATCAGGACATTTAGTGGATGTGGAATGCTTGTCTTCATGAATCAGGACGTTTAGTGGATGTGGAATGCTTGTCTTCATGAATCAGGACATTTAGTGGATGTGGAATGCTTGTCTTCATGATTCAGGACATTTAGTGGATGTGGAATGCTTGTCTTCATGAATCAGGACGTTTAGTGCATGTGGAATGCTTGTCTTCATGAATCAGGACATTTAGTGGATGTGGAATGCTTGTCTTCATGAATCAGGACGTTTAGTGGATGTGGAATGCTTGTCTTCATGAATCAGGACATTTAGTGGATGTGGAATGCTTGTCTTTATGAATCAGGACATTTAGTGGATGTGGAATGCTTGTCTTCATGAATCAGGACATTTAGTGGATGTGGAATGCTTGTCTTCATGAATCAGGACATTTAGTGGATGTGGAATGCTTGTCTTCATGAATCAGGACATTTAGTGGATGTGGAATGCTTGTCTTCATGAATCAGGACATTTAGTGTATGTGGAATGCTTGTCTTCATGAATCAGGACATTTAGTGGATGTGGAATGCTTGTCTTCATGAATCAGGACGTTTAGTGGATGTGGAATGCTTGTCTTCATGAATCAGGACGTTTAGTGGATGTGGAATGCTTGTCTTCATGAATCAGGACATTTAGTGGATGTGGAATGCTTGTCTTCATGAATCAGGACGTTTAGTGGATGTGGAATGCTTGTCTTCATGAATCAGGACGTTTAGTGGATGTGGAGTGCTTGTCTTCATGAATCAGGACGTTTAGTGGATGTGGAATGCTTGTCTTCATGAATCAGGACATTTAGTAGATGTGGAATGCTTGTCTTCATGAATCAGGACGTTTAGTGGATGTGGAATGCTTGCCTTCATGAATCAGGACGTTTAGTGGATGTGGAATGCTTGTCTTCATGAATCAGGACGTTTAGTGGATGTGGAATGCTTGCCTTCATGAATCAGGACGTTTAGTGGATGTGGAATGCTTGTCTTCATGAATCAGGACGTTTAGTGGATGTGGAATGCTTGTTTTCATGAATCAGGACATTTAGTGGATGTGGAATGCTTGTCTTCATGAATCAGGACATTTAGTGGATGTGGAATGCTTGTCTTCATGAATCAGGACATTTAGTGGATGTGGAATGCTTGTCTTCATGAATCAGGACATTTAGTGGATGTGGAATGCTTGTCTTCATGAATCAGGACATTTAGTGGATGTGGAATGCTTGTCTTCATGAATCAGGACATTTAGTGGATGTGGAATGCTTGTCTTCATGAATCAGGACATTTAGTGGATGTGGAATGCTTGTCTTCATGAATCAGGACATTTAGTGGATGTGGAATGCTTGTCTTCATGAATCAGGACGTTTAGTGGATGTGGAATGCTTGTCTTCATGAATCAGGACGTTTAGTGGATGTGGAATGCTTGTCTTCATGAATCAGGACATTTAGTGGATGTGGAATGCTTGTCTTCATGAATCAGGACGTTTAGTGGATGTGGAATGCTTGTCTTCATGAATCAGGACGTTTAGTGGATGTGGAGTGCTTGTCTTCATGAATCAGGACGTTTAGTGGATGTGGAATGCTTGTCTTCATGAATCAGGACATTTAGTAGATGTGGAATGCTTGTCTTCATGAATCAGGACGTTTAATGGATGTGGAATGCTTGCCTTCATGAATCAGGACGTTTAGTGGATGTGGAATGCTTGTCTTCATGAATCAGGACGTTTAGTGGATGTGGAATGCTTGCCTTCATGAATCAGGACGTTTAGTGGATGTGGAATGCTTGTCTTCATGAATCAGGACGTTTAGTGGATGTGGAATGCTTGTTTTCATGAATCAGGACATTTAGTGGATGTGGAATGCTTGTCTTCATGAATCAGGACATTTAGTGGATGTGGAATGCTTGTCTTCATGAATCAGGACATTTAGTGGATGTGGAATGCTTGTCTTCATGAATCAGGACATTTAGTGGATGTGGAATGCTTGTCTTCATGAATCAGGACATTTAGTGGATGTGGAATGCTTGTCTTCATGAATCAGGACATTTAGTGGATGTGGAATGCTTGTCTTCATGAATCAGGACATTTAGTGGATGTGGAATGCTTGTCTTCATGAATCAGGACGGTTAGTGGATGTGGAATGCTTGTCTTCATGAATCAGGACATTTAGTGGATGTGGAATGCTTGTCTTCATGAATCAGGACATTTAGTGGATGTGGAATGCTTGTCTTCATGAATCAGGACATTTAGTGGATGTGGAATGCTTGTCTTCATGAATCAGGACGTTTAGTGGATGTGGAATGCTTGTCTTCATGAATCAGGACATTTAGTGGATGTGGAATGCTTGTCTACATGAATCAGGACATTTAGTGGATGTGGAATGCTTGTCTTCATGAATCAGGACGTTTAGTGGATGTGGAATGCTTGTCTTCATGAATCAGGACATTTAGTGGATGTGGAATGCTTGCCTTCATTGGTTGGGAAATTGAGTACAAGAGTAAGTAAGTCAAATGTAGCTTTGGTTCAGCCGCACTTGGAACTCTGTGTGCAATGCTGGTCACCTCATTATCAAAAGGATGTGGAAGCTGAGGGACAAGATGCTGCCTGGATTAGAGGATATGAGCTACACGCAGAGTTTGGACAAACTTGGGTTGTTTTCTCTGGAGTGTCTTGATAGAAGTTTATAAAATTATGAGTAATGGATCAAGTGGATAGCAGTATCTTTTCTCATGGAGAAGCTATCCATTGTTAGGCATGCAATTAAGATGGAGATTTTAATAGTGATGTATGGGGGCAAGTGTTTCTCCACAGTGAGTGGTTGATGTCTAGAATGGGATGGTTGAGAAAAAGATAAGAGAGTTGATAAATACACATAAATATACAGGAAATTGAGGGATGTGCATCATGTGCGAACAGCAGAGATTTAATTTGACATAATGATCAGTATAAACATCATGAGTGGAAGGGATTGTTCCTGTGTTGTACTATTCTATATTCTGCAAGATAAATTAAAACTTCCTTATCATACGCTGACATTACAAAATTTAAGACCTGGATCTAGAAATAAATTTTCTGAAATCTATAATGTGTATTAAAAAAAACCCCACACATTTTACAAAATCATTATCCTTTATTTAAAGAACATTGAAGTTAAATCAGATGGCTTGCATTTGAAAGCCAAACAATTGGGTTTCAGAAATACCCAGGAATTCTTGAATCAACTAAATTAATAAATGTAAACAGTTGCTTTTTTCCCCTCATGGTATTGGTTAAAAGCCCTTTAATTTTCTTGTGATAATTCTCCTATCAGTTGGGTGAACTGATGGTTTACATACAAAGCAACTGATATGATACATACATGCCTGTTATTATTCCATTTGTAACTAATAACGTTTCTGCAAGTCAGTAGTTTTCCGTTGAATGTGTAAAATGATTCTGTGTATTGGTTGGGAAGAGTTTCTACTTGAGCATTCATCCCAGGGAACTGAATATACAATGTCTCCAAATGGGATTAACTTCTGATCATCCACCAAATGGCATTCATTGCTGATCATCCACCACTGTTTTTACTCACCTGCCCCTTAATTATACCTGTGACTTCAGATTGAGCTGTGCTGTGCACAAGTTTCCATTCGGATTTCCAGAGGCCATTCCTGAATTTGAAATAGAATTATTTTACTATGCATGAAAGGATGTGCTACAAAAATTTACGACACTGTTCTAACAAACTTGCTGAATACAATTTTTCAGTGAATAGTGACTTAATTGACTTAATGAGTGACTTTGATTTTTGAGTTGAAAGAATAATAATTGGAAAGCTTGAACTCTACATATAATTCAATTTTAATATAGATCTAAATTCTTCTTCAAGAACTTTGAGTCATGAAAAATGGTTCAGATCCAGTACATTCACTGACCATTTCTACGCGTGGATGTGGTCTGGACTGTTGAGTTCCTCTAGTAGTTCATAATGTTACTAGATTAATTCAGATGTCTGATAACGAAGGGAAAGAAATTGTCCTTGGATCTGCTGACGTCAGAAATCTCTTCTATATTGGAAAGAACAAGCTATTATCCCAATTGCAAACTATACAAAAATGAATCAGAGTCTTGCTGTTATATTTAACTATGAGGTGAGTTTTGGATCTTGTCTGCCTTGTCAGCAAGTTTGCCTATTTGTTATTCTGAAATGTTGCCTGGTTCTGCCTTTGCTTCAGCTGATTTGCAGCAGAAACCTTCACACGTGCCTTTATTATCTTGAGAGCGGCCTTCTCTAGCACAATCCTGTGTGGCCTCCTCTGTTCTGCCACAATCTTCCAAAAAAATAAGGTACATGCCTTAATTTTCACTACCCTGATCACCCGATCCTTTACATTGGTTCCCCTCTCAACAAAGCTTCAATTTTAAAATTCCCTTCTTGATTTCAAATCTCTCCAGTTTCTTTGCAGTCTCCTCCAGCACATAGAGATATTGGTGCATTTTAAAACTTGCTTTCTTGTTTATCTCTGCATTTATAGTGCCAGCATTGGCAAGTTATTTCTTTATGCTATCAATTTTGTGCTATATTATGTGTTATATTTCCAGGATGTGGGAGGAAATCAGAGCATTCACAGAAGAAAACCACACTGTCACAAAGGGAACATGCAAACTCCACACAAAAGTGCTCCAGAGGTCAGGATCGAACCTCTGTTGCTGGATCTGAGAGACATTGGCTCTGCTAGTTTAGCAATCTGAGTGTTGATGCTATATGAGAAGGAACAGACAATGGAGTAAATTGCCCATTCCTTATTGCCCTTGAAAAGGTGTTGATAGCTGCCTTCTTGACGCATTGCAGTAATTGTGGTGATGTTTGAGAGGGAGATCCAGGATTTTGACCCATCCTCTGAAGGAAAGGCAATATATTTCCAAGTCAAGATTCTATATGTCTTGAAGGGGAACTTCCAGATGTTTTTACTAGCATTCTCCTTGCTGGTTGAGGTCATCAGCTTGCTCGCCCTTTCTTTCCCCTCCCCCTTTCCAGTTTTTCCAGTTCTCCCCTCCCTTTCCCCTCCAACTTCTTCCCCCCCCCCCCCCAATTGGTGCTGTCCCCTCCCTCCTTCTCCACCGATCATCTCCTGCCTTTACCAACATCCACCCCCCTCCCATCTTTTTGTTTGGACGCCTGCCAACATTCTCGCAAACCTTGATGAAGGGCTGAAGTCCAAGATGCCGGTTATGTATTTTTACCTTTGCTACATAACACACAAAGATCAGCATGTACAGAGCCATTGACATACCCACGCTCCTGTTTGACTCCGAATCATGGGCCCTCTACCGGCATCACCTACGGCTCCTAGAACGCTTCCATCAGCGCTGTCTCCGCTCCATCCTCAACATTCATTGGAATGACTTCATCACCAACATCGAAGTACTCGAGCTGGCAGAGTCTGCAAGCATCGAATCCATGCTGCTGAAGACCCAACTGCGCTGGGTGGGTCACATCTCCAGAATGGAGGACCATCGCCTTCCCAAGATCGTGTTCTATGGTGAGCTCTCCACTGGCCACCGAGACAGAGGTGCACCAAAGAAGAGGTACAAGGACTGCTTAAAGAAATCTCTTGGTGCCTGCCACATTGACCACCACCAGTGGGCTTATATCGCCTCCAACCGTGCATCTTGGCACCTCACAGTTCGGCGGGCAGCAACCTCCTTTGAAGAAGACCGCAGAGCCCACCTCACTGACAAAAGACAAAGGAGGAAAAACCCAACACCCAACCCCAACCAACCAATTTTCCCTTGCAACCACTGCAACCATGCCTGCCTGTCCTGCATCAGACTTGTCAGTCACCAACGAGCCTGCAGCAGACGTGGACATACCCCTCCATAAATCTTCGTCCGCGAAGCCAAGCCAAAGAAAGAAAGAAAGAAGAAACATAAAGTACATTGTTTAACCAGCTGAGTTTCTTCAGCATTTTATGTTTTTACTTCAACCATATTGTCTACAGGTTTTCACGATTTACATCAGTTTGGGAGGTGCTGTCTAATGAGCCTGAGTGAGTTGCTGCAGTGCATTCTGTACATCAGCCATTTTCAGTGGGGGCCACAGCACATTTACAGATGGAAATCATAAAATGTTTTTTTTATGTAGTCAGGAGAGAAGTATAAAAGAAATCAACTAAACTTGACTGCTTCACAGGGAAAAAGGAGCCATAAACTTTGAGCAGAGCCAAACAAAAGGTTGAGAATGGGTGATGTAGAAGAACATTAAACTCCTGCCACTGTGCGGCAGAGGTGAAATGATTGAATGGTTGTGGATGGGGTATCTATTGTGGATCTTAAGTGGATCATACAAAACTTGAAGGAATGAGACATGCTGATGCTGTAATATAAATGTCACCAGAACTCATTCTGCTCAAATTTATGAGATTCAATGCAGGCAGTAATAATTTGCTGGTTCCTGTAAGTCTTGCTGTATACCTATTTAAAAAAAAAATTGATCATCTTCCAGCAGGTGCAAGTTTGAGAGGTCTTTGTTGTTGGTAAATCTGCAGATGCTGGAGTCTAGTGCAGTGCACAAAAGTGTTGGAGTAATTCAGCAGGTTATGCAGCATCCAATGGATGTAAAAGGTCGCAGAGGTTTCGGGCATGAGTTCTCCTTCAAGACTGCCAAAAATAAGATGCTTGGGCGGAGGGGTGAGTGGTGAAGGGGGAAGAGCACAGGCTAGGAGGTAATAGTTCCTTTTAAGGTAGGAGGGTAGAAGAGATCAAAGCTCTTTTCTCTTGCCCATTAGCATGTTTTCTTCCCCCTTTTCCTCCACCATCCCATTTTTTAAATATTGAAGCATCTCCCTGATTTCAGTGGCAACAAAGATGTTCCCTCTTGAACACTTTGAGATGTATTTTATGGATTTTAGGCTACTGAACACAAAAATCACCTTAACATTTTTCTATTCTGTATTTTTTTTTAGATATAACCTATTTTTGTGATTTCCTATCATATTTAAAGTCTACTTCAAGCATACGAAAGCATGAAGTGCAGCATTCATGATTTTGTCTGCATTTGCACTTGGGTTTCTTCCTTGCTGATCTTGGTGCAGTGAGTGATGAACATGGTGAAAGGTTTCACCAGGATATTGCGACCGTGGAAAAGTGGTTTCAGGGCAAATGGAATCCATCAATGCTGGCTGACTATTGTTGGACACTGACACGATAGTTGTAAGATACTGAGTACAAATGAAAATTAGCGGCAAACATTTTTATATCAGTTAAACATGCAAATAGTCAGTATCAATAAAAGTTATTGTGATGTTTCTCCAACTTCCCATGTGATTCAGCAAATCTGAAATTCCGTTCAGCTTGACGTCGTCTATCATATCACCCACATTTTTTTCAGGAAGCAAACTATTTGTCGGAAAAAAATTGTCCAGTGTTTTTAGCACTCTGAAGAACTCCAGCCTGAAACATTAACTGCTTTTTATTTTCTATGGATGCTGCATGACCTGCTGAGTTTCTCCAGTACTTTTGGGTACCACATAGAATTGAATGCCTCTCTTTGAAACCTCAGCTGTTTATTGAACCACATAAATCAGGAAGAATGGCGAAAATGATATTGAGTACAATGACCTCAACCAAATGCTTCTTTAGTTTGCGTGGGTACCCCTGGGCCAGAGGTGGGAAGATATCAAATTCCATTCAACAAAGTTTCTCCTATTCAAGCAAATGGAAAGCTTGCTGAGAAGGGGTGAAAGGTAGAAAAAAAATTGTAGGAGAAACCAAACAGCAAAAGACTTGACTATACGATAAGATAAAAAATGAAAAATAATCACTAATGAGGAACTTGAGAACTATTTTCCCTCGTGAATGGCAAGTCTGAGGAAGTTGCTGCCTATGGAGACCTTGAGTTGAAGGTCTGTGGTGTCTTTAAGGGAAGCTGCATAAATACATAAAAGTAGGAAGGATGAGAATTTTGAGTGAAGAAAGGTTGTGTGGCACTGCAGCTTATGTTGACAAGCAAAAACAGAATAAATCTGACTTGATAAGCTTAATTTTTTGAAGTGCACACATTGTGTTATGTTATTTTTGCCCTGGAAACTGATTGCTGAAGAAATTTGTGGATTGTAACACAATTATTAATACTTCAGTTTGTGAAAAGTTACATGGGGCAAATTTGAATGCTGATCTCATAATTGTTAACATGGTTCATCCAGCTTTTATAAGGCTGAGTTGATTGTCACTGGGAAATATAAACTGAGTCAGTGATCTATGATAATTGATTTATTTGATATTTTAGTCATTTTTTGAAATTAACCCAAGGTCAGATACTTTCTGATTGGACATGTTCATACCATACAGACTTGCAACAAAAGCAGTCATTGCTAATTTTGCCTCATGATTCTTTGAGAGGGAAACTCTACAAGTATATTATGGGTACTGTACTTTGTTTCAAGTGGAAAATGTTTGGGATGAGTCAACAAATGGCTCCTTTATTCTTAAATGGTCTAAAAGCAACACTGCAAGGCATCCTGTACTTTGAGCCTTTTATATTTTTTTAATGTGTAAGTATATGAAAGATTTGGAAATTATCGTGGGGTGGAAGAAACTTGGCAACAAATTGATCCATTCAGTTGCACGTGAAAGAGAGTGCAACAGGAAAGTTCATGTACAAAATCAAGACCAAGTTTTTTTTTTAAATTGAGAGATCTACAGTGTTTTTTTTTAAATCAACTCTTCTGGCAGCTATTATCCAGCATAAAGTATTAACAAGTCAGCGATCTCAGCCAGTGTTTGTGCATATTCTGCCAAGTCATGCAAACAGGAGGAACAACTGCAGTGAAGTTCCCGCAGCAATCCATGAAGTTTTCATTGCTAGTAAAGTAATGTTGGGAATAGTTGACATATTAGCGAGACACACAAACTGCTGCTGAGCTACTCTTGAGTAAACACTGAGAAGCTAGAGGGACTTGACATATTCAGCAACATTGGTGGGTAGAAATGGTTGGTCAGCATTTTGGGTCGACGCCCTTGATCAGTGCCTGTTTGTATCCATGCCCAGCACTTAAAATCTTGAATTGGATATTATTTTCTCTGTGGAACAAAAATCTATTCATCCTAAAGACTTTGCAGTAATGCCACTTATCTTTTGATGGTGGCAGGGGTGGGGGGAACTAATACAATAGAAGTTGGTCTGATTCACAAAGGGTCACATTGTCTGCATTCTGCCTTTTTTTGTGCTTTATCATCTTGTGCCTGTTTTTTGAGCTGTACATAATTTATTTGGTCTTTTCTCTGCCAGGAGAATACTTACAGAAATGTTACCAGCTGCATAGTGCTTCTTCACATAACTGCTGAGTGCACTTTCAATAGCAGTCCTCCAACGCTCCATGGGGATTGTCACAGCACATATCTGGATGTCCTAAACAGTTTTGCTCAAGTGATCAAACTTGAAAGAAACGTTCTACCTTGGATCCAGAAAGCACCCGTTCCCCAAGTCACCATGTCCAGTGACTAATACCTAAAGAATAAATGGAAAATTATGTTACTGACGAAGGTTTTTCAGAAAATGGAATAAAATGAGAAAAAAATTCAGGACCTTTGTCTTCTTACATCTTACACCCAGTAATTTTGTACATTCAAAATATTATTTAGCCACCTTGTGGCGGAATAATGAACTGCAGTAGTTGTTTTCAAATGATAAACTCTTGGGCAACTGATCTCCATTTCTGCTGCTGTGGTTGAGAACCGGGAGAAACAGAACAGTGTATAATAGCCAAAGAACCTCCCCTCCTTCTGTGCTCATCACATCAATTTATCTGACCACTGAATAAACTAATTCGGTGCAGATTATAGATTTGATCCTCAAGCTAAGCCTGACTGAAATAATTTGAGAGTGAATGCTTTCATGTTATTGAAATATTGTTGAAGTAATTATTAACTGCATTTTCACACTACAATGTTGAGGAGGCAGTAAGATTTAGTCAGATTTGATAGTTGATTTGCTGTAAGCCAAGCACTGTCCGTGGTTCTGAAACATCTGACCTCTGTCATATCGATTGTTGTTATAATCAAACTTCAGTGTGGTAAAACATCAGGTCAACTCCAAATACAATAAATTGTGTTTAAATTTTTTTGGCCAGTCTAAGGTTGGCCTCAAATTTCAAGGATTCTTTTAAAAAGTAGAGCTTCTCCCTCACAACTTCACTGCCCTGGGTTCAGTCCTGATCGTGGGTGGTGACTCTGTGAAGTTTTCACGTTGTTCTGTTCCCTGGGTGCTTAAGATTTTCTTCCACATCACTGTCATGCAGGTTGGTAAGTGAATTGTCTGCTATAAGCTGCCCCAAGTGTGTCGGTGAATGGTAGAATTAATGGGATATTTGATGGGAATGTAGGGAGAATAAAATAGGATCAATGTAGGTTTTGAGCAAATAGGTGGCTTATAGTCAGCGCAGACTAGGTGGGCTGAACAACTTGTTTCTGTACTGTATAGGTCCTTTCAGGTGGACCAAACACCCTTGTGTAAAGGCAAAGATTATACCCCCTTGTGGCTAAATACTTACTCATCTGAATGTGCTGAGAGTGCCTCCAAGGCACCGATACCAACCCTCCATGGGGAGGGATAATTGGCCTAGCACTGTGCTCTGCTGACTTACCTGAATGCACAGCCATGTTAAGCGGCTGTTTAGGGGCGGGCTAATAACTCCATCAGCCCATGACCTAATTCCCTGCTACCTGACAGCCCCCCCACCCCACTGGGGAGGGGAGGCCAGCAGGAGCCATTGGGGCAAGGGCCTTCAAGGCAAGGGCAGTCAGGGCAGGGATGGCCATCAGGGGGTGGGAGATGCAGGGTGTGACAGCTGGCTGACCATTCCAGCACCTCACTAGGTGCTTTGGTATTCGGGGCTCCTCCTTGTGGCTCAAAACATGATGTAGCAATGGTGGTCCTTCCTACCCATAATTCCCCATGCAGCTGGAACTGTTCTGGGAGACATAGCAGTTCCACCTGCGAGGGGGGATTATGGGTAGGGAAGACCACCATTGCTATGCCACATATTTATGACAGATGGCACTGTGCAACTGGTCTCCCCAAATCTGGAGGGCACTATGAGGCACCTCTGGATATAAATGGGATGCTGGAGCAGCCTTTTAGGCCTGCTGCCTGAAAGGTGAGTTCGTACTTTTCAATCCGTTCCTGTCGCTGGCCTCAAGGGGGAGGGTTCATCTGAAATGGCCTTATGATTCTGAAAAGGCATCCAGTAATTTCCGGCATAAAGGGTAGCAAGATTTTTTTTAAATATGCAGAATTTTGGGGTACAGGTCAAGTACCCCTTATCCAAAGTTCCGAAATGCTCCAAAATCCCAACAGGTGGAAAATTCCACACCTAACCTCACTCGTCCATGTGAGGCTCTGACGCTTTGTTGGCACCAGTTTGTTTCCAACCATCGTCACTGCCAGACTTACGAGCATTACTCACTGTGCTTTTTGCTTATATTCTACTCTGTGATACAAAGATATTGTTGAAAATGACCGATGGTGAAATAGCTGAAATGGTTCTGAATCAAGGCAAGTCCAAAACATTATTATCATTGTTGGTGGAGACTGAAAGGCACCTGTTGTTGTTGTTGTTAACAGCTGATACAGGTTTTCTGCTGAAGCTCGTGTGCTGCTTATTTACCCAAAACACATTATTCCAAAATCTGAAAAAAATCAAAAATCTGAAATCCTTCTGGTCCCATACATTTCAGATAAGGGGTACTTGACCTATAAAGAGCATAGATAAAGAATTGGCTAATATATCAGAGAAGAGAGTCAGACAGAAAAGGGAGGGATGGTAATAACGAACCTATTCCATGTTAGTTTAACTGTGGAAGTGCTGCTGGGATCAGTGATGTGTTGTCAAGAATTTACAATCATATAATTGATTGGACAAAGTGAAAAGTTGCTGATGAAGCCCAGAAGGATCCACATATTTGATACCTGGAGTATAATGTTGAAAAATGTGAGGTTTGTGCTTTGATAGGGAGAATACAGGGTGGCATGGTTGGTGTAGCGGTTAGTGCATTGTCTTTACAGCGCCAGAGATCGGGCAGGGGTTTGAATCCCGTGCTGTCTGTAAGGAGTTTATATGTTCTCCCCATGTCGGAGTGGGTTTTCCCCAGGGGTTCTGGTTTCTTTCCACCATTCAAAATGTACCAGGGATTGCAAGTTAAGGTAAAAACACAAAATGCTGGAGAAGGTCAGCAGGTCAAACAGTGTCCTTTATATAGCAGAGGTAAAAAATACACATCCAACATTTCGAACTTGAGCCCTTCATCAAGGAAAGAGAAAATGCCGGCTGGCATCCAAACAAAAGAGTAGGGGGGAAGGGTGGCAAAGGCAGATGATGATAGATGGAGGGAGGGGACAGCAGCAATGAGGGGGAGGAGGGATATCTGGATGGGTAAGGGGGAAGGAAGGGGAGAACTGGAAAGACAGAAAAGTGAGAGTGGAAAGAAAAGGCGAACAAGTTTAGTAGAAAGCAGAAAAATCGATGTTAATGCCATCTGGCTGGAGAGTGCCCAGATGGAAAAATATGGTATTGTTTCTCCAGTCTGAGCGTTGTCTGGTGGGATAGTACATAAAGTCATGGACAGACATGTGAGTGTGTGGGTGTGACTCGGAATTGAAATGGTTGGCTATGGGAAGGTCACGTTGCAGATGGAGAGGAGGAGCTGAGTGAAGAGGTCTCCCAATTTGCGACTGCTCTCCGATGGAGAGAAGGCCAAAAGTGAGCACCGGATGCAGTAAATCACTCCTGTGGATGCAAATGAAGTGTGGCTTCACTTCAAAGATCTGTATGGGGCCCCGGACTATGGTGAGGGAGGAGGTGTGGGTGCAAGTGTTGCATCTCCTGTGGGCACAGGGGAAGGGGCCGGGAGGGGGGGATACTATGGGTGGGGAGGAATGAGGGCATGAGGGATCATGGAGGATTAGTCCCTGCAGAAGGCCAAGGGGAGGAGAAGGAAAAATGTCTGGTGGTAAGTGCCAGAAATTCTGGCAGATGATGTGTTGGATGCATTGGGGTGGAGGTGAGGGGGATTCTGTTTGTTGCATCTGAGGGCAGAGGGGGCCAGGGCAGATGAGGTGGAAATGGAGAATGCAGGTACAGGTTAATTGGATGTAAAATGGGTGGCATGTAATCATAGGCTGAAATAGCCTGTTACTATGCTGTATATTTCCTGCTCACGGTGTCGAAGGCTTTGGTGAGGTCAACAAAGGTGATGTAGAGTCCTTTGTTTTGTTCTCTACACTTTTCTTGGAGCTGTCTGAGGGCAAAGACCATGTCAGTGGTTCCTCTGTTAGCGCGAAAGCCGCACTGTGATTCTGGGAGAATATTCTCAGCGACACTAGGTATTATTCTATTTAGTAGAATCCTAGCGAAGATTTTGCCTGCAATGGAGAGCAACGTGATTCCCCTGTAGTTTGAGCAGTCTGATTTCTCGCCTTTGTTTTTGTACAGGGTGATGATGGTGGCATCACGAAGATCCTGAGGCAGTTTACCTTGGTCCCAACAAAGCTTGAAAAACTCATGCAGTTTGGCATGCAGAGTTTTGCCGCCAGCCTTCCAGACTTCTGGGGGGATTCCATCCATACCTGCTGCTTTGCCACTTTTCAGTTGTTCGATTGCCTTATATGTCTCATGCAGTGTGGGAACCTCATCCAGCTCTAGCCTTAGGGGCTGTTGAGGGAGCTGGAGCAGGGCGGAATCTTGGACTGAGCGGTTGGTACTGAAAAGAGATTGGAAGTGTTCTGACCATCGGTTGAGGATGGAGATCTTGTTGCTGAGGAGGACTTTGCCGTCTGAGCTGCGCAGCGGGCTTTGGACTTGGGGTGAGGGGCCGTACACAGCCTTTAGAGGGCTTTGGCAAATACTAGAGCGCATCGGATGTCCCCCAAAGTTCCTCAACATGATTATCCAACTGCACGAAAACCAACAAGGTCGGGTCAGATACAGCAATGAGCTCTCTGAACCCTTCTCCATTAACAATGGCGTGAAGCAAGGCTGTGTTCTCGCACCAACCCTCTTTTCAATCTTCTTCAGCATGATGCTGAACCAAGCCATGAAAGACCCCAACAATGAAGACGCTGTTTACATCCGGTACCGCACGGATGGCAGTCTCTTCAATCTGAGGCGCCTGCAAGCTCACACCAAGACACAAGAGAAACTTGTCCGTGAACTACTCTTTGCAGATGATGCCGCTTTAGTTGCCCATTCAGAGCCAGCTCTTCAGCGCTTGACGTCCTGCTTTGCGGAAACTGCCAAAATGTTTGGCCTGGAAGTCAGCCTGAAGAAAACTGAGGTCCTCCATCAGCCAGCTTCCCACCATGACAACCAGCCCCCCCACATCTCCATCGGGCACACAAAACTCAAAACGGTCAACCAGTTTACCTATCTCGGCTGCACCATTTCATCAGATGCAAGGATCGACAATGAGATAGACAACAGACTCGCCAAGGCAAATAGCGCCTTTGGAAGACTACACAAAAGAGTCTGGAAAAACAACCAACTGAAAAACCTCACAAAGATAAGCGTATACAGAGCCGTTGTCATACCCACACTCCTGTTCGGCTCCGAATCATGGGTCCTCTACCGGCACCACCTACGGCTCCTAGAACGCTTCCACCAGCGTTGTCTCCGCTCCATCCTCAACATCCATTGGAGCGCTCACACCCCTAACGTCGAGGTACTCGAGATGGCAGAGGTCGACAGCATCGAGTCCACGCTGCTGAAGATCCAGCTGCGCTGGATGGGTCACGTCTCCAGAATGGAGGACCATCGCCTTCCCAAGATCGTATTATATGGCGAGCTCTCCACTGGCCACCGTGACAGAGGTGCACCAAAGAAAAGGTACAAGGACTGCCTAAAGAAATCTCTTGGTGCCTGCCACATTGACCACCGCCAGTGGGCTGATAACGCCTCAAACCGTGCATCTTGGCGCCTCACAGTTTGGCGGGCAGCAGCCTCCTTTGAAGAAGACCGCAGAGCCCACCTCACTGACAAAAGGCAAAGGAGGAAAAACCCAACACCCAACCCCAACCAACCAATTTTCCCTTGCAACCGCTGCAATCGTGTCTGCCTGTCCCGCATCGGACTGGTCAGCCACAAACGAGCCTGCAGCTGACGTGGACTTTTTTACCCCCTCCAGAAATCTTCGTCCGCGAAGCCAAGCCAAAGAAGATGCTGTATATCTAAATTATTTTTTAAATTTATAAAAAAATTTAAAAAAATAATAAAAATTAAAAATAAAACAAAATAGGGGAAAAGAGTGAAATATTTAAATAAAAAGAGACTACTTCAGATGGTAAATCAGGGACTGCAGATGCTAGTAAACTAGAGCACCATAGAAAACACTGGATGAACTCAGCGGGTCAGGCAGCATCCACAGAAGAAACAAGAAAGTCGACATATTGAGCCAAACCATTTCATCAGGAGGTGGAGGACTGAGGAAAATATCCTCTGAAAAGAGGAAAGGAAGGGAGTGGGAAGCTGGGGGAAGCAAGGTGTGGATAAGGGCAGTGGGAGAGGGGAAAGAGACTCAAAGGAGGAAGAGAAAAGGGACCAGAGATGGGGAAAGCTATGGGAAGCATTGGTATATACTTTAACAACTGTGAATACCTCCATACATGAAAGCAAGCATGAAGGTGGAGCAGGTAATTAGGAAGGTCTAAAGAATATTGGTCTTTGTACCTTGTGGAAGGGGATGAAAGGAGGGAATATTTGCAATGAGTGTACTTTAGAGTCCCCATACAGTTTTCTTTAAGGAGGGTTAATGCAAGGCAGGTAATTTGGAGAAGTTGATTGATAATGATGTTTTACCATGAGGAAAGAGGGAGGAGGTTGGAGTTTACTGGAAACAAAAGTGATGTGACATGATTGAGGTAGTTAAGGTTTTGAGGGGACGTTTCCTTTTGCGTTGAATTTGGGATGAGGGAGCAAATTTTCTGAATAAGGGCTATCTGTTGAGAATTTTCTCACATGGTTGCAAATCTTTGGAATTTCTACCTTTTGGAGCTGTGGTGTTCAAGGCTGAGATAAACAGAGTTTGAACCACAGGGGAGCTCTGCAGACTGGAGCTGATGCTAATTTTATTGAACAAGCTCCCAAAGAAAGCTATAGAAGCAGATATCATTTCGATAATCAAAAGATATTTAGATAAGTGGACAGAGAGGGTTTAGAAGGATATGGATCAAATGCAGGCAAACAGTACTATCCAAGAATGCCAATGTAGCACAGATGAAGGGCCTGTTCCATAATGATTAGCTCTATAATTCTAAGAAACGAAACACAAACTATCACTATTTTTGGGTGGTTTAGAAAAGCTGCTTCTGTGGAAAAGAAAGATAAACACTGCTTTTCTGTGCCAGCTCCCACTGAAACAAGGATGAAATGCTCCAGATTGCATTTTGCAGTGATTCTGTAAAATAACATTTGGTCATTTCATTAGCTGTTCATGTGAATATCCTGGGGCCATGAGCAAGGCATCAGGAACTTGTATTTAATAAACAAGAAATGGCTTGACTTGCACAGCAACGCTTGCAGAATCACAGCGAATCCCTGTTATTAATTGTTCTTCTCCGTGTTATGGAGTTTCA
This sequence comes from Narcine bancroftii, assembly GCF_036971445.1. Classification (NCBI taxonomy): domain Eukaryota; kingdom Metazoa; phylum Chordata; class Chondrichthyes; order Torpediniformes; family Narcinidae; genus Narcine; species Narcine bancroftii. The sequence continues at coordinate 21,658,613 of NC_091473.1, read as the reverse complement.
TATTTAACCCAATGTTCAACCTTAAAGATTCTGAACTGCATCTTTAGAAATAATGAAATAGATTAGTATTAGTTTTAGGTTTTATTTTTCTTTGTTTTTCTGCTTTTTTTTGGTAAGATGATCATATATGGTTTAATTATGATAGTCCTAGATCATAACTATTAGGCAGATATTATGCCAAGGTATGATGAGAATTGGTATAATGTAACGCAAGTGGTTTATATTCTTAATTATTTAACAAATAATGTCAAATTAACAATTATGGATGAAATTTGTTGTAAAGTGCATTGATATTAATTATATGATATGTATTATGATATTCCTTTTTTATATTAGTAGGACACATATATAGGATTATTATGTTAACTCAATAAAAAGATTTTTAAAAAGAAAGGATGTGTTGCCATCAATGGAGAGAGATGCAATAGGATATTTTGAGAGAATATTAGATAGGTACATGGAACAGAGGAAAAACTGAGAGCTATGCTGATGGGCAATTCTATACAGTTGTTAGGGTAGGTTGTTAGATCAGCACAATGCAATGGTCTGAAGGGCTCAAGTCCAAAGTATCTTTGGTATAGAAAGTACACTGCTGAACCTACATAAAAAAAGAAATAATGTTAAAACTTCAGTAATGCAAAGTATCACCTTATGCATTTCTCAGTAGAATTACTGCCTCACTTACCCACTGATAAAGATATTTGCAAATCTTGGCATGGTTTGTTGCGGATCATGACAAATCTATGCGATCTCATTCATTGAGTGTGCTCCCAATCAATGTCATACTAATTCCTGGTCCCACCAGATCTCCACAAGCAAGAAGGGGCTATTGGAGAGCGGCTGTGGCGAGAGCTCTGAATACTTTCCTCTCACCTAAACTTTTCATACTGGTAGATGTTAATTGGTATATATTGAAAGGAGCAATCATGGAATTTCTCAGGTTGATAGCAAGTCTAAACTCTTGCAGCCCCTATAACAACACCCATGCCTCAGAATGCAATTTACTTAACTACTGGCCTGAGTTGCTGATCATAGACAGTTCAGTGACCCTTAATTGAGCCATGGCAATGTTTGATGCTGGAACACTAATTGATCATGTTGGTAAAAATGTCAGGCTATAAAAATGGAGCACTCAGGAAGTGTATTTGAAGCTTACATTAATGTGATAATTAGGTCTTGGTATATAAGATCTGAAAATGACGCTCATTTTTGAAAGCTTTGAATGTACATTATATTTCTGTAATAGTTGGTGACTTGTAATGTTTCATGAGATGGATAGCAATGTTAATATTTGAATGAATGTAATTTATTTGAGGATTAAGTTAACCATATAACCATATAACCACTTACAGCACAGAACAGGCCAGTTCGGCCCTACTAGTCCATGCCTTAGCAAATCCCCACCCTCCTAGTCCCACTGACCAGCACCCAGTCCATACCCCTCTAGTCCCCTCCTATCCATGTAACGATCCAGTCTTTCCTTAAATGTAACCAATGATCCCGCCTCGACCACGTCTGCCGGAAGCTCATTCCACATCCCCACCACCCTCTGCGTAAAGAAATTTCCCCTCATGTTCCCCTTATAATTTTCCCCCTTCAATCTTAAACCATGTCCTCTAGTTTGAATCTCCCCCTTTCTTAATTGAAAAAGCCTATCCACATTTACTCTGTCTGTCCCTTTTAAAATCTTATACACCTCTATCAAGTCCCCTCTCAATCTTCTACGCTCCAGAGAAAAAAGCCCCAGTCTGCACAACCTTTCCCTGTAACTCAGACCCTGAAATCCTGTCAACATTCTCGTGAACCTTCTCTGCACTCTCTCTATTTTGTTTATATCTTTCCAATAATTTGGTGACCAAAACTGTACACAGTACTCCAAATTTGGCCTCACCAATGCCTTGTACAATTTCATCATAACCTCCCTACTCTTGAATTCAATACTCCGATTTATGAAGGCCAACATTCCAAATGCCTTCTTCACCACACCATCTACCTGAGTATCAGCCTTGAGGGTACTATTTACCATAACTCCTAAATCCCTTTGTTGCTCTGCACTCCTCAATTGTCTATCATTCAATGTATATGACCTATTTAAATTTGCCTTTCCAAAATTTATCTCTATTGCCTTTATCTCTATTAAATTCCATCAGCCATTTCTCAGCCCACACCTCCAGCCTTCCTAAATCACCTTTTAATCTATGGTAATCTACCTCACTGTCCACAACACCACCAATCTTTGTGTCATCCGCAAACTTGCTTATCCAATTCTCCACCCCTACATCCAGATCGTTAATATATATAACAAATAATAGTGGACCCAGGACCGAACCCTGAGGAACTCCACTAGTCACCGGCCTCCAATTGGACAAACAATTTTCTACCACTACTCTCTGACACCTCCCATCCAACCACTGCTGAATCCATTTCACTACCTCCTTATTTATACCTAATGCCTCCACCTTTTTTCCTAACCTCCTGTTAGATTGTGGGAGAAGAATGAAGATCCAGCTGAGATTCTTCAGAAAATTCCCCCTAAAGACTTCTGGTTGTGGGAAAGTATTGGAGCTTGTTTGGATCCTTTTAGATCTCGGATCCTTCGTCCAAGTCCGATCAAATGCAACTCTGTTTCCCTTCCCACTCACCTGCTGCGTATGTTCAATAATTTGTGAGTTCCACTGCATGCATTTTTTATTTGTTTGATGCAACTCTTTAATTCCCTGCAATAGTCAGTTATGGTGTTATAGAGTCATTGAAGCATTTAGTGGTAAAACGGGCATTTTGGCACATCGAGCCCATCCTGTCAAGAACAGTTGTGCTAATTCTACAGTGATTCCATGTTTTTCTCCTTGTAATCTCATCAGGTCACCCTGGATTCTACAGACCATGGTCAACTTGTATTTTTAATTTTTTTATTTTATTTTTCACACTATGAACCATATTAACCAAAATACACACAAACATTTCCTTCTTGAATATACATAGTGTCATTTTCTCTCCTTCCCACCCCCCTCCCTACCCACTAAATGTTCAACATATACAATAAAATAAACCCATTAAACAATGTCATCACACAATGAAAATAGACAAGAAAATTGTGTCATCTACTTTTACACACTGGGTCAGTTCATTTCGTCTTCTTCTCATTCTATCATTTGAGGGGATGGAGGTCCGATGTTGGCCCTCTCTGTTGTGTTCCATGTACAGTTCCCAAATTTGTTCGAATACTGTGACTTTATTTTCTAAATTATATGTTATTTTTTTTCCAATGGAATACATTTATTCATTTCTCTGTACCATTGCTGTATTCTCTGATTTCCAGGTTGACATTCTACATTTTTTTGCTACAGCGAAGGCTATCATAATAAATCTTTTTTGTGCTTCATCCAATTTGAGGCCTAATTCTTCACTTCTTATATTACTTAGAAGAAAGATCTCTGGATTTTTTGGTATGTTGCTTTTTGTGATTTTATTTAATACCTGATTTAGATCTTCCCAAAACTTTTCCACTTTCTCACATCCCCAAATTGCATGTACTGTTGTTCCCGTTTTCTTCTTATAGCGAAAACATCTATCTGATACTGTTGGGTCCCATTTATTTTTTGGGGCGTGATATTTAGCCCATGTAAGTAATTATATTGTATTGTGCGTAACCTCGTGTTTATTGTATTTCTCATAGATCCAGAGCATAGGTTTTCACATTTTTCATTTTTTATCTTGATGTTTAGATCTTGTTCCCACTTTTGTTTGGGTTTACAGCTTATTTCATTGTTCTCTTTCTCTTGCAGCTTGATGTACATGTTTGTTATAAATTTTTTAATTATCATTGTATCTGTAATCACATATTCAAAGCTGCTTCCTTCTGGTAACCTCAGCCTACTTCCCAATTTGTCCTTTAAGTGGATTTTCAGTTGGTGGTATGCAAACATTGTACCGTGAGTTATACCATATTTGTACTTCATTTGTTCAAAAGATAATAAATTATTTCCCAAAAAACAATTTTCTATTCTTTTGATCCCTTTTCTCTCCCATTCTCTAAACGAAAGGTTATCTATTGTGAAAGGGATTAGTTGATTTTGCGTCAATAATAATTTTGGTAGTTGGTAATTTGTTTTATTCCTTTCTACATTAATCTTCTTCCAAATGTTGAGCAGATGGTGCAGTACTGGTGAACTTCTATGTTGCACCAGTTTTTCATCCCACTTATTAAGTATATGTTCTGGTACCTTCTCCCCTATTTTACCTAGCTCTAACCTGGTCCATTCTGGTTTTTCCCTTGTTTGATAAAAATCTGATAGATATCTTAATTGTGCTGCTCTATAATAATTCTTAAAGTTTGGTAGCTGTAAGCCCCCTTGTTTGTACCATTCTGTTAATTTATCTAGCGCTTTCCTCGGTTTTTCCCCCTTTCCATAAGAATTTCCTTATTATTTTCTTTAGCTCATTGAAAAATTTCTCTGTTAAGGGAATTGGTAATGATTGAAATAGGTATTGTATCTTTGGAAATATATTCATTTTAATGCAATGTACATTTCCTATCAGTGTTAGTGGCGAATCTTTCCAATGTCCTAAGTCATTTTGTAATTTCTTTTTCTGAACTTATTATTTCCCTTTCCAGCTGTTCTATTTCCCGATTGTAGTCCTGCTTCATCTTAGTTACATAACTTATTATCTGCCTTATTATCTGAAGGCTTTCATTGCATCCATAATATAAATTTATCTTTCACTGATTCTGTATTTATTTCAAAGTACATTTTAATTTGGGGCTCAATTAATTCTCTAAAATCCTGTCTTTTAAGTAGCATGGAGCTTAATCTCCATCTATATGTTCTCGATGCGATGTCCTCCAGCTCTATTGCTAATAACAGGGGTGAGTGATCCGATAACAATCTAGCTTTATATTCCGTTTTCCTAACTCTCTCTTGGATATGGGCTGACAACTGAAACAGGTCAATCCTTGAGTATGTTTTATGTCTACTCGAATAATATGAGTTTTCTTTCTCCTTTGGGTGTTGTCTCCTCCATATATCCAAAAGTTGCATTTCCTGCATTGATTTAACCATAAATGAGGCTACTTTGTTCTTTCTGTTAGTCTTTTGTTCAGTTTTATCCATCTTTGAATCCAAATTAAGGTTAAAGTCCCCTCCTATCAATATATTCCCCTGCATATCTTCAAAAAGATACCTTGCATAAACTTTTGATCCTTTTCATTAGGTGCATATATATTGAGCAAATTCCAAAATTCTAAATATATCTGACACTTTATCATTACATACCTCCCTGCTAGATCTATTATTTCCTCTTCTATTTTGATTGGTACATTTTTATTGATTAATATAGCTACACCTCTGGCTTTTGAGTTATATGATGCTGCCGTTACGTGCCCTACCCAGTCTCTCCTTAATTTCTTATGTTCCACTTCAGTTAGATACGTTTCCTGCATGAATGCTATATCAATTTTTTTCTTTTTTTCAGTAAATTTAATAGCCTCTTCCTTTTATGTATTCCATTAATATTTAAAGTCATATAGTTCAACATGGCCATTTCATACTTTGTTTACATCTCATTTCTGCTTCCTCACCACCACCTTTCCCCTTTTCCCCATTTCCATTTCTCAGTTTTTTTTGTATGACAACACTTCTAAAACATAAAATATTTCAACCGTTCCCACATCTAATATTCCCTTAACCCCAAGTGTCCCCCCCCTCTCTGAGTCGCCCCTTGTCCCTTGCTGAACAACCACTACTCCCCTCTCCATTTGGACTGCGAACCTGTTCGCAAGTGTCAACTGATTTCGCAGTGACTGTTATTGTCCCCCACCCAACCCCCTCCAGAAAAGACTTTTATCTTCACATCACAACAAAGCTCCCCCTCGTTTGCTCTCTTTTTCTTTTTGTTTTATTTATTTATTATTAATTTTTTAACCCCTCCTCTTTTATCCCCCCTTCTCCCTTACTTCCCTTTTCTTCCCTCCTTTAGTTCTTACTTATACATAATTTTAACTTCTTTATTTGTAGTTTGTCATCATTCTTTGTTCTTTTTACATCTCTTCATCTCTCTTTCTGTTTTGCAGGCGTTCTGCAAATTCTCGTGCTTTCTCCAGATCCGAGAACAGTTGTTTTGCTGCCCCGGGATAACTATTTTAAGCACCGCTGGATATCTTAACATAAATTTATAGTCTTTCTTCCATAGGATCGATTTTGCTGTGTTAAACTCCTTCCTCTTCTTCAGGACAAAACTTATGTCTGGGTAGAACATTTTTTTTGACCTTTGTATTTCAGTGGTTTTTTGTCTTCTCTCATTTTATTCATTGACTTCTCCAATATATTTTCTCTTGTCGTGTATCTCAGGAATTTTACTAAAACGGATCTTGTTTTTTGTTGTGACTGTGGTTTCGGAGCTGATGTTCTGTGTGCCCTTTCTATTTCCATTCCTTCCTTCATTTCTGGCATCCACGGTCAACTTATAGAAGCATTAACTGTCTTGGGAATATCAGTATTGCAGTGCACCCAGTGGAAACACAGTCACCAAAAAGTTCAAAATATTTAGCAGCGGATGTTGGGACTTGCAGTGCCCTCCATATTGTTTGGGACAAAGACACTTTTTCCTTTATTTGCCTTTATGCTCCACAGTTCTAAATTTGTAATCAAACAATTCACATGTGATTAAAGTGCACATTCCAGATTTTATTAAAGGTTATTTTTATACATTTTGGTTTGACCATGTAGGAATTATAGCACTCTATACATAGTACCCTCATTTCAGGGCACCATAATATTTGGGACATAGCAATGATATGTATATTAAAGTAGTCATGTTTATTATTTTGTTGCATATCCCTTTCATGCAATGACTGCTTGAAATCTGTGATTCATAGATATCATCAGGTGCTGAGTATCTTCTCTGGTGATGCCCTGCTGCTACTGCAGCCATCTTCAGCTCCTGCTTGTTTCAGGACCTTGTCCTCTTAAGTTTTCTCTTCAGCACATGGAAGGCATGCTCAATTGGATTTAGATCCAGTGACTGACTTGGCCATTCAACAATTTGCCACATTTTAGCTTTGGGAAAAATTTCTTGGTTGCTTTACCATTATTCTTGGGATCATTATCTTGCTTTAGGATGAAGTGCTGTGCAGTGAGTTTGGAGGCATTTGCTTAAATTTGTGTAGAGAAAAATCTTGTCTGCTCTTTAGAATTCATTTTGCTACTGCCATCAGCAGTTACATAATCAGTGAAGATAAGTGAGCCGGAACCTGTAGCAGCCATACATGCCCACGTCATAATACCCCCACCACCATGTTTCACATGCTTTGGATCTTGGCCAGTTCCCTTACACCTCCACACTTTGCTCTTGCCATCACTCTGATACTTAGTCTCATCTGTCCACGACCTTTTTCCAGAATTCTGTAGGCGCTTTTAAATACTTCTTCGCAAACTGTCATCTGGCCTTTCTGTTTCAGTGTCCAGCGAGTGGTTTGTATCTTGCAGTACAGCCCCTGTATTCCTGTTCATGAAATCTTCTGCAGACAGTAGTCATGGACATATCCCCACCTGTCTCCTAAAGAGTGTTTCTGATCTGTCGGATAAGCGTTTGGGTATTTTTTTCATTATGTTGGGAATTCTTCTCTCACCAGTAATGGAGGTCTTCCTTGGCCTTTGCAATTATGGAGCTCACCAATATGCTCTTTTATTTTCATGATGTTCCAAACTGTTGATTTTGGTATCCTAAGGTTTGGGTGATGTCTCTTACTGTTTTATTTTTGTTTTTCAGTCTCATAATAGCTTCTTTGACTTCATATTGAAAAACGGCAACTACAGACTCCAAAGGTCAATAGCTTAGAAGAAAACCTAGTTCTCTTACACCAATGAAACAATTAAACATACCTGAGTACTCACAAACACCTGTGAAGCCAAATGTCCCAAACATTTGGTGCTCAGAAATTGGGGAACTATGTATAAAAAGTGTTGTAATTTTGATATGGTGAAACCAAAATGTATACAAATAACCTTTAATAAAATCTGGATTGTGTATTTTAATTACATGTGAATTGTTTTATTACAGATTTAGAACTGTGGAGCACAGGGGAAAATAAGGTGGGGGGGGGGTAAAAAAAAAGTGTATTTGTCTCAAACATTATGGCAGGCACTGTAGCCTCGGTCACTGAACTGAGCGGCAGAAGTTCTATGAGCTGTGGCATTGAGGTGCTACTCTGCTGCCCTCTTTGAATTATTGGTTTATGTGGGTGTTCATTGAAGCAAATGATCATATACCTTACACAATCACAATCAATTTTCCTTGTCCTTTTAACACCAGACTCCTCCAGTCATCAGAATTCTTGCCTGAAGACTGCAAGAGGCTGCGGAAAGAGACAGGAAATGTGCTATATATGCCTGATTGAGAGGAACTCTGAACCAAGTGTGCAGAAGATGGAGGGTATCCCCAAGCAACTTGCCTCAAATGCAATTCACGTGCTGAGCGTGGGAGTTGGAGGATTGTCAGGGACCTGCATGAAATGCTAATGTTGATTGGGCATGACGTACAAAGTGATTAACTGAGGCAAAGGCTTGTGGAGCCATGGTCTGAGGAAGAGCCTGCAATCTCTAGAAGTCCTAGAGCTTTCTCTTGCTGTTGCTGGATATGCATGATCCTCCTGTATACAAAGTGTCAGTTGCTTGTTCAGAAGTAAAAAAAATCACAATTAACATCATCTTTGAACTTGTGTGATAAGAAGTTGAAGACTGCAATGACCTTGTCTACAGTGCTACACTATCTGCTGCATTCAGGCTGCAGGTCATTCTATACAGTATATAAAACAATGCAACATAGGAACTGGTCCTTCATCCACCATGCCTGCGCTGAATGTGATGTCCAAATCAAGCTAAAACTCTCTCACTTGATAGCTAACCCACCATTCCATTAAATTCTTCCTAATTTTGGTGTTCTTTCTGATTAGCTCCTTAGAAAAATGCAGTCTCTTTATACATGGCTCCCAGGAGAACTGCAGGGTTGCAATAGATTTTCTGGTCTATAAAGTGACTAGATAATTACAGAGTCCTGTTTACCACCGTCAGTTCCGTGCCTACCAAACAAACATAGGCTAGAGATCAACATAGAGGAGGCAGTTGTTGCCTGGTGAACAGTTATCAGGTAGACTTGTCAATATTAATTTACTGTGTATTTAGTCCAAATCCTAAATTTATTTGAATTATTGTTTGAAATGAGCAAAGGTGAAGGTGGCTTTGACAAGGAATATATCAGGCATGAAGCACACAGATTTGGCAAGATTGAAAGAAGCAGCGTTCCATTAACCTAAGCAATAAAGCATCCATAGTTCTAATTTATTCCTTGTGACTGTGCTTTCTTTATGCAGGAATAAGGATGAAGAAAACTACTATGCAAAAGCTCTTGAAACGAATGCTCACCGTCCTATGCTCTCACATATGAGGTCATCATCATTTAGCAAAGCTCGCATATCTGCAGGGATCAAGAATGAGGTCACATTATCTTCAACATGTTCTGTGTCTACATAAATGTAAGTGGATCAGACTTGAATAGCGAAACAGTATGACAGTGCTAGCGACCTGGGTTTGAATCTGGCGCTGTCTGCAAGGAGTCATTATGATTTCCCTCTGACCTTCATGGGTTTCCTCTGGGTTCTCCAGTTTCCTTCTACCATCTTAAAAATGTACAGGTTTTGTAGGTTAATTGCTATTTTGGGGCAGCATGGTCTTGTTGATATACTGAATCTCTAAATTAAAAAAAATTAAATTAAAAAAAAATTAATCCTGAAGATAGACCCTATTTCTTGACACAGTGAGATATTTTCATTTCGCTTTTCACTCAACATTGAAGTCTGGATGTATGATCCAAACAAGGTGATAGGTTGGGTAAATTGTGATGCTGTTAGATTTTACTGTGTTACCTTTAGTATTATCATCTTTAACTAATCACTGAAGCAGTCAGTAATAATGTAAAAGGGAATCTATTTTACATAAAGCAAATGCAGTGTTTGCATGGTACCAAACACAATTAAACTCATTAGTATTTCCATTTATTTGGAAATGTGATATTACATTTTATAACATATATGAGGTGACAAATCATTGATAAATATTGCTTGGTATTACCATAAACTCAATTGGTATGTAATTCTCCATTCACAGTATTCTGGTTGCAATGAAATACAGAATTAATGGGTAAGAAAAATAGTTTGAAAGTAAGTTATTTCTAATAGTAAATTACCATCTGTGAATTTAAGATTTGGAGCGCTAGCAATCAACCACATTAGACAGAGAGTTGTGATTAATAGGCTTTAATCACCTTAAGACATCAACACATCTCCCATGTTGCTGCCCTGTCTCCAAGCCAGGTATTGAGAGAGGAGTTTGGGCATAACAGCCTTTATAGGGATTTCTCGGAGGGAGGAGTCACAGGTTCAGGGGGTGGACCAGCTCATACACTACCTACATACAATGGTTGCACCACATTCACCCCTTCTTTTGAAAGAAAGTCCAGTGGGTGAAGTGAGTCAATGTTCATTACAAGTTCAGCCTGTCCGGTAGTCTTGTCTGTTATTGCGACCATCATAAAGTTTGCTGTGGTTCAGCTACTGGTTCCCGGGTGGTGTTTTGCGCGACAGGCTGTGCCTCTGGTGGCTGAGGGGAGTTAATGGGACCATGCTCTGGGAATGGGGCACTGTGCCTGGTGCATTTAGTGGGGCTGGCTAGCCAGGGTTACTGTGAGGAGATGTTGATTGGTTGGTTGAGAAGTTCTCTGCATGCACCAGGTCTTGGATGGAAACCTTGTTCTGTCACTCATCTTGGTAATCCATGTAAGTGTATTTGGGGTTTACGTGGTGGAGGTGGACCTTCTCAACCAGAGAGTCAGTCTTGTGGCATCTGATATGCCTCTGGAGCAGTATGGGCCCAGAGGTTATCAGCTAGGACAGCAGTGTGGTTCCTGATGTCAACTTCCTGGGGAAGGAAAAGAGGCTTTTATGCAGCATTTCATGAGTAGCAATAAAGAGGAGGGACTTGGTGTAATGGAGTACCTCAGAGAGGACTTGTTGCCACTGGGAGATGGGCAGGCCTTTTGACCTGAGGGCTAGGAAGATTGCCTTCCATATGGTGGTGTTCCTTTTTCTATCTGGCCATTCCTCCAGGGGTTATAACCCATGGTCCTGCTCACGGCTATGCCCTTGGGCAGCTCCTCACTCATAATCAAGGATCCTTGGTTGCTATGGATACCACAGGGGTATCCAAACAGAGTGAATATGCTGCCCAATGCCTTTATGACTGTGGCTGTGATCGCGTCTGGGCAGGGGATGGTGAAAGGGAAGCAGGAGTATTCATTGATGATATTTAGGAAGTATACGTTCCTGTTGGTGGAAGGGAGGGGGCCCCTTAAATTCCATACTCAGATGTTCAAAAGTGCTGGTGGCTTTGTTCTGGATGATAGAATTGAGGTTTACACTCGGCATGGACTATACAGCTCCTTGATATGCTCAATCTAGTAAGGGAGGTTGTGGTAGAGTCTGGTGACCTGGGGTGGCAGAGATTGTTGTGGAGGACTTGGAGGCAGTCAAAATGTGCATTGGTGCATGTCCCCTGGGACAAGGCATCAGGAGGCTCATTGATTTCAAAGGCTGGTACAGGATCTCATAGTTGTAGATAGATTGCACAATTCTCCACTTCAGGATCTTGTTGTTCTTAATTTTTTCCCACTGTTTGTTATTGAACATAAAGGCAACTGCATACTGGTCAGTCAGCAGGGTGAATGGTTTGCCTGCTGGGTAGTGTCTCCAGTGGTGCACAGCTTCCGCTATGGCCTGAGCTTCATTCTCGATGGCTGAGTGCCAGATTTCAGGGCCCTGGAGGGTTTTGGGGAAAAAAATGCCACGGGCCTGCCTGCCTTGTTGAGCATGGCAGCCAGGGCTAAGTCTGATGCATCACTCTACACCTGGAAGTGGATGAATTAATCCACAGCATGCATCATCGCCTTGGCAATGTTGCTCTTGATGCATGTGAATGCTGTTTGGGCTTCCGCCAACAGGGGAAAGGTGGTTGATTTCACCAGGGGGCGGGCTTTGTCCGTGTAATTCAGGACCCACTGGGCATAATATGAAAAGAAGCCCAAGCACCTTTTTAGGACCTTGAGGGTATGAGGTAATGGGAGTCCCATCAGGAGGCACTTGCAGTTAGGATCAAGCCCAATAACACCATTCTCCACCTCTCCACCACACAACTGAAGATGCCCAGCCATGAAATGCTGAATGTATGCTAGGTTGAGGGTTTTGACTGTCTGAATAAATTTCTGTAGGTTAGTGACATGATCCTGCTGGTCATGGCCACAGATGGTCACATTCTCCAAGTAGGGAAATGTAGCCTTTACCCCATAGTCATCCATTATCCAGTCCATCTCCCTCTGGAAGACAGAGACCCCATTGGTGACCCCGAAGGGGACCTGGAGGAGGTGGTGGAGGCGGCCGTTCACCTCAAAGGCAGTGTACAGGCTGACCTCTGGGTGGATTGGGAGTTGGTGGTAGGCCGACTTGAGGTCAGTGGTTGAGAATACCTGGAATTGGGCAATCTCGTCAATGCGGGGGAGTGGGTAGGCATAAAACTGGGTAAAACAGTTTATGGTCTGACTAATCAATGACCATGTGGTGTTTTTCTCTCTGCTCTTAACAGCCACCACCTGTGCTGGATTCTATGATTCCTTTTGCCAGTAGCCATTTGACCTGCTTTGATGAAGGCTCTGTCCCCAGGGCTGTATTACCTGCTCTTGGTGGTGACAGGCGTATGTTTTAGGATGAGGTTCTCAAACAGGGGCGGCGGTGGGTCCTGGAGGTTTAATCAGGTGTTTTAAAAATTGGTAGTTGCGGACCATGGAGGGGGGGGGTATGGCCCGTCAAACTGCATTTGGACGCTCTTGAGCTGGCACTGGAAGTCCAATCCCAGTATTACTGGTAAGCAGAGCTGTGGCATGATGAGGAGCTTGAAGTTAATGTACTCCGTGCCCCGCACAGTCAATGTCACAGTGCAGCTGTCATGGATCTCAGCTGAGTGGGATTTGGAGGCCAGGGAGACTTTTCACTTTGCTGGGGTTACCGCAAGGGATTAGTTCTACATTGTGCCCAGGTGAATGAAGTTCTCCATGCTCCCTGTATCAAATTGGCAGTTCATGACATGACCATTTACCTCGATGTTAATCATGGCCCTCTCTCCTCCTTACATCTACTGTTCCAATTTCTTAACACCACACTCACAGCAGTTGTTGTAGTGCAAAGTAAGAATAAAGAGATCTGGTGCCAATCTACTATCACATCCCACTGACTCTTCTCTATCCCTACTATCCCTAACTCACCCTCCTCTCCCATCTCCTCTCTAACCCACATTCTCTACTTTATCTCCCATTTCCCCTCCAAATCTCTCATCCCCACCCCTCCTTCCCTTTCCATTCTATCACCCTTTCCCTCTGCTCAACATTTCCCCTGCTCCCTGTATCCATTACTCCTCACTATTTCACTCTCTAACATGTAAACAAAAACCCCTCTCTTCCTTCCATCCCTAGCCCTTAACATTCCTGATGGTTGCAGAGTCTTGATGCATACAAAATTCATGAAAATTCTATTCAATTACAACTGTGATACAATTTATAAAAACAAACAAAAATTGGATCCTAAATACTATAATACATAGTCCCAACTCAAAATAAAAATAAAGAAAATTTAATTCTCAACATCAGGATTAAACTCTATTCTTATAATTTATTGTATTTTACTTGTATTGGATCATTTTATTATGTTATTATTTTTGTTGGAATTGAATTCCACTTCTACAATATCCTTCCTTGAATGCAATAAATGTCCTCCTTTGAACGCAATTCATTTGCCTAAAGAAATTTGATTGGGGAAACAAACCTGTTTATTGTCTGCATTATGCCATTGAAGATTGATTTTCCTGCAATTAAAGATGATAATGGTTATTTGGACTGAAATAGTGATCTGGTGTGTCAATATTTCCCAGTCCAGGACAGGTCCTGCATAATCTGGCACAACTGTCAACTGTTTGAATCTAGCCATGATCCTGCAACCTGCTGCCTTCATGTCTGTGAACAAAGTCCTCAACTCTAGATTTCTGTCTGATTCTAATTCAATGACCACAATTGATGGACTCAATAAAATTCATCCACCTCCATTGGAAATCAATTGCCTCCCACATGGATTGTAAAGTGCCAGTCAACTGATTTCTATTCCACCCCATGACCACATCTGCTCCTTGAATCAATTTGGGTCCTTGTTGGCACAGATATATCCTTGATAATTATTGCTCATAATATCCCTATCGGATGCAATCAAAATGGGACCAGGTCAAGCTATTGTATTTGCGCTCTCTCTCTCTCTCTCTCTCTCTCTCTCTCTCTCTCTCTCTCTCTCTCTCTCTCTCTCTCTCTCTCTCTCTCACTTTCCTCTTAATAAGACAATTATTAAGAAGAGTACATTTTTAAGCAACAACTCAGATTTCAGACTTTTTGTCAGAGTACATACATGACATCATATCTAACCATAAGATCCTTTTTTCTGTGGGGACACAGAATTACCACTTATTGGTAGTGTAAAAACACTGTGTAAATGTAAACAAAGAACTGTAAACTGATAATGAATGTAAACAAACTGCAATACAGAGAGAATAAGAAAATTCAATAAAGTGCACAAGTAAGAGTCCTTTATTATACAAGGTAATAAAATTCAAGTTTATTATCATTGAACTGTACATATATAACCCAATGAAACAGCGTTTCTCTGGACCATGGTACACAGATGTTCACACAAAATAAACAGTACAAAATAATCACATATACAAAGACATAATTAAAAATAAATAGATATAAATATTGAGGGATTTACTCGGTTACAGAGACTGTTCATCAATCTCACAACCTGTCAGTCCCAATTATGATGCTCATGTTCCTTGGAATTGGAGGTCTTAAAAATTCATTTGGAAGGAGGGTCTAGTGATTGGGAGATGAGCTTGATAATTCAGTGACAATTTCTTGTCATTATTTTTATATAGTTCATAAAAGTAAAACAGGAACAGATTATATTCATCAGTGCCCCTCCATTACACCAGCTATTCAAACAGGATTCATCAGATTAAGCAGGTACTTCATCAGCCAGCAGATGGCAATGGAAGCACACAATTGGACTGAAATTTGCATGGCATCATCTATTGATCCCAATTACACCTGTAATTAAAAAGAGCTAGAGCTAACTCCTTAGCTTATCATGGAGGTGGTAAACTAATGCAATTGAAGTGTTCCATTCAAAGTTTATACTGCACCTTGTGTTTAACTTTCCTTTGTATCTTTTACAATCTTATGCTGTCCCAAATTTCAGAAAAATGTAAACTTGATTCATAGTTTACAATTTACAGTAATTGGGTGGGACAGGTAGGAGAGAGATTGGTGGCAGGAGGGACAGGGTATGGGATAATAGGAATATCAGCTTGCGAGTTGCAGGATTTAGAATGGGCAACAGCTAAACATGAAATAAAAATGAATGGGCAACAGGTATGAATCTCCCGATTCCCACACATCTCTTCCGCGTGTCCGGAGTGATGAGCTAGTTACTTGAATATGTTGCTCACATTCTGGAATTGATTTTAAGTGGAATTTTGGAATCTAAATGTAATACTGGGAAGCTGACAATCAATTCTGCCAACCAGAGTTTCCATCTCAGTGTCTTTTTCTGCATTGCATACAAAGGACTTTTGTTTGTAGGAACTTTCTTGGCTCCTTGTATGATGTGCAGTAATTTTGTGGATGATGCTATCAACGAGCAGAAATCAATGAGTGTAGAACAATAGTAATGGTGGTTATTGTCGTAGCTCCACTCGATCATATCTGTTCTTTTCCAAGACATTATCCCTCTTGATTCCACACTTCAACTGCATGAGAACTGCAAAATGCAATAACCTGTATAGTCAGGTGTAAACTTCACACAGACAGCACCAGACATCAGGATGGAATCCAGGCCACAGGAGCCAAAACTACTCTGCCACTATGACTAAAACCAGATGTTGTCATGAAGATTATTCAATGTTTTTCTTTTTTTAGTGGCCTCTCAGAATTGGGGATGGCTTTGTAATTGGATTCTGCAAGGTCAGGATGTTCCTCAGCCAGACACCTAGGTTGTGCCGCAGCATGAACGATAGAGCTTAACAGGACAAATGGGTGAGATGTTTCAGCTGCTATACAAACCTTTCACTTTTATTTGTATTATAGCTGAACGGCAGGTTAAGCTCAGTCCTTTATTAGGGCTGGAAAGGCTGCTTTTATAGTTTAAGTTCTCGCCGTTTTTTTGCTGATTGACTGACTCATCCATTGAATAGCAATAGCGGGCGGGAACATCCATACATATGAATGCCCTTCTTCCCCAGCCTGTTTCTGCTGATTTAGCTGGGCAGCTTGACCAATGCCATTTTAGGGCTGTTGACCTGATGCTGCCCCAGCTTCTACCCCTGCCGGTTCGTTGTATTGGGAGTCGCTTGAGCGATCTCTGTCCACGTCAGCTGTGCAACCAATTGCGCCCTGTGCAATTGCGGGCCACCACAGTACCTTATTTTTGCATTCTTTCCTTGGCAAATCTCAAAGTGCTTCCTGTTCTCCTGGATATGGCTTCCCAAATTTGTTGTCCTGCATTAAGAGCTCCCATGTGTTACAATTGACGAAAGTTTTCAAGGATGATAGGGAATTGATTTCTCTATTCACCTTTAAATATGTGTCACAGCAGAGTTCGGAATGGGAGCCTTGTTTTGGGAAGATGGTACCAGGCATACCAACACATGGCCTGCCTCATCAAGCTGGTGCTGACTGAGGGTGATTGGAGCCTCAGTGCTGGGTACGTTGGTTTGATGCTAGTTTCCTTATTCACTTAGTGTACAGGTAAGACAGTTTTGAGTACTTCTCCAATGACGTGAGATTTCATGCCTCATACACAAAGTTCAATGCTGCATGGGCAACTCATAGCTTGGATTTAATTCCTTGGTGTTCAAACACTTCTCTATGTGGCTGAAGATTATGGTGGCAATGATGGATTTCATCGGTGACTTCTTCCCTCCTGAGATACAGAAAGGTTTTTTACTAGTCTTATTTGCCAATTTTGATCGGTGCTGAATGGCTTGGTAAAGGGTTTTTAACTTCAGAATAATATGCTTATTATTCATATGCTTTGGGAATGATGGTTTAAGGTTCAGTCTCCAACAAGTATCATCAGCACATGGTAATTGATTGAAGTTGGCATAATACTGGTTCTCTTATGGAAGTGACAGCTTTCAGAATTTTTCCACTGCTGTTAGGTCTGCTTTGTTCGAGAATGAGTGAGTCAGACACCAGACTGAGTCGAAATCAAGGTTCTTTATTACCGGATTGTAACACTTGCAACTAACAGTGTTAGTTGGAGAAGGCGCATTCTCCCGATGTCAGCAAGTGGTGTTTTTTTATACCTCAGGACACGCACTTATCATACCATTACACTGTCCAATGAATAAGCTGTTGCTACCCTTCACTGTTAGTCTGCTGCTCATCAGCTTGTTAGTGCCAAGCTTATCTTGAGTGTACAAGGTCACATCTGCATTCTGTTACTCCTTAGTACTGGGTGACTCCTTCTCCGGTCCCATCTCATGATGTTTTTACCTTACACTGGTCATGTATGTTACGAGCCCAGAGGACCCCAAAACCCAGCAGCAATAGATATTCACCAAGGCAAATGGTTACTTAAACAAAAGTTGCTTTTAATTATCTTTAAACATGAAAACAGAATCACACTTTAACTTATCACTATTGACTTAACTAACTTAACCCCCCTTCTAATTCTAAGCACACATATGTGTAATGTGTGTGTAAATTCAGAAAAATTCTTTGATTCACAGTCCAATCTCACTTCTCATTCCTCCAAGTTCACTGGTTGCAGGCAATTCTTATACAGTACACAGAATTTAACATTTATAAAGTTCATCAAGCTTTGGTGCTTGAAAAGTAAATGGTTACTGCTCAGGAAGGTTCTTGTCAGTTTTCAGTGAGATATTTGTTATTCACTGGACACCCACAACTGATTCCTTTTTTAATCAGCCTCTTCAGTGTGTTGCTGAAGAAACTTTCCCCCTCAGGGTTCTCCAGATGATAACCTCTTTCTTTCAGTTCACCACATAGTTCCTTTTTGTTTTGCTTATTTCGTGAAACATTAGACAGCTAGTCCTCTCCTCTTTTATGAACCACAGGGGCTTTGACCAGGCTGAACTAAGTACTCACAACCCATCTTCCAAATGGGGTTTTCTACAAGCTTGCCAGCTTGTCCTGTTCCAGTCCCAGCTGCTGCTGCTGAACTGTATCACTGCAGAACTGAATTCTGAGTCTCTCTCTCTCTTTCTGAGGGAAAACCTGTTTTACTCTGTCTGCTTTCAAAACCGCATGACCCTCCTAAAGCAACAAGTTCCACTCCAGACAGAAAGTGGCTCCAACAAGTTCTTTCATCTGTTGCCTTTTTGTAAACTACAATCCATTAGTGAAGTTTCTTGGGCACTCTCCAAAGCTTTTGCAAAGGCTCTGGGGCCAACATTTGTAGCATGAGCAGAGCTCCAGTATTTTAAATAAAATCTTTTTTAAAGTGTTTGTATGTGACCAACACAAAAAAAGCCTGCCCCAATTTATCTCCCAAAAACATATCTATATACTCTATCTCATGTATATATAATTTCCTCTCTAGCAAGGAGATGTAATTGCAGCAGACAACATTAAGAATAGGATTGGTGCAATGAACCAACCTTATTTAACCTATATTGACTGAAATTCACTCCATGATGTATCTGTCACTGAGGATTGTGGCTTGCATGTTATTGAAGAAGAGATGGAGGATGCCAAAAAATTCTTTGTGGACTACAAAAAAGTGTTCATAACATTGAGATTCATATAATAATAAGGTTTCTACATGATTTATTTCTGATGATGTAATCTAAAGTATTTTTGAGGTCAACATTGTTGTTAAGCAGCTAATTATTATAGCTGAGACTGGCAAGTATCAATCATTCAATCACAGAAAGCAACAGGAAAAAAAAATCCATCAGGGAAGAGAGCATTACTCAGTAAGAAGAATGCTTCACATTTCTTCTGTGTGATCCAGATGTGGAGATGAGTAATACTCTGATCTGTGCTAGTAATTAATTAACTAGCACAGATCAGTAATCAAGCCTGGGAACCCGTTATAATAGGAGGCGCTGCTCCCTCAGCTAAATTCATAAAGACAAAAAATATAAAGCAGGCAACAAAATGAATGATGCAATCCACAAAACATGTACTTCAAAACCATATGCAGCAACTAATAATTCTATCAGAATATTAAAAGTGCAATTACCTTGTAATTTTAGCTTGTCTGAAACAAATGTGATGGGTTAGTCTCTCAGCGTACTGAGCCTTGAGGCAACAAAATGTACCCACTCTATAGTTTAGAATCCAATCAGATGCTCTGTTTGACTTTTAGGCTCTATATATATACCCAATAATTCAAGGAAATCATTAAAAGTAAATGTTTATGCAAACTATCAAAAAAGCCAGGGAATTTAGTCTGTCAGGTGGGAATTCTGCTCAAAGCTAAATAATGTTTTGGAGAAAGACAGTTTTCCTTTATTTGCTCCTGTGCTCAACAGTTTTAAATTTGTTATAAAACAATTCACATGTAATTAAAAATGGACGTTCCAGTTTTTATTCAAGGTTATTTGCATACATTTTGGTTTGACCACCTAGAAATTACAGCACTTTTTATACTTAGTTCCCCATTTCAGGGAATCACAATGTTTGGGACATTTGGGTTCATAGGTGTTTGTAATTACTCAGGTATGTTTAATTGCTTCATTGGTGCAGGTTTAAGAGAGCTATATTTGGAGTCTGTAGTTGCCATTTTCAACATGAGGACCAGAGTTGTGCCAATCAAAGTCAAGGAAGCCATTATGAGGCTGAAAAACAAGTATAAAACAATAAGAGACTTCGCCCAAACCTTAGAATGACCAAAATCAACTGTTTGGAACATAATTAAGAAGAAAAAGATTACTGGTGAGCTCAGTAATTGCAAAGGGACTGGTGGGCCAAGGAAGATCTCCACTGCTGATGACGGAAGAATTCTCATCATAATGAAGAAAAATCCCCAAACACCTGTCTGACAGGTCAGAAACATTCTTCAGGAGGCAGGTGTGGATGTGTTAATCACTATTGTCTGCAGAGGACTTCATGAACAGAAATACAGAGGCTACACTGCAAGATGCAAACCACAAGTTAGCCACTGAAACAGAAAGGCCAGATGACAGTTTGCCAAGAAGTATTTAAAAGAGCCTGCAGAATTCTGGAAAAAAAGTCTTGTGGACAGATGAAACCAAGATTAACCTGTATCAGAGTAATGACAAGAGCAAAGTGTGGAGGTGTAAAGGAACTGGCCAAGGTCCAAAGCATGTGATACATGGTGGTGGGGGTGTTATGGCCTGTGCATGTATGGCTGCCACAGGTACCGGCTCACTGATCTTCACTGATTATGTAACTGCTGATGGCAGTAGAAAAATGAATTTTAAGGTGTATAGAAACATCTTAACTGCTCAAGTTCAAGCAAATGCTTCCAAACTCATTAGATGGTGATTCATCCAACAGTAAGACAATGATCCCAAGCATCTTGTTAAAGCATCAAGGAAGTTTTTCCAAAGCTAAAGACTAGAAAATTCTTCAATGGCCAAGTTAATCACCCGATCTAAATCCAATTGAACATGCCTTCCATATACTAAAGACAAAACTTAGGGGACAAGTCCCTGAAGAAAGCAGATGGCTGAGAAGATACTTAGCACTTGACGATGTCTATGAATCACAGACCAAGTAGTCATTGCATTCAAGAAATATGCAACAAAGTACTAAACATGACTAAGATGCATGCCATTGCTATGTCCCTGACATTATGGTGCCTTGAAATGGGGGAACTATGTATAAAAAGTGCTGTGATTACTAATGGTCAAACCAAAACGTACACAAATACCCTTTAATAAAATATGGAATCTGCACTTTAATCACATGTGAATTGCTTGAATACAAATTTAAAACTGTGGAGCACAGTGGCAAATAAAGGAACAAAGTGTCTTTGTCCCAAACATTATAGAGGGCACTGTATTTGGGGCAGTATCCTGGGTGGGATTGGTCTGTCCAAATTCCTTTTGACACCGAGTTACAGGACGACACAGTGGAACCTCAGTGATGTTGGAAGCCTTGCATTTCCAGTTACCCAGGTTCAATCTTGACCTCGGGTGACTCTGTGAGAAGTCTGTGATTTTATGGCTTCCCTGCAAATGGTCTTGTTTCCTCCCACATTCCAAAGGTATGCTGCAGTAAATTGCCAACTATAAATCATCCATTATATGGGTAAGTGGCAAAAAGAATTAAATGGACATATTGTATGAGTGAGAGAATAAATTGCTGATATATTGGGAAATTAGAGGATTGGACCCCTGAAGCAAACGTGGACTCAGTGGGCTGAATATACTGTTATAGCATTAGATTTCATGAAGGTACAGGGTGTCAGACTTCTTGAATAGAATGTAATAGTAATCATCTTGCAATTGGCAATTTGGGGAATGTTGGAGTGTTCTGAATGTAAAAACTATAAGCCAGGGTGAGGGTTGGTGAGTAGTTTTTGGTTACTGGCAGCTCCTATCAGGAGGGATTTCAGTGGGGTTTTGTGATCAAGCTCCAGATGGACACGTAGCTTCCGATCACACATGGTCAAATGAGTTAGGTCAAGCTTGCCCCCCCAAACCCACAGTGTTCCAGCCACTGTGGGTTATAAAACTACCCATACTACTGACCTTTAAACCCTACCTTCTATTGAAAACATTGTTTTGGTGATTTTGTGGAGCATATGGGGAACTTTTCAGTTTTGAATTTGTTCCAAAGCCATTATGATTACAATCAATTGATTGAGAAATAGAGTTGAAGTGGGTCTGCCTTACTTTGACTTTGCAGGATTGTAAACCCTGTCTGCTTTGAGTGACTAGTCCAGGTCAGTTAAACAAAAGCTAGTTCCTTATTCTTTGCCAATATACTTGCTGGGATTTTTTGCCAGATATACCAGGAAGAATCCATTACTTTTTGCTGTTTATCTTAGCTACTCCATTGTTGCAATACTAGATACAGTTGTTCTGAGCTGTTGTGCAATAAGATAGGCCGAGCATTTATTGAGTGCCTTTTGTGACTTCAGAATAACCTACAATTAGGTCCCACACATAGCATTGTGCTAATAAATGGAACCTCTAAAAATGTTATATTCCCTCACAACTGGACTGGGGTGTCATTGTGAGTGGAACATGAAACTGCCTCCTTCTGTGCTGTAGAGAAAGAAATGGCTGTCGATGTTGAAATTTTGAGCAAACAAAGATTTATGGAAGGAACATAATGGGAGTAGCCATTCAGACAGCATCCAAGGGGTTCATATTTCAGGTCTAGTGACTACATGTGAAAAATAATTTCCTAGCTCTATTGTACTTTTGGAAAAATAAGAGTATATTTAAATAATATGAGCTCATTTCACAATACAGCCAATACCACACTAAGCAAAGTGCACTATTTAAATACTTTGCTTATTCTCAAAATAATTCTTTGGTGTAGTACTTAAATTTATTTATTTTTACGTCATCTCAAAGGCAATATCAATGAATGTTTCATGTCTACCATGAAATTGAGATTGATAATTATTTGTTAACTAGTTAAAGTTGTAAGAAGGATCTCAAAAGAAGGGTGAGAGAGAAATTTAGTCATGCAATTTTAGAGTTTGTCATATGAAAAGCTGAATATATGAATGTCAAAGGTGAAACAGAGAAAGTGGTGGATGAAACAGTGTGAGTTAAAAGAATACATGGCTTTTATAACATTGTAGGCATTAAGGTGTGGAGAGTATGATCCACCAATTAAGACCATATTCATGAGCCCCATATAATTCTCCTGTACATTTAGAAAATACTTGCGGTGGGGGGGGGGGGGGGGTAAAATATGTCTGAAGCATTCAGAATTGACCAAGAAGTAGATTTTGGTTTCCAATAACTGGGCACTAACCTGGCAGACCAAATTATTTTTAAAAAATCTGTTTGATTTTTCATTGCCAGTTATAGCCTGGATACTTACTCTCTTGACAGGGAATATGAAAAACAGTTATTTTGTCACTTGTGGTGAAATCCAACTATATTGGGCCAGACAATCTATGTAAATGAAGGAAGCAGCAATTCCTCAAAACACATCAGAAAAGAAAATTTATATATATGTATAGATATACAAAATATGCTTGGAAAATCTGTCTCATGGAAGCTTAGCAAGAATAAAATCAACATGAATTGAAAAGGTAGTTGGAGGCATTGATCCAAAAGTAGAACAAAGAACTAGTTTTGAATCAAGGTATTGAAGAACATGTTGGGGTGGTGTTAGTGTTGCAGACTATTTGCCAGTCCTAGAGTTTATTACAATAATTCCCTTCATCACTTCTAATAGTGTGTTTGATCACTTTCTCATTGGGTAGTTGCCAAGATTTTCCAAGAATGTTTTATTTTGGTTTATTCTTGATAAAGGAGTTCATTGTTTTCAAAAACTTGTATAAAGTCTGTATTATGAAAATCTACAAAATCCAGCAAGTGAGTTAAGTAGACAAATGTTCGGGATTTATGTTAAGTGCTGTGAAATAACATTGCAACTGGCCCTTTTTATTGCTAAGAGGCATAGTAATGTTCCAGTGTCCTACAGTGATTGAAAAACATGAATAGTTGGCTGTCACACACTCCCCTCCTCAACTTCCCTTCTCTAATTCACTTTTATGAGGATTTTCTGTGTGTTTCAAATTGGAGACAAAAAATAGAGACTGGAGATGTTGGAATCAGAGCCAAAAAAAATCTGCTGGAGGAACTCAATGGGTGGAGTAGCATCAGTGATAGAAAAATAATTGCTGATGTTTTGGGGCGGAATGTTCATTGAGACTAACAGTGCAGAGGGAAATGGATAGCATAATGAGGACAGGGTGGGAGAGGTTAGATGGGATTGACGAACCAGGGATATTTGATGGAAGGATGGGGGTGGATTTGGGAGACAGGTCCCAGACAAAGGGGGAAAGTGCATGAGAAAAAAACAAGTCAGATGGAGGAAGATGAATCACACAAGGTGAAGCTGGAGACAGCTGGTGCTTTGTTCTTGTTCCTTCCATTATCATGGCTTCATTTCTGAGCAATTTGCTCCAAAATAATTTACCCCTTCAGCCAATTCTTTTCCCAGTAATAAAATTTCTTACATTTCTCAATCTTTCTTTCTTCTCCAATCTCTGGTTTTTAATTCTCAGACTTGTCATCATAGGTTTAACCTATTTTGCAGAAAATCACTTCATGACATTGACAAACTTCAGACAAAAAAGTTCCCTTTGTGTTCAGTTTCATTAAAGCACAGACCAAATAATATCAGAACAACACACATAAATTTATGACATGGGACACAATGCCTCTATTTGTTTAGAATATTCAGTCAGTAGAATGTGTCACAACCTGAAATATATGCTAAAGTATTCTTCAGAAAACTATTGACCTGAATAAAAAAGACCTTTGCTTTATGAACATAGAGAAAATTCTCATCTGTTCACCCAACCAATGTGAAACTATGTTGGTGATTTCACTGGGATATTTAACTTGAACTTGTAGCAGCGCTATGGCAGCACTACAACTCCCAGGAGGCATCAAAATAGCCATGTGATGTCAGTGCGTGATGACATCAGTGCATATCGAGCGCGTAACTCTATGGCTTTTAAAAGGTTGCGTAGGTGATGAAGAGCAAATCTGTTTGATTCACTCCAGAAATGCCTTGTGTGGTTATTTCGTTGTGTCCACTGCGATTTCAGTGGCTGCAAACGGTCATTTGCTTTTCTTTCTTTACTTGCTGTTTATTCCCTTCTCTCTAGCCTTTTAATTAAGGCACCTGCTTGCTTTTTACTCAAATCTCAAGAGATCTCATTCAGGTGTCAAATTTCCAATTGACTATCCAGAAAAATAATCATCAGATGCCGCTGATGGGCAGACTTCATTTGCAGTGCTCCATTTTCCAATATCACAGGGAAGTGAAGTTTCCATCATAAAGGGCTAAGGAGTGGGGCAAGGTGTGAACATCTCTCAGCTGTTGTTGATTGATACAAACAGTTTTTGTATCTCTTATGGCGAATCAACCAATAATGAATGTGGAACAAATATCCTTTAAAGCCACTGCATAATGAAACCAAATGTAGAATATGCGTAGAACCAGTTATGACAAGTATCCATGGAAATTTTTGCATTTTACTATCAATTGATAGCTGTTGTACTGAAGAGAAAACATTTTTTAAAATCATCTGTTATACATATTAATTGTGCCGTTATTTAATACTGCCACTTTGATTATTGTGCATCAGCTTTCGTTATAATTGAGATACATATTTTGTTGGGCCAGATTTTTCTCCAGTTCTGTAAAGCTGCCGTTCATCGCTTTGACTTTTTCAGGGATATTGCACTGGAATTTACTATGATTTAAAAAAAAAATCACTTCAGCACAGCATACTCAAATAGGGCTTTGGCAGCCATAGAAACAAGGGAAGCACATCTCCATCAACTCAAGCAATTGACCTCCCACAAGCACCCTGAATAAGTGATGCAGAATCAAAACCAGGCAGTGCCTGTTAGAAAACTGAACTTGATAAAAAATCATATAGAAAAAGAAAGAGGGAAGGAAAGAATAAAGAGAAAGAGTAGTTGAGATCAAAGAAGTAAAAAAAAGTGTTTATATTTTAAGGAATGAGATTCCACTCATGAAAGCTCGTTTCCAATGTCTGAGAGGTTGTTTGCAAGTAATGATCATCTGACAGATTTACTTGCACTAGAATAAACAATTGATAACTTTTTCTGGCAAATTCAGTGCCCATCTATTATTAAAGTGCAACAACTTCATGTCTATGAATGTGAAAGCCAATGTTTTGGTAAAAGACTGTTTCTGTGCAGCTCAGAGCAGTAGAAGGATAACTTCCTAAGCATAGAACTTTAATGATGATGAGTGATGAGTCAACTGATCTTACAATTCTTATAATAGCAAAATCCAGCCCAGTGTTAAAATGTTATGCCTTGTAAGTGCCTGTTTTTCATAGTTCATGATACTGCCTCATGCACCCATGATGAGCTCGTTGACTATCTACTTTGCTGCCAACTTTCACCCCAACATCAAATTCACTTGATCCACTCTTGTAACACTGTCCCCTTTCTTGATTTATCTGTTTCCATCTCGGGAGACAAACTCACGACTGAAATTTTCTACAAATCCACACAGACTGGGGGAATTGCTTTGTTGGGAAACTTGGCTCTGTTCCAGTGGCCACCCATTTCAATTCCCTGCTCCATTCCCTTGCTGTCATGTCTGTCCATGGTCTCACACACTGCCAGACTGAGACCACTTACAAATTGGAGGAACAACACCTTATATTTTGTCTGACTGATGGCATTAACATTGACCTCCATTTTCTGTTAGCCCTCCCTCCCCATTCTTTCCCTATGTCTCCTTTGCTTGTGCTCTGTCTCTTTCTTCCTTCTCTTTTCCCACTGTCTACGCAAGCTCTGCTTCCACAGAGCCCCCCAAAATTGTTCCTCCTCCAGTCAATTCTCACCTTTTCTCTCACCTGTGTTCCATGTTATAACCAATTAACACCTTTTGTCTGTTGGTCTGTACTCCTTCCCTGCCCATTCTTCCCTCCCCAGCCTTTTAATTCAGGCGCCTGGTTTTTACTTATACAATGAAAAAAGGCTCAGGCCTGAAATGAAGGTAATATATCTTTACCTTCTGTGGTCACTGCAAGACCTGCTGAGTTCCATTAGCATTTCTGTGTTTTTACTTCGTACTCCATAATTCACAGATTCTGCTAAGATTTGCAGAAATTAAAATATTTCAGATGTTATTTTCCAGTCTGCTCACAACAAATAGATTCAGTATATTTGCAGTCAATTCAAACAAAGTATTTCAGGATGATACTGTGACAGAGTATATAGATATAGATGTTTTTAGGAGATAAATTGGGAAAGGTTTATTAGAGTAGCTTATATACAAACATTTTAAAACAGATCTTATTTGAAATACTGGAGCTCTATCCTATGCTAGACATATCAGCTCCATAGCTTTTGTAAGAGCTCTGAAGAGCGCTCAAGAGACTTCACTAATGGATTGTTGTTTACAAAAGGCAACAGATGAAAGAAGATGTTAGAGCCTCTGCTGTCTGGAAAAGAACTTGCTGTTCTGAGAGGGTCATGTGGTCTTGCTAGCAGAGAGAGTCAAACAGGCTTTCTCTCAGAGAGAGAGAGAGAGAGAGAGAGAGAGAGAGAGAGAGAGAGAGAGAGAGAAAGAAAGCCTCTCACATACAGAGATCATTTGTTCAGTGTTACAGCCAGCAAAAGTAGCTGGGACTGGAACAGGACAAGCTGGCAAGCTTATGGAAAGCCCAGTTGTAAGATAGCCTGGCCAAAGCCCTTATAGTTCATGCTAGAGGAGAGGACTGGCTGTCTAATGTTTCACTTGGAATAAGAGAAACAGAAAAGGAACTCTGTGATGACCTGAAAGAAAGAGGTTATCATCTGGAGAACCCTGAAGGGGCAAGTTTTGTCAGCAAGACACTGGAGTGGCTGATGGAAGTACATCAGTTGTGGATGTTGTCGGACTCTGGCTTTACCCTTCCCTCAATTTGGTCTATATGTCGTCTAAGTCCAGCGTGCTCGTTGAATGAAGTGATAGGAGAAGGTATTCAGTTTCACAATCAGTTTATTACATAGCACAAAAATAAAGTTTAACAGAGCTCTTGTTCAGTCGTTAGTTCATAGGTCATCTGCTCAGTGAGCTATTCCCCAAGACTGACTCCTACTGTCCAGTCTCTTCTGTTTATATAGATCAACATTGTTACATTGACCAAGAGTTGGCTTTCTTTGATAGACTCCTTGCATAAGATTTATCTCAAACAATTTCCTGCTCTGCACTTATCGATGGTGTGAACCTCCTATCTTAATCCCCAAGACCAGAACATCCTGTTGTTTTGATCAGAAGTCAATTCATACCCCAGATATTTCTAATTATTTATTTATTCTCATCTGGCCATAGTCTTCTGTTCTAATCAACACCTCCCGTGTACCCTTATGACTTAATATTCCTACTAAATTGGTTTATCCATTTTGTTTGTCTCTGACATTCTCAGTCATGGTACTCTTATCACTTATCCTTGCAATACACTTATCTTCCTGTCACTGGCCTGTTTCAGAATAAATCACTGTCCCTATGGTTCCTCCAACCTCATCCTGTCTAACTTCTCCTATTTGCTATCCTTTTTCTCCCATGTGTGCTTTACAATTAGCAGTGTAACTTGGGGATGAAAGTATTTTCTCTCTTTGTATTTTGAGGCAGCAAATTCTACACATACTATAATCAGCCAACTTTTCCACATACTGTGGCTGTTACTTAATTGCATTAATATTTCCCTTAAACAGTATAATTGAAGTAAATAGTAAATTGTTACATAGTAATGGATTAATGAATACATAATGAATAGTACATAGGCATATTTTCCATGATTACTTAACCCTTGGTTCTAACAATGTCCTGGAATAACAAATCTCTCTCTAAAAACCAACAAGAACCTTCCTGAGCTGTAACTATTTACCTTTCAAGCACGAAAGTCTGGTGAAATTTATACATGTTAAATTCAGTGCACAGTATAAGAATTCCCTGCCACCAGTGAACTTGGAGGAATGAGAAGTGAGATTGGACTGTGAGCCAAAGATCTTTTCTGAACTTACTCACACATTACATACACGTGCATTTAGAATTAGAATTAATAAGCTAAAGTTTGATTCTGTTTTCACGTTTAAAGATAATTAAAAGCATCTTTTGTTTAAGTAACCATTTGTCTTAGTGAATATCTATTGCTGCTGGGCTTTGGGGTCCTCTGGGCTTGTAACAATACATAAATCACAAAAAGAGTTAAAAGTGGTACCATTCCCAAGCACTCACTAACTTGTTCTTCCAGAAGGAACTGGTCACACTTTGAAAGATATTCTCAAAGAAGCCACAGGAAATAACTTCAGTGCTTGTTTCTAAATCTTACAAATGACAACTATGGTAGAGAGAGTGACTGCTCAGTGAGGGAAGAGGTATCAGTCTAGACCAGTGGAGTTACTGTGTCACACTCCTGAGTTGTGCATTGTAGTAATGGAAATGCTTTGATGAACCAGGAGATAACCACTAAACAGAGATTACTCAGTCTGTTATTCTATTTCTTAAAGCTTTTCCACATCCATAACACAGTGATCCCCTTTGGCCTTCCATTTCTGGCATCTCCTTTACAGCACCTCACCCAAACTGGCACTGTCCCCACATTACAAATTCTCCTGCTTGCTCTTTGTTCCATATAAATGCTCACATCAGAATCAGAATTTACAGTCATGAACATGTCACAAAATATGTTGTTTTGTGGCAGTATCACAGTGAAAGCAGTTATGTAAATTAGTTTACAAAATAAATTAAAATAGTGCAAAAATATGCAAATTAAGGCAGTGGTGCTGTGGTTCATTGTTCATTCAGGAATCTGATGGCAGAGGTGAAAAAGTTGTCCTTCAGCTGCTGAGTGCTCATCTTCAGGCTCCGGTACTTTTTTCGTGATGGTAATGGAGTGAAGAGGGCATGGCTTGGGTGGTGGCTGCTTTCTTTAGACACAGCCTCTTGTAGATGTCCTCAATGGAGTGAAAACTGGTATCCATGATGTTACAGGCTGAGATAACAACCTTCTAGAGTTTCCTGTCCTGAGCATTGGCACCTCCGTATCAGACAGTGATACAACCAGCCAGAATGCTTTCCACGGTACACCTGTAGAAGTTTTTGAGAGGATTCGGTGACATAGAAAATCTCCTCAAACACCTCACAAAGTATAGCCACTGGAGGACCCACCTTCGTGACTGTATCGACATGGAGGGTCCATGACAGATCCTTGGAGATGTTGACACCCAGGGATTTGAATTTCTTGACCCTCTCCACTGCTAAGCCTTCGATGAGGACTGGGTCATTTTCTGATTTCCTCCTGAATTGATTCCTTGGTTTTGCTAATGTTGAATGCAAGGTTGTTGTTGTGACACCACTCAACCAGCTGATCTATCTCTGTCCTGTGCACTTCCTCATTGCCATTTGTGATTCTGCCGACAACCATGGTGTTATTGGCAAATTTGCAGATAGCATTTGAATTGTACATAGCCACACAGTCATGGGTTTAGAATAAGTAGAGCTTTGGGCTAAGCATGCATCCTAGTGCCTGTGTTGCTGACAGGGAAGTAAAGGTTCCAGTTTAAGAGGGGGGTACAGAGGCCCAGGGGTTGGAGCTTGTTGACTAGCACTGAAGGAATAATGGTGTTGAAGGCTGAGCTGCAGTCACTAAAGTGCAGCTGTATGTATGAGTTGTTGTTTTCTGAACGATCCAAAGCTGAGTAAGCCAGTGATAAAGCATCTGCTGTGAAGCAATTGTGAAGGTAGGTGAATTGCAGTGGGTCCAGTCCTAAACCTTGGTACATTCTAATTCTGGCTATCACCAACCTCTCAAAGTATTTCATCACAGTAGATGTGAGTGCCACTGGACGATAGTCATTGAGGCAGCTCACTCTATATTGGGATGAATTATGCCCTTTTGAGGTAGGTGGGAACCTCTGACTGCAGCAATGAGACATTGAAAATGTCCCTGAACATTCCAGCCAATTGGTTTGCACTCTTTCTTGTCAGGTACATCATCAGGGCCTCTTGAATGATGTTCTGACGTCGGCCTCAGAGTCAGATATCACAGGGTCCTCAGCCTTTGCAGGGATTCTCAGAGGCACTGTTCTCAAAGCAGACATAGAAGGTTTTTAAGCTTATTGGATAAAGAAGCATCGCAGCCATCTATGGTGTTCGCCCTCACTTTGCAGGATGTAATGGCCTGTAATCCCTGCCATAGCTGGCGTGCATCTGTCCAGAATGAATGCTGAAAATGACAAGAACTATAATGGAAGGAATAAATCCCCAGCTTTTGGAGCTCATTTCAAGCATGTTCTTAAGAAAAGAATAATTAACCATCCACAATTTGCAATACTGTGTCTGGTTTCCCTCAGTACAGCACCTCCAGGACAAGGAGTCATTGGATGAGGCAATGGCCAGCCAGAAAGCCAAAGCAAAATAAAAGGCTTTCACAAATTGCAGAGATGGTATGGAAAACTTCAGTCAGCTGTTTGCTGTGTTTCATCTTCCATGGTTTTGTGTTTAATCACTTGGAACCTGCTTTTCACCTGCCTTCTCATCACCTTTGTTAGAAATTAAAGTACCTTTAAAGAAATTGCTCGAGACAAAAATTGAGAACAAAGAACATTTATTACTACAACAATGCAAAGTTGGGTGCTTCCCCTTACCCTGGGAATACACACACATACTGGGGCTCACCCAACTTTTATACAGTCAATTTCAGTATCAGAATGCCCTCCCCCTTACATTCTTCTGCCCCCTGGATGGGTTTGGCATAGGTAATCCTTCCTGCCTACGTGCAGTTTCAGTACACTTGGAGGACCAGGGGGTATCCTGTGGGTGCCCCATCATGTCATTGTCCTTATTCACACCTTCCTGATTCTCTGGGCTACAGTCTCTTGATATGCAGAGTTGACTCATTCTATCTAGGGTTGGCTAATTTCATATGTATAAATCTGTGTATGGTTAGCTAATTAGAAATGTATGACTTGGTACTTCTGTCCAGGGCTAGGAGACCCTTATCTGATCCAGACTACCTCAACTTCCTACATTCTATTGTACCTTACCATTCCTTATCTTAGTCCTATGGTCTTGTCACAAAGACTAGAAGATTCTTATGTTAATCGTGCTGACTCTGCTTTCCTGCATCCTAACCCCCAAGCTTATCCTGTTTGTACTGGTTACAGCCATTTTACTGATGAACTTTAGTTTCTTCCATGTTCATAATTTTAGATCAATTTTCCCATCTCTCACAATCCTCACTTTTCTTTTAGATCAGTAATACTGATCTTTCACCATGGTCAGTGTTACTGATCTTTGGTTACTAGTGTCAGTGTGACTGATCCCCCCCCCCCCTCCTCACTTTTCTTTTAGATCAGTAATACTGATCTTTCAAGTGTAAGGTGTAGTTTTACCCAGCTGGTCATTAACTGAATTGTAATGTCTGTGTAAAGTCTTTAGGTAGGGGAGCACCATGAAGGTCAGAGTAGCAGAGTCCAGCTGCTTATTAGGGTTGCGAGTATCAGGCTCCAGTTCTCAGTAAAGAGTCTAGTCCAGCCCACACGTTGAAACATTGAAGCAGTGTCTTTGAAACACCCGACTTTTGTAAGCGTTGTCCTGACGAAGTCTGTGAGAGACGCTGCCTTCAGCAGCGAACGAGTAGCAGTCTGTGAGAAGCGCTGCGTTCAGCAGCGAACGAGTAGCAGTAGTCAGGCGGTTCCGTTGAATTGTGGCTAGTATCTGATGTCCTCTTCAGCCCCGAACCCTAGGGCCACCGATCTCCGAAGGCTGTCTGGAGCCTGATATTAAAGTGTCAAGCAGCTCACGTTGTTGGTAACTGGTGCTCTCCTTCACGGGGTGATGAAAAGAGACCAAGCTGGGGGTGGATTGTTTCTTGTGATTTAACTGTGTGTTGCAGCTTGTCTGCTAACATTAGCATATGTATCATTGAACTTGTGAGTTGCAGCCTGTCTGTGTACATTAGCATATGTATTAACTCTCTCTCTCTCTGTTACATGTACAATCCTGACTACCATTCTGTCTGTCTTTGTCCCACCATGTCCTTTGTGCTATCGCTTCAAAACTCCTGTCTTTAATACCTGTGTAGGCTAAGATACAAATTAGATGTACTCCACTAAAGCTGTTCAGTTCCCCTGGTCCGTATTGGAATCCCTTGTTAACCCATATCCCACTATGACTATACATTAAATCTATGCCCTGTCTACATTCTAAAGGAGCACAATTGTAACCTCTGCTGCCCCTATTCCAGGGGAACTTAAAACATTAACGAACAATATTCCAAAAAATGAGTAAACAACAATGAAAGTAAAACCCATTGAAAGCAGCAATAAAATACAACAATAACTGAATAAACCACAAAAAATGTAAAGCTCATTGAAAACAGCAATAAAATACAACAATAACTGAATAAACCACAAAAAATGTAAAGCTCATTGAAAACAGCAATAAAATACAACAATAACTGAATAAACCACAATAAATGTAAAGCTCATTGAAAACAGCAATAAAATACAACAATAACTGAATAAACCATTAAAAAAAATGAAAAAAAATGTAACATTACGGCACTTTGTCACGGCGCAGTGTAAGTTTCAGGTCTGATGGATGAGGAACTGCACGCCAGGTTGGGGTTTGAATCTGTGTGTCGTGATGTTGTGGTTCAGAAGCTGGTTTAATTCTTTGAATGTGGGTCCAGCCTTTCTCTCTTGTTCTTACTGCGGTGTCTGTAATTAAAAGTACACAGAAGGGACCATCCCAGGCAGGTTTTAGTTGATCCTCTTGCCATGCTTTTACATATAACCAATCACTAGATTTTAATAAAATGAATAACAATCTGACTTTCCTTTGTGTTAGTGTAAAAATTGTAAAATATAACACAAACCATATTTGCATGGGTTTTGAATATGTTAGACCTTATTAAAATGCAGTTGGAGCTGCTTGTCTGTATGGGGCACAACCCTCCAATTTGTTAGAGTGAGTACATAACAGACATTGCAGCACAAGAGCCCCTGCAAGAGAACTTGAAACATATTCAACCTTTAGTTCTGCCTTAAGTAAAATGCCTTGAGCCACAGCTCACAGGAGCTGGCCTTATTTAAAACAGTCTGTAAAACAGGCACCAAAAAAAGTTAAAAGATGTTCTTATGAAGATTGCACACACAATAATTTAAGTACAGGCTAGTTTCTATTATATTCCACTTAAAAGTTCTGCTGCATGAATCCTGGAGCTTGTGGAGTCATTATTGAATCAAGAAATATTGGTGCCATGCCAATCTCATTCTAACATGCCAATTTCTCCAGTCCTTAAGTCAAGATGTACTGAATAGCATCTGGTACAAGATCTGTGAGTTCTTAATGATATTATTATTCTTATGCACCCAATTGTTCTGAACTATGCCACCAATTTAAATCATATTCCACCTATTGCAGTACTCACACACCACCATAGACCAGTTCGCAGGTTTATTTCTCCATTAAGCTGAATCCAGTTGCGCAGGGTTTACCTCCATGATCATTTACAATGTAACTTCCGCACTACCGGATTTAAATATAAACCTGATGAATGGGGGAAAGTTATCATGAATTAAATAACAGCGGCAATACAGAGAAATTGTGCTGAGGCATTAATTTCACTCCGGAGGAAAATGCACCAGAGAAATGAATGATTAAACTTATAGGAATCCCCATAGGAATCCCCAGAGGTTTCTTTATTCTTCAGAGGTGGGTGATCTTTAAACTCACGGACCTTGACTGCTGAATGTGTAGAAGAAATGTATTAAATGTGTTGATAGGGCTCCATACCTCTAACTGCAAGACAAGAGCCTGAAGCCTCAATTTCAAGTGCCACAGTGCACTTAAAGGGACATGCACACTCCCCCTTCAACTGGCTGATCCAGCCACTTTACACATCAGATCCTTTCTTTATCTCACATACACTTAAAGTTAAGATGTATAGAACTCACCCTATTTGCGCAAACATTTCTCCCTGCAAATGTTATAACATCACTCAACTCTCAGGTACTCCCTGTGCAAAATCACATTTGAATACAATTTATTTCATAAATTGGAATTAACTGGTAGTTAAATTCGCTCATTCTACAGTATTGATAAACGATCCTTTATGACATTTAATTTTTAGCATGAATTTTAATCAATATTGGTCAGTGACTGAAGTGGGAAGTCGTGATTTATGAAATTATCTCTGGTCTCTACTCTCCCACTCCCTGCACTTCTCCCAACATTCAGGAGCTGGCACACAGTCCCTGCCTTTTTTCATGTTACTCATCTACTATTCCTTTAACTGCTTGCATCAAAATGTTAGCCTTTGCTTTCTGCTTATCCTCAGATGTCTGGACAAATGCTTTTTGTGTGATCTGTAGAAGCTGGGTTATTCCCTGCTCATGCCAATTTTCTGTCTTTTGTAATTTTCTCCTAATGTCTGGGGCTGAGTTGGTAACAAAACCTGTTAGTACCAATTGTTCCCCTGCTGGGGATTCTATGTCGAGACCCCCATATTGTATATATATTTGGTCCCAAAAATTGGTCTTAACTGTTCGGCACATCCCTGGGGATCTTCTATCAGGGAGGTCAGTTCTTTCTTAAAGTTACGCACTTCAGTACTGGTCAGGGGCATATTTACGAAACCGAGACCCTCTCCCATGGGAACTTCCCGCAGTGGTCTCATCCAATTGGTTTCTGGCTTATTAGGTCTGGGTTCCTGCTCCCTGGGAAATGAATCAAAGGGTTCTGCCCTTTCTTCCTGAAGAGTCTCACGCTGTTCTGAATTAAAGTTACCTCTCTCTCCTGTCAACAGAGGTGGTAATCGAGTGCTTTGTGAGCAAGTTATCATACCACTCCTGCTCTCTTCTCTCTTCTCTAGTGGTGGGGGAGGTGGGGAAGGTGCAGAAGGGTAGGTTATAGGAGGGGAAGGAAAGATAGGAGCCGGCATAGGAGGAACATAAGGTGGAGGGAGGGAATGTAACACATCCCAACCCTGTGATTCAGGGACAAAAGGTTCCTCCTCTCTCTTATCCCTGAATTCTTTCTCATTCAAAACCAGCTGTTCAATGGATCCCTTGAGCCAGCAGGCTGCACATTCCCTGCTCTCAACATTGTCTTTCTGGTTTTGATAGAGCCATAGGTTCAAAGCTTTACACATCCATTCATCCTCGGATCCGAATTTTGGCCAGTACACGGAGCTCCCTTTAACCAGGTATTTAACCCATTCATTACAACAATACCTGACCATCGTCAGTTTGTCTTTACCACGGGTCTTTCCTGTGCCCCACTCAGATAACATCAACCCAAGCGGGCTGTACGTAGCTATCTGGTGGTCACGTCCTGTGTCAGGACTCTCATCTTTACTGCCCACTATTCCCATGCTTAGGAACAAGTAAAATACTCTTACCGAGTTCTAGTAGTACTGCTCTAGCGCACGTCCTTCCGCCGTTTGTTCTCAATGCCTCTTCTCGGATATCACTCGCTTCTTCCACTGACCAGCCACCCGTCGCCCGTGAGTCCAGCTGAATCAGCCGGGGTGCACCTACTCTCGTCGTCGGGGCACTCTGTCAGTGGAGGGAGTGTGATCCCGGACGAGTCCCCATTTGTTAGAAATTAAAGTA
This sequence comes from Narcine bancroftii, assembly GCF_036971445.1. Lineage (NCBI taxonomy): Eukaryota > Metazoa > Chordata > Chondrichthyes > Torpediniformes > Narcinidae > Narcine > Narcine bancroftii. The sequence goes on along the minus strand of NC_091473.1, from coordinate 21,622,125 downwards.
CCTTTAAAGAAATTGCTCGAGACAAAAATTGAGAACAAAGAACATTTATTACTACAACAATGCAAAGTTGGGTGCTTCCCCTTACCCTGGGAATACACACACACACTGGGGCTCACCCAACTTTTATACAGTTGATTTCAGTGTAGGAATACCCTCCCCCTTACATTCTTCTGCCCCCTGGATGGGTTTGGCATAGGTAATCCTTCCTGCCTACGTGCAGTTTCAGTACACTTGGAGGACCAGGGGGTATCCTGTGGGTGCCCCATCATGTCATTGTCCTTATTCACACCTTCCTGATTCTCTGGGCTACAGTCTCTTGATATGCAGAGTTGACTCATTCTATCTAGGGTTGGCTAATTTCATATGTATAAATCTGTGTATGGTTAGCTAATTAGAAATGTATGACTTGGTACTTCTGTCCAGGGCTAGGAGACCCTTATCTGATCCAGACTACCTCAACTTCCTACATTCTATTGTACCTTACCATTCCTTATCTTAGTCCTATGGTCTTGTCACAAAGACTAGAAGATTCTTATGTTAATCGTGCTGACTCTGCTTTCCTGCATCCTAACCCCCAAGCTTATCCTGTTTGTACTGGTTACAGCCATTTTACTGATGAACTTTAGTTTCTTCCATGTTCATAATTTTAGATCAATTTTCCCATCTCTCACACCTTTGACTGACAGCAGTAACTTAGTGCAGCATTCTGTTTCCATAAACACCATTCCCACTTGGTCCAATCTTTGTAACTCATCTGTTCCTTGCCTGAGGTCTGGATTTCCATCAGGTTTAAGTGGATAGAAATCATGAATGGAAATGTTGGCTGAATTGTCACACTGAGAATATAGAGGCCAATTGTGACACTGCACTCCCAGCCAGTTACATTGAAAAGAATTCAACCCAGGCTGAAGGTTAGGCCATGCAATGTTTACCAAATCATTTGGTAGAGCAGCTATTCTCAATTTTTATTCAGCTATGGCTCCCCTCAGACTCAGCTCAAAGTTTATGCCCCCCCCATTCCCTGTGAAGCATTCAAGGTTTGGTTTCTTCTGTACTTCTCTCCTACCAACTACATAAAAAGTATTTCTGTTACATGAAGTGAAAAAGACCAGGCTTTTACTTAAATGCACAATGGCCCCTGGGGTGGGGAGGGGGAGGTGGAATAGGGCCCCCTGTTGAGAATGATTCAGTAGAGTACCATTTGAAAAAACAAGATTGTTGTTGAATGTTCTGCTATTAGCAGTAATATACAGCGCAGCTTATTACATCCTTCACGTGTATGGATACAGATTGAACTTTATTTATTGCATTCTTGGAAGAAATAGATAAACAACTCTGAAGCAACCAAAACTAGAATATCAAGGTTGATTAACGAAGCAGAGATTGCAGTGAGTGGCATTGTACAAAAAGGCAATCAATAATGAAACAACCACTGATAAGAAATCAAATATCCTGAGCACTAAAAACTGAACCTGACCATTTGTTTGACAATCAGCTCATTATCATTGATGTTCAGTAAAAGTCACAGGTTGAATCCCAACTTATGTTGGTGAAGGTTGAGACATAGCTTAATTAGATTCACAACTAATGCCAGAAAATCTTTGGACACCAGAAAGTGAATTGCATGAAGAAATGCCCAGGTATATAAATGATTATATATGCAGTCAAACCCAGATTAAATCACTTTTATACATGAGTTTTTAATGCAAGTGTTATATTTTGTTTAAAAAAATTCACTAAAATCGGAGTCTGGTTTTAGCACTGCCTAAATTATGCAGTCAATCTGGCCAGACCACTAAAGCTATGAATATTGATACAGGCATAGTGGTACAAAGGTGAGGCCTCAGCTGAGCTCAGTTCACTCAGTGAGAAGGTTGTGTGGTGGAGGGTGGTAGATAGTTCTAAAAACACAGCTGGGGTTGGAGCTGGGATGAAGTGTGCGATCCAAAGGGGCTGTGAGAAACAGAAGTACCTTCACAGAATTTGCTCGAGACAAAAATTGAGAACAAAGAACATTTATTACACAACAATGCAAAGTTGGGTGCTTCCCCTTACGCTGGGAATACACACACATACTGGGGCTCACCCAACTTTTATACAGTTCATTTCAGTGTAGAGGTACCCTCCCCCCCCCACCATTCTTCTGCCTCCTGGATAAGTTTGGCATTAGGCAATCCTGTCTGCCTACGTGCTGTTTCTGTTGAACTTGGAGGACCAGGAGGTATCCTTTCGGTGTCCCATCATGTCATTGTCCTTATTCATCTGCCTTTGTCCTTATTCACACCTTCCCAACCCTCAGGGCTTACTAACTCTTATATGCTAATTCTGTCTAAGGCTTACTAATTACATATGCGGAACTTGCTGACTCTTATCTTATTCAGACCAACTTTACTTCCTACATTCTATTATCTACCCTTATCCTATTCATACTGGCTTTATTCATTACACATATTTTCATATTAGTTTTACTCATCTCTCACAATCCTCACTTTTCTTTTAGCTACGCTTCGTGAATTCTCAACTGGAATGTATTACTTGTAAACTTGGTATTTTTCCCAGTGAGTCAGTAAACAAACTGCAGTCTCAGCATCATCAGACAGAATTTGGGAAACAAACATCCTTTGGGTTATAGTGTTCTGACGAGGGGTCCGTTGAATTAAATACTGCACACAAGTCTTTAGGCAGGGGAGCACCATAATGGCCAGAATAGCGAGTCCAGCTGCTATAAGGGCTGTGGGTATCAGACTCCAGTTACCAATAAAAAGTCTAGTCCATCCCACACCGGACCAAGGTTGCCAAGTCTGAACCTGGGCATGGGAAGGTTTTTGAACTCCTGAAGAAGTGACTTTAACCGCCTGACCGTTGTGAGCATTGTTATTAACCAGTCTTTCACAAACGCTGCCTTCAGCAGCCAATGAGTAATCGAGAGCCAGGCGGTTTTGTTGAACTATGGCTCGTATCTGGCGTCTTTCTTCAGCCCATAAATTCAGGGCCATCACTGTCTGTTCGGTGATGATCTCCAAGGCTGGAGTCTGATTAAACGATTTAAATGCCAGCAGCTGTGGTGTTCTGGAGCAGCTTACGTCGTTTACAACTGGAATTCCCCTTACAGTGGTGGTTCTTAACATTCCGAATGTTTGTGTTACCCAAAAGATGATTTACAGGAGACCAAGTTGGGGAGGGGTGTTTCTTGTCACTTAACCTGTGAGTTGCACTTGTCTGCGAACATTAGCATAAGTATCACTGAACCTGTGAGTTGCAGCCTGTCTGTGAACATTAGCATATGTATTCACTCTATCTCTGCTACATGTCTTCTTTCTTTTCTTTGGCTTGGCTTCGCGGACGAAGATTTATGGAGGGGGTAAAAAGTCCACGTCAGCTGCAGGCTCGTTTGTGGCTGACAAGTCCGATGCGGGACAGGCAGACACGATTGCAGCGGTTGCAAGGGAAAATTGGTTGGTTGGGGTTGGGTGTTGGGTTTTTCCTCCTTTGCCTTTTGTCAGTGAGGTGGGCTCTGCGGTCTTCTTCAAAGGAGGTTGCTGCCCGCCAAACTGTGAGGCGCCAAGATGCACGGTTTGAGGCGTTATCAGCCCACTGGCGGTGGTCAATGTGGCAGGCACCAAGAGATTTCTTTAGGCAGTCCTTGTACCTTTTCTTTGGTGCACCTCTGTCACGGTGGCCAGTGGAGAGCTCGCCATATAATACGATCTTGGGAAGGCGATGGTCCTCCATTCTGGAGACGTGACCCATCCAGCGCAGCTGGATCTTCAGCAGCGTGGACTCGATGCTGTCGACCTCTGCCATCTCGAGTACTTCGACGTTAGGGGTGTAAGCGCTCCAATGGATGTTGAGGATGGAGCGGAGACAACGCTGGTGGAAGCGCTCTAGGAGCCGTAGGTGGTGCCGGTAGAGGACCCATGATTCGGAGCCGAACAGGAGTGTGGGTATGACAACGGCTCTGTATACGCTTATCTTTGTGAGGTTTTTCAGTTGGTTGCTTTTCCAGACTCTTTTGTGTAGTCTTCCAAAGGCGCTATTTGCCTTGGCGAGTCTGTTGTCTATCTCATTGTCGATCCTTGCATCTGATGAAATGGTGCAGCCGAGATAGGTAAACTGGTTGACCGTTTTGAGTTTTGTGTGCCCGATGGAGATGTGGGGGGGCTGGTAGTCATGGTGGGGAGCTGGCTGATTGAGGACCTCAGTTTTCTTCAGGATGACTTCCAGGCCAAACATTTTGGCAGTTTCCGCAAAGCAGGACGTCAAGCGCTGAAGAGCTGGCTCTGAATGGGCAACTAAAGCGGCATCATCTGCAAAGAGTAGTTCACGGACAAGTTTCTCTTGTGTCTTGGTGTGAGCTTGCAGGCGCCTCAGATTGAAGAGACTGCCATCCGTGAGGTACCGGATGTAAACAGCGTCTTCATTGTTGGGGTCTTTCATGGCTTTGTTCAGCATCATGCTGAAGAAGATTGAAAAGAGGGTTGGTGCGAGAACACAGCCTTGCTTCACGCCATTGTTAATGGAGAAGGGTTCAGAGAGCTCATTGCTGTATCTGACCCGACCTTGTTGGTTTTCGTGCAGTTGGATAATCATGTTGAGGAACTTTGGGGGACATCCGATGCGCTCTAGTATTTGCCAAAGCCCTTTCCTGCTCACGGTGTCGAAGGCTTTGGTGAGGTCAACAAAGGTGATGTAGAGTCCTTTGTTTTGTTTTCTGCACTTTTCTTGGAGCTGTCTGAGGGCAAAGACCATGTCAGTGGTTTCTCTGTTTGCGCGAAAGCCGCACTGTGATTCTGGGAGAATATTCTCGGCGACACTAGGTATTATTCTATTTAGTAGAATCCTAGCGAAGATTTTGCCTGCAATGGAGAGCAACGTGATTCCCCTGTAGTTTGAGCAGTCTGATTTCTCGCCTTTGTTTTTGTACAGGGTGATGATGGTGGCATCACGAAGATCCTGAGGCAGTTTACCTTGGTCCCAACAAAGCTCGAAAAACTCATGCAGTTTGGCATGCAGAGTTTTGCCGCCAGCCTTCCAGACTTCTGGGGGGATTCCATCCATACCTGCTGCTTTGCCACTTTTCAGTTGTTCGATTGCCTTATATGTCTCATCCAGGGTGGGAACCTCATCCAGCTCTAGCCTTAGGGGCTGTTGAGGGAGCTGGAGCAGGGCGGAATCTTGGACTGAGCGGTTGGCACTGAAAAGAGATTGGAAGTGTTCTGACCATCGGTTGAGGATGGAGATCTTGTCGCTGAGGAGGACTTTGCCGTCTGAGCTGCGCAGCGGGCTTTGGACTTGGGGTGAGGGGCCGTACACAGCCTTTAGAGCCTCGTAGAAACCCCTGAAGTCGCCAATGTCCGCGCTGAGCTGTGTTCGTTTGGCGAGGCTAGTCCACCACTCATTTTGGATCTCCCGGAGTTTGCGCTGAAGATGGCTGCATGCGCGACGGAAGGCTTGTTTCTTCTCTGGACAGGACGGATTTGTAAGGTGAGCCTGGTGGGCAGCTCGCTTCTTTGCCAGCAGCTCCTGGATTTCCTGGCTGTTTTCGTCAAACCAGTCCTTGTTTTTCCTGGAGGAGAAGCCCAGTACCTCTTCAGTGGATTGCAGTATGGTAGTCTTCAACTGATCCCAGAGGGTTTCAGGGGACGGGTCCGTGAGGCGGGTTGCAACGTCGAGCTTTGCTTTGAGGTTTGCCTGGAAGTTTCCTCTCGCTTCGTCTGACTGCAGTTTTCCAACATTGAACCTCTTTCTGGGGGCTTTATTGTTCCTGGGCTTTGGCTTGAAGTGAAGGTTGAGCTTGCAGCGAACCAGCCGGTGGTCAGTGTGGCATTCCGCGCTAGGCATGACCCTGGTGTGGAGCACATCTTGTTTGTCACTTTCTCGCACCAGGATGTAGTCCAGGAGGTGCCAGTGTTTGGATCGGGGATGCATCCAGGTGGTCTTAACGCTGTCCCTCGGTCGAGTGAGGCAGGCGGAGGCCCCGGTCCGGGCAGGGAGTGGGAGGCGGCGGCCCCAGTCCGGGCACAGGGAGAGCAGCAGCGGCCCCGGCCCCGGTCCGGGCGAAGGGTAGGCGGCGGCGGCCCCGATACGGGCAGGAGCAAGGGGGAGACGGCGGCCCCGGCCTCGGTCGAGTGAGGCAGGCGGAGGCCCCTGTCCGGGCAGGGAGTGGGAGGCGGCGGCCCCAGTCCAGGCACAGGGAGAGCAGCAGCGGCCCCGGCCCCGGTCCGGGCGAAGGGTAGACGGCGGCGGCCCCGATACGGGCAGGAGCAAGGGGGAGACGGCGGCCCCGGCCTCGGTCGAGTGAGGCAGGCGGAGGCCCCGGTCCGGGCAGGGAGTGGGAGGCAGCGGCCCCAGTCCAGGCACAGGGAGAGCAGCAGCGGCCCCGGCCCCGGTCCGGGCGAAGGGTAGACGGCGGCGGCCCCGATACGGGCAGGAGCAAGGGGGAGACGGCGGCCCCGGCCTCGGTCGAGTGAGGCAGGCAGAGGCCCCGGTCCGGGCAGGGAGTGGGAGGCGGCGGCCCCAGTCCAGGCACAGGGAGAGCAGCAGCGGCCCCGGCCCCGGTCCGGGCGAAGGGTAGACGGCGGCGGCCCCGATACGGGCAGGAGCAAGGGGGAGACGGCGGCCCCGGCCTCGGTCGAGTGAGGCAGGCGGAGGCCCCTGTCCGGGCAGGGAGTGGGAGGCGGCGGCCCCAGTCCGGGCACAGGGAGAGCAGCAGCGGCCCCGGCCCCGGTCCGGGCGAAGGGTAGACGGCGGCGGCCCCGATACGGGCAGGAGCAAGGGGGAGACGGCGGCCCCGGCCTCGGTCGAGTGAGGCAGGCGGAGGCCCCGGTCCGGACAGGGAGTGGGAGGCGGCGGCCCCAGTCCAGGCACAGGGTGAACTGCGGCGGCCTCGGCCCCGGTCCGGGCAGTATGGACCGACCTAGGAGGGGAGGCAGGCCCCTCCAGCCCGGGTAAGAAACCTGCATAGGAGAAGGCCACTCCGATATAAAACCTACGACCCAAGGACCTCGCTGCCACGTCCCAGCTTGCTTGGTCTGCTACATGTACAATCCTGACTAACATTAACATTCTGTCTGTCATTGTCCCACCATCTTCTTTGTGCTATCTCTTTAAAACTCCTCTTTTTAATATCTGTAGAGGCCGGAATACAAACCAAGTCTACTCCCCAAGGGTCGTTCTGTTCCCCTGGTCCATGTTGGGATCCTATATTAACCCATACTAAATAAGGTACCCGACTATGACTATACTCTATACCTGCGCCCTGTCTGCATTCTAAAGGTAAGTAATTGTCACCTCTGCTGCCCCTATTCCAGGAGGACTTAACACATGGTGAGCAATTTGGTGATTTCCCAAAAATTGGGAACCAACAAGTAAACAAAACAGCAAATGGTAAAAACAACATTACAGTACTTTTTCCCGGTGTAGTGTAACTTTCAGATCAGAAGGATGAAGAACTGCACACCAGGTGGAGGGTAGATTATCAATGTCTTTAGTCCATGGATCAGCAGCTTGTTTAATTCGTTCTATGTGAGTCCACCCCTTTTCTTTCATTCGCACTGCAGTGTCTGTAATCAAAACTACACAATAGGGGCCGTCTCAGACAGGTTTTAGTTGGTGATCTTGCCATGCTTTTACATATACCCAATCACCAGATTTAATAAAATGAATAGGATGCTCCAGGGGTGGGTTTTGAGCTAATAAACCCTTCCGTTTTAATTCGTATAGAGAGGCAGAAAGTCCCTTTAAATATTTGGATATGTACTGGTCATTAGCCTCAGGGGTAGAGGTATTAAAAGGTTCGAGTATACCATCTTTCACCAACTGGTCAATTACTGGCTGCAGCCCCTTTCAGCCAGCCATCGGAGTTGGATACTGCTTTCGTCTAATTACTTGCTCAGGATCTTTTAAAGTAACTTGCAGGGGAGGAATATCTAACACTCCTCTGTTGCTTCTTTTTGCCCATACTCCAGGATTTATTAGTTCCCGATCCTCCTCGGTTAATACATACAACTGAACCCCGATACCTGATTCCTGTGGTCTGGTGCCGATAGCCAATTGGTCCTGTAAATCTCGTCCTAACAAACAAACTCCAGCTTGGGGAACTAGTAGAATGTCCTCCGTTACTATCTTCTCTCCCATTTGTATTCTTACATCCCTTAATACAGGGACCGTAAAATCTCTTCCTCTGACTCCTGAAATCATCACTGTCCCCTCTATCTTAACACCCTCGGGTGGTTGTAAAATACTAGACCGGGCTGCCCCAGAATCTACTAAAAAAGGTCATCTTGTCACTGTGGGGTCCTATGCTTAAATTTACCAATGGTTCTCTGTGCAGCCCCACGGTGTGTATTGACTGAGAACCGTGACCCCCCTATTCATAATCTGCTTCCATCAGTGCGTAAGATCGCGTCTCCCTGGCTCACATTGGGCATTCTCTCTTAAAATGTCCCTCCTTTTTACAATGGTAGCAAACTAATGCTCCTGTTTCCCAATTCCTACCGGGATTACCACGAGATCCCAGGAACGGTCGTCGTCCCCAGAATTCCCCTCTACCCTTGCCCCTGCTCTGGTCTCTACTCTCCCACTCCCGGAGCTCCTCCCAATGTTCAGGAGCTGGCACACAGCCCATACCCTTTCCTTGCTGTCCCTCCACGACTTCCTTGACTGCCTGCATCAAAATCTTAGCCTTTCCTTTCTGCTTATTGGGCATTCTCTCTTAAAATTACGCACCTCCGTACTAGTCAGGGGCACATTTACGAATCCGAGACCCCCTCCCATGGGAACTTCCCGTAAAGGTCTCATCCAGTTAATTTTCGGCTTATCTTCTCCTTTATAATATCTAGATTCCTGCTCTCCGGGAAATGAATCAAAGGGTTCTGCCCTTCCCTCCTGGAGGGTCTCACACTGTTTTGAATCAAAGTCTCCTCCCTCTCTTGCCAATTGAGGTGGTAATCTAGTACTTTGTGAATGGGTCATCATACCACCCCTACTTTCTTCTCCTTTCTTTAGCTGTGGGGGAGGAGGGGAAGGAGAAGAAGGGTAGAGCATAGGAGAGAGGGGAAAGATAGGAGCCGGCATAGGAGGAGCATAAGGTGGAGGAAGGGAATGTAACACATCCCATTCTTGTGTTTCAGGGACAAAAGGTTCCTCATCCTTCTTGTCCTTACATTCCTTTTCATTCAAAACCAGTTGATCAACTGATCCACTGAGTCAGCAGGCTGCATATTCTCTGCTCTCAATATTATTTCTTTGATTTTGATAGAGCCAGATGTTCAATGCCTGACACATCCAGTCCTCAATGGATCTGAATTTTGGTCAATATACCGAATTCCCTTTTATCGGGTTTTTAACCCATTCCAGACAGCAATACCTCACCATGGTCTGTTTGTCTTTCCCGCGGGTTCTCCCCGCACCCCAATCAGATAGTATTAATCCTAATGGACTTTGCTTAGTTATCTGATCGTCCCGTCCTTCCTTAGGACTATTTCCCTTGCTACTCACACCTCCCATACTAACAGGTAAGTAAAATTCCTCTTACCAAGATCCAGTAGCTATTCCTAGCGCACTTCCTTAACGCCCTCCCGTCGTTTGTTCTTAATGCCTCTTCTCGGATATCACTCGCTTCATCCACTGACCAGTCATCCGTGAGTCCAGCTGAATCAGCCGGGGTGCACCTACCCTCGTCGTCGGGCACTCTGTCAGTGGAGGGAGTGGGATCCCAGACGAGCCCCCATTTGTGAGAAACAGAAGTACCTTCACAGAATTTACTCGAGACAAAAATTGAGAACAAAGAACATTTATTATACAACAATGCAAAGTTGGGTGCTTCCCCTTACCCTGGGATTACACACACATACTGGGGCTCACCCAACTTTTATACAGTTCATTTCAGTGTAGAGGTACCCTCCCCCCTACCATTCTTCTGCCTCCTGGATAAGTTTGGCATTAGGCAATCCTGTCTGCCTACATGCTGTTTCTGTGAACTTGGAGGACCAGGGGGTATCCTGTGTCCCATCATGTCATTGTCCTTATTCACCTGCCTTTGTCCTTATTCACACCTTCCCAACCCTCAGGGCTTACTAACTCTTATATGCAGAACTTGCTAATTCTGTCTAAGGCTTACTAATTATATATGCGGAACGCTGACTCTCTCTAAAAGACCCTTATCTTATTCAGACTAACTTTACTTCCTACATTCTATTATCTACCCTTATCCTATTCATACTGGCTTTATTCATTACACATATTTTCATATTTTCACAGGGCTAAGGTGGGCTTAAGTGGAATAAAAGGGTCTGAGCAAGGGATCAAATTAGAGAGGGAGAGAGAAGATTAGGGGGTGGTTTTGTGGTTGAGAGTGGAATATGGGGCCAGGGGTCTGATGGGTCCATGATAGGGGAAGAGCAAGGAAGGCCACACTAATCTCCATGGGCTCCTGCTCTTCCCCTGCCATGGACCCTATGCTCTACCAAATAGGAGAGTGAAAGGGTCTCCATAGGGCATCAGGGGCCTGGGTCCAGGAGAGGGTCAGGTCAATCATGAAGGAACACGAGGAACTGTTGATTCAGGGAATGGATCTGGCGAAGAGCAAAGAAGATTTGGGGATCATGGCATGCATGAAGATATGAAGCCTGGAACTATGAGAAAGCATGAGGAAGAATTAGAATGCACCAATAGTTGGTGGAGATGGTAGATCATAAGATTTGGTGAGATCGGTGGGAGAAGTGATATGTGGATTGTACATACCTGAGAGCCTGGTTGTAATTCAACTGCGAGGCCTGAAAACGCAGCAGGAGGCCGTATGGATCAGGATGTTTGTGAATACGCATCCTGAGAGAGGGCCTGTGGCTGTAGTTCTGAGTCTTGGTGAGAACATGTCAAAGAGCAGTTAAAACAAAAGAGGGGAAAAAAGGGAGAGAGGAACTCAAAGTAATCTTACTACAGAGAAGAGAACTTCCTTAAAGTTGGCATGCTTTGAAGAGAATTTATATTCTCTTCAGTCCTTGTGCCTCTTATGAACCTTGATTCCAGGAGTATGGAGTTCCTTTCTGGTGACCTTTTGAGAATGACTCTCACAGCCTTTTCTCCATTGTGTTTCATGAAGGCACGGGATTTCCTCTAACATAGTGTCCCCTGATGATTGGTGCCTGCAATGACCACTCTCCCTATGAGACCCTGAAACGATGCGCATTGGCAGGTTGTTTCACTGCACATCTTCCACATCACTCTTGACAATATGCATTTGTGAATAACCTGAAAGAACAGGAGCTTGGGTATTTTTCTCTGTGGTTCTCGACACCTTTCCCAACTTTTATTTATTTGTTCTATTCGTAATTTTGTATTAAAAAAAAATAATGATGCAGCAAGCAACAAGCAAATCCGACCCGTGAACCTGTGCTGCCAAAATACACACGTGACCAACTAACATACTAATCTTGTAATTCTTTGGAATGTGAGAGGAAATAGGAGCACCCTGAGGAAACCCACAGGGATACGGAGAGAGCTTACAAACTGCTTACAGACCCAGGTTGTTATTGCTGCTGTAAAAGCTTTACACTAACTGGTGCACCAACATGCTGCACTATTTCTATCCCCATTTTGCCTTCCACTTTCACACTTTCTTTCATTTAATCTCTTTCTTTTGGAGGCTGCCTCTTGCAGGAAACTTACTCAAGGGAACCAGTTATCAGAACCGGGATTCAAGAGGGTGCTGAAGGCATGGAGGGATCCCGAAGGGCCTCGAGTGCTGAAGGCTTCCTAATTATATCAGAGGTTTGGATCAGGAGCTCAAGTCATTGGTGGTTTGAACTGGAGTCTCAGAGGCTGCAGGAGCGCTGGAGGCAAATTCACAGACACTCAGTGTCTCTGAAGGGACTCTCTTTTGTTTCTCTTTCTCTTATTGCTTGAGGTGGCATGCAATGCCACCTTTTGTTTGCCTTACAGCAGACAAAAGTTGTGGTATATCATGTATATTACATTTTTAATATTATGTGACACTAACCTTTCTTTGTTCATGCAGTCACCGGCCATGCCTTTAGTTCTTTACTCTTTCACTTTCCTCTGCTGCTGGTCTCAAACCAGTAATGTTCCTGACTTTCTCAACAGTTCTACCAGATGATCAGCAAGATGCCACATGAACCCTGATCCCATCCTGCCTGTTCGGCCCTTTTGCATTGATCTTTCTTAATATAGTTTATCAACATCTGCATGATTTTGCTTTCATCATTTTTCTTCCCGAGTTTTCAAAATTAATGGGCAGAAGCAGACTTGCAGGCGACAAGTTAACTTCACTGAAATTACCAAAGAATATATGACTTTTCAACAGAATAACACAGCATCTCTACCAGTTTTGAAAGGAGATTAGATAATTTAATATTTGTCTAGGAATTTTACTCATATTTACTTTTTTTCTTCTCAACTTGTTAAATTAAAGATGTACAAGCTGTTTCAAAGATTAAAATGATCAGCCCTGGTTTGTTTTATGTGATTTTACTTATTATCAATGCCATTATCAAAATTTTTATTTGTGGGCCTTGTTGTCAGGGTAATGTAACAGGATGACGATAGATTTCATTTTTTTTTTGGCTGGGATGTCACATTCTTCCAAGCCAAAGCCAATGCCTCTAAATTCTAATATGAGGCATTTGAAACCATAACTTTTTTGACTTTAAATTTTCCAGTCTGGTATCCGATCTGGTAACCTTTTTTATCCAGAATCCTAAGCCCATTTCAGGCTTCTATTTGTTCAAGTTAAGAAAAGCATTTTGCCTTGCATTGTATTCTGAGCATATGTTTGTTGGGTAAAGGCCCAGAGGATATTCCCTATTTAAGCACAGTTAATAGCTTTCTGATGTAAGAATAATCCAAATACATCAAAAAGCATTTAGAGCACAGAAACAAGCCAGTCATCCAAATAGGACTAAGCTGTATGAATACTGAAAATGCTGGAAATATTTTACAACTCAAGGATCTGTGGAGAGAGAAAACAGAGTTGACATTTCATGTTGGTGACCTTTCATTGGAATCTCATGAGCCTCACCCTCCACCTTTGTTCACACACCAACCTACTATTTCCACCCAAAACTTTCATCCAGCTTCTCCATTCAACCCCAACTATTACTTATGGATCACCCTCTGAATAAACAGATTGCTCCTATGATCTGAAATGCCTCGATTGTCTTAAAGCTGGGTGTGAGGTATTGGTGTGGCAGATGCTCAACGATTGTAATAGTGGGGAGGAAGGAGAAGCCAAACAAGTCTCACAGCATTCTCTGGGGAATCTTTGACAGAGTGAAAAGGGGTGGTGAAAACAATCATGGTTTATTATTGGTTCAACTTTCTGTCATTCTCAAAAATTGATAAACCATTAAAATTGAAATAAATAATGAAAACATCTTAAATGATCTTGTATACCTTTTTAAAATAATTAAAAATGTCAAAGAAAAAAATAATCTTTCCTTTTTTCTTCATAGCCAATTTTCATCCAAAGGAAGAGACTTGTGGATTATGCACCAGGTTTAACCTGGCACAGAATTTTAGAGTGAGATGCCAGTGTAAATGCTGTGGAATCCTGTGATCACAAGAAGTCTGGTAAGTTTTGGGCTGCAGTGTTTCCATGCAACTGTCTTTCCTCCTTTTTTCCATGTTTCTAAATGTCTCCGTTACCAAAAATTGAATGAATTTGGTATAAAATTAACAATTCAACACACATTAACTACTAATTGCAGAAGAGTCTTCCAAGTTTCTACTACCCTTGCCCTTATTGCCTTGGGTGTGCTTTCCACATTTGCTCATAGTACTTCTGCATGGTCTGATTCTGCTTTGTACAGTTGTAGCATGGACAGGATGGTTATCATAGTGGTTAGCGCAATGCTATTAGAGTGCCAGCGACTCAGATTCAAATCCAGTGCTCTCTGTAAAGAGTTTGTCTGTTTTCTCTGTGTCTGCTGAGGTTTTCTCTGGACGCTCCAGTTTCCTCCCACCTTTCAAATCATATGGAGGCTGTATGTCACTTGGGATATTTGGGCAGCATGGGCTTGGGTGTCAGAAGGGTCTGTTATCGTGTTGTATGTCTACATGTAAATAAATTAGACCTTATGGCTTACATTTTGTGATTTTGATTATTTTATGAACTTGTTCATGGCATTATAATTACCGGTATCTGTAGATCGTCCCATAAATGTCTTCATTTTGCATTGCTTCTAGCTTTTGAACATTTATTTTATCTTTTCAAGTGGTTAACCTTGCATTTAAAATACATTTGCTGAAGTTTTAATCATTTCTTCAATCTTCTTGCATCTCTTTGTAATTTCATGCTTCATTCTACATTGTGTACAATGCCAACATCATAAGGTAGTAGGAATCTGTAGGATTCAGGTATATTGTGTTCTCTCCCATTGTCCAACCCATTTGAAAATTTGCAAGCATGGTGAACATTTCAGCTCTAATTCACACCCTTACAGGGTGCCCTTGAAACATTCTACCTCTTTGAGTTCCTTCCATTATATTGACTCTCTCTGTCTTACCTCTTAGGTAACCTCTGAACCAGATCACTTTTTTGCCTTTGGATTCTAGGAGATTTATCTTGCCAAAGCAACTGGGGAATTTGAATTCACTCATTTGAATGACTAAAATCAAAATTAAGAGCAGCAACAGTAAGTACTGGGCTATTGCAAAAACTCTCCATTGGAATATATTGTCACTTTTACCTGGTCTGATCCAAAGTAAAGTGGTTGATTCTAAAGTGCCCTCTGTGAATAGCCTCGCAAGCCACTCAGAGAGCAGTTTGACATATGTGATAAATGTCGGTCCCAACAATGATGTCCATATTCAATGTAAAAATTGAATATAATTCAAATAACATCTTTGTCATTGCTTCAGAATATTCCATTAGTCTTGTCAGACATAGCTAACCCTTCATGATGGTTCTCAATTTTCTAAGGGGTTGAGTCCATTATTGTAAACTTGAGCAGCTTAATTGTTTTAATTTAGATATAAAACACAGGAATAGGCCCATCCAGCCCACAAGCCTGTGCCGCCCAAATCCCCAATTAACCTATAACTCCTTTACGTTTTGAAGGGTGGAAGGAAATCATATGTCAAATTGATTGGCAGATTATTCTCTCAACTTCGTTTAAAAAGTAGAATGGCTTGTCCAATTTTTCTTAAATGGATCTTGACTTAAAAATAGAATGTCTTAGTTTGTGAATTTGTGACGTTTTCTTCATTTAATTTGTGTTATTTGAGAGACAGAGTGATAAAGTGGTGGAACCAAGTTTCAATTCAATTACAAGTAGATGGCCAGAAACAAGCCAGCACATTGTCTTTTGATTTTTTTCCCATTGTATCAAGATCATCAGGATTGGTTACAGAAGAGGCCCACCCTGACCTAACTTCAAGATCATGGCCGATCTTGCATCTCAGCTCCATCTTCCTGTAATGTCAGCATTTCCCTTGATTGTATTCATATCTAGATAGGCATCTATTTTTTATGTTGAAATAACTTCTTGGCTGAGCTTCCACATCCCCAACCACTCTGGGTACAGAAAGTTTCAGTCTGAAGAAGTTACTCCACATCTCATTCCTAAATTACAAGACAATAACCCCTGGTTCTAGGTTCCTCAGCCAATGAAAATACACTTCATGTCATGACCGCTGAGGCTGCAAAAATGTCTTAGTTTCACCGTTTATTTTTTTAAACTTTGTAGAACACAAGGCAGTCTATGCAATCTCTTATATGAAAAACCAGCCATCTCAGGAACCAGCAGTTTTTTTTTTCCAGTCAGTGCTTGAAATGTACATCCCTTTTTAAATAAGGAGACCAAAGCTATGAATAATACTCTGTGCAGTTCTCCCATCCATGATCTGACCTGGCCCTAACATAGGTGCAGAAAAAAAAACAACTTGCAAATATTACTATTTGTCAGTAGTTCAATGTACTCAGTAGAGATAGCAGAGAGGGAAAGAGAGACAGCAATATGAAGCAAGATTTTTAGAGATAGTACTGAACCAAGTTGGCGTGGCCTGATTTGACCAGAGACTGAATGTTTTATCAGAACATACATCCTGCCTGCAAATGACACATGTTGTCAGGTCTCATTGGAGGTAAACAAAAAAATCCTGTAGATTCTGGGATATAATGCAGTGCACAGAAGTATTGGAGAATCTCAGCAGGACATGCAGCAACCATAGGAAGTAAAGACCTGTCGTCGTTTCAGGCCTGAGCCCTTCCTCCGGGTGTCTCTGGGCTTGATGCAAGTGGGTAGGCTCTATCTGACAGTTGTTCCAAGGTTAAGTGACATTCGTATTGAAATTTGTAGCAGAAGGAGTCAGGCACTTCCTAGGTTATGGATCGAAGAGCTGTGAACTTTAAATACAAATTCTCTCTTTTGGGGAAAACGAGGGATATAGCAGATGGTGTAAAACTAGACGAGCACACAAAATGCTGGAAGAACTCAGCAGGAAAAGCAGCATCCATGAATTCCTGACCCACTGAGTTCCTCCAGTAGTTTGTGCGCTGCTTCTCTCTGTTATGAACTTGACACGGTGCCTGTGAAAATTGGGGGGAATAAAAGAGAAAAGACTTGCATGTTCCCTTTTACATCTCTCTCAGAGCACTTGTGTCTCCTGTTATATTGTTGGAAACTGCTGCAAAATTACAGATACTGACTGCCTTACTAAAGGGAGATGGTGGAATTAGCACGTTTTGTTTGGCCTTGTCATTGCTGTGAGTGATACAATTGCTTGTAAGTCTTGTCAAATTCCCAAGAGTAATGAAATAAGTCAGGCCTGTTGCTGCTAGATAATGTGACTTTGTTAGGTGATGGAATTGCTTTTCTTCTTGGGTTATGGAGGTGTATTTTGTTTTGGGTGGCCTGGGTTTTTCTGTCATGCTTGGGTATTGGATCAAATTAACAAGCTATTATTTGATCATTTTCAGATTTAGAAATTGATATCTTCAGCTGCATTCACAAGGAATCACAATCTCTTCCATGTCTCCAAATCTGTGATGAGTACTTTGATGATATGGAAGCAAATTAATACCCTTTGCTTTATTTTTATGCATTTAGATTTCCTTGCTAGATTTAGACCACACATTTAAAGGTGTGCAGTGCAATGGGCAAATATCAAAAGAATCAAGCAGTTATGGCTGAATCACTGCCTGTAATGATTCATTACTTTAAATCACAGTTTGGTTGCACTGCCACTCTCAGAAATGGAGGAACAGCTGCAAGACAACCTGACACAGGAATTGTTTCACTCAATGATTCAGACCAGTAACAAAAAGGGTATTGTGTAGATTTATAAATTGTAAGAAAAAAGACCTCAAGTAGGATTAGTAAAGAGAAAGTATAAAAATACCTTTCCCTTTCCTTCCTTCTCCTATCAGGGAATTACCCTTGACCCTCTCCCCTTAGCTTTTTTTCTCTTTTACCCTCCCACTGCATCCATCTTTACCTGTTAACCTGCTCTCCTCTCTGCCTGCCCCTCCTCCCTCCACTCTTTTGCACCTTCCCATTTGAGTTATCTAAGGGTATGAGATAACTCTCGTGGAGGAATGCTTTTACCTGCATTTCTTGAATGTGAAGTATATTGGAAAAACACCATGTAGTAATTCCCTAATTCTGTCTTCTAAGTACAGACTGAACTAAAGGTGTTCCAACTGTGACTAAAATTCATGCAGTCATGTATAATTTTCATGTTGCTTCTGCAACTATACTATGGTTAATTAGCAGAGCAAATCTATGTTATTAATCCCACAGAAAGCTATGCATTTCAACTTGAGTTATTTTGAGTATGTTAATTATTTGTAGAGTGGCTGTTGATTCATCAGTGTGAACCTGAATCAATATGAAATCCTACCTGAGTATAAGGATTGTGGCCAGGGTTCTGAGTTCTGATTAAATTAAAAAAAAATCACTGATTAAATAATCTGTGTGGTTTTGTGAAAATTAGTCATTTATGTTTTAAAATAACTTGAAAACATGAGGAAAAAATATAAATCTTTTGACAAAATGAACCAACCTTGCAAAATGCAATTTTAAATCTGGTTATTTATACTTTAAAGTCCATGGTTGAATACAACAATTTTTATAACTCTTGGAAAGTTTATTTGAAAATAAAAAGGACCAGTCATGGCAAAAGAAAACTGAGAATTATGAGTATGGTCGCAGCATTCATTAACACAATAGGATTATACTGCTATGTTGACTGGTTTCCAAGAATAAGTGCTTTCTGAGGAAGGCCTTTCTGAGGAAGGCCCTTCTGAAACCATGTTTGTACTTTTGCCTGAGACCAAGTCAAACACATGAGACCAATCAATTTTTTTTTAAAAAAGGATTCTATGTTAAATGTGGGACTTGATCAGAACCTGAAAACTAAAAATTCTTATCAAAGTTTTGGTCAAGAAATTGAAAGGTAGTACTGGGATGGGAGAGGGAGAGGAGTTAAATAAGAACATTTTCAGATGCTGGGGTCAAGTGCAAGATGTAAATATGCTGGAGAAACTCAGCAGGTCACGGAGCATCCAGGAGTGGGAGAGGAATGTTACTGAAGTCATGTACTAGTTAATGCTTGAGTTCTGTCTCACTCAGCATAAATAGTTCTGGATGTAGAACTCAGCTATACATTTGCTAAATTTCCACATAGCAGCAAAATGAGGAGTCTTGGAGAACAAAAACACAAATTGCAAAAAATGGCACCAATTCAATGAAGGCTAAAAAAAAAAGCATATCATGCCTGAGGGCTTGTTTTTGGGAGGATAAAATTGATTTTTTTAAAAGCTGGAATGGGTCAGCATGGTTGGTGTAGCGATTAGCACAACACTGTTATAGCGTCAATGACTAGGCTTTGAATCCTGCGCTCTCTGAAAGGAATTTGTACGTTCTCCCTGTTTCTGTACGTGTTTTTTTTTCCAGGTGCTCTTGTTTACTCCCGCCCTTAAAAACCTACCAAGGTTGTAGGTCAGTTGGGTGTATTTGGGTGGCATTGCTTGGGGGCCTGCCATCATGCAAAATGAATAAATAAATAGATTGGAATTTTAATGAAGAAGAAAGCAAAGGTGATGAATGTTGGGGCCACTTTAAATTGCCTGAATAAGTCGATCAATGCTAGAATCTGGGAGGATTTAATGGGAATGCAGGGATCGTAATATAGAATTAGCATGATATGATGCTTGATGGTTGTCCAAGACCTCGAGGGCCAAAGGGCACAGTTTTGTGCTGTGTGATGCTCTAACTCCATGACTGGTAGGCACAATGATCATGTGAGAGTGATTGTAGGTGGTCTTCTGGAGGTCAGCATCTAGCTGATTGTCAAGAGTCTCTGTGAGTTGAAAAGTCATCAGAGTTAGATGCAGGAGTTGGCCATTCAACAACTATGCCTATTCACATTTTATTAAGGTCATGGCTGAGCTTTTACCTCAGCACTTTCCCCTGCTTTAACCCCATGTTCCACAATATCTAAAATTCTTTGTCTGGAATATAAGCAGTAACAGACTCTGCAGCCTGTAATGAATTCCAAATTGTTGTGCTTGGTTTTTAATTAATGATAGTCCAATTCTCCAGATTACTGGAAAGGGGATTTCAACAGGGCACTATGTCCGTGCTTTCTGCAGGATTTCTCTGAACTCGTGCAAGCTTGAAGCACTATTCCCGGAAAAAAATGTAGATGAATTTATCAAACAACACACAATCTAGACCCCAATGAGAATGACACAAACAGAAGATCAACACATATATAACCAAAAAAAACATATATCACATTATTACAGTTATTGATTAAATACATTTTGACTTATTTAAAGAAAAAGAAAACTGCAATAAAACCCCATCTAAATCCTAACTAAACCCTCCCTCCCATCCCTCAACTCCTACCATCTAAAGCATCTAAATTACTAAAATACATAATGAATATAATTATATTTTGGATTGCTTTAGGAAATGCTCGAAGATCCCAAAGGATCAAAGGAATTATTTATAATTTCAAACCTAATGTTTGAGCATATGGGCTCCAAATCTGTAAAAATATAGAATATTTACCTCTCAAGTTATATGTATTTTTTTCTTATGGAATACAACTTTGAATCTCTGTTTGCCATCTTCCTAATGTTAATGAAACATCTGATTTCCAAGTGACAGCAATATATTTCCTTGCTATTACCAAAGCTAATTTAACAAATTTCAACTGAAAATCTAATAAACATAGTTTAGGAGTTATGTTTTCAAAATTTCCCATCAAAAATAACTCAGGGTTCAATGGAAAAATAACACCTGTATCGTGTTGTAAAAACCTACAAAAATTTCCATCTATTCAGTTTCTGAGGCTAATGATGTAAAAAATTATAATGAAGTAATCAATATCTTACATTAATTGAATTAGATATAACCTCTTTACATGAATTTTGCCAAATTTGTTGATCTATTGATATATTTAAATCTTGTTCCCATCTTTCTCTTGACTTAAGTAAACCTAATTTAGATGTTTTCTCTTGTAACATCATATATGCTATTGAAATAAACTTTTTAACCATTCCATCTATAATCAACTGTTCTAAATCGGTAGGATCTTTTAATACCATATCTGGTCCTAATTTCTCTCTTAAATAAGCTCTCAATTGAAAATAACAAAAAAGTATATTATGTAGGATATCATACTTAATTTTTAACTGATCAAGTGACATTAATCTACCATTTTCATAACAATCCCCTATTTTAGAAATTCCTTTAGTATCCAGATATTTAAAAAAGGGTTATCTTTTGGAAAAAAGTGAGGATTAATTAATGGTGTTTTTGATGACAAAAGACTTCCATCATTTTTAAACTTGACCTTATTCCAAACATTAATCAAATGTTTCAATAATGGAGCATCTCTGTCAGTAACCTTTAACCTTGGTTCTCATTTATAAATAAATTGCTCAGGTATGCTTTCTCTAATCTTGTTTAACTCAATTTCCACCCATGATGGTTTAATATTCCCAAATAAGAAAACAATAAACGTTAATTGTGCTGCTTTATACTAATTCTTAAAATTAGGAAATTATAATCCACCTAATTCATATTTCCATGTTAATTTTTCTAACTATATTCTTGCCATCTTACCTTTCCTAAGAAATTTCCTAAATTGTTTATTTAAATCCTGAAAAAAATTTTGAGGTACAGAAAATGGTAAAATCTGAAACAAATATTGAATTCTTGGAAAAATATTCATTTATGGAATAATGACAGTGATACAGATCAATAATTCATGCATTTCAATTTAATCAAATCTGTTTGTCTGGATAACATAATTGTAATTGATATGCGCCGAAGTTCTGCTGGGCTTGCTGCCAGCTGAGAAAACTTTAAAGTAGCAAGTAGTGTATCTGAATGCTATGGTAGTTAATAACTTCAAAGGGTCGTTTTTAAATATTTTTATTGAGTTTAACATCCAAATCCTACATGCAAAGTTATCTAATATAACAAACATCAGGTCATATCTTATAAATATCAAATATTAAATATAAAATGTAAATCAATAATCTATTTATTTAACTTGACATCATTGTTTATTTAACTTGACATCAAATCTATCAATATTATAACAGTTTATCCCTTTCTCATAATATATTCCAATATAGTTCTGGATAGAAAATAGATAAGACTAAATTAAACAATCTCTTTTTTTAAAACAAAGGGTCAATTCTATATTAATTAATGATATGATTCATGATCATACCAATTCTTATTCTAAATGCAGCAGAGAAACTGAGTTGATCATTAACATTCATGATAGAACACCATGATATGAATTTGGACGAGTTGGTTCAAGGATCAAAGTAATTTGACTGTTAGAACAAGAGAAGCTTTTGTGCTATTTTGACATTTCTGGGCATAATGTTAGCCTGTGGCTACAGTAAGCATACTATTTGAACTGAGTAACATTTATTTAAATGGAGAATGTGAAATATAGTAAAACCCCGGTACCTGGAATCCAGCAACCGGCAGAAAAAAAATGAAGAAAACACATTTTAAAAATTAAATAAATAACAATAAAATAATAGGTAAAAATACACAAGTTTAAAAATGCATAAGTAAATGTTCTCTGAAGTAACACATAAACCATTGTAAAAATGGGAGTAAATATTGAGCCAGTGGAGTGCCTTTGCTCATAGCAGCTGTTTGAATAAAGTTTCAATAAAGTTGTGTTTGAATAAATGGCATTGCCTCGGACGAAGAGCTGGTTGATGCCGATCGCCATTGAGGTGACTCTCTTAAAGTGCCCCCTTATCCCTGCTTAGGAAGAGTCAGAGCCTTTTTCTGTAAATTTGCAGGATGGAGGGCAGATTTGTTATCTATAATATTTTTGTTCATCTTCTGAGTGGATCCGTGAAGGGGAAGAACCTACAGATGCATCGATGGATAAATGTTTTCAAAAACATGTGATGCAAAATAAAGAAAAATGCTTTAAGATTTATATATTCATGCAAGTGAAGTTTGTTCAGTGTAAGTACAATATATTTTTGTCTTTTGTCTTATAAACTGTTTATTCTTCATGCAGGTATCATAGTTGGCCATTTTAAAAGTAAGTCTCAAGCAACCAGAAAATACACATATTTGGCATCCACCATTCCCCATTAGTGCTGGATACCAAAGGTTTTACTGTAACATTAAACGTTTGTAGACTACGCCGTGATCCAGTTTAAGCTGCTGAAGACAAGCAAGGAATATAGTGAAACCTGATATTATTGTAAGTTTAATAAATATACTTGGCTTGGAAACAGGCATGAGGTTTACTTGATACTGAAATCAAGGAAGTTATCTTGCACAGAATGGTTGATATCATTATAGACTCAGAATGAGAGGTCAAAGGTAATATTTAGTTGATTGTATTTAAATCATAGTGATCACAATTGTTGGCACAAAAGACAATATAATCATCTGGATTACACTTAACTGCAGTTTAAGCCATGCTTGATTGCCATGACGACAGATTGTGCTTTGCAGATGTAAATTTATAAAAGATGTTGCAACGAACCTTTGATAACATCCCCCAGCATTAAGCACGGTGTTTGGCTTCTGTTATCATAAAGGCACAGATCTCTCCTTCAGAGCTTCTGGTTTTCCGTCACTTTAACTTACCTTTCCTTTCCCATGCTAACCACTCTTGTCTGTGGCCTGCAATGTTACAAGACCTCACGCAAGCTTGAGGATTTCTTCCTCTGTTGGATATGTTGCAATTATTCAGTCACCAGTGAATCTTTTTTTTTTGTGAAAATTTTATTTAAGAATTTTACAAAACCAAAAAAAAAATATAATCTAAAACTACCCCTTACTACCCCCCCCTCCCACCTACCCCCCCTACAAACCCCACTTTGGAGCTTATTTTTTAAAAAAACCCACAATATCAGGTAATAACAGGTTGCAGTATGGTGTGCAATCCTTTACATCTTTCATCACATATAAAATTTTTACTTAACATCCAAACCCATACATTCCAAATACAAACTCCACATTTTAACAAAAAAAAGAATAATTATTCTGCAAATTTTACATTATCTTTTCCAAATAAATACATGATTGAATTTCGTTATGCCATCTCAGTTCAACATAATTTTTCCAAGTAACAGCTATACGTTTTCTAACTACAGCCAGTCCTAAACATATAAATGCAATTTGAGGTTTCTTCAATCGCAGACCTGTCGTAATTGTATTCATATATCCCAATAAACATATCCATGGGTCAATTTATAGATCTATTTTGAATAAATCTCGCAAAAATTTAATTACTTTTTCCCAGCAGGGCTTAACCTTTGTACATTCCCATACTGAATAACCATATAACCATATACAGCACAGAACAGGCTAATTTAGCCCTACTAGTCCATGCCGGAACAAATCCCCACCCTCCTAGTCCCACTGACCAGCACCTGGTCCATACCCCTCCAATCCTCTCCCCTCCATGTAATTATCCAGTCTTTTCTTAAATAAATAACGTCCCTGCTTCAACCACCTCCGCCGGAAGCTTATTCCACATCCCAACCACCCTTTGCATGAAGAAATTTCCCCTCATATTCCCCTTTCAATCTCAAACCATGGCCTCTAGTTTACATATCCCCCACTCTTAATTGAAAAAGCCTATCCACATTGACTCTCTCTGTCCCTTTTAAAATCTTGAACACCTCCATCAAATCCCCCCTCAATCTTCTACGCTCCAGAGAAAAAAGCCCCAGCCTGCTCAACCTTTCTCTGTAACTCAAACCCTAACATCCTGTCAACATTCTCGTGAACCTTCTCTGCACTCTCTCTATTTTGTTTATATCCTTCCTATAATTTGGAGACCAAAACTGCACACAGTATTCCAAACTTGGCCTCACCAATGCTTTGTACAATTTCATCATAACATCCCAACTCTTGAATTCAATACTCCGATTTATGAAGGCCAACATTCCAAATGCCTTCTTCACCACTTTATCTACCTGAGTATCAACTTTGAGGGTACAATTTACCATAACTCCTAAATCCCTTTGTTGCTCTGCATTCCTCAATTGTCTGCCATTCAATGTATATGACCTATTTAGATTTGCCTTTCCAAAATACAACACTTCACACTTATCCATATTATATTCCATCAGCCATTTCTCAGTCCACTCCTCTAGCTTTCCTATATCTCTTTTTAAGCTACGGTAATCTTCCTCACTGTCCACAATACCACCAATCTTTGTATCATCCGCAAACTTGCTTATCCAATTCTCCACCCCTACTTCCAGATCGTTAATATATATAACAAACAATAATGGACCCAGGACCGTCCCCGAGAAACTCCACTAGTCACCAGCCTCCAATTTGACAAACAATTTTCTACCACTACTCTCTGACACCTCCCATCCAACCATTGCTGAATCCATTTCACTACCTCCTTATTTATACCTAATGCCCCCACCTTTTTTCTTAACCTCCTGTGGGGAACTTTGTTAAAAGCTTTACTAAAGTCTAAATAGACAACATCCACAGCCTTCCCTTCATCAATCTTTTTTGTAACCCCCTCGAAAAACTCTATAAGGTTTGTTAAGCATGATCTACCCCTTACAAAACCATGCTGACTACTACCTATCAATCCCTGTTCTTCCAAATATTTGTAAATGCCATCCCTCAGAACACTTTCCATCAACTTACCCACCACAGACATCAGACTCACAGGTCTATAATTTCCAGGCTTACATTTGGACCCTTTCTTAAACAGCGGAACAACATGAGCCACCCTCCAATCCTCTGGCACTACCTCCATGACCAGTGACATCCTAAATATCTCTGTTAATGGCCCCACTATCTGTACACTAGTCTCCTTGAGTGTCCTTGGGAATACTTTGTCCGGACCTGGAGATTTATCCACCTTTATCTTTTTGAACATTGCCATCACTACCTCCTCGGTTATCCTTATATGCTTCATGACCTCCCAACTATTTTTCTTTACTTCAACTGGTACAATATTTTTTTCCCTAGTGAATACCGAGGAAAAGAAATCATTTAAAATTTCCACCATCTCCCCTGACTTTTCACATAGCCTACCCTCCCTATCTACAAGGGGTCCAATTCTATCCCTCACTAATCTTTTACTTTTAATGTACCTATAGAAACCCTTTGGATTTATTCTTACTCTGCCTGCCAAAGCCTCTTTGTGCCTCTTTTTGGCCTTACTGATTTCTTTCTTAAGATATTTTCTACACTCCTTGTATCCTCTTTCAATTTCTCATCACCCTGCTGTTTATACCTCTTGCACACCTTCCTCTTTCTCCTAACCAAAGGTTCTAATATTCCTCGAAAACCAAGGCTCACTATGACTTCCAGCCTTTCCTTTGATCCTCACTGGGACATATCTACTCTGTACTCTCAAAATGTCTTCTTTGAATATTCTCCATTTTCATTTACATCCTTTCCTGAAAAAATCATGTCCCACTCAATACTCCCCAAATCCATTCTTATTCCTTCGAAATTTGCTTTTCTCCAATCCAGAACCTCAACTTTAGGCCCTTCTTTGCTCTTTCCTGAAACTAATAGAGTTGTGATCACTAGACCTAATTTGTTCTCCAACATTAACCTCAGACACCTGACCTATCTCGTTCCCTAGCAAGAGATCCAGTATTACACCATCCCAAGTCGGTTCCTTTACGTATTGATTAAGAAAACTATCTTGTACACATTTGACAAACTCTAGCCCATCCAGCCCTCTTACTGTATGGGTATCCCAATCAATGTGAGGGAAGTTAAAATCTCCCATGATCACTACCTTATGTTTGTAACACATATATGCTATCTCCTTACAAATTTGTTCTTCCAATTTTCTTGGCCCATTCGGTGGTCTATAACACACTCCTATTAGTGCCCTCATGCCTTCCCCACCCCTCAATTCCACCCAAACAGCCTCACTGGACAATCCCTCCAAATCATCCTGCCACCTCACGGCAGTCATGTCCTCCTTAACAAGCAGAGCAACTCCTTCCCCTTTTTTACCCCCTGTTCTATCACATCTAAAACATTTGTATTCTGGAATATTTAGTTGCCAATTCTGTCCCTCCTGTAACCAGGTCTCACTAATTGCCACAACATCATGATTCCAAGTGCCAATCCATGCTCTAAGTTCATCTACCTTGTTCACTATGCTTCTTGCATTAAAGTACGTGCATTTCAGAGAATGACCCTCACATATTCCCTTTCTACCTTTTACCTTAACCTCCATCCTTCCGTTGATATCTTTATCATTCTTAACTAGGTGGCCATGCACCCTAGACACTGCTCGCAAACTCTGCTGCCCACCCCCCTGCCAAACTAGTTTAAACCCTCCCCCAAAGCTCTAGCAAATCTGCTTGCCAGGATATTGGTCCCCCTCCAGTTCAAGTGGAGTCTGTCCCTTTTGTACAGGTCCGACTTTCCCCAGAAGAGATCCCAATGATCCAAAAATCTTATCCCCTGCCCCCTGCACCAGCTCTTTAGCCACACTTTCATCCTCCACATCCTCCTATTACTATCGTCTCTAGAACGTGGCACAGGCAGCAATCCAGAGATTACTACCTTAGAGGTCCTGTTTTTTAACTTCCTGCCTAATTCTATGTATTTGTTTCAGGACCTCATCCCCACTTCTAACTAAGACATTGGTCCCCACATGGATCACAACTTCTGGCTGCTCACCTTCCCCTTGCAGAATTCTGTGAACTCAATCAGAGACATCCCTGACCCTAGAACCAGGGAGGCAACAGACCAACCTGGATCCCCGATCTCATCCTATCTGTTCCTCTAACAAGTGAGTTCCCAACCACAATTACCCTGTTCTTATCCCTCCTTTCCCTTCTGAGCCTCAGGTGCAGCCCCTGTGCCAGAGACCTGACCCCCACGACTCGTCCCTGATAGGCTGTTTCCCCCCACCAGTATCCAATGCCGAATACATGTTGCTGAGGGGCACTTCCACAGGGGTACTCTGCACTGGCACTCTCTCTCCTTTCCTCACAGTCACCCAATTTCCTGACTCCTGCCTTCTAAGGGTGACTGTCTCCCTGATATTCCTCTCTATCACTGCCTCTGCTTCCCTTATGATCCTCAGTTCATCCATTTGCAACTCAAGCTCCCTAACACGGTCGCTCATGAGTTGCAATTGGATGCACCTTTTGCAGGTGTAGTCGTCAGGAACAGCTGTGCTGTCTCTGACTTCCCACATCCCACAATTGAAGCACTTGACTACCCCAGCTGACTCCATTACCTCCTTTCTTAACATATATAGGTTATTTATAAGAAAAACTAAACAAACAATACTAAAAGACTAACCAAAAAGGCACCTTACCACACAGGGAGCTCCTTCTTAGTCCCTGCTCACCAAAGTCCCTCAAGCCAAAGTCCCAAGTCTCCACTCCTTCACTGCACCACTCCTCGCTGGCCGCTCCCTCACCTTTCACACCTTTTATAGGCCTTCAGGCAATTTATTCACTCTTCTAGTAGTCTCTCTTCGCCCCTCCTCCAACTGTCACCTTGGGAACACCGACTCTGCTGTCCTCCGAACAGCAGCAGCCCGATCCAACTAGGCCTCTGAATGTAGCAACTGTGTCACAGTGCAAAATGAAGAATGACAAAATAATCAGACGTAGTCAAGTTGAAGTTCAGTAAAAGTTGTTTTAATGTTAAAAAAAAGTACCAGTTGGTAACCGAACTATATCGTACATTAATTAACTTCGTAACACTGTCGAGACACATATCAGGCCACTCCTCTACGGATATAGGAATAGATAAGTCCTTCTCCCATTTATATTTTGTTTTAAATACATCCACCTTCTTCATCTTTTCCAGTAATAACATATAAATTTCTGAGACAAATCCCTTTGTACCCTTATCAACAATTAATCTCTCAAATTTCATTTGACCTGGTAATACTAACTCTCTACCAAAATATTCTAACAATAAATCTCGTAGTTGATAATAAGAAAATAAGGTATTTTGTGATATACCAAAGTTCTCTCTAAGTTTATTAAAAGAAGAATAAACCTACTTCAAAAAAAATCCTCCACTAATATCACACCTTTTGATTCCCATTCTTTCAAATATAGATTATTCATAGAAAATGAAATTATCTGATTCTGATATAATGGTGTCTTAACTGAAATTTTACCTTTTGATCCTATAAGTTGATTCCATTTATACCATACCCACATCAAATGTTTCAATACTGGCAGTTTATACTGCTGTAAAAGCAATGGGTTCCATTTATAGATAAAGAGGTGTATATTTCTTTCCTGAATTTGGTCCATCTCTACCTTCGCCCACATCGGATGTTGATCAGTATCAAACAATCTATTAATAAACTTTAACTGTACTGCTTCATAATAAATTTGAAAATGAGGTAGCTGAAGACCTCCTAAATCATACTTCCATGTCAACTTTTTTGTTAAGGGGTTGTGCTGAATGTCTGCCAAGCTGCCTGTCTCCCCTCTGGCGAGCCTTGCTGTACTAACTTTGGCTGTGCATTATCTCTTCTGTTAAGGACACTCCCCTTGGGTATAACTGTGTATGCACCTATTGTCTTTCATTGTACCATGAGTTTCTGCTAATAAAAGTCATGATTATTGTTTGACCACATCGTCTTTGTCTACTTCATCAACTGGCACTTCAGGGTTTTTTTTTCTGATATAGGGTTTTTTTATTTGATATTTTTAAAATATAAATTTATATATTTGTAGTTTTAGGGCTTTTTTAAGGAGCTTATATTTTGTGTAAGGGTTTGTTGTGTTGGGTGCTATTTTGAAGGGAACAATGAGTAATTAGAATTTTGCGACATTTAATGTTAAAGGACTTAATCATCTGATAAAAAGGAAACGTGTGTTGGATTATATCAAGAAGATGAAAGTGGACATTGCATTTTTACAAGAGACTCATCTGACTGAGAAAGAACATCTGAAGTTGAAACGGGATTGGGTTGGGCATGTGATAGCATCTTCTTTTAATTCTAAAGCTCGAGGAGTAGCAATTTTGATACATAAGAAAGTGCCTTTTATTTTGGAGTCTTTTTCTGCTAATGCAGGTAGAGTTTTGAAGGTTAATTGTAAAATATTTTCAGAAGCTTGGACCTTGATGAATCTGTATGCACCGAATGAAGATGATGTATAATTTGTTACTGATGCATTTTTGTATTTGAATGAATCAAATGAGAATATTATAGTAGGAGGGGACTTTAACTGTTGCTTGGATCCATTGTTGGATAAATCTCCAAAAATTGTGAAGAAAACTAAAATGGTGAAAAGAATAATTAAGTTG
This sequence comes from Narcine bancroftii, assembly GCF_036971445.1. Taxonomy (NCBI): domain Eukaryota; kingdom Metazoa; phylum Chordata; class Chondrichthyes; order Torpediniformes; family Narcinidae; genus Narcine; species Narcine bancroftii. The sequence continues at coordinate 21,592,360 of NC_091473.1, read as the reverse complement.
ATGGGGGAGTTAAATTTAGTGGAAATAAGGTGACGGATGAATCTGACCGAAAAATATTTTTCATTTTATTCTGCTCGTCATAATTCATTTTCAAGAATAGATTTTTTTGGTATCAGCACATTTGCAGGGTAGAATTGGGCAGACTGAATATAAGAGGATTTTATCTGATCATTCATTATTGTTAATTTCATGTAGTGCTGCTGAAGTGGCAGAAATTAATTATCGTTGGAGATTTCATAAAATGTTGTTAAAAAAACCTGAATTTATTAAGTTTGTAAGAGATCAAATTGGTTTCTTTTTAGAAACGAATGAAGGTTCAGTTTAGAGTAAGTTTACTTTATGGGATACTTTAAAAGCATATCTGCAGGGCCAGATTATCAGTTATACAGCAAAAGTGAAGAACCAATACGTGGCAGAAAGTCAGAATTTAGAAAAAGAAATTGCAGTATTAGAGAATAAATTTCAGGAAAATTCAACAATAAGATACCGTTGTCTAAATTGAAAGTTCGATATAATACTATGCAACCTTACTCTTATGAAAAAATGATTCAATGATCGAAACAGTGTTATTATGAGTTGGGCAAAAGAGCTCACAAGGTTTTAGCTTGGCAGTTGAAAACTGAGCAAGCTTCCAGAATGATTAATGCAGTTAGGAGAAATTCAGGGAAAACTTACAAACCACAGGATATTAATGATGAATTTTGTACATTTTATTGGGATTTATATACATCTGAAGGGACTTCTGATATGGAGCAGATTGAATCATTTTTGGCTAATTTAAATTTACCTTTATTAGAGGAAGAGGATATTAAGATGTCAGATGGTTCATTTACCAATTTGGAACCTAAAGAGGCATTACAATCTATGCCGTGGAAAATCGCCTGGAGAAGACAGATTTACAGTGGAATTTTATAAAGAATTTTATGATTTGTTATTTCCTGTATATACAACCCACTGATACAGATTTATTTCCAGTCGTTTTCAAGGGCATTAATAACAGTTATACCAAAGAAAGACAGAGATCCATTAAAAGTAGCTTTATATAGACCAATATCTTTATTGAATGTAGATTACAAGATTGTAGCAAAGGTATTAGCAAACAGATTGGCTAATTTCTTAACGAAATTAGTACATGTGGATCAAGCAGGATTTATCAAGAATAGGTATTCAGCTGATAATATTACTATACAATAATTAATGCTTCAAGACAGCAATTCAACCAACGAATGATACTAGCGCTAGACACAGAAAAGGCCTTCGATCACATGGAGTGGAATTTTTTTATTTAAGGTGTTAGAAAGATTTAAATTTGGACCACTCTTTACAGGTTGGGTTAAGGCATTGTATACTAATCCTTCTGCTCGGGTGGTGATGAATGGACAGATTTTGCTGGTATTTAATTTGTTCAGATCAGCTAGACAGGGCTGTCTGCTGTCATCAGCCTTATTTGCATTAGTTATAGAACTTTTGGCCCAAGCAATTAGGCAAAAAATTAATATTAAGAGAATTACAATTGGTGAGCAAGAGTATAAAATTAATATGTTTGCAAACTAATTGTTGATATATTTGTTTTATCCTAAATGTTCTTTAGAATCATTACAATATTTGTTGAAACGATAAAAGGTAATTTCAGGTTATAAAGTAAATTGGGATAAAAGTGAGATATTACCAATATTGGATGAAGACTATTCAGATTGTAAACAGCTTATGAAGTTTAAATGGTCTAATGAAATTAAGTATTTATGTGTAATAGTGGACAAAGAATATCAAAATTTATACAGCTTATATTATATGCCTTTATTAAACAAGATTAAATTTGATTTAAATGGAAGGAGTTACCCTTAACACTGATTGGAGGAGTAAATTGTATTAAAATGAATATATATCCTCTTATTCAGTATTTATTTCAATCCATTCCATGTACTGTACTGGGAACATTCTTTAAGGAATTAAATAAAGTAATTCGTTTGCTTCTGTGGTCACCAGTGAATCTCGAACTTGGCATAGCTTACTCTTCCTCTCTGTTACAAACAGAGTAGATTTCTTTCTCTACCATTAACGTGTTCAGTTTATCCTGTTCTTTCCCTCCTGTTTGACCTGCTGGTTATGTTGCACAGACCCAATGTTCTTTAAACATTACACAGACTAAGGAACTTAATGTGCTCCTTTCAACCTATATGAACTCACTCAACCAAAGATATGATCTTTCTTCAAACCATACTCCCTCCACTTCATTTTCTTACTTTCCCAGCTCAGGCTTTGAACTTGACATGTTAACTGTTTCTCTTTCTACAACTGCTGACTGACTAGCTGAGTATTTCCAGCATTTTCTATTTTTATTCCTCCTTGGGAAACAGAGTGTCTGTGCTATTGGGAAATTCTCACTTCTTTCTGCAATTTCATCAATTTCTGCTTCATTTCATTAATGGAATGAGTTAATGAGTCACACCCTCAATGAGCTTTGCCTTACACACTGACTTGCTTCACACACATCATAATGTCTACTTTGCCAATTTGCAATGTAGGAAACATACCTTGAATATGATTGAATGTCTCCATAGTTTTGAAGTAAAACTGATGAACTTTTCTTAATGCACCCAGGGTTAAATTCCTTGAACCCCATTCTTGAATATAGCAAGTGAATTGTTTGAACATCAAGGTTTCTATCCGATCTCAAATCACTTTGCATGGCACTCAGGAATGTTACAAAGGAGATTTGTGATGAGGTGAATTGAATTATTTTACATAGAATGCTAACATAATGTTTATGCTTGGATGGGATCATGATTCTTCACTGGCCAAGATTTTGTCAACCAAAGGCCCGATTTAAGATCAATGTTATGTGGATTTTCTCATCCAAACAACTGCAAAATGTGAGCCACAATACATGCAAACTTTTAAAAGGAATGAATAAAAGTGGAATTTAAGGGATTCTGGGGGAACGGAGAAATCACTCTCTAGTTCCATTCCATTAAATGAATCCAAGCAGCAGTTCCATTTCCCTTGTTCCCTTTTCTAAGTGAAAAGCATGAGTCAGACCCAGTGGGATCAAATTTCCTTACTCCTCCCAATTCCAGTCTGTACCTCCACAGTGTTCTAACATACCTGATAGATGCTTCAGGAACTGCACCTCGTCTTTTGTCTGGGCATATAGTGTATGTGGGACACAAACAATCAAATTCACCAATTTTGACTGATTTATTGCCTCTGGATCAGAACTGACAATTTCTGCTCCAGGTTGTGCATCTGCAACATTAACTCAGTTTAACTCCCTCCACCGGCTCTTCCTGATATGCTGCTCTGAGTGAGAATTTAAAAAAAAGACTGATACTAGAAATGTAAAACAAAAAAAACACTAGAAATACTCAGACAGCATCTATGGGAAGAGGACAGATAATTCTGACAATAGGTCTCTGATTGAAAACATTAGCTCAGTTTCTCTTCCCGCACATGCAGCTTGACCTGTTGAGTATTTCCAGTATTTTTGGTTTTAGTTTGAGAAAACCAGCATCTCCAATGAAAGTGATGAATTTATTGCTGCTTTTATTCCAGGAATATCTACGAGTAGGTATTTTATTCTGCTCTTAGACAGGGTTTTTGTCTCTCTGTTGCCTTGTTCACCCTCTGTGCAGTCTCTTTCTATTCTTGCCAGACAGCTCTGCCCTACATTTCACAGCTGCTACTTGTGCTTTTGTTTGTTTTCTCTCTCAGCTTCACATACTGATCTATCTAGAGGTCTTCATTAACCCTCATTATCATGACAACTTTAGCCTCAACCTGTCAGACATATTCTCTTTCACCCGACTGTCCCTCTTCACCCATTCTGCAAACTAAAATAGCTAGTTTTCTCTCTTTCCCTAGTAACTTAAACCAGAGTATGATTTACACAGTATATAATGCCTTAGAAAATGTTATGGAACTGGGAAACCTGTAAGTACGTGACCTTGGATCTCTTAAAGTGGTGAGACAAGTCGACAGTTGCTCATCATTTAGTACAAGAGTGGGATCACATGTTACAGCTTTATAAGGCATCATTTAGAATGTGGTGTGCAGTTCTAATTGACTAGCCATCACTATATTGGGAATGTTCTAAAACTCAGAAGTCTGCAAGGGTACCTGGATTGATGCCTGAGTTATAAGGAAAGGCTGGGACTATTTTCTAGAGAACATAGGAGGCTGAATGGTAAGGATGGAGAGGCTAGAGGTCTACAAAATCATAAGATGTAAAGACAAGGAGAATGCTGATGGTCTTTTTCCCAGAGCAGGTGAGTCTAAAAGTAGAGGGTGTGGGTTTAAGGTGAGGTTTGTTCATGTTTCTTCGTTTGCTCAACATTTCAGCTGTATGACAAAAAGAGGATGCCTTTAAAACAGAGGTACTCTTACTGAAATAGACAGTTCTATTTGTACAGAATACAAATTAGCCAGCAGGAAGTCCTCAAAACTGCAATTGTAATTTAAATCCTGTCAGCACATGAAAGTTTAACTGAGATGGAATGTGACATATCAAGGGTTCAGTGAACCATGACATCACACATCAGACTGCTTCTAACTGAATCCAAGGTCACCAGTCTGAACAAAGTCTTCTGGGTTTGGGTAACACTACTTTTTAATCACTCAGTAGGGGGGTATTAATTGATCTATTATTAACATCCTTAAAGATAGCAATACTGTACACCATACTCTATCAGGGAATTAACAGTGGTCCCTTTTTACATGCTCTTTAAAGGCCATCAGCATTATTACCCAGCAGTGGGACCCAACAGAGGAGCCTTGTGTCACTACTCCTAGCTCTCCTGTGTTCATATCAGTGGCTATGCTGCCTTTACTGAAGCTCCAGAAGTGCCATAATCTTAGCTCTCAATGTTAAAAATTGATATTACTAAGACTTTCTTCTTTTTATTAAATATATAAGTAAACAATACTCAAGCACAATAGAATGCAGAATAATAAAAACAGAAATATTAATATATTGCAATATTTAATACAATGTATAACATTATAACATGTTGAACAATATTATCCCTCTCTCTTCAATTTGGAATCTTCAAAAAATAGAAAAAAATTATTGTTGAATCCTGATCTAAACTCCCAAAATGAAGAAAAAAAAGTAAAAAAAAAGGCTGGGCAGCCTAAACTGAGAGTTCAGTACAACAGATCAATACAAGCTATTTATCTGGTCTTTGCCAATAAAAAAAAACAACAGAAATCCAAAACTGTCTGGAAGGTAAAGTCAAAATACAAATGATCTCATATGAAAATAGTTTATAAAAGGACACAAAGTCCCTTCAAACATAGAGGTATCAAAAGTGCAACTTCTAATTTTTTCTAAATTTAAACATGAGATAACTTGAGAGAACCATTGAATAAAAGTAGGTGAATTAGAATCTTTTATTTAAATGAAATAGTTTTTCTGGCCAAGAGTGTAGTAAAAGCTACAATCCGATGTGCAGAAGTGGGAACTTGACCCTCCTCTGCAACTATAATTCCAAAAATAGCAGTCAATGGATTAGGATGCAATCTAATGCCCAATATAATTGATTGTCTTTAAAATATCTGTACAATACCTCTCCAATGTAGAGCAAGACCAAAACGTATGTGTTAGAGTAGCCATTTGTGATTTACATCTATCACACATAGGACTAACATTAGAAAAGATATAGGCCAATTTATCTTTGAGACAAATGAACCCGACTTACCTCTTTAAACTGAATCAATGCACGTCGAGCACATAATTAAGAGGTATTAACCATTCCAAAAATCTTTTCCCAAAGTTTCTTTGGGAGAAGTGACTGAAGTTCCAATTCCCAAGGTCCTCTAATTTTATAATTAGAGATCAATTGCAATTTTAATAAAATATTACCTGTTAAACCCTTATGGGAAGGATTCAAATGAAAAAAAGCATCAACCAAATCAGGTTGATATGATATAGGAAAGTTAGGTAATATCTTACTCAAAAACTTCTAACTTGGAAATATCAACAAAATGTAACTTGGGTATATTATATTTCTTAGATATTTTATCAAAAGATGTTAAACATCCATGTATAAACAGATCTGAAAAATAGGCAATTCCTTTGCTTTTACAAAGAGAAAAAGCTTGATCCATTATAGACAATGAGAAAAAATAGTTGAGATAAATAGTACTAGAAAACTAAAATTTTTAAAAATTTTTTAAAAATCGTGAAATTGAAACCAAATCCATAATGTATGTGTAAGTATTGGGTTCAAGGTATGTCTGCTAATCTTAGAAATTGTAAAAGGAAGAGCAGCTCCCAATAAGGGAGCTAATGAATACATCTGTACACATTTCAATTCCAAATCTGTCCATTGAGGGTGTTCAGGTTTGTCAGAATAATATACCCAGAAAATAATATATTGAATATTAACTGCCCAATTATAACATCTAAGATTAGATAAAGCCATACCACCATAGTTCTTTAATTTCTGCAAATGAAATTTACTCAACCTAGCATTCTTATTTTTCCATATATAAGTTTTACAGCCAATATTGTCAAAAAATGATTTAGGAATAAAAACTGCAACTGCTTGAAGTATATACAAAAATTTGGGTAAAATGATAATCTTAATAGCATTTATATGACCTATTAACATTTTGGCCAATGGAGACCATCTAGAATGTGTTTATTTTTCATAGTCAACCAAAGGGAGAAAAAAAATGGAGGGTCAGGCAATATCCAGGTATAGGGCAGCATGGTTGGAGTAGCGGTTAGCGCAACACTGTTACAGCACCAGTGATCAAAACCCGGGTTCAATTTGTGCCGTCTTTAAGGGGCTCCGGTTTCCTCCCATTGTTCAAAACATACCAGGGGTGTTTGATCAATTGAGTAGCATGGGCTTATGGGCAGAAAGGGCCTGTACCATGCTTTAAATTTAAATCATCTGAACCCTTACCCCCCCCCCCCCCCCCACCATTGTTTCCACAAGATTCCAGGATCTGAAGTTTTTGTTTCTCTTGAGGATTTTTGGTTGAGAGAGATTGTGAGAAGACAGACTGATTGATGCCTTAGAAGGGAATTAGATCTGTTAATAACATCATTCGGTGCATAAAATCAATTAAGGGGTTTTGGGTATTTTGGTCCTCATCGACTTGAATTGTCCTTGTGTTCAAAGCAATAATTTTCCTCAAGTTTTTGCTTGTACCTTTTCACCTTCAACTACTGTAAAGACTTACATGAGCCAAAGGCATTGAGCAGCAGCTACGATGCAATTATTTTAGAGGCATTTTCATTAAAAAAAATTATTTAAACAAGGTAACCTGTTGTTTTATGAATAAAGCTAAAAATGGATTTATCACTTAAAAAAAAAGTATTTAAAGTCAGTATCATTCCACCACCATCATCAGACACCTGATTTGAAACAACTGCAAATGAATTGAGTAAATCTGTGCAGGACTATTTACTAGTTTTATTGAGGGAGGAGATCAGTTTCTTAAAGGCATCTGAAAAGCTTTTGATTGATTGCTGATACTGTAGTTGTACTCAACAATTTGGATTAATTTTCAGAGCTTCTTATAAAAAGGAAAATGGTGATATTTGGAAGAAATGGCTGATGGTGTTCAATTCATTTAAGGCTCATGGCCAGGTTTGTAGATAGGGCCCAGGCTCAATTCAAAGTTTGTTAAACAAGCAGAAAAGGTGTTCGAAATTTGATTGCGATTGAATACAAGTTATGTTTCTATCATCTTGATCTTTTGAGCTGGTTTGGTTGATTCAGGTAAATTGTGCAGAAATCCCAAGTGCAACGTTATGGGCTGGATCATACTGGTACAATGGTTCTAATTGGAACCAAGACTCAAAAAGCGATGCAATACCGAAACACCTCTTTGACTCATTGGTATGCAGTGACCATCAAGCACTCTAATATTATATGAATCCTTTTCTCCTCCTCCCCATGTTATTTTCAGCTTCCCTCAGACTCTTGCAGTGTTACACACTCGGAGAATTTACCCTGGCCAATTAACCTGTAATCCTGAACACCTGGGCAGAAACACTATTACAGCACTAGGTAACTCATGTTCGAATCTGGTGCTGACTGTAAGGAGTTTGTACGTTCTCCCCATATCTGCATGGGTTTCCTCCAGGTGCTCCAATTTACTTCCATGCTTCAAAATGTCCTTGAGCTTAATGGGGTATTTGAGTGGCACGGGCTTATGTGCTGGAAGGGCTTGTTACTGTGCTGTATTTTTCAATTTAAAATCTTTGGAGTATATGTGAAGCAACCGATGTATCCGGAGGAAGCCACACAGTTACAATGGGAGGGTGTGAACTCCATACAAAGGTCAGGGATGAACATGAATCTCGGTCTCTGTAAGGCCGTGGTTCAACTTGCTATGCCACTGTGATATGTGAGTTTTGAGAGCAGGAGGAGGCTATTGCTCCTTGGGCCTCTCCAACATTTGTTAATATTGTGACTGATTTGATTGTAAACTCAACTCTTCCTTCTGCTATATTGCATCCCCTTGCTTATGGAGAATCTATGTATCATAGCCTGAGAAATATTCAAAGATTGCTTCCACTTTCCTTTGAGGAAGAGAATTCCAAAGGCCTGCCTCCCTCTCAGAGAGTGAGGAAAGAAATGACTTTATCTCTGTATTAAATTATTGATCCTTTATATTTTAAATACATGTTTCTAAGGAGTCTCTAATATGAGATAGTATGCTTACAGGGTCGAATTAAAGCCAACTGATGCCCTAAGCCCAGCCCAACAATGGTTCCCCCTCAACCCTTCCATTGTCTAACTGACAAGTCAGTAAGACTCAATAAGTGCTGACTGCTAGATTTAAAAGTTAGTTTTCTTCCAGGCCAGTCTCCTCAATTATATAAAATATAACGTGTGTGTGTGTGTGTGTGTGTGTGTGTGTGTGTGTGTAAATTGTGTTTTTTTTTCATTTATTGGAGGGCCCCCTTTTTTTGTGGGACCCTAGTTCAGCTGCACCATGGTAAATCCAACTCTGGCAAAAGCTCTGTGGTGCCCCCTTCCCTTGGTGCTCTGCATGTGCTTATTTTGCTTAATGGTTTATCCAGGCCTGTATGTTTATCAAAAACTCAATATCTGTGCTTCTTCTAATGTTGTGTGCAATATCTTCCACCAATATTGAGCCTCAGATTCTTGAATTCTGGTTACACTCACATGCAATGGAAGGCTATTTGCTATGGCTACATCTGGGCTCATCTTAAGATGACCGGTAATTACTCTGGATGTTTATAAAGTTCTTCAAACCCAGATATAATCATCTGTTTGTGTGCATGAATGTGCGTGGCCAAAGATAAAGGGAAGGATTCCATTGGATTGCATCAGAGGTCTGGTATGTTTCTGATGTAATCTAAATTTTTAAATCACTAATTAATTGGCAGATGAATGCATGACATTGCATTCAGTTTGAAGATGCAACTTGATCTGACATTCATGGAACGAATGGTAAAAGCTGGATTCTCAAGTCCATACAATGCAGAGAACGTGTTTTTTTAGTGGAATATGTGTGAACTCAATCCTTTTGCTTTTCTGACAGAACTGACAAGTTAAAGATGAGGGAAAAAAACACATCACAAAGGAAGCAGTGAGATACAATAGAGAAACATTGCAGCAACATGAAACCAAACACCAGAGTGGTTACCAGCAGTGTTGTCAGATGCCCTCCAAAACATTAAAACCGAACCAGGCATGAAAGGCAGCCAAAAACCGGGCCAACCGCCACCCCCCACCCCCCAGCATGTGGGCCCACCACGCACACGCTAACCTGCCCCGGTTTTTAAAAAAAACTACCACGCATGCGCCAACTGGCACTTGTGCATGAAGAAACATGGCTGTGCATGATCTACAGGATGCCACATTTGACACAGGTAAGTGTGCCTCTGCTCCCTCCCTTTACCTTTCTGCAGATTCTGCACCTTAATTTGTCCTCCATTAGAGCCTACACCCCCAAATTGAGGACAAATTAACATCTGGCTCGAGTTGGCACCAGATGGAAGACAGTCCTCAAATCTGGAGTGTCCGACCTGAAACTGGATGTATAGCAAACCTAACTACTCACATGTGATTTTGGTCAATGGTGAAGGTCCTCCAACTCCAAGTCCGCTGCTGTACTGTTCCGCCCAGTCCTCTGAGTCTGCTGCTGCACCTATCTGCCCAGTCATCCGAGAACCCTGTTCCAACCAAGCTACTTTTACTGCAACAATTGTTCCGCTGTTCCTCCTTTTCGCTTCACAATATAAAACTTCAGCACAAAAAAAATGCTAAAATTCTTAAGAGGTCCAAAAGCCCGCAACCCACAAATGTTCAAACTTTCCCGCAGCCGATATCCAAAAGAAGCCCAATTAAAACAGCCCATCTGGCAACACTAGTTATTAGGACTCAACAGAGGATTGCAGCATACTTGAGCATCAATGTCAACTCTTAAATTCCTTTTATTTAAAAAGAAATCTCCAGTGAATATTTTTAACAATGAAGTGTCCTGATCAAAATATAAACTGGAATATCTGAAGCAATGTTATTCTAATTTATTTTCTTTTTACACTCAGTTAATTAAAAATGTTGTGGCAGATGTAAGTTATGGACATATGCCATTATATTGAAATAGGATGAATAATGAGACCACATCTCAGGTTCCAGCCAGAGAAGAGCACAAGCATTTATTGACGTGCTGTCAGGCTTGATATAGACAAGCAACAGGTGACCTGGCGTCATGACATCTGGAATATGTACTACCTCATGACATTCACATTGAGTAAGCCTGGGCTTCTTGGTAAACCTACGGGTGTTGCTGAGTCACTATGGCTCATGGCTGTAGTGGTTAGTTACCAGTAGATAGGAGCCTGTTGTTTGGAGCTGTTAATGCTGGTTCTGTCCACTCCCCCTCCCCCCACTAGCACACTGCTACAATGTGTTACTTTAATGTTTTGCCATCTGTCATTACTTTAGTCTACTGGAAGGATTGTCTCCACCATTTTTAACATCTCTCAGAGTATCATCTCTCAGAGTTGTGCAGTCACTTGATGGAAATCATGCCATCTGTAACATAATTTTAATTCAGGGATTCTCCAGAAAGTTTGTTCTTTCATATCCGTATTAAGTATTGGCTGGCAGAAAATTATTTTCTTTGGATTTGGAATTTTCAGATGTTTCACTCCAGTGAGCTGAAAATGATCATATCTGGACTGATCAATCAATTTTCACACAAGTATGTCTGAAGAAGCATCAGGGAATATCAGTTAATACTTTCCAACCCTGTTCCTGCTTCACATTTTCATCCATGCTAAACCACAGGCTTGCATCTCGAGAAGAAAAATCAAAATCCTATTTCTCCTAACCCCTCACAACTATGTCACAGATAAAACAAAAAAAAACCCTTTGGGCATTAAAAAATATACAAGAAATTTTTAAAAAATAGCTGCAGCCATCTAACAATTCTGCAGCTGGTCCTCATGGCTCTTCAATCCGAGCCAATATATATTCCTTCTTGCTTTGCAGAAGCACTCATTCACACCTATATTTGAGGGGTAAATGTGCTTATGTAGTGATAGCTACACGATTGAAAGAAACCACAAGTCGAGGTGAGTCCCAGGTTCGAATGTTTATTTGAACCTCATGCGCTGCTCTTTAAGGGCAAGCCCGTGCTATGTCACCACATCATGACGTAGCCAAAAAGGCGTGCACAGTGGCTGAGGCCACGAGGAATCCCTGGAGCCAACAGCACCATCTTAACACAGCTGTTCCGCGACCGCGGTCATCACACATGGAGCCGGTTTGCCTGCATCGTGATGTGCACCACCACACTTAGTCATTTCATTTCTTCACAGCTTGGGAACAAGAACACATTTGCCGCTGAAGATGAGGTCACATTTTGTGTCCAGATGGACCTCTCACATGAGGCTAGTTCTGCTTCACACTTCCTATTAAGTCAAATGACGTGGTTCAAGTATTGGGTATGATATCTTGTTTCGAAGCCTTCCCAATCTTCAGTATCTCTGGCTGGATATTGGATTTTTTTTAATCCCAGAGAACTGCAGGCACTGAACAACTGAAGTTGCAGAAAATACAGGTAGATTTCTGGTTGACTGGAGACTGCCAGGATATGGGTAACATGCACAACTTTGGACCCAAGGCCAAGATTTTATTGAGTGGCAGCACAGGTTAGAAAGCTATATGCCCAACTCAGTCATTTTTTTTTACAAACCCTTGCATTTTGATATTGGTTAAGTGGCTTGTTTGCCTCTGCTGTATTTTAGGATCAGTGTATGTTTTCCAGTGAAATTATGATTTTAGGAAGTGTTTGTATCCAGAACAGCAAAATTGTATTTAAAAGATAAAGACATTTGATAAGAGTAAATTGTCAAAATGAGCAAGCTTCTTGAAAATTTAAAACATTTTCTGCAGAATTTAGAAAAAGGAATTACAATCTGTACTTTGTAAAAATGGAATTTCACTGCAGGAATGGAAACTATTCATAAGAAATAATGCTTTAATGTACTCAAGGCAAGTCAGCCACTTAACCAACATCAAAATAGGAGTGTTATTAGTTGGGATATAGATCCAGAAATATATTTGTTAAAAATCACTCCCTCAGTTGTGCAGATTTTCAACGAACCATGAAGCCTTTCACATGTGCGTTGCCCTCTGTAATATCCCTCGCCTTCTCGGTTCATGCATTTGTGATGATATCTTGAAATGTTTATTTTCATTTAGCTGACCATATCAAAACAACAATCTTCAAATTTATTGTGTGACTTCAGAATGAAAAATGAACCGTTTTCACATTTTTGAAAATATTTAAAAATTTTGAATGGCATTGTTTATTTTTGTATTTACTCTTTTACCACTTTGTATTTTTATTCAAAATAGTTAGAGCATAGAACCATAGACCATTAGAGCACAGAAATAGGCCCTTTGAGTTTGTGCCAAGCTATTTTTCTGCCTAGTCCCACTGACCTGCATAGCTCTCCATACCCCTCCCATCTATATACCTGTCCAAATTCTTCTTAAATATTAAAATTGAGGCCACATTCACCACTTCATCAGGCAACTCATTCCATACTCCCCACCACTCTCTGTGTAAAGAAGTTCCCCCCTCATGTTGCCCCTAAAATTTTCCATTTTCACACTTAATCCATGTCCTCTGGTTTATTTCTCACCTACCCTCTGTGGAAAAAGTCAATCTACATTTACTCTGTCTATCCCCCTCATAATTTTAAGTACCTCTATTAAATCTCTTCTCATTCTTCTATGCTCCAGGAAATAAAGTTCAAAGGTGTTCATACTTTCCCTGTAACTCAGTTCCTGAAGTCCAGGCAACATCTTTGTTAATTTTCTCTGCACTCTCAATCTTATTGATATCTTTTCTGTAGTTAGGTGACCAAAACTGCACATAATACTCCAAATTTCACCAATGTCTTTAATTAAAAAAAAATAATTTAGACATGGTAACAGATCATTTCAGCCCACGAGTCTGTGCCGCCCAATTTACACCCAATTAACCTGGTATGCTTCGAATGGTAGAAGGAAACCAGATTCGCCACAGACACAGGGAGATTGTACAAAATCCTACAGACAACATGGGATCCAAACCCCAGTCCTGATCACTGGCGATGTTAAGGCATGGCACTAATCACTTTTTGAACTGTGTTGTTGTCTTATATAACTTTACTATTTTTAAATTTTATATTTAAAAATTCCCAGCTCCGATATTCAATACATTAATTTATGCAGGCCAAATGTCAAAAGCTCTCTTTATTACCTTATTGACAACAATGTCAGGGTACTATGTGTCAGTATTACCAGATACCTCTGTTCTACTGCACTCTTCAGTACCCTACCATTTACCATTTTTGATTTGTCCTTCCAAAATGCAACACCTCACACTTGCTGCATTAACTTCCATCTGCCTTTTGTCAGCTCATTTTTTCAGATGATCCAGATCTGTCTGCAAGCTTTCAAAACCTTCCTCATTGTTCACCATGCCTCCAATCGTTGTGTCATCTGCAAACTTGTTGATCTAATTTACCACATTGTCACTCAAATAATTGATATAGATGACAAACAACAATGGTCCCAACACTGATCTCTGAGAAACACCACTAGTCACAGGCCTCCAGTCTAAGATGCAATCTTCCACCACCACTCTTTGGCTTCTCCCACACAGCCAATATTGAATCCAGTTTACTAATTCACAATGAATTCAGAGGATCTGAACCTTCCTCACTGACCTCTCATGTGGGACCTTGTGAAAGGCCTTACTGAAGTCCATGTAGAAAACATCCACAGCCTCTCCTTCATGAACTTTCCTGAAAACCTCCCCCAAAAATCTATCAGAATGGTTAAACATGACCTATCACACGCAAAGAATATTGTGATCTCAATTTCCTGTCACTGCTCTGTCCCATAATTTTCCAGCAGCTTTAGTCATTTGGATGTAGAAACTACTACATGCAATAGAAGATGAAAATTCAGCTTATAGGTGTCTTGCATTCTTGTTAAAGCTTGGTTTGAGAGCATATTGGAAGTAGGAAAACAAAGAAAAGAGTCTGTAACAATCTTTGTAGATACAATGTGGAATGAATTCCTGTTTTGCATGTTTCCATGAAATAACGACATAATGTGTTCTTCAAATGACATCATCATTGTGTTTACTTCCATTTAGACCTAATGTCTATTTTATTTGGTTCATTCCAGTTCAGCGTGGCTCAAAACATTTTACTAAGCTGAGCGATGAACTGCAGCACAGTAAACAAATTAAAAACAGTACATGATCTATGAATTACTAACACTTTAAACAGTTGCTGGTCTTATTAAATATATCTTGCCATGTATTTAATGTCTGGAATTTACTTTAGCTATCACATCTTCAAGTTCAAGTTTGTTATCATCTGATTGTACGCATACAATCGGATGAAACAGCATCTCTCCAGACCCTTGTGTCTGCACAAAAACAGAAAATACACATTCAGTATACTCCAACATGTTTACAGTTAAATGGTTAATTTATGGAGTGTAATTTTGTTTGAAGTGTATGCCAGCAGAACAGATTTTGCACAAAACAAGGGAAGGCTGACATTAAATGAACTTTCTCTGTTTAAAATGCTTCAGTGGTACTGATTGAGTAAGGAACAGGGTCTAGAGAAGTGAGGAAAGCAAGTAGTGAGGTCATAGACCAGATATTTCCTTGGACCTTGAGGGAGGAGAGTGTAGAAATTGCTTGGGCTCTGTGAGGAATATTTAAAATATCCTTAGCCATGGGTGTGGTGCTGGAGGATTGGAGGGTAGCTTGTGTTGTTCGGTTGTTTAAAAAGGCTCAAAAAGCAACCCTGGAAATTATAGGCTGGTGACCCTGACATCAGCAGTAGGTAAATTATTGGAAGAAATTCTAAAAGATTGGATAAACAAGTATTTGGATAACTAGAGACTGATTAGGATCGTCAACATGGCTTTGTGCATGATATGTCATCTTATAGAGTTTTTCAAGGAGGTTACCAGGAAATTTGATGAAGGTAAAACTGTGGATGTTGTCTATATGGGCTTTAGTAAGGCCTTTGACAAAGTCCCACAAGGGAGGTTAGTCAGGAAGGTTTAAATGCTAGGTATTCATGGTGAGGTAGTAAACAAGGTTTGGCATTGACTCACAAAATATAAGAGCACAATAGGCTAATTGGCCATTGGGTCTGCTGTGCCTTTTAATCATGAGCTGATCCTTAACACTCAGCCCCACACCCTGGCCTTCTCCCCTTATCCCATGATGCCCGACTAATCAATTACCTGTCAATTTTGGTCTTGAATACACCCAACGATCTCTTCCACTGCAACCTATGGCAACAAGTTCCACAGACACGACTGTCATGATAATGAATATGTATGAGATATACCGGAAGTCACGTGGTATGAGAGAGAGATAAGAACACAAGCAGGAGAACAAAGGAAACGGGAAAATAAAGCCACTGAGAAGTTTACCTGATAAAACTTGTGTTTAATGTTTTATTAACTTCACATTTCAGGCCACAAATGTGACATTGGCGACGAGGATGAAAGAAGCTTGAAGAAAATTAAAGACTAAACAAGATTACAGAGGATTACAGACAACTTCAAGGTGATAAGAATTTTCTCTTTGACTCAGTACTTTTGGGGCTGGAATATTTCCTCATGGCTGGTCAAACTGTGACTTTCTAACACATAGTGGAATTGCTCATTTTGACCCGACTAGTGATGCAAGTACTGTAAGTGTGAAGTGGAAGGCATGGCTGGAAGAATTTGAATCCTACGCCGACAGTCGTGGCCTATTTCTAGATACCGGTACAGTTGAACAAAAAGCGCAGAGGAGGGCGTTACTTCTTTTCACTGCTGGACCCGCAGTTTGGGAAACATTTAAGACACTTTTGAATACTGGAAGAAAGGATGAGTACCGGAAAGCGGTAGATGCATTAAATGCACACTATGTAGTGTCACCGAATGCTACATTTCAACGCCATTTGTTTCGGAGAACGAGACAAGAAGATGGCCAGACAATTGCTCAGTACGTGACGAGACTACGCCAGCTAGCTGTTGGATGCAATTACATGCCAGCTGATTTGGACAACCAATTATTGGATCAAGTCGTACAGCACTGCAGATCAGATAAACTCAGAAGACGTCTACTGGAAAGAGGGAGTGAGTTGGAACTCACTGATGCTTTAACCATTGCTGCTGCATTAGAGGCTGTTGAAGGGCAATTTCATACCATGACCCTGAAAGACAACTCAAGCCAGCAAATTAAGAGGCTCTCACATCGCCATAACCAGCCAAGATATACGCCGACACATGACGTGGAGTGTTATCGATGTGGAAACTGAGGTCACTTTGGAAAAGACCCATATTGCCCGGCCAAAGGCAAAGTTTGCAGAAAGTGCGGAGGTAAAGACCACTTTGCAAAGAAGTGCAAAAGCAAGTCCAATGCAGACCAGAAGAGGAAGAGTACAACTTCCAAAGGCAAAGCCTGGGGGAAAGGAAAGTATCCTGGAAAGAAAGATACCATTCGCCAGATAGACGGTGACGATGATGATACCCAGGAGGAACAGAGTTGTTACCAATTTACGTTGAATGAAGTACATCATGAGAAAGTCCCAGTGATCATTGGTGGAGTGACAGTGCAGGTCATTGTAGACTCAGGCAGTAACAGTAATGTGATTGATCGACATTTATGGGAGAAGTTGAAAAGGAAAAAGATCATCTGTACCTCAAAGAAGTGTTCCAAGAAACTGTATCCATACACAGCAACCAAGCCATTGCAGACCATTGGATGTTTTACTGCAACTGTTGAAGCTGGAGATAAGCACACCGAAGCAGAGTTTATGGTCATAGAAGAGAGGGGAGAACCATTGCTGAGTAGAAGCACAGCGCAAGACCTGGCAATACTTCATATTGGAGCTTGTGTCAATTCAATTCAGTCATACGAGGATATGAAGCAAGAATTCCCCGCAGTCTTCCAAGGAGTAGGAAAGCTGAAAGGTCGACAATTGAAGCTAGCGGTAGATGAAACGGTCAAACCCAAGGCACAACCAATGCGCCGAACTCCGTTTGGACTTCGTGGGAAAGTCAAAGCCAAAATTAAAGAATTGATCGAACAAGACATTATTGAACCGGTTGAACATTCGACACAATAGGTCAGTCCTGTAGTGATTGTGCCCAAACCAAAGGGTGACATAAGACTATGTGTTGACATGAGAATAGCCAATGAAGCTATAATTAGAGAACGACACCCTATACCAACGGTGGAGGAAATACTTCAAGAACTAACTACCAGCAAGGTATTCTCAAAAATTGATCTGAAATGGGGCTATCATCAAGGGGGGCGTGGCAAGATGGCGTAGGGAGTGGGCGTGCATTAAAGTTTATTAGTGATTTTTTTTGGATGGAATATCGGAAGGATGAATTTATTATCTATAAATACAGAACAAAATTACATTCTTTGACTTTGGAAGAAATTTGACCTATTTGCCCAGACAGAGCCGGAGTTGGTGCTGGAATTTTCTCAAGAACAGAACTTATTAAAGTTGATTTCGGACTCCTTTTTGAAAGATGGCGACGAATGTTGATTTGAAATATTTGAAATATTTTCTGAAGATAAACATATATATGGAACTCCTTGACCTGCAATAAGGTTTATCAGTGATTTTTTTTTGGATGGAATATTGGAAGAGTGAATTTATTATCTGTTAGTATGCATACATTGCAAACAGATTTTAATAGTTTTGAAAAGGTTTTTTTTAAACTAAACAACAAGATCAGTTTAATATTGAGAAAATTGGAAAAAACGGAAACTTTATTATTAAATTTGGAAATTCAGTAGAAAGAAACTATGAACAAGATTGATGATTTATAAAATTAAAGTCGAAGGAGCAATGTCCAAGAAGAGTTAAAAATTTTGAATAAGTTTTTCTTGAAAATAAACAATAATTTCAACTTAATATTGAGAAGATTGACGAAGTGGAAAATTTGGTATTAAATTGGGAAACACAGAAGAAAGAACTTATGAATAACATTGATGCTTTAGAAGATCAAGACCGAAGGAATTATGTTCAAGAAAATTTTAAAAGATTTGAAAAAAACTTTTTTTGAAAGTAAGTTACAAATTCAACTTGAGACTGAGAAGAATGGAAGATTCGGTGTTGAACTGGGATGTTCAGAGGTGTTTTAATTCAGTGGATGAAATTCAGGAAGACTTGAAAAAAAAATTAAAAAAAAACTTTTATTGATTGTAAACAATGTTTAACTCAGTGTTGGGAGGGTGGAAAGGATGCAAAATGTAATATCAAGTTTGGATTTTCAAAAAAAAGAGTTTATGAATAAGATTGGTTAAATTGATGGACTGGGGTTTTATGGATATAAGAAATGATGATTTTTCGGTTTATACGTGTATTTTGTCTGCCTGGGGGTGGGGGGGAGGGAGTGGTGCTTCTGCTCCCGAAAGTCATATGCCACTTGTGGTTTATACCACACCCATTTGGGTTTTTGGGAATTAACCACCACAAGGTGGTTTCCTAAGGGGTTAGGGGAGGTGGGGGGGGGGGTGAAAATTTGAAAATTATTTAGTATCTATTATGTAATATTATACTAAGTCAATTTGAAATGAATGTATGGAGATACTATAAATAAATTTCAAAAAAAAAATGAAATGGGGCTATCATCAATTAGAGCTGGATCCAGGTTCCCGAGATGTAACAACATTTGTGACTCACTGTGGATTGTATCGTTACAAGAGACTATCATTTGGAATTAATGCAGCTTTGGAGATCTACCAGTATGAAATCCATCGAGTGATTCAAGGCATTCCTGGAGTTGCCAACATTTCTGACGACATCATAGTCCATGCACCAACGAAGGAAGAGCATGACAAACGGTTGAGGCGTGTACTATCTAGACTACAGGAGGCAGGCCTTACCGTGAATGGAAACAAGTGCCAGTTCGGTGTGTCAGAAATGGACTTCATGGGACACAGACTTACACGGGAAGGACTAAACCGTGCAGAGGCCAAGGTGAAAGCTATTGCAGAGGCACGTGCACCTCAGAACGCAACAGAGGTGAGGAGTTTCCTGGGATTGGTCAATTTTTGTGCAAAGTTCATTCCTAATTTCGCTACAGTGGCAGAACCACTAAGGAAACTAACCAGGAAAGGTGTACCATTTCATTTTGGATCTGAGGAGAAGAAAGTGTTCACAGCGCTGAAGCAAAGCCTGACAGATGCAAAAACTCTTGGATATTACGATCCGGCGGCATCCGGCGATGCCAGCCCAGTTGGTTTAGGAGCCGTGTTGGTCCAGATGCATGATGGAGGACCAAGAATCATTGCCTATGCCAGCAGATCGTTATCAGATGTGGAAAGAAGATACTCTCAGACAGAGAAAGAAGCACTCGGACTTGTATGGGCCTGTGAGAGGTTCCATGCATATTTATACGGCATTGAATTTGAACTCATCACAGATCATAAGCCATTAGAGGTGATCTATGCACCTAGATCCAAACCATGTGCCAGAATAGAGAGATGGGTACTCAGACTACAACCCTACAAATATAAAGTAATCCACATTGCAGGGAAAACAAACATTGCAGATCCGCTGTCCAGATTGGTGAAGGATGGTGGTCCACAATCCAAGTCAGAATTGGGAACAGAAACAGAGAGCTTTGTACGCTTCGTAGCTATTCAGTCGACACCAAAAGCTGTGACTACGAAGGAAGTCGAGAGAGAATCCGAACGTGATCCAGAACTCAGGGAAGTAAGAGAATGCATACAGAGTGGACAATGGGACAAGTGTACTCACAAGGCTTACATTCCCATTAGAGACGAACTTTGTTGCATCGGACAGTTTGTATTAAGAGGTTGCAGATTGGTGATACCGCAAAGATTGAGACCGAAGATCGTATCCTTAGCGCATGAAGGACACCTAGGTATTGCTGGTACCAAGCAGAACCTCAGGACCAAGGTATGGTGGCCAGGTTGTGATAAAGACGCAGAGAAATTTGTTAAAACTTGTCACGGATGTCAAATCACAAGTAGGAGTAATCCGCCAGAACCGATCCAGAGTACGCAACTCCCGACAGGACCATGGATCTACGTAGCTGTTGATTTTCTTGGACCTTTACCGACGGGTGAATCAATTATGGTAGTGATAGATTACTACAGCAGATACTATGAGTACGTGGTGTTGAAGTCCACAACCACTGAAAAAACAATACAAGCATTAGCAGAAATATTCTCAAGATATGGATTGCCTGTTACATTATACTCTGACAATGGTCCACAATTCATTTCAGAGACATTTGCGGAATACATGAGGACCACAGGTATCCACCATCATAAAGTAACTCCGAAATGGCCGCAAGCCAATGGAGAAGTAGAGAGACAAAATCAGTCCATTGAAAAACGATTGAGAATTGCACACGCAGAAGGACAAAATTGGCGAGAAGCATTGTTATCTTATGTGGCTGTGTATCGAGCAACGCCTCATGCAACCACTGGAAAAAGTCCTGTAGAAGCATTTTTTGGGAGAAAAATCCGCACAAAAATGCCAGAAATAAAGGAAATCCGAGACGACCAGGAGATGAGAGACCACGATGCTGAAAAGAAAGGTGCAGCAAAGCTGTACACAGATTCGAAACGTGGAGCCAAGTACTCAGACATCATGCCAGGAGATAATGTTCTATTGAGGCATGAAACTGGTGGTAAGCTAGACACACCTTATTAGCATCAACCCTATACTGTCGTATCCAGAAGTGGCAGTATGGTGACAGTCAAGTCTCCGTCTGGAGTCCTGTATAAGAGAAATGTATCAGATGTAAAAAGGTACCAGTCCAGAGATACATCGAGCAGAGAGGTTGAAAGGCCAATACGAGATGCTGAAACTGAGAGACCTGATGATGTTCCAGAGGCAGTTACCAGCACTCCTGATGAAGTGACTAGAGCACCAGAAACACCCGAAGCCGAGGCGAGCAGTATTTCCGACGCTGAGAGTGAACAACCAAGAAGCGACGACAATATCGCAGGCAAGCCAAAACGAAACTGGAAAGCGCCCAAACGATATGAAGACTTTGTGCCATAATTTTAATAAGAACTTTGGGACAGTATTTAATCTTATATCATAAACTGCATGTATGAGTGCTGTAGGAAGTAAATTTTATGTAGTTGAGTTATAGTATTATCATTAGTTACGATGTTTGCATGTTTCCGAGGGATATTGGTAATTGAAGGTAAAGTTTATTTCTGATTAAAGGAGGGATGTCATGATAATGAATATGTATGAGATATACCGGAAGTCACGTGGTATGAGAGAGAGCTAAGAACACAAGCAGGAGAACAAAGGAAACGGGAAAATAAGGCCACTGAGAAGTTTACCTGATAAAACTTGTGTTTAATGTTTTATTAAATTCACATTTCGGGCCACAAATGTGACAATGACCTCTAGCTAAAGAAATTTCTTTGCATTTCTGTTTTAAATTGATGCCCTTTTATCTTGAAATTGTGGCCTTTTGTCCTTGACTACCTGTAATGGAAGATTTAAACCATGTTTTTTACTTTTGCAGCCTTTGCTTCTGCAAGGCTGAGAACCTGCTTTTTTTTAAGAATCAGCAGACATGATCTAAATTCCACCGAGGGGCCAGAGATGCAGTTATCTGACAAAAAGGTCATCTGTGTACCAAGAACATTTAATCTTCCTGCTTGTTTTGGTCACAGACTGTCAGAGGCCTAGCCTTGATGCAAAATAAACCATTGTATTCAAAGTGATAAGCTGAAAATTATGTTATTCAATAGAAGCCTAGGCATGCGAGCTTGCTCGCTTATCTTTCTTTCTGTGCTGGAAATAAGTGCTTGGGTAAGCAATTTTTGGGTAATATAAGCCATGGTCCTGCTGCTGAAGTTTGAGACTCTCTGAGGGGTGGAAATGTCTCTCAGGAAGAAGAAGAACTTCTAGAGTCCAGCTAACGTCCTGGTTGGGGGAGGTGGAGAAGCTGCTACCGGCGCCCCGACAACCTACTACAAGTGTGCGGTCATTGCCTCGCTTCGGCAGTTGGGACCAGTCCAGGCATTGATAAGTATAGTTGGGAAGGGCTTGCATATTGTAGTTTGAATTCAGCTTTAGATTTAGTCATAAAGACGAACAAAGTGAGAGGTACAAGTTTACCCAGGACACTACCCTACCATTGAGAAACAACTTTGTCACATTATATAGGGGTGTAAAGAGAGCTTTTGATATATTGGTCTTCATAAATTTAAATATTGAGTATAGGAGTTGGGATGTTATGATAAAGTTGTATAAGACATTGTTGAGGCCAAATTTGGAGTATAGTGTACAGTTTTGGTCACCTAACTACAGGAAAGCCATCAATAAGATTGAAAGAGTGTTGAGAAAATTTACTAGGATGTTGCCTGGATTTCAGGAACTTAATTACATGGAAAGGTTAAATAGGTTAAGACTTTATTCCCTTTAGCGTAGACGAAT
This sequence comes from Narcine bancroftii, assembly GCF_036971445.1. Classification (NCBI taxonomy): domain Eukaryota; kingdom Metazoa; phylum Chordata; class Chondrichthyes; order Torpediniformes; family Narcinidae; genus Narcine; species Narcine bancroftii. The sequence goes on along the minus strand of NC_091473.1, from coordinate 21,569,388 downwards.
GAGGGGAGATTTGATAGAGGTATTGAAAATTGAAGAGTATATACAGAGTAAATGTAGGTAAGCTTTTTCCACTAAGGGTAGGTGAGATACCATCCAGAGGACATAGGTTAAGAGTGAAAGAAGAAATGTTTAGGGGGACATTAGGGGAAACTTCTTCACACAGAATGTGTTGGGAATGTGGAATGAGCTGCCAGCTGAAGTAGTAAATGCAGGCTCGATTTTAACATTTAAGAAGAATTTGGACAGGTACACAGATAGGAGGCATATGGAGGGCTATGGACTGGGTACAGGTCTGTGGTACTAGGCAGAATAATAGATTGAAACAGTCTGGAATGGCTGAAGGACCTGTTTCTGTACTGAAATGTTATATGGTTTTGTGGTTCTATGATTCTATCAGTAAAATACAGAACTATTTAGGCAACTCACTTCCCCACATGGATATGATTCTTCATCTCATCCAGACAGCATCACAAAAAACAAGGTGCTTAAGGACCTTGAGGAATCTCACTGCACACAACCCTCCAGTATAAAATGCATGTGTTTTGCTTTCTCCTACTGAGCTATTTTTCATGCAGTCTAATTGTGGTGATACACCGCAATTACTGGGTATACTGTTACTTGATAACTGGCACTGTGTATATGTATGGTCCATATGTATGATTGGCCTGCCTTTCCTCAGTGAATTTACTCCCTGAAATCCCCAATAAAGGCATTTACACCAAGTCCCTCCCTCAGTACGAATCCTGGGATTGGGCCAGAACAGGAGCATGATCAAAGTTTTATGGTATTAAAAGCCCATTGTCCTGCAACTCCAGGATTTTGGTATTATTGATAGTGTATCAATTTTGATACCATAAATTTTTATTTTTGCAATGGACAAGCTGCTATGAGCCACCAGCAGGACCACAAACTATAACCCCTGGGGGAATGGCCAGGTGGAGTGGGAGAATGAAAGTAGTCCTTCTAGCATTAAAATCCAGGTGTCTACCCATCTCCCAGTGGCAGGATTCCCTCCACTCAATTAGATCCCTTCTGTGTATCGCCTCACAAAAGACTGTTTTCCTTCCCTAGCAAATCAGCTTTAGGATAATGCTACTATCCTGGCTAATGTCCCCAGGACCAGTCCTGCTCAGGAGGCATGTATGGTGCCACAAGATCGCCGCACTGGTCAAGAAGGTTCCCCCCCATCCATGCCAACCCCCAGTATGCCTATGTGGTTTACCCAGACACATGTGAGGACACAGTTTTTGTCTTGACCTGGCCTGAGGAGACCCTGAGACCACTACTGACTCAGTACAATTGCCTTCATTCACTGACCAGCCACTGCCCCACCCCCCCCCGCACCCTACCCCAACCCAGGCTCTGGCTGGTACGACCGCCACGGCCAATCCCCACCACCCCACCTTGACTTCCGAACCATCCGCCTCGCCCCTGCCCTTGGGTACACCAACTGCCGACATACTCCCACCTGACTGGGAACCGGCAGCTGCGCCACAGCTGGCATCACAATGGTCCACAATGACAGAAGACCAATTGATACGCTATCACTAAGTTTGTTCATCTCTCCTTTCCAGCAAGAATTTCATGGCCTTTTACGCTCCTAATCAATAAGTACCTTCCCAAAAATTCATGCAGATATCATCAACTGGGCTCCTCTAGCAACCTCCACCAAATTAACCCGTAACAAATCCAAGGTGACTGTCCTCGTTCCTATCAAAATTCCCTCAAAATTATTCCTGCTGATATTGAGATACATTTTACTCTGTTCAACAGCAATTATGCATTATCTAGCTTCCAGTCTTCAAGCACGAAACCATTAGCCAAAGAGAAATGGAAAATAATAAGTCTGAGTTATTTCCTCCTTTGCTTTCTTTAAAATTATGTAATGTATTTACTTCCTGCCTGGTGATTAACTACTGTAATGTGCCAAACTCTGTTAAATGTACCCCTCTTGTTTATCATTTGTGATACATCACATTTTTCTTCCCTCTGAAATTCAGTTTGATTGAGTTCAGAGCAGTGTATAAACTGCATAAATTACAGCATTGCATGTTTTGCATAACAAACAGGACAAATTTCAACTGCAAGAAGCTTCATAATATTCTTCTGATGGGTGATTTTTACCTTGAATGTTATCTTTAAGAGCAGTACCAAACTAAGCAATCAGCATAAAAAACATAATCAACACGTCCTTACTGAGTAAGGCGAGCATATCCCTTCACTCGAATTGTAAAGGTCAATTCATAGAGTTCCCAGCCATATGCTTGTCCTTCTACTGTTAGGTTTGGTATCTGTTATAAATGATCTTTCACTGGATTCACTAGACTGAAAAGAAAGACATTTCAAAAGAAGGCCATTGTGTAACCAATGCACTCTAAATGGAAATCAACCTTTACAATATCAGTTCAAGTTTAAATTTAGATATTCAGCGCGGTAACAGGTCCTTCCAGCCCACGAGCCTGTGCCACCCAAATGCACCAGTTAACCTACAGACCCCATTCATTCCTAAGGATGGGAGGAAACCAGAGCACCAGGAGGAAGCCCGCACAAGCGTGGGGAGAATGAACAAACTCCTTACAGACAGCTCTGGATTCGAACCCAAGTCACCGGCGCTGTAATAGCATTGCACTAACTATGCCGCCCCATCATTCTGAAGTGATACCATTCCTTTTGAGAAAGTTTCTTTGGAGGTCTTCTTTGATCCACTCATTGGAATAGTTCCTCTTCGATAGTGTTCAATGTGCATTTAGTGAGAACAGTTACCTGTCCAACTCTCATCAAACATAGTGTAAGATGAATTCAGAAAATGTGATGTTGGCTTGCATCTTTATTGACTGAGTTGAGTTCTAACACCATATATTTCTGCACTTCTTAGGTAAAGAAACAAAGAATAAATTCTCTTGTCAACTTTTGTTTCCCAGAAGACGATCACAGTTCAGTCTTCAACTTGTTACTCCAGCTGTGAACACTTCGAGATTATTATGTCACTTAAGTGATGAGCAGTTTAGCCCATCAATAAAAATTGTACCTATTATTATGACTGGAGCTGCATGGACTGAACAAAATTGTGAAAGATGAATTGAAAATTGTCATTTCCTCATAAGATTCAAAGTGACTGAAACTGCACTTTCCTTATATTTGAACATTTTTCCGGATATGGCATTCTCTTGCTGGAGCAGCCGTTTTTTGAACCTTGGCAGTGCTTTCAGTGAAGCTACTCTCAGAACATAGTTTAGGAGAGAGTTCCAGGATTCCAGCAAGGATGAAGGAATGACAATAAATTTCCAAATCAAGATCATGTTGACGAGGAGAGGAACCTGTTGGTGATGTCTGTATCTCCTGCGTTGGCACTGCTTGATGGAAGAAATCACAGGTTTTGAGAGGTTCTGTCAGAATGGTCTGGATGAGTAACTGTAGAGCTCGTCGAAAGAACCAAAGACTTGTTGATCCAAACCAACGCTTTTATTAGCAAGAGACATGAGCTCTTCACAGGTGGCCGACCAGTCCGGAATGATCCGACCTGGCTAGGGACACAACCCTTTAAGGCCCAGACAGTAGGTGTGGCTAAGCTCTCAGCCATTCACTGTAAGCACAGTCATTACATACTCTAGATACTGTAACTATATACATTGGTGATAGGTCTATACTATCACATTCATCCCTTCTTGGAGAACTGACCCTGGGGTGGAAGGGCTGAAGAGGGAGAAGGGAAGGAAAAAAAATGAGGGAGAGAATGAATGGAAACATAGAAACATAGAAGATAGGAGCAGGAGTAGGTCATTCGACCCTTCGAGCCTGCTCCGCCATTCAATGAGATCATGGCTGATCTTAAAGTTCAATACCGCGTCCCCGCCTTCTCTCCGTAACCTTTAATACCCTTATACTGAAGAAATATATCTAATTCCCTCTTAAATATATTTAATGAACCTGCCTCTACTGCCCTCTGTGGCAATCAATTCCACAGATTCACCACCCTCTGGGTAAAGAAATTCCTCCTCATCTCGATCCTAAATGGTTTGCCTATTATCCTCAAACCATGGCCCCGGGTTCTGGATTTTCCCATCATTGGAAACATCCCATCTGCATCCATTCTGTCCAGTCCTGCCAGAATTTTATGTCTCTATGAGATCCCCTCTCAATCTTCTAAACTCCAGCGAGTACAATCCCAATTTGCGCAATCTTTCCTCATAAGTCATTCCTGCCATTCCAGGTATCAGCCTGGCGAATCGCCTCTGCACTCCCTCCATTGCAAGAGCATCTTTCCTTAGATAAGGTGACCAAAACTGCACACAATACTCAAGGTGGGGTCTCACCAAGGCCCTGTACAGCTGCAGTAAGGTATCCTTGTTCCTATACTCAAACCCTCTTGATATGAAGGCCAACATACCGTTTGCCTTTTTAACCGCCTGCTGTACCTGCATGCTCGCCTTCAGAGACTGATGTACAAGTACCCCTAGGTCTCTCTGCACTTCCCCATCTCTTAATCTATTGCCATTCAAATAGTAATCTGCCCTCCGGTTTGTATTACCAAAGTGGATAACCTCACATTTATCCACATTGTAGTGCATTTGCCATGTATCTGCCCAGTCCCTCAATTTATCCAAATCACACTGGAGCTTCCTGACCCCCTCTTCCGTGCACACAACCCCTCCTAGCTTAGTGTCATCTGCAAATTTGGAGATATTACATCCAATCCCCTCATCCAGATCATTAATGTAAATTGTGAACAGCTGGGGTCCCAGTACAGATCCCTGTGGCACCCCACTGGTCACCGCCTGCCACTCAGAAAATGAGCCATTTATCCCAACTCTCTGTCTTCTACCTGCCAGCCAGTTCTCAATCCACATCATTACTTTGCCCCCAATCCCATGAGCCTTGATTTTGGAAGCCAGTCGTTTATGTACTTTTGGAAGTCCTTTTGGAAGTCTAGGTACACCACATCCACTGGCTCTCCCCCATCTATTTTACCTGTCACCATCTCAAAGAATTCCAATAGATTTGTCAAGCTCGATTTACCTTTTGTAAATCCATGTTGACTCCGTCCGATCCCTTCTCTGCTAGTCATATGCTCCGCTATTACGTCCTTAATAATGGATTCTATCATTTTGCCCACTACTGATGTAAGGCTCACCGGCCTATAATTCCCTGCTTTTTCTCTACCCCCCTTTTTAAATAGTGGGGTAACATTAGCTACCCTCCAATCCATGGGTACTGATCCTGAGTCTATCGAGTTCTGGAAAATAATTCTTAAAGCATCTGCTATCTGAATGGCCACTTCCTTAAGTACCCTAGGATGTAGATTATCAGGCCCTTGGGATTTATCTGCCTTCAATCCCATCAATTTCCCCAAGACCATGTCCTGAGAGATACTGATTTCTTTCAGTTCCTCCCTTGCATTAGTCTCTATGTTTCCCAACATCCTTGGGAGGTTATTTGTATCCTCTCTTGTAAAAACAGAACTAAAGTAAGAATTTAATTGGTCTGCCATTTCCTTATTCCCCATTATATATTCCCCTGATTCCGACTGCAAAGGACCTACTCTGGATTTCACCAATCTTTTCCTCTTGACATATTTATAAAAGCTTTTGCAGTCGGTTTTTATATTTGCCGCAAGCTTACTTTCATAATTTATTTTTGCTCTCTTGATTAATCCCTTTGTCCTCCTTTGCTGCATCTTGAACTGTTCCCAGTCTTCGGTTGTGGTACTTTTTTTGGCCAATTGATATGCTCTCTCTTTGGACCTAATGCTGTCTCTAATTTCCCTTGTTATCCACGGTTGAGTCACCTTTTTTGGTTTATTTTTATGCCAAACCGGTATAAACGATTTTTGCAATTTCTCCATTAGATCTGTGAATGCTTTCCATTGTCTATCCACAGTCAACTCCCCCATAAACACCACCCAATCAATCTTACTCAACTCCCATCTCATACCATCATAATTCCCTTTATTTAAATTCAGGACCTTAGTCTCGGTTTTAATTTCATCACTCTCCATGTCGAGTGAGAATTCGATCATATTGTGATCGCTCCTACCCAAAGGGCCTCGTATAACAAGATTGTTGATTAGCCCCTTATCATTGCATAATACTCAATCTAAAATGGCCTGCTCCCGAGTTGGTTCCTCGACATATTGGTCTAGATAACCTTCCCGTAAACATTCAAGGAATTCCTCCTCCTCAGTATTTTTACTAATTTGACTAGTCCAATCTATATGCAAATTAAAGTCTCCCATGATGACAGCTGTTCCCTTATTGCACGCTTTTCTAATTTCTCTTTTAATGCCTTCCCTCACCTCTACACTACTATTTGGAGGCCTATATATCACCCCCACTAACGTTTTCCGCCCCTTGCTATTCCTCAGTTCTACCCATATAGATTCCGCATCTTCTGAGTTAATATCCTTCCTGTCAATCGTGTCGGTCCCTTCTCTCACCATCAATACTACCCCACCCCCTTTTCTTGCTGATCCCTCCTAAATATCGTACACCCCGGGATGTTAAGTTCCCAGGCTTGCCCACCCTGCAGCCATGTTTCTGGGGTAGGTTAAGGACTGTAGCGGTCAGGGGGTCTGACCATCCGGCATGACCACCGTCATGCCGGGATTGGGGTCGCTGGAGTGGTGTCGCCAGCGGGCTCGTCGGGTGCGACCGCTCCTTCGCTCAATTCCCCAGCTGTGTTGTCGGCAGGGTGGCCCGGGTCGTTGGGGTGCTGTTGGTCCTTCTGTTCCGGCACGGGGCTGGGGAATAAAGAGTTGGGGAAGGTTGGGTTGGGGGAGTTGCTGGGCCTACCGCGTCCTGAGCTAGGTCCCGCACCGAAACAGTGTCCTCCCGCCCATCTGGGAACTCAACGTAGGCATAATGCGGGTTCGCGTGGAGTAGAGTCATTCAGTCGACCAAGGGGTCATTCTTTGAGTGCCGGACGTGGCGTCGTAAAAGGACGGGGCCAGGGACGGTGAGCCATGCCGGTACAGTGGTTCCCGATTCGGATTTCCTCGGGAAAAGGAACATCCTTTCGTGGGGGGTGGCATTTGTTGTGATACATAGGAGGGAGCGGATGGAGTGTAAGGTACTAGTGAGAACCTCCTGCCAGTGAGAGGTGGGGAGACCTTTAGACCGGAGAGCCAGTGTAACCGCTCTCCAGATGGTGGCATTCTCCCTCTCGACCTGGCTGTTACCGCATGGGTTATAGGTGGTGGTCCTGCTTGAAATGATACCGCACTCCAGAAGGTACTGTTGCAGCTCTGCGCTCATGAATGAGAACCCCCTATCACTGTGGATGGAATTGGGGTACCCGAAAAAGGCGAAGATACTGTGAAGGGCCTGTATCACTGAGGTGGCGGTGGTGTCTGGGCAGGGCACAGCTAATGGGAAGCGGGAGTACTTGTCGATGGCCATAAGGATGTAGTTATTATGGTTGGTCGACGGTAGGGGCCCCTTAAAGTCTACGCTAAGACGCTCGAAGGGGCGGGTGGCTTTGATAACGTGGGAGTTCCCCAGACGGAAGAAGTGGGGCTTGCATTCAACGCACACCAAACAGGCTCGTAGAATGAGAGCGAGGGCTCCCCTGCACGGCAATGCCTGACATCACGGAGACGTTGAACCCGGAAGGGGCAGCCCACCCTTGCAACCATGATGTTGGCCCGCCTCTCGCCCCCGTGCGGAACACTCGACGCGGCCTAGGTCCCGACTGTAGAGCCCGCTATTGCCACGGCCACGACCAGCCCCAGGGCCGATGCTACCGCTGCTGCTGCCGCTGCCACCACCACAGCCACCCCCAGAGACGACACTACTGCTGCCCGCTCCCCTGCTGCCGCTGCCCACGCCGCCGTCGGTGCGGCCACCGTGACCGACTGGGGTCCCCGCTGTGGCCAACCAGGTACTCACCCTAGCGTCCATTGCTGACGACCGCTGGGGCCCAATCGCCGCGGCCGACGACCTACCCACTGCCAACCGCGAGCAACGACCCCCACTACTTACCGACGCCGCCACAACAGCACCTCCGGGAGTACCTCCAACCTGCTCCTCCAGCACTGACTGCATCTATGACATCATCCCATTGCGTGACGTCAACACGCGGAACTCCCCTGTCTTTTGCTAATAAAATTGTAGAGCTCGTCGAAAGAACCAAAGACATGTTGATCCAAACCAAGGCTTTTATTAGCAAAAGACAGGAGCTCTTCACAGGTGGCCGACCAGTCCAGAATGATCCGACCTAGCTAGGGACACAACCCTTTAAGGCCCAGACAGTAGGCGTGGCTAAGCTCTCAGCCAATCACTGTAAGCACAGTCATTACATACTCTAGATACTGTAACTATATACATTGATGATAGGTCTGTACTATCACAGTAACCACAGTGCATTTTGTAGATAGTTCATGCTGCACCCACTGTGCATTTAGTGGTGGAGGAAATTAGTGATTTGGATGGTGGGGAGGAGGTGTCAATCAATCAGATTTCTTAGACCTCGATGTTATTTTTCTTCATTGGAAAGGATCTTGATTAATATGTTTAGTCCTTACCAGCTATCAATAAATCTTGCGGTAGCTGTGATCCTTCTGATGCATGAGAAATTTACAAATAAGCTTGATGATTTATGAGTACTGTAAAGGCACCTACCTTTTCTCCAAAATAATGCTCTTCAGCTGGTGATTTTTGATGGAATAGGCAGCGTAATTATGCAGGGATAAACCTGAATGACATGAAAATCCTTAATATGAAAGATGCAATGAGTTGATACCTACCTGTGCAATATTGGCTGACATCCTCTTTCTAAGCCACCAGCATCAGGAAACTCCCCCCCCCCCCCCCCCACCTTCCAACACCTCGATCTCCATCATCAGTATCCCAAGGACTGCAGTTAAGATCCTTGCTGTTTGTCCTATACATGAATTCCTTAGATGTGCATATAGGACATATCTTCAATAAGTTTGCAGATGACATGAAAATTGGTGGTGTTGTTCAATAATGAGGATGGAACAGAAAAATATTGATCATCTAAGTAGGGCAATGCATATGGAATTTGACCTGATAAACGTGTGATGTTGAATTTTGGAGGAATACAGAAATAAATTAGGAAATATAACATGAATAAAAGGCCCCAAGGGAGCAATGAAGAGCAAATGGAGGTTGATGTACAAACTCAAAAATTCCTGAAGTTGATAGTGGACATAGATGGGGTGCTGAAGATGGTATACAGACAAGAGCAAGAAAGTTTTGGTGCAACTTTATAAAAGATTATTCAAACCACATTTGGAATCTAGTGTGCAGCTCTGCTTGTCACACCGAGGAAAGGATGTGATTGTACTGGATTTATTTTTCTTGGAAGGGGCTGAGAGGGAACTGGGTGGAGGAATACAAATTTATGAGAAGCTTAGATACAGTACATAGATGGTAATAAACTTTCCCCATGGTAGAAGTGTGGAAGATCAGACAAATTTTAGCTGAACAGTAAGAGGTTTGGAGGGAATTTGAAGATTTTTTTCATGCAGAGAAAAAGTGGTAGAAGCAGGGACTCTCACAATGCAAGAAGCAAATCAATGAGCATTTGAATTGCCAAAACAACAATAAGCTATGGATCCCCTGTTTGTATATGGGATTCGTGTTGATGGATACAAATTGGTTAGCATGGACATGATGGGCCAAAGAACCCTTTTCTGTTCTGTGGGACTCTATTAATGAGCTGGAATCAACTTGTGATCAGGGTTGCAATCAGTTTTGGGATCTTTGACATATGTTTCCAATTTGTCCCCTGCCTTGCAATTTTCCTTGGTCCTAAAAATGCCTTCTTTTTTAATATTGTTCACAAGTAGAGTTAATTTCTTTTTCTGCCACTATATTCTTGGTCCCAGCCTGCTGTTTAGAAAAAAAATCAAATCCGATATCAAAATCTAATACACTGCAATGCAAGGTTTCAGTTAATACAAAAAAAGTGGGACCAAATGTAAAGAGTAGCCATAGTTTTTTTTAAATAGGTGAGAGAAAATTAATGCCATCCTCTTGCATTCATTTCTAAACTTGCAATAGTTTCTAACTTTTATAAGGTAATTTAGATTCCCCTCTAACTCTCAGTGTAAACTATAAATCATCATTTAAATTGCCAAGACAAAAACTGATCTTTGGAAAGAACAACTCAAAAACATTGTGTGCCTTTATTTTTGGCAAGACAATTTGGTCAATGGGGACAATGGGAAGGGAAGCCAGCATTCATCAGATGCAGCACTCCGGAATCCCCAACCATGAACTGCAGTGCTTGGCTAATTTGCAATGCAACAAATAATTCTGATCTGTACTCCAGTTAGATGCAGGATTGGCATAGAAATCTCACCAGTTCAGGGTTAATTTCTTCACTGATGAGCAATTATTACAAAGTTTCCTTTGAAACTCCTTACTATCATATTCTTGATTTTGCGAGAAAAGAGTACATCATCCCAAAACTTCAAGCCTGATTAAAAATTGCACAATGTGACAATAGATCAAATTGAATGTGACTTGTTAGAAATAATGAAACCAAATATTGTATCACATACCAAACAACACAGGTAGAACAAACTGTTCCTGTAACATTTAATGGTATGTTATATTACATCTGGCTCCAATCAAAATGGTATTTTTCCACAGATTCTCTTCTGGTTAGCACAGAATGGGTATCATTATCTCAACCATTATCTTGGCATTTAAATTAAGTAATGAGTTAAAAATATACACATTTCAGCAATGTTCATACTTTGAAGCTATTTAGACAACATAAGTTGTGGGCAACACAGTTAGCGTAGAGGTTGGAGCAATGCTGTTACAGCGCCAGTGACCTGGGTTTGAATCTGGTGCTGTCTATAAAGAGTTTCTGCATGAGCTTTTTTCTGTGTGTACCGGTTACGTTTTGGGGTTGTAATTGGGCTCGTGGGCTGGAAATGCCCTGTTACTTTGCTTTGTGACTAAATTTAATTTATAGAAGTTTATTGAACTGTTGTTTTGAATAGGATGATGAGAGGCACCAATCTTTGTGAATGGTGTTGGTGATAAGGATGACAAGACCTGAGTGGTGCTCCAAGTCAAAACTATCAGGGTTCTATTGGAGGTTCTCCGGTTCTTGTGTAGAAACCAATAGCTCATAAAATTCAGCTCAGGAAGAGCTTCCTTTAATGAATCTTCTTTGTTTGATTGCATGTTGAGGTTATGTTGAAGTAACTATTGTCAATGTACTGAGGTACCGAGGAACTGATTTGGATGATTGTGATGAATGTTTGATCTTGTGGAGGATCCACACAAAACTTGTGTTCAAATTCTTTGCGTTGATTTTACTCCTTGGTCAGTGCTTAACAGTGAGGATGCAGATCAATGGAACATGCTACCAGTTAGTACTGATTAAGACAATGGCACATCTCTTAAAGAAGAATTAGTTGGAATGGAAGTCATTCCACAGGTTTCAGTGGAAGCTACATTGGAGTGAGAGCTTGCACTGTAATTTTCTTGGAGATATTGTTAATTATCTGCCTAGAAAGAGAGAGGCCTAGGAGGTTCTGTGGTCACAGGAGGATAATATTGTGAACAAAGTCAAAGATATGGACACATCTACATAAAAAGGTAAAGGTATTTTGTCAATCAGTGTTGGCTATCTTCACAAGAACATAGAATTGGGTCCTATAGACATGTGCTTTAGCCTGACAACAGCAGGAAAGAAACTGTCCTTGAATTTGGTGGTGTGTGATCTCATATGTGTGAATCTTCTTCCTGATGGGAAGGGGCTGAGGAGAATGAGGCCCGGATGGGATAAGATGTTTCATATGCTGGCTGAAGTATGAATGTTTGAACTAACTTCATTCTGGTTTTAATTATATTATAAATAGTTATATATCATGGGATATTATTTCTTGGCGATAAATGAAAAGCTGACAAATAAAAATTCTAGATAATTATTTGTTTCATTATGTTTGTTATGAAGAATTAAGTGGAGCAATTAATTTTGCTATTATCACCACAGCTTGCTTTATGTTTTCTAAAAACCAATTAGATTGAAATTTTCTTTATATTGACAAAATACCATCCAGCCAGGTTATCACTGCATTATCACTTTTTCAGAAAAAATACAGCATTCATGTTGTTATATTATTCCAGCTGCGCTGCACTCAGTCTCTGAACTGCAGAGAACTACATGTAGCAATGAAACAGCGCATACAGTCTAATGAGTTCTCTCTGCTCAAGCACCCACTTACATTAATCATTCTCGTATACATTTATCTTCTCATCGGCTGCCAGACTCTGTTAAAGCTGTCAATTAAAGGGCAATAATGCCAAAAAAATAGGGTCTTTAAGATATTTATGCATCTCAGTGTGCTTCATGGACTTAAGACTCTGAACCAAAAGGAAACAAGGAACAGAGTTATCCCCAAACTTGGTCAAATAGGTAAACTTTGGAGGAAAGGTTTAGAGAGATAAATTTGGTGTAGGACGGAGTGCCTGCATTTGCACAAAAGCAACAAGGAAACTGGACTCCTGGAGAATAATTGGGCTTTAGAGCCAGTGTGTAGAGATGAAGAAGGGTGCATGAAGGGATTTTAATAATGTGAGAGAATTTTAATTTTAAACCTTTGAGAACCAGAGCTCAATAAAAAAAATGAGTACAAGGTTATCAATGCATGCAAATGATCTGGAATAGGCTACTATTTATTTAAGATGATACTGCTTGAAGTATTATAATAACAGTATTATGATATGTCTGCACTAGCATTAGGTTTGATGAAGAAAATGGCAATGCTATTTGCATTGAATTATTCGCTACAAGGGACTCGAACATATTGCATAAAGTAGGAATAATTTAACTGTCTCTACAGTATAAATTTTTCTCATTTACCTGAGTTAATGGAGTGTGTTTAATAACCTCAATAAAATAGTACAAAGTATTTGAACAAAGGAACAATATTTGCAATGTGCTTAAAGTAGCAGCTGCTGCCATTTCTCCTTGAATGTAATTATTGATGCTTTGATGCTTCTAATTATCACCACAAATTCTGGTGTTGAGTTGTGTCCCATTTCACCACACCAGGCTACTGATAGAATTAATTGCACCCAGGTCTCTTACCAATGAATGGGAAACTAAAACTTAGTTTAAGTTCATTATCATCTGACTGTGCATGCACAATCTGACAAAACAACATTCCTCTGGACATGCTAAACACACATACATTCACCATACACAGTGCATAATACTCACATATATACATATGAATATTTTGGGGTGATTTCCAGGATACTGTTCATTAACCTCACAGCCTGAGGAAAGATGCCATTTCCCATTCTAGCAATCATGATTTTGATATTCCTATACTTCCTACTTGATGGTAGTGGGTCAAAGATACTGCGTGCTAAATGGAAAGGGTCTCTATGATTTTTTTTAGACTTATTTAAACAACTCTTTTGGTAAATGTTGTCAGTAAAGGAAAGGGAGACTCCAGTGGTCTTCTCACCTGTTTTTATGATCCTCTGTATTGACATAGTTTAATGCTTTGCAGCTAGTGTACCACACAATGATGCAAACACACAGGACACTCTCAATTGTGCTCCTGTAAAATGTTAAGATGGGGGACAGTAGCCTTCCTCTCCTCAACCCCCTTAGAAAATGTGCGCTGCTGAGCTTTCTTGACTAATGAGATGTTGTCAGTCCAGGATAGGTTGTCAAGTATTTGTGAAACTAAGAACATTTATAACCACAAAGAGACTCTGCCAATTCTAACCATCAAGCAGTCACTTGAAAAACATTACTCCTCGTTTCCTAGCAATGTCTGCTTCTTGGGATGTTATGTTTAACATTTTGGCTTTATTGTTGTTTTAATCATTAAATTATTAGTTGGATTTTGGCCACTGGAATCACAATGTAAAGATGATTCTCGAACTTGACATTCATCTTCCTGGTGCCAAAGGTCAGAATGTTGGAACTGTTAACTGCTCATAGTTGCAGGTCCTTGTCAAGACTAGTGGGTGGAAATAAACTAATTTCTGAACATGTGTCCACCAGAAATTTTCACTGGGTCCCATACTTACAAGTAGGCTTGCAGATTTTTCACCAACTTCCACAGCCCTTACTGACACTTGCGGGTATTTACACCCCATCTCCTGTGATAACACCAAAATGAGGTGTCAACAGGCTGCTTGCCTGTTTTGGGGCATTGTCTGTTTGTAGGAGGTAGTGTGTTAAAAGCACTAGAGTCTGACACAGGGTCAAGAGTGGAGGGGTTGGTTGCACAGACTTGTCTTTCCTTGCTGTCCTTTTTAGCCAGCCATAGAATGTCTACCTCTGCCGCTACAGCCCTTGGGTCTTCAAATGAACACTTGCATATCAAGAGCCTGCTATCATCTGGCATTCGCTCTAAAAAGAGCTGCTTGAATAGCAAATTGGGGCTTTCGCCAAATGCTAGGAACAGCATTTCATCCATTAGTTCTGAAGGGGCGAGGTCTCCCAACCCATCAAGATCCTACGGGAACTGTAAATGTGTGAAAAAGAAAAAGTGTATATCATGGCTATTGTGATTTATGGTGTGAAAAATAAAAAATTTAAAAAAAAAAAAGATCCTACGGGACATACCATGTACTTGTAATAAAAGTGCTTTTAAAGCATCATACTTGCTGGAATGTCGCCAACCATCTTAGCAACACGATGGTAATAACGAGTGGGATCCAGTTCAACTTTGCTAAGGTGAAACTGTGCTTCAGCCTGCTGGAACCACAGTTCAGGCTCAGCTGTTCAGAAAGTTGGTAGCTTCACAGCAACAGCTGCAGAGTGCAGATTTGTCTAAAAATACATTTTTGGGCTCGTCGGGGCCACCAATTGTGGCCACTGGAATCACTGAAGACACAATGAAATTACCACGCAAGGCGTTTTTCAAGTGAATCAAATGGATTTACTCTTCATAACACGTACAACCTTTAAAAGCCTGAATCACGCCTGACCTGTGCTGACATCATCATGCACTGACATCACATAGCCGTTTCGATGCCTTCTGGAAGTTGTAATGCTGCCATTGTGCTGCTACAAGATTAGATTTATTTAAACAGGACTGTCATACACCACAGAAGCTCAATAGTGAAATAACAACTTGCACTGGGTATCCTATTGAATAGGACAGCCATAAATTTCAGAGGCTTTAGTGCCTGAACAACAGGACAAAACCATCCCAGACATAAGCAATAAGTGATTTTATCAAAATAACATTTAGTTATGTTTTCTGCCCATCTAAATGGGCCCGTGCAAATAATATTGCCTTAATTTAATTGGATCACATTCCAAGAGAGGAAGAGCAATCAGTCATAACCACTGGGAATTCAAGAGTCCAAGGTCCGATGTGAAACCTTCTTATCTCAAGTGTTCTGTTGTGAAATGGAGAGAATGCAGTGAAAAGTGTGTCGAATATGCTGAACACCACTAGGACAGAAAATACTGTAGACAATAATAATGACGTTCAAGATCATGAACAAAAACCATTTTTTAATGTTCTTTAAAAATCAGACACTTCTGTCACAAAGTCTGTAATATGCAATTTTTTTTCTGGAAGTGATCACTTGGAATGCCAGAGGTCACCTTCTTCTTTTGTAACATTTGACTCAATTGAAGGGGCCTGGGCATCAGGAAACACGTCCACACATGAAAGGAGTGGGTTCAAAGTATTGCAATATTGAGGTCCAAGGCAGTGCATCCCAAAATTACTTCCCATTATTGCATGCTAATAGGGAAAAAAAACAATGTCCTTGGCCCCAATCATTGTATAAACTGTAAGCATTAAATACAGCGAGGAGTAGCAATGAGATGTATTGACCTTAGTTCATTGTCCTTTGTGTATGCAGAACATATGGAGGCACATTTGGATTTCTGGACCTGTAACTTCAAGATGAGTGGACAACATCTGTTCCTCTCAATTTAATTAATTTATTATTATAAGGCCCCCTGTCTAACATTCTATTTTGGGCTAGAAAATTCTCCCTTCTTCACTCATGTGAAAAAAATATTCCTGACAGTTATCACTGCAACTGTCAATGGATGCTGTGGTGTAGTACACAAGTCCTGTGTGTTCAATGCACTGTTATGCATCCTCCAAATTGTCCTGGATGTCACTTCCAGTGTGAATCGGTCATCCCATCATTTTGTTATTGTGTTTTTCATCCCTTTTTAAAGATGGTTGTTGTAAATAATGTTTATTGACGATATTGGCAATGGATTGCACTTTGTCTTGGACATTTTTGGACCAGATTATTGCTCACCTGCTGTTGATGGTTCTATGGGGGAATCACCAGCCATTTCCTCTTTGCATTTTAACACATCTCTGATTTTTGCACCTGTGGAGAATTGAAATGCAAAAGTCAGACACAATAGGATAACAACATGTATGTCCTGCTCCACTTCTGGATTCAGTGCAAGTTCGGGGGCAGAGCACAGATGCGCTTTGCATATGGTCCCTCAGCTTTGCCAATCTGGCTGACATAACCTATATACCCCCTGTAGAGCTCGTTGAAAGAATCAAAGACTTGTTGATCCAAACCAAGGCTTTTATTAGCAAAAGACAGGAGCTCTTCACAGGTGGCCGACCAGTCCGGAATGATCCGACCTAGCTAGGGACACAACCCTTTAAGGCCCAGACGATAGGTGTGGCTTAGCTCTCAGCCAATCGCTGTAAGCACAGTCTAGATACAGTAACTATATACACTATGTACATTGGTGATAGATCTGTACTATCACACCCCCTTTTATTTGAATAGTCACCAACTTTGAGTATGAATGTGTTGGTATGAGTTTAACTTTTGTTTGCTTACATTACTTTATCTTAATAATTTTAATTTATTTTAGGCCTTTGTGTTTTCAATATTTTTTTAACAATGAAGTCCATTTCAACTGTTTTTGATTGCTTTGTCTATCAGAATAGGTTTCAAGTTGTTCAAGGGCATTTGACAACAGTAGGCTGTCAGAAAGCCATCAGGATGTTTAGTGAGATTTTCTCAGATTCCTCTGAGTAAGCTTCAGCTGTTGTCCATGCCACACTCTGCTTGGATGAAGAACCATGGATAAAGACTGTCATCTTTGAGGGGAATGTGGATGGACAAGACCATGGGCAGGGAGGCTGAGCAATGGGCTGAATCCAGCAAGATGAAGTGCATTGTTTTCATTTTTGGAACCACCTTCTAAAAATGCTGAGATGATGGGTTGAGAAATGTGCTACGTGGATCAGAGGTGAAATGAGTTAAAACAGTTTTGGTCCAGTTCTGTGTAAGCATAGCACTACAACATGGGTAGTTTCATACTATCCTGCCCTTTTGCACCTGGGTAATCTGAAGTGCAATAACTGGTCCTCATTATACAGCTCCTGAACCACCCCATACAATGCTTGTTTTAGGACCACCTAAAGATCTGACTGCATGACTGAAATATCACTTATTTATCTATCCTTTCATATTTATTATCATTTTTTCTGTCTTGATAGATTTAAATGGGCCCGTGCAAACAATATAGTCTTGATTTAATTGGGTCACATTCCAAGAGAGGAAGAGTAATCAGTCATAACCACTGGGAATTCAAGAGTCCAAGGTCCGATGTGAAACCTTCTTATCTCAAAAGTGTTCCTTTGTAAATTGGAGAGAATACTGTAAAAAGTGCAAGTTGAATATGCTGAACACCACTAGGACAGAAAATACTGTAGACAATAATAATGACCTATTCAAAATCATGAACAGAAACAATGTTTTATATGTTCTTTAAAAATCACTTTTGCCATTATGGTCATTTTTTTATGCTGTTGTCATCAGTGTATGTTATATATCTGTTGGCTGCAGCAAGAAAGGACTTTGGTGTATCTGTACATTGTATTTGTCCACATGACAAATTCATCTCATCTATTGAACATGCAATCAGGGAATAAGGCTGAATTTCCATACACTCTTATCAATTGATCCTAAAATATATTGAAAGTTGCTAAATTTTGATTCATTTTCAAATATAATGAGCAAATCCCCTACAAATTCATCTCCCATGAGTGGCAGTAAGTTGTTTTGATTTTATAGTGGTTGTGTGCACACCAGCTATTGCAGGAAATACCTATCCACTATTTTTTCTAACAGGGATGATTGGTGGGGATAGAAGGGCCTCATTCATTATTAACAATCCTTTATTCAAAGATTATTTCCAACTTGATGCAGTCTCTGCTTGACTTCACTCTATCAATAGAAACAGTTCCTGTTAGTTGCATGAAATATAAATACTGAAAAACACACAGTCTTTGTGAGGTGAAGACGTGGTGCTCCTTTTCTAACAGTCTGTCAACTTCATAGAGTTCACATTAACCCATACAGTTATTCTTGTGCATACTTTGGCAGATTAAAGAAACAAACGATTAGATTACTACAATAAAATGTAAAGAATATTGTCCTTCAGATTTTGCTGGTGCTGGAATTCCTGGCAACCTTTGCCAATGGGCATATTTGCATGTAAAATAATACCAGAAAAGAATTCTGAAAACCAGGCAGGAATACAAAAGCAGGCAATGCACAGACTCGAGGTTGTTGATGGAAAAATACACTCTTAATGATGAAACCAAATCCTGACTTTAATTGTGTAGCCAAGTGTTTTCTGGAGTTATTCATCAGGGGAAGGTAAAATATGGAGATGCTTTGAAATTATTTGGCATTGAGCCTTGACAAATCAAAGGAAAGATAAAGGTCTTTGGTCAGGAATTTAGCTTTCAGATTTAAACAATTCAAGCAAATGATAAATCATGCCTAATTAAATTAACAAGTAGACAATAATTTCCTGTCTCGCTGTACTTTTGTACTTTTCTTTCCAACCTCATTTATCTTTTCAACATGAACCGTTCAAAGCTGGTCTCTTGGCAAGGAGGCAAGTGTCATTCTACCTGTCTCTCCTTCACCCCAATTAGCTTTATGCTCACAGTTTCCCAGAGAGTCAATTGTAGACTCAATGTATTGGTGATACAGATGTTCTGATAGGAGACTTTTCAATCTTCTTTGAGGATGAAACAACCTTCAAGAATCCCTAAGCAGATATTTAGCATGTCATGAAGTAGGTAGTTATTCCAGGGGAAAAACAGAACCTAGTCGGTAACATGCTGATAACTTCACACACCAGGTTCTCCTCTGTTACCGAATCAATATTTCTTCTATGGCCTTTAACAAGTTTCTGACCACAATAACCCGATACCAACCTGTTCCTCCTGCATTGATGTTGTCCTTCCTTGTGTCAGTAAATACTTGAATCAATGCAAGGGCCACCTATTTTCAGAGAAAGCCTGAAAAGAGACTCTATTTGATTTTCTGCTCCACGACAATCAAGAGCCCCTGGTTAGGATCACAAGAGACTGCAGATGCTAAAACTTGGGACAAAGAAAAGAGATATTGCAGGAACTCTATGCATTAGACAGGATTTGTAATGACAAAGGGATGGTCCACATTTTGGATCAAGACCCTGCATCAGGACTCGCGCACGATGCAGGATCTTGGCCTGAGATGTCGACCATCGCTTCACCTCCAAGAATGCTGCCTGACCCACTGAATTCCTCCAGTAGATTATTTGATACTCCATGAGCCCATGCTGCTCAAATTCCCCAATTAACTTACAACCCGCACGTTTTTAGAGGGTATGAGAAAACCTACGCTGACTCTTTAGAGTCAGCACTGGATTCAAATCCTGGTTGCTGAATCTGTAATAGCGTTGCCATTAATTATCTTGTATCATAAAATAGTTGTTTCTCTGGCACCAACTTTTATTGTGCAGGGGTTTTCATTATTGACTCCAGCTGTAGCTCTTCCTCAGCATGGGTCTGTACAATTTCTATGCACACAAACGTTCAGTAAATATATATTGCCAGGAGCTAGACGAAGTGATTGAAAATGCCCTGTTTGTGATGGGGGGAAAACAGGCAGATTGGACACATATCCACGCCTTGCTGGCCGACTTCACCAAGTAAGCTGCTTATTAATGGCAGGGCCCAGTCTTCAAAATACCTCTGACCTCCCAAAGAATCCATGTTTTGTTCAAACTTATTATAGAATAAATCACAAACAACCACTTTTCCAAACAGTACCAGAGCCTCAATATTTATAAGTGAATAATTTGTGATATTTTGCTAAGTACTAAGAGGACAAGCAAAGGTTGCTCAAAAAAAATGGAAAAAGTATTAATCATTTAGTTGACTTTCTAGAATAATGCAATGGGTGTAGTACTAAAACAGGATACATTTATAGTAGGGAGGAATATTTATAGTACTCTTGTATGCCCTGTTTTGATGGACATGAGCACTCTCTCCATGAAGGGATTGCAGTGTGACTTTGAAATACCACATCTGGAGTGATATTGGAACACAGGAAAATACCTTTTCATTTTAAATTGTACTTCATTTTCAAATATGCTGCATCAGTGGGCACTGTGGTTAATTTGTAATGTGAAATTTGCTTCTTTTTTTCCCCACTTGGATAGGATGGCAGGGAGTTTTCCAGGATTATTTACCCAGCTGCTGGCTGGGTCTGACATTCCATGCGTACCTACTTCTGGCTGATCTGGCTGGCTGCTTCCAAATTTTGTTGCTCCCTTCAGCATGCTGAACACAGACGGCTCCTTGTATTACAGCAATCTCTAGTATGACTGATCACACATTCAGGACCTGTGGTTTCTGAATGCTCATTTGCACATCAAGTTTATTATCACAATTGCACAAGTACAACCCAACGAAACAGCATTGCGAAACACACATACACATGCCCAGTCATAACACACATATGCAGGACAAGTATTTAAACATACAAATAATATTTTTAATGAATATGAGAGTCTTGGATAGTTCCTTTGGTCATTCAGCATTTCCACTCCCTGTGGGAAGATACTGTTCCTCAGCCTGGTGGTGCTGGCTCTGATCCTCCTGTATCTCTTTCCTGACCGGAGCAGCTGAAAGATGCTGTGTGCTGGGTGGAAGGGGATCTAAATGATTTTGTGTGGCCTCCTCAGACAACTATCTCAGTTAATAGTGAGGGAGGGAGACCCCAGTGATCCTCTCCTCAAAGAGCCGCATGATCTAAAGAACAACAGTGCTATCATGCCTCCCTTGCTTTGTACTGATTGATGTTTTTTTTCTTTCCCCTGCATAATTCTACCCTTTGTAAATTCATTCAGCTATATGAATTTTAGATCTAACCTGTTAGATTAGTCACTAAAGAATAGAACTCTCTTTCTCAGGAATAACATGACAAATAAATTTAAACCTCAGATAGTCTAGTGGAGAAACTGTTCCACTATGGGATAGAAGTTTGGAAGTATAACTCTAAAGACCCATCTTGGATTTTCCAGTTTTTCCATCCATTCATCTTTATAGAACCTTGGAACATTACAGCACAGAAACCAACCCTTCTAGTTTGTGCTGAACCTTTTTTTGCCTTGTCCCACTGACCTGCACCCAGTCCATGGTCCTCCATACCTCTCCCATCCACGCACCTGTCCAAATTCTTGAATGTTAAAATTTAGCCTGCATTTACCACTTCAACAGGCAGCTTGTTCCATACTCCCACCATTCACTATGTGAAGAAATCCCCCCCCCCACCACCCTGACATTCCCCCTAAACTTTTCCCCTTTCATCCTTAACCCATGTCCTCTAATTTATATCTCACCTACCCTCAGTGGAAAAAACCTATCTACATTTAATCTATCTTTCCCCCTCATAATTTTAAATTCCCTTATCAAATCTCCCCTCATTTATTTGCATTTCAGGGAATAAAGTCCTAACTTGTTTAACCTTTCCCTGTAAACTCATTTCCTGAAGTCCAGGCAACATCCTAGTAAATCTTCTCTGAACTCTCTATCTTATTGATACCTTTCCTGTAGTTTGGTGACCAAACTGTATGCAATAGTACAAATTTGGCCTCTCTAATGTCTTATATAACTTTACCATAACATCCCAAATCCTATACTCAATACTTTGATTTAGGAAGGCCAATATGCCAAAAGCTCCCTTGACAACCCTATCCACCTGTGACACCACTCTCAGGGAATTATGTATCTGTATTCCCAGGTCCCTCTGTTCTACCACATTCCTCAGTGCCCTCCCTTATACTGTGTATGTCCTTTCTTGATTTGTCCTTCCAAATCTTTTCATTATTCTGCTGGCATACACACTGTAATCATGAGAAACAGTGCTTTGTCTGGTTATGTGCAGTCATGTGATAATAACCACAAACTTGAATTAATTTTAAATACAAAGATTTATTTTCCATTTCCATGACAATCTTTTAAGGTCAGAGTTATGAGTCATATGGTACAGACTCTGGCCCTTCAGCCCATCACATCCATGCCATCTGCTATACCTATCTGCACTAACTCTACTTACCTTCATTAGGTATGTACCTTATAGACCTTGGCAATTCAAATACTTGTTCACATGCTTCTTGAATATCTTGAAAGTATTTTCCTCCACCACTTCTTCAGATCGCTCGACAAGGACACCTCAGCAATGGCTGTCAACTTCCTGTGGCAGCCTCTGGTGCAAGGTAAATACGATGCTCTCAAGGAGCTATTAACCTGCAATGATGTGAGCATACCGCCTGATTGTTCCATATGGACGGATTAGGGGACAGGGCTCCATCCGCCCTTATGAGCAAAATGTTTGCCCTTGCTGAGGGACACAGGCCTTACTTGCTCTTCAAGCAGATTTTTCTGGAGCAGCTACCCAAAGATATCCTCACCAATGAAGATTGCAGCAACCCCAGGAAAGTCACAGCCCGGGTGGACATGCTTTGGAGAGCAAAGAAAGAAAACAGCACCTCTGATCAGATCGCTAGGCCCTGCACACAGCTGGCAACAGGGCCACAGCAAACGGAGAGGCAAGTGGACCCCCCAACTCAACAGTACTATTATCAATGGTGGGTGCAGGAGCTATTGATGCTGCCCACCCTGCGCGTTTCAGGGAAACGCCATGTCCAACCTTCATTAATGGCTATAGTGGTTGGCCAGTGTTACAACCTCCTCCACATGTGGGACTCTGTCCAGAAGGCTCTTCCTTGTTGACACTGGTGCTGAAATAAGTGTCCTCCCTCCCCGGCCTATGACACCTGGAATGGCAAACCAGGCCTGGCACTGAGGGCAGCGAACAGCACCAACATACGAACTTTCGGCACCTGCACTGTCCCTCTCTGCTTTGGCAGCAATCAGTTCTCGTGGACATTCACGACTGTGGCTGTGGCGCAACTACTCCTAGGAGTAGTCTTCCTGCAAGCCCACTGCCAGCTGGTGGACCTTAAAGGGAAGCCAAGTTACCTGCCCCCACCTTAACTCTGTTACTTTGTCTGACAATGCATTTACGTGGATCCTAGTGGAGTTTTCTTCCACCGAACCATGGGGTAAAGCACCACATCCTCACTGAGGGGCCCCCCGGTCCATGCCAGGGTGTGCTACCTTTCCCCCAACCCCGAGAAGTCATCCTCACCAAGGAGGAGTTTTAAAAAAGGAAGAGCTGGGGATAATGTGGCATTCCAACAGCCCCTGGGCCTCCCCGTGCACAGGGTGGAGGCCATGTGGTGACTATTGCCTCTTCAAAAAGGCCACCATACCTAACAGATACCCAGTGCCCCATACCCAAGACTTTACCGCTAACTTACAAGAGCCATGGGCATTTTCAAAAGTCAACCTCATCAGGGGCTTTCACAGATCCCAGACCATCCTGATGATATCCCTAAAACTACCATCATTACCCCTTTTGGACTTTGAGTTCCTGAGAATGCCCTTTGGACAAGAATGTAGCCAGTCCTTCCAGAGGCTAGTGGATGCAATGGGCCAAGATCTCCCATTCATGTTCATCTATTTGGACAATATTCTCAATACCAGCCTTAATTATACAGAACCCCCCACAACCCATCTAAAGCTACTATGCACCCGACTACAGGAATTCAGACAATAAACCCTGTTAAGTGCCAGTTCAGGTTGGAAATGGACAGTTTCCTGGGGCATCGAATCAACAGGCATGGAGCGAAACCCCCTGTCCAAAAAGGTAGAGGCTGTTTGGTGCTTCACCAAGCCCTGTATAGTGAAGGGGCTGCAAGAATTTGCCAGTATGATGAACTTTTATCACCAGTTCATACTGGGAATGGCCCTCATCATATATCCCCTTTTTGTACTCATGGTGGAGAAAAGTAAAGATATTACCTGGGACATTGAGACCTCAGAGGTGCTCCAGAAGGCCAAGGATATTACTGGCAATGTCACCCTTCTGATACATCCCAGACCAGAGGCACCAATCGCCCTCACAGTAGATATCTCCAACACAGTGGTAGGAGGCTCACTGGAGCAATTCATTGAAGGGCATTGGCAGCCCCTGCCCATGTTTATCAGGCATCTCTGGCCACTTGAACTCAAATATAGCACCTATGACTAGGAACTATTGGAGCTGTACTATTGGCAGTTAGGCACTTCAGGTATTTTTAGAAGGTAGACAATTCAGGGTCTTCATGATCGGCCAGGCAGCAGCAACACCTCTCATATGTGACTGAGTTCACCACAGACATTCAACACATTGTGGATAAGACCAGTGTGGTAGCCGATGCTCTGTCCCGCCCCGCGATTGAGTCCGTTCAGACCCTGTCCCAGGGAATAGACTATTCAGTCCTAGCCAGGATGCAGCAGGAAGACCCTGAGATTCCAGCATATAGAACGGCAGTATCTGGCTTAGGCTGGAGGATGTCATCATCGGCCCTGGTGACCAGATACACTTCTGCGACGTCTCCACCGGCAAACCCCACCCCATCATGCTGGGAGCATGGAGACGGCAGGTTTTCAACGCGGTGCACAACCTTGTGCAGCCAGCCACCAGAACTTCTGTCAAAGTAGTGGCCAGTAGGTTTGTCTGGCACGGCCTTCGGAAACAGGTCAGTCAGTGGGCCAAGACCTGCATGTTCTGCCAGACATCCAAAGTGCAGGGACACATCAAGGCACGGCTCTCCCCCCCCCCACCCCCCCCGGACTCTTGAGCCAGCGCAACGTAGGTTCAGCCACATCCATGTTGACATTGTAAGGAAGTTACTGGTTTCCTACAGGGCGAGATATCTCCTCACCATGATTGACTACTCCACAACATGGCTGGAAGTGGTCCTGCTCACTGACACTATCACCAAGACCTGCGCCAGGGGACTCATTAATACCTGGATGTCAAGATTCGGAGTCCCGGAGCATATGATCTCCAATAGAGATACACAATTTACTTCAGGACTCTGTGTGGTACTGGCCAAATTGGGAACCCAGCTCCACTATACCACGGTATAGTGCCCTCAGGCCAACTGGTTGGTGGAGTTTTTCCACAGGCACCTAAAGGCAGCCTTAATGGCTCAGCAGACTAGCTACTCTGGGTTCTCCTGGGGATCTGCACAGTGCTGAACGAAGATTTCAATGCTTCATTGTTGGTGATACCAGGGGAGTTCTTAGCAGCCGCCAAGGACTCAGAGGACCCAACGGCCTCATTGACAAAGCTGAGGGAAAGACTGGGTACTCTAGCCCCTCTGCAGTATGGCCAACCCAAGTCCTATGTCCCCAAAAGTTTAGAAATCTGTGAGTACGTTTTTGCTCTGAGGGGGTCACACCAGACACCTCTGCAACAGCTGTATGATGGGCCGTATAATGTAGTCAGACACAATGGGTCTACATGTGTGCTGAATATCGGCAGTAAGGAAGAGTCCTTCACCATCGACCGCCTCAAGCCAGCACATCAGGACATTAGCCAACCAGTCTCCACTCAGCCCCCATGACGCAGAGGTAGGCCACTGAAAGCAATGAACAGCACTCCAATTACCGGTTTGGGGGGTGGAAGGGGAAGGGCGGGCGGTGGTTAGCAGTCTGCTAACCAGGACACAACCCGGTACAGAAGATGGCTGACAAATATGGCGACTGTGCAGGTCCCACATTGGCCAACGACCTTCATCTCAGGTGACAACCTGCATGACAGGAAACAACAAGCAACAGCAGGAATGCTGACCAATCTGCTGCTGTGACATCACTCGTCTTCAGCAGCAGGGAGTGAATATAAGCAGAGCTGGCAGTCCAATAAACCAGTTTTCGACTCCAACTTCTTGGGTGTGCGTCATTCTTTCCACACTTTGTGGTAGTGCGCACATTATAGTGTAAAAGAAACATCATTATTGAAACACAATGTTTGCTGTAAGATAAATGATGAAATTGGAATTAACGGAGGTATGTTGCCTAACACACTGTTATTTCAAAATGATTTTATACCTTTTTCAAAGGATAACCAGTTTTTAGAATTTGGTCCTGTAAAGGGATCAAGAATATTGAAGATTGTTATGAACAATTGATGTCATTTCAACAATTAAGGAATAAATTTTGGGTTAACTCTTTTTGTTATTTCCAATAGAAAGAAGACTTAAGAGTAAAATTAAGTTCCCCTATGTCATTAACTATTTGTTGTGAAGTGGAAAATCTCATTAGAAAGGGCAATATAAAAAAAATCATTTCTACAATGTATATTTTAATACAAACATGAACCCCTAAACATGGAGTTTATCAATCTAAACAAAGGTAGGAGATAGATTTGAATATTATCATTAATGAACTAAGATGGTCAGAGCTATGCTGAGACTGTATGATTAATACAATTAATTTAGTATGCTGGCCTTTATCAATCATTGCATGGAATATAGGAGTTGGGAGGTGATGTTGAGATTGTATAAGACATTGGTGCGGCCTAATTTGGAGTTCTGTGTGCAGTTCTGGTCGCCTAATTATAGGAAGGATATAAACAGAGTGGAGAGAGTGCAGAGAAGGTTTACCAGAATGTTACCTGGGTTTAAGCATCTAGAGTATAGGGAGAGATTGGACAGATTAGGTCTTTATTCTTTGGAGCGTAGAAGGTTGAGAGGGATTTGATAGAAGTATTTAAGATTATGAAAGGGATAGACAGAGTGGATGTGGATAGACTATTTCCGTTAAGAGGAGGAAAGATTAAAACAAGAGGACATGAGTTAAGAATTAAGGGGCAGAGGTTTAGAGGTAACATGAGGGGGAACTTCTTTACTCAGAGAGTGGTAGCCGTGTGGAATGATCTTCCGGGAGAAATAGTGGCGGCGGAGTCAATTGTATTATTTAAGAAAAGGTTGGAGAGGTATATGGATGAGAAGAAGATGGAGGGTTATGGGCATTGTGCAGGGAGGTGGGACTAGAAAGGGGTGTTTGGTTCGGTGCGGACTGGAAGGGCCTAATGGCCTGTTTCTGTGCTGTAATTGTTATATATGTTATATGTTATATATATGTATAGACTAGTTCAGTATAACACCACAAAAATTGAATAGAAAGAAATTGGACTTGTTGGCTCAACATTTTCGATGTTGGGTAGAGGTGGGAACTTTCTTGCACACGAGCAAGATTTTTGATCTGGCACCACAAAACCAGATTCTCGATCTCCATACTTTGATCTGACTCATATCATCTGTTATTCAGTCAACAACTGTAGTTCCATCAGCAAATTTGGAGATTCCATTGAGCCAACTTAGTTATACAATTGTAATTGTGAAGTGAATAGTGCAGGAATCTGAGCATGTTTGTCTTTAGATTGCCCAGTATTGATGTCAGAGAAGAGGAAGTGATATTGCCAATCCACACCAATTGGGGTCTATTAATGAGGAAGTTGAGCATCAGCCTGTTTTGGAAACATGAGGGCCCTGGAAATCAGAAGGCTGCAAAAAGTAGCAAACCTAGCCATGTCCATCATGGACCCTCACCTTCCATCCATTAAAGACATCTGCCTCAAGACAACACCCAGGGTTATGAAACATCCCCATCAGTCACAATCGCTTCTCGCTGCTGCCTTCAAGCAGCAGACACAGAAACGGGAAATCTGGCATCTCCATGTTCAAGAACAGAGTTTTTCTGACCACTATCAGGATCTGTAATCTCCCCATACTACACCAACTATAAACTTTACCAGGATGACCAAAAGATCTCTCTGCACAATGGAAACATCACTTTTTTTTTGCACCAGCTGAAATTGTAAATTTTTATTTAGCCATCCATTTTCTATTTATTATCTATTTTTTCTATTTCATGGTTCCATTTAATGGTAATATTGTGGTAATTTAATATATACGTTTATAATTGGTGGAGCTTACGTACCATTTTAGCTCTAGGAAGTAAAAACTTTGGTGCATCTGAAGTAAACTCTCATTCGTAAATAAGAGATATTGAACCTTTGAGAAAGCTGTATATCAAAAAGTAAATCAAGACTATTTGCCTCAGAAAATTAGGGATCTGAGATTGAACAAAATGTCTAAAATGAAAAATGCCATCACTGTCTGCTACGGAGCTGCAATGCACAGGGGAAGAAGAGGTTACAGTGGGTTATAAACTTGGTGAGCTCTTCATGAAGTTTTCCCTTCATTATTGACATCTTTAAGAGTCAGTGTCTCAATAAAATAGCATCTTATCATCAGGGACCCTCACCACCCAAGTTATGCACTTTTATCATTTATCAGGAAGGGGGTACAGGAGCCTGAAGACATACTCATCATTACAAAAATAGTGTCATCCCTCCACCATTAGATTCCTGAACAGGCAATGAACATTGTCACTTTTTCTCTTTTTGCACTACATTTTAAAAAATCTAGTATTTACCAAATTGTAATTTAGATATTTTTACATCTTGTTCTGCTTCATACTGCTGCTGCAAAACAAATTTAATGGCAGATGTTCAAAACATTAAATATGATTCTGATCACTGGATCAATATATCCTTCTTCTTTGGCTTGGCTTCACGGACGAAGATTCATGGAGGGGTAATGTCCACGTCAGCTGCAGGCACGTTTGCGGCTGTTGCAGGGGGAAATTGGTTGGTTGGGGTTGGGTGTTGGGTTTTTCCTCCTTTGTCTTTTGTCAGTGAGGTGGGCTCTGCGGTCTTCTTCAAAGGAGGTTGCTGCCCGCCAAACTGTGAGGCGCCAAGATGCACGGTTTGAGGCGATATCAGCCCACTGGCGGTGGTCAATGTGGCAGGCACCAAGAGATTTCTTTAGGCAGTCCTTGTACCTCTTCTTTGGTGCACCTCTGTCACGGTGGCCAATGGAGAGCTCGCCATATAACACGATCTTGGGAAGGTGATGGTCCTCCATTCTGGAGACGTGACCTACCCAGCGCAGTTGGGTCTTCAGCATCGTGGATTCGATGCTGTCGGCCTCTGCTATCTCGAGTACTTCGATGTTAGGGATGAAGTCGCTCCAATGAATGTTGAGGATGGAGCGGAGACAACGCTGGTGGAAGCGTTCTAGGAGCCGTAGGTGATGCCGGTAGAGGACCCATGATTCAGAGCTGAACAGGAGTGTGGGTATGACAACGGCTCTGTATACGCTAATCTTTGTGAGGTTTTTCAGTTGGTTGTTTTTCCATACTCTTTTGTGCAGTCTTCCAAAGGCGCTATTTGCCTTGGCGAGTCTATTGTCTATCTCGTTGTCGTTCCTTGCATCCGATCAATATATCCACTATTTCATTAACAACTGCAATGCCTATTTTTCTGGTGACCCTCTAGATTTTACAAATTACTTTAAAACTGTGAACTTCATGAGAGATAAATTGGGACACAGAACAATTCTACAGTGTCACAACCAGCAACAGCAGCTGGGACTGGAACAGGACAAGCTGGCAAGCTTGTGGAAAACCCCATTTGGAAGACATGTTGTGAGTTCTTAATTCAGCCTGGTCAAAGTCCTTGTGGGTCATGTAAGAGCAGAGGACTGGTTGTCTAATATTTCTCTTGGAATAAGGGGAACAGAAAGGAACTCTGTGATGACCTGAAAGAAAGAGGTCATCATCTGGAGAATCCTGAAGGGGGCAAGTTTCATCAGCAAGTGGCTGATTAAAAAGGAGTCAGTTGTGGATGTCCTAGAACAACAAATCTCTCAACCAAGAAGAACCTTCCAGAGCAGTAACCATTTTCCTTTCAAGCACCAAAACCTGGTAAACTTTGTAAATGTTAAATTCTGTGCACAGTATAAGAATTGCCTGCAACCAGTAAACTTGGAGGAGTGAGAAGTGAGATTGGACTGTGAACCAAAGAACTTTTCTGAACTTACACACACATTACATACATGTGTGCTTAGAATTAGAAGGGGGGTTAAGTTAGGTTAGTTAAGAGTGATCAGTTAAAGTGTGATTCTGTTTTCATGTTTAAAGATAATTAAAAGCAACTTTTGTTTAAGTAACTATTTGTCTTGGTGATTATCTATTTCTGCTGGGTTTATGGGTTCTCTGGGCTCGTAACATTTTAAACATCAGTGGATTCAGTTTTAGCTGTGGGAGGTCTAATCCAAGGATGAATTGTGGTTTTTACAGATGACTTGTTGTTTGTGCAGGACAGTATTTTCACCCACATTATTGCTCCAAGTTGGAAGCACTGGGGAGTCTAGGGTTTCATTTTGATACTTTTTCTTCCAAAACTTTGTTGAACTTTTGATGTTAAGTGATTATAACCCATTTGAAAACATCTGCATTCTTGCACTCACTTTTCAGATAAATTGTTCAGTTGAAATAATTATACCTGACAGACAAAAAAAACTGCATTTGACCAAACAAACGCATGTTTGAACACTGGGAAAGTATAGTTCATGAATATAAATTTTAATCTTGTAGTTTGTTTCCATTCCTACACGCAGATATAAAAACAAAGACGGCACTTTTCCTTTAAACAGAACACTAGTTTCCATCCAAGGGATATGCAACAACCAGATAGGATGTATTAAACAACCACTCTCCCATTACTAAATAATTTACTGGAAAATAAAGAGCTCTTCTTCACCTGCAGACTTTTAATTGTAAAGTCAGCTTGGAACAGCTGACTTAATTGCTATCTCGTAGGAGATAGATTTTAATCCACTGATCCTTGCACTCCTTTCTGTTCTTTCAACTCTCACAGCCATCAAGATTACTGATAGCTCTGTGGCACATAGCTTCCTCAGCATTTTTACTTTTTGGAAAATAAACCCAAGTTAAAAGCTTATCAGAGAGCATCTGTTGTTATTGCTAATATACCTCATCCAGGGCCGAGAATGCTTTGCTGTCGTCATCTGAAGTGAAGTACAGGGTGGCACATCTTTGAAATGCAGTTTTCATTGAGTAAGAGTTGAGTAATTTCTTCAAATGAATGTCAACTCCTTGCTCCCCAGGCAATTTATCAACGGTAATCTTTGAGGTCATCACCACAGAGTACCCAATGTAGAAGAATAAATGCCATAAACCCATGCCTTCTCTCTCTGGCCATTCAGTCTTCTCAAAGCTCTCTCAACAGCAGTAAGAAAATTCATGTCCATATTGTACCCCTGGATTCTGCACCTGGAGCAATAGCTTAACCTCATGACCATTATTAGATGCTGTTCCCAATGAAGGATCATCTCATTGAACCAAAGTCATGAGGAAAATGGCATTTTCAACCCAAATGGCATTCTCAGAAATTCAGAAAGCCCAAACAGGGTTATAATGGCTGTTTTGGGTACATCATCTGGGTGTACAGGAATTTGGTGGTAACCTATCACAAGGGCCACTTTAGAAAAGAACAGTTTCCCATGCAAATTCGCGGCAAAATCCTGAATGTGCGGTATTGGGTAGTGATCTGATACCGTCGCACTCTTCAGCCTCCCGACGCCAACACCCAGTTGCTTTAGGGACGATATGTAAGAGAGTTGACCAGGGGCTGTTGGAATGCCGGATGATGCCCAATTCTTCCATAGTTTTAAATTCCTCCTTGGCTTGTTGTAAACAGTTGGGGAAGACTCCTCACTTTGGTGTGAATGGGCAGTCCTTTGGTCATCACATAATGTTGGATGTGTTGCAGTGTGCTGTTCAAATGAAAATCCGGTGTAAGGATTTCAGGGAACTCAGTCAGGACCTTTGCAAACTTGTCCGTAGACTGGTCTGTATGCACAAGGTTGGACATGTACTAGGCGAGAGTGGGCATATCTGGAAAGTGGAGGCATCACCCCCTCACATTAACCAATAGGTTATTGGCCCCCAGGAAATCTACTCCCAAGATTGGTTGGTGTACAGCCGTGACAGTGAAATCCCACCTATAAGCAGAGTCTCCTAGTAGCAAACAGACTGACCTGGTGCTGTAGCTTGGTCTTGGCATCCCGTTTTCCGCGAGTAGGTTGGACTACTTAGTCTGGGCTTCTCGTTCAAAGGTATTCAGTGGCAAGATGCTGCATTTGGCTCCAGCATCGACTAAAAACCTTCATCCAAAAATTCAGTCGACAGTGCAGAAGAGATCTGTGTGTTCGCCAACCGCCATGACCATTACTGGCAGCTGGCAGTGTCATTTCCCTGGATGTCGGCTGAGCAAGTGCACAGTGGGATGCATTGGCGGGTGTTTCAGCCCCACCTCCTGTGGTAGAAACACCACCCATCCCACTGCTTGCCTTTAGACCCACCTGCCTGTCTCGGGGTTGTGGCAGTTGTCGAAATGGACTGTTGCAACAGAATTTTTGGGAACTCTGTATAGTTTGTCTGTTTCGTTTGCCACAGCCTGAGAGTCAGAAAACTCTGCGTCAGACAGGAACAAGGCGATATTGCAGGGGAGGCGTTGAACATTAGGCACTTGGAGTGCTAATTGACGAGAACGAGCATTTCGATCATTAGCTCGTAGGGGCACCTATCCCCAAGTTCGTCTAGATGTAGGTGACACGTGCCTCTCTTCAGCACGGTCATGGTGAAAGTTCATAGGAGGTGGGCCTTAAAAGCCTCATACTGACCTTCTGCTGGAGAATTGCTTAGGAAAAGTTCAACTAGCGATGTGACGATATGCCAAAATGTTGTAGTCTCACTGGTGGGTATTGCAGAGTTTGAATTGTGCATCTGCCTGAATGAACCATGCACCTGGTCTGTGTGGCCAGAACACTGGCAGCTTAATGGCCACTGCGCTTAGCACTGGTTCGTTGGCCATTGTATTGAGTTCAGAGACGTCTGAACTGTCAGGGGTCACCAATGTGGTACCTTTTAAGGCAGAGCTGAAACAGAAAACACTGACTTATGTTGTAACTAGCAAAGAACTATTTTAATCTCTCTTTAGACCACTTTTTAGATAACTTCCAGTTTGGCTGTTTCAAAACTGGAAGTGACAGCATCACACTCCCGACGTGTTTCTCAGCCCGTGGTGAAGGGGGTCCAGTGCAATCTCAGTGCAGGCCCCTGGGAATTGTGGTCGGCTGAAATTACTGGGCTGATTTGAAGCCCTGCCCCCACCCCCCTCCCCCGGCTGTCGCTACAATTGGTGCTATTCAGAAATGCACCAAAAAATTACAGTGCCACATTAATACAATTTTTATTGTTATTTAGGTGCTCTTTCAGTACATGAATCAGGCACACTAACCACAAATTGAAACATTACCGGTGATGTAGTCCAGTCAGGCAAAACATTATGATGGCACAACTGACTTTGACTATTAACCATCTAATCACCCAACCAATCAGGAACTGCAATTACAATCATGAGGAAAAGTAAATGGACATGAATCACAACCAATCTTTTATGAGGACTGAACATCTAAATGTTTTGCAATGAATATTTTGTTTTAAATTTGAATAGTATTAGGTGGCATGGTTCGCATAGCAAGTCGCACAATGCTGTTACAGCAT